>NC_140593.1:377226405-378550905 GCF_964204655.1 Triturus cristatus | reverse complement strand
GTGCAAAGATTTCACCTCAATAATACCAGTTTAACACCCAAATACTGCAATAAGAAACAGAAAGGTGGCTGTTCAACCTTGGCGCAGGGCCTTCCACTGCACGGCAACACATGGTGCTGAGTTTTTAGTAACTTTTGATCCATCTGATCTAGAAACACATTTTTTGTTAAAATCTGCAGATTATGCAGCAAATGATGGATTATGTGACAAATGTGTCATATCCATATCATGTGGAAAACGCGGACCTACAACATCGCATAATTCCAGTGGCCCTGAATGTAAGGGAGAAAACTGCTTATAGGAATTGTGTAATGACCAGCTAGGAACATTAACTTTTCAAATATATAGTGGACAAGAAACCACCGTACGTTGAGTAGCGAGGTCCTTACATTTGAGACTACGAGGACGACATGCCTAGCTTGTGTAGACAGTGAAAGGTATAGGTTGTTGCACTAATGTTTGGGGACCGGGACTTATTTTTCCTCATCAGACATTGACTCCTAGCACAAGAGAAAGGTGAAAAATAGAGAAAGAGGCAATAACATAAAGATAAAACAATGACAAAGAGAAAGAAGAAATAAAAAAAGAACCTGCAAGAGTGAGATGATGAGAGAGAATTTGCATGGTGGTAGAAGAAAGTGGCATAAGGTTGAAACAAAACTAGATAGTCTTGTTATGTGGAAACGTCATTGGCAGCGGACTCTTATCGGAAAAAAAGAGGGCCCTACACTTGCTTTTTTTCCAGAAATCAGGCACTGATAGACACGGTTAGTTTTTAGTACAGGTACCCTTTTAAGAGCCACTCATAACGAAGGCGCCTAGTTTTCCGTTTTTACGGATAAATACAGGCTGAAAACAATGTGTTTCCTATCTGTATTTCTCTTGAAAAGTGGATACAGAAAACTGGGTTTCTTGTGAGGAACTCTCCATGCTGCCTTTAATGAATTCCACGCTAACAGCTGAGCAGACTGACAGCATGGGAAGTTAAAACAAGCATTGGCATAGCCAATAGGTCTCGCCTTTGGGACCTTATAAGTCTTTAGCCATGCAACAGTTGCATAACTAAATACTTATAAGGTCCCAAAAGCGAGACTTATTGGCTATGCCAAGCGGCCGCGAAAGTGATCGAGATCGCGATCAAACATCAAAGCCGCGAAAGTGAAAGGAAATCGCGGTAAAGCGCGGCGCGCGCGTCCGTGCACATGCACTGTAGCTCTAGGCTGGCCTGGTAGCACTTTTTGGAGCCCTCTCAATAAGTCTCGCCAGACCAGCGCATGCGCTGGGTCAGGCGAGACCTAAACAGGGTAAGACTTCCTTAAATACAGGCATATGTTACCACATACATAGTATAATGCTTATATTTACATGTAATTGTAGTGTTTCGTTATATGTGGCTGCTAAGTTTGCTAAAACATGACACGCATCAAAGCATGAGTGCATGTTTATTAGTTAAATAAAGTGGAAATATACCATTTTGTGACTTAATTTAGTCTGAAAATACACGATAAATATGGATGAATACCAATAAGATGGCTAAAAAACAAATGTGGATAAATACAGACGGAAATGTTAAAAAAAATAAGTACCTTAAAACCGGGAGCCCTAATCATACCATAACAGCAAAAAACAGGATGAATGTTGTTTAAATAGATAATATGCTGCCTACCTATCACCTAGCCCATAGCTATGCCTAGCGGTCTGCATATGGCCTCGAACCGCTGGAATCTGGTGTGTACCTAATAAATTATCCAGTAAGCTATTATGGAAGCATGATTAAGAGCTCACCTCTCAACCTTCATAGAGTGAAACTAGACTCCAGCTTTCAGACTTCAAAGGGTGAACACAAACCCCAAAAGAAGAAAACTGTGATGCTGTCCTCTGTACCTCCCAAGGTTCTGAGTTTGCTCGGATTTATTTCTGCAGCAGTGCTGTAATGCGAAACTATTACCATGTGACTGTCTCAATGAATTTGTGATTTAGGATAAACGTTAATATAATTCGCTGTTAAGGCGCCCCTATCGTATTAAAAGTGACTATCCCAAAAATGATTAGGACCTTTGTGTTTTGAGGTGGCCACCTGGCGTATTTAGGATGTCTGCTTCAGTGATAATGCGCCTGAACCACAGCAAAACATCCGCAGTCCATACGCCACCACAGGTCGCTCGCGACTACCCATTCTCCTACAAAGAAATATGTCACACTTTGGTGAAGGTTTAACTAGGCCACAACCACGTTTTATGCCTACCCGGAGTTGTTGATAGACTCTTATTAAAAAGTAACACATTCAAGTGTGTGTATTTATTTATTTATTGCACAGTTACTTAAAACCATTTGCAATATAGCAAAGTAAGGAAAAGGTGAATTAAATTACAGTTATGGCTTTTTCCTTTCCGTAAAAACATAAAACAATATCAACATTATATAAAAGTTAAAAATGAGTTACATTTAAAAAGACATTATCACCATAGTGTCGAATTCATTTGTACACCTCAGGACTATTTTTCTAAGATTGTCCGAGTCCATTATCTTGGTCAAGTCTGGCATGAACGTCCTACATGTATCTCCCGATTCTGGCCAAATCTGTTGTTAATGTACAAGAAAATATGGCTGAGACTGCCTCTTTTGTTGTTCGAACACCTTTTCTCAGCCATATTGGCTTCAGTAACTTTCGGCGGGGTTCTGAGAGCCCCGTGCAACAGCATGTCAGATGTAGCAATGATTCTGTTTTGAAGTTACATACTCTGCAACAGATTTTATTTTCCAAGGTTTTCCAGCCAGGATTTAATTATTTTATTGGGAGAGGTACAAGTCTTGCCCTTTGGATGTTTTTAGGGCCTTTCTCCCCAGTGCTTGATCAAGATAAGGCTGGGATTTGTGGTCGTTGTAAGTTATTGTCACCCCAGTTTTACCTCTTCCTTTTTCGAAATATATTAAGTCAGTTTCTCTTGACAGCCGATAACATTGTTTGTTTATTGCCATTTTAATAATCGGGTAGGTTATACCCTCGTGGCTCCAGTTTTGTGTTGCCAAGGCCAGAACCTCTACTGCTTACTGCAGATACGCCTGCCATGGGTTGGGTAAGCCGTCATAGATGGATTTCAGCATGGACTTCAAACTCCTGTTTACGTTTTATGCCTACCCGGAGTTGTTGATAGACTCTTATTAAAAAGTAACACATCTTTTTTTAATTTTATGAGCATTTCTATTTAAAATTAGAATATTGCTAAGGAGACTAACCATGATTGATACAAGTCCCAAAGGCATTTGAAACAATGAAGAATGCCAAATCCGGGCCAGTGGTTGCTGTTCGGTCTCTGTTTACTGGTTCTCTCCCATCATGTAAAACTAGAAAAAACATGTGTCACTGGGGTTCTAAGATAACAATTGGCCTCACTTGGAGGGGTGGAGACACAAGGGTAACATAGGATGTACGCAGGGCTGGTTTTAGGGCAGTGCGACCGGTGCAGCCACACCTGGCGCTGAATTCAGCATTGGCGTAACAATAGCCCCCGCGGTGTGGGCCGCCCCCCCCCCCGAGGTCCAGCGGGCCCCGTCCAGCACTGTTGCACGGGCGGTGGCTGAGAGCTCTGGACTGTGTGCCTTTAAACGTATGTGTTAAAAGGCACCTGCTGCCGAGTTTCTTGTGAGTCCAGCAGTGTTCAGGCAACAATAAAAATGTCAAAATAACCCTGGTGATTAATGTTCCTGCAGGAGAGAGATCGAATTTTGTCTAGAGGCTCATCATTAAATATCGCAGAGAGTTAATATGCCTGCCACAAAGAACGTGTACCATGCAGATGGCCTGTGGTATAGCTAGACCTGTTGCTGCCGTGGTGGTCCCTGCGGCTGCGGCCCCGCGGCTGTATGTAAGGGGGTGCTGGCGATTCCTGCGACACTGCCGGAAAAAGTGCCCCCAAAAACCTGTGCTGCCCGGGGCGGACCGCCCCCACTGGCTATGCCACTGCAGATGGCAGAACTGTATTTACGTAGTTGGCTCAGTGAGTTACTGCTTTTGTCACAGAGATTGTTTTGTTACTTGCAGTTCATACGTTCCAATCCTGATATAGCACTGGGAGGTATGAACTGTCACCAAAGAGCTACATGCACACTGCATGGTATGGATTAGAAATCTTATGTTTTTCCCCAGTCTTTCATTATCCTAATATTGCTAAACAGGGTTCCTTGGCTAGAAATACATTCCTATTTGAAAAACCAACCCCAACCGCTGTGGTATGTTCTAAATCCATAGTTTGTGCTTCTACAGACTGAGCAATCTTAAAATATACTGCCTGCTGGTACGGGTGACGTGATTCCTACACCTTGTAATCCTCATTGTCTTATGTAACATTTCTTATAGACTGATTGACACACGTACGACTGATTGACACACGTACGACTCATTGTCTCCGTATAATGTGTGTGTGTGATGTAAGGTGCTCTGACACTCTACAATGGTATGAGTTGCGCTATAGAACAAATGAAATGCATGTGAGAGAGGCGGTATAGAGAGATGAGGCACTGTTTGAGGGGGGTAGTGAGGGAATTTGTGAAGAAGGTCATGGAGGGAGAGGGCACCAACAAAGATTCTCGCATCCAGGGCCACCAGCGCTAGAGCTAGCCCTGGATGGACGATTTGTTGTTGTGCTGTCTGGGCAGCAACCTGCCAAACGCTTTGTCTCTCACTCTTGCATGTGCAGGTGAGGCAAAATGATGGGGCTCCCCCTGCAAAATATGATAAGGGCAGTGGTTAATTTGTAAACAAATAAGTGCCGGGGTTCTCATCAGGAGGCAACTTGCACCAGCCCATTTCTCCTGTTAGCGCCACCTAAAACAGAACCAACTTCTAACCGTGAAAGTGAGGTGTGGATGTGGTAAAATGACCAGAGCTGCAGACTTTGGAGCTAGGGAACCAGGTTTGTGTCTCTGCGTCGGCTTATCATCCTGTGATTCTGGGCAAATCACGTAATCTCCCCTTAAATGAATGTGCCCTTAACTGGTGCTCATAAAAAGCACCGGTGTTGATGATTAAGTGCTGGTGCTGAGCACCGAAAACCAACGGCTCAAATTAAGCACTAGATGAGGGGGCCCCTGAGGAACCCATATCTCATGAATATACATTGGCCATAGGCTGGAAAGGGAGCCCCATAAGGGTTGGGCGCACCTTGTAAGGTTGCCCACTCAACACAGCAGGGGGCTGCAGGGGCCTGCATCAAGCCCCCTGGGTCTGACTAGGGTTTGAGCCATGACCAACAGGCGCTTGACTGCCATTGAGAGCCATAGAGACCACAGGAGCTGCATGAGGTGCGAAAAGGTTCGGCCTTTTCGGTCTGCAAAAGTAGTTGAAATCTGGGCCGTTTAAGGATTGTGTCTTTTCTCCACAAGTTGGCAAGCTTGATACCTCTTCCACAACGTTTCCCATACATAAGGTGTATTTGAACAGCTATTGGCAGCATCTCTTCCTTTAGAAAAGGTGCATTGCTACAGCTCACATCACTAATTCACATCCTTTACCATTAGACATAATTTAACTCATCTGACAGCATTTCTGCCTTGTGCAAATGGCCTTATGAATTACTTGGCTTTCTCAGATTACCCCACTTTTTAGTGTACATGCACACAATACCCGGCTGGGCATTACTGAACGCTGGGGCTAGATTGGTGTCGGGTACCAAACGAAATGAGCACATATCCCCAGTCCTAAAATCTCTTAAATGGTTGCCCTACGAAACTAGAATTCAGTTAAAGATTGCTGTTCTGGTGCACAAAGCTCTGCATCTCAATTCTCCCAGATACCTAGTGCAAAAGCTTGAATTATCATGTGGTGGTAGAGCCTCAAGAAGCTCTAACACTTTCCTCCTGAAACCACTCATCCTTAGCAAAAAGAGAACTTGTCACGAGCCTTCTCCGGCGCGGCCCCAAAGATATGGAACTCTCTTCCACCAGAAATTCGCAGAATCTCCTCAACAGCTGCTTTCAAACTGGAAGCCAAAAGAGTCCTAATGAATTTTTTTTTACCATAATTGGGCTAGGTTTCTCCTGCTCGAAGCTAGTGATCCTACATTCATTGTACAAACATTTGATGCTGTTCTTCCTTACCGCATAGTGTGCCTCCCTGCGTAGCCTGCTATATACCTGTTTATTGTATTACTCATCCTGTCTTATTTGCCTAGTAATTATGTGATTATTCCTCGTTTTCTTTTGTATTCTTGCTCAATGTTGTCATTCTTTTATGTCCTTCCATCATTTTTGTAAAGCGCTCTGATATCTTTCGGGATCTTGTTCGCACTATATAAAACTTTATAAATAAAACAAATAAATACAAATAAAAATAGCTAGGCTGGTGCCATGCAGCTGTCTACCTATTTTATTTTTAACTACAACACCGATCTCTCGCACCTCAGCCTCCATCACACAGTAATGCACCGCGCCCGGAGACATGATAAACCCATCCCTAGCGCCACCCACAAGTGTCATCAACGCGCGTCATACATAGGAATACAACCAATACCACCCTCTCCCAGCCACCGTCTCCTCAACAGAGTAGGATGATATCCGCCTGAAACTGCGACTTATTCCACAGCCCTGTAAGTTAAAGTAGAATATAACTCCAAAGTGCAAAACCTAAGCTCTTTTTGACGAGGTATAACTTCGTATTTCATAAAAGGCTGCACTCACGAGCTGGGCTGCGCTCCATTAACGAGGTTACAAGGAGTGAGATCTCGCAAAGCTGCAAACAATTAAGGAACGTCAACCAAGATGAGGGAGATAGGGAAGCGAGTTTTGACAGACATGCACCTCTGGAACCTTCCATTCACCCGGATCTTTCTAACCGCAGGAGGACAGGGTGAGCATGGCAAGGGACTGGCTGTTCCTATCTGTTTTGCAGTGGAGGCAGCGGCTGATTTACCCACAGTGCAATGTTTTAATATAAGCAGCATTATAAGCAGCAAAGGCTCAATGGCACTGGCAGACCTGAGAGTGAGAAAGGGTGGGACTGTAAGAGACAGTGCTGTCTTAACATATGGGCATGTTGGGCAGTTGCCAGGGGCACCACGAGCATACAAGCCCCGTGCAGACCAGAATTTACCACTAATTTCCCATTAAACATTTCTATTCCTGTGAGTGGTTGTGGAGGCAGGGCCCAGTCCACTGCTTTGGCCAGGGGCCTAGAATGCTGTTAAGACGGCCCTGGTAAGAGGGGTTAGTAACGGAGCCAGAGTGTTGGTTTTTATAACAGTATTTTTTTAACAGTAAATCATTTTTATTGCACTTCACGTTTCCAGTTTCTGAGCACATTGCATATAACAAATGCACCTATGAACAAATCAGTGATGGAAGTTTATTTTAAAAAGTATGGGAACTGTGAGGCTGTGTGAAAATGTGGGTGCGTGAGCGAGGGGGCGGGTCAAAGGCGTGGCTAAAAAACAAAATCCTGTAACTTTTTGGGGCCTTTCGCCTTGAGGTAACCACATATAATATAACGGCACAGCATAAATGAGAAAATAAATGCAAGTTAATTTAATCAGAGGAAAGTGCACTATCGTACATTATGAAACCTCTATTAGTTAATGCACTGCAGAGATCTGTACCTCCAGAGAGTCACAGAATTGAATCCTGGTTGGTGCAGTGCAGAATAGTGACTTGTGTATGTTTAATGATACGGGGTCCCAGTCTGTGACAGGAAGCACTGTGAATATGTGACTCATTATTTTAAACTTGCATTAAATAACAGTAGAAGATAGTCTGCTACAAAATGTGCAAAAAGGTTTAAGATAAAAAAGGGCTTCCAAAATATAGATTTCAGTAATATCCAGACTGTGCATAGTCCAATTATTAGGTCTCGCCTGACCCAGCGCATGCGCTGGTCTGGCGAGACTTATTGAGAGGGCTCCAAAAAGTGCTACCAGGCCAGCCTAGAGCTACAGTGCATGTGCGCGGGCACGCGCTTTACCGCGATTACTTTCACTTTCGCGGCCGCCCGGCCGCTTTGATGTGTGATCGTGATCGCGATCACCTTCACTTTCGCGGCCGCAAGGCCGCTTTGCATAGCCAATAGGTCTCGCTTTTGGGACCTTATAAGTATTTAGTTATGCAACTGTTGCATGGCTAAACACTTATAAGGTCCCAAAGGCGAGACCTATTGGCTATGCCAATGCTTGTTTTTATAACTGTTCTTAAAAAGCACACACTTCAGAGCTCAGCTAGTAACTCCCTTGCAAAACCACTCAAAAAGAATAACAATCTGTGTTATCAGGATGCTTCAAGTGGTTCCATCAATTAAAGCCAATACCGGTCTCCAAGCACACGTTACAATTGTAGATTCACGTGTTGCGCACATTTACATTTCATTCAGGCAGCGGGCACCCTGGCAAGAAAGCCTGTTTAGCGGTCTGCCCCTCCCTCGGTTTCACAGTACAGGAGACTCCCTGCCTTACACTTCAGTTGAAGCATTTTAACTCTCTGATTTAACTGACTTTTCATAAAAAGTAGGGGAGCTTTTTTTCTTAAATTAAAAAAAGTATGGGCATGTCGTGCTCCTCAGATCCCACCCACTTTGACCACTGGAACAAATGTATAGTACTTAATTTACACATTTCAGAAAGATGGAAGTCTGAGTTCACCTTGTGGGGATTCAAACTCAGAGAACAATCATGCTAGTACAGACAGCCTTTCCAAGCAGGTTTTTATTTATTAATGGTAAAAACAAGTCGTTGAGTGGCAAAAAATACTGCAGTCTAAACACAAAAATGTTGGAGGAGAAGGGAGACAAATTGAAATTAATACTAGTATTTAAAGAGATCCAAATAATGCTCTTTAAGACACATTTGCCTTAAGATTGATTCAAGGGGAGAGAGCGAGGGAGAGAGAGGGGGAAGAGGAATGGGGGGAGAGAGAGAGTCATGACTTGTGTTATTTGGAGTTAGTGTACTAATTAATGCACATTCACACGTTTGGTACTACAGCGCATAGCTCAAATTCGAGTTTATTACCACATTAGGGAAAAACTGACATTAAAAAAACATTTTACTGCCTCACTGATTGCATGGAACAGTTACTTCACACAGGGAAACAACTCTCCTAATTTTCAGGATCTCTCCTCATTGTGATATTACCTTGCTGTACAAATTCAAGCCCTTGCATCCAGGTTTTGTTAATAGCATATTACAGTATGTGCATCTCTCTCTCTCTGTCTGTCAGGCCATATTACAGTCGGTGCTTCTCTCTTCTCTCCCTGTCTGTTTGTCAGGCCTTCAAAGATTATGCGGCATGGAGAAGCAACTTATGCAGCAAAGTTAGCTAAATTATGATGCAAAAATTTAAATTATGCAGCACATTCTCTGTCAGTATTTTCTTTATCCATCTGAGATAGAAAAAGTTGTGGTGAAATCTGCAAATTTTGCAAATTAAGTGGCAAAATATGTGGCAAATGCAATAAATCCATGATTAGGCGGCAAGCTCTGCAGCCACAGGATCAACTAAATCTATGAAACCTCATTATTGTCCATTGTTTTATAAACAATTTATTAAGCAAATGTAAACAAATCCTAAATGTTTTAATTCCAATCAGAGCCCGTTGTTAGCTGCACTTTGAAGAAAGCAGCTTTTTCAAACTGTCCCAAAATAACCGTTATATGAAAAAATACTTAACAGGTACCATGTATAATATGGTCCTATATTGCCATCTTGGGGTTCTGAAGACATTTACAATCCTCTTAGCCTTATGACCTCACATATTAGCTGGGGACCGTGGTACTCATTAGTAATTTGTACAATATTGTTCTTTAAATCTAATTAGTGACATCAATGATGTAATCTGACGTCATGTGTGATGTTATATATGAGGTCGTATGTAGTGCATTATTGGGGTGCAAGTTATAGTTAATTGAATATACGACAACTGGGGTATTTCAATGGTCTTGCCTTCTTTTTTTACCATTAGTTCTTGTCTCAGTTACCTAACTGAAACTGCACAGATCTGGGGCTCCCCGAACTGTGGACTAAACCAGCAGATACAGCACCTAGAATCTCTAAGAGATTTTTGGCGAATCTGTATCATGAACACAAAAGGGTAAGGGCTTTAGCTACCCAGACAGAGGGGTCCCTTTCCTCTAAATTCCTGCAAAATAAGGATCTCTATGCACTTGAAAAGGCTTTTGATCCCATATATCCCGTACTCACTAGAAAGTTATTTCTCCAGTGGAGATACGGTACATTGCCTTTGCGCTCCTTTTCTAGCACCTGGTCGCAAGTCCCTTCCACTAAGTATTGCCCCCTTTGCGCTGACAAAGAGGAAAATGACTTACATGTGATCTTTTTCTGCCCAGCATATAAGGCAGCCAGAAAGTACTGGCTGCTGTATCTGATTAAGAACTTGGGTGGCAGGGAATATATACCTATGTACAGGATTTTAAAATGTGATGTTTCCGGCCCAATCGTTTTTGCGCTTGCCAAATTTTTTACAAATGTATGGCATACGCGTAATCGTCTTTTAAAAAATGCTGGGTAGTCTGTAGATTGCTCTATTTTTAACATTGTTAATAATGTTTGAAGTGGATTTTTAAATCACGCACTGATGTTTTATCAAATGTGACAGAATTTTTGTGATTTTAATGTATGTGTATCTTTTATGACCAAATGGTCGAAATAAAGATTGGAAAAATGAAAATGAAACATCACTTTAAGCTTTGTTTTTTCAGTGTATTCCTGTGTTTTAAAAAAAATCATATTCCAAATGTCCCAGTGACCAACCATTTGAGAACACCCAATCTCTGATGGGCAAGGCCTCAGGCCATTAGCAGGGGGGTTGGCCTGTACCAAACCCTCAGCAGGAGGACAACCCATACTGCATACAGTTTCTGACCGTGCACAGCAGGCATTAGCTACTGGGCCTGGGCACAAATGCTCCATGGGTCTCCCTCTGTGGGTGCTGAACCACTGCTTCACACAAAAATTGTCTACCAAAATGTTTAGTATTTTAACATTAGGGAGCTGTTAAGCAACTGAGAAGATGGGTTGGTGAGTAAAAAGATGTGGAAAGTGGATGCTGTACTTCCGCAGACATCTCCCTCTTTCACTATTTTTAGCCCCTTTAAAAAAACATTATGGCTCAAATTACTAAAACCTATACCTGCCCTCACATTTTAACTAAGGGTGAGCGTAACTCGCATAATTTGGTGTAGTGTAATGACGAAGCATTACCTAAGAATTCCTTTAGATTACGGCAGTGTATTTACTCTTGAGCTCCAAATAAGATATTTAAGTGTACAGCACAGACCTGTTTGTGGCCTAGACAGATAGTTTAGAAAGATAAATCAGATCACATCCCTAAAGCCCTTCAAAGCTTACAATGGCTGCCAATCAAACATAGGGTAGCTAACCTTCTAGTTGCCACACAGAGCAGGTCGGCCTCATATGTCCCAAATACCTAACTAAAATATTCACCAGCTACAGCGGTGTATAATGATGGGGCAACCCTGCAGAATCTGAAGAAGGCCCTTGAGTCTCACATTTCTCACAAATATTAATTGGCCTTGGGCGGAGAGGAAACCTCTGGAGTGTTTTGGGGCTTCTGAAGACTTGGAGGACCATCCTGTGGCACAGGGGCAGCAGGGTCCTGTGCCCGAAGAAATAATGCACTCTCGAAAACATATACTAGGAAGAACGAACCGCACTGAATATTATGCAGTGTCGATTATTTCTCACTAAACGGAGCCATCCAGAATAATGTGAACATTGTACTATATTAGGGGGAATAATTTCACCAAAAATACACAAGATAAGAGTTTTTTTCTCTCAGAGTATGGTGTCATTAAACAAACAATCAGATGAATACTGTGCATGGTGTATTAGCTTCAGAGGCGGCTCCTCTACTAGGGCGAAGGAGCGTCGTCCCACTCAGTGCTTAATTTGTAAAATATAAAGTGCAGGTGCTCATATTTTTTTAGGAGGCCACACCCACTTCCCCGGCTCCGCCAACAACCTCCAGTAGCTCCACCCACTTCCTTTATTGGCTCCAGCCACATACACAAGCCTAAACACATTAGAGGTACCTCCTCACTTCTTGAGGTCCTCAAGAAGCTGAAGACCTGGTCCTTCACATAAGCACCTCGAGGACCTCACAACTACATGCCTGCCAAGGGCCTGGATACCCTCTCGGGTGATTAGTGTGCTATACGAATCAATGTAACATAACATATTATAACATATGCGAAGCCTATGACAACAACTTAAAAGTGAACTTAAATGAGCGAATAGGTGTAAATCTCAAAATGCAGCTTTAGTAGGGTCATTTGAGGACCTGAGGCAGCTTTACAAACTAAAGAGAAAGTGCTTGTACTGTGCTGCTTAAAAGACATGAAGGGATGAAGGGAGGAAGGAATACATTGAAGTAGACAGCAACTAATACAGGCAGGAAGGTGAGTACTGGAGTGAGGAATTAAATGAGAAATGAATGAAAGGAGGAGGGAATAAGAAAAGAACGTGAAAGGAAGACATGAAGGGATAGAAGGAATGAGAGTGATGGATGAATAGAAAGAAACATGGAACTGAGGAAGAAAAGCAGAAGGAAGGGTTGAGGATAAGAAAAGAAGAAGTTAAAGAGGGGATGAAGGAAGGAGCAGGAAAAAAAGGAGGAATATGGAAGAAATGCACAAAGGGAGGGAGGAAGGATGGGGAATGAATGAGGGTGTAAGGAAGCAAGAATGGAAAGAGGAAAGGAGGCATGGCTGGAGGTGCTGAGGAAGAGAACAAGGAAAGAAAAAGATGGCGCAAAGGAAAGAAAGGAGGTCAGGGGAATGGATACGTGTATGAAAGGTACGGAGTCAAGGAGGGACAGAGGGGTAGGCAATACTGCAAAGAAATAGAAAAACAATTGATTAAAATACATATCTGTGTCCTTAACACACCATTTATGCCTGTAAAGCACATATTAACCATAGGCGGCCTTGACATTGAATTAAAATTTTGTTATCCAGCTCAATGGCACTAATTTTATCGACCTCAGAAAGAAAAAAGACCAAGTGGCCACATCAAGATTTAAATTTACGACCCTGATTCAAAACAAAGATTCCTGGAGTGGATATAAATATATGCTCAAGATGGAAAAGCATAAAAGAGTGAGTGAGGAAGGAGGAGAGGTCTGAAGGCAAGGATAGATACAGTAGACGAAGAATGTGAAGAGAAGCGGAAAAGAGAGATGCAGAGATTGAGAGTGCAAGACTGAATTTGAAAACAATGAGAATGAAAAGTGGAAAGAGGAGAAAGGCAAAGGAAGGAGGGCAGACAGCAGGGAATATGTGAAAGGAAAGTGGAAGGGAAAGAGAGGAAGGTGAATTCGAGGAAAGATGGATAAAGGGCTGATAGTGAAGGAAGAATGGAGAGAAGGGAGTGAGTGAGGTGTGAAGAGGAGAAAGAAAAGCAGATACAGAGGGAGAGCAAGAACAGTGTATACCTTTGCTTTATTACCTAAAAAGTAATTCATTATGTAAAGTTGAGGGATGACAGGGCTGAATCATTCTTGGCCTGTCTTACCAATGCATAACTGTGCTGTCCAAGACACACAATAGCAATTCATTTACTGTGTTATGGTTCTATGCCATCAAAAGATGTTTTGTGGCATCACAATTGGTACTCCTGCTAAAAGATAAAAGTGTCAGTTAAAGGCCCGAGGCGGAGGTGGCACAGCAGAGCTGTGAGTGGAGGGCCACTGCCCAGCCAGTGAGAGCTACGGATCAAGGGAGAGCAGCATTGGCAGAGACCTGGGGATACACTGATGCTTTGGAATTAGCAGAATACCTGTGTGGGTTTATTATGCTGTGGCCGTTTTGTAAGAACTGGAAGCAGGCACGAGGTGCCTCAGAAGAGCTGAGCTCGGCAAGGCCTACCAAAACATTTTCACCAGTGTTGTGTAGGTTCCTAAACTGAGCTGCAGCATTAGGGGCCACTGATGAGACCAGGAGTGCACATCCTGGGCACAGGCACCCTCTGAAATGTCATCACTTGGTGCAGGCCAGACTGGACCACTCTTACCTCTTGGCTCAGGTACATTGCACCGGCCGCACCAATAGTCACTATGCCCCTGCTATCATCCATGATGTCCACCTTGTCTTGCTTCTGTTCCTCACTGTTCTGCATGCTTGCTTCCAGTTCATAATGCGTATTTTGTGAAACGCATGCTCAGTCCTGTGTTTCCCACTCAAGAAAACTCATATTGTTGACCTCGAGGAAGAAAACATGCATGACCTTACCAGGTTTCGAACATATGACTATGAGGCCAAACACAGATCGATGCAATGAATTCATTACTCCACTGACTCACCAGACCCTGCATCAAGGCACTCTCTCCCTCATCATATAAATTAGAAATTGCTGACTTTCCTGTTATTTTCTCAACAGTGCCTAGAATTATTTTAGGCTAATGGAAATACCACCTCCCTTAGCCACCAATCTGAAGTGTTTCATCGTTTCTATAACTTCCCTGGGTTTTTGAAGCTCACCCTTCCAAAACTTAAAAGAATTGCAGCCTACACTATGTCTCAAAGATTTTTAAAGTTTTGATTCTAATAGTAGCTCATACTCCTGCGTGGCATATGCCCTGCTTGGGCATCTTCCACACTGGGCTATTGACAGCCCAGCAGCCATGTAAGACTGTGTGTAAGCCCTCTGCGTGACTGGCATGAAAACAAGGAAAAAAGACCATCTCTACGCGCAGCACACTGACATTGGCTGTTGTTGGACGGACGGTTCCATTGGCCATTTACCACCCAAAAATATCACCACATAAACAACACTATTGACACAGCCCGCCATTGAAAACGTATAGCACTTTGACAATTACATATTTACCGGGACAGCTTCAAACTTGTGCACTGAAATTGACATCACACCTGGCATGAAATGGTACGCCGAATTGTACAGCTCCTAAAAAGCATGCTGTATAGTCTCAGAAGAACCCTGAGCATGTTTTGGAGGATGGGAGGGGGGTGGTGGAAATAACTCACGCTCAAAACCTGCATCACGATTATTTCCCTGCAGATTTATTTAGCGCCTTCTCGACTGAAGGTATTGGAGCGCTTTACATGAGTGACCCTGGCTCGGCAAGAATGACCTCCGTGCAGAGGCGCATTCCAAGTGTGCAGCATTTAATGCCAGGTGCGAGTGAACAGTTGTGCTGAATGGTTTCAGTTTCTATTCTCTTCCGTTCTCTTCTCACTGCATGCACTGTCCAGGCGCACATAAATAAAAGAATCTCAGACCTGCTGGAGTTTGGGATCTGTGCTGATGCTGAATAAGTTCAGGTGACTGCAAACTTTGGGTGAGTGGAGAGCAGAGCTTGGGAGGCACGGCAGGAACTCACAGCCCAGCCTGTGGGTAGAGCACCTGGCTCTGCCGTTGCAAGTGTATACATCTGCAAGGTGCATGGTTCTCGGGTGTTTGCTATTTCGCTCTTGTGCCACTTGTATGATTGTTGTTGGCCCATCCAGTGCATGGCCTCAGCCGCTCGGCTGGTCTAGATGTTAGATCGCTGCTCGCAAAGCATGGGTGCTGCCACTCCTCCTACCTCGGTGATCCAGTGTTTCTGTGACCCGTCCCTATCCTGAATAAAAGTAAAAACAAGCGCAAGACTTAGCATAAGAGCCGAAAACAAGACAGGCCTCACATAACGAGGGGACCGGGTTAGACTGGAAGCATTCAGTGTGCATCAAATTGGAATTCCCCTGCTGAATGTTTATGAATGTTTAATTCTGTCTACCCCTACGTAGACCCGGCCCTGAGATATAAGTGCCGGTGCTCAGCCCCGGAAAGCACCGGCACAAATTAAGCACTGGTCCCACTGCTTTCTCACAGTGCGAGAAGTAGAAACATAAAATGGTAATAACTTTCCGTTATTACCATTTTATGTTTGGTTGCGGTTGGGCGGGCCTGCTCTGCGAAGAGGCACAGCAGGGGAGGAGTGGTGTACCCACTTCTGAGGGCGCAGTGACTGTTGGGTCGGCCCTCTGGGGCTGCCCAAACCAGTCATGCGCACTCTGATCTTCTCCATGCAGGCTGCAATGCAGCTTAAGTGGAGAAAATGGCTTCCCCGTACCCCCCTGGCTGGGCGGCATCCCCACCAATCACAACGCTGCTTGCAGTGCTGTGATTGGCTTAGGGGAGTGTCCGGAGGGACCCTGGCTGCCTGCTTCCTGTTCCAGGAGCAGGAGCTGAGAAGACGCGGGACCCCGCCGGCTGAATGGTAAGTCTGATTAGCTTAACCTAGGTAGTGTGCTACGTTGAACACTACACAAAGAATATAGTGCAAAGAGGAAGCCCACCTCCAACTTAAACACCACTGGAGGAAGAAGGGTACACCAGGAATGACTAGAAAGTTATACCCTTAAAAATAATACATCTGAATGTTGTTTCAGGCACAAAATGGCCCCGTTAGCTTGCGTTGACTGACTCAGGTAGAGAGGCACCAGGCCTTGAATCTTGCCAGCAACTGTGGCAGCAAGAGTGACAGCTCCGACGCCCCACCTCTCCTCTGTCCCAGACATGATGCAGCTTCTCACTAACTTCTGATATTCTTTTTATGTGCAGTGGAAAGATTGGGGAGGAGCTATTTACAGGCCTTGCCTCTTTTCAGAAGACAAATCAGCAGGACACTACCAAGGATACAAAGGGAGACATCAGGGTGAAAAGTAGGATGAGTGAGAGAAATTACATTTTAATGAATTAGAAGGCTACGTTTAACTACTTTCAATGGGATAGTATTTTTGTCTCTAATTTTATTATTTTAGGCCCCCTTTATGACTGCCAAATAACATTGTATTAAACATAACCAGTGAGAATCTATGTTTTGACCAATGGATTATGAATCCATTTTCCAGGGTGGACCAAATAACTGGTAAATGTAGCGTGTGTATTATTCTGACTTGAACAACGTCACAAAAATACTCAAGTGAGGTGCCAGAAAGTCATTCCTAGAGGAGATGGAGATATTTAATTCCATAGATTACACACATTCGGACAGCAGGTAGGAGCTATCAGGCTGGTTAATTGTGGCGCCATTCACTTCCATTGCAAACATGTCAAGTAACACCTCAAATTAAATACTGCACACCTCTCATTAAATACTGAACTCATTTCCAGTGCCTCCAGTTGTCTTGTGATGCTGGTAGAGTTTTGCAGAAATACTGCCATAAACAATCTTTTTGCTGATTATTGTGGGAAATGGTCAAAATATGTTATTTGTGATGTTTGAAGGATCTGCAGTCCTTGACAATCATGTCTCTGAGTGTTTTAAAGGGCGTTTTCTCCACCCCTGGACCATGGGGACTTCAGTCATGGGTTGTGCGGTGGTCAGGTAGGGGGTGAGAGTGATTTTTTTTGTCAGTGTGTCATTTTATGGACTTCATGCTGAGTAACCAATGATCCTGTTAGAACTGACAATATGAATTTCCAGCTGTATCTGGATTATGAGATCTGCAGAAATTCTGCACATCCATTGCTATCAACCAGAAACTTCACGACAAAACGTCTGGGTAAAAATCTGGGGTGGGAGGGGGGTGTGTTAGAAAATAACGCCTGGAAATGGCTGCAGTATTGCTGATTCCCCAATAGTTCAACGCATCTGAAGCTACAATCAAGGTATACTTTTTAATTGCCGAGTAATTAACCCTCTTAGATTTACCGACACTCCAGGTATAGGTTTTGCGGAAAGGGGATATTGAAATCCTAAGTGACTATTCCCAAAGAGGTTGGGTGGTAAGTTAAAAAACCTAAGCACGAGAAGCGAGTGGTCAGCAAAAAATATGTGACGATGGAACAGCTTCTTCTTATAAAGACATACAATTTCCATGCTTTACAACATGTCACGTTGGCAAATCATAAAAAACTAAATACATCCAATGAACAATATGTATTATCTTGATTTAGTATATGTTCTCACAAGCAACAGAAACCTTCAGACACCAGCCCTCCAACCATCCAGGCGCTCCTGGTGCCTGCAGCTACCGTGTGATCTTTCATGCACTATTCAGCGCTTTTTCAAGGGCAAATGTACAGTCGTAATTCTAAAGGCCCGTTTTGACTCTGTTCGGTGGCTCCATGTAACCGAGCTGCATGTTGGGCTTCTGGTAAGCTAGCAATACTGATACAAATACTGTGAAATGAAAGCATTTACATAAATCTTTCAGAGGCACTCAGCATTCCCTTCATCCCTCACCTTGGATCCAGCTCCACGCATCTTGTTTGAATCTGGTCTCTGAAGCTCGCCCTGTCCCATCTCCAGCAGGACCCCGGTGCTGGAGTGCAGAGATATCCTGGCGGCATGAGCAGAAACACATGAGGACATGAATGCCGCAAACTGAGAGACAGGAATTATTAACTGTCTCGTGATGTGGTGCCTTGACCCATCTGTTTCTGTGTTCTGTAACACAAATTGAATCCAGCCACGAGAAAGATTTATTGGAAAATAGCTCAACCCAACAGTTTCTGAATGTTACTCAACTGTTCCTGTGCAAGTGTCATCTGGGATCCGGTCTACAGAGGTCTACAGATGCCTGTGCCAAGCTTCTGCTTGCCAGCATAAGAGCTCTGGCAGTTTGTGGCCAATCAAAATGTAATGGCCATGCATGAAAAGGCAGCAAGCCAATGCCCCAAGGTCTGCTGCGAGGGGGGATATCCTGGGCAGCAGGGGCAAAAAAACAACAACGCGCTAACAAAGAACAGCCAACATTGTGGGGGGCAAGCAAAGGAATAGAACACCAGAAGCACAGGCTGTACTGCTCCAAGACCTGGAAGATTGCAGATAGCTTGGTTCAGTTAGAAACCAAATGAGCCTGTCATATTGAGATGGGAAAATAGCAAACTTGAGACGGCTGATGCGCTTTCCTTTCGCTTCTCCACTTTATATATCAGTGGTAACTGGGAGAAGTACAGAAAAAGAATGATCTACAACCATTACCCACGCAACCTGTTTCCAACGCTGATGCATAACGCCTACAGTGTGGCCATTCCGGACTACTCTATGATTTTTTTGTATTGGCCAGGAGAAAAGTGCATCAACAGAGAGCTAGAACAACTCCAATCTGTAGTTGCCAGTGTGACAATTCATGAGCAAAGAGAGTTGATTCTCCAGGTAGGAGTCACTCAGAGCACTGTTTTTTTACAAACAGGACCTTTAAATTAATTTTGCAGTCAGGATATGATGGCCACAACCAACTGTAGTAAAGGACTGCAGATGGTTTTAATTACTATAGCTTGGGGTGCCATAGACTGCTCCAAATGTGGATGGGAAAAGGCAACAGACCACATAAACAAATGGATACCTCTTGTTTCTGAAGACTATAACAACCACAGTTGGCTGCCCTTTACTGACACCACCCTGCAAAGGGCTGGGCATGCAGTAGAACCAGGAAAGACCGAGAATGCAGTTGTAGAGTGGGAATCTATCACCGGCCGCTTGCCAGAAAGGAAGTAACACTTTCCTCGTGCAAAGCCCGCCATGGACATGCTACTGTGGCATAAAGGACTGGCCAAGTGTGAGGTGGAGAGCCAGAGACTGCGCAAAGGAGGTTGGGGCTCCTGCCAGCCAGGTCCAACCACAAACCAATGCTGCAAGCTCTTGTTGGAAGCCCGCTACCACAGATGTAGCTATCACGTGACTACCCTACAAAGGTCGTATACATGCCACACCAGCAGAAGGCGCTGAACATGCCTCAGGAGCCAGTGCATCGTATCCTTTCCCCTGACCCTACATTCACATGCTGCTGTTCTAAATCATATTTTGTTTCTGAAACTATATATAAAGCCATGTGCTCTCTGCTCCTATTGGTCTCCTACCCACCTACCTGAGCAAAATAGGTTCAACATGTGATCTTCGGCATCTGACGATTACCTTGTCAATCAATTCCACCTTCGGAAACTACCATACTGTGTTTCGTTCCTGCCCATACCCCCTCCCCACAAATTATCTCTATTACTCTTCTCACAGTACAGAGTCTCACTCTGCCAGAATATTTCGAACTCTGCCAAAGATTCCAGGAGATGATTCCTGCAGTCAGCTGGGGGTAGGAACACACCCAGAATCCGGCTTGGCTGCCTGCATAGCAGTCTTTGCAGCACAAGGTTAAATAAAATGAGCTTTCCTCTGTATTATGATACTATCAGGGCTTTAAGTGGGCTGGGTCTCACCGGTGCTGAGCGCCGGCAGTTTTTCAAAGGAGGCTTCAAAACAGGTCTCTATCGGGCTCTGTTTTGTGTCCTCGCACAGGTGGTCCGTTTTTTTCCAGACTGCAGTGACAGCAGGCACATCGAAGAGAGCCTGCTCACACCAGGCGCGCAACGCCCATAGGGCTCAAAGGGCTTCAGCCTCCCCCCCCCCCCTCCGTCGTGTGTGGCAGCCCAGGCTGAGGCAGCTTCCGGGGCACACACACAGCCACACCAGAGTACTTCACAGGTCTTTAAAAGACCATTTACATGTTAATGAGGCTTTGTTACTTTTCACCCCTTCTTAGAGCCCCTGCATCTCCACTTTGCATATTACTGGATGAGTCAGCTGAAGAAACGAAGAAACGCCACTGGATAATAGCTGTAGATAAGTTTATTCCATAAGTAGAAAGGCTCTTGATGTGCCCAGTGCTGCTCCCAGTACAACTGCTCTCCGCTTACATTCTAGAATCACCATATGTAACCGGTACATGCAGTTGCTGGGAAATCACAATATTTAAAAGATACAATTCATTTAGATAGATATAACATATCTCCCTTCTATCAATACAAAAAAAATAACAATGCACATACCCTCTGCCATAATAATAACATTGACAATTAACACATGCACTTCCTAACTAGTCACAAATATAATCCTTGAGAAATTTGGGTTTGACAATAGTGCGAGAAGATTGACGAGTCATAGTAGCATTTGGTACAATTTTGCTTGATGTATCCTTATCACAATTAGAATCACCTTCTTTCTTGCACATGGATTTAGAAGATTGACATCTTAACCACTCATTTTCCTCAGTGGAATTACATATGGAAACCTTCCTAGTATTCCACCAATTGCCATCCGCCAATTTTACACAATTTCCTTTGACATGTACAATCTCCTTGGGACAAGACCACTTGGATGTGCCTTTTTTAGATCTGTCACCTATATAAACTCTAACCCACATTCCTGTCCTAAACAATCGAGGAACCTTGTGAATTTGAGAATTGTGTCTATGACCATAAGAATCTTGATGTTTCTTAACGCGCACTCTGATATCATCATGATTTACCACACTCTTGCGCGCTCTCATCATCCACGCCGGTACAGCTACAGTGCAAGGTATTCTACCTTTGAGAATGCTAAAAGGAGTCTCTTTGGTGACAGAATGGGGAGTGGTCCTATAGCTCCATAACATGTTTCTCACCTGTTGTTTATAATTTAAACCGCTTTTACTAACCAATTGTATACTTTCCACCAGTACTCTATTAAACCTTTCCACAAGACCATTTCCCCTAGGATGATACAACGGAGTTCTGGTATGTTTAATTCCCCATGTATTAAAAAAAAAAAAAAATTCCGCTGAAATGAATTGCGAACCATTGTCTGAGATAATTTCAGCTGGACAACCTTCCCTTCTGAAAATATCTTCGCAAAATGCAATTATTATACTGGATTTTACTTCTTTTACAAACGTTACTTCAGGCCACTTTGAAAAATAGTCTATCATGACAATAGCGAACCTGTCACTGGTACCAAGAGTTTCAAATGGACCGCATATGTCAATGGCTAGTTTTTCCCACGGTGATTCAGGTAAAGGTATAGGATCAATTGTAGACTCTTGGGTAGAATGTGATTTGTCACTCAAAGCACAGGCAACACAATCACGTACAAATCTTTCTATTTGAGTATCCATACCTGGCCACCAGAAATCTTCCCTGATACGTCTTTTCAAAGCAGACATGCCACAGTGACCCTCGTGCATGAGACTTAACAGTCTACATCTTATACTTTGTGGAACCACAAGACGATAACCTCTTCTCACCAAATTTTTTACAATGGTAAATTCAGACCATATGAGTTTGAAAGGCTCTAAGCATTCCGGATGCAACTTCCACCCTTGAATGTCAGTAAGAGCTTCCATGAGATTCTTAAGAGTGATATCATCCTTGGCCGCAGATATCCATTCCTCTTCAGATATTGCACTACACACATCATTAATGTCAGCTATCATCCACTCATCGTCCTCACTCACACTAATGTTCTCAATCGGCAATCTAGACAGGCAATCTGCATTTACATTTGTTACCCCAGGAACATATTTAACATCAAAAGAGTATTCTTGAAGTCGATAAAACCACTTGGCAATTCTGGGAGTCGCTTTAGCTGATCCTTTTGTAGAGAAAAGACTCACTAATGGTTTATGGTCAGTTCTTAACGTGAACCTAATGCCCCACACATATATGCGAAAATGTTGGACACCCCACCAGCAAGCAAGAGCTTCTTTTTCGACTGTTGAATAAGTATGTTCTGCACCCTTTAAAGTACGTGAAGCAAATGCTACCACTCTTTCTTTTCCTTCGTGTACTTGAATAAGGACAGCGCCCAGACCATGACTGCTAGCATCTGTGGATATGATAGTCATGTCATTAGGATTAAATGGTTTTAAACAAACCGCTTTTGCAATGGTCTTCTTAATGCTCTCAAATGTTGTTTGGCACTCATTCGACCAATTAAATTTTGTTCCCTTCTTCATCAGGTGTCTTAGAATTTGAATTTTGTCAGAAAAATGACTAACAAATTTAGAGTAGTACTCCACAAGACCTAAAAAGGACCTTAACTGGTCTTTGTCTGTAGGAGATGGTGCCTTTTCTATGGCATCTATTAAACTAATTTTAGGCTTAATCCCTTCTTTTGTTAAGGTGTGACCCAAATATTCCACTTCAGGCATACAAAATTTCCATTTCTCAAGACCTATCGTAAGCCCCGCATTATTCAGTTTGCTCAAAACTGATTCTAGTATGACATCATGTTGAGCACTATCACTGCCCCAAACCAATACATCATCTTGAAATACTAATGTGTTCTTAAGCCCCGCTAAAATCTTTTGCATTACCCTTTGAAAGACTGCAGATGCCGAAGCAAGACCAAAAGGCATCCGTATAAACTGAAATGCACCTTCAGGCGTAATGAAGGAAGTGAGATGCCTGCTTCCTTCATCTAACAGTATTTGGTGGTATGCACTTGATAAGTCTAATGTGGTGAAATGCGTACCACCCTCGATGCTGGCCAACATTTCATTTATTTTAGGGAGCGGATGACGATCAACCCATATGCCCTCGTTCAAGTCCCTCAAATCAATGCACATTCTGATCTTGCCATTAGGTTTCTTGGCCAAAACTACCGGACTCAACCATTCGATGCCTCTATCGGTTCGATTATGCCATCCTTACATAATCTTTGTAATTCGTCTTTCAATTTCTGTCTCAAAACCATTGGCACGTTCCTCACTTTGTGTACTTTGGGTACAGCACTGTCTTTTAAGATGATCCGATGTTTACATTTTTTAAGACATCCTAAAGATTCTTTAAATAGATCCGGAAACTTGGTAACCCATTTGTTGTTGGAAGAAATAATGTTCAATACTTGATCGGGATGATTGGGATTTAGAATGATGCCTAACGCTCGTTGTTCTTTCCATCCCAAAAGAGATTTTCCTTTTTCCACAATGTATAATTTGGCTAGTGTTTTCTTGTTTTTGAAACAGATCTCAGTTGACACATAACCAATGACGGGTAGTTTATTACCACAGTAACCCTCTGGTATAAAATCAGTGGGTATCAAATCTTTTGAATGGAAACCTATTTTTTCCCAAATAGATTTATCAATTATGGAAAAAGGAGAACATGAATCCGCCCACATATGTACCTCTGACTCATTAATTTTCACTATACACTTGGGAGGACGATAAGAGTCCTTGGATCCTTCGCAATTGCAGACTTGTGAAGAATCAATCATTAACAATTCTATGTCGTCATTTTCACTCTCACTTGAGACTTCATCTTCTTTCACAAAATTAATAACTTTCTTGTTCATTTGAAATTTAGGTCCTTTGCACAGTCTAGAATAATGCCCAACTTTCTTGCATCTATAACATCTGCTCCTAATGGCTGGGCTATGTGTGGCATCAGCAGTGTGCTTAGGGCTACCACATCTAAAACAGTATCTTGACTTGGATCTGGTCTGATCTAACTTTCTCTCGTCAAGCTTTGTCTGAACTTGTTTATTGTAATGTTTGTTAGGATTGTTGATACTGTGGATGGATTCATCTTGTACATCTTTGCTCGTTGAACTTTCATTTAATTCTTTCACATACTTAGATGTGTTCTCCATTCTCTTTGCAGTAGAAATTGACTTCTCTAATGAAGGATTTTTCATACCAAGCAATTTTTCCTGAATCTTGAGATTGTATAATCTATTGATCATTTGATCCCTAATGAGTTCATCTCTCAGATCTTTAAAATTGCAATTTGCAGCAAGTTTACGTAAGTTGGACACATATTGTTCAATGGATTCTGTTTGCTTTTGAGCTCGGGAAAAGAATTTGTGTCGCTCTACTACTATGCTGATTTTCCTTCCAAAATTTTCTTCCAGGGCTTTCAGCGCTATTTCGTAGACATCAATATCGTTATTATCACCACTGTCACCAGTTTGGTCTGCTGTTGCATTTATTTCATTCATTTCGGGCAATGTCTTTAATACATTCCTTCCTTCTTGGCCAAGGGAGTGTTTTAAAATGGCCAATTTCCTTTTTGACACGTATACATCCCCCCCTATGGCCTCTAAGTACGTTTCAAAAGCTTCCTTCCACTCCTTCCATGGAATGTCTGGTTGTCCTGGCTTTTGTAAAAATGGTGAAGGAGCATTAATTGTTGATTGAGAAGACATTGTGAAATTATAAAGTTTCAAATTCAAATGAAATGCTGTTAGGTCCACAGGGGTGTGTATATATATATATAGCTGGTTTGTTTTTATTAGTTGCAGAATGGATGAGAAAAAAATAACAAAACTGTATAAATGATGTTTTGTAGCGTTTTTTTTAGTGTATGGACACTAATATCGATGTCATTACGAACAATTTCTTATTAAAATAAGCCAAAACTGCTTTTTACAGTCATCGCGCAATGTAATTGCATCCCAATCCAAGATGGATGCCTGCGCGCTGTAGCACGTCACACGCACGCTGTGCGTGCCTCGTAGCAGCGTTAACAGTCTCGTGAATGCGTCAGATGAGCTCGAGCAGACGTCGCGTGCCACCTCCCTCCAGCGCGAGGATTCGAGTTCACGGTAAGCCTTTTTATGCCAAATATAACGTATAAAAATCACAGACCTTGAGGTGCCCACACCGAAGATCGGCAAAACTCGGAAATGTGAATTTTGAATTCAAGAGCCTTGCGTTCCTTTCTTCTTTAACATCATGGATGTAGAACGTGGGTAAAAGTTCAGTATTTCTAGGAAAATGTCCCACGGCGCTTTTCAATAAGATCCCAAGATCGTCGCCACTGAAGAAACGAAGAAACGCCACTGGATAATAGCTGTAGATAAGTTTATTCCATAAGTAGAAAGGCTCTTGATGTGCCCAGTGCTGCTCCCAGTACAACTGCTCTCCGCTTACATTCTAGAATCACCATATGTAACCGGCACATGCAGTTGCTGGGATATCACAATATTTAAAAGATACAATTCATTTAGATAGATATAACATCAGCCCCCCCCCCAAAAAATATTTTCATAGCCCCCCCCCCCCCAAATGTTTTGTAGCCCCTCCCGAAATTTGGCTCTAGTTGCGCCTCTGGCTCACACTGCTCACTTCTCACTAGTGGAGGTTACGGCATGAGGTCTTGCGAGGTGAGCGTTCTAGGGGAAATCCTTCAAAGAGAGTCATCTTCTCTTTTTGAAACTCTGGAGCATCAACATCATCATGGTGTCACCAGGCTTTAAGTGGAAGCGTTTTCAATATTATAAACGAGCCATAGTTGCTGCTTATTTATCTTATGAAACTAACAACCATTGACGTGTTTTTAAACCACACACTTAATTAAATTGACCAGACCCCCCCCCCAGTTTTTTTTATCCCACTTAAAGCCGGGATACTTTTATCCTAATGTTATGTTATATCCATTTTATAAAGCGTAGCGAGTCCTCAAATAACATGCCTTGCACCATGTAAACAAAACCCACTGCCGTTGATTGCGCGGAGGACCCACAGAAAAGAAGGGCCATTGGGCAGGTATCCAAGGCAGCCCGTGACGCTGATCTCGTGAGCCTGGTCAGAGCTTGCCTCCCGCTGCTTAACATGTGCGGGTATATGAAAGATGTCAAGGCGAAGTGATAAAATGGCGGTAGTTTAGGCGCCAGCTCGCAGCATTTACTATCCGAGGCCCGATGAGGAAAATGTGAACAGGCATTTGGTGAAAATCCCTGTCCCTCCTGTTGTTAATTACATCACATAGATAAAAATCTGTCAGACCGAGTTTGCCGCGCCAAAATAATTATACAAGTGTGCCTCCGACTCTGCAGAAGGAACCAAGAAGCCCTCCCCACTGCCAGAGACGGGCTGCCAATTTGCAGCATGAAAAATGCGAACAATTCCAAAGGTTGAACCGTGCGTCGGGGAACTCTTTCCTTGCCAGGTTGAGGACGAAAAAAGGACACACAATGCGTGAAAGAGAAAAGAATTGGACAGATGGAGAACAGACGCAAGGGCAAAAAAAATGGCTGGAGCCACCACAAAAATCAACCTTGGAGAGAATTGTGTGCGTGTTTCCATAAAGGGAGCGTTCAGCCGCTGGCTAGCACACTGCAGAGCGTTGCGCAGCGTGTGGTGCCTACGAGTGCCAAGATTTGAAACATAAATGAGTGTTCAGTGAAAGGCGCCATGCAGCTAACAACGTCCTGTGGCAAGATAGCTTGCATTGCCTTCTCCCTGTTTACTTCATTCATTTACTATGCTGCCTCACGCCACCATCACCTCAGACTTACTAAGCGTCTTGTAGCAAAAGCGCAGCATACAAGCCGGAGATATAGTCCCACAGACTCATGTCTACATTCCACGTACACAGAACCCTAAAGACATACAATGAAACAGGGGTACAATCCCGTCTCTGGAAATGGAAGGCAGAACTGCTCTTGCACTTTGAAACCTATTTTTCGTTTCTGCGTGGGTGGTATTTCCACTATTGAGAAACTGATATCCCCTGCACCCGAACACGAACTCACTCATGCATTGAGACTGCAGTTCACCGACAAGCAGGGAACCAATGCTTGAATTTGTATTAAAAAAAAAACAAAATAAAACACATAAGTGCCAGGGTTCCTGTCAGGAGTTCACTGCAGCTTTCACCACACATTTCCCCTGCTATGCTGCCAATGATAGTAACAACACAACTACTAACCCTCACACTTCTACAAGTATGACAATTCGGACTATTCCAGGCCCCAAAAGCTGTAAGGACGTCTAGAGCGGCAGGTAATAGTCATTTTTAATTTATATTACATTAAACATTACCTGTGGTTGTGGTCATCTCTAAATTATCCATACAGCGCCACCGTGTGGCAGACTGTCACAAGCGCTGGTGTTGACAATTAAGTGCTCTGCCGAGCACCGCAAACCACCGGCTCAAATTAAGCCCTGGAGGGAACTCTCCTGTTCCTGTTTCATGTAGAGGTAGAGGCAGAGGCGCAACTAGAGCCAAATTTCGGGGGGGGGGCTGAGCAAACATTTCGGGGGGGGGGGGGGGGCTGAGCAAAATTTTCGGGGGGGGGGGGCTGAACTTTAAGCAATAGGCAGAGTGGAGCTGCAGGGGCTCTTAGAAGGGGTGAAACAGCAGCAAGGCCTAATTAACATGCAAATGGTCTTTTAAAGACCTGTGAAGTGCTCGGGTGCGGCTGCTTTTTTGCCCGGGAAGGTGTCTCATCCCGGGCTGCCACACACGACGGGGGGGGGGGGGGGGGGGGGGGGGGGGGCTGAAGCCCTGTGAGTCCAATGGGTGTTGCGCGCCTGTGTAGAGGTGTACAAAGATCGCAGACATCCAGGTATCGTATTGAACAATTTTTTTATTGTATAATGCAGCTATCACTGGTTTATTTGCTTCTGGGGAGCCTGCCTCTGCCCAGGCTATTTCTACACATTCTTGACCCAAAATCCCATTCTTTGGTTCTTTCTCTGGGAGGATCGAGTTTGCAGGGTCTTCGAGTCCTCCACACGACATGACAGTCACCGACCTTGCGAGTTTATGGGACAGGTTGAACAGACCCGCTCACAAACTAATCCGTAAAAGCAGTATTCCTCATATACAATCCCACCACGCTACCAGGATTTCCATGTGCACAGCTGCTAAATTGTCCAGGTCCGTGCGTGATCTGCTGCTTCAGTCCAAGTTTTCTTATTTGATTTCTGGGACTTGTGGTCCTGCTTTATAGTGGAATAAACAAGACTACAAGCCCAAAAATTTAAAGTAAAAAAAACTTGGACTGGAGCAGCACATCACGCATGGACCAGGGAAATTTGTCAAGGCTGCAGGCGAATGACTGCCATTTGTGAGGGCAACATCCTGTGACTCAGGAACAAGGTTTTGCCCTTGTTAAAGTAATTTGCACACATGTAAAAAAAAAAAAATGTATGCATTTTTATATAGCGCAGACTTTACCCAAAGGTGTCAGAGCGATTCACAATAGAACCAAGTACGTTACTTGAGGAGAATAATACATAGGTGTCGATTAGGTGCACACATTTGTTTCACGCTCCATGTCAGGGGGAGGCAGCCTTCTTTAGTGAGATTAATGAATGATTCTGGGCAGTAACTCAGAAATTGTAGTAGGAATTTAATTACAAATTGCATTTCCTTTGGTGTGGAAGTCATAAAGCTACGAAGGATCATGTATTGAAAAAAAAAGCAGCGACATACAGAATAGTTAACAGTACAACAAAACTGACCATGTCACTAATTGTCCTTTGTGTGGCGAAAGCCTTTCTTCAAGGAGGTGCAACAGACATTGGATGTTCGTTTGAAAGAATTAACCACAGTGATCCAACATAGCCTTGCCACCAATTATTATACCACCCGGATGCACTCAGTCACTCTAATCAGTTCCATGTGTCTGAGTTCCTACAGAGACCAACATGCTGAATGCCTGCCTGTTATCCACGCAGTGACTGGCTGCATACTTCCACTGCACACTACAGATAAGGATTTAGAAACTACTGTGAGGATATGGTGTTGATTGCGCCTATCACATTTATCTACATTTAGGCACCCCAGCCCTCTGCACAAAGACACAGTTGTAATCAGAAGAATGCCTGTGGGTAACGGAACCACGCAGGATTCGTGGATATAAAAAGGTGTTTTCTGCTTTAAAAGTGACAAGAACCCACAAGAAGAAGGAAAAGGGTACCACAACTTCCCTGCTCAGCCACCTTCCCTTTTTTGTCAACTGTGAGTCCAATCACCCAGAGGCATCATCAACATCCCACCTTAGGTCATGCTAGTCTGACTTGAAAGAAGAGGCAGAGAAACAACCAAAGGGGTAGGCGACGACTCACAACCTTCAAATTCTACTATAGATCATGTTGCGGGCCTACGCGAGAGTGTGCAAAAAACAGTGTGTGCAAAAAACAGAAGATTAGTCCTTCAATACTAACAATCCAGAGGGTAGAGCAGGATGTTATGTCAACCCTTTGAAACACTGAAAAGAAATGGTGACTATAGAAGGGCATGGATTGAAGGAAGATCAGTGTTGGCGATTTCAGCAGATGGATTGTTCAGAAATCAGTCAGAAACCCACCACAACCCTTTTAAAATGGTCAAACATAACAAAGATCTGGAGTCAGGATCTAGAGGCCATCTCACAGAAAGGAAAGAAGAGTGACT
The DNA here is from genome assembly GCF_964204655.1 of Triturus cristatus. NCBI lineage: Eukaryota > Metazoa > Chordata > Amphibia > Caudata > Salamandridae > Triturus > Triturus cristatus. The sequence goes on along the minus strand of NC_140593.1, from coordinate 378,521,004 downwards.
AGGAAGAAGCAGAGCATGTGTCTGTGAGAGAAGTCTTGCAAGCCAATCCTGAAAAGCCAAAGGGCCACCAGAATCAATTAATAAATGAGCAGAACTGTGCCGGTTACTTCTCACTCAATTACAAAGATTTATCCTCCAAGAACTAAATAAAGAAGTACTATCCTGTGAAATCAAGCTTTGACTCTGAAAGTTTAGTTCGCATTGCTAAATACTGCGTGACAAGAATCACCAAAACAATTTTTTTGCTGGCCTCGAAAATGACCCATCATGACTTTGATCCTCACAGCGGCTTTTTGGCAGTTGTGATGGTAGGTAAAGTGTGTAAAAGTGGAGGAAGGGTCAGTGGTATATTTAACAGCATATGCATAGAGAGAATAAAACAGGCTACGTTTCCTTCTACTCAATAACTAACATTGTCTTTGCCAATTTTGAATGATATTGTACTATATTATCACTATTTGTACAATATACATCACTGGCCACTGCTCTGTTTTTGGACTTTTTGATATATGCCATAACTGATTTGTGATCTGGCTATCAGAGGACACAACTACATACATGTAAACCTTCACCATGCATATAGATAGATACTTCATGCTATTTCACTAACTCAATACAGACGGCTAAGCTGTGGTACGAAAAACAAGCGTTGGCAAAGTTGTAAGTTGCCTGTGGTTTTAATTTTTAAATTCTTTTTTTTTTTTAAACATAAAATAGGACCTATTGCTAAAATAAATAAAAAATAAAAACATATTATGAAAGTAAATACTAGCTTAACCAGCTCTGGAAGTAAAGTGGACACTTTTTAGGTGGATGTACACATGTTCAAGAGCAAAATGACGTCACAGTGAAGTGAGCCAATGATTGCAGTGAGCAGGCCCATTGTCCCACGCTCTAGGTTGTGGCAGGTAGAAGTAAAATGTGAATGACACTTGTGGATGAAGAGGGCTGACAAAAAGTCCCTCAATATAAAAATATACGAAAACATTTTTTTAATGTATTTATTTAAAGGCATGAGACTGGCTAGGCAGCTTATTTAGGCAAGACCTAACAATACAAAGCTGTGAATCCGAATGTATTCAGAAACGCAGAAAAATCGTTAAACTATGCACAGCCTCCGAAGATGTTTTTTTTGGGTCTTAGTCTTAATAGCTTGAAGACAGAACTAAAAGCACAGAACGTGCACTAATTGTTGAGGCTCTACTGCAGTGAAGCTTGAGTGCAGACACTCTGCAAATCATCCAAGCTCTCAAGACAAAAAGAGTGCATGCCAGAGTAAATTAACTGCAGAGTATGACACTGAAGAAAAAACACTGACATACAACACTCAGACCCAGAGTGCTTCGTCTCCGAGGACCAAAGCTAATGTCTTAAACACAAGAAGACAAATCATAGCAGTGACTGCTAATTCAGAGAAGGCATCAAGTAAATGAACCACACCAGGAAGAGTTTATCTACAACAGAGCAGGAGTGCCAGGAAGCTTCAGTGTGTTTCTGAAAGTGATTAAACAAAGCAACCTTGAAGGGCATAAATGTAAGAAACAAGCATTCACATTTTAAATGTATTTATTCAAGTATGTTCTGTTTTATTCAAATCCTTGTAAAATCAACATTCACACCCAATCAAATACTGCTAACAGCAAAATCTAACAAATCGCCAAAAGGCATATACAAGCAAAACAATTCACACATTTACCATTCAATTTATTAAAAATTCCTGATACACTTTGTGACGTAATTATGAACATTCTATGTATAGGAAAATGAATACCCATCATTAAGTGTTTTTCCGTTCTGTTAGAAACACTGTGTCGGGTTTATTCTCTGATCACTGTTTTCACCTATGCAGTTCAATAAACTGCGCCCAATAGAATCAAGTGTATTATTCCATAATCTGCATAGAAAATCCACCCAACCTATTCAGTTCTTAAAGATAATAACTTGCATCTAAATCACATTATATTTGGCCATGTTGTGGATTTATAGGTTTATAAAGGTACTGAATTATATGCGCACCACTGTCATGTCATAATAAATAAAACAACTGTTTCTATTCCCTACAGGGGTCAGCCAAGAAGGAACTGCTGACAGAAGAAACATTTATCGAACTTTTCACATCAAATTTAATTTGAATGAAGTAAACAGCTTACAAATCTGCAAATACAATCTTCATATCATGCGCAGTCCACAAACCTCATCAGACTCACTATATACAAATTAACAGTAGTTAAACGAATATTAGTTATCTGGCCACTTATCCCTTACTGGCATTTGGGCCATTCTCAAGTGAGTGCAATTTAGACCTTTCCAAGATTTCGTGGTATAGAAGCTAGCTTATCTTATCTTATCTTACTGTTCTTTTAAGAGGAGAGTCTTTGAATGTTTCCTAAATTGAAGAAGCTTTGGGGCAGTTCTGATGGGTAAGGGGATGTTGTTCGAGAACCTGGCTGCATAGATTAAAAGGGCCTAGTGCCAGGTTTCTTCTTTTTAGGTTGAAGCCTACTAGACTGCGCAGCTGTCTGGTTTACTTAAGACTTCTTAGGGATATTCTGAAAGCTTACCTAGGAATGCATTAAGCCAATTGCTTACCATTGGCTTTGCATTTTGTATTACACATTTGCTTGTTTTCTAATTGCTGGCTTTATTTGTTTTAGGCTGTCCAGTTTGAGTTTGTCCCTCCTGTGGAGCATAGACCGTTTACTGTATTGTTCCATAGTACTCGTTTCTGTAGCAAGCCTATACATTTTGTTCTTATCTTGTCACATTTGATATGCATTCAAAGACAGAGGTCAAATGTCAGGCTCTGTCTTACCAGGTTACTTGGTGTTTACTTTTCTTTCTCTGACTTCAAAGTAAGAGGATTTATCTGACAATCTAGGCTTTTCTATAGCAGACAAGAACATTTAAATGTCTGTGAATGAACTGTGCAAATATTTCAGAATATATCAGAAGTAGGAAAGCACATATAAAGTACATTTATTGCAATTCTTAAGTGTGCTGGTAACAAATATTTTAATACTATTAAAACAAATCTATTCACTTGGTGATGCCATTTCCACACAATTATCATTTGCACGCTATATAATTTTTTCAGTAAACTGTATGTCTGCGCAAATGTTATGGTCATTTCATTTGAAAATATGTTGACTGTAATGGCAGTGCACTACCATGCCATGCATAGTCCACTCTATGACACTCTACGACATTTTATGCCACTCTCCAAGCCAATGCTTGTTTTTTTATACTTCTTTGTCTGCAGTCTGATGGTGTTCTTGCTGCAAAAGTGACATGCACCAATAGACATGGTGCGCTTGTCTGCAAGACAAACATGGTTGCTAGTCATAATGGCTTTGTAAATGATGCAGCTGGTTTTGAAGAAGGTGCGGGCAGGCAAGCATAGCTATTTTGAGTTCTATTAGGATCGGGTGATATGATCATACTTCTTCATGCCCTGGATGAGATGTGCTCTGGTATTTAGGATGCCCTTTAGGGTTGCAAGTGTGGAGCTTTGGGGGCCATGGAGCCGGGAGTTACTACCATTCAGGTGCAAGAATACGAGGATCTGAACTGCAGTTCTTATGTTTCTTTCTGGAAGAAACAATTTCACTTTCTTAAGCACAGAGTGATGATACCAGACCATCCTTTTTTGCCAATACATTCCTTCCCAGTGAGTTGAACATAGACTGCTTTTTTAATGACCTTGCTGATGAATGATAGGAGAGTGGTGGGACGGTAGTTGGGGAGGCCATCTGGGTCTAATGTAGTTTTCTTTTGGAGTGGGAAGATCTGACCTATCTTGAGAACTTCTGAGAAGATGCCTTGCATGAGTAAAGCACTGACAATGGTAAATAGGGGTAAGAAAGCATTCCTAGAGAGAACTGTGATGAAACACTAAGCTAAGACATCATCTTCATACGAAGAGGCTTTGAAGGAGTTAAGTATGTTAGCAAGATCTGTGAGACATAGGTCTTTGAAGGCTGACCATTGTGGGATTTTATGGGAAGCAATGGGCATATGAGATGAAGCAGGCGTGATGTTATTGATGTGGAGTCCTACTTTTGTATTTTTTCACTAAAGATGGTGATGGCCCTGCACATTTCTTTGGAGTGAGGAACAGGTGAGTCTGGCATGGGGTTAGCACAGTGCTTGATTGCTGTGAAAAGTGTTCTGCTTCTGTTGGTGGCTTCTACAATGGTATTGGTATAGTACTTTGCTTTGGCTGATGTGTTGAGCTGTCTGCCTGGTGTGTGTATGAACTACAGTATCATGGGGTCATCTGGAGTTGTTTTTCTTCATTTGTCTTTCCTGTCTGTGTATGGCTCGTTTATTTGCAGCAAGGCCTTTAAACTACCAGGGTGCTAAATGGCCTTGAGATCTGGAGAGCTTGTGATGTGCAGCTTCATGATCATCAAGTATCCAGTCTTACTGAAATGCATCAAGAAGAATTGCAGAGCCACCGTGTGGTTTCTGTCTTCCAACAGTAAGAATGTGTGAAGGTCTTATTCCCAGTCATGAAAATACCCACTCAAGAGCACTAATAGCTCTTTTCATTATCACAGACTTGGGACAAGTATATGTGGCAAGACGCTTCAGAGTGCAGTGCATTACAAAATCACACATCTGTAGGGAAAAAGTTAACTATGTGGTACTATTAGTAGTCTTAGTCCTGTAACTTACTCCAATGGCCCCTTTGTGGGAACTTTCTTGGCAAATGGTAGGATCAAATAGTGCTTCCTAGATGCAAACAGTTTTTAATGCATGCCCTAGAAGAAAACACAATTGAAATTCTACAAATACAGTCTTGTTTCTTCCTGTGTCCCCCATTTTCAGTCACCTTAGTATCCCATGCTTCATATTTGTCGGTGGCCATGGTGTTGTCAAAGAAAAATATGTTTTCTGCAAGCCTTGGCTTCTGCACAGACATGGCTTTACTTCTTAACTCTAATCTAATTTCTAGCATGCCGCAAAGTGTGCCTAAAAGTCAACTTTCATGACACCACCTGCTGTTAATCCCTCATAAACTCCATGTTATAGCGCTCAGTGGGGTGTGCATTTGTGTCGCTTAGTGCAAAGAATGTCTTCTTGATACCCGAACGTCTATAAACGGTAGCCTGGTCTCGCGCTGGGTTGAGCTTCCAATGAACCCGACATGGTCCTCAGAACCTGTTGCTTTAAGAGTCAGCTTAGAGCATGGAAGCTATGTGAGTCACTGTTAAGGCACTATAATCAATGTAAAAACTATAGGAAAAAACCCAGTCGTTTAATGCTGCTGTGCGTATTCTCTTCCCACAATACTACAAAAACACCTATCAATGCTTACAGTCCAAAAAATGCTATAATTTGAGACACTGTGTACGCCAACATGGATACAACAAAACATAGGAACTAAGCAAAGCCAGACAGGTCTAGTGCCTACACAACTACCACAACTAAAAGCGGAATTTAGAAGCCTTCTTATGCTAGGGTGGCAGACAGGAGTACAGAGCATCAAAACCTGCCTGCTAGCTATGATGTTTTTAAGCAGATAAGTCAAACTTCCCGAAGCCACCAAAACACAGAGATCTGGCTACTGTGTGCAGCCATGTGGTGTGAATATTTTGTGAGGAAGCAACATCATGCTTTAATGTTAAGAAAACTTCGATTTTTGATAATTGCCATGTCCAATGGCTTTACGGGAAGATGGCCAGCCACCTGTCTGCAGGAAAGAACACCTCCACATAGTTTCCTTCCTAAAAACTGGTTTCCAGTTTCTATTTCCATGCCGCTAAGAGCAGGTCCCACGTTCTCACACCAGTGCTGTGAGACCGCGCAGTGGGCGGATGACATATTGAATGTACAACTTGGCCAGATTGCTTTAAAGTCTGGAGCTCACTGCAGGGGTCGGCTTCAGCTCTGTTTCACTCAGCGGCCATAAAAGCATGGGTAAAATGGCGCAGCAGTATCTGGCATTTGATATTTAGCAGTACGCAGCCTGTTTATGATGGTATTAGGCTACAGCAGCGAAGTCTCCAGCATGGGACAACAAAGCGGGACCAGCTCTGGACCATGGAGGTGGAAGAAAGGATGTCTGGTAATGGATACAGCGGCTCCCTCTTGGCCCTAAGCGCGGTACAGCAGGTGGTGCTACACCATGCAGGCGCGTTCAGATGGTCTTTAATACACTCAATTAAGACCTCTTTACATCTCAGACCAAAGCCAATTAGGTCTGATCTGTTTTTTAACGAGCTGCAGAAAGGAATGTCTGACACAAGGCTTCAAATGAAAAAAAGAACAGATATTTACCGAAACTTAACTACTGGACGAACAAAAGAATGAACTCCCAGTATAGTATTCCCATAGGAAAAGGGTAATTTACCTGGCACAAGTTCTTTCTCTGAGTATAATTTTTATTTGTGAAGACAGACGGGCGTTAATCCCCTGTACACAAATTGCAAGACAATCCAGACATCTGCTACAAATGATTCTCGTGTGATATATAAAGCCATGATTGCCAGAGGTAGGCATGGCGGCGTGGAAAACTACTACAATTGCTGCTCTTTTTTTTCCTTCCTGAATCACACTTCCCCTGCCCAGGTGGCAAAGCGCCGTACAGCTATGAAGCCAGCTATCTGTCAGAAGATACAGACACCAAGACATGAGGTCATGTTTAACCGATATCCTGGCGAAGTGGCACAGGTATGCTCAGACGTGGGTCCAGTGCATACTGTGTCACTGGAACCAAGTTGTACCTGGCTGATGAGCTCATTTATTTATTTATTTATATAGCGCCTGAATCGACCCCCGAAGGGGTATCTCTGCGCTTCGGACGGGCAACATGGGCGTAGTACTGCTACTACAACTGAATCAGAGACAAAAAAAGAACGGTCTTGAGCAACTTCCTAAATTGTAGGTGGTCAGAACATTATCTCAAGTGCAGAGGTAGCTCATTCCAGTAATGGGGGCTGAGGTGGGACAGGGCGTCCCCCCCTTATCTGGCCTTCTTGACTCGAGGAACCACAAGAAGATGTTTTGAGCTCGAGCGGAGAGACCTGGAAGGTAGATAAGGTGTAAATTTCTCCGAGAGATAGGTGGGACCAAGATTTGATAGCGCCTTATGAATAGTGCAGCAAACTTTACATTTTACCCGCTGGCGTATTGGCAGCCAATGGAGCTGAGAGAGAAGAGGGCGGGAAGTAGTCCTGGAAGGGGCATTGAGGACCAGTCACGCCGCCGTATTCTGGACTACCTACAGTCTGCTGAGCGAAGCCTCATTAGCAGAGACCAGCAGACCATTGCAGTAGTCCAGGCGGCTCAAAATAAGAACCTGAGTCAGAGTCTTACGAGTTGATGGAGCTACGGAAAAACTCAGTGGAGTAGGCCCAACGTATGGAAACAGGAGCCAGCTGTCTGAGCAGTGTGCTCCTTCAAAGTCAGGGCTTGATCCAAACGGATACCTAAATTCTTAACGAGGGTTTTAGGGACAGGAGGGGCACCCAGCTCGACAGGCCACCATTCAGGAGGATTGCATACCTCTGAGGCGGAAGCCGGAGGCTTGTTCACTCGTTTTAACAAATTGTATTTGTTGGAAAACCACTCCCACACTAGAAAGGGTGGTGGTGGTCTTCCGGACACACTGTGGTAGCTTGGCTCGAGTGGTCAAGAATCAGGCTCCGTGCTAAGCATACAACATACCCAAACAATAACCATGCATGCATCCGTTCCAAAAACGACTCTACACCGTAAAAATTATGAAAATAACTCTCTTTATCTGCTTTTTCTCTTAGTTGCTGATTGGATAAAATAAATAACAATCACAATATACAAACTTTTTAGAAAGTGCAGGTCAAGTAAATACTGGCTTAATGATTCAATAAATAGGGGTGATCATAAATACTGAAGGCATAAATAAAAGTGCAATACAGACAGGCAATTAAATATTCCGAGGCAATAAATACTGTAACCAATAAATATTGTGCATCAATAAATACTGTGGACCAATAAATACAGTGGAACAATAAATAGGTTAAATACAATAAATACAATGCCCCTAATAAATACTTAAAAGCTGACAGTGACACTCATGGAATCAGATCACTTTTGAATTCCTAAGGGCTGATTTGGCCCAGGCACAGCTTGTGGGGATGTGGAAGGCTTGGGGGTGTCTACTCCCTGGCTTGGTCAAGGCTGAGGCCTAAACTGAGGTAGATAAAGGGGGGAAATACCAGAGACCTGGCTCTCTCTCTCCACACAACCTCTCTAGATTAGTCCCAGTTCACCCCTGGCACAGTCAGGTTGGTTCCAGCACCTCCCTAGCCCCTTAGAGCAGTCTCTCAGGTCTCCACAGGGCCTTAGGCGCCCTCTACTCCACTTACTGCCCTTTTTCTGATGCTCCGACGCCGCTGGAGTCGTGTTGACGCCGTGAGGCGGTTCCAGTTCGATGTCGGCGGCCTCGGCACAATGTCAGTTCTTTGACGACGCCGGTAGGCGGCTCCGGTCTCGATGTCAGCGGCCTCGGTTCGATCTCGACCTCCGATTCGATGGCGTCGGGCAGTCTTTACTCGATGTCGACCTCGGGCGGCTCCGGTCCGATGGCGACCTCGGATTCGATGACGTCGGCCGGCCTTGCCTCGATGTCGACTTCCGGCGGCTCCGAAGTGCGATCCTCACTCCCGACCTCCGGTGTCCCTCTCCTTAGGTTTCCGGCGACTCCGGAGTGCGACCTCCACTCCCGACCTCCGGCCCGATCCTCACAGGTTCCGGTGACTCCGGAGTGCGATCCTCACTCCCGACCTCCGTTACCCTTCACCTCGGTCTCCGACGACTCCGGAGGGCGGACTTCACTCCTCCGATGACGCCGCTCACTCGACCTCGGGTGACTTCCTCCTCGACCTCTGGTATTCCTCACGACCTCTGACGGCGCCCTCTCTCGACCTCTGGCGGCTCCGGGTACGACGTCTGCTTTTCCAGTCAGCGCCGCTTCTCCACCTCGGGCCCCAGGTCTTAGGCTACTCGACGTCGGACTTCAGGGAAACCAGCTTCCAGGTCAGGATCTTGCTGTTCTCTTGTTTCTAAGGCCTGTTCCTGCTGTCCAGGTCCTCAGGATGGTTTTTCTGACTTCTTCCCACACAGGGCTCTAGGCTGGGCTCCGTCAGTAGGGACTAGTATCAAGGGTGGGTTTATGGACCCCACTCCAGGCACAAGTTTCCACCCCTGCTGCTTCACTCCTTCCTCCTTCACGTTTGTGCTGCTCACTCTTCACCAGTCAGGTGCCAACTGCCAGCTCCAACTGCCAACTCTCTGTCTTAGCTTCCCAACATTCTAAACCGCCTCCAACTGTCACAGGGTTCTGGAATGTTCTGGAAGGTGCTGGTAGGTTCCAGTGGATGCTGGTGATGTCACAGGTGGCCACCATTTTGTGCTTCAGGCCTTCAGACAGAAGTTTCAGGGGTAGCTAAAATGGCTCCCTGAATCTGCAGCAACACGAAAAAGTCTGGTGGTTCCCAAAAAGGAAAAATTCAAACAGGGTTTGAGGCAAAAGTGGGACAAAATAAATAATGATGAGGAGGGACCACCCAAAGGGCTGACAGGTCTAACAGTATTATTTTTGTGTTGAAAGCTTTTAAATTACCTGCACCTCATACAGAGCTCCTCTCTGTTTTGAGCACCATTCCAGGCTTCCCACTGCCAGCGGATCGAGCGCTGCTCCGTGGGCAAGCTCTCAGGGCCGCCATCGCAGCGAACGCGAGGCCACGCCCACACGCCAGGCCACGCCCACTCCCTAAACCTATGAAAAGCGCTGATTGAGAGCGCTGACATTAGGATTGCATACCTCTGAGGCGGAAGCCGGAGGCTTGTTCACTCGTTTTAACAAATTGTATTATTTTTGTGTTGAAAGCTTTTAAATTACCTGCACCTCATACAGAGCTCCTCTCTGTTTTGAGCACCATTCCAGGCTTCCCACTGCCAGCGGATCGAGCGCTGCTCCGTGGGCAAGCTCTCAGGGCCGCCATCGCAGCGAACGCGAGGCCACGCCCACACGCCAGGCCACGCCCACTCCCTAAACCTATGAAAAGCGCTGATTGAGAGCGCTAACATTAGGATTGCATACCTCTGAGGCGGAAGCCGGAGGCTTGTTCACTCGTTTTAACAAATTGTATTATTTTTGTGTTGAAAGCTTTTAAATTACCTGCACCTCATACAGAGCTCCTCTCTGTTTTGAGCACCATTCCAGGCTTCCCACTGCCAGCGGATCGAGCGCTGCTCCGTGGGCAAGCTCTCAGGGCCGCCATCGCAGCGAACGCGAGGCCACGCCCACACGCCAGGCCACGCCCACTCCCTCTTTCCCTAAATGTGCCTACCACGCAAGCGCAGCGGACGAGCGCAGCGGGCGAGCGCAGCGGGCGCGCCGTTTGCGCGCCGAAGGCGCGCCAGAGGCAAGCCCGTCTGCGCCCGTCCGCGACGGGCCGGGACCAGGGGCCACAACCCCTTCATCTCCCGTCATGCAAACTCGGTACTACACCTCCGAGGAACTCCGGACCTTCAACTCCCAGGTAACTTTGACCTGCGCTCACAAATATGCCCCACTTGACTTACCTCCTCAATGCAATGATTGCAAGACTCATCTCAAGCCTAAACCACACACGTCAAGCCAACAAATGCTTAGACTGTATTTGCTGAATTGCAGGTCTCTTTCAAGACACTGCACAGAGCTTTCTCTGTTAATTGACGAACAAAAACCCGACGCTCTCTTTTTAACGGAGACATGGCTAACTCCTCACTCCGATCCTGAGCTGGTTCAAATCCTGGGGCAGGAATACCAAATCATAAGACAAGACCGGGAAGGTGAAAGAGGGGGTGGTCTAGCCATCATCTTCAGAGACTGTTTCACCTGTCGCTGTACCCCCAAGCCTTTTCCAGAATGCGAAAGCATGTCGTTCACCCTGGAATTCTCCCCCGATATAAGTTTCTCCGGAGCACTTATATACCGCCCACCAGGCACCCCCATACAGTTCTACGAGTCTCTGCCCCCGTTAGTCACTGATTTGGCCTTATCACCTTCTAACTTTACGTTATTGGGGGATCTCAATATACATTTTGATGACCCCAATAACCCCATTGCTAATAAACTAAGCGGGGACCTATCCGCTCTGCAGCTGCTCCAGCTGGTCTCATCTTCTACGCACGTGAAAGGCCATTTGCTGGATCCTGTTTTCAGCAACTGCCCACATTTAAAGGCCTGTCCCCCTATAACGCTTCCTTGGACAGACCATGCTCTAGTCCCGTTGCTGTGGACAATTGAAAAATTTACACCCCCTACACCTATTGTCCAAGAAACCCGAAACTGGTCCAAAATACCACTGGCCCAGTGGACCCTGGAACTGCAAAAGACTATTCCTCTAGTCGGTCAGACCCCCTCACAGGCCAATGAATCCTTTAATGAATGGATACAGAACTCTCTCAACATCACGTTCCCCCTGAAGAAAACAGTCTTCAAAAGATCCAGAATCTCAGCTCCTTGGTATTCCACTGAACTACGGGAGAAAAAGCGCTTTTGTAAGAGACTGGAACGCAAATGGCGACTGGAATATGCGGAAGCAGAAAAAACTATCTATAGAGACGCCATCAGGACATACAAAAAAGATATAAAAAGCGCGCAATCTTTATACTATTCAAACCAGATCGCAGAGGCCAGTTCCAGCTCGAAAGAGATCTATAAAATAGTAAAAAGCCTCACCACCCTCCCCACACACCCTCCCATAACTGAGAATCCTCAGCTCCGTTGCAAAGAGCTCGCCAACTTTTTTCCCCAGAAAATCAACCTTATCTACTCTTCCTTTCCATCTACAGGACAGACCGCTCTGACTAAAGCAGCTCCATGTCCCCCTCAAGTACACACATCCAATCACCTTCCGGTGCTAGCGGAATTCCCCCAGTTACATGCGGGTCTCCTCACCTCCCTCATGTGCCAGGTGAAGTCAGGCTCTCCGAGAGACCCAGCACCCCCACATGTCCTAGTCTCCGCCAGTCAAACCATTCTTCCCACACTGCTTAGAGTACTCAATACCTCGATCTCTACTAGCACAGTACCAGTAAAGTGGAAGCAGGCCATGGTAAGGGCTCTGGTCAAAAAACCTAACCTTGACACCAAGAATCTCAACAACTTCCGCCCGATCTCCTTGTTGCCTTGGGCAGCCAAAATCTTGGAGAAACACATAAACAGCATATTAACAACCTTTCTCGAGCAACACCATCTGCTCGATCCCTCCCAGACTGGTTTCCGCCCAAGGCACGGGACTGAGACGGCACTGTTGGCAGTCACAGAGGAGTCCAGGAGAATCTTAGATCGGGGAGGTTTGGTGGCAATCATCCTCCTCGATCTGAGCGCGGCATTTGATACCGTGAACCACGGTATCCTCCTGCAGCGCCTCCTGGACATCGGAATATATGACAAAGCTCTGGAGTGGTTCAGATCTTACCTGAGTGACAGATCTTTCCAGGTCTATGAAGGTAATGTCACCTCCTCTAGCAAGCCTCTAAGGTGTGGAGTCCCGCAGGGATCATCGCTAAGCCCGACGTTATTTAACGTCTATATGAGGCCACTGGCTGGGATCGTCCGTTCGTATGGTATTAAGATCGTTACCTACGCGGACGATACCCAGTTGGTGATCTCTCTGGCACGGGCAGGTGGACCCTCAGCTAATGTAGACCTCGCCGGCTGTATGGAGATGGTCAAGAGCTGGATGACCAAGTCTTGTCTCAAACTCAATGGAGACAAGACTGAGCTCATGCTCCTGGGTCACAACGTACCATCCACCATAGGCACTCTCTGGCCTCCCAGCTTAGGCCCTGCCCCTGTTCCCAAAGACGCCATCAAAAGCTTGGGTGTCTGGCTTGACAGGTCCCTGTCTTTCAATCAACAGGCAACAAAACTATCTGCTACCTGCTTCGGCATCCTGAGAATTATCAGGAAGATCTTGCCTCTTCTCCCCTTTGAAGCAAGGAAAACCGTGGTTCTGGGCCTGATTCAATCGAGGCTGGACTATGGTAATGCCTTGTATCTTGGAGCTCCGGACTCCACCCTGCGCAAGCTGCAAATAATACAGAACTGCGCAGCCAGAACACTCTTACAAATCCCCCGCAGATCGTCAGCAAAACCCGGACTGAGGACACTGCACTGGCTCCCTGTAAAGGAAAGAGTAAACTTCAAATCACTCTGCATTGCTCACCAGACTTTCTGGTCCCTAGGACCGGCAATCAATCTCCCCCTCATCACACCCTATATCCCCACAAGACAGTTGCGCTCCACCACTGCGAATCTAGCCATTGTGCCGCCAATAAAGAAATCAAGGTCCGGAGGCCGCTCCTTCTCTTACAATGTAGCTAAGAAGTGGAACGCTCTGCCCCAGTATCTTAGATCCAATCCTGATATTCTCTCCTTCCGCAAACAGCTGAAAACGCTCCTGTTCACTACATAACTGTGGAGCTGAATCTGCCTCCTCCTAACCCAAACCTCAGTTGGTATGCTCAGCGCTTGGATGCCTCAGGGCAGCTATGTGCGCTTTAGAAATCGGAATTCATTCATTCATTCATTCATTCATTCATTCATAATAAGGGAGCATTTCCGAAAAGCAGAATCTCCGTTTTCCCAACATTACACTGGAGGAGATTGCTCTTCATCCAGTGTGAAATAGCTCTCATACCGGAGGAGAAGGCCGCCTGTACAGATGGAGTAAATTTGTCAAAAGGAAAAAGCAGCTGTGTATCGTCGGCATAGGATATGGGGGTGAACCCATGCATCCCCAGGAGATTGGCAAAGGGAGCAACATAGATATTAAACAATGTAGGGCTCAAACAAGAGCCATAGGTGCCGAGCGTTACGGGCCCAGATTGACGAACTGGGAGTGAGCAGATAGAAAGCCCGCCATCCACTAAAAATCAGAAATTCCTTAGTCCAATTTCCTTCAATCTCCTGAGCAATATCTGATGTGAATCCGTGTCGAACGCGGCAGACAGGTCCAACAGCACCAGTATCGTAGACTTGCCCTTGTCTAGGGTCATCCTGATGTTATCTGTGACCACTGGGAGAGCTGATTCAGTGCTGTATTTGGGCATAAAGTCAGACTGGGAGGGGTCTAAGCTACCAATAAGTTCGACCTGGTTCGAGAGATGTTTATTAGATGCTTCTCCAATAATTTGCTCAGGAAAGGAAGAAGCGATATGGAGCGGAGATTGGAGAGATCTGTCAAAGGAATCTTGGTGTTCTTGCGAATGGGCCTAACCTGTGCTGCTTTCCATTCTGACGGAACGTGACCCTCTCTCAATGAGAGATTGAGGAGATATTTGATAGAAGGAGACAGTTGACAGGCCAGGGAGGTGACAACTTTGGCCGGGATGGAATCGAGGGGAGACCCTGATTTCACCGTACGAACCAGTGTTTCTACTTCTGCCAAGGTCAACAGAGGGAAACTCTCTAACAGCTGAGAAGTTGTTTGTTCTGGTGGACCAGATGTTGTGACCAGAGGCTGTCTTCCTGATGGGACAATTTTTTCGTAGATGAGCTCTATTTTCTACAAAAAATATACTGCAATATCGTTACATAGCGCTTGCGTGGGCGCCTCATGGTTCTCACAGGCCTTGGGGTTGATAAAAGACTGGAGGATGTGATGCAAGGTTTTAGGGGCGTTACCAGCCTGGGCTAATTGAGATGCAATATGGGCTTTACGAGCTGCTTTTATATTTTTATGGTAACTGGACAAAGTGGCCAGAAACTAAACTTTATCCCTTTCATCGTGGGTAGTGCGCCAACGTCTTTCATATTTCCTACTGAGTTGTTTCTGTACTCGCAGCTGAGGAAAAAACCAGGTCGTCTGAGGGCGTTTAGAGTGGTTAGGAAGAGATTTCAATGGCGCAAGTTGGTCAATAGCCATGGAGATAGCGAGGTTGTATTTGGCCAGAGCTTCCTCTATATTGTCCAATGCGCTGTTTCGTGGCATTGAGAATGAGACTTGAAAGTTCTCTGGAGTGACTTTCTGCCATTGTCTGTGGGTACAGTAGGTGACAGGGTTAAGCCCCTTCAACTCCCTTGGGCCCTGAATGGAAAATTCAATGGACGCATGGTCAGACCAAGTTAGTTGTTGGGGGGGCTCACACTGAACACTAGAAGAGTTGGAGAAGATAATGTACAGTGTGTGGCCTGCTATATGGGTGGGGCCTTCATTGAGCTTAGACAAGCCCAGGAGGGCTAGGTCTGCCAAAAGTGTATGCGCGTCTGCGTTGGAGGAGCATTCACTGTGAATGTTAAAATCCCCTAGTAACAAAAGGTTGCTGCACGAAACTACATGGGAGGCTATTAGGTCGGTGAGTTGTAATGAAAAATCACCTATGGGGCCTGGGGGTCGATAGACTAAGGCTCCCTTCCAGCTAACTGGGAGGAGAAATCTATCCGGAAAACTGGAACTTCCATATTGGTATTGCAACGCTGATCTAGAGCGGTGATTTTAATGCTATCTTTGTACACAATAGCAATTCCACCCCCCACCTTTAGTGGTCTGTCCATCCTAATCAGTTTATAGCCTTCGGGTATAGCTAAGGCCAGTAGCGGTCCGTGGAGGGAGTTCGAAATTCGTTTTATTTATTTAAATATGTACTTACCTCCGTTCATCCATATTCCGGTGTTTACATTTCCCCACCCTGCCCCGCCACCGCCCCGCCTCACCGCCCCACAAAACTCCCTCCACGGACCGCTACTAGCTAAGGCAATGGAAGGGACAGAGTGAGGCTTAAGCCAGGTTTCGGTCAGAAACCCCAGATCAGGCTGCACTGAGGACAATAGATCCCAGACCGCAGTGTAGTGTTTAGGCAGAGATCGGATATTACATAGCAAACTTTTCCATTCCTTCTGTAGCTTGTCATGGGGCTCATAAAAGGGCGGAACCGGTCCTGGGTTGCTTGTGTTCCGGTTCATGGAAGACTCGGAGTGCGGGCTGGACTGTTCCTATTGAAACAGGGTCAAGACTGATTTGCATATAGCTTTGTCCAAACTGAGGTGGCATGGTGTGCAAAATAATGATGGATGGGGATGCAGACAGAGTGATTACCAGTGGCTGAGATTCATTTAAGCATTCCATCAATCACTGTTTTGTATACTTATTGTGTCGCCCTAAGTGGGTCAGATATGCCCAGATGTGGGTCCCGTACACACTGTGTCACTGAAACCAAGCTGAACCCGGTAGATGAGCCCACAACTAGGGCAGAACCAGTACGGGGTTGCTTGTGTTCTGGTTCAGGGAGGACCTGGCTTGAAAGTTTAGACTGGACTGTTCCTACTGGAGCAGGGTAAAGGCTGATTTGCATATAGCCTGGTCCACACTGAGGTGGCATGGTGTGCAAAATAACGATGGATGGGGATGCAGCTAGAATGATTAACAGTATCTGAGATTAATTTAAGCATTCCATCCATCACTGGTTTGTATACTTATTGTATCGGGCATACGTGGGTCCAGTGCACACTGTCACTGGAACCAACCTGTACCTGGCTGACGAGCCCACAACAAGGGCAAAATCTGTCCTGGGGAGCTTATATTACGGTTCATGGTGAACCTGGCTTGGCAGCTCGAGCTGGACTGTTCCTATTGGAGCAGGGTCAAGACTGATTTGCATATAGCTTGGTCCAAACTGAGGTGGCATGGTGTGGAAAATAACAATGGATGGGGATGCGGCCCGAGTGATTACCAGTGGCTGAGATTAATTCAAGCATTCCATCCATCACTGTTATATATACTTACATTATGCTGCAACACATTAAACAGAACAGTTCAGCTGAGCCCACTAAATATGCCTGATAATTGGGAGAGTTGCAGAGTAAAGGAAATATGAAAATTGTAATCTATGTTTCATGTTGTAATTATATTTTGAGCTTTAACCAACACCTTTGCTAATTTATTACAGTCACTTTCTATATGTATATATTTTTAATACTATGTGTCTTTTTAACAGCTGCATTGCTCTGTTACCAATTTCTGGAAAAGTTTCCTGAATAATAAGCTACACAGACATTGACGGTTTTGCTCCCCATGACGAGTTATCCCCATGAAATATATCCATCTGACTAAAACCTTGGATGTAGAACACCTGCTGCTTTCTGCATGTAGAAACATGAACAAACAAGAACAGGCAAAGCCAATAAGTCCGACCTTTGAAAGGCATTAGCTGACCTTTGGGCTTTACCAGAGTTTGTTACTGGTGCTGAACAGCATCAGTAAAGAGAAAGGAAGATGCTTGTTGCTGATGCTGAAAAGCCAAAACGGCTAGCCCCAGCGTGATGAGGTATGCATGACATACACGACCACGTCATCATGCTGTAGCTGCCATTTTATTTACCATTCCACTATGCTCCATCTTTGAGAAATAAATTAAAAAATAAAACATGTGCAAGCCCATTATAGAGAAAGGAGTGGCCAGCAGCAAATTGCAGTTGTGGGCCCTCTATAAAGGAAGGGGCAGGGGAAGCAGAGGGTATTGAACAAAGACAGCATCGGGGGCATTTAAATGAGGTAGGAAGCAACACATGGGAGAGCAATTAAGAAAGCACAATCACTGCCTTGGAATACCGAAAGAAAATGAACAACCAAAAATACTGTTAAGACAGGTATGCTGTACTGGAGGTACAAACATGAGGAAGGAAAGCCATTGAATAAGAAGTAAACAAAAGCGATAGACAAGAAAGCACGAGCAAAGGGCTGACAGAAAGCCCGCTACTCTTGATGATACTGTTTACGATTGTTGTCTGTAGACGAGACGTAAAATGAAAGCTGTCTGTAGGCGAGACTTAAAAATGAGCGCTAACCAAGCATGTGCATACTTTTCTAATGATAGGCCCAGGGGCATGTAACTGGCAACCAAGTGCACCTCACTGTGAGATTTACAAATAAACGATTGTCTCCTCTTACTGCTTCCATAATGGAAGATAAGTGAACTTGGAAGACTGGCAGACTACACCTTGCAAACAAAGATACTACCAGGACCAAAGAAGGAAACAAGGGTCCGAGGAACAGGTTTAGTTTCATCTTGCAGAAAACTTCAAATATCCTCTATGCTTACCAAGCAGACTTGGGTTCAACACTTATTCTTGTCATGGTTAAGAAATAGTTATTTCTATATTTCTGTTAACACTGCTTTAAGTTTTGGCTTAGCGCTGTGGCTCACATGTTGCGACCATAGGCCAATATAACTGTTTGTTTCTTTAGTTACTTGTATGCCCACATGCAGGATGGATTTCTCTTTCATTACGGTAGGCACAGTTAAGGCACATGCACCAGGTACATGCTTAATTGTCTTGATATTGGCTACTGCACCTTTGGCTGCAGCCTGCAGGCTACCACTGTGCAGAGAGAAGAACACTGAAATGGGTGCAGCTCGAATAAATGTTCCCCTTAATCACGCTAGTGAGAAGTGTTAAAAACTTGCACCTTAAGCTCGCCGAGAATAATGTGGATGTCGCAGCACTAGCCGTGAAATATGACTTTCTCCAGTGTTCTCATAGCACATGTACCACTATTTTTCCCATGTTTTCTGCAAACTTGGTTGTAAAGTTGACATAGTCAAGTAGCTCAAATTTGAATGACCTGTGCCTCTTTAAACATTCCCCTTTTCTTTTTCCCAAGAGATGGGATCAAGGGCTCCTTTATGGAAAACAGCTATGCCTGCCAGAGTGCCCAAGACACCAATATCCTTTATAGCACAAAACAGTGTGTGGGCAAGAGATAGCTAAATCTCATTAGAAGGAACACATACCCAACATGCCTACAAATGACAAGTGTCACAACAGGTGAAGCTTTGCCAGAAGAGAATTTTCAGCTTACCTGTTGATGTAACTCAGAGCCACGTAGGTTGGTTGTTGCAGTTCCTGTTTCTCTAACACCCGTGGATCTGTATCTGCAATAAAGACACATGTTTTAGCTTTCTCTTCCATGTAAAGGCGAACATATCAAACCATGCCAACTGAGGTGATGAGTAACCAAAACACAAGTTAGGAGCACTACTTGATATGTTATGGGAACATTTGGTTGCTTTTCACATTATAGAGGTTTTAACATTGTTTGGCCAAAATTCTGTATCCGGAATACCAACTACACTCTATCGTAAAGGTAAGTATATATATAGAGAAGTATTGATTTTCTATTTATAACACCATGTCTATATACCTTAAAGATATATATTTTCAAGGTATATATACTTACCTCCATAATATAGTAGCAATTGACTTTCTGGATATGATATTTTGACAGGACAATATTAAAAACCAGATATTGTGTTAAACATTGTACATAATAGTGTGGACAACATTTGCAAGGGAATCCCTGCTATGAGGGTAACGTTACAAGGAGCCCAGTCTAATGCATTAATGGAACAGACAGGTCTTACAATATTCTGTAGGCCTCAAGTTTGAGTTGTAGGAGCCCAGTTACCAAACATAAGATATCTTAATCAAGATATCTAAATAATATGGAACAGAATTAAAGAGAGTATAAAAAGTTGTCCCGCTATCTAGAGATAGACAAATTCTCTGAAGTAATTTAGAGAGACCTACGTTATAAGAGTAAAGTCCAGTGGCGTAGCTAGGCCCCTGCGACGGCCGGCCCTTGGTACAGCTAAGTTTCAAGGGACATTCGAAATTGAAGGCTGATAAATAAAACTCTATTTGAAGTTTTGACGTTGACTTTGTACTCAAGAGAGAAATTTGCAATTTTCATCTTGGCTTTCTGGCACGTAGAGTAGAGGTCTCCAACCTTTTCTATCTTAAGAGCTACTTGTGTTAAATGAAAATCCTCCTGAGCTACTTATATTATTAGAGATGTAGTAGTAACCACATCAAACAAGATTACATCAGTGGCCACCATATTCAAGATTACGAGCATTGATCACCTCTGTGCTTTAGGCACGGTTGCCAGCAGTGATATATAAATGCTTTGCCAATGTGGAATGCCTCTACATGGGTAATACGTAACGGCTGTTGCTGCACTGCCCCTAGCACTGAGTTAGTAATAGTAATCCCAAACACCATTGTTTTTTTATCACTCAAATATCAGCTTTAAATATACTTAACAATATATATATTTTAGATATACTTCTCCAAACATCAGCTTATGAATTCTAAAATTACTCACAATTTTGTTTCAAATGCACACTTTTAAATTGTGTTAAATATTTATTAATCCAACCAAGCAAAAGCGTCTCATTTAGTTCTCTGGGCTACACTCAGAAGAACTACTTGCAGGTAGCTGGTGAGCTGCCAGTAGCTCACGAGCTACTCATTAGAGAAGCTTGATCTAGACAGTGTTCGGCCTATCTGTGGATTTAGTAGTGAAAGCATGCTAGAAACACCTCAACCAAGATATGAAATTTTGCTCCACAATAAACGTTTTAACAGGAAAATGTCTCAAAATAATTTCCCTTTTTGCTTCCCACGTGTTTGAAAAGCCAAAGTGGTATACTTACAAAGCATTTGAGCTTCTCAAAATTGATGGTGGGCATGTTCACTTGTTAGATTTCAAAGACCTTTAAAATCTGTGCATTGTACTCGCGGGTGTGCTCCGCTAGGTGCAAACATTCCACATCAATACTTCTGCCCTTGCAGGATGGTGTTGAGGAGTCCCAAACAAACAGCCAAGACAGCTGTGTGATGCAAATTGATGGGGCCCTCCTGCAGAATGTGGTGAGGGGCCCTGAGACTCCCATATATGTCATAAACCTAAACGCCTTAGGTCCCCGCCCAACGCGCTTCAGTGGCCTACATTACTCCCCGTATTTAAGAACAACAATCTATACACCTATGTTTTTCACTTTTTTTATTCACGAAAATTGTAAGCCGATTGGCTGGGGCAGTTGCCCATGATTCGCACATTCTGACAGTATTTAGTATTAACCAATAGGTTAATGGGAATGTCCACCGTGCTCTTCCCTGGTCAAATATTTCCAGGTGCATTTTGAGTCCCACGGTCCTGTTCTCCAAAGAATGTGGTAGCCGCTGGTCTTGTACCTGATGGCGCATGTTCTTTAGTAGAACTGTTAACCAGAACATGAGCAGAAGAGGTACCTCTCCTTCAGTGTAATTCTAGGTTTTCAAATCCCAAAAGTTTACCGGTGAAGTCCCTATGACGATCGATGCTGTATAACTGTGGGCATCATAATTAGGGCTCCCGGTTTTCCGTTTTGACTGATTTTTACAGATAAATACAGACAGAAAACATTCTGTTTCCTGTCTGTATTTAATTTTAAAAGCGGAAAAATACAGATAATTTGGCTTCTTTTGAGTGACTCTCCATGCAGAGAATAAGGACTTTCGGGCCAATACCTGTACATATTGGCAGCATGGGAGTTACAAAGCTCAATAGAATTTGCTTGAAATACTGTATTCCTCAATATGTATTGGTTCTGTTATGCTAATTTATTAATGTGGGTTTATTCTTTCATTATTTTTGTCTGTGTAATGTGCTAAAACCCGACAGGCATCAATATGAGTGCACTTTTAACTGTTAAATATGGAAAGTTATCACATCATCTGTTCACAAAACAAAAAAAAAATATGGATTAATACCAATAAAATGACCCAAAAATAAATATGGATAAATACAGACGGAAATGTTCAAAAAATAAATAACATAAAACCGGGAGCCCTAATCATAATTCATGCCAATGATTGTTGAATGTGCGGCCAATTGTAAGAGTGAGCATACAGTATTTACGACTCAGCCTTACGTACTCTAACAGTAATTTTACCCTTTTACCCTTAGTACTTAATCCTGGTCGATCCTGGCTAGGAAGAACTGAGCAACAGGAACTGATATGACAAAAGACAGCACATGTCCGTTTTTTTAACTGCTTCCTCTCAAGCATTTTTTTCTGCTGTAATGTCATTTTAATAAACACACTCAACATGATCACAACTTAATTTACTGTCATTCGGATTGCTATTGCCATACACAGCCTGTTCACAACTTGTGTGGATGGAGATGAGGTATTTACCACACCCGGTTAATACTAACACTGCGCGGTGAGGTATTTACTGAGTGTGGTAAAAAACACCTATTTTGAGCATTCACTTGGAAAATGAGGATTACCATGCAGGAATTTATGCTTATTCTAACAAATACCTCATGTACCAATATTTACCTGGTATTTTATTCCTTTCATTATAAATTGGTGACGTGGGGTATTAACACAGTTGGCATTTTTTGACGCCTTCGGATTGTGTTGATGGAAACTGCAGTTAATACAGCACAATTAAATGAAAACAAACAGCCCTAAAACATTCACAAGGCATGCCTCCCTTTAGCTAAGCCATGTTGACAATAACATAGAATATCCCTGTGCCACCGAAAGGCCGTCCTTGACATTTTACGAAGCGCCGAGTGCATGCCCAGGTTGTTGCTTTCTTCCCACAGTACGACACAACTCTCCTCATACAGAAAGGCGTCTGTCGATGCGCTGTTCCCATTGTCATCTAGCGGCAGTGTATCAACCACGTCACGCTAACCGGCAACCACGCGTTTCCGGAGTTACTAACGTGCGTGTCACGTGAATCAAAGAACTGGATTTTACACGTAAGGCACTCGGACGCTGTTAGACTCATTAGTTTAGGCTTCCGGCTGTCGGAGTCATAACGACGTCATGGATTGTTCTGGAGCCAGGGCAGGAATCTAGGGTGACTTAAGAGGCGCTGAAGCGCGTCACCGCCTCTATGACTGGAAACAGTTAAATACAAGAAGCTAGCTTTAAAGCAAAGGGGCTTGCGCCGCAGCAGAATACATCAGTAAGTGTTAATACGTGGCAATCATGTAAGAAAGCTGCTTTAAAAAATATTTATATCTTTAATATATGTAGAGAGAGAGAGAGAGAGAAAACGTTCCGGAAAGTTCTGACTGTAGAGGAGTTTCAAAGAAACCAAAACTCTGGCTTTAAGAGTGACTCATTCACAAACAGAAAATCTTTGATGAAGTAAATAGCCTGGTAGCCAGTCTCACTTTATTTTAATATTAAAGACATATTTGTTTTAAAGATAAGCTCGAGAGTATTTAACAAAAATCTTGAGATCCAGAGTAAGTTTGGGCAAGACTTAAAAAAGGTTTTTTAAAAATCGGTGTATCTGTTAAAGCTTTGCCTCGTGCTGATCTTTAAGATTTTGTGGTGGAGCAAGAGTTTGGGAAGACACAAACACTCAGGCTCATGCTGGTTAATCTGCAGGGTGGAAAACGTATGATGCTTGGCGCCAACCTTCACAATATGTAGGCCATGGGCAAATTATTGGTCTGGCAAAAACCCTTTTCTGGGCCCCCACTTGACGGATCACCTCGAAACTTTCCACACACAAACTAGGCAAAAAGTAGCACTTGTTTGGAAAGTTTTGTGAGGATTTGTTAAACAGCGCCAAAGTTATAAGTAACACAAAAAAAGGCATTTTCTATGGAAACATAGTCCTACCTATAAGTACTCAAATATACAGTTCTAAGAAAGAGTAGGTGCTCTTCTCTAATCCACAAAGTGGTCTAAACAATAGACTAGACAATTTGCACAGAACTCTGACTAATAACGATGAGCTCTGCCGGCTGCCAGTGTTGAACTGGAGAACAAAATTCAATAATGCTCCCCCCCGCCAGCAGCCAAAAAAAGAAAAACGATAATAAATGCTTGATTATTATCGTTTTATTTTGGCTGTCGGAGCCGTGGCTTGGGGGCGGAACCAGAAATGACAGGATGGTGGAGTATTTTGCACTGTAATCAGTGCGCATGACGGTTTGGCCAGCAGTCTCACGACGGCCAAACCATCATGTGCACCGAAGCTCTCTCCAACAACCGCTGCATTGCTGGGTTGGAGAGAGCAGGCACAGCCTCCCAGTCTACGTGGGAGCTCAAATCCACAGCCCTCAGGCCAATCCAAACATTGCTTTTATGAAGCATCACGATTGCCCGTAGGGGATTCTGGGAGCTTGTGCCTGCAGTGCCCGGAGCCAGATCAGAGCGTCTGAGCCAGATCGGAGCGTGGATGCAGGTAAGTTATTTTTTATATATTTTTTATTTGGTTTTCTGTCCCTGGTCCCACCCCTTCACCCGTCCTGCCACTTTGCCCAGATACCAGCCGCTACTGCTTGTAAGCATTGAATGTGAGAGTGAAAATGTATGCTGCATGGTATCTGTTTCATGATCCACATCACTATTATTGCTCCTTTGGTAATTGGCTTCTGTGAACAAGTGCAATCAGTATGTGCCATGTAAAAATCAATTACTTCAAACGCATCCACCATTTTACATAGATGGGATTTAGAAACTAGAGCATCATAAACAATTTAAATGGAGATGTAGGCTTGTGGCGTGTATTGTGGTGTATTGTGATGCAGTGTTCCTTCTGGTTTCAATTTGTAAAAAGATATATTGAGGGAATGCAAACTGTGCAGAGAGATGTATTCCTGGCACAGGGAACTCATGGGAGCACCTAATCAAACTTGTATAGGGATGTGAGTGGACACTGAAGGCAAGTCATTAAACTCAAACATGCTCTAGAGTAGTCAGCAAACGGAGATCTATGGTGAAATTGACTTCGTCATCCTCCAAAGCTGTTAACCAATCAATCAATGTGATTTACTCAGAAATATATATATATTCAATAAAATCTATTTTGCAGCTCCAACCGCACTGCAAACATTACTCCGATTATTTCTGGGACTACTTTTAAAGCCGTAACGCACAAATTGACAATAATACATGTCATGAAGCGACCTCAGTGGACTTTGCCACAGGGAGACTCAAGCTGGCTTTCTGTCATATGCTCTTTGTTTTACCATAAAGGCCAAGTGTTCCCTGATTTAATTCTTGGCTGCTGACCTCTGGAGGCCTCGATCCTAAGGATAGACATGGTGGCAGTCCATTTAATGACTATTCAGAACATTGCCCTGCTACACAATACATATGTTTTGATCAGTGCTGAGTTGTTATGTGACAGTGCAATGCATAGGCAATGGAAGGTGATTAACAGCTATTAATTTCCAAAGGACTGGCCTCGATGCACGTATGAGGCCTCCCCGTCACATTCAGAGAAGACTCAGCACGTCAGATGCAATCTCCTGCTCAGCGGACCCTTCACCATGCAGATGGCTCTAACTGGCCCTCAGCCACCTCTGCTGTCCCTACTCAGGACCACGTACAATGGATCAGTCAGTCTGCACCCTAGGTGTGTCTTCCAATGCCTCGACCCTCACAAGACTCCGGAGTATCATCGATCTCCTGGCCCAGTCCTATACACATGCACGGCCATACACCATCGCCCATTACTATTCGAAACTGGGAGAAGGGAAGAAGTGGCTCACACAGCACTACGCCTCATGGCTGTCTCTGCACCACACCTCCTCCGCTGGACTACAAGGCTCAACTACACACTTCGGGGTAACTGTATATTTCCAGAGACCTTACTAAAAATAGAATATGCACCCAATGCAGGGGGCTAGGAAGCAGGCAGTGAGGATTTCAATAAAAAATAAAGGACAAAACCATCACATTTTGAACACTGACTTTTTGCTTTCACCTCTCGCAGCTCAACAACTGAGCAAAGTGCTGCTGGTCTTTCTGCTCCATGGTAAAGAGTCAGATCCATGAAGTGCTGCACTGTACGCGGATGGATACCTTAAAGCACAGCATCTCACTTCGATGCAGTTAAGAGTTCCAAAGATAATGATGAATGTGCTTATCATTAATGACTGCACTTCTTAGCGTGGGACCAGCAGCAGAAACTGCCTCGCTTGCCATTTGCCAGCCTGGCAAAAATGCAAAGTTTTTGTGAGCCTTGTTAAAAGTCTTATAAATCAGGCGCAGTCGCCTGTGATTAGTAGGACGGGCAGTAAATCTTGTGTCAACACCGCATTTCTTCAGCAGTTAACATTTTGGGTAATAAAAAATATTTTCATCAAATCAAATTATGGATCTCCTGGCGCTGGCACAAATTCTCATTATTAGCGGGCAATAATGAAGGGAGCGGTGTGGCTGCGGCACTTGGAAATGAACACACACCTGACACTAACCTTTAGAGCTGTCATGTTTTCGTTAGGTAGGCAATTAAAGTGAAAAATACAAGTGTGCAGAACTTCCATGGCCGCACATTCTATGGAATAATGGCGCACAAACATAGGTATGGGTAGTTGGGACTGCGCCTTATCCGCTACCACCGTTGAGGTATGGAATGTTTTGAATTTTGAAAAGTTTCCCGGTTTAAGTTTGCCTTCACAAAAGTTTGTCTGCACATTACGAGGTAATGAGTTAATCTGTACACTCCACCATCACTCTACCCCGAACAACCTGTGGTCCCGAGCCTTCCCAACGTTGTGGCGTGTATGACATGAAGGACCAAGAAAATCTTCTAGAGAATTTGTAAAAATAAGCCAGCCCTGATTTAATGTTCATGGGCAAACCAACAGGACATGTCTCATTTATACTAATGCATGGGAGACCAGAGTCCTACCATATTATTGAATGGTTATTGGAATGGGGATGGTTTCCAACTTCACTCTATGGTGTTTCTGCTTTTTCTCATTAGACTGGTGGTGTTATTGGTAACATCACCTGCTTATTTAAACACCACACCTGGAGTGTCCAAGGGTCTTTACTAGTGTCTCATTTTAAAACATCACATCTGCACACTCTAATGGGGATAATCATGGAAAAACAACTGCAATTCCAGATGTATATGGACGATACACCTATCTACATCTGGCTTGGGTACAACCCGGGGCATGGGAACAAAATCACGAGTCGCGTACGAAACAGACTCTAAAGTGTAAAATACAATAGTCCATGCCTGAACTGCCTTAGAAGAGACACTGTGATTTCTGTGGGTTTGTCCGTTATCTTGTTTCCTTTCCAGTGGCTTCACGAGCCTATTGTAATCTTGTCCCAGTATGTAAAACAAACACTTGCAAAGAGCAACAACTGGGAAAAGTCCTTGCACTCTTTTTGGTGAACCAACAGATCAGACTGGCAAGGGAGCTGGTACTATCTCAATTGGACAAGTGCACGGTAATCTATACAGGGACTCCAGAAAAATCAAGTGGTTAGACAATGCATGAGCTTAAAGACAAACCACATCACAACTGCCCGAAAAGATCTTCCCTGTCCTTAGTGGGCAAAGAATCAAATTCAAAGTAAATTGCATCAGCTCCCAAGCCTTTGAGGAAGAGTACTCAAACTCCTTGGGAAGTCATGTGCTCAATACATCCACAGCCTTTCAGAAAATCTGAAGAAAGTAAGTCAGTTTACCAATCCAACTTCACCTGCAAGAAACATGAAGGAAAATCATCAACAAAGACATGAACCCATGACCGAGGGAGCAATTGCCACACTCAAGCAACTTGCTGTCGTCGAGAGAGTCCTGAAGTTGTTAATACATAAGGAGATATTTGGCATTAACTCAGCTATCGTCTGCACCAATCACCATCCAAGAAGGGACGGGAGTCCACAAAACCTCAACCAGCTAAGATACAATGGGGCAGTGCCTTGTTTTAGAAAGAACCAGTGGTCCACCAACAATAATTGTATCATATGTGCAGACCTTCATGCGCTCTGGAATGTCCGGCAGATGACATACAATTAAAATGTAATCGGTATGGTGAGATGCGCAGATGGGAAGTGTTATGTCCTCTTGAAGGATGAACAGTGGATATTGAAGGAGACAGCTGAGTGGTACAGTGCATCGGTACACAACCTGACCGTCACAGGGTTGGATTTTGGTTGGACCCCCCTCAGGTTTTTATGTATTTCTGTTCCACGATGCTGTTTCTGTGGTGTTTAAGCACTTTATAAACAAAGAATGCTGCAATGTATACTGGGCCAGATGTACGACGTGCAAAATAGCGCCTCGCAAATTGTGAGTCTTTTGCGACTTTCAATTTGCGAGGCGCTATTTTGTATGTACAACAGTATGTTTAACAGTGTTTGCGATTCCCAAAGGGGTTGCAAATTGCGAGGCTCATGAAAATTAATGAGCCTCTCGCAATTTGCGAGCCCATTGGGAATGACAGGCCCTCCCAGGGATGGTGGCCTGCTGGGCTCAGCAGACCACCATGTCTGGGACTGCTTTTAAATAAAGCAGTTTTTTTTTTACATGCAGACCGTTTTCCTTAAAGGAAAACGGGATGCATATAAAAAAAAAAATGAAATGTTTTTGTTTCATTTTTTAAGGGCAGGCAGTGGTCCCTGGGACCACGGCCTGCCCTTAAAAAATATTTTTGGAGCCAGTTACAAAGGGGAAGGAAGCCCTTGGGACCCCTTCCCATTTGCGACTCCATTACCACCCTCTTGAAGAGGGCGGTAATTTGCGAGTGTTTTGCTACCGCAATTGCGGTTGCAAAACATTCTTACATGACTCTGTGGCTGCTATTAGGAAGGGAACGCCCCTTCCTAATAGTGAGTCGCAAAACCTATTTATAGGCTTTGTACATGGCCCATAGTGATTTTGCATGCGCAAACGGGTCGCAAACCTGTTTGCGCATGCAAAATCACGTCGTACATCTGACCCACTGACTGATATTAAAGTAAATGAAATATAGAATAGCACCAGACAGCCCCTTCATAACTGGCTGCGTGAAATTGAAGACTGAAAGCTGTTTTTTGCAGATTTGATTAATTGCCCTACTTTGGTTCACCAGGTTTCTTTCGGTAGGGCTGTGGTTGTAATAACAGTCACCCCAGTGCTTGAAATTGAAAAATAGAAGTGCAGGTACTCTGTAACAGAGTACCTGCTTGTTTCTGAAAAGTGCCGGTACTCAACAATCAAAAGTATTAGGTCACTCTTCAGAAGTGCCGGTACTCACCCTCTCAAAATAAAAAAGTACCGGCCCATTTAATGCACTGCTTTGGGGTGAAAACATGGTATTAAGCAGCCACGTATTCGCCTGTCGGACCGCTGGAAGGCAGAGGCGTTATAATGGGAAAATATGAGTCTGCTAAGTGGGAGAAGGAAATCCATAATTCGATGTATACTGTTGTAGGCCCGTTACAGCACCCAGTGGTTGATTACCAAACTATTTACACTCAATAAACGGTACTCGCTGAAAAACAGCTTCCGGGCTGAAATACCGCGGGATGAGTTCTTAGGAGTCTTAGAAGCGGGGACAGGCCGACCACAGGTACACCTCAATGCATTACTCAAGGACTAGATTCAAACTTTGTAGGCAACGTGGATACTTCCAAGGGCAAAACATTAAACAAACAAAAGCACAGCAATCCAGAAGAATTCACAGACACTCAGTGCTTAATTTGGGAAAGTGGTTGCAGGTGTGGCCCCAACTCACTTAACCGTACTTTTTTTTCCACACCAAACTTTGATCCAGAGCAAGAGGGACAAAAACATAAAAGGAGGAAAGAATTAGGAAGAGAAAGACAGAAAGGAGTGATAAAGAGAGAATGCAGGGATTAAAAAAGAAACACTTATGTTTTTACAAATTAAGCACTGCTCCCAGCACTCTTTCCTATATATGGGTAAAGAATGTTTTTATGGAGTGTTTCATACCACACTTTTACCAACTCGAAGTGCTATAAATTAAAGTTTTACAATTAACAATTTAAGGGTATGACTAAACTTTTCACCTATCGCCACAAATCTTAGTGCCTAGGCTTTAACCCACTGACCTATCATGCCAGCTAAATGAACACACAAGTGAACTCAGTGCAGATGGAATATTTTCAAATCCATGACAGAGTAATGTTTTCTATGGTAATAA
The DNA here is from genome assembly GCF_964204655.1 of Triturus cristatus. Classification (NCBI taxonomy): domain Eukaryota; kingdom Metazoa; phylum Chordata; class Amphibia; order Caudata; family Salamandridae; genus Triturus; species Triturus cristatus. Next base: position 378,491,266 of record NC_140593.1, on the reverse strand, counting down.
CAAATATCGCCAGAAGGTGGGTCATTGGGGGTGCCATGAGGGGTGCTGCCCTTGCTACCAGTGCACTATCAAAGATTTTGAAGTCCCTGAGAGCCTTTAAAGGTGCGTACATTAACTAAAAAGAAGTAGAGGATGTAGCTGCAGTCTGTCGGCTTTAGAAGGCATTTCAAAATGGGGTCTATGAATATAGCTAGACTACTACTTGCACACATCCCACAAAAATTCAGAACCATATCCAGCGGCCGGGCTCCCTTCGATCGCACACCCACAGTCTGCAAGGACCTAACCCTGCACATCAGAGCTGCCTTCTCAGTTCTTACTTACAACTAATTTTTCTCTGGGATTGCCCCGAGAATTTGGAACACCTCGCCTCCTGAAGTCAGAATGAATCCCTCAACTGTATCTTTCAAGAAAGAAGTCAAAGTACACTGTATGGACATATTTCAACCCTAGATCCTAAGACACCGAATCCTCAATCACATGCATGACTACTTCACAGCGGCTACTGAAGTGTTTTCGATTTATCAGGCAAGACATTACACTCCCTTTTCTCGACACTGCCTGATCCTGCAGTTTTCTTGACTATGATAGCTTTGTTTTTTATTGGTTTTCTCCTCCCTCTGAATATTATACAGCGCACCCCCTGTTCTGGGTACTACGCTATCTTGTATTTTTTTTCCCTCTCAAATATGATGTATATATATTTTTTTATTTTTTTATTATCGCTCTGCTCGCTGTAAGTTTGTGAAGCGCTCCGATAGCCGTAAGGGTCATGTTCCGGCTATAAAAAATCAATACATTGAATTTCACAAGAAACTGAAGACATGGCTCCTGCCCTAGCCTCATTCTTGGCTTGGCCTGCACCCAGTGGCTGCTCCTCCGTTATGGCGGAGAAGCGTTGTCCCACTGCTGAGAGCCAGCATGCAGATACAAACATGAAAAATAAAATGATAATAAAACAATTTTATTATAATTTGTATTTTTCATCACTGAGAACGGAGCCTTCGGGGAGGGGCTATCCCGACTACAGCCACATGGAGGAAGAGTGGTGGAGACTGCAAGTGTGCATGTCGGTTTGGCCAGCTGTCCTAGACAGCCAAACTGACATGCGCACTTGGATTTCTCCAACCCGAGCTGCACAGCGGTGTGAAGAACAGCAGGCACATGCTCCCAGTCCCTGTGTGAGTACGAGAACAGCCCACTCAGACCAATACCTGTGCTTCTCTCATGCTGGGTATTGCCAGAATGACAGCAGCATCTGGATTAGTGTAGGGTAGTCTGGGAGTCTGTTGTTCACCAGAAGCAGAGTGGGGTGCAGAAGAGCACCGAGGCGGTAGGTACGTTTTCTTTTACTTGTTATCTTTATTCTTCTTCGCACTGCCTCACCACGTTTTATTAACAGCAGCCGCCACAACCCACATCGCTTTTGCTTTTCAGCATCACGAAACCCTCCCAGGTGAGTTGTGCGCTCTACAAAAACCCATAAAATACTATACTTTTGTGCCTGATTCCGACAGTCTATTGTGCTATTAAGTTGAAATTGCATGCAATGCGGCGTGGCAAGGTGCCATGGGGCATGATGCAGGTAAGGAAAATTAGCTCCCTATCCCCTGTTTTTTTTACCTGAAGGTTCCACAGGCTCCTCAGACTCCTATGTCCTGGTGTCACTGCAAATGCTGCACTATTGATTGCTATGCCCCTGCTCACATGCTTGGTTTTAATGTAAAAATAATAACTATACCAGATACAGAGGGCAGAGCCTGGAAAGCTCTCCCTCCACTAACAGGCAAGGCACACAACAAGGTTCAACATAGTTTTTATAACCTATTTGGTTAGTGGTCAAGTAGACTAACATTTTAATTCTTACGTGGAAGTCTTTGTGTGTGTTAATATTGTAATTCCACATCCATTTCCAAACACTCAATATTGTGTCACCACCGCATAGAAGATTATGACCCCATCATTATTTCAGTATGCAATATGCAAATGCATATGATTTTCCTGAACAGAAAGTGCTATTGTAATGGAGAGGACTTTTTGGAAAGGAGGTTGGCTCTTTGGCATTATATTGCACACTTACTATATTTACTAGGTATGCCTTTGCCAATTTTTGATATCATTTTCGATAAAAGCTTTCACCAAACTCAAAGCAAAGCCTCGGTTGGTCCTTTCCTACCACTGGAATAATAATTATTAATTTAAACTATTAGCTCAGCTAGTGCTTCATTTAAAAATGTATTATTAGGAGCTGCCGTTGGTTCTGCCGAATGGCAAAGTTGCCTAATATCGAGTTTGCCTAGTCTTGAATCCACCTCATGCCTCTTTCTTCCACCACCTACACTCCCAGCCTCTTCACCTCACTCTTGCAGGCTATTTTTTATCCCCGCTTTTTCCCTTTGTCACCATTTACATATCTTTCTATTTCTCATTGTTGATCCTTTTTGGTGCTTTTCTCTCTCTTGCACTGTTTCAAAGTCTGATGATGAAAAATAAATCCAAGTGCCCAACAATCTGTGCTTGTGCCCACCACTCAGTGTTTAGTTTGTAAAAAAAATAAGGACCAGGATCTAATCAGGAGGTCTCAGCAGCTTGCACCACCCATTGCCACTGCCAGCATTGCCAACTGACAATACCTACACAACTACTAACCAGCACACTGTTTGCTACAAGTGTGACTATTCAGACTATTTCGGGCTCCTAAAGCCATAAAAATAGCTTTGGCGGCAGGTATTAGTAGTTTTACATACATACTGAATAATAAACAATTGCTGTTTTGCTCAGGTCCTAACTAAGCAAAAACCAAAGGGAATGATGGACGGAGTGTTGAACATTGCAAGCACTCACCCCCAGTGAACTGATCTGGGTTTAATCCATCACCGTTCTTTAGCCCACTCTGCCACCCCAGTTCAGACATGACCATATGCAAATCAGTCTGACCCTGTGCCTCATGGGAACAGTCCAGCCCGCACTGCCAAGCCATGTCTTCCCTGGACCGGAAACAAGCTTCCTAGGACCGGTTTCTGGCATTTCAGGTCTTAACTATACAAACAACGCCACCATATGGCAGCTGTCATAAGTGCCAGTGTCGACAGATAAGTGTCAGTGCGGAGCACCGGAAACCACCAGCTTAAATTAAGCACTTGTCACTGCTGCCAGTCACAGGTACAGATTAAATTCGAAGTACAATATTACATTTTGAATGGTCATTGAACCTAGGCCTGTTTCTAGGCCTGTTTCTGTATTTTATTTTATTAACATCAGTTTCAAATGTAACTGAAGGAGATTAATGATGACTTTATATTTCAAATAGTACATCCCCAAGGTGCAACATGAATTACATTTAGAGCACTATATTTATTCAAAAATTACTTAGAATTGCTATACTTTCCTACTTACATGAGCAGATATCACAGGCTCCTAAGTATGCTAAGTTGAGCCACGCTCTACTACAACACAGAAGTGGTCCATATTTTTGGAGAAGTTGATTTCAGTGTTCTATACCCATTATGATCAATGTAGAAAAACACAATATTCTAATATAACTCGATTTACATTTGCTTTAGATTTAAAGCAATGGTATACATTTTCTTTGGGTGAACACTTGGAAATGAACACACAATATATATTTTAGAACCAATCCGCAGCAAATATTAAAGGACACAAATATAATTTTTTTCTAAGAGTGTATCATTAATAGGCTGCAGCAAAATGGTCAGTGTAAGGCACATTATCTACCCCCAATTGACTATACTACACGCTGATCAGGCTGAAATACTCAGGAAACGAAACTATCAACCAACCCTATGGCTTCCTGATTGTGTTGCAGAAAAACAGTATTGCACAGGACAGCCAAGTGTAACATTCCCCAAATGTTTCACTTCCTTCTACCCCTACTTATGTTTTTTTTTCTTTGACTATTTCATACTTGTATACAACGTGTTAACCCTGTAAAGCGGGTCACATTCGCGCTCCATAAAACACAAAATAAATAAATAAGTGTAGTCTTCCATATTGGCAAAGGTGTCCCTAAAGCGGGCACCACGCTCACTATAAAATTTAACAGAGCGTGGTGTCCCAGAAGTGGACGCCATAAATAAACTGAGCGCAGCGTCCCTAAAGCGGGTGCCGCGCTCAGGATACAAATAAAACAAAAATAGCAGCAGCCGTTTTCCCCATAGGTGGCCATAAACAAAATAGTGCTCACCCCCTAGATATAGCCGACCGTGTACAGAGCCAAGTAAAAGATCCAGTCGTCATGGGCGGTCACAAATGGAGACAGGGCGGTTACAAGGAGGGACTAACAAGCCTTATAATGAATCTGAGGCCAGTATTTACCAAGGACAATGACACCAGCCAATCAAAAATAGGGGCGGAGCGAAGGTGAGGCTTACACAGCACACTCGACAACTGCATGCCTCGCAGAGCGACCAGCGCATGCGCGCTGCCGCTAAGCTCGACATAAAAAGGATGGTGCAAAGGCTCTTGGCTACGGCGTTACCTCGTCTCTATGTCCATCAGTGATGGGGAGGGACAGGAATTCATGGAGGGTAATAACTATATGAGGCCATCATTTTGACTGCACCAAAACCCTTCTCGGGTGCCTTTAAACCTTCCTCGAACTTGGTATTGTCTTTCATTTTTCTTCCTTTAATAATGCGACTGAAGCTTCCCTTTAAATGGGAGGCAAAAAAGGCTGTGTGAATTACCCCAGGCGATTTCCAGGCATTATGCCAAGGAAAGATTGCATGGAAGTTATGAATGAGTCAGTTCAGCATGCTATAAGGGAACCTAAAACGTTTAAGCGATAATTATGTAAAAAAAAAAAAAAGAAAGAGGGAAAGGGAAAGGGCAACATACATGAGTCACTCCTTTACAGTCCAAGTGTTAAATGCTTCCTTTCGGTGATTAGATCAGAATAATTGGGTTCAGACTAAGAAATAGGGCTTCTAAGTAGGAAAACTAAAATAGAGAAGTAGAAGATAATAAAACGCAAGAAAAAGAAACAAAGAACATTTAGTGGAAGCAAAACCATCGGGTAACCGCACAAAAAAGAAGTCCAAAGACTAACGAGAAACTGCAAATATCTTTAAAGAAACATATGAAACGAGCGGTTGGATACTTTTGGATATATTGTGATTACTTGAAAAATAAATGTTTTTGTCACCGGAGCCCAGACCATTGAATTAATGGCCGTGCCTTCTCTGCCGGGAATGGAAACATGCTGACACCTAGTGACCGATTTTTAGTATGACACCGCCTTATCCAACCATAAAGAAAACAAGCATTGGCAAACCAATATGTCTGGTGTTGACTGCTGTTATGTATTCTCATGGTATTCCCAAATCGTCATTGTTGAGGTAGCTGTCAGACACCCTTTAATTTAACAAAACAAAAATGGCTAAAAGCTAAAATATGTTTTGGATCATAAAAAAGTACTCATTGTAACAGAACTCCCTTGCACCGAAGGAATATTCTTTGTGTGTTAATGTGAACTTATAAAAGGGCAGAATGTGGTCACTTATGGTGAAGTTAAACTGTGACAGAATTAGGCTGACCCAATGCCCTATGCTGTATAATGTAGTGTGCTTACGAAAAATGTGAATTGACACTGTAACAGACCAATAAATGCAAAGGGCCTGTCTAAAAGCCTCTATTAGTATACTGTTCATATAATTTTAGTAAAATGAAAAGGTCTTGGCTAACGCCAGACCTAAACAAATGTATCAAACGCGAATGTCTTTATATATAACGGGCTCTTCTGCTCCAGTGGCGCAAGCCACGCCTCTAGTGAACTATTATTTCTTCTGTCACTATAGTTAGATCTCTGAGTAATTTAAATGTTAACTCTCTCAGTTTAAATGTGGGCGGGGGGGATTTCTACATGGAGGGTCGACCTACTGACATTCAAAGGCTGTCTTTGGATGGTTGCACTTGCAAAACGAATACAAGATTGTTAGTGGAATGTGCCACCACAGCAAAAGGCCCTGAGCATGGTCCTCCCTGGTTATGTTGGTTTCAGTGTAGCCAACCACAAAATTGATGAAAAGGGTCATAATTGAATGTACATAAACTGTTCGACTATAGCAAATGTACTGGGAATAGTATGTGTCACAGAATGTAAACTTATAAGACCAACAAAGAAATATGCTGGCGACTCCTGTAACCTACAATAATATCAAGCTGGATTGTAACGATTACATGAATAAAACCAATACAATTATGTTTGGTGTAGCCGACCTTTGCATAGCCAAAAGAAATTGAAACTTGGCAGGTGATGGTGCATGAGCACAGCCTGGTCCGAAATATTTCAGTATTGGGACATTTGATGGGCTGCTAAGGAGTCAATCACAGACCATCACCACTCTGAAGGATTGTGTTGATACAGCCTCATCACACTGAAGGTCCTTGTTCTAGTATTACAGACGTACAATTTTAAAGATGATCTGGGTCCTCAGTTACAGCTATGTGCCTAATATGGTATTATATTAAAGGGAAATTTGAGTTTCGTGATGGTTCGCGAATGTACTTCTTTAACCCCTTCGGTGCTCATGACGGAACGGTTCCGTCATGAGCCACGGTTGAGCTGTGCTCATGACGGAACCGTTCCGTCATGACCACGCCCGCGCAAGAATCCGTCAGCACAGCGGCGGAATTTGCGCAGCATGGAAGGGGTTAAGAAGGCTTTCACACCTGCCTGGGGAATTTATCGGCTGTAGAGATGTGAATACTATATGGAACATAGGGAATGTGAATCTATATAAGCCACTTGTAAAACTCAGAAGAAAATGTTGTATAATACAGACAGGCACATTTTTATTCTCAGTATACAGGCCTGAGGCTATTTGAAGATGGGAAGTTGATGTTATTCGAGTTAACCCTGAAAAGAAATTAATGATAGATCATCAGATTGTAAAATTACTTAATGTTATATACACTTAAATGAAACGAGAAAGACTAAAATAAAGATATTATTTTGGTGCAGAAAAAAAATAGATATTATTAAAATGAAACCACAGGAGTGGTATCAATTAGTGATTGTCGGGATCTCATTTACGAAAAACACAATTTCTCTGTATGTATCATCACCAACACATTTCAGAATGAGAAGCTAAGACCTTTCCTGAAATCGATGAGAAATGTGTACATTAAAGTAAGGGCTGAGAGGATACCATACGATGCAAAGTCTATGGGAGTGGCTATTTAAAAAATTTAGTACATTGGTTCTGTGGAGAATATAGACCAGTTCCTAAATTGCATTGCTCGTCTGGTCTAGCAATCTTTAATTATTGACAATAGTGGGAACAATAATTGTGTTGTAATCTTCGTTAATGATGGGCTCCAAATATGAAATATTGTAAAAGTGATACAGCTTTATCATTCATAGAGCAGGACAAACAAATGTTTTATTTGTTGTAAGTTTTCATGTTTTTCCCATTTAGCTTGCCGTCCTTCGAACATCCAAATCTTATTACGATGAAGTGCCCAATATCTGAGCTGTCTATGATGCACATAGTCTAAACCAGGGGTACTCACAAACTTTCTCTCGGGGGCCAAATTTACAGTGTGGTTTGTGGCCGAGGGCCGCACCTGTGGGGGCGGGGTCAGTGGTGGAGGGGGCGGGGCTAGAGCAACTAAAAAAACTGACCATGAGGTTGAACACAGACCCCTGCAGCGGACGCATTCGTCCACTGAGCCACCAGACCCAGCATACACACACACACACACATATGTATACAGTTCATTGGGGATTTGTCCATCAGAAGAACCGCACTTGAACACAAGCTGCTTTTCCCCACAAGCTTTTATTAGGTATGGTTCGTCGCGCTTGCCTGTAATTATTCACACCTGACTGAGCCCGACGCGTTTCGATGACTCTCTTCCTCAGAGGCTCACACAGTCAGTAGTATGCGAATGAAAGTTCCCCGAGTCCTTGTTTGGCAGCATATCGTACGCAACGTGCTGTCTCATATAGAGCAGCCCATTTGGTCATACGACATACTGCCAAACAGGGACTCTCTCTCTCCCTGTCTCACTCTCTCTCTCCCGGTCTCCCTCTCGCTCTCTGTCTCCCTCTGTCTGTGTCCCTTTGTCTCCCTCCCTCTCTGTCTCCCTCCCTCCCTGTCTCACTCCCTCACTCTCTGTCTCCCTCTCTGTCTCCCCCTCTCTCTGTCTCCCCCTCTCTCTGTCTCCCCCCTCCCTCTGTCTCCCTCCCTTTGTCTCCCTCCATCTCCCTCTGTCTCCCTCCCTTTGTCTCCCTCTCTCTCTCCGTTTCCCTCTCTCTCTCCCTGTTTCCCTCTCTCTCTCCCTGTTTCCCTCTCTCTCTCCCTCTCTCTCTCCCTGTCTCCCTCTCTCTCTCCCTGTCTGTCTCCCTGTCTCCCTCTTTCTGTCACCCTGTCTCCCTCTGTGTCCCTCTGTCTCCCTCCCCCTCTCTCTCCCTCCCTCTCTCCCTCCCTCTGCCTCCCTCCCTCTCGGTCTCTCACTCTCTCTCTCTCTGTCTCCCTCCCTCTCGCTGTCTCCCTCCCTCTCTCTCCCTCTGTTCCCTTTCTCTGTCGAGGCTCGTGGGCCCTGGTGAGAGGCATAAGAGATGCCTACGGTGGTGTGCGGCCCGCAGAGGAGAGACTGCTGAAAAAGCAGGTCCTTGCGTTGCTGTTCACTCGTCTTATCTCCCATCCAGTTTTAAGGGCAGAGGATCTGCGAGAGGTTGCTTGGGTAACACAGGCCATCAGGCGCGCAACACCCATTGGACTCAAAGGGCTTCAGCCCCCCCTCCCACCCCCGTCGCGTGTGGCAGCCCGGGATGAGACAGCCTCGCTGCGCACACACAGCCGCACCCGAGCACTTCACAGGTCTTTAAAAGACCATTTGCATGTTAATGAGGCCTCGCTGTTTCACCCCTTCTAAGAGGCCCTGCAGCGCCACTCTGCCTATTGCTTAAAGATTCAGGCCCCCCCACCCTCCCCTGAAATCAGCTCCACTCTGTCTAAAGCTTAAAGATTCAAGCCCCCCCCCTCCCCCCGCGCCGCCGAAATTTGGTTCTAGGTGCGCCTCTGCTTGCGAGGCACTGGTTTTGCGGATGCTTCTTTACCCAGTGAATGCGGCCCCCGAGGAATAACAACAGGCGGAATTGCAGTTGATTGCCAACTGTCTGTTGTTTTACACGAGGGCCGCATGGAAAGGGCTGGCGGGCCGCAACTGGCCCGCGGGCCGTACTTTGAGTACCGCTGGTCTAAACCAACTTGGTATTCCGAAGTTCACCAATAATTAATTAGGTCACAAATTGTTCTAGCAACCGTAGCTACTGCTATAACCCCACACATCTTGAGGGCTCGTTTCTCAGAGAGTTGGCTCACATTGCTAGTCAGCACATCTAGCCCCTTTAGTCAATTTTTTCCACCTTACTGTTCTGTCCTCATACTATCTAGTTTTTCACATTCCCTTGGCGACCTTTCTAGGAGACTGGCTCAAGCAGTTTAGCCTACACCTCAGTACGACACACTGATGTCAGACCTTCATTACATCCAACTAAGACGATTCATCCCCACATCTATCCAAGATCTGGGGGTCATCCGACCGGAACACTTGATCCCATGGTGGAATTACTCATCTGTCCTGGACATCAGGAGAAACAACAAGACACCTGGAAACCACACCACCCACAGGGACGCTATGACAGACTACCACGACTGGATCAGAACCACCAAAAGAGCTTTCATCCACAATAAAATCCTCGCAAACTCCAGCATTTCCAAGGAACTCTTCAGTGTCATCCAGGAATTCACCAACCTCCACAGCAAGGCCACAGACATCACCCCGTCCCAAGACCTCTGCGATAAGCTTGGAACCTACTTCCACCTCAAAATCAAAAAGCTCTACGACAACTTTGTCGACCATCCACCAGACGCCTCAACCGGCCCGCCCCCCAGACACACCAGCCAGCCCACCATCTCCACCTGGACGCCGATCACGGCCGAAGACACCCCATCAACCATGAAAGGCATCCACTCAGGGGCCCCCACCGACCCCTGCCCTCCACACATCTACCACAGGGCCGCCATCGCACCCGAACTACAATGCACAATCAACACCACCTTCGAAACAGGCACCTTACCAGACAACTGTAAACTCGCAGAAGTCAGGTCCCTGCTCAAGAAGCCCTCAGCTGACCCCACGGACCCCAAGAACTACCGGCCCATCTCACTCCTCCCCTATGCGGCCAAAGATGCGGAGAAAACAGTCAACGGCGAACTGACAAGGTTAATCGAAGACAACACCCTCCTCTACCAGTCCCAATCCAGATTCCGAAGCAACCACAGCACCGAGACCGCCCTACTCGCCGCCACAGACGACATCCGCACCCTCCTGGACCAAGGCCACACGCAGCCCTGATCCTACTCGACCTATGAGCAGCCTTCAACACTGTCTCCCACCGCACACTCATCGCCAGACTACACAACGCCGGCATACAAGGAACCGCCATAGACTGGATCCGATCATTCCTCTCCGGAAGAAGCCAAAGGATTAGACTGCCACCCTTCCTCTCCGATCCCACGGAAATCCCCTGTGGAGTCCCACAGGGGTCATCACTAAGCCCGACCCTCTTCAACATTTACTTGACCTCCCTCACCGCCATCGTGCAACAACACGGCCTCAACATCGTCTCCTATGCCGACGACACCCAGCTCATGCTCTCCCTCACCAAAGACCAGACCACTGCCAGACACAACTTTCAGAAACGAATGCAGGACGTCGCAGTCTGGATGACCAACAGCTGCCTAAAGCTCAACGCCGAGAAGACAGAAGTCCTCATCCTCAGAACCACCCTTCAGCATGGGACAACACCTGGTGGCCCACCGCCCTCAGCAGCCCACCGACCCCCTTGAACCACGCATGAAACCTCGGCATCATACTCGACTCATCCCTCACCATGAACCGACAGGTCAACGCCATTGCCTCCAGCTATTTCAACACCCTCCGCGTCCTCAGTAAGATGTTCAAATGGATCCCCTCCCCCCCAAGTCAAGGAAGACAGTCACCCACGCACTCATCACCAGCAGACAAGACTATGGAAACGCACTCTACGCCGGCACAAACAAGTCCCTACTCTGCAAACTCCAGACGATACAGAACACCGCCGCCAGACTCGTCCTCGGCACAACCATATCAGCCAACACCTATGAAAGCTCCACTGGCTTCCCGTTGAGAAAAGAGTCCCTTTCAAAATCCTCACCTATGCCTAAAAATGCCTACACAACACCGGACCCAAATACAACAACAACAGAATCACCTTCCACATACCCAAAAGAAACCTCCGCTCAGCCAACTGTGCACTGGCCGAAACCCCGCACATCCACAGAGACAGAGCAGGCAGAAGATCCTTCGCTTACATTGCGGCAAAAACCTGGAACGAGCTCCCGGCAGACATCAGGCGCGCCCCCTCCCTGAACACCTTCAAGAAGACTCAAGACCGGCTAAGCAGTTCTGGCTCCCCCCCAAGTGCCTTGAGACCCTCACAGGTGAGTAGCGCGCTTACAATTCCCTGATTGATTGATTAATATCTGGGCACCAATTCCTTACCAAGCTATCTACTGACAAACAGTACTCATAAATTCTCACTCGTCTGCTCTAATCTTCATTATACTTATTCCACCTTATCTTTCCAAACGTGACTTCACAACAACAAACACACTATTCCTCTCTTAAACCTACCTATTCACAAATCTACCGCACCCGTCAAAAAAGGAATAAACCTCAAATACCTGATCACCATAATATATCCAAAGAGCACTCACTCTGCTGAAACACCGGCGTGACAACAGCTCACCTGCCTTGAACTGCAGGGTACACAATGTCTGATCCACAAATGCTCATATTAATGGCATCACCGACCTTAAACAAAGAGAACATGCTTAACCACTCACAAAAGATTCTGAATTCAGTTGCCCCAGAAGGCCACACTATGAAGACAGGAAATTAACATTGGGGGTGGCTTTGTGTTGATCTGCAAAGATTCTCGGGTACGCAAAGTCATGCCTTCCATCTGATCCACCACATTTGGATCTATGAAAATCTCACTTACCCCAACACATCAAATTACAACGTTATTTACACTTCCTCCTTAATGAAAGAACATTTTTGACTGCACTGCCCACAATATTCTGTTGACCGGAAATATATGCTTAGTCGACTGTTAACAATGTAATGCAATAATTCAATACAAAAGACTCTAGATTTGAGTACAGTTTGATGACACCACAGGCAATTTAATAGGCTCAAGCGTTGAAAACTTCGACCCATCCAGCAGTTCATTCACAGGTCTTCATCAGGACAATGGGGAGCAACCTAATGGCAAAACATTAGAGACACTGAGTTTTAACTTCCCAGTGATAAATGAATATGGTTTGTGAGGGTGGCACAAGCAATATAGGTGCTGAATTATTTCACAGCGCTTTCAACAGTGCCTTTGGAATGATGTTCTTTTTAAGCAACAGTAGCACACATTAGCACCAGTTACCTACCATTTTCACCACTGTGCTGTTTTTGGAGCACCCATCGCATTGTTTTCTACTATAGTAATATTCCTGCAGTAATTACAAATCTGTTCAGATTTATTCCATTGTTTGAATTTCTTGCCATAGAAGCATAGGCATTTTAAGCTTCTCCAAAGGGAACAGTTTGTTTACATATGTATTCCCAGGGTCCCAGAGTTACCAGGTCGCCCCATAGTTATTTTGTTGCTTAACAACGTGCAGCACATCACCGATGGTGACTCATACTGGTGGATCTTTCAGCAGCGTTCAACACCATAGATCATGGCAGGTTGCTATAATTGCTCAAGCAAAGAATCTGCTTTTGCAACTAAGTCCTAAGATGGTTCTCATCTTTGTCAATCACACACACTTGGTCAAAAAGGGGAAAGAATTGGTTCTCAATTTCCAAAATGAAATGCAGTTTACTTCAGGGTTCTTTTCAACTACTATTTAATCTCTACCTTGAATCCCTAACAGACATGCCAAACAAACACACGAAGATGCACATTACACTCAGCTTAAGACGAAGGCAGCAAGTCTGAAGGATGTTAGGACCTTGAAGACTTTCCTAATAAAAATGCAACACTGCATGTCAGATAATTTCCTCTTCCTAAACACTCAAAATACAGAATTCGTACTAATCACTCCAGGAATAAAGACAAACTGTATACAATCCTCCAAAATGAACTCTCTCTCAACAACTCTCCTCCGGTCATCTCACTGACTTCTAAATCCCTAGGCTAGAATATTGACAAACTCTAATCTTCCCACATCAACAAATCAACCCAGTTGTCAAATTACATCCTTCACACTGAAGACAATAATGCATCTGCTGACCTTTAGCCAATTAGGTATAGTCTCCCACAGCATTATCTCAGGTCTGGACCATGCAATTTTTGTGTGAGTTCCATTGTCTTCTGTTGCCTGGAAGTGTTTGGAATTTCCTGCCTCCCTACACTGGTCCCAGGCTGTCTGCAGGTAAAATAGGCTTGTGTGGAGTTATTTGTGCGAGAACAACAGTCTTCTAAAGTGCAAGTGGGCGGTACCCCTCATCTTGCCTGAGATGGTCCATCCAGGCACACATAGTCCCTATATTTTGTGGCTGTCTGGGTGGGTGGTTGTCTTGGAGGAATACACAAAGGACAACTGCCAACTACACCCAGTCATGTGACCCAGGAACAGGCTGCAGTCACCAAATGGTTAGGACAAGAAAATGGCAACTTAAGTGGCATTCTCAGATTGTGACTTAAAATCAGAATTAAAGAGGATGTAAAATTACTATTCCTCAGACAGAAAACATTACTTTCTTAACAGCTTCCAATAAAAAGTTTTTCACGTATTAACTGTAATAGGGTAACCCAATGTTATCCTATGGGAGGGGTAGACCTTACATTTGTGAAAAATGAATTTAGGAATTTTTCACTACCAGGTCACGTAAAACATGAAAGTACATGTCCAACATTTTAATTGCAGTGCACCTTGCCCTATGGGCTGCCTAGGACCCGTTTAGGGGTGACATACATGCATTAAAAAGGAAGTTTTAGTCTGCCAGAGGGACTATTTTGCCAAGTCGATTTGGCAGTTTTAAAACTGCCAACATGCTTCAAAGACAGACTTAGAACATGTTTAAAGGCTACTTAAGTGGCTGGCACAATAAGTGCTGCAGGACCACTAGTAGCATTTAAATTACCAGCCTTAAGTATATGGTATACTACTACTTTACCAGGGACTTGTAAGTAAATTAAATGTGCCAATCAGGTTTAAGTCCATCTTACCATGATTTAGGGCATGAGCACAAGCAATTTAGCACGTGTTAGCAGTGGTAAAGTGAACAGTGTCCAAATGCCAACAAATTGAATTTAGAAAATATAGGAGATGAAGTCAAAATGTTTGGGTGAAGACCACCCTCAGGCTGACCGGTCTAACACACATGTATTGGAATAGTGTATTTAGGTAAAGGGTATCCTAAAATTGCGAAAAACGTGTTAATGCCGCACTACAATGCCCTTCCAAATGGAACGTCCTATTTACTATTAGGGCTCAATTTGTTTCAAGTCCCAGACCTCAATGGAAGCTGCCTGCTGGTGAGTGCGTCCGCCCATCATGACAGCAGGCGATAAACGACAAGGACCATCTAGATTTTACAGCTTAAAAGAACAACACATTTAAATTAACTTCAGAGGGGGTCGTCCATAGAACAAGGCTGGGGAGAGGAAGGCCCCACCGTACCACAAACAGAGTCAGGCTGGCATTAAAATCCCAGTGATTTAAGAGCAGAAATCGAACACTAGTTTAGTTCTAAAAAATATATATTATCTTTTATTCGTTCAAGGGTTGGTGCGTTTGAGCCTAAAAGTGACAGGTTCACTCAGAGTGCACCATTTGTTTGATGTTCAGAGAGAGGAGAAACCATTAACCCCGGCATACCTCCCACCGTACGTTCACTAATGGAAGCCTAACATGTTTAATCCAGGTTGAAGTTTCTGCTTCTTTTCATTTTTTATATACCCAATGCGAACATAATTTTAAAAGACCACACGTTGTAAATGACCCGATTTTTTTTCTTCCTTTATAATTGCCCCACTTTTACTGCACATAAATCTGTGACGTGCTAAACAGCAAGTAGTTGTAAACAGATCATATTAAAAATTAGCTGTACTCTTTAATATTCGCCTGAGAGTTGCACCACGGATAAACGTGCTTTCAAAAGGATAATTGCTGAGTGGCAACTAGGGTTCGAAAAAATTACAATTTTGTCTCAAAAATGTTGTGAAAGTGATACATTTTCCAACTTCACAAAATCTAATGCCTTGTAAAACTTTACCCGAGGGTGAAAGTTGTGTTTTTTCCGGTGCGAGACTTTTCTGCATGGGTGTAGGCTACTATGCAGGGCTTTTCCCAGTCAATCTACTTTTTGATGACCATATCTGTATCACTCTTCGCTGGCAATGTTAGCACACACATCTGGGAGCAAACCGCACCCATCCATCAAAGATGGCCTTAGTCAACCACCATAACCAGTAACATTTTGAAAATTCTCGCCAAAGAAACAATAAAATGGATTTTGACAAAAATTACGCACAATCCACATTGTAATAGGCTGAAAATGAAATTGGCGGTTTTTTAAATCCAGAGGTCTCCGAGCAGCTCAAAAAAGCGTTGCATCAGAGGCATCCCTGAGCTCCACCCGGATAAAAAAAAAAAGAGAGATTTTGAGGTGGAAAGGTATGTCCTACAAAGGTTGTCCTTGGGCTCATATCAAGCATTAGCGCTCCCACTTACCATAGATAAGTGGTGGGATAATCAAAACATAACAACCGCACAGACAGCAGCCAAGCATCAAATCATCATAAAATGGCAGGTCCTAGATGCAAAATAAACCATACCATAAACATAGATGATTTTAAAGTATTCACAAAGATGAAAAAACCCAGGCCCAGCAGACAACAAAAGGGTACGAGACATTACTGTTTCTAAAAGCAATTAATTGATGTTGGAGTTTCTAATGTCAGCGGTTAACAAATAACAGAAATTTGAACCATCGCTACAAGAGGCAACAGTTTGCTTTGGTTTAATGTTGGTAGCTTATGCTCTTTCTCACAATGCCATTCGATGAAACACAGATTTCAGCGTATTGTCATAATAATCCTGCACTTATGTTATGTTAAAAATATTTATAAAGCGCCCGTACACCAGACGGTTTCATGGCGCTGAGGTCTAGGGAGTACTGCCACTAAGTGATTTCCAATTATAAAATTAGGAATGTATGTTTTCTGACTAGAAAATCCTCAAAAGTATCCATTGATCTGTCAGATATTGCCAATGCTGCTGAGCAAAGTCAAGGGGGAAATATATTGCTGCCACAACCTTTTTAGGTCTCGCCTGAGCCAGCGCTTTAGCGCTGCTCTCGCGAGAGCTTTTGAAAAGGGGGATCTGGAAGTGCAAACTAGTGCTTTTCAGGCCTCCAAATACAGTGCATGTGCGCCGGGCGCGCGCACCATTTGGCAGCCTGAAAAGCACTGCCTGATCACGTTCGCGGCCGCTTTGATGTCCTCAGTGAGCCGCGCGGCCACTGAGGACATCAAGGCTGCCGCGCACACCATTTGCCACCCCCTTCCTGCTTGTTTACTTTTGCCATCATTTCTCGCAACACAGGTGAGGAAAAAAGCATTTTCATTTGACTTTCGACGTCCCTCGTCAGTGCTTGTTTAATTTGCTTTCAGTACGTTCTTTAACTTTATTCTGCCGCACTTGCACCTTTCTGTTGTGCACTCGGCACCCAAACATTGTTTTTTTAATTTAAATTAACAACCCAGCATGCTATTTAAATTAATAATACCGTGCACTCGACAATGGGACAATTGCGCCTGGCCCTGCAGCTCATCCCACCCCCGGGTGCCACGCTTTACAAGTACAATTAAACATTTTAATATTTTGCTTTGACTTTAATACTGCGCACTCGCACCTTTCTTGTTGTGCACCTAAAAGTAGTCTTTTTATTTATTTAAATTAACACGGCGCATGCTCAACAATGGTGCCTGCCGCCCGCAGCCTGCCTCCTCCCCCTCTCGCCCCCAGGCACCGAACTTTAGGTTACATATTCAGTATTAAAAAAAACTCTGCTCCCGAAGAGTTTGAGATCAAGGAGAAAGCCAATAGTACAGGTGTGTTGGTTTTCTTTGTAATCGTTCCAAACCAGACGAGATCTCTATTTAATGGTAGTTCAGCTGGGCTTACGTAGCAGCCTGCAAAGTCTGCTTGTATCCTGCAAATATCATGTTATAATATTGTGAAAATAGCTTAACTGGTTAAATACTTGCTACGGATGGCTGTGGTTAAACTCTGCTCACAGGTCAAAATCATAATGACCCAGAACGTTTAAGTGTTTTCTGCAGAGCATCACTTGTTATATAGCGCGGACTTTACCCGAAGGTGTCAGAGCGCTTCACAACAGGAACAGCAGTGTTACATGAAGAGAAAATTACAAGTGGGCATGTTACAAAAGTGTCCATCATTAAAACAGCCTGTTTAGAATATAAAGTTAAATAGTAGATTAGTTCATGCTCCTGGGGCGAATTGTTTTTTTGTGCATTGATCTTTTTGCGTACTCCGCTTTGTTTTTACATCCAGGACTACCAGTACGCGAATTCTTTTTTAAAATAAACTGGTTAGGATTAGCTAGTTGCGCTTGGAATAGCGATGGGTGAACGATATATTACTAGATAATCTGCTCACTGATGTCGCATTCATTGGCAATACCATGTTATCCTTTGATTAGTATTGGACTGGCGTTTCGGTCAAACGTGTACTGCAGGTTGAAAGGGTGATGTAGGCGGGGCTGGGTCACAGCGCTGCGCGCGCGGTTGTAGTCAAACCAGAATTTGAATTGCAACTGCCTACCTCCTCCCACCATCGGGCTCCTTTTAATCATATGGCCAAGCCAACACAGAGAACCATCAGTTCTCCCCGCGCTGTGGTGCACTGCACCGCCGCTAAATCTCCCATTATTACATTGATCCTTAACTACAGTCAACTTGAAACTTATTCACAATACAACTCAGAGCATACCATATCGTCTTCCAATCCCCGGAGCATGCAGGTGAAGTACACTATTCAGGAGCTGTAGTTAGAGCTTTAAGTGGGATGAAAAAACTGGGGAGGGGGGGGGTTCTCAAAGGGGCGTGGCTCAGAAACACCTACGCCCAAAAATCTGTGCTTGGCATAGTGTGCCGCCCGACCTGTATTTTGCTGTTTCTGTCATTGCATTCAGATATATGACACAAGTAACATCAAACCTACAAAAAGTCACGAATATTGACTTGGTTGTTGCATAAGAAAAATTAAGCTGCAAGTATGGCTGGTACATAATATAGAACAAGCATTTGCAATGCAATAGGTCTCGCATTTATACGAGTTTGAGCTATTGGCATTGTAAATGACAATGCTTTTTATCTAAGTTTGTTTTTTTTAAAACATAAATAAAAGGCACTGTCGTTTACAATGCTAATAACTCAAACTCTCGCAAATGCGAGACCTATTGCATTGCAAATGCTTGTTTGCAAGTTGGATCTAAAAAAAAAAACATGCAATGCACAAGCGTGAACAAAGCTAAAGCAATTTAAAGCCATTTTAAATTAGATAAGCGCTTGTACCAGGGGATTATTTCAAGCTGGGACCACTGTCATGTACATTGAACGGTGGCCATTTTCTAAAACAAGCCTTATTTTGAGAAGAGAAGAGAATTTTCTCTTCGTCATTCTGTGCATTGGGCGATTCCCTAACCCGCTTGTGTGTGCATCGTGAATTTGGGTTCAGAAAAAAAGATTTCCTAAGTTTCCAAAAGGGTGTTCTGGTTACACAAATATAAAAACCATATGGACTTTTTAAAGCAACTGGCATTGATTTTATTGGTAGAGGACCATAGTGCATAAAGTGTAATCTGAGAAGACTAAAACAATGGAGCAGCTTGGAACTCTCCCAGACAACCGAGCCATCTTCTGTTGTCTATCAGTAAAGTCATCTAATGCAAAGTACTGGAGAGAACATACAATCTTCCGCCATCTGCATACGCCGTTCCGTGCATACGCCGTTCCGTAACATTCTGAATGTTCGCTAGCGTCTTTTAGTCAGACATTTGCTAATTTCTCAGCAACACAGAAACTCATAAAAAATTTAACCAAAATAAACTCCTAACTCTTGCCAAATTGTTTAGACTGCACAAAAACAACAACCAACCTCACGAAGGCAGCTTAGTCATATAAATGCACTTTAGCGTATGACAGCAAATCCATGCAAACACAATGCCAATGTAATGGGCTCATCTACACAAAGTGTCTTGAATAATTTAATATAGCTGTCATCATTTGTGTTTTTGCTTTTTACCTCTAAAATACCCAGGAGATGAAGAGACATTAAGCAAGAAACTGAGTGAAGATGTAACTGTATGGTTGAGCGCAGGCAAAGTCATTCCAGAATCAAACGATAATTGTTTTTTAATTAGCTAATTTACTATAATGGTCTGTCAGGTGCACTGATAGGCACACCGTTTCGCGACCAGCCTTTATAGGCGCCATAAAGGTACATACACATCTTTCCATCTGGAGCAAAAATGTAATGTATTTTAACGGTTTTCAACCATTCTGCCTCAAGTAACCTGGCCAACACATACTCCGTCTTGTTATTATACGATATAAAATAGTCTTTAAATAAAGAGCATATTTCCATTAGTCTCTGATATGTTTAATGTGCGTTTGATTATTCTTAACTGTGTATAGTAATTTAGGGTGGTTCTGTCTGGACTTTCAATTTTTTGGGATTTCTGTCAAACTTTAAGATGCTGCCAAGTCTGGATCAGGCCCAATTAACAGCTCTGCCTGTTTTTATACTGAAACAAACCGGGGCATTTAAAAGAACAAGTTTGTGCATTTGAACGCAAAGCCTGCATTTTTATGTCTGCGGTGTGCTCAATAGTTGGATTGTTGAATTTGTCCTGTTTGCGGCACTATGCCAGCTCAACAAGGATTCCAATTCAAAGTAAACCAATCAAAACCAAAGCAACAGATCACAGGCATTGATAGCTGCCACTGCAAATAACCTGGACACGGTTAGACCAAATGCATCTGAATGACAGGCGCTCATTCGTATGAGGTGCTTTTGTATGAGTAACCCTGATAATATATCGCTGGCCAGATTCCAGCTGATCCTCCAAAATATAAACATTGGCCAAAACAATTTATCTCCATAAACCAGAATGTGTCCTTTAAACCACTAATCTGATATAAAATGACTTAATTTCTCATAATAACCATTTTTTTTTAGAGTTCTTTTTATTAATACTTGCTCGATGATCAGTACAATTGAGGAACAGTCATATTGGTTTACCATGTCAGCTCGTTCTGTACAACCAATAGTACACAGGTATTTACAACAGCAACTCACAAAATGCTGTGACAATGTTCGGCCTATGCTACTCCCGCAATAAACCCCTATTAGTCTGCCAAGCCCCCCATATCTTCTCCCATTTCCTCCGGCACCCTCTGCTTTTATATATCGCTTGTTCCGCCTGCCAGCACCAACCTAAGTCAGTTTTCCATTCCACTATTGTCGGTACGGCGGCCGCCCCCAACCATTTTTTTTTACGACACATCGGTTATAGGTACAGTGCAGGGAATTCAAAGCATGGAAGTATGCAGGAGTTATGTTACAGCCTAAATACTTTAAACTGAATGATCAACCAGGTAAAGGCTGAGCCTATGGCAGATTATGTCATCAAGGACTTACATAGGTACCCTCTTCCAACAGCCAGACATGATCACACTCAAACTTTCCAAAGGGATTACAGGCAGTTCTTTATGTTTGGTTGGGAGAATCTGTTCTATGTGGGAGAAATCGGGTGTGATGTGTAATCCCACCCAACACGTGATCTGGGCATGTCACTGCGAGTATGCATAACAGTGTTACGGGGCTATGTCAGAGTGGTCAGGGTGAGCTTCATGTACCTGACTGATGAATCACACCGTGGAGTGTGTGTTGCCCAACTGATTCGATTAAACGTTTTGGATTGAGCATCAGGATTGTGAGTCTTTGGCCAAGATTCAGAGATTAAGGGTAATTTCCTTTCCCTCTGCAAACTCTGTTTACGCACCGATCAGAATTCCGCAACTGTGCAGTTTTCCTCCGAGAGATTTTGCCATGTGGAAACTGGTGAAATTATTCAGGGGGAATTCTCAGTAAAAGGCAAAACATACGGTTATTCTGTGTGATAAATACCAAATTCAAATGGTATGCCTCATCCAAAATTAGGAACTCATAAAATGAGATATTTATTGCACCTGCTAAATACTCCACTGTGGGATATTGGCATTTAGCTGGTGCGCTGAATACCTCCCTGGAGCCTGCAGCTTCAGCTAAAGGCAGTCTGGGAGAATTAAAATTACACTTTGTTCTCCATCCCACGTGCTCACACTGTGAGTATTTACACTGTCTGTTGCAGTATTTATTTTAATTTTATGTCTTATATTTTTTCTTGGTGTTTGTGTTGCCCACGTCTCCCATTGGAATGTATCCCAGACATATTCCAGGGGCCCCATGCCCATGCATTGATCTGAAATGGTCTCTGTTTTAGCTGCAGTAGTACCTGGACATCTGACCGAGCATCTGGGAACAAACACTGGGGTGAACAAAACACATCAAGGCCGCAAAGCATGCGTATCCCTCAAAAAACACATTCTGCGGCTGTCTGAGCAGCTGACAATTGTTTTGGCTGGCACAGCACATGATGAGAGACAGCCTCGAAGCTGAAGACAGCAATGATATACATCCCACAAAAGCATAAAATATTAAAAACTAATGGGACAGCTTTCTCTTTCTTTTCGTGTAAGGGAAGCTAGGGCCAAACTAGACAAAGGAGTCCAGCATTAAGTAATATTAACACCCAATAACTGAGAAACTATTGGCCAAATATGTATATAATCACATTAAATGATTTCAAACAAATATATTTCAGTCTATGGGTAAGGAAATGTATTAAAATAAAATGAAGTGCTTGCTGCTTTTGCCAGCCAGCAGGAAACCAGAATAAAATTAAAGAACACGCTCACATCTGGAAAGAGGGAAAGGAACTTATACTTTTTAAGTCAGCAACAAGTTTTCCTTGCTGTTTCTCCAAAGCCTGCCATGTCTACTTTGGATAGTTACTAAGAGTTAAAGTAGCCAAACTAAGCAGTTTTCCGCTTAATAATGCCCACAAAATTATTAATTGACCATAATTTGGGAAAATAATACGGCCATGCTGCGTGACATGCCAGATGCCATTGCATAAATGGACATCCATTCGCCAGTTTCACTGAGGTCAGCGTCCATCAAAGTATACCAATCATTGCTCTATTGGAAATTATTCAGTAACAGTGCCTGAACAGATGTGATATTGTCTATTTAAAGTTATTGTATATTTTAAATAAAACAGGTTGGTGTTCTCTTGCAATTAACAGACTGTGTTGCACCTTGATAAAATTATCATGCTTCATGCCACTGTGTGATCCTCAGAAGCTACCTAACTCACCTTCTTCTTACAGGCACCAGGCTCCCAGCGACTGGAGTCCGTGTTACCTTTCCACCATCACTCCCCTGAATGTGCGAATGGCGGGTTGAGTACCCTTTCTCGCCTGCCATGTTGATTTTAATAGGAGTTCGTCTGAGCCTGTTTTGGTAAACTGCTCTATGGCCTTCAACATCACCAATCATGGTATCCTCTCTCCATGTCTTGTGGAAGTGGACATCAAAGATTCTGATTTGTCCTGGTATTAGTTTTTGGCTTCACCTCACTGCCAGTTAGTTGCCCTACTGACCTGTTCTTTGCTACCTCTACGTCTATCCAGTGGTGTCCACTAGCTTGTTCTTTGCCACTCTTATTTTTCAGCATTTATATTTTGTCTCTTGTTGAGAATCATACAGTTTGCTGTTTCACACCTATGCTGAAGATACCCACATCACACTGAGGCTACATAGCTTGAGAGAAGCCCTATGGACTAACCTGCTAGATGTCTGCAAGACAGTGGCGGCTGGCAGATGGAGTGCTGCGGGGTGGTGAGGCGGGGGCAGGGCAGGGTGGGGGTAGTGGAGTCGGACATACGACGGCAAGGAGTAAAGTAAGTAAGTAAATAAACAAAACTACCTTGCGCTCGCTGCATCGTCGACTTGGCGAGGAATGTTCCTCAGTGAGAGAAGGGGCGTTCTACATTAAAACAAGCACATTCCCAAGTAAGAGAAGGAATGCCCACAGTGAGAAGACATGTTTCCCAAAAAAAGAGAAGCACATTCCCCAGTAAGAGATGGAATGTCTCCCAAAAGCAGAAAAACATCATTCTAATAAGTCAATGAACCTTCCCGAGTCCCTGTTTTTTGCATCATTAATTGTGCAATCAGTTTTCGAGCTTAAGAATCTCTTTCAGAGGAATGAATGCACCAAGTTCCACCACAAACCACAGAGTAAGTGCAGAAATTGCTGTACACCATGAATACTGCAATCGCGGAGCTACAGGAATTACGATTGTCTGCTGCACACTCCCGACGTTTCAACATGAACCCTCTCAAATGTTCGGCGTCCATACACCCATAGTTTGCACACATTCGCAGCTGTTTGAGCCTTAATTTGAATGCCTAACTTCTGCTCCTTTCCTTTTTCAAGCTCACACTTGCATAAGGGCCCCATTTCTTCCAGCTGGTTCCTGCACAATGACAGCTTACGTGCCTCTTGATTTAAATACCCTTTTTGGGAAGTATTCGGCTTGCGGTTTCTTACATCTCAGTGGTTTTGAAAACATAAAAAATGTGTCATCACTTATGCTGCACTCCAACCACCCCCCTGCACTGGTGGGCAGCCTCATTCAGCAAAAGGTGTAGGACAGACTTTTGAGCAGAGGGCTGGACTGGCAGTAGCGGGCACCGGGCGTTTTCCCTGTGGGCCAGGAGGGTGGGGGCCGGTTTTAGAGCAGTGGGGGCTGGTTTAGGAGCAGTGCTGCAATATCAGCCCTCTGTAACAAAAGCAGCTGTAGTGTTTCCCACCAGCACCACCAGCAGAAAGGTTAGCAAGGGCAGGTGCAGGCTGACCCCCGTCTAAGTGCAAGCAACATTTTGGATACCAAATACATCCTGTTAAAATGAGTAGGTCCATATCTTTTGTCACTGCAAGTCAGTTTAGCTGGCTTCAGGTTACAGGCGCTGGTGCCTATGTCCACTGGACCCTCAAGACTAACCATTAGGGGTCCTAACTAGCCTGTATTTTACCGGCCTGACCAGCATTTTTAAATCAAGCTCAGGAGGAAAAAAAAGGAAAATCCAATATTTTTTCCCCCTTACCCGCTCTTGCAAGTTTCCATAATTTCCCAGCTAGCACACTTTTCTGTAATGCCCTAGTAACACACGTTGCTATTCCCACAATGCTCCAGCCATCACTGGGATTTTATCCATAATTCTCCAGTGAGTTAACTATGCAAGCTCCCCAAAAGCCAAACAATGCAAACTCTTAGTGGTGTTTATGTATTCTCAAGTTAACCGTGCACACTACCATCCGGTATGTCTTGAAAAGAGAAAGTTTTAGCCCTGACAGACCAGTGCTTAATTTGAGCCGGTGGTTTCCGGTGCTCGGCACTGGTACTTAATTGGCAGCACCAGCACTTATGACAGTCTGCGACATGGTGGGCGGTTTGTCTGATTTAGAGAGAGTACAACAACAGTTGTTTACTAATTTAATATACCTAAAAATGACTATTGCCTATGCTAACCTTATAGCTTTTGTGGCCTGGAATAGTCTGAATTGTCACACTTGTAGGTGTGCAATGGTTAGTAGCTATCAACAGCGCTGGCAGGGGCAATAGGTGGTGCAAACTGGAGTGGCCTCCTGACGAGGGCCATAGCACGTAAGCAGACCATGGTTAGTGTTATAGGCCCAAGAGCAAGAAGGCATGGTAACATAGGTATTCTGTCTCTGTCTCCTCCTCTCTTCCAGAGGCTGTTCTCCTCATCAGCACGTGATGGCTCCTGCTTTTAACTCTGGTGAGGATTGAAAGGCGAAGCTTGCAGCAACCTTTCATTGATGCCAAGAAAGCATTAGACATGATACAACTTCAATGCCTCAAATTCTGGAATCTTGAAAAACTTGTGCTTCTACTTGGCGATTACCCGATGGATACAAGCATCTGGATAGTAGCTGTGCAGAGATAACCAATCAGGAAATCCGTCTGAGCCTCTTTCTCTTCAAAAGAAAATAGAAGTTTGCACAGTCTACCACGGACAAATAAATTCCATGGGGATTGGATCATTTGACTTGCAACTTTTTAGGGTGCACTGAGTAGCATGTTGCTCAAGAGCGACACATTGGGGACTGCCCTAAAGGTGACCTCTCCCCATTAAGTCATGTTTTAAAAAATTGTTGTGGGTGGTTTTGTGGACCTTGAGGCAGGGTTTGCATACCCCAGTGAAGCTTCGGAGGTCAGCCTATAGGTTTTCAAGTCTGTGAACCATGGCAATTTTGTGGGCACTTGTTGGATTTCCTGCAGGGTTCGCAGACCCCCATAGTGGGTTTGCAGATCCTGCGGGAGGTCCAACAAGGTGCCACAAACTTGTGTATGAATTGGGTTATTTTGTTTTCTTTTGTGGCATCGGCTAGCAATAAAAAATAACCATCACAGCTTGCCAAGGCCAGAACTACTGGCTTTGCCCATGCTTGTTGTTTGCTTGCTTTTCACTGCTGCAGATGTTTTTTAAGTTTGCAGAGTGGACTAATGTTTAGGTCAGGGTTTTGGTGCAAATACGACCTATTGCTTACAACATTCATGGAGTGGACTTTGGGTCTGCCCCTTTCAACCATCAGCTTTCTCTGACCAGCCTCTTTCAATTCTTTCCTTGATTATATGCCAGTCACATCTTGGCTCAGCCCAGTGGAATATTCATCTCACATCTAATGCTATTGGCTGTTTGAGTACATCCTCCCCCTTCCTCTCCAGTGCTTGCATCAAACCCCTAATGTGGTAATGCTGCATTTATCAGCATATTAAATCCATACCTCCTGCCTTTGCCATAGCTCGTTCCCTGTTCCGCAAGATTAGTGTTGGCCAAGTGTGCTATGACCTAGGCTGCATCGGTGCATCTTGGATCTTCGAAGGGCGTTGTGCTGTCTTTTCTGCTATGATTCCACAGTACTAGTTTATTAAAATAAATGATATATTTTTGGTTTATATCAAAATTCATCATCCACATCTCCAGAAGGAGGGTGGACAGTTTGCACTTTGGCCTTAAGTTGTTTCTTCCCACAAGAGTTGCAGCATGGTGCTGTTCCACAGTTCCAGCAAATAACGTCCCATGATCTCTGTTTTTGTGTCCCAGCTCTGCAGCTTCACAGGGCCACGGTGCTGGAAGTAAATAGCACTTTATGGGCTTTCACCACCTGTTGGCTTGGATGATGTTTTTATATCTTTTAATTATAAAGTCATTTTAACGTGATCTGGACAGCCCCACCAGGGGGTGTGAGAAAATTACCATAAACTTTCAAAAGTAAAGGTCAAATAAACGCGGTTTTAAAGGGGAAATGGAAGTGATATTTCACTAGAAGTCAATGTTAGAAGGCCAACCTTTGGCCCCGATTCCCGCCACACATGGGGAAATCTACTTCTCTTGCACAAAAGCGGTACTTGTTAATGGTTAAAGTGCATAGCAGGTGATGACAAAAATATGCTCATTTTCCCAAAGCAGACCTCCTGTGAGTGCAAGCAGGATTGTGGCAAAAAGCCCGACGCTACAAGCCCTCCATCTGGATCAGGACCGTCACCTAGGTGACATTTGAAAATTAGAAAAAAAATATCAAACCAGAGGAAAAAACAAATGTTTAGATCATTACTGCAACTTTTAGAAGAGAAGAGGGGAAAGTAAGCAAAGAAGCGTTAAAGGCTCCAAGCAGAAGGCTTTTTAAGTCAGTACGTAACTATGTAATGGAACTGCTTCATGGATCTTGATAAAAGTATTTACCTTTTACAAAAGAACTCCGAATATTTAATCACATATTCTTTGAAAAAAAAATGTCTTAAATGAAAGACCAAGTGAAAAAATCCTTAACATCCTAAAAGAAAAAGAAAACATACCATCCTATTTTTATATTTTACGTGTTGCAAACAAAGTTGTACTGCATGTAACACTAAATGGGAACATTTACACCACACTTCCCCCAGCTTAGTGTGTTCTTTCTCCATGATCATTTTCATACCACATACATAGCCTCACTGGAGGTTCACGTAAGGGCAATGGGTGACTAATGGTGACTTCATAGGCCAAAGGCAGACATTTTTCAAAGATGTTAAGCAATCTTATGCAGCATGAAAAAGGTGAACAAAGCGGTACAAAAGGGGGTGGTGATGGACGGAGCATCAGAACCAATCAAACACTCACACCCAGTCAACAGACCTGGGTTTGATCCATCACCGTCAGACTGATTTGCATATGGCCATGTCTGAACTGGGGTGGCAGAGTGGGCTAAAGAACGGTGATGGATCAAACCCAGATCTGTTGACTGGGTGTGAGTGTTTGATTGGTTCTGATGCTCCGTCCATCACCACCCCCTTTTGTACCGCTTTGTTCACCATAAGTTGGCAGGGCATGCTCAGACGTGAGTCCCTTTCTCACTTTGCCACTGGATTCAAGCAAGCCTGGCTGAAGACGGCTGAAATGCCAGAAACCGGTCCTAGGAAGCTTGTTTCTGGTCCAGGGAAGGCATGGCTTGGCATTTCGGGCCGGACTGTTCCCATGAGGCACAGGGTCAGACTGATTTGCATATGGCCATGTCTGAACTGGGGTGGCAGAGTAGGCTAAAGAACGGTGATGGATCAAACCCAAATCTGTTAACTGGGTGTGAGTGTTTGATTGGTTCTGATGCTCCGTCCATCACCACCCCCTTTTGTACCGCTTTGAAAAAGGTGAACGGCAAATCGACTTAGAGGTCCCACAGCAATATCGCATCTGCATTTTTTCCACTGCCATAGAGAATCTCGGGAAACTATAAACCCACAGTTTGGAAAAGTGTCATCATTAATTTGCAGATTAGGATACCAAGGTTTAGCTCCCATGGTGTACAATGTGCTATGTTGCTAATTTAGTGATAATGCTCACAGGCGGACTTGATTCACCAGTGCAAATAGCATTTTTTCAGTTTTACTAGGAATTTGTGTGTGGCATCAGCAATTTTGCATTTCTAAAGAGATCTTTTAAGGGAGAGACTTCAAATTTGCAGAAGACATCTCTAAAGTTTCACAAGTCTGTATTTTATGATAATGCACTGCGTCGATTTGTTTAGACAGACTTCTTACTGAGATACATATACCCCAAAGCCTCTATGGTACAGCCATATTACATGTTTGTGCTTTAAGAACACGGGTACAGGAACTGTGTTCTGGTAATGCAGCTATGTATGCATTGAGCAAAAAGACGGTGACTTAGCTGCAAGTAAGTGGGAGGACGAACATAGGCTTTATAATTCTCTCTATACAACACCAGCCGTGAAATGGCCTTTCCCAAGCAGAACCGAGAGGGTTGAACATACAAAAGATGCTTACAGAACCGGCCTCAACACACATGCCTAACAAGCTGGCAAAGCCCATATGCCTGAACCTGACAAACGTGTCTGATGGTTACATTTTGTTTTTATTTGAAGCATATGTGACCAAGAAGGAATAACATGGTAACACCTATACATGGCAGCTATAAGTTTGCAATAAAAAACTGAGATTAAAAAAAAACATCATCGTGTGTAATTTTCAAAGAACAGCGGGGTGCTTCCTAGCATGCACAAGAACAGCTGCAGAAAACCATTTCTGCTTTAATGCATATCACAGGAAAATGGGATTCTTGTTGGTGCAGGCGTAAAGCCGCCAGAACTAAAGACAAGAGCCTGATTTAGAGTTTGTCGGAGAGGGTACATTGCCGCAACTGCAACACAAATTACCCTGTCCGCTAAACCGTTAGTCTGCCTGCATGAATTACAAGTGAACGGACCTCAAGTTATCAGCGACAAAATCTACTCTGCTCTGCTCTGTTGCTGACAAAATCCTCCGAAAGCCCGATGGAGTACAGGCAGTAAGCGTTTTGGCCATTCGACGCCCAGACCACTTAGAGTGGGCAGCTGAGTGGACAGTTTTCACTCTCCCTTACTGCCATCAAAAACTGGTGGTTAGGGACAGTGAAAAATGTTTAAATGGCTCAGACCCCATGGTGTTGGGTCATTAGTTTTGTTCTTTTCCAAAATCCAGAACGCGCTTTGGTATGTTGTTTTTGAAAAAACAAGTAAAAAGTTTGATTGAGCCATCCGTCAGACTTTTAACACATTGACAGGAACCACTGGGATGGATCGGAGCCAATGAACACCTTTTAATTTGACAGGGAGAGAGAGGGCTGTCAGGTTGGCGGGGGTAAAATCCTCCCCCATACCGACGGACTTACCTCCGCCCGCCAAACTCTATATCAGGCACACAATCTAAAAACACAACGATTACTGAAAAAATAAAGCACAGAAATAGATTACGAATGGGGAACAAACCACTGGCAAAGTAAATCATTGGTTCACTGGCCTTGTCACTAAGGTGCACTTTTTTTTAAGCGAAGGTAGATGTTGTATACAGTGATATTTAAACACAACCAGAGCACATAAGGTTGCAACAGTGCAATCAAAAAGGCCTTGTGAGTATGGATGCAATTTGTTTTTTTCCCTAAAGTGAACATATGATGGACTCAGAGAGAGTAGGCAATAATTTCTCAAATTATTTACAATGTGCTTTGATAGGAACATGGAATTTAAACTGTGTTGTAGTGGTAAATGTGTGAATATATATTTATTAGTACACTTGCTCCAAATAATATTATTTTGGGGCCCCATTTATTTTCAATATTATGACATCACTGTATACATAAGAGTCACAATAAAATAAAAGATTGACAAAAGATCAGGTGCAGCAAACAACACATTTCCTGTGGTGGGGGTGGGATTTCAGTCATGGACTGGTATGTCTGGGGCCTTGCTGTCTGCTATGGGGACAAGTTACACTGGGAGGGGTAGTCGCTGATAAGTACCTCGCAGAAGTGGGAAATGGCCTTGACTGTGCCTAAGTGCCTGGGGAGGGAAATCAGACCTTGTGGAATAATTAAATTTTGGTTATAGGATCACTTAGTGTTGGAGAAGTGGTTTTAGTCTGTAAAGTTGTTTGCCAAATTCCATTCTATTTTCTATACAATCGTGAGTAATTACAGTGCATCCTTTATAATCTAAATAGCAAATACATTAAATGCTTCTCAGATCTGGGATTTTACAATGTGGCTGCATGTGTGAACCTGACCATGGAGCATAGCTGCATGTCCTGTACAAAAAGACCATTAGCAAACCAGGCCTCTAACTTGGCAGCAATTACTCCATTGTTTTTTCTGTAGACAAAAGACAGTGGCTAATAGTTCATGCGGGGCACCTTGGAGATCGGTGGGGTCTCCACAGGTGTATTAACCACTGCTCTGGTGGGCTCTGCCGCGGTATGGGACAGCTTGGGAAACATTATTTCAAGCATACAGGCCTTCTTCTGGACATATTGGAAACTCCAAATTTGGATCAAAGTGAAACTCACAATACATGGCCAAACACACTGATCAGAGGAGAGGTGTAGCGCAGTGGCCAGGGCGGCTGACTCCAAAGCACGGGGCTCACAGTTCGATCCCCGGCGGCAGCTCAGCTCAGCTCAGCGGCAGTAGCTCGCTTAATCTTCCAGACAGCCAACAGCACCTTGAGACCCTTAGGGGGTGATTAGTTCGTGCTTTACAAATATCGGGTTATTTATTATTTACTGGTCATAGTCCAAAGACCCCATATGCGAAAGTGTGAGCCATTCAGCCCGCCTTTACTTTTGCTGATATACACCAGGTTTGCTGTCGATATCATATAATATATTGGTCCAAGATGGTTAGAATCTGCAGCACTCCTTATGAATATGACCCCCTTTTCGTCGCTGCCCCGCCCCTCGAGGCCAAATTGTGATTTTGCGTCAACATGAATAAAAGTTCACATCTTCGTCGAAGGTAAAGCCGTGCTGAAGCTAGCAAAAAATGGGACTGTTATACTGTCCTGAGCATGACTCAAAGCTTCGCCTTGGGAAAAACACACTAAAACAGCATTCCTAGCGAAACTCTAGATTTTGTCATTTTCACTTTCAAACTAAAAGTACATAAAGTATTAAAAAACTAGAAAGCCACGGTTGTCCGACACCGTTCTACAGCGAGCACGGCGCCAAAGGAGCACAGCGCCAACATGTTGTTTTATAGTCAGGCAGTTTTAATATAAGAATTCAATTTCCTTTTAGAGGGAAGAGGTGAGATTAAAAATAAACACCTTGCACTTCATTCGCCACCATTTTTCGCACATCGTGCCAGATTGTGGCTACAATGTATGAAAGGGGCAGAGCAATATGTCTTAAAACATCCTCCCACATGTTTCTCCTCTGGAACTTGCTCCCCTGTAAAGCGCTCTATTGCGAGTGAGGCTCTGGGGCGTAGGTATCGATGGTGCAGCAGTAGCAGGGGCACCAGGGCCCAGAAAACTGAGGGGCCAACTGAACCCTGATTATTGGTGGATTTTACTACCCCAACAGCAGTCAAATAGGCCATTTCCATTGCTTTCACTGAGCGCGTGGCATCATTGCTACACCACTTCAAGACTCGCGCTTCAAAAATAACGAAACATACATACGTCCCCCTCCTTTAGGTGCCACTTAAATTGGGTTGGATTTTACTCAAAGGTAAGAGTTTTACACCACTGAAACTTTAATCACATCAAAGAATAATACAGTTAAAAAGCGTGAAAGGATTTTGGGACTGCAATATAGCTGGAACTGCAATATGACAACTACAATCACTGTAGATGTCAATCACACTTGTGGCCAAAGAAATGGCCCTTTTTGTCAACTCCTAGTCTACCCCTATCACATTTTGATTGAAAAAGTGCACCATTAAATATAAAACGCCTATCCATCACTTAAAGGGGTATTACTGATGCACTAAAAGACAAACATCATTGCCCAAGGAGTATGCTCAAGCAGGAAATTCC
Source organism: Triturus cristatus (assembly GCF_964204655.1). Lineage (NCBI taxonomy): Eukaryota > Metazoa > Chordata > Amphibia > Caudata > Salamandridae > Triturus > Triturus cristatus. The sequence goes on along the minus strand of NC_140593.1, from coordinate 378,459,118 downwards.
ATGTGGTCAGTGCCAGCTATGAACAGTCAAAGGCCAAGCCCAATCCAATAGACAGCGGAATGGGGGACTGGACCCAAAGCACAGCAAAAGGCCACTCCCACCGCCCACTATCTACTGGGCATAATTGAAGGCTCTACACAGTGGGAATTGGAGGCTGGCTAATGGGAGTAAGGCATTGCCAAAATTCAAGCTACTGAACAGACCGACCATGACCATAGCTCATATGCCTTGCCACCTCGGTGGGCTATTAAGTGCAGAGTGTGGTCGAAGGCAATGCTTCACGTCTAGTGCCTACTGTGCAGATCCAAACGGCATGCCCAGCAGACTCTGGGGTGGAGAAAGTGTCCAAAGGCGACGGCTCTTGGGATAGGGACACTGGCGAAGGGCAGAGGGGTTTGGAGGAAATTCAGCTGGGCTGAGGATGTGGACTAAGGTCTTACCATTTGGATAAACCCACGAAACATGTCAAAAGGCCGGGAATAGAAAGTTTTATACTTTGGCTAGTGGCTGAATTATATATATATAATTAAAGATGAAAAAACATTTTACAGAAAAACTGTGATTGTATGGGCTTGGATTTACGATCCAAAACCTAAAAACAACCACAATTTATGCAGGATCCAGAAGAATAACCAATGGCCACATACGTAATTGATTACATGAGTCGTGATATCAAATTTCATATCTCATTTAACATCATTCATGGCATTACTAAACCACTAGGGGAACAGCGGCACTGAGCACAGCGCCTTGCTTAAAGCCAGGCCCTGTGCCACTAGGCACACGCAAAGAATGAGGGCAATGTGCTCTCAAGGGTGATGTGCAGAGTCTGAGTGCAGGGATTATACACTTGGTAGAGCCAATGGTTGTGCCTAGTGAGCTCTTGCATAGGGATGTCTTGAATACAAGACCTGGCCAAAGGCTATACCTAGATACAAGAGATCACTGGCTAGCGATGAATGCCAATTTCAGTGGGTCTTGGAGTCAGGGAGAAAGGCCAAAGTTACATGCGCACTTTAAACTTAAGTGCCCAGCCCATCACTCCTCCCTGCAGCTGCTACTCAGCAGCAATGGCCCAGCCCCGACACTCGGCTCGTGACACGGGTTAGTGAAAAATAAAATGGTAATATATTCATTTTTTTTTTTTTTTTTTTGATCAGTATAATTTAATGCAACAAAACATTACCTTTTTTTATTTCAAAAGTTTTTATTGGTTGTTACAGCATAGACATATATAAAGCAAGTCCATTAGTGTAATATGAGTCATAAATTTACGAATCAAAATTACTGTACGCTACAGTACATCATAGTAAATGTCAGTACAAAAGTACAACAGTAGAGCACGTATCACATACTCACAACAATTCAGTAACAGACATTGAATTTCAACAGCATTTTACTCATTCATTAAGGACAATTATTTACGGTGGCTAGGAGTGCAATGAAGGCAGTCGGGCAGCATATGTTGGTGAGTCGTGGACGGTGTGTGGGCCCATCTAAGGTGGCTTACGTGTCGTGAAGTAGTTATCAAGAGTCGACCATAGTTTTCTCGTGGCAGGACGCCACGGTGTCTGAAGGAGTGTAATATTGTCTGCTCCACGTAAGCTAATTATCCAATTTAACCACCCTGCGTAGTTGGCCTTGCTGGTATCTTTCCAGTTGCTGAGGACTGTCTTAACTGCAGCCGAGAGGAGGAGGTCAAGTAATGCCCTATCATCTGCATCAAGGGATGGGTGCTGGGTGAACCCGAAAACTAGGTAAGGGAGCTCTTTCACCGGTGAGATGGGGAATAGCTTTGAGATCAAGTCGAATATATTCTCCCAGAATTGCGCCACGCAGTCGCATTCTAGGATGATGTGTGATAAGTCACCCCCCGCGCGTTTGCAATTCCAGCAAAAGGCATCTGGGGAGAGGTTGTGTGCAAATAATCGTGCAGGGGTCCAGAAGGCTTTGTGTAAGAGCCAGTATTTTGTCTGTGATAGTGTAGGGCTGATTTTGTGTCTCGTGCAGGATATCCATGCGTTGGTCCAATCTGAGTCTGTGATTGGCCTAGATGAAAGGTTATTCCAGAATTGTGTGATTGGGGCAGTAAGGCCAGATTGTTGGGGACGGCTGAGTTTATAGAGAAAGGAAACCTGGTGTCCTAGTCTGTTTAGTCTGGCAAGGTATGGTGGGAGTGAGGGCGGTGTCGGGGAGAGATTGAGTTTGGACAAAGCCGTTTTTACGTTTAGGAAGTTATAGAATTCAATTGGTGCAAGATCGTATTTGATTTGTAGGTCGCTGAAGGGAATAGGGTATTCCCCCGCGTACAGCTGGTGTGGGAACAGTATGCCTTTTTTGATCCATGTCTCGTTGTGCATGGGCTTACCCTTGTACAGAATGTTACGGTTGTCCCAAAGGGATTCCCATTGTGAGCCCCGGATGTTGATTTCTAGGATTCTATCAAACTTTAGGAGAGCAGATTTTGTGTTATAACCAATGACTCGTAATACATCCATCTCGGAGGGCCTTAACATTGTTTCCCTCAATGTCAAAGGTCTCAACCATCCGGTCAAGAGGAGAAAAGTTCTAGATTATCTGGCAAAATCCAAGGGTGACATTCTACTCCTGCAGGAGACTAAACTATCAAAGGATGACGCTGTCTTTATAAACCAACATTGGATATCTCACAACCTTTGCTCCCCAGCAGTTGGCAAAAAAAGGGGGGTTCTCACACTAATAGCTAAGAAATCCAACATCTCCGTAGTTTCACACACTCACGATGATAACGGCCGCTTCATCATGGCACACCTTCAGAGAAACGAAGATCATATCCATGTCTTAAACATATATGGCCCCAACAATGACGATCCAGAGTTTTGGGATTCACTAGCCCCGACCCTAGATTGTACTCCCCAGGGAGATCTACTAATTGTGGGGGGCGATTTCAACCTGCCACTAGACCCAATCACCGATCGACACTCGAATTGCGCCTACCACCCTACACGCTCACATACTAGTTTACACCGCCTATGCTCCAGATTCAACTTACACGACTCATGGAGACTCCAACACCCTGATGGCCGTGATTACACCTTCTACTCGCCTCCTCATAATTCCTACTCGAGGATAGATTATATCCTCATTAATAGCCCCTTCACCCACCTCATCGAAGAAACCAGTATTGCCCCTAATTTGATTTCCGACCACTCAAGCATACAGACCAAACTAGTGGGTTCCAGTTCCATTCTCCCCCCTAAAAGATGGAGATTCAATGACGAAATATTCTCCGAGCCAGAAAACAAACGAAAAATCGAGGAGGCCATCCTTGACTACCTCAAACATAATGACACCCCCGACTCAGACATAGCGAGTGTTTGGGAGGCACTCAAAGCCACTTTGAGAGGAGTAATAATAGGCATCCGAGCTCAAACTAACAAAAAACTAAACAAAGTCTTGTCCACTCTGGAAGACAACATCAAAAAGCTGGAAACCGCCCATATAGCAGATCTCCAAAACTCGAATATTTTAAACGACCTCACCAAACTCAAATATGAATACAACTCGATACTCAGCAGAAGGGCAGGGGTCTGGATCAATAAGTTTAAGGCTCTAAGAACATGTGAGGGCAACAAAGCTGGGAAGATCTTAGCATCATATCTAAAACATAAAAATAAGCAATTCAACATTGCCTCAGTTAAAGATAGCAACAATGCCATCCAAACAAAGCAGAATCTAATTCTTAATACGTTCAAATCATTTTACCAAGACTTGTACAAAAATAACCTAGACTTTGACTCGGAAGAGTGTAACAGGTACCTAACCTCACTGGGTCTTCCTAAACTAAACGGTACTGATAAGGACACACTGAACTCTCCGATTACCCTTCAGGAAATATCAGCGTCCATTAAGACGCTTAAATGTAAGAAAGCACCGGGTCCTGACGGGTTCTCAGCCAGCTTCTATAAAGAACTCACAAACTCCCTGAGCCCAACTCTCCTAAAACTATTCCAATCCTTTAGCGTAACAAAAAGTATTACCAAGTCCATGAGTGAAGCTACCATCATAGTCATACCTAAAGATGGTAAAGACCCTCTGCTAACCAAAAATTACAGGCCAATCTCCCTAATTAACTTAGATTGCAAAATTTATGCTAAGATCCTCGCCACACGTCTAAATTTACAACTCCCAAAGCTAATCAGCACATCACAAGTAGGCTTCATGAAACAGCGCATGTCTAACGATAATACGAGGATCCTCTGTCACGTCATTGAAAAAGCCAAAATGCTCGCAGCCCCGGCCGTAGCCATTACCCTCGACGCAGAGAAGGCGTTTGACAGAGTCTCCTGGTCTTTTCTCAAGAGCTGCATGTCCGCCTTTAATCTGGGAGAAACTTTCACTGATTTGGTTATGGCCCTATACCGGTCACCTTCCGCACGCATTGCTATAAACGGTTCATTGTCGGACGCCTTTCCCTTAGAACAAGGGACTAGACAGGGCTGCCCCCTCTCCCCTTCACTTTTCCTCTTGGCAATGGAGCCCCTAATTGCACATATAAAAAAAAATGATAACATCAAAGGTGTGGAATTCGGGGATAAGTGCGTCAAACTCGCCGCCTATGCGGACGATATCCTGATTGTAACGGAATCACCAGAATCTTCAATCTCTGCACTAATGTCCACCATAGCTAGTTACTCTTCCCATTCAGGATACAAACTCAACCGGGATAAATCTGAGGTCAAACCACTCAATATTTTAACCACCAAAGAGGTGCTGGGAGACTCAGGGCTATGTTGGCAACCAGAGTTTGTGAAGTACCTAGGTATCGAGTTTGGTGACTCCCTCATGGAGACCCTCCATCGAAATGAAAAAATCACTTTAAATAAAATCAAGACGCAACTAGAGGGGTGGTCCCCCCGTTTCATCACTTGGTGGGGTAGGGTGGAAACCATCAAGATGATGATTTCACCTCTAGTTAATTACCTCATATCTATGCTCCCACTAACCCTCACACCAGACTTCTATCACAAACTAGACATGGCCATCTCTAATTTCCTATGGAAAGGGAAAAGGGCAAGAATCAGCATAAAAAAGCTTCGCTTAGACAAATCCGCGGGAGGGGTCAATTTACCAGACTTTAAGAGATATGAGTCCGCTTTCCTAGCCAAACAAGGAGCCCACTGGCTCGCTCCCTCACCTGAATACACCCCAGTATGGCTAGAAATTGAGGAGGAAATTCTTAACGGTATCTCCCCTAGCGCGGCCCTCTCATCCAACCTGAACAAACTGACCCATTCTAAATCGATATTTCATAGTTCTGGTGTATTATTGTTGAAGAGTACGTTAGAGGGTGGTAGGTGTGTGATGAGTATGAATGAGTAAGCTGCTTCATTGGATCTGTTCTGTCTCGCGTGTAGTGCTGTTACAATGGTGATGTTAGAGCAGACGCATTTCGGGTTTGTAGTGAACATGGTACTGGAGGCTATTGCTGTGGATAGGCTAGTAGCACAATAGGTTAGGTCACCGCATGTGTACTGCGAGGGCCCCCATGAAATATCGGAAAGCAGTCCTTTTGCTGACATATAGTTGAGAAAGAGCATTAACCTCAAATAGAAAAAGCATGCTGAAACAAACCAGATTTTTCCTCCCCCTTCCCCCCCCCCTTGCCCCCTTCCCCCTCCCTCCTCTCTCCCTCCCTCTACTACCCTCCCCCCTCCCTTCTCAACAGAACTTGGGAACTGCGACGGCATTGCCATCCATCTGCAGCGCAGGAAGGAGTTAGACTGATGGATGTAATAGGGAACAGGTAATTAACCATATTCGATAGCTGTAAGTAGTAAGCAGTATATAGTAGTGTTTGATACACTGATAGTTTTTGTAAACATAAAACTTAACCAAGCAGTGAAGTTTAAGAACATATTCAAAAAGAGTAATGACCATTTAGCCACGCACACCGTGTGCATTCATACGTGTAAGACATGCGTAAACAAAAGGTATGCGCAAATAGAAGACAAGATGACATGAGGGGATTTTCTGCAGATACATATATAGATAGTCCCTGAGGAACAGCTGATTCCCCGGTATGATCATGGTGTAGAGAGTGAAGGAGCAGAGCATATGCCCCGATTTCGGATTAGAGAGCATCAAGCAAGATCCATTCTAAAACACTTGTTAAGGATATTAATGGATGTACAGGTGACCACGGTATGAACACTGGGCGGTCTTACCTGACGGAGTCGATCAGAATCAAAGCATCAACAGAAACTGAAAACAGAAGAGACAGCAGAAAGTTCGGCTGCTCAGGGGTGAAGATTATTTCAACTAGCTATTTATCATAGGCGATACTGAACAATGAGAACATTATGCACTTCAAATTAGAGGCTTGAAATTGTTCCGTTAGGGTCACCCATGACCAGAACCCGAGTTTATATTTTCTTGCGAGTTGGTCTTCCGTTTGTTTAAAGAGCCATTGGACAAGTCCATGTTCTGCGGTGGAGAGTCACCGATGAATTGCGCCAGTGCATTGGGGTCCGTGAAGAATTTCGGTTTGCCCTGTATGGTGATCCTGAATTTCGCCGGGCCAACAAAGGAGTATTGAATGCCTTTTGATCTAAGTTTTTCTCTCAGGGCCAGGAAGCCTTTCCGGACTTCGAGTGTGTCCTTTGAGTAGTCCTGGGTGAAAGTTATATTATGGCCTTCCCAGGAAATTTTGTGATTGCGTCTTGCGAATTGAAGTATAGCTTCCGTATGTTGGTACCTCAGTGGTTTGCAAATCAGTGGACGCGGGCCTCTGTATCCATGAGGGATGTAGCTAGGAACTCTGTGGGCTCTGTCGAGTTCAAACTCATGGTGGAAGGAAATCCCTGTTATCTTCGGAATCCAAGCTTCTAGAAAGTCCACGCAGGAATTCGCATCTTTCTCCGCATTCTCTGGGATTCCAAAAATGCGCACGTTGCCCCTTCTGTTCCTGTCCTCCAAATCCGCCACCTGGCGTCTAAGTTGGACCGTTGATCCCTGGAGTTGCTGTATGGAAGTGGATGCAATATTGGATTTGTCTTCTAAGTCACTAATTCTCTGTTCCGCTTCATCTATGCTTTTGTGTACAGAGCTCATGTCAGCTCTAATTGCAGTAAGCTCCAGCTGCATAGAGTCGGTGTTGGATTTGGTTGATTTTGCTAGGTCGTGTACCTCTGCCAGTTTTTTCAGGATTACCTCTAGGGTACTGCTGACGTCTGCCCTCGATTTAATAGGAGAGTCTGATAATGAGGGTTCCGGTTTTACCTTTTTGTTGTTCTTCTTCTCATCCCTGTCCGACATTTTGCAGGCGGGTCGTGTGTGGAGGACGCTATTGCGACGGCCTTCCAGTTTGCGAGAAAGGACAGGGTGGTCTGAAGGATGTCAAAGCGCTGGTCGAGTTAGGTCGTCTAACAGAGATCTCAATATTGTGATCTTAAAGCTCAGACATCTAGCAGATGGTGTCGGTGCGTTCAAAATAAGGTTTGGGACACTTGCGCTGGACCTTTGGCTTTCAATTTGAACGTGCAGAAAGCTATCAGCCTCAAATGATATAGTGACTAATGCTGGTTAGTGTTCATGTGTCACGCTCTGCTTGTGGCTGTACTACCATTTGTGGCTGCAACTCCAAAAGATAATGTGTCATTAGATTATGCCACCTTGGGTCTGCAGGACTGATTGAGCAAACTTCCCATTTGTTTAAAGTGCACAGAGCACTATTATTGCATCTCTTTCCCGTTTTTCGCGCCGAAAAAAAAGGTGGAAAATTGAACAGAGTCGCCATCTTGGGGTCAGGCGCCAGTGAAGGAAGGTTCTCACTATTTTCGGCTGTATCGCCGCTGAAATTGCGCTCTCGCTACCAAGGGCACCCCTCAGGAAGGTGTAGGGCAGAGACACTGTGCCATTTGAACATTCCGCTGGGCTTTAGCAACTGTATTAGCGCTTTTGTGGAGATTTACTTGCAAAGTAGCTGGCGGGCGGCCATCTTAGGGACAGGCAGGCGGACACACGGAGTTACTGGCAAGCTCGAACCACGCCGATAAGCTCACCAATTTTAAAAACTGTGAGCATACATTGACCGGCGCCTCCCTCAAGGCTCACCTTCTCTCCGTGTGCGAGTCTCTTAGGTCCGCCGCTTTCCGCCAGGAGACGTGCAGGCTGACAGCGCTCCGCTCCGCTCCGTGATCAGTGTCGTGGCAGCATGTCAGCAAAAAGGTGCGTCCGGCCGATATCAAGAGCCGAGCTTCGCACCGAGCGTGCCTTAGAGGTTCTAAAGCCCTGCTCCGCGGTGCATACGGGTGAAGAGGTGTTTTTCTGCCCCCGAAAATTGATGAGATCGCTCTCCTGCACGGCAGAGAACAGGCTAGGCGGCCATCACCAACGCCGTCCAAGCCACGCCCCCTTAATATATTCATTTTATTGAGAAAAAACTGAGTATAAAGTTCCTAAGGAAGGCGGTGACTGGGGAAAGGAGGGGTTATGTCCCAGGTGCCAGGAGGTTGAAAAAAAGAGAAGACCTCTGGCAAAGAGCCCCCCTGCGGGGCCCGTTGGGCATTGCAGTGCCGGCCCAACGAGAAGCTGCCTGATGATGAAGCAGGACACCCTCTGGGGGGGGGGTGTGAGGGCCCTTGCTCCTTAAAGGAGCGAACCCCCTAGCTGCTCTTTCAACCTCCTGGCACCTGGGACATAACCCATCCTTTTCTCAGTCACCGCCTTCTTTAGGAAATGCATACTCACTTTTTTGTTATTCATTTGTAGCGGCATGTATTCTGGACCTAATAAAAAAGCCCTCATCCCTCCCTTTGTGATTTATTATTATTTTTTATTACCATTTTATTTTTCATCTCCAGGGCATTTTCATTAGTGGGGCGAGGCTCCTCCGCCCTAATGGAGGAGCCGCTCCTGTAATGTCATTTGTAATGGCTTGTGCGATATGGTTATGGTCATTTGTAGAGTTAGGGTTGTGAAGCTCATCAAAAAAGCGTATTTTCATGGGTTGTTAAGTCTGGCTTGACTGCTCAGTAGGGACAGACCTAATATAATCAAAAAAATATCTTTCTGGCATTACTCAGAGAGGGACTGTGGCTCAGCTCAGACGATGGTTCATCTGAGGGCAACATCTGATTTGGCCAAAGCTGTGTGCTTCCACAGAAAGTGTGCTTAACTTTTAAGCAGCCATGATCATTTGTTTATCAATCTGTTTGAACCAGGGCTCAAATAATTCTATTGTAGTACAAACCTTTAGGTCATACATTTTACTGATATATGTCTCATTAATAATTAGATAATTACAGTGCTTGTGCTTCTCTGGCAGCAGCACAGATGGAGATGGCAGTCAAAAGGAATGCACTGCTGTACTGCTGCCCCAGTCCCTCCCTCTTCCCTTTCCATCACCTGCTTCAGAGACACCTTAGCATGGCACTTCTTCAGAGTGTGGTTTCTTCTTACTAATGCCTAGTTAAAAAATATATGGATACAAAGACTCAGTGGCAGCTCCTCCGCTATGGTGGAGGAGCGTCGCCCCACTGCTCTTAATCAGTGCGAAGAAGAAACATAAAATGATAATAACTTTGAGTTATCATTTTATGCTTCATGCTGCTTTGTGGGCTCCGCTCTTGGAGCAGGGTGGGGGAGGAGTAGTTTGCCCACTCCTAAGAGCACATGACTGTTTGGCCGTTCCTCTCCTGCTGCCCAAAACAGTCATGCGCACTTTCCCTGTTCTCCATGCAGGCTGCATTACAGCCTGCGTGGAGAACATGCTCAGACCCCCATTTCCTGGCTGAGTATCCAACTAGGACACTCAGACCAAACACAACGCTGCAATGCAGCGTTGTGATTGGTCTGGGGAGCCTGGGTGCTTACCAATCACAATGCTGCATTGCAGCGTTGTGATTGGTCAGTGGGACCTGCTTCCTGTTCGAGTTCCATGAGGAGAGCAGGAGCAGGGACGCTGGACCCGGTGGCAAGCTAAGTTTCTTCCCCCCCCCCCTTTTTTTGATATTTGTGACCCCCTGCCATGCGATTCCCTCCATGTCCCGCATGACCCCCTCCCCTACCCACCTCGCCATCCACGAGCCATGCTGGCCACCACTGCAGAGACTTCAAACCATACAGTACGCTGCAGCCAGGCTCACCCTCGACCTACCCCGATGAACTCACTTCACACGCTACCTCAAGCAACTTCACTGGCACCACGTATAGAAGAGATGCAATTCAAGCTACTGACCCACGCACACAAGGCTCTACACAACTAAGGACCCGCTTACATTAACCACCGGCTGAACTTCCAAGTCAAGGAAACTTAGCTCCACCCTCCTTTCACTTGCCCTCACTCCCAGCATCTACCGACACAGAAGTGGAGGACACTCCTTCGCCCACATCGCAGCAAAGACCTAGAACAGCCTTTTATACATCTTCAAACCATCACCTCACTTCCAGAATTCTAAAGGGTCATCAAGACCTGGCTGTCCGAATGAGCCGGGACTTGAAAGCGCCTGGATACCCTATCAGTGATTAGCTGTGCTTTATAAATCCTGATTGATTGTTGGAGTGGGGAGCTTTAAGATCCTCTGCTTCTCTTTGCCTATTTATCTGTGGTAATTAGTGCCCAGAGTCCTGTCATTAGTTACTTTGTGCACCTTTACTTTGGCTGTTATTGTTTCAAGGTAAGCACATCAGGAGAATATTTATGTCACAGAGTTTTACTTCAGAGATGCCTTTGCTAAGCTTTCTACATTTAAATTCCCAAAAAGTGTATTTAATTATTTATTTCAATTTTTTTAGATTTTTTAAAACATCAATACAATATTTAATGTGCTTGAAATGTATTTTTATATATTAAATGCATGTATTTAATATACTGTAATGTTAAATTAACCTTCCCTGGACCCTAAAAATCCTTCACTATTCCTTAAAGATATCCATCACTGAACTCTAAAAACCCTTACTACCCTTTAATGCTGCCCTTCCCTTAAAAACTCCTTCCTACCCCCTAACACAAACCGTCCGTTGCCTCCTAAAAACACCTAACTACCCTTGAATGCTACCTTTAACTGCATTATAAAGATACAGAACTACCAAGTATTCCAGTCTCAAAATATATGCTCACCTCAGTGGTAGTCAGTTTAGCAACTTTAAAATGACTAACTCAAAAAGTAACTGATACTAATTTGAACCTGTGACCTACAGGGCGTACAGAGATCTCTGCTATTGACACGTAACCCCTTCAACTATCTTACCATATTAAACAGTGGTATTTCATGAATGTCAGCAGGTTCTAAGTCTTCAAAAGCACCTTTGTCCAGTTCTTGCGTTTTTCAGTCATTAGCACTTTCAATTGTAGAGCTTTCAGTTTCACTTTTTCTATTTAAAGTATAGGCCTACATGCTCAAGCATGCAAAGTGCTGCTGACTAATAAGTCAGGAGCCATATTAATAAAGTATCCTAGGAGAAAAAAAACACAGACATGTGCACCCATTTTAAGCAGTACTGCAACATCTTCTAAATACTTATTGGTCAATTGTGGATTGTGCGGTCGTCTGTAATACTCATTGTATGGGTGCAAAGTTAGCAGTCACATACGCTCTCATGCAAATGAGGTAAGGATTCTGCCCGTACCCTAACCCAATATGGTAGATGAATGCGCAAGGGCAAGACTATGCAGGAGGGCTTGGACACACTAGCTCTGGGCCATCCAGAAGCCACAGCCCAATTAGAATGAGTGGCCACACTTGCCCGTTGCAAAGGTTCAAGAGGTTCCAGCCTGCACCTCATACTACTGGACGGTGCCCCTGGGGTATCTCCGGAAGAAGTATTGGGGTGTTGCAGCTGAAACCCTGACAGTGTGGTAGGAAATTCACTCTGGGGCAATCCATCCCCCTGAGGAGGACCATGAACACCTCTGCAAGGGTGGGTACAGTCTTGCCGTCTGAGACAGCACCAACCATAGGGTGCAGTAAGTGATTTCACCCCAAATTTTTGGGGGCTTTTGGAGTCTATTTCAAGGGTTAGTGAAGGAGGGCCTGCATCGAATTGCAGAGTAGTGGGTGAACAATGTGGCAATGGCTACAGTGCATAGGGTGACCAGGCGCCCCGGGTTTGCCCGGACAGTCCCGGTTTTTAACGAGCTGCCCCTGCAAATTTCAAGAAATTAAGCTCATGTCCCGGTTTTTAGAGAGGGTCATCTGAAAACGCTGGGAGGTATCTTTTTAAGTTTTGCAAAGCAGGGATAGGTAGCTGCTGTTATAAGAAGTCAATTTAATTGACAGGCAATGCTACTGGCTTTAAAAGTAGCATTTTATATACGTTCTTACTGCCTCTTCAGTAATTCTCTGCTAAGGAGCACAGTCTGCGGGCTGCCCCGTGTTCACGAAGGGGACCCTCCTCAGAGGGCGGCCCCCCTTAGTGCCATGGCATGGCACACGAGGAAGCCGCCCAGTGTTTGCGACCCCCTAAGGGCCCGCATGCCCGCATAACACAGAGCAACCATTACGGTTATTCAGCCATGGTCTTTGTGAATGTGAGTTGTGCAGCGAATCTTCACCCGTAGGTGGCAGAGCGCTTTTCTATTTGGCTAGCTACATTACATGATGCTTCAGAGTACGTGCTTTACATCTAGAGACATGCATATAGGCTCCATATTCACTAAGAATGTGGGAAGCACAAATGGTAATCGGACACTGGCGGTTTGAGCTCCTTACAGGCTACCTACTAATTAACTCGAGGAAATGGTGCTAGCATGGTCGTGTACTTAGTCACCCTGAAAGGGCATTGTAGGTGAGCGCAAACATGTCTTAAGCAGTAGTGTGTGTTTATTCAACCAATCAAATAACACCGTACCTTCACCTCCGGAGCCAGAATATGCCCAGTGTCCTGAACAGCTAAGACCCATAGGCTAGTCTCCGAATCTGTTCTAACTCCAATATCCGTGCTGCCATGAGGCTCTAATTTCGACAGCGTCAGCAGCTCATTGGGGGCGGGTGGCATCTAGATCGTGTCCCACCCCATTTTCATGCAGTTTCAGGTTACTTGCAGTTCCTGCGGTTACCAGGACCTCGTTTCTGGGCTACCGAAGAGGCATCCTCATCAGGAAGCAGGGACACCAGTCTTATATTTTCCTGTGAGCTGAACTTTCCGCTGTTTATGGGCACGATTATGGTTATTTAATTGATGCACAACGAGCCACCATAGGAGCACATTCTATATACACTTGTATAGGGTGCTTTTCTAACAGGTGCCAGGCAAACGGGGACGACTGCTACAAGAGACGAGCATGTGTGGTTATGCAATCATTTTACGTTAGAAGGGAGGTTGTCTAAAGCAGAACTCAGACTATTCAGCATTAGATGCATGATGTAGACGATTTAAGAGACATGCCTAAAGCTGTAAACGTAGTACTGAAGGGATGGCATGGCTAGGGAGATAACTCCCATTTTTCACTGGATCCCTTCAATCCAACACGCCTAAAGCAAGCGGAGGATGCCCAATTGAGTGTGTCAGACCTGTTATTAGTTATGTAACACACCAAGTACTATGAAGTAGTGACATTTGGACTTAAATCATAGGTACTTCCAGGACACATTTCTTTCAGTAAAAGAATGTACCCTCCCTTAGCAGCAAGGCGCCAAGCTGTCGCTAGGGGCTCCCTTAATGGCATGCAGGTGTGCTGAGTGCAAAAGTATAGGGGTTTTCGCTCAGGGAGGCAGAGGGGGTTCTTGCTGGACCCTCCAGAAGGGGGGCTGCGTTTGGAACATAACCAGCGAATCTCAGAGTGCACATTTATGTTATTTGGATGATCCCACAATGCTAATACTTGCAACAAGGGGAGTGGGGACAGAACTATGCAGCAATCTGCTGCACCTTTGGGGGGATAAGTCCACCGCATCCAAGCTACATGTGGGCAATTCCTGCCACACTAAGCGGCTGTCTGGTCAATCGGGTCTCTCTGCGTCCATAGTTAGTACGTGTGATTCTCTTACACTGGCACTCAAATTGATTGTAGGCGACCAACATAATCTGACGGACAGGTCCAAAATGTGCCACAGTACAGTAAGAGTGAAATTTACAAATTGCCTGTGCATCGTTTCATTCACATAAACGGTAAATTAAGTTAAATTATATCTGAGGGCAAGAGGGGCAAGTATGGGATGCACCAAGACATCTGCAGCAGGGAGTGCCGCTAAGCTGCAAGGATGGGAAGGTTAAATAGGACTGGCAGGTCCCGCTCGGGTGCCTGCCACATAGTCACTTGCAGGTTGCTAGGCACGGCAGGGATGCAGCGGCTTCCTAGAAGAGCCGATTTGGTGAAAAGGAGCACACTGAGGGTTGAAAAGAGCTCAAGCATTTTAGTTGTCTCACATTTTAATTTCTCGCAAAGCACAGCCAGTCATGTTGTACTGGTTGAGACCAGCGTGATGTAATTATCTGCTGGGCCGGGTTTGTCACAGCAGTTTTAGAGGCTAAGATGGACAGGTGCCTCAGCAGGGTGCAGAGTATACATGTCTTTTGGTCCATGGTGGAAGGACACGTACGCTCAATGTATACTAACTGGAGCGCTCGGTAATGCAACGCAGGCAAAGGGCCGATTGGTTTGCGATGCAAGATACTTACCCCGTGAGGTACACCTGGACCAGCATATGGGGACGACTCCTGCCATAGAGGAGCATGCTTGTTAATCAATACTTGGTTTCAATCTCCTTAAGCAGGGGGCATAATGAAAGTACTGAGGGGCAACCTTTTTACTAAGGCCATACCATCAGATAGTGTGCCGCCCCCTCAGCCTTTCACCCTGGAGAGCGTTAGAGGGAAGGCTGAGGTGCCAGCTTACAAGGGTGATAAGCTACCGGGGCATGCATTCTTTCGGTTGGTATTGGTAAGGCATCCCGAATTTTAAGCTAGCAGGAAGGTATTTAGCAAGCCACACACTCAAGGAGACAGGTCTTGCACACACGACCCTTTAGCAGGGGGCAGACTGATGTTCTTGGGGGCAAACTTTTACTAAGGTTGGAATAGCCCAGGTCAACCTCAGTTGGCAAACTTTCTTCACAACGCGGTAAGGACAGGGAACAAGCACATGGAGAACCAATGGGTTTTGGATCTTGCACATCAGTTATAACAGACTAACATTTACTTTTAACAGGCCTGAGCGCAAACAATTGTTTTGAAGTTTAGCCACGGCTTCAGCCAGCTGATCTCATTCGAGTTTCAGAGGCTGAGGGGTTGTTACCTTTCTAGGGGGAGGTCTAGGATATTTGTTGTGCTTAGTGGGGTCCCCCCCCGTGGGTTTTCTTTCAGTCTGGCACCTCCCTCTTCAGCTCCAGTAGGCCCACAGGTTCAACCACCCGGTTCTTAAAAAAATGTCACTGGTGCTGGGAGGGCTACAGCACAAAGAGCAAAGGCGGCAAGTTATTGGACTTTGAGCATTCACATATATAGAAAGGGCAGGCAAATCGCTTGATTGTTCGCCCCATTCCTATAGCTTTTCCACACGCAAGTCTGCATTCTGGTAGGCTGCAGCAGGAGTCTGGCCATGGGCTACTCACGTGAGGGTGGGGACCTGGGCCGGCAATTGGGGTCGACTTGCTCGGCATGCTCCATGCAGTCGTTCTGTTTGACTTTGGTGATGCAGGGGACAGGTTGCAAGCATGTGCTGAGGGATGGGCCCTTTGACTTCATCCACATGTGAACGTCGTTAGTTTTAGGCCTAGGAGCGACTGCATGCGCCCCGGGTGCCGGGGAGGGTTTTCTGGGTGGCAGCTTCCCAGACTATTGCACAGGTTGTTGTTTGCACAGAGTAGGGGCAGATTAGCAGGCCTCCTTTTGTAACGGTTTGAGGTGTCACTTCGGTCTTTTTAGATCGAGTACAAATAGGCTCTATCCTGTCAGCTGGGGCGTGAGTTTGCCATTCCCAATAGAGTGCTGGTACCCTAATATTGTTGGAATAGAGGGTTAGGATCACAAAGACTGACTACTATCAAAGCGCATTTTGTATAGTTAAGAGGGTACAGGTACACTGACCATAGGTTTACTCCATGTCCTCCGATCCACAGCGGCATGATACAGGTTGCTTCAGTTAAGCAAAATATCCTTGGGAGTGGTCAGCCAACAAGGGGACTAATGTCCCAATTTGGCCTAGGAAGACGGGCAGGTGTGGTGCTCCCTTACAAGGGGTAGGGAGAAGGGCACATTCCGACCAGGCTTGGCTGAAGGGTATTCTGTTACACCCAGATGGGAGATAGATGTATGGCCCAGTGTGTCTGGTCGCCCCTTACCTGGCCCGTCGGGAGATGGGTACTCTGGTTCATGCTGACAGCGTGCCCCTTACCCTTTTGGGGTTGAACGGGTATGGAAGGCATGATTAAATGTAAGGCTTGCGGGTCCTGGCAGGCAACTTTGCAAGCACTCTTTTGAAGGGGCAGCAAGCCCAGCGTTCTGAGCAGGCTTGTCAGTTGAGCGCATCATGCAGGTGGGACGAGGTGAAACCCAATGTGTTAAAAGGTACATCCGTCAAGAAGCCACCCAGGGGAGTGGCCGGATGACAGGTTAAGTGTTTTATGTACAAGCGAATGGTGAAGGTACCATAGGAACCCCTGTGAGGCACCTGAGGTTTGTTGGGGTGCAGTGTTATTAGGCAAATATGTGCAAGCCTTGGCCAGTTAGCTCAGTCGGTTGGAGCGTGGTGCTTATAACGCCAAGGTTGCGGGTTCGATCCCCGCATGGGCCAGCATTTTGGCTTAGTTGTATAGAATAGTGTGCAGTGTTCAACAAAGGGGGTTTTGCAACCTAGCATTTCTTCTAGTTGCCAGGACCAACGGTCTCGGGGGAGGGCCTTCCGGGCGTCCTGTGAGTGGGGTTCCCAGGCATGCGCTTGAACAGCTTGCTGTAGAGGCTGCGACACAGACTGGGGGGGGTGTCTCCCCTCCCAACAATTTTGGCCATACACCTGGGAGGCAATGACTTGACTTTCCTCGGTAGGAGGGCAATCAGGGGAAGCCATGAAGAACTCGCGCAGGAGGGCTAACAGCACCATGCGAAAAATTGACCGAACAAAGGGGTTTAGCTTCATCTGACATGGGTTACTGCACGCTAAGTCCATAGGGTGTTTTGATGTAGATGGGATACACCTGTCCAGAGTGGGAATGGACCTGTTCCCTGCCTGCTCTGGTGAGGCCTTGGAATCAGCAGGGTGTAGGTAACTAGGCCTAGCTTGGTGGGGTGCCCTGGGGTGACGGTGGCCACACCCAGAGGTGTAGCGGAGTTACAGGGTGATCCTGAGGCTGTAAAGGTACAGAGGGGTACCCTCTGCACGAGCACAACAAGAGTGCAAAGACAAATATCCCCAGGGAGGATCTCGCGTTGGATCCTGGAGGAGCGACGGCGCCCCGTTAGTCCTACGGGTGGTTGTGGACCTGAGCAACCGGGGGTTGCCTGGAACGCTCCGCCCCCTTCTGGGGGCGTGAGTAATGGGGTGGACTGGCGGCCCACTGGTGGGAGGGGTTATCCCCTCTCCCAAATCTGGCAAACACCGATTGGCTATGGCCACGGTGTAATTTGGCTCATCAGGTTGGCAGGCGGCGAGGGGCTGCCTGCCCTGGGATCGCCCATAAGATAACCCACCATGTTGGCATATTTGTTATGCAAATAAACCTGCAGCAATTTTCTCCACAAAAAAGGTGTCTTGTCCGTTTATTTTTCCAGGATATTGCTATGGAGGGATGGGGAGTGGTGCAGATATTGGCACTAATTCTGTGCGCTGTGTGGAAGTAAAATTGTAGTCCTTCTTCTATTTTGGGAAATGTTTCGGTTTTTGGCTTTAAAACTCTGGTCACCCTAACAGTGCATGCCCAGCTCGCGCATGCGCTGGATACGGTGTCTTTGTTCTGCTTATCAGGTGAGGCTGAGCCCAAGTGCACACCGGGACCACGCGACAGCTCAGTAATTGCCCCTCCAGGACCGTATGAAAGTGCTGCTGATAAAATAGGGTCATTTGACAGCTCAGCATGGTCCCTCGATTTATAATATTATAGATATAATCTGAGAGAAAATCCCATTTACAGTTACTACATCCAAAAGAAACACGGAGCCTACCAGTGCCAGCGCAGGAGCACGCGCGAAAGACCCCAGGCGTGCTTTGACCAAGCGACTTTGATTGGTTGGGGTACCCGGGTGGCTAACATGTCTCTAATTGCTTTTTCTCCGACCGGCCGACTGAAAGCGGACAGCTTCCGCTTTCCCGCTCATTATCTGAATACATCAAGGGGCGCCATTATGAGGGGCGCACCTGGTCTGAATTTACTTCAGCAGCCCAGAGCGAAAGAGGACGGTGCTTAATGTTCAACCAAGATGGTGACACTTTTACGAGAGAGCCAGGGTTCAGAAACAAATAAACGGAGGGTTTGAAAGGAATACGAACAAAAACTGTGACAATAAAAATTCAACATCCATATATCAGTTTTAAAACCTGTACCACCCGTACACTTGCGGTGAGAACCAAAGGTTCAAGGCAGGAAGAAAACACAGATCAAATATTTGACATTGCTGGCCGGAATTCCTACCTTCAGATTTTCTCCATATCAGATGTCTTGGTGGTGTGCTACAAATTGTGTTTCAAGCTTTCGTCTGAGCCGGGCAATCAATAAAACCGGTATGTCTGCCTGCATTGTTAAACTATGCGCTTATTTTTTGCCTCTTCCTCCAAACCCGAAAAAACACTGACAGCGTTATTTTTTATCAAAGACTGGCGAATCTGCAGGAAAACAGAAGGATTTCTCTACTGGCCGGTGCCTCTAAAATGGAGGTTGGCCTGGGACCGAGTCACTATCATATCAGAGACAGACCTACGCAACCTTTACACCATCACTAGCCAGTCAGGAAATCTCCCCATTTCCCTGCATGCTGGTGTTGGGGGTATGTGACTTACCCTGCTGCTGGCCTCCCCTCCCACCCTATTAGTCTCACTGGCCTGTGAGGAAAGCTCACAACTTCACGGTAGAAAAATTTGCCTGTTGCTTGACTGAATATTTCGTTACCCTTTCAGAGTCAGTATCTGTCGGGAAAGCTCAGCACTTCCGTGTTCGTTTGTTTATTCCATTTAAAAGCACAAAACAATGCCAGGATTGAAGTAAGCTTCAAGGCCCAGCCAGCTTTTAACTGACAGCTTATTGCCACAGCATAAATACACCGTTCCTGCTACAACACATTAGACCAAACTTCACTAAGGGCCGGCCATAGGGAAATGCAAGAGTTGCATATCAAGCAAAACTCTAGTTTTGGAAATAATGATTTATTCAGAAGCTGAACAATAAATCTAAAATTTCTCAAGCATGACCTCAAATTAATTGAAGAGTGTTCACGTCTAGCCCGACAACACAACTGCCTTCAAGACACATTGTTCCCAATCATTTAAAATATACATTAAATGGACTTTTGCACCACTTGGGCGTATTTCTCTTTCACCTCATGCCATTGAGTGTTAGTATATCATTCCCCCTCATATGGAGTGTTTGCAATGCAATACATGAGGGACTATGTTACATATCAAAAGTAGAGAGTCTTCTTACATTACCTTCTTTATTTCATCTAAAAAGTACCTAGTCATTACCAATTACATTATTTATCTCATAGATCTATTGCACACAGAAAACTATAATTTTTTGTTTTTACTTCACTATTAGGAGTATTTGTATTGCTTTAGTTTTTTCACTGTAGCTGTATTTAAAATGTTTTCGTCAGGACCCTAAATTGTAAGCTATGCCTATTGCCTTTTCCAATGTTTGTTTGTGAATGATTTCTCATCTGCTTCTTTACACTGGGATGATAATTTACTGCATAGAGAACACAATCTGGAATGATGCACTCAGACATGGTTTTTACTACGTTAACGCTAGAATTGAAGGTTTCCTTATAACACTTCTCAACACCTTTCTCTTTTCCAAAAAGAGTTAAATCATGTTACATTATTGGTATTATTATTATAGCATAGCTGTGCTTAATTTGTAAAAAAAAACACAAGTGCCAGGGCTCACGCAAGAAGGCCACTGCAGCTTGTAGCACACATTATCCCTGCTGTGCTGCCAATAATAGTAACAATACAACTACTAACCATCACCTTCCTACAAGTGTAAAATTCGGAATATTTCAGGCCTCCAAAGCTATAAAAATGGCTCGGGCAGCAGTTAGTAGTAATTTTTATTGTGTATTGAAATAATAGTTACCTTTTGTTGTGGTCATCTCTAAATTAGCCAGACACTGCTACCTTGTAGCAGACTGCTACAAGCACCGGTGTTGACACTTAAGTGCCAGTGCCAAGCACCAGAAACCACTGGCTCATTTTAAGCACTGCAGCATAGCCATCTGCGCAAATCTATCCATTGGAGGTGGTCAGATGCCATTCCTCTTGCCAATGTTTGCTTCTTTAAGGGATGACTAGATGCACATAAAGTCAGAAAGTGGCATTTCGTTGTAAAAGTGGTGGGTCATCTTAACCTATGAAAATAAAGGATTTTATCCATCAAGCTATTAATGAGAATTTGTGTGTCAAGTTTTCTCTAGCATTACACATCTCATTGTTTTCGAAATTGTTTTCTGTGAAGAGGGGGCTTATGCCTTATCTTTATGGATATGCAATTGAAGTGTCATAAATAAAACAAGAATGTGTATACAAGTAATTGCCCAAAAGTGACAGTCATTTGCCACTTGCAACAAAAGGAAACTTTTGCAAGACAACGTTGTCTTTTCCGCTACACACTACCCTTTATAGACATGACGAAACCCCAAATATGAGAGTTTACATAAGTGACACTATACACCCTCTGACTCCTAATAACATCGTAGATGTTATCCTTTTTCTCACATTTATCCCCTCAATAGCCTCCTATTTGCTCCTGGGGGGGTATGAGAAAAGCTACGAGTGGAAACATCAAAAAGTAAGAATGGCTCTAGGGTCCTGCTTGGTTTCTGTTCCTGTCGCAGCCTTTTTTGACTCTAGACCAAGAGTAGCGAGAGACGTGCCCGGGTACATAAGGGAAAGCTGGAGACAGGCTCTGCTATCTATGGCTCCCTCTAATATAAGCCCATGGTATTATTATTCACCTTGTTTTCAACTGACGTAGGATATGCTATTCTTAAAGCAACTTTCTCAAGCCCTTCCATTCAGGCTTCCGGGCCCTTCACTTAACTGAAACTTCCCTCTCGCACATTGTCCGCTTTATTTCCTCTGCTCACCACAATAGTCTTTCTTGTGCTCTAGTTCTTGCTGATCTATCACTATCAGCAGCATTTGACGCTGTAGACCACCCTACATTACTTCCTCCCCTCCATACCACTAGCATCACAGGCTCTGTTCTTCAATGGTTCTCCTCCTATCAGCGTACTGCATCCCACTGGTGAAGGACTCCAGAAGATCACCACCAAACGCAATACCAGTTGAGGTCCCCCATGGACCAGTCCTAAGCCCACTCCTATTCTCTCTATCTCCCTAGGTGCTATCATCTCCTCTTTTGGCTTCTCAGTTTGACTTTTATGTTGATGACACGCAATGTCATTGATATGCTCGCTCCTACTTCCAATCATGCATCTGTGACTGCCTCACTGCTTTTTGCCATTGGATCGTCCTCTGGCCCCTCAAGTTAAAATCCTACAAAACTGAGATCCTTTACTTTCCATCTACCTCTCCACCAACCATTTTGTCAAGTTCTATCTACTTGCCTTCTCCTCATTATCCAGAACACTTGGGTTGTCTTTCGTCCTGCTATGGTTCCCTTTAGCCCTACTTTGCCCATAGAGTCATATATCACAGTCAAGCAGCCCACTATCAGGTACTAACTACAAGAAAAATATGCCCATGTTTATAATTTCACATGCCAATGAACCTATTAATTCAATCACGCTTAGCAAAATATATGATTGCTGCAATTTGGCCGTGGGATCCTTCCATAATCCTTTTGCCCACTGTACACATTTCTCAGCTATGCCAGAAGAACCTATTTAACCTGCCAAGTCACATATCCACCACTCCCTTTGCCCATGAAGCTAGGTGGCTCTCTGCTAGAAACAGGATCTGCTACGAATTATTGACAATTGTATACACGGTCCATCTATAGACTACCTTGACAACAACTTACCCACTACAGGGCATCCAGAAATGTACAATCTGTGAATCAGAAATTTCTTTCGCTTCCAAACCACTGTACCAAAACGGTAAATAGTCTACCATGCCATTATACTACGCATAATTGTACTATTGATTTTTCTCTCTGTTGTAATGTCGCTGACTCCGCCACAAAACAGCTTATTTCCACAAAACCTATGGTTTATGTATTACATTCTATCTAACTAGCTATGCACTGCCATTTTATCTAATGTAAGACCTTTCTGGCCAGAATACCATGCCACCCTTTTGTATATAAATAAATACATAAATGATCATGCTTTAATGATCAATGTCAATGACAAAAACCTAAAGGGGAAAGGGGGACTATTTCCTAGAGGAAGATGAGTTGTGAATTAGGAAGTCAGTAGAGTGTGTGCCTAGTGCAGCATGTTCTCCAGACTAACCACCTTTCTCCATTTTTACTGAACTCTTCCACACCGCAAGACAAACAAGATTTTCTATTCCCTTAGATTCGTCACCAGGCAGCATCACCAACATGTGAAGCTCGAGAACAACCAAAGAAAAAACAGCAGCCAGCCAGTGTTACCGCAAATGTACCAGCTGTTTCCTTTGCTGACACACATCCCTACCCCAAAGGAATAGGAGGTCATGGAGAAACTTTTGAGACTGTCCCCTATGCCATGCAGTGGTGTCACCGACCAGAGCGCTGACAACTTGTGCAACCTGAAATATTGCAAGACATTCCACAAAGACATAAATGTCTCCAAGCTTCAGCTTCACGCTGCCTAACAGTAGATAGCTCACAGCTTACATCCGTTCATGCTGCTGTTTCACCCGATTTACAAATGACGTCTGAGATGGAGTTTTCATTTTCCCAGTCCACCAATTGGGGACCTTGTGACATTTCCCGTTCTTTGATCCTTACTTCCTGACATTCTAACCACTGCTCAGACGCTCTACGCTATTCTGAGACTCGGTGGTATCTGACACCCGCCCGGCAGGTTCCCCTGCACCCGTGCCTGGCAGTGTCAATCATGGGGTTTGGGAACGTTATGATGAGTCAGCATTACTCGGAAGCCCGTCCGCTGGTTTCCTGTCTTACCCCAAAGGGGGTCCATTTCTCAAAAGCTTGACTCAGAAATGCAAGTAATATCTTGAGCGAACAAACGTGGGAGCATTCCTCCGCTCACCGCAGTCCATACCTAAGGCCTTCCGACGCCATTTCTAGTAAGAGATTGCTAGTGCTGAGGCGAGAGATATTATTCTGCGTGTGGCAACCAACCTCATCTAGTCTCAAACTGAAATCCTTCAAACATGGGAGAAAAATACATTTTCTATGGGCAGTGTTTAACATTTCCAGCCAAATTAACGAGTTACAGCAAAGAAAAAAATACGTTAATAGTTTCGCTCGACTATAACCTCAGAATTTGTAAATCTCTTTCGACTTGTTCTCATAGATCATTTGTATACTTTTCTTTTGCTAGTATTGTGAACTGCTTGTGGTTTGTGAAGTTCCAATGGCTGGTCCCTTGTTTCCTCAGTGTAATCCAGGCGCGATATATGCTGGCTACTATCCAAAAAGTACCAGCCAGCCAAAACTATAAGACAAATTCTCTGCATAGGAAGAAAAAACAGGCCTTGAGATGGGACGTTTTTCTTTCACTCCAAGCGGCAGGATAGTTCAGTAGGTGCATGTGCCTACTGTTATTCTGTATACAACAGCAGCTGGTCACTGGTTCAGATATTCGTGTCAAATCAGCTTTTTATCCTCCGAAGAATGGAGAGCACCATCAGGTGAAAGGCTACATCTTATGAAACCTCTTACTTCCCCCAGAGCCCACAACCCACATCTTATGAAACCTCTTACTTCCCTCAGGGCCCACAACCTGTAGAACACTTTCTAAAATACTGCAAGGCGGTGGGTGAATACCGTTGTGCCCAGGGGTAGCCGCTGCACCAGTGAAGAAAACATGAACGAGGAAAGGTGCATCGATACGGAATTATTAGAATGTTTTGCTGCCCCCAATATCTTTTAGAAGCAGAAAACACAGCGGTGTAGCAAGAGTACCTTAGGCCCTAGTCTAAATAAGTAAAATATAATAATAATCAGACTTCGTTGCACCCCTCAGGCCACTGGGCCCTGGTGCCACTGCACCTACTGCACCACTGATATCTATCTACGTGCCTGAGAATACCATGAAGCAGTTTGTGGTGGCGAGCATATATTAATCCAATAAAATAGTACCAATTAATATTGGGGCATCAAATGACCGTAGTAACAAGATCCTTAAAATGCCTTTTTGTCCATTTATGGCCCTGGTTAGATCGATATGTACATAACATTTTCTTGTGTAAAGACACAGAGGGCTAACACCACAAACTGCATATAGTAACTTCGAAGGGTCCAAGGGCACACAGGTGCTCCGTTAGAGCCCGGTGCAAAAATACGGGCAATAATCCGGGTGACAACCGAATTTTGCACTGATGCTTGAAATTAGGGCAAAAAGTATAGAATAATGTCTCAATGCATTTTCCGCTTGTTTTGCATGCGTTGACCCTTTCTTTTTTTTTCTTTCTTTCAATTTTCGCTTGTTGTTACTCCCTGCCGAAAGGGTGTGGTAATAACGAAAGCAAAACACAGCGTACCTGTGCTCAGCTCTACATTGCTGATATTTGTAAAGCGAAGCCAAGTACCAATGCATTTGTTTACCACTAGCATCAAGCTCTACATCAATGCTGAACTTTGATCACCTTCGTTTGCTCTATCCCTACCTTACTCACTTTCTCTCCTGTCAGCACATAAAAATATAATCAGGTGTAGTTTTCGTCACACCGGGCTCTAATAAATGTTAGAATACCAGGTTGATGACAATTCCTCTGGTTGCTAACACTTCCTGATTTGAACTTTAAATATAAAAGTGTCTTTTGATGTGTATTCTTTTTACTGAAATTGTTCGGAAAGTTCAGGAAATAAGGAACCTACCAAGCAGTAGTGGATCTGGCCCCCCCGGCCCCTACTCTTCCATAAAACATAAGCAAACAGAGAGAGGCCATCATTAAAGAAGCACATAGTTCCACTCACAGATATTTTACACGGCTGATTCTTGGTGATGTGGATACAGGCGAAGAGAACTAGATTTATGATTTTTCTTTTCACTGGTGGGCCCCTTAAATGAATACAGCTGGTTCTGGCGTGAAAGAAGAGCAAGAAACAGCACCACCTACTGTAGTAAATATTATTGTATGTCTCTAGGGTCCAAAACACTTTTTTTCATCTATAATGGAATTCTAAAGTCCAGTTTTGGGAAGAACCATAACCTAGATGCCTTCTTCCAGTGTAGATGACTTCGAGATACCAAGCTTCTATATATCTTGTAAGACTTGGTAGTAGTTTGCTGGGATTGATAATTTCTTCTTTTTTTCTAGGGGAGATCAGAATCGCGCTTCAAAGATAAATATTATTTGGGGACCACCACTCTTACACCAGATGAAGGGGCAGCAGGTGAGACCGGTAGTGGCGTCTTCCTGCAAATCAGAGCAGCGTGCACACAGTCTTGAGTCTAATCAGGCCTCTTGAGCTCGCCAGATGGGCTATTAGCTTCTCAGCACACAGGCCCAGGAGATCTGCTGCTTGTCAAAGTAGACACCTGTGGCCTAGGAAAGGACCGATGCTGAAGGAGTCCAGAAAGGAAGTGGCACACCAGGCACGAAATTTCCAAAATATTCATAATTTAAGATTGGGCTCTTTATTCTGAACCTCTACATGGAGAAGAATTTGGCAGGAGATGATTACAGTCTACTGTACCAACCATGGGAGATGCCCTCTTGTGGTGTTTCTGATGCCAACTGTGGTCAATGTCCTCTAGCTCTTCAATCAATTCGGACTTGTAATTCGCGGTTTATCGCCCCGAGGGGTATCCAGGCGCTGATTATGGGCCACTAGGTCGGTTAGTCGAACAGCCAGGTCTTGAGCTCTCTCCTAAAGCTCTTGTGGTGTCTATGGTAACAACTGTATCCATAAGCGGCTTCTACATTTCCAACCGTGGAAGATGTCCTCTAGTGGTGTCTATGGTTCAAAATGCAGGTGTCTATGGTAACAACTGTGAGAGATACCCTTTAGTGGTCCCCAGAGCGTCACTGAGGGTATGAACTTGACTCTTGTTGCTACAGGTTTGGTGACCTGGGCACCACTAGAAGGCATTTCCAGCAGCAGGTAGAGTACGCACCACTAGAGGCCAACTCTCAGTGGTGCCTAATCAGACCCTCCAGGATTTCGCGATTTCGCGGCTTGCCGCGAAATCGGCACTTTTGTAAAAATGCCGCGATTTTTACATAAGTGCCCGCGAAAATCGGCACTTTTGTAAAAATGCCGCAATTTTCACAAAAGTGACCTGATCCCGTACTTGATGATGTTTTGCCCCCACAGGCAGAGGCGCAACTAAAGCCACATTTTGGGGGGTGGGGGGCTAAGAAAAAAATTCGAGGGGGGGCTGAATCTTTAAGCAATAGGCAGAGTGGAGCTCTAGCCATGTAAACAACAACGATGGCAGAGAGGTAGGATGCTCCCCTCGCACCTCTGCTTTGGCCTGCAGTGTTTGCAGCGTGATCCACTTGCTGCAAAGCTCAGGGCTCAGCACCTTTGCCCTCTGGAGGACTGAGAACCACAGAGACTTGCGTTCCACACAGTGCCCCGAGAGGAGTGGTTTTCGGTGCAGGCTGGGATTGAAGACAGGCCCAAAAGATAACAAAGAAGAGACCTGGCAGACACCGGGAACATGCAAAGTGCTCTCACCACATCGTCTTTACTCCAGCATGAATGCCTGATTCACAGCAAAAACTCCAAAGCAGCACACACAGAAGAGTCCCATCAGGGCCTACCTTGGGCAGTTAGTGTCGGAGTGGACTGTGAGCCAGAATGGCAGCGGAGGTAGGAAGTCTCCGTTACGATTGGGGATAAACCAAAATTAAATACTGGCTGAATGAAATGGAGACAGAAAGCCTCATATTGATCATAAAGCGAGCTCACTTTACCTATTGATCACAAAGAGCCCCCTCCTTACGATATAAATTAACAAGCTTTGGCAACGCGGCCGCGAAAGTGACGCGGCCGCGAAAGTGAAAGTGATCGCGATTGCGATTACGATCGCGTGCTACGGAGGAAAGATGAATGATTATGAGTAAAATAAAGTGCCGCAAAATGCCGCTAAATTTCCATATTTGTGCCGCTAAATTTCCATATTTGTGCCGCTAAATTTGCGAATCCATGCCGCTATATCCTGGGGGGTCTGCCTAATCTACCTGCTGCTGGAAATGCCCTTTAGTGGTGCCCAGGTCACCAAACCTGTAGCAACAAGAGTCAAGTTCTTACCCCCCAGCTCTCTACTTGACCAATAGTGCGTGATCCTGTGAAAACTTCTTTCTCTTCCAATGCCTTGGTTCCTTTTCCTTAACTGAGGAAGACTAGGGCAGCTAGATAAACAAAAACTAGATTCTTTCATTTACATGCTATATTCTGATTTGTTTCACAAGAAAACAATGACATAGGGTTGACTCATTTTTGAAAAGATAAAAAAAGCAGACATTTATATGGCAACAAAAATATTCGCAATCATGCCATTCTAATGATCACATGGCAAAAGAAGAGAGCGCGATAGGCGGTTCTGAAAGCAGAAATAAAAATCCTATGTGAACCTCCTTCATAAAGCTCCTCTTTAAGGAAGCATTCATGTTTACACCCAAACATCACAGACCAAAGCACTGATCTTCTAAACAAGGCACATGACGCCCTTTGGGGCCTGCCGCACACCCTATAAAATCGAAAAAAGACATAAATATACCATCCTGTTAATGCTAAAGAGCAGTACAAGAAGCCTTTGCCCGGCAGGAAGTGGAAGTCTGCAGACTGCCCAGGCAGGGCCCTGCTGCAGGCTTCAATGGCAGCAGTTTTTATGGTGTGTTGTGTCTGCCTTGAGGGGTGGATTCTGATGAGAGTGGAACCGAGTGACAGGGTTTCCCAGCACCGTTCTTTGGTTCAACAGATGCCTCCCTGTGAAGGATTTATAGCATTTGTGAAGTAAAAAGCTTTCTTATCAGGCTGAGAGCAGCATTGCTGCCTTTGCAAACAATTAGCTGAGAGTATGGAATTGCTTTCAATTACAGTCCCCTATCCAGCACACCAAACCACACACACAAATTCACAAGGCACAGTCTTTATGCTCAGCTGTTTGCATGTTTTTTAGTAAATAAACTTCCTTCCCAAATGTTCTTTGAAAACTGCCCAACTCTCCTTAGAAACTGCTCTGATGGCTAAGTTGTGGACTAGTAGGCAGAGAAACTGACCCTCTAACCTCGACTTCACAATGAGCAAGTCCCTTTTCCCATGAGACCGAGTTGCATCATTTCCTAAAATAAGGAGTTGGTGGGAACGGCGAATTGATGTTTTTAAGCTACAGTTGATGTTGTGTAACAATATACATTTGTCATCTGTAAAAAACACCAAGAGCCCCATTAGTGTGGCCCACTTTACAAATAACCTGGTGTGATGTCACTTTATGATTCACGGGTAGATGACATTTCACGGAGGACTGCTAAACGAAGAAACATGGTTACAAAATAATTAATGCAGCTTTCTTGAGTGGCAAATTTAGCAACGTTTGAACATCAGTTGCGGGTTATTTCTGAGAACAAAGAATGAAAAACTGCTAATGTCACATTCTCAATGTTTGAAGGTTGAGCTAAAAATACTGACTGATTTGCTAAACTATACATCTTTAATTCTAAAAGTACATTCATAAGATCATACAGTCAAACAACAAGCAATGGGAAAGCCAAAAGTTCTCACCCATGTGAGAGCTATTGGCTTTGCCAATGTCTTTTAGCCATGTTGTACTGCAGCGTGGCAGCTGTTCAGCATGGCTTAAAGATATTGGCATGGCATAGAGAGTGGAGTTGCGTGGTGTAGAGCGAAGTGGCGTAGAGTGGTGTGGACGCAATGGCGTAGGCAAAATCGGAGTAGAGTTGAGTAGAGTGGCATAGAGGAGAGTGGAGTAGAGTGGCGTAGAGCAGAGTGGAGGAGAGTAGAGCAGAATGGAGTGGCGTGCTGTGGAGTGGAGTAGAGTGACATAGTGTAGAGTACAGTGGCACAGAGTGGAGTAGTTTAGAGTAAAGTGGCATAGAATGTACAGTTGTAGGTGTGAGTAACTAAAGCATTAATAGAGATGGCAGATAGGGGAAAAGCAACATTAATAAGACAGCTGTAACACATCCGAAAATTCTAAACTGTTGGAAAAACGTGCAAATACATGCACTGTCATCAATTGATTCATTGTGAAGAAAAGTCAATGTAAAATGAAAGTGCATCTTTTGAAAGCAATCAGTACCCTTGTTTTGTAATTACAGTTTATAATTTTATATGTCCAAGTGGTGTCCGAATATTACTAAAGTGTCAACAGAGATAGTAGATAAGGTAAAAGCAACATAAATAAGAAGCTGTATGCCAGTGTTAAAAGTGGGGAAAGCCCATTGCACGTCCAGGAATAATACCGAAATGCTTATATTAAAAAAGAAATTGTGCGTTGCAATAAGACGAGAAGAACAAAGACGTGGAAGAACACATGTATTTGATCCGTGCTCCTAGGAGGAGCTAACACAAGAAAGGAAGAGATAAGCAAGCAAAAACTGCAAATGAGAGTGATAACAAAAACAACCAATGGTATGGTGTGGATCGACTGTAAGCCCACTGAAAAGTAAATAATGTGTCTCTCAGCAGCACAGCGCATGTACTGTGTAGGCGAGACCTAAAAAGTACTAAATTCAAAAAGAACAGTTTGCAATGTATTGGATAAAAAGCCATCGATTTAACAAGCATTTATGAAAGGGAACTAATAAAATATTCAGATACTTCAGGCTCAGCCGCAATACCCAAAATAAATATTTCTTTGTAACAGCAAATCATGTACAAGTCTAGCACAAGAAATATATTCACAAGAGGCACATATCCCTGCCAAGGGTGAAGGAGTGGCTTTTTGATGAAGTCTGTTCATCCCGTAAAACAGCCTATCAAAACACTATGCCACACCCACTGTTTTCTTTAAAACACCAGGGCCACAGCTGTATTAACACTTACCCCACCTGTTCTAAAGCACTATCTTCTGCACAGAATCCATGTGTATGTCTGGTATGTGAAACACCATCACACTGCCAGCATTCAGATTCAACCCTGTCTGCAAAGCACCATCTCCTCACCAGTATTCACAATTGCGCCCTGGATGTAAAGCGCCATTGTTAGCTTGCCTGTCATAGTTCTCTCCTGCCTAATCCAATGAGGCAAAGGCTAGAACTCATCCACAATCACCAGTGCTTGGCAGCTGTGGAAGCAGCTTGGCAACTGGACTGTGCTGGGCCTGCATGGCGACACGTGTGGTGGCGAAGGGGCAATCCACATGTTCTTGCCAGCTACAGTGCAGGTATATAAGAGGCCTGGCGTGTTGCAGTTGGCGTGACCAGCCTGGGCCAGTGACTGCCTAGTGACTTCCTCCAGTCAATCGCTGCTGTCTGTAGACTGGACTCTGTCGTAACACAAGACTGCCTGTGCCTGCCACCGCGAAACTGCGTTTCTACTGCGCATGGTTGCAATACATATTAAGCTGTCTCTAGGCCAGACTTAAAATAGGTACAAATTAACAACAACACAACTATTCTGAAAATATACATTTTGTGTGACTCTCCCAGGTATGAGCGATGGAGAAAGAAACCTTCAAGTAGCAGGATAGAAAAACTGTCAGCTGCTTTTCGATTTGTACTTCACATAGCAAATAATCACTGGCAAAGCCAAAATTTGCTACAAGCATACAAGCACTGACAAAGGCAATAAAAATACCTGCTTTAGGCAAAACATTAAAAATAACTGCTTTCTGTATTTACAATGCATGGATGGCTTAAAGAATAGGGGGCCTCATTCATGGCTGGACTGGTCATGGCGGGCAGCAGGCGTTTCTCCGGGAGGTTGGCAGAGTGGGGGCTGCTTTTGCAGTGGTGGGGGCTGCTTTTGTTACTGGGGCTGGTTTTGTAGCAGTGCTGCAGTATCATCCCTCAGTAACAATAACAGCAGTGCTTCACCCTTCAGCCCTCCCAGGGCTGGTCCGATAGAATTGCCAGGGCTGCTATGGGTTCCCAGTCCGGCCCTAGCCACATTTATTATTATTTCAGGCAGCACAGAAAGGGAACTTGCTGCGTTGCGTTAAAGCAGAGAGTGCAGAAAAGCTCCATATTTACAAAAATAAGGAGCATTTCTGCTCTCTCCTTGCGCTGGTGTACTTTGTGCTGCCTAGCACCAGCACTGGCACAGTAGCAGCATAGTGCAAGGGTGCCTGCATTACAGGCAGAATTGTTTTTGTGCAGGAAGGGACATCTCCCTGCACATTAACAACCCGTACAGGCATATTCCTCTTGCCACACATGGAAAGAGGAGATAAAGAGGTGCTGCATTACTTTGTGTTTACTAAACACACAAAAGGTGGCTTTTTTTGTAGGGGAGTAAATGCCCAAAATTATTTTGCATTGTGGCTGCTCCAGAAAAGCGACACAACGAGGGTGCAAAATCATAGTAAATTTGGGCCTAAATAAATGATGCAGAGTATAGTTTTCTGCCGTAAATAGACCCCGTGCCTTCCAATAACGGTGGAAGGATACACTTTTAGACTATGAGACTAAATACCTCTTTCAGCTGGTCCAACATGGTATTGGAAAGGTCTCAAACCAATGGCTGAATGTTTCTGAGCTTTAAAAAAAAAACGGCTGAAGGAGGCTGAACTAAAGCATACTAGGAGTATGCTATTGCCTTGAATGGTGCAAAATAGGCTAAATGATAGCGGTTATTGCTCCACATTTTGCTGATAGGCCTGTGAAACCCTAACTAAAGCGTTCCCTGGCATTGCTGGATTTTAGGGCCATCTCTTTGGACCTAGAAAAAAAATAGTGCCAAATCTCTGTCAGTAATAATAGTGAGTAAGCAGGATGGCCGAGGCTCTGGACATCCAAAAAGGGTGTTGTTTATAACATGTCTGGGTACCAATGTCAGCGGCAAGCAAAGGAATGCATCATATGCGTGTTCGAGAAGTAACGTCATTAAACTTCCAGCAAATACTCACAGTGCATGCTGAAGCCACCGGAAGCTGCTCGACATCTAAATAATTCCATTCTTCGGGAATTCATGGTGTCGACGAATGGATAAATCAGAGCCCGTGTAATTTATGAGCTAGGCAAAGGGCAGTGACCGTTAATCACAGCAACCGTATTGGCAGGTTCCACGTTTGAGACCCTGCAAAATTAATGTGTCTTGACTCACGCGCCACACATCCAGAGTCGGGACTTTGTAGTCGCCTTTACTGCCCCGGGCCTTGACAGGGCAGCGGCACTTTGGTATTCCGTTACATTTTCTACCTCTGCATGTCTAAAGTTATTCTCCATTCCTGTTCAAGTAGATTATTAGGAAAGGGTTTTGTAGTCACCATGCAGGACGGCTTGTGCACGAGCGCGCCTATCTATGCGCGTGCATTTCAAATATGGCGTCTGCGTGCATGCCGGACATTTAGCTTGCCCCCAGCAGTGATTGATGGTCGAAGGATATTCAGCTCCTAAATTACGCCCAAACATACCGATATAAAACAATCTAAAATGTCAGCACTTTGGGCTTTATGATATCGCGCCGTTCTAATAATTTTGGTTTACAAGTGAATGCCTATTACACATTAATACGTTCTGTTGGTGGCTCGGCTTCAGGGTTTTGAGTAATGGCTTCGGTGAATGCAATTAGGCCGGCCAGGTGCAGCTGGGCAGGGCACTCATAAAGCGATTTTAGGTTTTACTACTTCCGTTTGGAATTTTGGGGGTGCATTCCAAGCAGCCCAAATTAGGGAGGAAATTGTTTCCATGCTTTCAGCTGGCGCACAGTTGGTATGTGCTGCTGGCAACCCGTCTTCTGTGTTTACTCTGCCAAAGGGTGCTGGGGGCGCGAGCACTGGTTGCTTTCCATATACTTATTAACATAAAAAAGACGCCATGGGAGAAGAATTCCCATGCCCAATGGAAAGCTAAAGAGGCCATCTTAAAAGATTTCCAAATGGAAATGGAAGACATACCCTCACTTTATGCAAAAACACTACACAAAGAATAGAGTATAGTAGGCAGGGAAAAATACAGGCATACCTGCCTTTTCCTATAAAATGGACATACATAAGGCCTGATAATGGGGAGGAAATTAAGCTTGGGTATTCTACTCCATATATGGAGTGTCCTCCAGAAAACTGAACTTTTTTGTTTTCGTTACCACTGAACTCTGAATCTGACTAACTACAACACTCACTATAGTTAGTATCTGAGTGACATTTTGTCAGATTAATTTTAATCTATATTATTATGGAAATTATAATTTTCAACACCTGAGATGTGCAGGAGTTAATTAAAAGCAGTGACATTTCTGACGGTGCTTTGTTCGAATTCCAAAACCACCCAGAACACAAGTTTTTACCAGTAGGAATAAAACTTGAAACATTCTACTTACATAAACATTCAAGTTTCTGTTGCGTTAAGTGGTATTGTTCACATTCGCAATACTGCTACCCACCATTATCGTGGCATTTATTTTCTATCTGGGCACTCTTTCTTTCTTTTTTTTTGCAGAGTTTTATATAGCGCGTACTTGATCCGAATCCAATCGGGTATCAGGGCGCTTTACATAGCACCAGTTACGTTACATGAGGACACACATTCATTTTTTGTTAGCCACGGGGAGATTAAGTGATTTGCCCAGAATCACAGGATGTTCAGCGTTATTACCGAGACTCGAACCCAGTTCCCCATGTCGAGGTCGAGCGCCCTAGCCGTTAGGCCAACTCCTTTCATGTTGATCTGGGAATGTCATCAATTGAACTGGAAGAACCACTGTCTCAGAGCGTCTGTTGCTTTGCTGGTGTTTGGTTGTATGTGGTTAGTAAAGCACTTGTTCTGCGTCATATTTACAAACAGTTTGTGTAAGAGTGAAGGTAAGGTGATTTTAACATGGAGACCTTTGCAGCTTTTTTTCACGTATGTCAGAGTGTGCTGAAGGGCTTTCCATCTTTCTCTTGGCTAGGTGGCAGGGGATCAGTTGTTCAATGCTCAGCCAGATCAAAGCTTTTTTTATGTGTCACAACTCAGGTTGGTGTCGTATGATGCTACATTGCGCGTACCAGGCTTTTATGCTCTCTTAATGTTTGTAATGGTACAGTTGATTTCTTCCACAATATCCAAGAATTGATTTTCTTCTGATCTCACACCATCAAAATCCCACCATCATTCGAAATATTAAGCAACAAATATGCATTTTTATGTCGCTTAAATACTTGCCCATAAGACCATCCACTGAGAGTGTTGCAAGAATGCATGGAAGTTTTTTAGGTCTCGCCTGACCCAGCGCATGCGCTGGTCTGGCGAGACATTTAGTAGGTAGGTTTTGAAAGTGCTACCCACATTTTTGTGCTTGCTACAAGCTTCAGTGCACGATGGCGTGCACGCGCACAGCTACTCCCCGTATTCCCCCCTCCCTTCTCGCCCAGCCATCTGACTTTTCTGCGCCAGCCTTGAGCACCATCTCCGCCCCTCCCCCCGCCACTGCGCGTGCATCCCTAGCGTGCTTTAGCGTGTCATCGCGATCACTTTCGCTTTCAGAGTGATCGCGATGACTCGCTTTTACGGCCGATGCTTGTTCATACTCTTTATAGTCCAGGACCCAATATCTACTAAAGTCATGTTTTTTTCAACACGAACAATTGCCCAACATTTGACCACATGCTTCTTGCATACTCACTGAGTGATACTTCACATACTAATCCAGCGACCAAACTCACGTCAAGCAAATAATTTCATAAGAGTCGTTATCACAGGGAGTTTCAGGCATGACCTGAGAAGAAAATAATAGTGCTGCGTAGAGGGTAAATGAGAAAACTAATAAATAGCGTTAGAAGGCCATCAAATGGTAGACTGTGCGCTATACAAACGTCAATAATGTTATATAACTACTGACTGATGTGTTTCAGCGCCTACTATTGCGTGGGAGACCTTGCTCGCTATGCTATATCGTATTTGTGTCCTCAATGACGAAAATGCCATTGAACCTGTCAAATCATTCGTTGCACTCTGACTGGAACAAACGTTTTTGGAACACTTACTGCTCCCAACAACAGTCTACTTGTTGCTACAGCTGCAGTGATGACATTGTCTCAAATGACTGCTGAAACTCCATAGCAACCCTGAGCATCTATACCATGTCTGAGTGCTCCAGACAGCCCGAGTTTTCAGTCAATGGCATTATGCATACTGGGATGTTGCAGTACATACTATCAAAGTCAAAAGCGAAACGTAAAACCCCCAAATATAATGGGTGTAAGTTAAAAAGGCAGGGCGTCCGAATGCGTCCAAGCAGCATTGAGTCATTTAACATGTACGCAGACGTCTCAATAATGACCTGACAGCTTGCCTCAACCTCCGTGTACAAGGAAGGAAGGACCTTCTAGAACAATACCGTCCGCGATACCTCTGCAATCTTCCGGCCGTTGTCCGCAACCACTCGTACTCCCGTGGCCTCCCTTTACACTCTCTTAGCTCAAGCCCACCTCGCACCTACTGCGACCCTTCCTATGTTTCATCGCCTCGTTCTCTTCCTTGCTTTAACACGATCCGTCCACACACGCGATGTGCCTCTGTTACCTGCGTGGTCCTGCATCCCCCATACCTCACCGGTGCTTACCTCCAGTTTACATTGATCCATTATCTGAAGCCTGCTGTTCTGTGCGACACTAGGTCAACCTCACGTCATGAGTCACGTGCTCCAATCATGTACACGTGAGGAGAAGAATTAGAGGGAGGGGATACCATAGAGAGCAGAACATCGACTAGAAAGCTTTCTGACGTAACTTCCGGCTTCCGTAACAAGTGTGATGGGCTGTTTCCGTGCTAACTGGCGCGTGAGGTGGCGTTTTCCGACTCGCCGAATAACACTGAAACGGTGGATGCTTTCGTCTCTCGCCTTTCAGTCTTAGGGTATAATTGGAAACTGTACCCGTGATGATGGGGAGTAACAGTGCTCGGGTCGGGGGTAGGCACGGGTAGTGGTTAGTGAAAGGAAACAACACAACTTCGATTCTGTCTGGATTCTTCAATAACTTCACCCACGGTATGGAGTGACTCTGGACAGAAGGTCGAACCGCAACTGCTACTGCGCATCGAACTTTCTCTCCAAAATCCCCCCCATGCACGTGAAAGCACCACTTCCTACATTATACATATAGTACAACACCTCCCGCCTTACACAACATAAACAAAAGCAAAACACCCTCATCACATTCGAAATATATGTGCATGTACATCCGCAAATACAAATAATTGTTCAAAACGAAGATAATATAACCTATAAACTTCATCACCAATACTTGTCTCCCCCTCTATATACGAGAGAAACCTTATAGATAGAAGGAAAAACAGAAGAAACAAGCATTGGCATAGCCAATAGATCTCGCTTTTGGGACCTTATAAGTGTTTAGCCATGCAACAGTTGATGTTGTTGCATCAAGGATATTGTGCTGCATAACTAAATACTTATAAGGTCCCAAAAGTGAGACCTATTGGCTATGCCAGTGCTTGTCTAAGTGGATGTCTGAAGAGGTTTTATGAATCAGCAACGTATGAGACAAATTACAAAAAAAAGTACATTTATAAATCATGGAATTACTTTTGTTTCTAATTCACAAGAGTTGTGTAGGAGACCATTTGAAGATCTAAGAAAAATTTATATTTTCAGGCATGCACAATAACATCACGTGTATTTGAAGAGGGCACATTCACTCCTGGGGGTTTTTTGGGACTCAAAAACAGATATTTACTGTTACCAGAAATAAAGAATACTCATTTATCAACCTCAGAAGGATGAAAGGGTTATGGACCAACTGGAATTTAAACCTGTGACCATGAGGCCAAACACAGATTTCTGCAGTTGATGCATTAGTCCACTGAGCAGTCAGATGCAGCTGTTTACTCTGCAACAGAGGAAATGTGAATTTGTGCCAATTTACTTTTTCCCATTTTTTCTCTCTACAATGGTAACATCTTTCAATATCGAGAAATCCCATCTCTTTTCTCCTCTGAAAATAAGCATTGGCAAAGCCAATAGCTGTAATTATTTGAAACTCATTACCTGGCTGTGGCTTTGCCTGTTGCTGAAAAAAGGAAAAAAAAAGTTTGATGCTGATACTGAGACGCATTAGCAAAAACAAACAAAAATAGTCAAAAATGAGAAGCCGCACCCTGTAGTGCACAATCGCATGCTTCACCATGCATACACAAGTATGTATCGTGATGCTACAGTGAACTTTTTTAAAACTTTTAATTTAATGTTCTAAGATGCCAGATGCCCTTCTATGAGCAGTAAATAAAAAATATAAACTGTGTGTGAAACAAATTGGACAAGAGGCGAAAGATCAATGTGAAGAGCCAGGGGGAGGGATCGACTCCTTGCCTCCAAGTGGCGGGAGTGACAGAGAGAAGGTAGGAGCAGGGGAGGTGCGAGGAAAGAAACTGACGAACTGTGGGAGCAAGACAGAGGGTGTAGGGGAGGGATGCAAGGGGGAAGCAGCACACGGGGGACAGACCACAAAAAGACATGGTGAAAGAAATAGAAAAAAGTCGTTCCCTAAAAATAAGGAGTGCAAGGATACAACTGATCCATTCAAGACACGGTAAAACCGCAGAGGGACAAACACAAGAAATGTAAGGAAAACCATTGAATAAGAAGCAAGGAAATGAAATAGACAAGAAATCCGACTAATTGTGAGCAAAGGGTTGACCCAAAACCCACTCTAAGCATTGGTATTGAACACAATAGGACTTTCGAAAATATACAGATAAAGCCCTCTGTAGACTAGACCTAAAAATGTGGGTATTTAACTCACTTTCCTACCTTCTAGATATACTTACATATTTTTATTATTTCAAACTGAACTAGTTGATATATTTACGGTGGGAAAAATCACTGGGAATGTTTGTAAATACCCAACAAGTTCTCATGGTAGCTGCTCAAGGGAGCGACCACTTTCCTATCCCTTCCCTAGCAACACCTTTTTTTTCTCGGACTCTTTTTCACACCGTTTACGACGCAGGAAAACCCACACACCTGGCAGAGTTTCCAAGGTTGTGTGTGGAATGTATACATGTATAATTAAAAAACACGTCCTTATTTTAATCATGTTATGGCAATTCTAAACTTCAAATCACAAGAGTTGATTCACAGTGCACAAAATGTTTCATGAATCACTTAGGCCCACAAAGCACAAAATAGTGCTTAAAGGCAACCACTTCTGTTTAGAAAAAAAAAATCCTGTTTCCTTGAGTATGAAATGTGCTGACAGCCCCTGAATGTTCTCTCCTTTTAGCACCTGTATGCCCTACTCAGATTCTTTAAAGGAAAAAAACAAAGCTGTATTTTTTTTTTTTTTTTTTTAGCAAAACTGTATTGTGAAAGCAGCTGCGGCCAGGACCATCCAACTCTGTATTAACTGCGAGAGATTAGGCGGCTCCACTTTGTGACAAAGTTAGCTCAGCTTCCTAACAAGCCATAAAGCATCGCAAGAAGAAATAAATAAATGTGTTTAATGCTTCCTAAAAGTTTATTTCATGGATCATGAAAAAAAGGATTTATAGGAAGTTTAATGAGCCCACATACACGCTGCACAAATACGGGCTGGACTAAAGCTTTTCCGTAGCTTACCATGACTCCGCGGGGAGAACACGTGACCAGTGGGGTTGTCTTGCCCACAGACTGTCCCCAAGAATCTAGTATTCACTCCACATCCGTCTCCAGGGCGTAGCAGGGTCATAGTTCGAGCCAACAAACTACAGATTTTACTGGTTTCACATTCAATGGATTTACGAAAGATTTTTTAATAAACTTTCTCTAGTTAAAACTATGCTGGTTCCTTTGAGAAATGCATTACGTCAACGCAGGTCTTTCAATCACACAAACAACTTACTCACGTCTTACATTTCTCACTGTTTTACTTACTGTTTCTATACATTAGCTGGTTTGTCGCTGCACCCACGCGCTGGCGGTCACTGATGCATGTAAATAGCACTCAAAAACACTATACATTCAGAGACATTTTAAGGCATGGGCAAAGTGGGCTCTGGCCCTTGGCCCCAACCTTTTAGTGGCCCCTGACAGAGTCAGCTCTGTTTGGCAGAATCTTGCCCAAATGACCTTGAATAATTGCTAAACAGATTGTTTTAAATACTGTTTTCCTTTAATTAATTTTTAATATGGGTGATATGCAAGATTCTACTACAGGCATTTTTCCGAGAAATGTTGTGTTCATGTTTCATGCAACAGCTATAAAAAGTTTCTATTAGATCAAAACAGGAACTCACATAAGAGAAATGGGAGGGGGTCACAGAGATTGTTTGCAGTAATATTAGTGCGATGCAGCTGTGTTATAATATTAATAACACACGTCACTATACCGGAATATTTGATGTAAACACATTTAGAATTTGTTCCAGTGTGCCTGTGCACTGTCAGTGACCTTCAAAGAGGGCACGAAAGAGCTGAAAGTGGATTATTAATTCAAAGTTGTTCCGAACAGGGGCCCTCAAAATATGTTTGGGCCAGGACCCACAAAATCCTTAAGGTGTCCTAGTATACATTAGCTATTCCATTTCTTGTCAGGTTTAGGAGGCTATCAAACCTTGACTAGCCTAGGATATGGAGATGTTGCCTGAAAAGATTGTATGTTTACGTCTTCTGTAGGAACCTGCCTTGTATACATACAACTTTTGCTTTTCTGTTCTTATACTGCCTGCGTGGAGCAGAGAGAGAAGATTGCAACAAATGAAACACAAATTGGAGGGAAAAGCAAAACATTGCTTTTGAAATGAGTGCTCAGTAAAGCCTCAGACCAACGAGTAACAAGGGGACAATAAGACAAGAGTGTTGGATGTTAATTGTAAATGTATTTATATAACGAGGCATTGAAATGCTTTTTCAGCGAGTGTCACGCTACTCCGGAACCAAAGATTAGTAGTTAGTACACATTTTGTTTCTTGTGCATCAGTTGTGTTAGGTTTGTGCTCTTGATTTAATGCGTGTTTAGAAGACTTTGGAGTAGGGATAAAATGATAGGAATGGATATTAAAAAGGGGGAGTTTGCGGAAGGGATAGAATGATAGGAATGGAATTGAAAAGTAGAAGTAGTAATGGTTTTTGTTAGTAGTTAATGTTGGAATATAGCGGGCATTAACAAGAAAGCTTCCACTAACAGTGATAGAGACCGAGAGGAAAACAGCGATAAACAATGAGACAGCAACACAGATGAGCAGTGACATGAAAACAGAGATAGGAAGAGCAATACGAATAATCTTCGACAATGAGATGGGTACAGGGAGGATCTGGAGAGACACTGTCATTTTAAGGTGTTGTACATGTACAATGAGACAGCCAATGACAGGAGAATAACGATGGACATGGAGATGAGATCTGTGATTGTCATCGTGATCACTGCAGCCAGAGTAGGAGGGACACTGAGAAGACTGCAACTAGCGAAGGAGACTGAAATGGGAACAAGAGTGGTTCAGAAGAGGACCAAACAATCTGAAGCCACTGGCCATCAGAACAGAGACTTAAAGCATTGAGTTCACAGAGCAGACTTTAAAGATGAAGACTGTAGGAAATCTGCCTTTTCTTCGTAGTTACCCTATACGTTTTGCCTTGTGCAGGACCCTATATTTTTGCTACCTTTAGAACTCTGTGTGCTTTAACCTTACAGGTACTTTACCTCAGTGGTAAAGTGCCTGTGCTCCCACTTTAAACATGACTGAATTGGCATATTCCTAATTGGTATATTTAACTCACATACAAGGCCCTTGTATATGGTACACAATGTACCCAGGGTCTGTCAGTTAAATGTGACTAGTTGCGACTACAGAAACTATTATGCTGACAGTGTAAACATGACTTTGTGTTACTACTCTGCCCTCTAGGTGCGGAATGTCCTAATAGCGTATAGCCAGCCGTAGCTAAGCTATACCGGCCCTTAAATGCCTGTTCCGTTGGTATAGGCCAAAGTCAAAGGCTCGTGTCTTTAACGCTGGAGCAGGCCTTTAATGGCCGGTGTAGCCCAGTACTGCAAACTATAAGGCTTTAGTTGCTTTTAGAAAGTTACATTTTCCCTCCCTTGAAGTTCAGGAAGGCTGAATTTGCATTTCTCTCTCACTGAAGACAATATGTTCTCATCCCATTGGATATGTGCCAGTAGAAGGTGTGCCCTAGAGTGAGAAGTTTGCAATCAGATCTCAAGCTTAGGGCATGTAGGGCAAGATATGGAGTTCCAATAGTTCAAAACTAACGAAGCGATCTGAGCTCACATGCAAAATACCAACGTGAAATGGAGCTCAGCATGTAATTGATCAGCAGCAGGCAGGATTCAAGACAGAATTACAAATTTGACCTAAGTTGCAACTGGTCAGCAACAGGCCACAATCACAATGAGGAGTCAGCAATTTAACTTGAACCTTTACCCGTCAAGAGATGTCAGAGTTCAAGATGGCGAGTCAGCAATCTGACTAGAGCCATGACTCATCAGCAAAAGGTAAAATTCAAGGCAGTGGGTTTGGGAACAACCCTGAGAGGCGACGTATCAGCAGCAGGTGAGAGTGACAATGGGTAATAAGCCATCTGGCCTGAGCAACTAATTTCTAGCTAAAGGTGGTATTCAAGATGGTAAGTCAGTGACCTGGCCTGCTCCGAAACTCCTCAGCAGCATGCATTATTCAAGATGGTGGTGAGCAACTGGCCAGAGTTACAACTCCCTACTAGAAGGCAGTATTCATAGTCACAACTCCCAACCAGAAGGCAGGATTCAAGATGATGTGTTTGAAATATGACCTGAGTTGCAAGTGCTTTGCAGAAGGAGGGATTTAGCATGGGGACTTAGGAATCTGACTTGGTCCATGACTTGCTATCAGCAGTGGGATTCAGGATAGGGACTGTGAAAGGGCAATTGTCTTGCAAGAGGCAGAAAGGGTATATCAGGAGTCAAGGAAATTTGAGTACACACAAGGACGTGCATACTGCAGGCATGATTTAGTACTGCGGACACATCAATGTGAGCTTTACAGTTGATACAGGAAATTGACACACATGCCTAGGTCTTAATGTAGTGTTGATGTTTATTTAAAAATTCTGTCTTGAAATTCTTTGAGTGATTACTGTCATGCAACTCCAGGCTCAAAAAAGGTTGTCTGATTTTTACACACATACATTCACACACTTTTATGAGACTGTTTAAT
The DNA here is from genome assembly GCF_964204655.1 of Triturus cristatus. Lineage (NCBI taxonomy): Eukaryota > Metazoa > Chordata > Amphibia > Caudata > Salamandridae > Triturus > Triturus cristatus. Next base: position 378,416,649 of record NC_140593.1, on the reverse strand, counting down.
TTTTTGCATTTAACTTACTTTTCTTTTTATTTTCTTTACATTGTTTGCACAATATTTGCTTCACATTTCACAGAAGCTCAAATGAGAAGTAAAATAGTAATTGATGTGAAAAGATTAGTTCACATATATACCTCTTAAGGTTAAGTAAACTGCTGATTTTTTTCTTAAAGAGTTAAGTGGCTTGTTGCTGTTTAACCACTTCATAGAGTTACCAAGCAACATTTTAATGTCTGAATTTTAATAGTGTTGGGAGTTGCCAAACAGTCCTATTGCTTCCAACATACTAGGAGTGGACATGGTGTCTGCCCCCTTTAAACCACCATATTCGACCAGCCTCTTTCAACCATTGCCCTGAGATTTGCAAATCAAGACTTGGCTCAGCCCAGTGGAGTATTCATCTATCACCTAATTCTACTGGGTATTTGAATGTATCCTTGCGCTTCCACTTGGGTACTTGCATTGAACTGCATGAAGGACTACTTTACATACATAAACCTCTCTGTCCACTCCGACTTGCTACCTCCCATGTGTCCCACTTTAATGTAACATCCATACCTATTGGCTTTGCAAGTGCTTGTTTTTGACTGATTCCCATTGTTACTAATAATTTCTGGTCGTCCGTGATCACACATTGTGCTTTGCCAACAGAGCTGAATATTTCCAGTTAAGGTATCTCCCGACCCTTCTTTGTTAACAGGACCTGGCAATCCAGGATTTCTGATGACTGAGCTGCATTATTGCAATATTCAGAGCGTCAGTCAGCTCTATACACAGATTTCATATGTGCTTCCAACACAGCAAAAGGGACTTTGTAATCGGTGTTTTCTGACCCCTGTGACAACCCCTGTTGGCGCAAAGGTAGGAATTAAGAGTTGGGTGTTTTTTAACGGCCCGAGTAATAATTGGGGCGTTTAATATCTCATATATGTACAGTATTTGCCGTACCATGTGAATTTTAGTGTGGTAATCACCAAAATCTGCATGTTATTCCCCAAAAACTCATGAAAGATGTTCTTTTCCACACCCAATAAATAATGTACTCCAGGGTATCGTTAATTATGAGGTAAGTTAAATAGCACCTTGATTCCAAGAGACTCTGACTCAGGGTCTTAGAGTTATACTACTGCTAGTATGTCATCTAAAAATGTTGGAATAACATAATTTGGAGATAACTGCAATTTAAACAGGAGGCCTATCAACAGTAAGCCAGTGTTAGTATGAAGAGGCACAGGAACGTTGAGTATAAGTGCTTTATTCTTAAAAAGGAAAGCACCACCGGTTACATGTCTTCCTGCTCCGGTAGCCTCACCGCAATTGCCTGCACCGAGTCACGTCATCGACCAGATGTTCTAGGATGGAGCATCGTGATCGAGCCGTGGAGCGGTGCATTCAAACATCAGTACAACATCAATACACAACACATCTTCCCCCTTTATATATATAAAAAAATATATATATATTATTAACAGTGAGGAACAAATGAAAAAAATACAGAATGGAAAAACTGTGAATACAAAAGAGCAAAATATTACTCTGAAAATTCGCCTTTAACAAAAGCAACAAAATCTGACGACCATCTAGGACTTTTACGAGGACGCTTATCAGCTGACTCTTAAACAGACTCTCAATGGATTCATTGCAAAGATCAGGAACTAAATATTTGCCTGTGTCTTCCTCCTCCAAAATATCCTGTTGATCCCTTTCTTTAAGATCCATTCTTCCACAATCATCTCCTTCCAACTTACTTTGACACTTTGCTTCATAAACATTATTGTCTGCTTTGAGAACCGCTATTCTGCTAAAGTGCCACACTCTGCCATCCATGAGTCTTACAGCATTCTTTAATACTTCCTTTACTTTAAAAGGACCCATGTACTGGCTTTCCCCTTTTTTTTACCTTCCACAGTTTTTTTACCTTCACAAACATTCTAATACTGACTACAGGATTATGTTTCGATCCTCTTTTCTTATCAAAATTCCGTTTATTCGTAATATGCGTTTTCGCAATCCTATCTTTAAGCACTTCCAGATCCGTGGTAGTAGAAGTTGAGTGGACTAACCAAGCAGGGTTACACTTGGTCCTAGGTAGCCTACCCCTCTTCATTTCAATGTGTTGATGGTGTTGTGACGTGACTGTGTGGCGTCAGGAGTGCAGACGTCAGGTCGGCTGGATTTCTTTCCGGAAATACACTTCCAGGAGTGTTTGGAAATTCATGCGCCTAGAAGCATATTTTTGTATAGTCTTGGAGTGGCTGTCGAATCAAGAGCTTCACGTTCATTTCAGAGGAAAAGTGTTTGGTGAGAGTATTTTTAGGCTAATGTACTGTGCACTTTATTTTTGCGTGTCCGTATGACTGCATGCGTGGGTTCTAATCCCATCCTCGTCGCCACATTGTTAAGTATGAAGAGGCACAGAAACGTTGAGTATAAGTGCCTTATTCTTAAAAAGGAAAGCACCACCGGTTACATGTCTTCCTGCTCTGGTAGCCTCACCGCAACTGCCTGCACCGAGTCACGGCATCGACCAGATGTTCTAGTATGGAGCATCATGATCGAGCTGTGGAGCAGTGCATTCAAACGTCAATACAATATCAATACACATCCAGGGTCGGGTTGGTAACGCGGGCACTCGGGCAATGCCCGAGGGGCCGGTATCCGTAGGGCTGCTTTTTTTAACAGCCTGGGGGGCATATTTGGGTAGTTTCTGCGTTGTTCGGATGCCGCCAGCGGCCCAGTGGGTGCTTAAGTGGCCTTTCTGGAGGTAGATGGGCGTCCATTACCTCCCTTTTATCAACGGGTAGAGGTGTCACTGCCTTTCTCTCGCTGGGCCGGCCCATTAATATATGCATATAGAGCGGGGGCAGGGGGCCTGAGAAAAAGTGGCCTCACTTGTTTTCAGGTGTGCTTCACCAGTGTAAACTAATCCGTGCATTTTATTTTGACCCCCCCCCCCTTTTTTTTTTAAATAAAATTTCGCCAAAGCTGTGTTTTGCGGAAAGGCAATATGCAAATGTGGCCCACTTTTTTTAGCGTGCCCGGGCCGATTTTTAATCCCAATCCAACCCTGTGTTAGATTCAGAACATAGACACGGAATTCTCAGCTCACAGATGCTGGCCTCTCAGTGGACTCACCAGCAGAAGGCATGAGTCACTTTGAGTATTCAGTAATCGCAGGTCACAAGGGACTCAAAGGGTACAGTCGGAACTTAGGCATTGTCCAAAAGGCTCTTAGTTCCCGGAAGAGGTTGCAGGAGACACTGGGAACAGTGGAGGCTGGGCAGTTAGGCATATCTCTGTCGGTAGGGGGGGTTTGGGTCATACATGTATACGCAGGGCTTTAAGTGGGCCGGGTCTCACCGGTGCTCAGCACTGGCAGTTTTTAAAGGCGGGCTCGAAATGGGTCTCTATCGGGCTCTGTTTTGTGCCCTGACGCCGGCGGTCCGTTTTTTTTCCGGACTGCAGTGACAGCAGGCAAACCGATGTGCGCGTACTCACACTGCTCACTTCTCACTAGTAGAGAAGTTATGGCATGACGTCATGCCAGGTGAGCGTTGTAGGGGGAAGGGAAATCTTTTAAAGAGTTATTTTCTCTCTGTGTTTCCCTTCTCTCTTTGAAACTCAGGAGCAGCAACATTGGTGTGGTGTCACCAGGGCTTTGAGCGGAAGCTTTTTCAATATTATATACAAGCCATAGTTGCTGCTTATTTATCTTTTGCAACTAACAACCATTGACAAAGCCAATAGTTCTGACTTCTTGTAGGTATGATGTTACTTGTATCAAATATCTGGATGCAATGAGAGAAACAGCACACTATGCTAAGTACAGATTTTTAGTTTACCGTGTTTTTAAGCCACGTCGTTAATGACATTGGCCACGCCCCTTTGAGAGACCTACAGTTTATTCATCCCACTTGAAACCCTGTGTATACGTCGTGCTTCAATGACATTGTGACGACATCTATCTAGCGCTTATAGAGTCATATCTATTCCTTCCTTTAAAAAAACGAAAATGCTAGTTGTACAAAATATCAAACATAATGCGCAATTATTCAACACATAATAATTGTTCTTAAACGTTTTTATTTTTTAAGTAAGGCCCTTCAACATACTCGTCTCACATACTCTCAGATTTCAAGTTCAACCCTTGACGCATGGAAAACAAAAGCGTAGAACGGCCCTGGATTTCGGAAATTAAGAAAGCCTTAGCACAACCTTCTGTCTTGGACTGCCCTCTGCTGACAGACTTGGCGAAATGCTGCACCCAATTCAAAACGTTAATAGCATTCAAAGGGATGCCAAATGCCAATATTTGAATCAGCAGTTTTACACCCAATTACAAAAAAGAAACCAGACGGTGGAAAATATTACCTTGAGAATAAAATGCCATCTGCACAAAATCCTCCTACACAGTCTTAATGAAAAGGGCACATGCGAGGCGGAACGCGGCAGCAACACGTCACGTCAGCTTAACACAATAGGACGCATTAACCAGGTTTTCCTCGTTTCAGCAGACACACGCTCTTCTGTTCTGAGCAGCGTCTTAGACGGACGCATGTTTCCACACAGTTCTCCAAAACATAATTAGGCATGTAGAGGACTGAAACCCTGCCAGTCTAACCTACAGCGGCTCGAGAACTTAATGCTTCTTGTTGGCGGGTACTTACAGGTTGTTTACATTACCAGAAGCAGCACAGCAGCCTCTAATAGACACAGGAGAAGCCTGTTCCACGTTTACAAATGGTATTTATAGTGCAGCACACACCCCATCCTGTTTCAAAAATGGGTTGGAATTTGTGTGAAGTGACTTACTGTATTTTCCCCAGCAAATGTTGCATTAAGTAATGTGTATAGCGCCTACGAGGCCTAACTAAGCGCAGTAATAAAATTAAATAAGTATAACAAACATGCCCTCCAACATTTCACACACAGCTAACTAAATGTAAACACCGGTGATCCACCCTTGCCAGTCGTGATGACATTTTTCTCGATAATGGTTCTAATTTATTGCGAGAGTATGGGGTGCACCTGACGTGCCAACACTGCAAGCCTGGATGGAAGACTTGGATCGGTGCATGATAGCCGAGAAAGCAGTATATGAAAGTCGTCTCTGTCCGAGAAAATGGGAGCAGGTATGGAGAAGATGGCGCTTATACAGGGGAGATATATGTTCAACCCCCTTGCTAGCAACTCACACCCATGCCAGGGAATGGTAGGTCAAGACTTGGTGGGAGGGTCAAATATTGTTATAACAACAGTGACTGATGTAATTGTGGTGTTTATTGGTCCTTCAAATGTCACTCATACGTTGCTCAACGCAGTAACTATTAATGATACACCCTATAAAGTCATCAATAAAAAGAGTTAAAAGAAATTAATAAATAATGGTTGCAATTAGTGCTCATATTTTGGAGAAATAATCTACATCACACAGATTAATGTTTGGGACGAAAGACACTTGGAAAAGCAAAAGCAGGCCCATGTACAGACCGCACTACATATATCAGTCAGCAAGGGCTGTGAAAACATGGCTAGTGTAATGCAAATTTGTGAATGTGTTTGTAAAGAGAGGGGCAAGAGGTGTGTTGTGCCATATGCTTACGCTCTAATTAACTAATTGAGAGAGTCGCTGCACAAGATATGGACTGTCTGAGACTTCGTAAAACTTACTGAATCTTCGTTATACTTAGTCCAAGGCTAATAAACTAACCCGTGCAAGACAAGTTTCCAGGTTAAAACCTCTTGTTTATTCAAAAGTATGAGCATTAGTAACTAGTTAGTCAGGTATGAATTAGCATGAACAAAATAATCAAAGTATAATTCTGTTAAGAGGATTAACATAAGGTCAGCCTCTGAAAGATCAAGTACATACCAGCAAATAGACTGATATAGAGTCTGCTGTGTTAAAAAACAAATAATGTATAAATCAAACAGACAGGCTGATAGAGTCTGCTCCATTAGAAAGGCAAAAAGCGTTTAAGTATAAACGGAAAAAACAGATGAGCGCAGAGTTTGCCTTCTGAGGAAAACCCAGAAAGAACTCTGGTTCTGCTCCAAAATAAAGTAGCTTTTATAAAGTTTCAGGATACAGAAGCCACACACATTTTATGGTATGATATGACATGAGAGGGTTGGACTAGCAATGATGCAAACACGTAAACAATTAATATTCTGGTACACATGGTACTTTTAGAGACACCTATTTCCTAATGCATGTCATTGGTTAGGCTATGCAACACTAATTAAGGAATCAAATTGACATTTTATGTCACACAGCAATACAATGGCTTGTTCAGCTAATGAATAACACACACCAGACATAGGCAGGCAACCTTGGAAAGTTAAAAAATAAAGGAAAATCGCGAGCACTGCTTCCTCAAGAGAACACACATATTACATTTTTTGGTCATACAGACACCACTTGAGAATTCATTTTAGATGATTATCCTGAATTGGAAAAACGTGCAACCACAGAGTGAGGGAGAAAGGTTGCCTCACATAAAATAAATGTACACTGTTATTCTGCAATTATGAATAGCTGTCACTGCATGCTAACTGTGGCCTAGTCATGCTAAATGGAACATGTTTAAAATAGGCATTATTTTCCATCATGTAAAATCTCACCTACGTCCTACATGGGACGCATATCTATCAAGCCAGTCTTGCAAACTACTGGCCACCAGCCCTCAGGTACGCTCATGTCCTGCAATTATTTCAATTCTCTGTTGCTTTAGAAATCATTTACCAAGATGAAACTGTTCTGCATGCATCATCCTCTTAATGTCCCAATGGTGGCAACCTCATGCCCTCTTCAGGCCAAGAACACAGGGGTGTCTTCACATCAACAGCAACAACAACACAGATAACAACTGGTGAGTTTTGAGCAGTAGAATCCTTGCTTAGGCCAGCCTAGGCCAAGCGAGTGCAGGACAAGACCTGTAGCACAACACAAAGGGATTGTCCTCGAACCATAATGCTAGTCCTCTCAGTTGTCCGAGCAATATGTGAACAACCACAATTTCTAAAATGCCATCTTGTAAACAGAAAACATAATCTTTTGAAGATTTTCTGTAAAAAACATGTTTGGAGAACAGTGGAAGAAAGAACTGGCAAAGCTCTGAAATAGGTCTTTCTAGGTATGCTCTTCAAAGAACAAGTTACCTACTGAGGGCAATACTCTCTCAGGTGGATGCTGAATCTGACTGCAGATTCCTCACTTTGAATATCCCCAGGTATCAGACTGGATCTGAGGATTTTGCAGCAGTGCTCCCAAGTGCTGCCAGGCGGCATTATGGATCTGTGAGCTGGCTCGATGGCACCGCAGAAGTGACGGAGAGGAGCTGTATATAAGCTCCACCGCTGCATGCTGATGTCAGTTTCTCACCTTTTCCCTTTTTGCACACTCAGATGAGGAGTGTGAACTATTATTGGTGACAGAGTGTTTAAGTACTAACTTCGGACCTTTTTAGATGTTAAAAAAGAAGCTGCTCCACAGAATGGGGAGGTGGACGGGCAGAAAGATATACGTATCCAGCAGAAAGAGTGTTACGGCAGATAAATAACTTTTGATGGATATTTATAACCCTAGATTCCTCACCTTAGAATAGATACTAAAGGAAGCACCTTTCATAGGTAAGAGTCTATGGAGTGGGCTCAGAACAAAAAATCCAGCAGAACCAAATGGACAAAGTGTCCTTCTTGCCAGATGTGGCTGGCAAGGCAGTCATGCTTCATGCATGTGTACACGGACACCCATGTTGCAGCCTGGCCAACATAGTGGTAGCGGCCAAAGCCGTGGTGAAATGGGCCAACAGACCTTCCTAGGACTGCTTTCTGTCCAGTACATAGCACATCCTAATGCAGAGAACTATCCACCTCAACCATAACCTTCCCTTTTTGATGTGCAGAACTCCACCAAAAGCTGATCATCCACTTGATGATCCTTGGAACGATCCATGTAAAAGCTTAAAGCCCCTTATTGGTCAAATGTAAATGTAAATGTCAAGGTACTTATAGAGCGCACTGTCACCAGACGGCCACCTTGCGGTGTCGCCTTTGCAGTTTCCTGGCGCTGATACTCATACTGCTGTGGAACCCCTCCTGGCTTTCCCTGTGAAGTGTCCACTCCTGGGCACCCCCAAGGTGAAGCCAGGCATCCTTAGCGCTGTTGGGGCCGGTGTGGAGGCTAAGCAAGATATTGCCCAGAGTTGCAGCGTGGGGCCCGTGATTAGAATAGGCACCGAGGCGAGAATAGACAGGTCCGAGGAAATTGAGCCCGAGCCCCGCCGAGGCAGGAATCAAATCCTGGTCCCTGGCCAGAACTCTGCTTCAGGGTCTGCCACTCTAACCATTGAGCCACACTCCTCCATTGGTCCAACCAGTGGAGTTTCTCCTCCTCTTTCGAAGGGCGATGGGGAGCAAAGAACACTGGTAGAGTGATGGATTGCTTAATGTGGAAGGGAGTCATGACTTTTCGTAAGCAGGCTGCTCGAGTCCTCAGCATCAATTTGTTCAGGAAAATGTGGCAAAGGGTGGTTGGCCTGACAGTGCCTCCAGTTCACTCACTTGACAATCTGACGTAATACAATGAGGAAGACAGTTTTCAAGGTCAAGAGATCCAGCAAACCGTTATCTATAGGTTCAAAAAGCATACCCATGAGGAATGTCGAGATCCAGTTAAGGTTCCACTGTAGCTACACAAATGGCGTGGGAGGGAACATGGGTGTCAAATCTTTAATACATTTCATCACAACAGATGATATGAACAAGGACAGGTGGTTCTGCAAACGTAGAAAGGCGAAAAGGGCATTCAGATGATCTTTTAAAGTGCTCACTGGCCTTGTTAGGCTAAGGACATCTGACAGGTTCATCTGTAAGGGATCAGTGGCCCAAGCACCACACTTGGTTACAAACGTACTAGTGCCTGGCAAAATCAATGTTGTGGAGGGAATGTCTGTTGCAAGGATGACGTCTACCACTTCATGCAGCAGACAGAAAGCAGTTAAGTGCTACCACTCAATCTCCATTCATGGACTAGCAAGATGTGTATATTCAGGTGGAGACCCTGCCCTGCTGCTGAGTTAGGAAGTTCTTCCGAGGTAATAGCCTGATCACAAAGGACAGATGCCATCAGATTGAACTGGGCACAGTTGTTCTTGCTCTTCTTCAGAACTCGAGGCAAGGAGAGTAGTGGCGTGAAGGCATACAGGAGTCTCTTGTTCCCTTCCAGCCAAACACAGTACCCTAATCCGTGCTGCTTGGTGTTGTCTGTAAGAACCTTCATCAGCCAACCCTTGATGGATGACAGGACGGCTTTCAGGGCCAGATGAATGGCTTGTAGATACAGCAGGTTGATGTGGAGCACGCTTTCTACTGGAGACCAGAGTCCACTGATCTCAACCTTCTCCAGGTGTCCCGCCCAACCTAGTAGTGATGTGTCCGACACCATCATTAGCTTTGGGTATGGATCGAAGGAGGAGACATTCTGCAGGACAAATTGTCATCAGCAGCCACCCCTTCGGATCTTGAGCTTTCTCCTCTGAGATCAGGATGGTGTCGGAAAGGCAATCTTGATATTGGGCTCACTCGGATCTCAGGTTCCACTGCAGGACTCACATGTGCCACTTAGCATAGTTAACAAGGAGGATGCACAAGGTTAAGAGGCTATGAAGCCACAGAGCAACCCTTGCCTGGATCCAGCGTCGAGCCAGAAACACTGAGATCATAGCCCAAATGACCCGGCCTTGTTGCTGCAGGTTAAAAACCCTGCACTCCACTGCAGCCAAGATCGCTCCAATGAATTCTCTGTAAGGGAATCCGGTGGGACTTCAGTTCATTTATGGTGAAATCCAACAATGTTAAAAGTTCTGACTTCTTCTGGAGGTAGCGCATGACTCACTGTACTGAGCCCCCCGTTCACAGTGTCAAAGTATGGGAATACAGGAGCTCTTGAACTCCGAAGATGAGCAGCAGCCACGTCATCACTTTCGTGAACACCGAGGGGCACCGGTGAAGCTGAACGAGAGCAGGACAAACTGAAAATGTTCATTGTCCCCATTAAACCTCAGGTAACACCCTTGGGACTGCAGAGCGGATATATGAAAAGTCTAAGGACATTATTCAGTCTACCGGGTACAGAGCAGATTGTATCTGGGTCAATGTGAGCATTTGTCCTTCTGAAGGAAGGAATTCAAGGGTTGGAGGTCCAAGACAGGCCTGAAGCCCATCTGTTTTTGTGTTGAGGGCATAGAGGAAATAACAACCCCAGTCTTTCTCTAAGTCTAGTACCCTCTCTATGCACTCTTGGAGAACCTGTATGCCTCCAGTAACAGGATGGACAGATGTTCTGCTGAAATTCGTTTTGATGTGGGAGAGATATTGGGTGCGGAGGAGAGAAAAAGAAGGTTGTAGCCTGTTAAACAATTTGCAAGACCCATCTGTCGGACATGATAGACCACCAACCCAGGAGGAACTGATGGATTCTCCCAACCCCCGCCCCCACTCTCTTGTTGTGCATGTGCAGCAGAGGAAACATTAAAGTGGTATGTTGGCTGTTTTAGCAGGGGAAGAGCAGTTGGAGGACTGGTGACACTGCTGGACCCGGCATTGGCTGCTGGATCGGCGTCCGTGGCACTGAACGGACTGGGTTGTCTGCTGCATCACCTGCTGGAAAATCAGTCTCCACCTACATGCCAGCCTCTGGAATAGTCACTAAATTTCTAGAACTGGTACGAACATTATTTGGCAAGGGGTCAACAACCCCCAAGAGTATTCTGCAGTTCTGTAGTCTTGAAAACATTCCATAGCAGAGTTCACCTTCCCTCTGAAAAGGCGAGACCCACCAAAGGGCATGTCCACTAGTGACACAAGTGCGTCACCAGAGAATCTGGTGGACCTCATCGAGGCATGTCTAGAAGGACAAAAATTGTACCAATTACCTCGCAAAAGCAGTCTATGGAATCCAAACCGGCGACAAACAACCTGCTTTGCATTGTTCTGACCATCATGTATCATCTGGGCCTAAGAGGCTCTAAGAAATACCGAGGACTGACAGCAAGATCTCGCTAACCTTGTCAGTAAGGCAATACCAAAATGATAGAGGAAAAAATACATTTGCCAAAAGTACCAATCGTCTTGGATTTTCTATCCAAAGGATTGGTTGGAAATGAGTCAGGGTCAGCCTCCTGGTTGAGGCCTATGCAATAAGACTCTGGAATAGGGCGCTTAGTGAGAAAGTCCAGCGAGGCTATGACTTCTGGCCACTGGCCAGCTAACTGGTGGGCAAGATCATGGTTTCGACCTGACAGCCATCAGAAAATCTGTGAGGGCATCTTTAAATGGGACCAAGGGTTCAGACGCTGCATGCCCAGCCTACAGAATTTCCATCAAGACATTTGTTTTTGTCTCAATGGAGGGAAATTTTAAATCTAGCACTTTGACAGCCCTCTGAACCACCACTGCACATGAGGCATTTTCTTCTGTTGGTACCCATATGGCAAGTCAAGCTCTATCTCAGGGGAGGTATCACCACCACTGTCGTTTTGTACATCAAAGTATAAGACATCATCAGTATAACAAGCATTGAAAATGCAATAGGTCTTGCCTTTGATTAAGTTAAAGCCATTTGCTTTGCTAATGGTATTGTATAGAAAAACAAATGGCTTTAACTTAATGAAAGGCGAGACCTATTGCATTTTTAATGCTTGTTAATGAATTTGTGACCCCAATCCATTGTTTTCAAACTCAGTGCCAGGACAAGCTTAAGTAGCAGCACTTTGTGTGTTAATAGTCTATAGTATGAACTGAGCCAAAAAGGCAGGGGGGAACTCGATAGGGTTAGAGGCAAGGACAGTCCAGATGTGGCAAGGAGCTGGTTATTGCATTGTGAAGTGTTAAAGAGGAGCGTCTTCAACTTTTTATTAAATTGGCCGGCATCTGGGCATCATTATAAATACAGGGATTATGTCATATCCACGGACGCAGGATGCTTCAGAGCTTCTTTAATAATGACAGACCATGAGGGCCCACAGGGAGTCGGTGTGACAGAGCAGCCAGTGTGACAAGAGGCCAGGCCCCGTGGTCAGCGTGACAGGTCTGAATTATGTGGCAGCCAGTATGGGAGAAGCCTGGCTGCACAACCAGTGTAGCAGGGCCGCTGACCTCAGACTCTGCCATGAGTGTGACAGGCGGAGGCCAAGAGGCCAGACGGTGAAGTCAGTATGGTAGAAGTACACCAACTGAGTGTACGACTCGCTGCTGGTGTGACAGGGTGCCAGGCTGTGTAGCCTGCATGACGTTGTTAAGCTAGGCTGCAAGTGTGGTAAAAAATAGGCTGTGCAGCAGTGTGACGGAAGAAAGTAGATAGGTTGTGCTCTGAAGAGAAAAGTGGACGCAGAGGCCAGGCTCCACAGCCAGTAAGGTGAGTTGTTTGTACACATGTGAGTCCCATATCGGTCAAAGTTGTGAATTACACGTTCTCTTTTGTTCTGTGTACAGGCATATTGTGAGTCACTCGTTGGAACAAGCAGACCGCAGAAACATCTGTGCAAAGGGAGCCTCCGGTCAGTGGAATGTCAGGCTGCAAGCCATGTACATATACACAGAGGCAGCGCTGAGATCACGGCGCTGCCTGCTGCCTACATGCGAGGTAAACTGATTACATGCAAGGAAAACTGTCCTCACGTGCAGCTATAAAGTGCAGTCAGAAAGAGAAGGGAAAATGGTGGTGGTAGTGGTGGGGGGTGCTTAGCAGATAATGGGTGAGATTGCAGTGGAAGGGGCTGGAAAGAGGGGCACAAATACAAGGCAGTGACCTACTGATCTAAATAGAATGAGGAACAGGTAATAAAACAAGCAAGCAAAGGGAGGACAAAACAGCAGGGGATATGGATTAAGTACATTAAAGATGGCGATACAAAAGCAGAGTCGGCGAGTGTAAAACTTCACAAAGGAACGGGAGAGTCGTACAACTTAACGGCAGAAAGTCATATGTGCCGTTATGAAGCGTCACATGGTGGAGAGACGAGGAGAGAGGGAGAGCCCCCCCAAGCGGAGACAAGTCAGGCAGAGTCAAAGGGGAGATGTGTATCGAAAGAGACGCCTAAAGGGAGAGGCATGGGTGGGGTGTCAAACGGATGGTGAGGAGTTGGGTGACGTCCGAGCGAGGAGCGATGCACCACAGAGAACTAGAGAGGCCTGTGTGGAGGAGTTGTGTGGGTCCGGAGGGTACTCGAAGCCTCAGGCTTTTCACCCTTACCTTTGTTTGGTGCTTTCTTCAAGCACCTTCACTTGGCAGAAGCAGGAGACGCTTGAAAGCCTCAATTACTTAACGTCAGATTGGCTAATTGTCTTTTAGGGCACAGACTTACAGCACAATAAGCTAACACTGCAGCAAAACCCACTTAAAAAGAAATCTACTTTCAGCTCCCGACGGTTTCCAGCCTAGAGGGGGGCACTGACCTTAGAATACAGCCATGCCCCTCAGGTCCTATTGTAGTCTCTCTGACTCTTCCCCTAAACAAGTCATAGCATACAGCCCAGATCTCCCGGTTACTCTTTAAATTTGTCTCTTGCAACGTAAACCCCGATAGAGGCCTTACAGCCACCCTTCCGGGACCAGTGCAGTTCCCTGGGTATAGGTCTTAAACAGTGAATAGCAAAGTACGCCACCTCCCCCCCCCCCCAAAAAAAAAAACACTGTTTTCAGAGCTTGTTGTGTGTAGCCGCTACACACCCAATAACCGAGGCCGGTCTCCCCGTCTGCTTAATCGGACTCGGAGAATGCTGATGAGAAACACACCCGGCCTCCCCGACTTTAAAGCGGGTCCTGCCTCTACACAGCCCGGTCTCCCAGCTCACAGGCCAGTCTCCTGCCTACATTCCCACACCCACCGAGATGACCATCAGCGTGCAGCCAGCAGCATTTCAGCAGAGTCCCTGATCACACTGAACAGAGACATATCAAATAACACCGAATCTCTGCCCCCGCATACAACCAGCACCATTCACATTACACACACCAGTGATTGCTGCACATACGGACATTGCATCACAGAACAGGGTAGCTGATATACCCACACAACTGCACGAGGGGGAAAGCGATCAGCTGTAGAGGGACCGTGACTGAGACGGGAAGAACAGTCCTACCTTGCAGTCTAGAAGGGGGGAGGAGGGAGTACACCCAGGACAGTTTTTACACCCATGTGTCATGCACCGGCTCTGCACCCCCAGGGGCAGCTGCCACCTCCCAGACCTGCTAATTCCATCAGGAAGAGGGGTCCCACCTGGTCACCAAATGCTCCCTCTGCTGTAATCGTGCTCACAACATGGTGCAAGACCCTAAACTCACACTTCAAAAGATTCCCAGCCCCCACCTCCCCAGGGCAAAAGGAAATGCCGGGGCCACCCCAAAATACTATCCTGGTGGGAGGGGCTTCGTCTCACACGGCAATAGAAGGCACCTCTATAACCTGCTGCACATCCTTTTTCAAGGGGTTCTCGATAACATTAATTCTAGATCCGATTCCCCTTTGAAAAGCATTTTTAAAGACTCTCCCTTATGCCCCACCACAAACACGTGATGATAAAGGAGGTGATCTCTGCCTCCTGTCCCGTCTCTACGGCCCGTGCTCCACACTGCTCTTAAAACCGTGGCTGCGGGCTCTTTCCTGCTTATGAGTCACTGCAGGGAGCCTGAGAGGAGTCTGTCCAAAGTCACTGAGCCCCCTCTAACTCCGGCCCAGGGGCCCGCCTGCCACAGGGATTGGAATTAATTAAGTATGTTTCTCACCCCCTTCCCTTAACCTTATTAAATTGCGAGAGGTGCACAGCGGCCGGCCAGCATCGGCTAGGAGAGGGCCTGAGGCGTCCCCCAGGGGCCCTTCACAAACACCAGAGAGCAAACGTTGTGCCACCTCAGGTGAGGGCAGTACGTCAAGTACGGTGTTTATTCATTGCGCTATCTACGATACATGCAGTTGTAATGCTTTCCCATTAGAAATAGGGTATTCAAAGGGAAGGTACACCAAAACAACAACAGAGCGCCGAGAAAACTACTTACAGCTAACCTGATCACATAACGGAAAACGAGTGAGAGCTGTTTATTGGGATCAAGACCAAATTTCCCTCTGGTGCGCAGGACCCGCCCGTTTTTTTTTCCAGCTCTGTTCAGGGGGAAACACACAAAGTCCTACCTGCCAATCAGACAAGAACAATGAGCCAAAGAAAACAAGTGACAAAATAACAAGTCAGCCAGTATGCCTATTGAAGCTACCGCAATGTTAAAAGACCATACATGAATGGGTAAAAATAAGTGCTTACCCAGGAATTAAACTCATCGCTGCTTGTGACGGAGCGGTTCCGTCATGCGCGTCGGTCGCGCTGTGCGCATGACGGAACCGCTCCGTCACGGCCCCGCCCGCGCAACGAACCTTCAGCACGGCGCGGTAATCCGCGCCGCGCTGAAGGGGTTAAAAGACAGTGTGTACTGCCACAAGTAAATGATCCAGCCCCGGTGGGCGGGGCCAAAAGTGGACAAGGCGGCAACAAGGAGGGACTAAGAAGCCTCCTTAACAATCAGAAGCCAGCTTTTCGCATGGAAGATGACGCTACCCAATTAAAAAGATGGGCGGGGCTTCAAGTCCCCATCCAAAAGCGTATTGATTACAAAAAGCCCTCGCATGGCGAGGGCAGCGCATGTGCGCTGCTAACGCCAGGCGAGACCTAAAAAGGATGGGGAACACCATTATCCTCATTAATACTGTGGTGTTTACCGTGCTCTGGCACAGGATGAGAGTCAGAGCCAGAAAGATAAAGGAGTAGACTAAGTGTGCATGACAGGTTGCGCTTTTGTAATCTTATAGCACCATCGATTGAGCTCAAGCTGATGCTGGTTTGGGATCCAACATGGTTGCTGGCACTAGATCATCCCATGGCGCTGGTAATGGTAACACTGACGATGGCGTGGTGTTAAAAGGCTTGGATCTCAGCATTGAAGTGGAAGTGTGCACCAGAGTCAGTACAGACCTGGTAACAGGTGCTCAGGGGACAGACCGCCAGCTGGTGCTGGCCTGACTGGAGGCACCTTGGGTTCAGTGGTGCCTGAAGGTGCGTCGGAGAGACCCAGAAATACACTAAGAATTTGAAGCATGGCCTCTTTGAAAGCTTTGCTTGGCACAGGGTCAATCACGGCCCAGCAATCTCAAGGAGCATTGGTACCAACATAGGATTCAGCTCCATGGCTGGTGACCTCGATGTAGTTCAACTGACATCCTCACGCCCACGTGTCTGAGAAGTGGGATTGAGTCCCGCTTTGCTTTTTTTATGCTTGCGCTTAGAAGTGGTGCGGTAGCAGGTATAGTCCATAACCAGGGCCAAGACAGGGACTGTAACTGAAAAAGGGATCTGAGAAAGGACGCAACTACTCCTTGTGTTTGGCGACATATAACATCACCTTTATGTCTCGAACCACCTTTGGGTGCATTAAAACACATTTATAACACAACTTTGAGTTGAGTTTGGAGCCTAGGCCCAAAGGCACACTTCATGCTGGCCCGTGACTGACATCTGCCTGTTGCATTCATGGCATGGCTTGAACCTTTTAGGAGTCATCCAAAAAAGGAAAATGTCTGGTGTGGAGCTTTGGATCCACATTGGAAAGCGCAGAAAGAAAGGAAATGACGTCAGGGCAGAGGGGTGGTGCTAAAATGTTCCTCTGCTTCGTCACTTCTGTGGTCCTACTGGCGCAGACCCACATAGCGGCGCTCTACAAAATTCTCAGTATCCAGTCTGGCATCTGTGCAGCATTCTAAGGTGAGAAATCTGAAGTTATAAGTTTCCCTCAGAAGCAAATCTTGCTATCAAAGAACATGTTCAATGCAATGCAGCAAAACCTTGCAGATTGGCCTGGGCTTATTTAGTTTCTTTACTGCTAATGCTCATTTGAAAGTTGATTATGTTGTTAAAAATGTACACTGCTAGGTTGCCAACTATATTAGCTTATTGTATAGCGTATTTGTCTTTTACACACGGTTGAATCAGTTGATGGAAAAGGCCTGTTAAGGAGAAACAGCTGGAATTAGGGGTGGTCGGTGTTGTTTACAGGGGCCTAGCCCATGTTATTCATACTTGAAATAGCATCAAGCTAGCTGAGATGAGGTCTCTGTGAGCTCTTATTTCTGTTGAACTTAATATTCCAAATAATGACTGCAGATTCTCTAGACTAGATACACATCATGAACATTTTGGGAGTTAAAGAATTAGGTTTATAGGTCGATGGCACTAAGCACCACTTTAAAAGCTGTCTCACGCTCTGATGTGCCATGGTTCAGCTGTACCATTTTTCTTTTTTATTTTAGTTCCAAAGGAAAAATCTTTTGATATGCTTTGGGAAATTCACTTTTAAGCATTTAATCTATTTCACAAACTGTTACTGTGAATAAATCCAGAATATATTTGCGGTCCAGTTCTTGGGTTTCCAACTGAGGATCAACAAGACCCCTTGCAGTCTGACATTCTCAACTTGAGCACATTGTGTAATTCTTGGGTACATCACTTTATCTTACTGTGTAAATCGTTCTCCCACCTCGCCGCCAAGACCTGGAACACCCTCCCCATCCACCTACGGCAGACCCAAGACCTGCTGACCTTCAGAAGACTCCTCTAGACCTGGCTTTTTGAGCAGTAACAGCCCCCCTCCCCTCCCCCCTCCCCCGGAGACCCTCACGGGTATGTAGTGCGCTTTACAAATGCTATGATTGATTGATTGATTTGTCTCAGTTCCCTTGTTTGCCGTAATTGGAAGCACAAACCAAGTGCTAGATCGATGACTGGTTTACATTTTACAACTAGATTAACTCCACAAGTCCTAGTCAAAGTCAAAATGTTGTCTGCCCGATTTTCAAAGCTATTTATGAATGTAAGCGTGGCTTACATGTGCAAATATTGGGTTTGCACTCAAAAAAGGGTTTACTTACATAAAGATTTTTTGTGAGACCACATTTATGTACAGGGGCTGGAAGCAGGAGGAGAGTGATTATTCCAGGCAAAAATGCCCTGTGAGTACGTGCACATCCACAAACCTTCATGTTTATGGCATCCACCAAATCTTCTCCATCCCATTGCCACCCTGGGAAAGATTGGAAATGTACTCCTGACAAGGGTATGAGTAAAATATTTTCCATGGTAGAAAGGGACTACCCCTCTAAAAAACAAGGTGGAGGCGTAGGGAACAGAGTTTCTCAATAGGAGGGAGGGGAGGAGGGGAATGTTTTTTATCAAGTGAAGAAAAAACATAAAGAATATATGTGCATGCTAGGCAGGTTTTCTCATTAGCAAATGCATTTATGTATATTTTCTTATGCCAGAATGAAATTCACAAAAGTTTGCTAGGAGTGTGGTTTCCAGAGACACGTCTATATTCTTGTGAATTACTCAAAGTGGTAAATCTGCACCAATGCAACGTCAAAGAACTGCAAGTGCATTTGTCTGTCTTTCCTTAAGAATAGAGCCACTCGTTTTTTACATGTTACCTACAATGGTGCCCTTAATGGTTTTACAAGGATAATCCATTAGTAACTTTTTTAATGCTGGCATACATCGAAAACGTTTTCGTTTTTGAAGCCTTAGAGAAATGGCATAGAAGATAGAAGTTGCCCTTTAAAATTGGATGGTAGTTTAGCAAAACTGCTTGTGACTTTCAAACTTCTTTTATTAGATTCCAATATATACACTTATATGAAATATATATATTTTACATTATATTATTATTTAATTCTTTAGATTTATGACTATAAAGAGCATATTTCATTTATGTGTGTTTACTAGAAACAGAAAAAATATTAGCTATTTAATTCCAAAACATTAAATTACCAGACAAATAAAATAAAAAATAAAAAGACATTTATCAAAAAATATTATAAAATATTTAAAAACAAATTTACAATTATAAACAAATATGAATAAAAAATATAACTAACCTATATTAGGAAATGCATTAGAGTCTGTGAATAAGAAATATACTATTCCCACTCCAGTTCATGCAACAGCAGAGAAAGTGTAGGACTTTCGATGGGTTAAATATATTATTCCCATAGCAAACAGCGCAACAGTAGGGAAAAGTAGGACTTCAGAGGGGTAATATTTACTATTCCCACTCCAGTCTGTGCAACAGTAGGGAAAGCATTGGACTTTGGAGGGGTGGAAATTACTATTCCCACTCCAGTTTAAGCAACAATAGGAAAAGCATTGACTTTGTAGGGGTAAGATTTTCTATTCCCACTCCAGTGTGTGCAACAGTAGGGAAAGCGTTGGACTTCGGAGGGGTAATATTTACTATTCCCACTCCAGTCTAAGTAACAGTAGGCAAACTACTTCACTTCAAACACATGACATATTTGAATAACCTATTAATTTAGAAAAATATAAAACTCTAATCTAAACATTATTCAATAAAACATAAAAATATAACAAAAAATTACCAATCTATAAAATTTATAAACATTGTAATAATTAATTTTCAATTAAAAATGAATGGTTATTTCCTCATTACTTAATTAACTTGCCACTCTATAACCCTACAAACCTAGCAACCCACACCTAAAATATAACTACAATAAATAAGTATAACAGAGTCTACAAAATTATTAATCAATTGCATACTTCACAATGAACTAATACCTAATTAACTTCCCATCCTACAAACCCAGCAGCCAACACCTAAAATATAACCAAAATATATAATTACATAATTTACATAACTATGAATCAATTATTTAATTACACATTATAATTATTGCTTAATTAACTTCACAACCTATGCCCCTACAAACCTAGCAATCCACAACTGCAATATAACTAAAATAAATATCACATAATGTACATAATCAATAATGAATTCAATCATTAATAATATATTAATAATTATTATTTAACTTCCCACCGTATACCAACCTTATATACCCCTACAAGCCCAGCAGCCCACACCTAAAATGTAACTAAAATATATAATTACACAAGTGATAATCAATTAAATAATTAATAAATTATAAATTAATTATTAACTAGGTAACTTTTGACCCCATACTTCTACAAACATAGCAACCCACACAAGTAATATAAGTAAAATAAATCCATATTACGTAATTTATATAATTAATAGCAATGACATCATAACTTAAAAATTAATAAACAAATTATTATTAATTAACTTCCCACTCTATCACCCTACAAACCCAACAACCTGGTACAACTCTATAAATTACTAATAGCAAGTAACTAAAAAATTCTAAATCACTTAAAATTTCAAATGATATTTAAAAAAGTTAATAACAATGATACAACAGTAACACAAAATTATTATGAACTAAAACACATTAAAATAATTAAAAAGCGATATTCTTTACAACTATATTATTGAAAATGATATTAACAAAGATTCTTAACAACGATATTACAGATCTGAAAAAATGATATTCTTGACAACGATATTTCTGCATCACAATATCTTTTCTCCTGCAATTTCTGTCTCCTGATATTTACAACTCGATATTTTGTCCAAATAGCCCCTTTCGGCCCTACACTGATATACTATATACTTTTCTTATGCACGGTATTCTATGGAGCGAGGAAGGGTCAGCTCTTGTTTTGGAGCACATGATATTGAATAATGCTTTTTCTTCCAAACATAGTTATACACAGAAGCTTAATGCTACTTTGTCTGCTAAACAGAATACACAAGATCATCTCTCTTTGCAGCCATATGTCAGCTACTGCATGCTTGAACAGTGCATGCATCGGAGACTGGAAACTTTTCTCCTCTATCTTGTTAGCATGAGTTTAAGGCAAACATGGCAATCAAGCATATATTAATTAGAAACACGTTAGCCTGCTTCTAGGTTCTGCGCTTGGACCATGTACGCTAGCATTTTAAATGCACAATGACTACGCTTGCTTACAACCAGGACTGTATAACATGTAAATAAAAAAACACATATAGCAGCCTTGTCACACATGTCAATAGGATTTCTCAGAATTAGAACATAAATACTCAGTTTCTTATCTAATTCATGAATCTAGTGAGACAATCAGGGACTCAAAATGTCACTGTTTTTAGGTCGAGCCTGGGCAGCGCATGCACTGCTCTGCGAGGCATGCTGTATTAAAGTATGGACTTGAAGTTCCGCCTACCCTCCACCCATTTTTTTAATTGGCTTGTGTCATTGTCCTTTGTAAATGCTGGCTTCTGTTTCGTTAATAGGCTTGCTAGTCCTTCCTTATTAACGCCTTGTCTTCATTTGTAACCTCCCATGAGGACTGGCCCTTTTACTTCTGTTGTTACACGGTAAGTCTTATTTAGTATATAAGCACTATTTTCTTTAATGAGTTTCTCCTTCTGCAGGCACAACGCTTTCCTGCAACATTCAGCGTGCCATGTGCGTTTTTCACTTTCCAAGCAGCCCTGGACCAATGGCGGGCGCTTCTTTGAAATGAAATAGGTCTTGCATTTACTAGAGTTTGAGCTATTGGCATTGTAAATGATAATGCCTTTTATTCATGTGTTAGTTATCAAAATGGCTAAACAATGCCAATAGCTTAAACTCTTGCAAATGCGAGACCTATTGCATTGCAAATGATTGTTACTATTATTGGATGCCAAAGTCACATGGGGCAGTTGCCAATTTCATTCTGATTTGTATCAATATTGTTACTGTTCTCACTTTGCCCATTTTTAACCTGGCCTCTTTTCTGCCTTTCCTTCTTTCATTGCCCCCCATCCTCCATCTGACAATACCTTAGTTTGGTCCTCCTGACTAGAATAGAATGTTAGCGAATGCCGACAGGGTGATGTGAGCACCTTTCCAGTGAGGTGTTTCTGAGCAGTGTATTCTTGAGGTACATCAAAGATGAAATAAAGAAGATTGTCTTACTTCATTTAAGATCCCACTACCTACTTCATAACGGTTACTTTAATAGAAATGCCATAAACCAGTTAAACAGTTCATTGAGAACAAATGTGCAGTGAAAATGGGCATAATTTTAATAGCTTAAGGGATTTTATGCAACCCAGCAAAATGATCGAAATATATATTATAAATATAAAACTTCTGCTTTTGGCCAAACAGAAAGGAGAATTTAATAATTAAGCCCGTAGTTCCAATTTCAGAAACACACAGTACGATCCTGCACCACATTTGGTGATAGACGTAGCTAGTGTTTTGGTCAGTTTTTCACATTTAAAATGGGCACATATGGTAGATAGACACGTACTTGTGATTCTATCCATCACAAGTTGGCTGCAGGATGAGCTCCCATCTGTACATTACCTCTGAGATAAATTGAAGTGGTAGCACAATGAAACAAAAACTCCATCCTAAAGTACCACAAGACTGGGTTAGGAATCAGTAAATTTATACACCAGTACCAGCCACACAAAGGAATATACACCCCACTGTAAGTTGGAAATGGCTCTCAGAAACATCAGCTAAACATACGGGAATAAACAATCTTTGTGGTAGGACAGGGTGCTTACCTAGACATAAGTTCCTAAACCCTGTAATATATGACAGTAAAGGAGGTTAAGGAGAAGAATATTGGGACCTACGGTATGACTGATGTGGGAGATAGGACGTGGCACTTGGGAGGGGATTAGAACGAGTTTGGTTTAAATCAATTCTGGTACTTTGGAAAATAGAGGTTTAGTACAATGAGATTGGAGACTACATTCTCCATCTATATACCCAGTATTGGGAAAGAAATCCCTGTCTCCATCCAGATTGCCCAAACACTTCCCCAATTAGGAAAGAGCTAAAGACACACTTCTTTAAAGAACACCGCATCATCATGCAGCCACAGTCCACTTCGATTATCAGAATCCTGGTACTCCTTCAATCACTTGTTGACTGTATCCATGACTTTGACCCGCTACAGTGCTACGCTGCCTTTTGATTTTGTTAGTGCCTTACACATACTTAATGTAGGACTAGAACAGTTCTTGGTTAAAAGAAAGATTAGCAATATTAAGTGAAATGTAATGTGATTCCTAATGGCACCCCTTCTTTTCTCTCTTTACCTCCACGACTTACCATGCAGAGTTGGACAGACAAAAGGGGATCCACCTAAACTAGAGTTTATAACTGTTGGTTGTCTACTTTATGCTGATGACTGTGTTTTATTGTATTTAACCTCGATAGGATAACAGTGGCACCTTTCTGCGCTGGTAAACTAAGCTGATGAACATTTTTTTTAAATAAACATTTCTAAGAGCAAGGTTATGGTTTTCAGATCTCCTGGATGTAGAGTGAGGAAGGACTTATATTGGTTCTTGGGGATCAATGAATTGGAAGTGTTGAAGTTATATCCATATCTTGGCCGACATTTTTCCAGCAATTGTTTAAATAAAGATCATATTAGCCAGTGTAGAAGTAAGGCATTATCTCAAGCCTCAGTCATTCACAGACTATATAAGTGCTGTGGGCAAAGGCACTTTGCCCATGTTCTTGCGGTCTACGAGATTAATATCCTGCCTTCTCTGAGTTATGCCTGTGAAGTGCTGGAGGAGCGGTATTGATCTTTCTTTGAGAAGGTTGAAGGGAGTGTTTGGTCCCAATTTTGTAACTTGAATTATTCAGCTGCTTCTTCAACCCTCCGGCTTGAATTTGGGCTCCTCTTGACATATGTGTTTGCCATCGCAGCTGTTCTAAGGTGGGATAACAGTCTATGGAATAGTGACTCAGTCGCTATCGTGCTGCACCAAAACGTGAAATATTTTATAGCTTGAAGGGAAGAAGTGACATTTTTAATTATTTGAAAGCTCTGGATATGTTTGAAATTGGTCAGAATGAGGAAGCACCTCTCCCCAAGCTTCTCTAAAAAAAACGAATTAAATCTATTTAAGAAGTGAATCGGAAAAGGGACATTTTACTTTGTGCTCAGTATGCTTGGAATGAAATTGTAGTAGACAGCAGCATTTGTAAAACACTTCAACTGTATGTTTTATGGAGTCTTCCTCATGGTGTGCGTAGAAAGAACTATTTTATTACTAAGGTTGAATCTGCTTCCGCTACGAGCTGTTACAGGATCTTGTGAAGGTATACCTGGGGATGAGAGACTCTGTGACCTTTGTTTGAACTATGTTCAAAATTTAAATCAATGATATTTGTTTGTCTTTTTTTACATTCATTGTGACGTCAACTGCTAAAACCATTGTTCATGAAGTATAATATAACTTCGGCAGCGGAAACTCATTAATGTCTCTTCACACCTCTATCTGAAACAGATTGTACAAAAACTTTGATTCTTTAGACACTTCTAAAATATTTTTTAAAACTGTTTGTATACCATAATCCTAATCTTTATTGTATTTGGTTTTGCATCTGTGTGAATAGGGTATCATAAGTGTTTTTTTTAAAAGATTATGTATTCTATAACAGACGTATTGCATCAGTATTGCCTTGCACAGTTGAATGAATTTCTTTTCATTTGTTCAACTTTTATCTGCAATTTTGCACTATTTATTTGTTGTACTGTATTAAGAATGCATAGCTTCCTGCATTGTTCAAAAATTGCACTGTAATGCCTAACCAATTTCTTTGCGCATTTGCACTTTGTCTGCGTTTTGGGTTTTAAAAGCTGAGCATGGTACTAAGCTGTATGGCTTCCTTCTGCACTTTATAAATTAGTAAACATTTTAGTGTATGTGTCTTTGTATCGTTTTTGGCATATTATTGTTTGCATTTATATGGACCTCTTTTGAGTTTTAAAGCATCATAAAATACTTGACTTCAATGGTCTGCAGTATTGAGTGTAGTATGGTAATGTAGTATGGAGTGTAGTATGGTAGCGTAATATAGAGTGTAGTACTGCATGCATTATGGAGTGTAGTACGGTAGTGTAGTATGGAGTGTCGTATTGCATGCAGTATGGAGTTTAGTATGGTGTTGCAGTATGGCATGTAGTATAGAGTGTTGCATGGTACTGTATTATTGTATGTAGTATGGAGTGCAAAATGGTAGTGTAGTATTTATGCAGTATGGAGTGTAGTATTTTATGCAGTATGGTGTTATGGTATGGTATGTGCTATGGAGTGTAGTATAGAGTTGTAGTATGGTAGTGTATTATGGAGTGAGTGTAGTGCGGTATGTAGTATGGAAAGTAGCATGGCAATGTAGTATTGTATATAGTTTGGTGTTGTAGTATGGTATGCAGTATGAGTGTAGCATGGTAGTGCAGAATTGAGTGCAGTATGGTGTTTTAGTATGGTAGTGTAGTATTGTATGCAGTATAGTGTGTAGTATGGTGGTGCAATATGGTATGAAGTATGGAGTGTAGCATGGTAGTGTAGTATGGTATGAAGTATGGAGAGTAGCATGGTAGTGAAGTATGGAATGTAGTATGGTGTTGTAGTATGGTGTTGTAGTATGGTGTTGTAGTATGGTATGCAGTATGGTGGTGCAGTATGGAGTGTAGTATGGTAGTTTAGTATGTATGCAGTATGGAGTGTAGTATGGCGAGTAGTATTGTATGCAGTATAGAGTGTAGTATAGTGGTGTAATATTGTATGCAGTATGGAGTGTAGTATGGTATGCAGCATGGTAGTGTATTTTGCAGTGAAGTATGGTAGTGTAGTATGGTATGCAGTATGGAGTGTAGTATGGTAGTGTCAGATGTTTATGTAAACAAACAATTTGTGTAAGCGTGAAAGTGTGAAGCTAAAGATCTGATGGGTGGTTTGTTATATTTTTCTAATCAGAAAGGTACTGATGACAGGTTTGGCCAGCTTCAAAAATTGTACAACAGTCAGTATATGATTAATAACTTGCTTTTATCACACAGTGCCATTTACAATCACAGTCAATAACATGCATTAAGATTCCACGGGATGTAGTACTTAATTTGCCCACTCAAGAAGGATGGCGTTCTGATTAGGCCAATATGGGATTTAGACTTGTAACACGCCGAGCACTGAAGACACAGACAGAAAGATACAGAGAGAGGGGATACATAAAGAGAAACTGCATAATATTGTCCTATATATTGACACTGAATGGTTATGGTGATTTAATATACCACAATGCAGAAGGCTGTGTGGTTTGCGGATGTTACGTGAACCCCAGTGGCGGCTCGCATAGGGCGTGCTGCGGGTGGTGGGCGGGGCGGGGGAGGGGCAGGGTGGGGGGGTTAGTAAACTTGGACATACGACGGGACAGAGGAATGTAATAATTACTTTCCTCCGTTCCGTCATATGCCTAAGTTTACTAGCCCCCAACCCTGCCCCTCCCCCGACCCACCTCACCACCCCGCAGCACACCCTATACGAGCCGCCACAGGTGAACCCCAAAATGTCAATACAGATTGACATTAAACATTACCCATTATGCATTTTTAAATATACGTTTTTGAGGTAGTTTCCTTGAAAAGGGTATTTTTTTTAATTGGGAAATGTTTAATAAAACAGTAGGTGGAATACTGGCCTATACTGTTTTGTTATTTGAAGAATAAAGATGACAAAATACTTAGTCATGTCGTTAAGAATGGAGAAGTTCAGTAAAAAAAACCTTGGCTGTGATACAAAACATACTCTGTCTCTAGAATGCAGAGATTGTTGAAGCTTTTCTCTGCAAGGTGCAGCTAACAATGGAAAATAATTGATATTGGAATGTGTTTAGTACACACACACACACACACACACACACACACACACACACACACACACACACATATACACATTTTGTGCCCAGTGTTTTCCTCCGTGTTTAACAAGGACCTTATGTGGAAGGCAGTTAGGTTAATTGAGGCTTACAGCACAATATCTTATTTTTGCTACACCGTTTTTACTGAAATGTGTTGTATAAATAAGAGGAGTCCCACAGAAAAGTAATCTATGTAGAATACACATAGTGTGTGTATATTATATATATATATATATATATATATATATATATATATATATATATATATATAAAAATATATATATATATATATGTATATATTCACTGAAAAAACCATAGGTTTCACACATGTTATAGTTAGCGGAAATTTTACTGATAAAAAACCAGTGAAATTCCCCCGTTATAGTTAGTGCAGGCAACTATAACTCACGCGACCGCAATCCTCTGCTGATGCTAATACTGTATTTAGACACTTATTTGCCCATGTCTTCTTCCATACATTTTTAGCTATACATATATTACAAATATTTTTTTTTCATAAAGACACATATGTCATCAGCAGAAGATTGCGGTCGCGTGAGTTATAGTTGCCTGCACTAACTATAACGGGGGAATTTCACTGGTTTTTTATCAGTAAAATTTCCGCTAACTATAACATGTGTGAAACCTATGGTTTTTTCAGTGAATTTGCAAGGTTTTTTAAATGCTAATTCCTAACTATAACGTGTGTGAAACCTATGGTTTTTTCAGTGAATTTGTACGGTTTTTTAAATGCTAAGTTACTTTACGCCATTCGTGGCGTGCGCGCCCACTTAACGCAGTTCGTTCCGTGCGCGCACGGTGCGCTTCGCGCACCGTGCGCGCACAGTAAGCACGCGGTGCGCTTCGCGCACCGCGCGCCCACTTTACGCAGTTAGTGCCGTGCACGCACGGTGGGCACGCGGTGCGCTACGCGCACCGCGTGCCCACGTTACGCTAGATGGGCCATGTACGCACGATGCGCTTCGCGCACCGTGCGCACATGGAGGACATATGATGCACTTCGTTTTGAAAGGTAATATTTTAATTTTTCGTAATTTTTATAATCCATGCACAAATGGTGCCCTTCGGGCACCATTTGCACACGGGGTAGAGAGAGTGTGGATAATTTTTTCTTTTATTATTTTTGTTTAAAATATTCTAGTTTATCACACCTCTGGGGGGTCTTTGGGGACTCCCTCAACATGGCTATGTGTGTGGGAGCTGTCTAAACAGCCCCTTTACATGTTTTTTGGCTTTATTTTATAACCTAACTCTCAGTGCGAGAGAGAAAATGGCGGCCGCCGCTTCCTGGTTTCGGCCGATTCGAATGTTTACTAAGATCTAAGAGCCAATCAGAATCGCGCTCGCGCACGCCACCGTACGCGTACGGTAAGCGTACCGTAAGCGCACCGTAAGCTGGCTCAGATATATATATTGATTTAAAGGCTATTTTCTCAGAATCTTCTGAACAGATTTACACCAAACCTACAAAAGGCACTTCCTTGACCTGGGGACTACCTCTCTGCCAAATTTCTAGTAATTCTGTTCAGCCGTTCGGGCTGTAGCCCTGTCTAAAGGTCCTATGGAAAAATGCATGGGAAAAATGCGTTTTGGGACCCCCCTTTTATCTCAGCCCCCGCTTGACGAATCCCCCCGAGACTTTCAGGGTAGGAGCGGAGCGTAGCGCCCCACCTATTTTGAAAAATTCGCGAGGATTCGTCGACCGGCGCCAAAGTTATTCAAAATAGAATGTTGAGGATTTCCTATGGAAACGTGGTCCTAACTATAACTACCTACTGGCGACCGCCAGTAGGTAATATATATATATATATGTGCGCATTTTAATATAATATATGTACTGTTGCTTTAGGGGGTACTTCCTCATCGCATGCAATGACACATACTTTGCAAAAGCCCTTAATGATGTATTTTAATGTTAGAAGTTAGGGTTAAACACGTCTCCTTAACTCCGCTAGTCTGGGTGGCCCAAGCAAATCTCAAATATTGCAGGGATATTTAAAAGTACTGTACATTCAGTGCCCAGTAAAAACCTAATACAACTGCATCCCTAAAAGTACTCCTATGATTGGGATCAGATTTTGTGCTTTCTGGAGATCAAAAATATTACTCGTCGCACATGTGAATTGCCGAGCTAGTCGCAGGTTTCCAGATGGCAATATTGTGTGAAATTCTTGAGTTGCTGTTTCCCAAGTGTTGACTTGGGTGCACGGTACCATTTTGCATTGGGAAAATATAGCCCCGCCCTGAAACTGTACTTTTTTCTTCATTGGGAAAACATTTTCACCAAAGAAGACTCCTACAACCGTCACCCTTATACCCCCTCTAAAATTTGGATGTGTTTGGGACACTTTTTCTTCCTGGAAAGGAATTTACTTCAGCCTTTTGCTGGAGTAAATCTCTAAATATTCCCATCAGTGGTAAAGGACAAAGGGCCATATTCACAAGAAAATGTCAGCGCATGGAGCTGCACCAAATTTGGCTGCGCCAATCTCCGACATTTTCAAAATGCAAGGATAGACAGTATTCAGAAGAATACAGCGCACCCCTGTGTTTCCCATAGTGCTGGTGTAAAAAAAAAGTGCCAAGCGGCAGCACATGCACCATGCCGCCATGTGGCAGGAGTGCTTGCCTGCAGGGACAATTGTTTATGTGCAGGAAGGGACACCTTCTACATATAAACAATAATTCATGTAGATTTGCTCTTTCTATTTGTGCTGCAGAATGCAGCACACATGTAAAGAGCGAAAAACCAGGAGAAGTTAATAATTTCTTCTCGTTGCTCCATTCTAATGCCTGGTATATTTCATGACGTTCGTTTTTGGTGCTGCCTCAGCCTTTCTAAATCTGGGGCAGCGTCAAAAAGCAATGGATGCTGAATACCCATTACACGCCCCTTTGCAGAGGACTACAGCGGAAAGGAGCATATTTACAAGGTAGCGTTATGCCACGCAAATGTGAAAATTGTGAAAATGGGGCTGCGCCACCAGAGCGTCAAAAAAGTGGCACTCTGGTGGCCCCAGTGTGTGTTGGCGTGCACAAAACCACTTGTTCATCTACCACTCCCTGCTCTGGTGAGTTGTTTAGCACTGTGTAATTGTCCACAGTTGTGACAACATGGAACAACAAGCATTGGCATAGCCAATAGGTCTCGCCTTTGGGACCTTATAAGTGTTTAGCCATGCAACAGTTGCATAACTAAATACTTATAAGGTCCCAAAAGTGAGACCTATTGGCTATGCCGTGCGGCCGCGAAAGTGAAAGTGATCGCGATCAAACATCAAAGCGGCCGGGTGGCTGCGAAAGTGAAAGTAATTGCGGTCAAGCGCGGCGCGCGCGCCCGCGCACATGCACTGTAGCTCTAGGCTGGCCTGGTAGCACTTTTTGGAGCCCTCTCAATAAGTCTTGCCAGACCAGCGCATTCGCTGGGTCAAGTGAGACCTAAAAACTGCCTAATGCATCCCTATAGGGATTTTTAACCGGTTTGCACTTAGCTAAATTTCACTTGAGAAGACTCTCGCGGTGCAACCTTTAGTTCTTGTTGTACAGAAAGACAGTTCAGTCAACAGAAGCCAAAGCAGGAAACAGCAGAAAAATAAACACAGATCAAGTAAGTTCACACACGTTTAGTAAATTAAATTGTTTACATGCAGACACGTCTCCAGCTAACATGGCAAAGCTTAGAACGCCATCTGCTGGTGGACTCGTGGATCGCTCTAACTCTTCAAAGATCCAGTCGTACTAACGCCGTTAGAGTAATAATTACAACACAACCAGCATTTTATTAGGGGTGTTCTGCAGCGCGATTGATTGTTCAGGATTGCAAGTGCTTTTACCCACTTACACATTTTGATACGCAAGCAGAGGAAGGGTGGATGCAAATGTTAATAGGAAATCCTTTCTTTTCCCAGGAATTGGTGAGGATAGATACTGGACACGATTCGTTAAAAAAATAAATGATAGAGACGTACATGCAGGTTTAGTACGTCGCATGGGTGCAGTTTTCTGACTTTAAAGCAGTCACAAAGGTGTCTAGCAGTACTCATGGACACCTGAAACAGCTGCAGGTTTCTAGGAGTCCTCCTGAAATCAGTTTGCAAGTTATATTTCGCAAGATGCAATGCACACTTTTATATTTGCTTCTTCGAAAACACTCAGCAAGAGCAACACGAACTTTTTAAAAACATTTTTCTCCATGGTGAAAATGTTTTCCAGAAGGAGAAATCAATTCCCGTTTATCAATCGTGTGTGTTTCCAACCCATCCCCACACTCACAAAGGATTGACTCCTGCCCTTTGCAGCAGTACATCTAGCTCCCTTCATAATGAATCTCTTTCGAGGATTGACGTGGATCGGGAAAAGGTCTATGATTTTCCATAAACAAGTACCACAGCTTCATATGAGGAAGTTTAAGAGGGTAAGACAATTATATGGGAACCGCAAAAGTGGTTATATGCTTGTAAAAAAAAAAAAAAGGCTATGTGCCTGTGTAAGTTAAAGTTATATGTGCAAATAGCGTTGTGAAGTGGGCCCATTGTGTTCATGATCAAAAGCAGGTTGGCCAAGTAGAGTTTCACACAGCGTTGTTTTCTGCAGTCTGGGGTCTGATACCACTAGGATTTCTAGGTTTCAGCAAAAAATAGTATTAAAAAAACATAAAGAAGGAAGCGCAAGCAATACTCCCAAACGGGCAGCAAGAGGATTAAATGATCAGAGTAACCAAAAGGCAAGTCAACATATAATGACCATGTACAGAAGGCAGGGAATACTGAAATAAGATACTTCACTACTGCTGGGGTTCGACCATTAGTCCGCAAGAGTGGATCCGTAAAAGACTTTCAGAATAACCACTGGCTATGAAAAGTATTTCTGTTCAGATTAACTGTTCATAGGATTATGTCAAGGTGTGTTTTCTGCACCTCTGGCGTGGCCCTCATGAACCAACGTTGGATGAATTTCCTTGTAAGATGGTAGGGGAATAGGAAAGGCAGATTCCATACCCAGACCACTTGCACACTGAAATTCACCATTATGTGAAAGAAGGTGACAGTAGCCACTATAGTATAATTACCCGGGTCATCATTCGGATACATTACTTCTACCTGAACAACTATTTCTGAAGGTGACTGCCTAGCAGGAAGCGTGCATGCAGACCCGTCTTTTTATGTGCTTGATGGAAACTGATGGAAAGGTGATATGTTGTTATCTTATGTTATGTTATGCAGATTTGTAGTGCGCACTATAAGCCGGGAGGGTATCATGGCACTGACCAGGAGTGAATGTAGCTACACCTACGGCCTTGTGGGACTACCCAAAAAGCCAGGTCTTTTTGAGGAATGAAAGAAGTGAGGAGGAGGCTCCAATGTTGAGCGTCAGGTTGTTCCATGCTTTAGGATAGATGCAGGAGAAGGCTCGGCCACCGGATCTGGTTTTCCGTATGCGTGGGATTTGTGCAAGTAGGAGTTCGGAGCAGCGGAGTTGCCTGGAAGGTTTGTGAAACTAATGCAACTAAGGTGTGCTGGCCCAGCGTTATGTAGTGCCTTGAAAGTGTGGTTGGGGAGAACGAATTGTGCTCATTTGTGAACGGAGTCAGTGGAGCGCCTTCAGGTGTGGTGTGATGGGTGTGCGGCGTAGGAGGTTGAGAGTGATTCTGGCCGCCGAGTTCTGAATGGTCTGGAGTCTTCTTGTGAGATTTTTTATTGATCCTGGCATGGAGGGTGTACCCATAGTCTAAATTGCTTGTAACCAGGGTGTTAGTGATGGTTTTCTGGGTGCTGATTGAGGACCATTTGAAAATCTTCTTCAGTATATTCAGGGTGTGGAAGCAAGAGGCAGTGACAGCATTGACTTGGGCGGTCAATTCGAGTTTGCTGTGGATGAGGATCACAAGGTTCTTGGAGTGAGTGGTATGGGTGGGTGTTGGACCTAGCTCTGTTAGCCGCCAGGAGGAGTCACACAGTGATGTGCTCTTCCAGAAGATCACTATTTCGCTGTTATTGGCGTTCAGCTTCAGACAGTTGGGTCTTCATCCAGTAGGCAATTTCAGTAATGTAGGCATTGAAGTGGATCCGGGGATTGAACGTCTTGTCCATGAGCGAGACAATGAGTTGTGTGTCGTCAGCGTAGA
This sequence comes from Triturus cristatus, assembly GCF_964204655.1. Classification (NCBI taxonomy): domain Eukaryota; kingdom Metazoa; phylum Chordata; class Amphibia; order Caudata; family Salamandridae; genus Triturus; species Triturus cristatus. The sequence goes on along the minus strand of NC_140593.1, from coordinate 378,383,823 downwards.
AAAGGACATTGCGTTGTGATAGTGAATGATGATGGGTAGAGGTTTCATGTTTGTGTTGAAGAGGGTCGGGCTCAGGGAGAAGCCTAGCAGAGCTCTCTAGGTGAGGTTGCAGGCTTTTGAGGAGTATGGTGCCAGGCTGACTGATCCAGAACTGATTAAACGCTGATGAACACAAAAACAATTCTATTAAATTATATCTTTCATTTAAAAAAATGCTAGCATACTACTACTGGTCTGAGCATAGTTGGAGGTTTCAATGTAAGACACAAAACATGCAGTGGCACTTCAAGAGAATTCTATAGCCAAATCTAGAAAATCTCATCTGGTTTTCCATGTAAAAATGTGCCCACTATGCAACAAATGACTGTTCTGTTGGAATCGTCCTACGTATATGTAAATGTATAGGTATTTATATAGCGCCAATGACCACTACGGGTATCTCAGCGCTGCACTCATACCGCTGAAGGAACCCTTCCTGGCTTTCCACTCCACTCCTGGGCACCCCCATGGTGAGGCCAGGCATCCCAGCGCTGTTGGGGCCGTTGTGGAGATTAAGCAAGCTATTGCCCAGAGTTGCAGCATGGGACCCAAGATTAGAATAGGCACTGAGGCGAGAATATCCTGTCCGCGGAATTTATAGCCCGAGACCCTGCCGCGACGGGAATCGAACCCTGGTCCCAGACCAGTGCTCTGCATCGAGGTCTGCCACTCTAACCATTGAGCCACACTTCTCCACTAACAACACATTTCAGTAAAAACGGTATAGGAAAAATAAGATATTGGGCTCTCTACCTCAATTAACTCAACTGCCTTCTACATAGGGTCCTTGTTAAGCATTGAGGGAAAAAAAATGGGCATAAAAAATCTCCTGCTGTATTCCCATTTGCACAAAGTTTCTGTATCCAATTTAGTGTTAAAAAAAAATGGAGCATATTTTGGTTGTGGTTTTGTGCCAAATTTGGCACTCTGTTTTACCATTTGCTAGTAACAAGTACTTAATTTTTTCTCACCGGTTAATGGGTGCAGAGGTAAAAAGGGTCGCTAAAATTGTTTGCGCGGAGGTCTTGTTCGACAGTGGGGAGATGCTGGATACAGGCAGTGAAGAGATGAACATGAAATACAGGCCTACCAACCTAACAGATGCCTAAAGCCAGCTTGTTAGGAATATCCTCATTTAAAACCCCAAAAAAGATGAGTAAGAGAGCGGCAAAGCGTACACTATTAAGAATAGCAATTAGGGAAAATGAGGTGCCCACAATAAGCGACAGGATTAGAGCTGTAGAGGGAACGGCATCAACGGAGGAAGTAAACCAAAAAGTACCAAATAGCTGAAACCCTTGGTTATAGGTCAGAATATTGATAACAACATATTGTCTGACATGAATAAATACATAAAATATCTCTCCACTGGATGTACACTATTTTCAACGCCAAAGGGGCAATGTTTAGGTAGATTATATTTAGAACGTTATATTAAGCTGGGACGATATTTAAACCACACCGTACCATAACTAAGGCTTCAATCAATCAATCATTTGTAGAGCGCACTACATACCCGTGAGGGTCTCAAGGTGCTGGGGAGGGTAAAGCGCTACTGGTAAAACAGCCAGGTCTTGAGCATCCTCCTGAAGGTCAGCAGGTCTTGGGTCTGTCGTAGACTCAGTGGGAGGGTGTTCCAGGTCTTGGCGGCGAGGTGGGAGAAGGATCACCCGCCGGTGGTTGTTCTTCAGATGCGAGGGACGGCGGCGAGTGCGATGTCGGCGGAGCGGAGCTGGCGGTTGGGAATGTAGAAGGAAAGTCGTCTGTTGAGGTAGGCTCGGCCGGTCTTGTGGAGTGCCTTGTGTGCGTGGATGAGGAGCTTGAAGGATATCCTCTGGTTGACGGGGAGCCAGTGCAGGTTTCTCAGGTGGGGGGTTATGTGGCTGTGGCAAGGTACGTCGAGGATCAGTAGTGCACATGCGTTTTGGATGCGTTGCAGTCGTTTGATGAGCTTGGTCGGGGCTCCCACGTAGAGGGCGTTGCCGTAGTCGAGTCTGCTGCTGATGAGGGCCTGGGTGACTGTTCTTGTATCTGTCGGGATCCACCTGTAGATCTTGCAGAGCATGCGGAGGGTGTTCCAGATCGAACAGACTGGCATTCGTATACGACTTCTGGTTCCCATCAAATGAGCTACCCCATTATGGGGAAAAACACAGTTGTTGTCATGTAGAAGCTGTCAAGTTAATGCAGAACAATTTTTACTGTCTAGTAAGGGAAGAGGTGACCTATGAACCAGAGGCGCAACTAGAAGCCAAATAACAAATTTCGGGGGCGGCTGAATCTTTAAGCAATAGGCAGAGTGGAGCTGCAGGGGCTCTTTGAAGGCGTGAAACAACAGCGAGGCCTCATTAACATGCAAATGGTTTTTTAAAGACCTGTGAAGTGCTTGGGTGCGGCTGTGTGTGTGCCCGGGAAGCTGTCTCATCCCGGTGCCACACACGACAGGGGGGTCTGAAGCCCTTTGAGTCCAATGGGTGTTGCGCGCCTGCTACGAACACTTTGACATATCCTTCTGAAGAGCCATGCAGCCAGCCACTGGATCCCATATCAATATGTGCCTTGGAAGAAGGCCCTTGACAGACTAAGGTTCCCTTTTGATATGAGCCATAAGAGATCCCTTCAACTGTACATAACGAAAGAATAATGTGTTAGCCTACCTCCTGCCTTTAATGGCCAATTGCATTCAGCTTTATGTTAATTCTTAATTTTGTATTATTTGTGTTATGTTTATTATAAGGAAAAGAATTTAAAAATGTTTGCAGACGTTCTTACCTCTAAATCAAGAAAGTCTATAATAGCCACCGAGGTGGCCAAGAGCACAGCTCTCTAACTGGCGATCTCACAAACAAACAGACACTCACCTCCTCTCTCATGTTTGCTTCATGGACCAATGCCAATATCATCTTGAAGAAAATGGCATCAGTGGGCCCCTAGGTGTCCTTCATCATTAAATGGTGTCATCAATCTTTTCACTACAATGTTTTTAACCATCGTAATTTCAGCAAAGTTTTATAAAACTGACTTTCTGACATGGGCTCCCACAAACAGAAACAGGTTAAACCCGAAAACACAAATCATCTGAAACAACTCGGATACAGCAATGGAGGGGATATCCTTCCTCTCACCACAACCGCAGGAGGTCAATTCATAGCTAACCAGGATTTCTGGAAGCAAATCTTGTATGTATTGATTTTGAAAGTTATTCACAATCCAACACCCTAGCCAGTGACTGGAAAAAGTAAACTGGTGTAAGTTAAATGGGGGTAAAAATGAAGTAGAGGAAGGTGGTGGACAGTCAGATCTATGGACCACTGAGGACTGGCCTCTGATTTCAAAATATGCCCTGAACAGGTTCAGCAAGTCGTATACTTATTACTGACACTGAAACATCAATGCAACTGCAAAGTCTCAGTATGTATATGCTTCACTTCTTCAGCAAGTTCTTGCTAGTCCATCTGCCTTTTACAAGAATAGCTGTGACATCCACCATTGCTGCCCTTGTGGTGGATTATAGTAAATGTTATATAGGCACCAATCTAAATACCATTAAATTGTTACCCCTGGTAAAAAAAAGTGCAGCAGTCTGTTTCATCACAGAGACAAAAAAAGAAATGAACCTCCAATTGGAGACGTCATGTTCACCTCAACAACATCTTTCTAACTCACAACACCTTGCTTTGCAGAGCTAACCGAACTTATTAGTTAGGCCTCAGCACACCCTTGCAAGAAGACCATGTAGGTGGTAAAGCACTGATACCCAAACAGTTCACTCTCCTCACACAACCACACCCCAACGTAACCCTGATAAGATGCTGGCTAAAAGATAGCAAACACACATGGGCACCACAGTTCGGGATAACCAGCAAACAGTGCCATTCAACAGCACTAATAATTCAGAGCAAGCAATTCCCATCTCATAGTACGAATCAAATGGCAAAGTCCCATGGTACGCTCAGCGATGCACATAGTTCACCATCACTAAATAGTACATCAAGGAAGCTGACCATCTCTTTACCAACTAGTACAATGACTCCAGACCAGCATGACACAGGCCAATGAGAAATCCTACCACTGTCTGGAAAGTGCTGGAAACCCATACAGAAATTAGGACTACCCAGTGCACATGGGTGATAAAATACCACACAATAATCTATGTCAGGCACAGGACAGTTTGTTTGATTGCCAAGTTCAAACAATCCCTTCCAAACCGGAATGTAGGATCTTTGGATGTCTGTTGCCTCGTCTTCCCTCACTTAGGCACAACCAAAACTGAAGTAAGCACTTCCTCAGTGATATCTGTCATTCTAGACACATCATTGAAGACCACCACAGAGTAGAGAGCGGAAAATGACTCTCAACCCCTAAATAAGAAAGCAAAGGCCTTCTTCTAAGAACCATGAAGCCACCTTAGTAGCAAGTGTGCAATTTATAGACCTCACAACCTATAGCAATATTTCCAGTTTTTGTAAATCAGTATTTTTGTAAAAACTAGTAGATTTCCTCTCTGTAGATACAGCAACCCATATCCATTAAAAATTCACATCTTCATATCTATTTAATTTAAAGATGCCAACATTACTGCTTTACAAGAGGATGACCAAAGCCCATACTCAATTTCCAATCAGAAAATGATCTAATGTATAGTAGGTTTGCGTGTATCCACCTTGATGCCCATTGATAACTGCTCGCAAGCGCCAGCTCTGGAGCTCAAAATAAAAGCTCCTTGATAGGGGATGTTGCACAAGGGAGAAGTTTATATGATTTAGAGTACAGCACGGATGCTTTCAGGGCATGCTGTCAGGCACCTCAAAGTACAAGAATTGAAGGTGACAATAAAATACTAGGAATATTAAAGTATATCTTCCCCGGAGTCCTGTAATATTCGGCATACAATGGACTTGCAATTGCCCTCCATTACATTTTCTAAAAGCGGCTAGAATGATAGATCCAAGCCATTTGAACTAACAAGAAAAGATAGAAGGAGCTAATTTCCTCTTACAGATAAAGGGTTTTGACGTGAGGAGATGAGAAGCCAAGGGTATAATATCCTGCATCGAGTAGAGTGCAGTTTATTGAACCGCGAGCAGAAGAGACCTGTCCCAAGAGCAACAATCTCATGAAATAACCCTCGCTCAACCATTAAAGAGCAAGGTATCTCTAATGTATGAAAATACCTGTCTTTGGAGATGATGAAAGCAATTTAGTGGATAACAATTTATTGGAAAACAGCTTCAAAGAGCTGGAAAACCTCCCGGTCACAGAAGGACGCTAGGGGCATTTCACCAGTACAGGAGATTTAAAGAGGCACAAAAAAGGTATGTATCTATGCAGTGCTCCAAAAACAATGCAGCAAAACAAACGAATTAGCTTCCTGCTAGAAGAGACCCACCTTGCAAATAAGCAGGTACTTAAATAATCCTTCTCTTTACAAGAAAAGCCTAATTTCCCATGTGGCCTGTAGGGTTGTATTTTGAGACACTTTACTAAACACGTGTAGCACACATATCAAAAACATGAAATGGGTTTGTCAAACATACAGAAACACTGTGCTTTAACCCCTTACAATATGAAACAAGCATTGGCAAAGCCATTAGGTCTGGTAGTGGTCACACGCCTTTTGGTTTTTGTATTGTCACAGTTTTGATAAACGTTTATTGTTGGGAAAGCTCCAGACCCTTCAATCTACAAAAACACGGGCTAAAAGCAAAAACTATTTTGATATCTTAAAAGAACACATTACCATAGTATTCTGTATCTTCTATGGGACCTACTCTGTGTGTGGATGTGCTCCTTGTGAAAGAGCATAATGCTGTCACTCACAGCAAAGTGAGCCAATGGCTGAAGTGGCTGCTACACTGTCCCATGATGGATGCTGTAGTGGGCAGTAGAAAAATGTGAATGGTAGAATAACAGACCAATGGATGAAGAGGACTGGCTGAAAGCCCCTATAAGTAAGTACATCTGTCATATAATTTTAGTGAAATCAAGAAGTCTTGGCTAACATCAGTCCTAAAAATGGGTGGCTGAAGTATGTACATCTGCTTAGTATCAGTGCAATCTCATACAGCCTTCCATTTCTAGTCTGGAATTTCTCACTGTTTCAGCATGTTGTGGTGAATGATTAAAACTATAAAGGTGAACTTTCTTCTGCTTTAAGTTACACACATCTTTCCTAATGTTACATGTTTTATGTAGTGTACATTACCTTTTGAGGCCATCTAAGCCATTTCTTTAGATATCTTTATTTTTTTTTAAAAATATTTTTATTGAGTTTTTCTATTGTCCAGAAAAAAAAAAGGTCACAATTTTGCACAAAGCACAGTCCCTTGCCCGAGAGGCCCATAGATCAGAAAACATGAAAACAATCCTTTATCCCCCAAAATATACATAAGTTCAGATTTTTTTCTTTTTTCCAGACTTATTTTCAAACATTCTCCTTCCACCTCCTGATAGGTTCCCATATACGTTTTCCTAAAATTCTACCCTTTTCCCCTTCCTATCATATATCCCTTTTTCCAGATTATATACTGACAACAGTCTAGCCAACCATTGATGGAATGTTGGGGCTACCTTATCCAGCCATGCTGTTGCCACACAGATTCTCAAAACTGACATAGCCATGAACAAGAAGCAAGACGAGCTAGCCTGCTCATTTCCCCCACCCACCCCAAGGAGAATCCATGCTGGCGTAAGAGCAACATTAATTCCTAAATGTATATTGTTAGAAATGGGATTTCTGGTTGGCTGAGGCTTGCGCCAAAGCCAGGCAGAAACCACCACTCTAGTCAGGGCAAGGAAGTTACACGCCAAAGATAACCCCTGCTCACCCCCTTGGTAGCTTGGCACGAGCAGACAGGCTTATCCCTGAGGCGATGTGTAAAGCGTTTGCGCGCGCACCCAGCAACAACACCCAAGGCCCACCACAAAGGAAACTCCACACAAGGTATTCTATAAAAATAGCCTTTGTATTATACACAACACATTAGATAAAAACACACACTCTACAATGTGCCAACAGGCACGGGCAGAATTTACAAGGGATTATATATACAGGGGACAGGGCCACATGGACCACTGTCAGGAATTAGCACTTAGAACATAGCACAAATCACCAATAGTAAACATAGGACATAACACAAAGTAACTGTAGAGCACAGCCAGTCTCTACTGGCGCACTTATGACCTCAGTGTCATCACACTAGCATCAGGTGTAAAACCTATCCTGCACCTATCACAGGGGCATAAATCACATTATGCAATTCTCGCAAGTCTAACGCCTTAGACCTAGCCCCCTAAGTACACCTACACTAGGGGCGTACACAACACAGGGAAGTACATTCTTCCTACCATCAACCTACGCAGGTAAAACAACCTCCTAGGCAGAACTAAACACATTTAGAGGTACAAGACACAGGGTGCGCCAAACATACTATACACAGTACATTTCCTAGCACCAAAAGCATGAACACAGGGTGCGCAAAACATACTACACCGTACATTTCCTAGCACCAAAATCGCATTATAGTCCAGGTTGCGCCAGAACCTAAACGTAGCAGCTGCCCACTACTTGCTGGGCAGCTGGGGACAAGGCAGGGCCTAAACGCTGCAGCTGGCACTAAGTGCTGCGCAGCTGTGGAAGTAAAATGAGGCATGGGCCCTCCAACGGTCCTTGATACACTGTCACAACGTTGGAGCCACCTAGGCTCTAGAAACAATATTGCCCCCTTGTTGGAGCCATCTGGCTCTGGAAATACATAGCCCCTCTGGAGCGCACCGGCTCCGTGATTAACTGGGGCCCCCAGAGCGTTGGAGCCCTCTGGCTCTAGACTACTGATGGCCCCGTGGGAGCCTCGTGGGCCCAAACCATAGATTGCCCAGAATAACGTGGGAGCGGCCCGCTGCAAGACGGGGCCGCTCGAAACTGGCAGTACCGCATCGTGCCTCAATCAGGCACCAACCAGAGGCCATACGGAGCATCCCCCCCAGCCCCTTCTTACTCACCGGGCTGTTCTCAGGGGGGGCTCCTCTCCAGATGCAGCAGGCAGCAGGCGGGGCTCTCTCTTGCTCAGGAGAGCCTCGCCGAGGATTCAGCTGCCACCACTCTCGCCGCAGGCTTCACCGGTGCAACGGGCGGGGCTCTCTCAACACCCTGGGAGCCCCTCTCGGCCCGCAACCACGCCTCCTTACTTCAGCTGGTCACCCGGGGCTCTCCCTCGCTCTCGGGAGCCCCGGGGGAAGACAACGGCTTCTTCCGCTTCCCGGCTCGCTGGCCGGAACTTCCCTCGCGCTGGGCCAAGCCCCGCCCACGTCTTGGCGCGGGCTGCCTGGCTTCCGGTTCTCCCGCGACTCGGGCCACAGCGGTGATTGAGGAGACAGTTACGTCGCGGGGTGGGCACCCGCGACGTGAGAAATATTTAGAAGGCGGCCATGACGTGGGGTGGGCACCCGCGATCATCACGGGCAAAGTCACGGGGTGGGCACCCGCATATACTTAACATAAAGCGGAGTAGGCTCCCGCTATTAATGACCAAAGAAGCGGGGTGGGCACCCGCGAAAGCAGCATCATGGGGGAATCCCTACGCTGGGGATTCCCTCTCTCTTGCTCGTTGTGCAGCGCCGTGCTGCGAGGCCCACGCGCTCCCAGGGCCCTTGGTAGGCTGTAACAAGCCTTGGCAAAGGGAAAAGTTCTAATCAGTCCTGGGCATTAGAAAAGGGAGCAAAGCAGCTCCCAGCCAAGGAAAAAGGTCCAGTAAGTCCATCTGGCATCCAGGGGCTGGGCAGGGCCCAGGGAGGCAAGCCTTCCCCTGGGCCCCAGCAGCAGCACGCCCCTGGTAGATTCGAGTTAGAACAAGAACATTTTGTAAGGGGACACAGCCCCTTTTTATACACCACATCCCTTTGTTCTGGGTTCAGGGTGAGGGGGAAAACCAGTCGCAGCTGGTTGGGGAGCACCCTTGATGTGCTCAGCCCCTCACTCTATTCATTGGCAGGGCTAGGGTCGTCAGTCGCACCGCAGGGGGCGGGGCCAGCATTGTGTGTGGAAAACCCTGTCCTATTCAGGACCCAGGTGTACTCCTCCCACCCATCTAGCTGTTGATCTCCCCATTCACCACTGGGTGACTCATCCTGACTCTGGGGAATTCCCTAGTCCGTCACCTGACCTCACCAGCCAATCGCCAGACAAGCCACACATTTCAGACTGCACACTGAAGTGCCCACTTCTAGAAGTGGCACTTCCACACCAGGTACATGCACGCCGCACACATCAACGCGCAGCATTCACTCACACGAGTCCGCACATACCAAACACGGGCCTGCACACCCCACGCATCAGGAACTACCGGGACACATACATTCCCCCATGCATTCCTATGGGAGGGCAGGCCAACCTCAACACATGCACTCAGAGCACGCACGCACTTTACCCTGGGACACAGGGAAAGTGCGCAGGAACCAAACAAATCACCACACCAAGTCACCAATAAAAAGCAAAAAGTTCAGGGGTGAACCTGCCAGAAGGGCCAAGTCCAACACAACCCCCTTCCAGCCAAAACGCAGGGCAGCCCAATCACCACCGTGATGGACTTCCCTGCTTGGGGCGATAGAACACGGACGCAGGCCCGCACTGCAGGGACACTCTCCGGTTCTACGCCATTCTCAATCAACATGGTTCCATCCGAAAAAAAACAACCGAAAAGAACTCAGGCCCAACTAGGCTACCCCACTGGTACTACCTAGTTGTCCACGGCCAGGACCAGGCCCTAGGCCACCCAGATACCACTGGTCCTTGCCAAACCCAGAGTGGGGGGTAGTAACCCCTGGCATACAAGCCATTCTCCACTCTCCCTCTCAGTGTAGTTCCCAACTACCACTGATCCTTCAACCTAGGGTCCGCACCCTCAGGCTGACCAGAGGTCACGGGCAAGAATGCCCCACCCTACCTCTACTTCTGGGGTTCCGCACCCTCCCAGGGAAGCACCCACCAGAACACAACTCTCCCACCAGTTCAGGACCTCTCTCCACCAACTGGTCTACCACCTGGGATCCAAGTTCGCCGGCTGCACCGGGGTCAGAGGCGAGGCCGCCCTCCCTCTGCACCCCCTTCCAGAGTTCCGCACCCTCCCAACTGGAGTGGTACCCCTAGAAGGCAAACCGGCCAGGACACTGACTACAGTCGTCCTTACGTCCAGATCCGGAAACACCGGCTACTGGCTCCCCAACCGAGGGACGTACCCTTTGGTCAGATGCCTGGCGGACCAGGACTTCTTAAGGGTGACACATACCTAGCGTGTCGTGTGACAGCCTGCCTGGCGCAGAGCTCACGACCTCCTGTCCCTCTGACAGTGCGTGAAGATGCCCCAGCAACCTGGCGCAGAGCTCACGACCTCCTGTCCCTCCGACAGTGCGTGAAGATGCCCCAGCAACCTGGCGCAGAGCTCACGACCTCCTGTCCCTCCGACAGTGCGTGAAGATGCCCCAGGACAGACGTGGCGTCACCATGGTCACTCATTGGTGGCTCAGCCCATCTGGCCGGCCCCCTGACCCACTGGTTCCCACTGGGGACCTCTCCCCCTCTCACCCCTCACAACTGTACCCCACCTGCTATCAGGGGGGTATCACCTCACAATTGCCCGGAGAACCAGGACTTCCTGGGAGTACATATACCCTCCCGAGGGTGACACATACCTAGCGTGTCGTGTGACAGTCTGCCTGGCGCAGAGCTCACGACCTCCTGTCCCTCTGACAGTGCGTGAAGATGCCCCAGGACAGAAGTGGCGTCACCATGGTCACTCATTGGTGGCCCAGCCCTTCTGGCCGGCCCCTGACCCACTGGCTCCCACTGGGGACTCTTCCCCCTCTCACCCCTCAAAACTGAACCTCTGCACCCTCCACCTAGGAGTGGCACTGCTCGACACCAAAACTGATGGAGGCCTGACTACAGACACTCCCAGCTTACCTCAAACAGGAAGAACCACCTCGAAGAACAGTCCAACAGGACAGACTAGGCTCCCTACCTGGTGTTCCCTCATGGAACCAACCAGTCCTGGAGACTGAGGTTGGGGTTGGGAATACAACCCAGGGTCACGCCCTCAACCAGTTCAGGCGTGAGACCACTCAACCTCCTCACAAATAAGGGTACCTAGCTGGGCTACTCTAAACCATCTCCGCCGCAAGGGTTTGTGGAGATACCTGCACCATTCTTCTAGGGTTACTCCCAAAAACAAGCTCACAATAATTTACACACACCATTTAACACTCAATCTTCCAGTGCAACACAACATTCATCCACACTCACACCCCCCAGACTAGTAAGACAGTTTCTACCGCCCCTGATTTCTCAACCTGACCACCACGTGACACAGGTACTATCCCTCTGGGAACTGGGAATGGGACATTCACATTCATCCAGCGCATTACACATTCATCTCCAAACCCCTCCCAAGACTGGTAAGACAGTTTCTACCGCCCCTGATTTCTCAACCTGACCACCACGTGACACAGGTACCACTACCCCGGGAACTGGGAATGGGAATACATGCACTGGACACACATCTGCTGCCACCACTGGATCCCACCCTCTGGTGAATCCAGAAAACACAATGCACTAAGGGGGATGATCTACCCCCCCGAGCTAGGGACACCTCACTCACAGTGCACAAGAACACATTTCCAAAGAAATGACATTTAAAAGCAAACTTTAAAACAATAATCCCTATACCATGTGATTTATCTAAATGCAGAGTTTTGTAGTGCGGCCAGTTGCTGCTGCGGTACAGCGCAACGCAAGTCCAAATCCCACCGCTGATCACCAATGTTAGAAATGGGATTTCTGGTTGGCTGAGGCTTGCGCCAAAGCCAGGCAGAAACCACCACTCTAGTCAGGGCAAGGAAGTTACACGCCAAAGATAACCCCTGCTCACCCCCTTGGTAGCTTGGCACGAGCAGACAGGCTTATCCCTGAGGCGATGTGTAAAGCGTTTGCGCGCGCACCCAGCAACAACACCCAAGGCCCACCACAAAGGAAACTCCACACAAGGTATTCTATAAAAATAGCCTTTGTATTATACACAACACATTAGATAAAAACACACACTCTACAATGTGCCAACAGGCACGGGCAGAATTTACAAGGGATTATATATACAGGGGACAGGGCCACATGGACCACTGTCAGGAATTAGCACTTAGAACATAGCACAAATCACCAATAGTAAACATAGGACATAACACAAAGTAACTGTAGAGCACAGCCAGTCTCTACTGGCGCACTTATGACCTCAGTGTCATCACACTAGCATCAGGTGTAAAACCTATCCTGCACCTATCACAGGGGCATAAATCACATTATGCAATTCTCGCAAGTCTAACGCCTTAGACCTAGCCCCCTAAGTACACCTACACTAGGGGCGTACACAACACAGGGAAGTACATTCTTCCTACCATCAACCTACGCAGGTAAAACAACCTCCTAGGCAGAACTAAACACATTTAGAGGTACAAGACACAGGGTGCGCCAAACATACTATACACAGTACATTTCCTAGCACCAAAAGCATGAACACAGGGTGCGCAAAACATACTACACCGTACATTTCCTAGCACCAAAATCGCATTATAGTCCAGGTTGCGCCAGAACCTAAACGTAGCAGCTGCCCACTACTTGCTGGGCAGCTGGGGACAAGGCAGGGCCTAAACGCTGCAGCTGGCACTAAGTGCTGCGCAGCTGTGGAAGTAAAATGAGGCATGGGCCCTCCAACGGTCCTTGATACACTGTCACAACGTTGGAGCCACCTAGGCTCTAGAAACAATATTGCCCCCTTGTTGGAGCCATCTGGCTCTGGAAATACATAGCCCCTCTGGAGCGCACCGGCTCCGTGATTAACTGGGGCCCCCAGAGCGTTGGAGCCCTCTGGCTCTAGACTACTGATGGCCCCGTGGGAGCCTCGTGGGCCCAAACCATAGATTGCCCAGAATAACGTGGGAGCGGCCCGCTGCAAGACGGGGCCGCTCGAAACTGGCAGTACCGCATCGTGCCTCAATCAGGCACCAACCAGAGGCCATACGGAGCATCCCCCCCAGCCCCTTCTTACTCACCGGGCTGTTCTCAGGGGGGGCTCCTCTCCAGATGCAGCAGGCAGCAGGCGGGGCTCTCTCTTGCTCAGGAGAGCCTCGCCGAGGATTCAGCTGCCACCACTCTCGCCGCAGGCTTCACCGGTGCAACGGGCGGGGCTCTCTCAACACCCTGGGAGCCCCTCTCGGCCCGCAACCACGCCTCCTTACTTCAGCTGGTCACCCGGGGCTCTCCCTCGCTCTCGGGAGCCCCGGGGGAAGACAACGGCTTCTTCCGCTTCCCGGCTCGCTGGCCGGAACTTCCCTCGCGCTGGGCCAAGCCCCGCCCACGTCTTGGCGCGGGCTGCCTGGCTTCCGGTTCTCCCGCGACTCGGGCCACAGCGGTGATTGAGGAGACAGTTACGTCGCGGGGTGGGCACCCGCGACGTGAGAAATATTTAGAAGGCGGCCATGACGTGGGGTGGGCACCCGCGATCATCACGGGCAAAGTCACGGGGTGGGCACCCGCATATACTTAACATAAAGCGGAGTAGGCTCCCGCTATTAATGACCAAAGAAGCGGGGTGGGCACCCGCGAAAGCAGCATCATGGGGGAATCCCTACGCTGGGGATTCCCTCTCTCTTGCTCGTTGTGCAGCGCCGTGCTGCGAGGCCCACGCGCTCCCAGGGCCCTTGGTAGGCTGTAACAAGCCTTGGCAAAGGGAAAAGTTCTAATCAGTCCTGGGCATTAGAAAAGGGAGCAAAGCAGCTCCCAGCCAAGGAAAAAGGTCCAGTAAGTCCATCTGGCATCCAGGGGCTGGGCAGGGCCCAGGGAGGCAAGCCTTCCCCTGGGCCCCAGCAGCAGCACGCCCCTGGTAGATTCGAGTTAGAACAAGAACATTTTGTAAGGGGACACAGCCCCTTTTTATACACCACATCCCTTTGTTCTGGGTTCAGGGTGAGGGGGAAAACCAGTCGCAGCTGGTTGGGGAGCACCCTTGATGTGCTCAGCCCCTCACTCTATTCATTGGCAGGGCTAGGGTCGTCAGTCGCACCGCAGGGGGCGGGGCCAGCATTGTGTGTGGAAAACCCTGTCCTATTCAGGACCCAGGTGTACTCCTCCCACCCATCTAGCTGTTGATCTCCCCATTCACCACTGGGTGACTCATCCTGACTCTGGGGAATTCCCTAGTCCGTCACCTGACCTCACCAGCCAATCGCCAGACAAGCCACACATTTCAGACTGCACACTGAAGTGCCCACTTCTAGAAGTGGCACTTCCACACCAGGTACATGCACGCCGCACACATCAACGCGCAGCATTCACTCACACGAGTCCGCACATACCAAACACGGGCCTGCACACCCCACGCATCAGGAACTACCGGGACACATACATTCCCCCATGCATTCCTATGGGAGGGCAGGCCAACCTCAACACATGCACTCAGAGCACGCACGCACTTTACCCTGGGACACAGGGAAAGTGCGCAGGAACCAAACAAATCACCACACCAAGTCACCAATAAAAAGCAAAAAGTTCAGGGGTGAACCTGCCAGAAGGGCCAAGTCCAACATATATCTAGAAAAGATTCAATAGCCCTGAGCAGCAAATTAAGTTGTGGACATAACGCAAAAATATGGATGATATCAGCCTCGCCGCTGTCACACCAGGGGCACGTAATTCCTGTTGTTATCCCCCATTGAGCAATCCTATCAGGTGTATGGTATAAAGAATATATTGTTTTATAATGTAGGGCCTGTAGTGCTGCTGAGCAGAGTATGGTCCGCCCCAACTCTAGAGAGTCCTGGAAGCAATCCTGGTCGACCTGGAGCAGATCTGCCCATTTCCTTCCATATTTTTCCAGATAACGCTTCTTAAGACAGACAGCTCAGCATAGATTTTCCTTATAGAACATTCTGCCCCGCCCTCAATGACATCCAGTATCCTATTTTTACAGAACCCGGCAGTGCCGCCCTGTTTATTTATCAAATAACTCCGAACTTGCAAAAACTTAAAAAAATTATTCCTAGTGATACCATACTTCCCTTGGATTTCGGTAAACTGTAAGACGCCTTGAGCTCCCATGAGGTCCTCCAATTTCCGAATCCCCCGCCGCCTCCAATAACCCATAACAGTATCTGCAAACATTTCTCCTGGGAGAGACACATTCCCTTCGATCCGAGTATAGGCGTTGAATCTACCCAGCCCCAGTTTTTTACAAAAGGATGCCCAAATTTTAAAGCCGGCTATAAGTGTCTTAAATCTGGTTCTTTTATAGTACCCGGGATTTGTATATTTCAGGAAGCAGCTTCCTGCATCTTCACCAATAAGTATTGCATAAATATCAGTTGATCATATCTTAACCTGCGGATCTGAGGTGTCTCCTCCCATAAGCCCACTCATGTACTGGAAGGTTGCTGCCCAGTAATATAACTTAAAATCAGGAACCGCCCATCCTCCCCTATCCCTAGGAAGAGCTAAAAATCGAAGGGCTCTCCTGGTTTTCCCTTGTGCCCATATGAATCTGTTGATCAAACATTCAATTGCCGCAAACCATTTACCTTCAAATATCAATGGGATTGTCCTAAACAGATAGAGGAATTTGGGCAAAATGATCATTTTAACCACGTTAGAGCGCCCAACAAGGGAGAGATGAAGGTTATGTATCCTATCAAGGTCTTTCTTGCTTTTAACCATTATAGGTTCAATATTGTGCTCTACGATCTTATCTAAATCTGTTGATATACTAATACCGAGATACCCAGCCGAGATAACTACCCGCACATCGTTACAAACCACCTGACTATTCTTAATGATCTGTGTCTTGGGGCCATTTAACGCATATCCCGATATCCGACCGAATACCTCAGCCACCGTTTCTACTTCCACAATTGCCCTAGTTGGGGAAGGAGTCACTATCGCAACGTCGTCCGCATAAACTAGAGTTTTAAACAGTTGGCCCTGAATCTTTATCGGAATAATTTGGTCGTTTATTTCCAACTTACGAATCAGCGGATCAATGTAAACCACAAATAGCAGTGGCGAGCATGGGCACCCTTGACGGGTACCTCGTTTAATCTGCACTACCGATGTATGCCCTCCGTTGATTCTAAGGTGGGCTGTGGGAGATCGGTAAAGTGCCTGAATTGCCCTAATAATCCCTACTCCAATACCACACCACGATAGAGCAGCCCAGAGGTAGTCCCAGGAGACCCGGTTGAATGCCTTTTCTGCATCCAAGAACATAACCGCCATAGGTTCTCCTGAGCCTTCCGTGGCATCAAATAAAGTGATTACCTTACGAACATGCTGTGTAGTTCCCCTCACTGGGATAAACCCATGCTGTGTAGGGCTAACCATTTGACCTATTACCTTACACAACCTAAGAGCCATTACCTTAGAAATTTTTTTAGCATCCGAATTCATGAGAGTAATAGGTCTATATGAACCCGGTTCCAAGGATGACTTACCCTTTTTCGGAATCCCCACAATGTCAGCACATGCCCAGGAGACTGGGACAGATTTTCCTGACTGTGCCTGTAAGATTGTACCAACCAGGTCAAGGCGTATTACGTTTTGAAATGTTTTATAGAATTCGATGGGGATTAAGTCAGGACCAGCAGCCTTACCTGAGGGGAGATTATTAAGTGCCACGAGAATTTCCTCAAAGTTCAAGGGTGCATCTAATGCCTCCCTGTCTTCATCAGAGAGCTGGGGAGGAGTGACACCCCCCAGATACCGCTGGATATCTGAGGGATCTCCTGACTGATCCTCGCTATATAATTTAGCATAAAACTGTCTAAAGACTTCTCTAACTTCCTCGGAGTCAGTGGCTTTACCTCCTTTACCATCAGATATTTCTTTGATCTCTCCCGACACCACTCTCTACCTTGTGTGAATTGCGAGAATATGCCCCACCCGCTCACTCAGCTCGTGGCATTGCTCCCTTATGGTCAAGTAGGTCGCGGCTGCCTTTGTAGCAAAACCCTCTTGTATATCTGCTTTAATACACAAAATTTTAAGGCGCACCGGATCCGGAGAGATGCCGGCCTGGACTGCAAGAATCAGCTCCTGCTCTGCCTCCGTAACTGCTTTACCCATTTTATTAACTCTGACCTCCTCTTGTTTTCGTTTATACAAACTATAGCTTAAAGTCTCCCCCGGATACCGGCCTTAAAAGCGTCCCAGATCACACCTGAAGAAGTGCTACCACGATTAATTTCCCAGAAAGTAGTCATCCAGTTATTCATATGATTAACATAATCATCATCCTCAAGCAGCCTCCTCTCGAAGGTCCATGTTTGCGACCGCCTATCGCTTCCAATCGTTTTTAATGTTAAAACCAATGGATTATGATCCGAAACCAATCGAGGAAACTTCTCCATCTGACTTTTAGAAATTAAAGAATTTGATATGAAAAAATAGTCCAACCTAACACACACCTTATGAGGGGCAGAGTAATAAGTTATTCCATCGTCTAATGGGTTCAAGCGTCTCCATGCGTCAGTTAAGGAGTTATGATACGCCAAGTTGAGTATTGCTCAACATACTTTTTTCTTCCGATCTCGATATTGCTGTCCTTCCTCCGTACCCAAGCCCCCAACCCCGTTTATATTAAAATCCTCCCCCATAATAACTGGTTTTGGCCATAAAGCCAGTTCTGAATCTAAAAATTCGAAAACACCCGGGTCATCCTCGGTGGATCCATACACTGATCCAATAGTAACTGTTTGATCATTAATTACACATTCCATCAAAACCCATCTTCCCCATTGATCTTCCTTCTTCCTAATAACCTTGACATCCCTTCTTTTAGACAAAATAGCCACCCCTCTGGTCCTAGTCCCCTGTCTTGAATATGCGAGCAGGGAGAAACCAAGTGGTTCCATTAAGTGACCCCTTATCCCTTCTACATGCGTCTCCTGCAAGCAAACAAAATCCAACCGCATTAATCTCAGGGCAGCTGCAATGCGTTGTCTTTTCACCTGGTCGTTCAGCCCACACACATTAAGAGAAGCAGTCCTTATACTCATTAAAATACATCATATGTCTGACCCATCCAGATAACCGAAATGTTATTACATATATTACATATATTCCTTATTTCTTGTAAAGATTGTAACCTTATCTCCCCACTTTTATTGATACCTCTCTTGTGGTTGTTCAGACATCTCGGACCTAGTACTGTGCGACACCGTGTAAACCCCCGTCCCCCTCTCTTGTCCAATCCCACCCCTCCCCTGAAACTCCCCCCCCAACGCCCTCCCCCCTTACAGGCAAATGGGTCACTCAAGACCCATGTGTGGCAGCTTAGAATGCAGCAGTCGCAACCCCCCCTCGTATCCCCCCTGTGTTCCTTAATCCCTCCCTACCAAAGAGTCTTCTAAAGAAAAACTATATCTCTCGAAAGCCGAACGAGAGAACTAACCCCTATCCCCCCTTCTGCTCTTTTAATTCTGCCAGATATTGTTGGGCCTTGATCTTCGAAAAAAAGATCCTAACCTGCCCCTTGAAAATAACCTTAAGCCTTGCTGGGTACATCAAAAAGGCCCCGTGCCCTAGGCTCTGAAGGGGCGCGATCAATTGCCTCAGCCTCCATCTTCTTTCCACAGTAGCGTGACAGAAGTCAGGCCGGGCGAAAAAAGTAACCCCGTCAAACGTACGCCTAGCCTCTGGTTTAGCCTTCTCGATAATCTCCTGCCTGAGGATAAAATTGCCTATATAAACCAGGATTGCCCGAGGTCTTGCTACCTGAGATGCACTATAAGGCTTTTTTTGAGTGAATGGGAAGCGATGCGCTCTTTGGACTTCGCTCTCCCACCCCCAGGACTCCATCTCGGGGAAAGCTCCCTTAAACAAATT
Source organism: Triturus cristatus (assembly GCF_964204655.1). NCBI lineage: Eukaryota > Metazoa > Chordata > Amphibia > Caudata > Salamandridae > Triturus > Triturus cristatus. The sequence continues at coordinate 378,364,868 of NC_140593.1, read as the reverse complement.
AATGACAAATGCCCTGACATCCTGTCCTTCGACCCCTTTCGCCACGCCCAGAAGTCTTATGTTGTTACGTCTCTGGCGGTTCTCAAAGTCCTCCAGTTTCCATTGAACATCCTCTGTCAATTTCTCCTGTGCCTCTCTGAATGAATGCCATCTGCTAACGTCGTCTTCCAGCCGACCTGTTCTTTCTTCAACATGAGCGACCCTGTCAGCCATATCCTCATATAGTTTGTTCATCTTCCGCATAGAACTCTGACTTTTTTTGCCACCTGCTTAGCTCTCCGGCTCTCGAGTCTAGCCTCGCCCTGCATTTGTTTCAGAGTAGTATAAAGAAGATCAAGTGATGTGGCCTGAGGCTGATTACAAAGCTTGTCCTGGTCCACCTGTAAGTCAGCTGCCGCGCCCTCGTGATAAAGATGTGACGTCGCCAAATAGTCCCAACAAAGTTTCCTATTCTCTCCAGCTTCTGGTGGGCTGGGAGGATGTTTTGGTTTGGATTTTGTCCTTTTTGTGTATGAAGCCCTGTGAGTAGCAGGTGCCTTCTGGACTGAGGAGCTAACTGCTGAGTCTAAATCAGAACTACTGTCCAGGCTTCCCTCGCTTGACAATAGAGAATCTGATTCGTCATTTAATGAAAAATAGCATTCTCCATCCGGGGTGCCAGGGATTCCTCTATTAAGTGATAATACCTGAGCCTGTCCCATAGTCCCCTTACCCCCAATCGTTGCAGGAATCACCAGAGGTTCTTTTAATAACCCTGCTCCCCTCCTGTCAATACCTGTAGTTTGAGCGAGTGTAGAATTGCTGCTTACACATAGCACACTATCAGCCAGCCTTGCGCCCCCACCGGGGAGCTCGCCTTCTGACTTGCTCTGCAACTTCCGTGCTTCGGCTTCTGCAGAGGCCGCGATCGATCTATCCTGGATCTCGGAGACTGCCTGCAGCAGTGTATCCATTTGTTGCTCGGCAACAATACCTTCAGCGTCCACTGGTGCAGCTCCGTCTCCAGCCCCGGTTTGATTCACAGCCGTTTCTGCCATCTTCACCAAAAAGGACTCGTGTAAGGTAGGCTGTCGTAGCTCCTTGGGGGGTTTAAGCTTACCCCCGCCAATGCCAAGCTTCGCCGCCGCCGTTGATTTGCGAGTACACCCGCTAAGGTCTCTACCACCACTTGTGATCGCTGAGCCTATACCGCTGCCGCCATAGCCTCGCGCATCATCAGGTTTCTTGCGACCTCTCCGCGGCTGCATAACTCGCTGTGAACCGAGGGCCTCCGTCATGATCCAGTTGCTCCTTCTGGACCACGTCATCCTTCGGTTGTTTGGGCCCCCTGGGCGCCATACCCAGCTCGCCTCTGAGCCGCCACAACCGCCACAGCCGCTGGTAGAGTAAATCGGGCTGAAATATTTCCAAAGCTGCTGTAAACTGTGACACCCAGCGTAGTGAGCACAGTTCACGGGACAAGGCCGCAATCCAGTAATTTGCTCGAGGGGGGATCTCAAGCCTCCCAGCGTCTTTCTAAATCAGCATACTCAGGGACCTGGGAAGAGGGAGAGAGACTGCGACTTCACGCTGCAATCAGACAGCAGCCATCTTGCCTCAGCCACTCCTTTAGATATCAATAAATCTTTTTGTGAAAGCTGCTACAATGGCACAAGAGGCCATGACACCAACCACCAAGCTGAACACTGGTGATTCTCTCAACACTGTAAACCTCGATTCGGATGCATACCTGCCTCTTTGAAGGATACCTGGCCCAGTCGTGAGTCCAGGATTGCTCGGAGAAATGGAGAGTGTGAGTGAGAGATAGAACAGACATTGATCTCCGACCAGAAAGCCCTGGTCTTCAAAGTTTCTACAGGGATCTTTGCACAGGAGTGATTAGTTGTGAGGCTGGGAGAAAATAGAGATTAGCATCTGAAGTAAGCACAGGCAAGCGGAGGACATCGTAGAGACTCTAGTATCTTACTTTGCTGTACGTATCTAGACCTTGACGGACAGTGGTAACCATCATCATGATTCAATGCATTGCCTGGCAAAGAAGACATCTGATTGACACCAGAGCTGTGCATTAGTAATACAGACTCTTTCCATAGATGGAAAATCAAGAATGTCTAATCATGTTATGTCATGTTTTGTGTATTTGTGCAGTGCACTAATCACCCATGAGGGTATTGTGAACTAAGATATTTAATACACACAGACTTTAAGGGGCCGATTTTGAGGCTGATGCTCCACGACCGCCAGACATGCGGGGGCGTGGTGGTCTCCCGACCACCCTATCACGATTAGGGCAGCCGGACTGCCATTGCCCTGCTGCAGCTGCCAGGGAACCGCCGTTCCCTGGCGGTGTTGGGGCAGTCAGGAGGCCGCAATATGCTTGGCGGGACCACCGCGGTCCTGCCAAGCATATTATGAGTTTCCTTTCCGCCAGTGGTGTCATGGAGGCTCCTACTTTATGAACACCATAGAGGAGAGGAAACAAAGGGGGCCCTGCAGGGAATGCATGCATGGAGGCACAACATGTGCCCCCCTGTGTGCATGCACCCCAGTTTCTGCACGGCATGGACTTTTCAGTCCATGCACTGCAGGAACTGTTTTTGGCGGTCCCATTATCTGAGGCATCGCCACAAACCAGCCTGCCAGACAGGAGCAAACTTCAAATCTGCGTGGCGGTCTAACCACAGCTTTGGCAGTGCTGTGGTGGGGCAGACCCAGAGCGACACCGCCAAAGTCATACTCAGGCCCCAAGTGTTTTTCACTCTTGTAGGGCAATGCCAGTGTTGGTTTAGTGTCCTCTCATAGGTAGGCACTAACTTGGTCATTTTACCATTGAACAATGTGACATGAACTGGCGATTCTATGCAATCCAAAATGAACGCTATGATTGTGCTGATAACCTCAACATAAACACTGGTGAGAGAAAAGTCCCTCGGTCTAGAATCTAAAATCTTGGCAGGATGCTGGGGCATCAAATTGATCCAGCTGAATCAAGGGTGATTTAGCGATTGAGGCAGTACACATGTCATCACCGTGGGAGGTTTTCCTAGGTCTCGGTGATGGCGGAAGCCATGACAACTACTCAGACTTTCTACTGCAATAAACCATTTCAGACATCTCTGGAAAAGTATGCATCCTTTATGTTATCTGTCAGATGATTACAACAATGCTTTGAGTGTCAAGAGTTTCTGATTACCTCACGGAAAATCTCAATAATTTTAATAGCAGCACCATTAACATCAATAATGTTGTAGGGCTATTAATAAGAAATGAACTTCTGATCTCTAGATGATGCTCTTAACAGAATAAAATAAGTACAAGAGACATAAAAGAGACTTGATATGAAGAGGCAAGTTCAGTGCAGCTCAATACTTCCTTGTCGCCTAGGTAAGGCTACAATATCATGCTTCTTTCTGCGACAAAAGTAGTCGTGTGCTGGGTACGTAGGAAGAGAGGACTGTGGGAGGGACCCAGAATATCTTTCCAGGTGTTTTAGTGTGAATATTGGTTGCTAGCTAGTTCTGAAGTCACAGTGAGTTCCTCCTAACAATTAAGGTGATCAGCTCTGATAAAGATTTATAAATATGGTGAAAAGGATATAGGAAAAGAACCAAAGAGCTGAGGAAAAGCTTCTGGCTTTGCATGCAGACAGAGAATTGTCAGAAAAGAGTTTTAGAAATTCAGGCAATCTCAAAGTGGAAAAGCCGTACGATATGGCTTCCGACGCACATACATCTAGGTCGAAGGGCATGCAAGAAAAGCTTTAATAATCACGTTGTCTAAGTGTTGTCCTGAGTAAAGCGTCTATGAGAAGTACAGTAAGGCATGTCAGCAGATTCCTATGCTGTGCACAGCTTTATCTCTGTCCTTATTAAATACTATGTAACTTCAGGTAACAGATCTTTTTGAGCAGTGATCGACCATCCACAATTCGCTGGTAGTAATATCGAGCACTTCATATCTGACACAAAGTCTAGTTACACACATACAGGAAGATACTCTTCTGACTGATGAAAGGTGCGTCATGGGGTAGTAAGGAATCAAAGAGAAAAGATGCGTGGACACCGATGGGAATGTCAACTATCAAATCTGGTTCTCCAGACAACATCTGTCCAGCTCAAGTCTTCTCATCATTAGCTTCTACACTGCCTCTGAGGCTTAGTAGCCTGACAAGATCCTCCCTTGGACTGTTTACCGGCTCAATGAAAGAAGGCCTTTTTCATTCCCCTCCTTAAAAAACCTATCCTGGGCACAAAATACCAAGCAAATACCTCCCTTCTTCCACACAGTGAAAAAAATCAGCAGAAAAATATGTTAATTATCAGCTCATTAAATGCGTTAAGGCCAGTACTCTTTTCAAACCCTGTCAGTCAGCGTTTAAACCTTTTAATGGAACGGGATTGGACTGGTTGCTGTTCTCAATGATCTCTGGAATATAGTAGATCAGGACGGCACTGAAGCATTGATCTTACTCAATCTGTCAGCAGCTTTTGAGACAGTATGTCAGTATCTAGGCATTAGCCTGAGCCTGGACTCAAAACTGACTCCAAACGACATACCTTCTTGGGGACAAAATGCATCTGTTTGTCGAGACAACAGGGCCTTTCAGCCGAAGAAGACTGGCCAGCGGATCCTACCTTTGAAGTTAGCAAGATCATTTTCACTGACAGGATTTGAGCAGAGTAATGTGCTTCGTCTCTGATGCTGTGCTTGATATTTGGACCTCTGTGATAAAGACAAGCAAAAAACAGCAATCTGCCAACACCACCATATAGACATTGCAAGGGAAAAGAGGAGCATTTGGTATTGTACCTATCAGATCTGAAAGGTGCATCCCGGACTCTGGAGCAAGCATTTGGAGGTCTGTACTATATACATTTACACAAATAAAATAATAGAAACATAAAATATCTGACATTGTAGCGCAAAGCCTAGGAAGTGAGTTGCCAGGTAGTGGCACACACTGACAGCATTGGGACGTCAGGGCACCAAAGTAACACCTGTAATCAGCAAGCATTTGTGGAAGCCACGCCCCAATATTTACCTGCACCCAATATTTTGATCACCCCAAAATATACCCCCTGTAGCTCGGGTTCGGTACCCTTCATTTAGTGATAAGAGTCACCACCTTTTTAACATCAGGCCTCACAAATAGCAGAGTAATTATTTAAAAAATAACTGGGTACACTCAATAACTGAGTTCTAGTCTGATGAAAAGATAAAGGGTTTTATTACAAGATCTCAAAATAGGCAATACAGTGAAGTAAGAATGCAGTGCCTTGAAGCCTCAGATACAGAGTACAAAGTCAGAAATGAGAATTATTCTAAGTCACAATAAGCAGCAAAAAGTCATAAAGTGAGCATCTCTAGTAGATAACGGAAAATCTCTCTCTAAATGGACAGAGAACAAAAAGTCTTGCAAAGTCCTAACTGTCAGATTCGCAAGGAACACCGACAGCATCTCAGGGGGAAAAAGGAAAGTCTCTGGCTCACCCAAAAAACACAATGATTTTTATACACATTTTACGCATAAATAATAAGCTAAAACTGCACATTCAGCATGGCATGACTAGCGATAACACATACTGGACAAATCAGAATCATTAAAACCATTATTGCACTAACTCATTGGTAAGGCATAGGAAATCTTCCATTAGCTTCCTCAGGAACAGCAAGGTCCGGAGATGTACAAATCAATATGAAACATTGTCAAACAAAGATTCATATACTGGTGTTCTAACAAGCCTACATTAGAACTTCCAGCGCAAGTGTCCTTCAGAATTATACTTTGGGAACACAGAGAAAGTTTCATTCAGGACACATGCTCTCTATGAAAATAACCAATTACATCAGAGTGTCCTGTGCTCTGCAAAGACTGTGGGGAGAAAACACACGCAGGTGGACAATGATTGGGATGGGTAATGAGCAGGAAAAAGATGAGCAGAACCCCAAAAACGGCATCCATTTTAATCAAATGCTGTCACTGCAAAAATGTGGCATACTAAAGCTACATTAATAAACACACTTCTAAACTTCTTAATAGAATTGTTTCAACTTCAATATTATCATATCAATTCATCAGTTACGACTATATTCACTATAAAAATCCTTAGTATTCAAAAATAATTTGTTACCCAAATTTGCAAATCTGAAAAAACTACCACACATGTCCAGGAGATAATGTGTTTTCATCAATGGAAGCTTAGCGTTCAAGTCTGTGGTTGGGTATGCCAAAGACAACCTGGTTTCCAATCTGTAGGAAATTCAGACTTATATTGTGTTAGTAAAAAACAGACCAGCATCTCAATGTTTAGCGCCGGGACACCCCTGTTGGGGGTAGTTTCGCGCTATATGTTTCTAAATAATAAATAAAAATAATAATGTTCCGAGTACTGCTGTCTCTCAACTACTCTCTAGGTAGACAGCAAGCTGTCACTGCAAGAATGATCAGGAAATGGTACAGTACCAAAGACTCTATTAACACCAGAGACCCAGTGGCGGCTCCTCGAGGGAGTGCTGCAGGGCGGTGAGGCGGGGCGGGGGAGGGGCAGGGTGGGGGGTAGTAAATTCCAGCTTACGGCCGAACGGAGTTAAGTAAATAAATAAATAAAATGAATTACATTGCGCGCGCTGCATCGCCAAATGGTGATACAGCGTGCGCAATGTAATTCATTTTATTTATTTATTTAACTCCGGCATACGGCCGAATGGAGTTAAGTAAATAAATGAATAAATAAAAGGAATTACACTGCGTGCGCTGCATCACCAAATGGTGATGCAACGCGCGCAGTGTAATTCTTTTTATTCACTTATTTATTTACTGAACTCCGTTCGGCTGTATGCTGGAGTTTACTACCCCCCGCCCCACAGCACTCCCTCGAGGAGCCGCCACGCCAGAGGCCAATGATTTTAGAGATTTTGTGTCTGGAAGAGGTCTCATTTGCTTGAGGTGCTTTAGAAAAAGGAAAGCACTTGTCCGGCATATCAGGGTCAGAACATTGCCTTTGACAATGCAAACAAAAAGCAATTTAAAGAAGAATCAAATATAAAGAGAACTAAGTGAAAAGCAAAGTAAAGTGTCTCAGGCTCTGGAAACTAAAAGAGAAAACACTTTTGATCCGAATGGAGCCATTTAGAATGCGAGTTTCAGGCCCTCACTGGTCTGCAGTAAAAATTTATATCACACCGCTGGTAAGGCAGGGATCTTTTCCCATGGTAATTCCAAGGGAAAAAGAAAGAAAAACAGCAGGTCACATAAAAATGGCCACAAAAAAAAGCATAAATATATAGGTCAGAAAGGCCTCACCCACTCTTTTGTGACATGCTTCATCATCTGCCCGTCCAACCCACCAAGTTGAGCTAATACTAACACGGTGGTCTCGATTTCCAAGGGGAGTGAGATCAGAGAACTGATGTTCTGGTCATACGAGGGGTCCAGTTCATCATAAAACAACCTCAGTGTAAACTCCGGAACTCCCTTTATTAACTGGTACACTTGATGTATTAAAACAAAATGGTTGCTAGCTAGAGATTAAGTCTTGCACATCACATCAAAGGTTTTTTGCCAACATCTATCAGCCACACAATAGATCCCTTGGAGAAGGATCTAGGGCCTTCGTCAGGGCAGTCCAGGTATCCTTACAGTCCATTACTCTTGCCACTAATGCCCGGTAGCAGCCGCTACTGCTGCTGTGATACACACATTTGATCAGATCAACAGTAACAGCAGACACATTCAAAAGAAGCCAAAAATTATCCCCATGTTTTTCAAATTAAACCGGTACACCTGATCTTGTCTGATCAACAAAGGGATCACAGGCTAGCTTGCTGATTATCTGCAGGCCCAGGAAATGCTCCTACAATAACATATCAGGTCTTTTAGATACAGTTGAATGAATGGATAAATGGCAATTGCCAACTTACAATTAAATTAAAGATATTAGAAATGTCATTTGAGGCGATATATATATATATTGTGCTGAGAGAAATGGTCGAATAAAACATCTTGCCTGAAGATTTCCGTGGTCCGTCTCTCCTTCTTCGCCGCTTGGAGGTTGTGGGAGTTGTAACGTACTCAATATATATATATATATATATATATATCCTACTGGAGTTCACCAGTAGGTAGTTATAGTTAGGACCTAGTTTCCAGTGGGGAAAGTGTTTTTGTTTTCCCAATAACTTTGGCATCGTTTGACGAATCTTCGTGAAATTTTTAAAACTAGTGGGGTCAGCTCCTGTCTTGAAAGTTTCGGGGTGATTCGTCAAGCAGGGGCCGAGAAAAAAGGGGGGTCCCAAAACGTGTTTTCCCCATGTAATTTTCCATAGGAAACTTTAGACAAAGCTACAGCCCGAACTGCTGAACGGAATTACACCAAATTTGACGAAAAGGTAGGGCTTGGTTCAGAAAGAGCCCCTTTTAGGTCTCACTTGAGCCAGCACGCATGCGCTGCCCTGCGAGGCTTCTAGTAAGGTCTTCCAACTCGGACCACACGCTCGTGCGTGTGTTTTCTTAATGGCTCACACACTATTGGCCTTTGCGTGCGTTTTTCTAAGAAAGACAGCACACAATTGGCCAAAGGTGGGTGCATGTCCTGCCTTCTCTCTCCCCTGGCCTAGGGAACTCGGGAGCGAGCAGCGGCCCGCACTGTGCCTGTTGCATTTCTTAAATTCTTTGCAGTGCGGGCGCACCACTTGCAGGCTTCTAGCTGCATTCCTTACAGCGCTCGCGTACCACTCCATTACAACACGTGACCAACCCATTTTTACTACTTCACTTCACCCCGTCCTCTCTGTTACTCTTATCCATCGAGTCTTGAGGTCACCAGCCTGCTACTATACGGAGTTATACTCTTAAAACGAATGAGTAATCCAAAGCTTAAAAACGATCCTCGCGCTCAGCTGCCCAGCTGCTCCAGACAGACATTCCCATACCAATAAAGATCATTAGCAGAGTGAGGCTTGGCCCATTTAGCCTATCAGCACACATTCTTCTCAACCAATCAGATATAAGCTCACATGAAGCTGCTTCCTGAGTGGATATTTTTTCTGCAGGATTGTCCGGTGATGCTCCTCCGCCCCGCTTTTGTGAAGCTGGCAGGATGGATTTATTTATTTTGTACAGTGATACTCGTAGTACAACCCGGGAGACAAAGTTATGCTCAATTACAGAGGGGTAAATGCCCCCCAAGTGTCTGGCGGTCTGCTACAGGCACATAAACACTCTCTTTAGAAAGTGGGAGTTAGAATTTTCATTATGAACCAGCAGCTGCCTTTCATTTCAAATGCCTCACCTGTGGCGACGAGGCGATTATGTGTGAATGGTACTCCCTGGATCTGGCAGTTCTTCGAACAATGCGTGGAAAATCCGTGGGACTATTGGAGTGTTGTTGTGGGGTTCGTTTCCACTGCGTGCTTCCTCCGTGCTGCGTTACCGTAAGTGTCATTCTCCCAACATTCTTTCTTGCACTTGACACGTCTTGGATCGTAAGGTTTGCGTTTTGTTAGTTGAAGGTGTGTGCCACGTCACTTTGGTGAATACAGGAAGATCTTGTAATTTAGGGTTCGTGGTTTGAACAAAAATAAATGTATGTATTATAACAGTGTGTTTGTAGACAGTCGTGGGGTATTATTGATTCGATTTCCCGCTTGCTCCTCAATTTCCCATTTTTCCCTAGTATGCAGTCGTTTGTGTACGAACATAACTTGTACCTAACTCAGTCCATACAGTGTACTATGCCTTGGGGCACTGGAAGTACGTGGGATTAGAGTGATGATTTATGCTTTTTGAGTAAAACAAATTATCCCCCCGTGCTGGATCGCTATTATCAATATATTTGATACATTCATTCAAAAGAGGTGGCGAGCCAAAAAAATGGATTTATTTAGAATGAATATTGGACACATACATCAAGTCATATTGAAAATGTTATCAAAAATAGGCAAAACCGTCCTATTGAAAATGTTAAGTACGAAAAATAATGGTTTTGTTTTGAGTCTTAGCACACAAATGCCATTTCATGCTGTTGCAATAGGCCGCTGCAAGCTCCTCGGCAATGCAGAGAAACATTGCACATTACAACGTTAATATGTGCATGTCTTCCTAAAAAGTATTTTTCTATTTAAGGCATAATTTTACAAAGTGATGCAATGTTTTAGGATAGTCCTAATCTATTTATACCCCCTTGAAATAACTGCTACTTTGAGAATAGTGTCTGTGATATAAAAGTTAGTGTATGCGAAAAGTATTGCAAAACCTTTTGATTGCAGGGAAGGTATACTTTTTCCAACTCTGTTCCGCTACAGAGGTTTTTTTTTCTTGCTGCAGTTGCTCCGTGCCCTAGTGAATTTGTGATGTTAGTGTTATTGTATTGTCTTTGCATTTACACAGCACTTTAAAGTACCTTGTGGTGCCCAAAGTGTGTTTAAGGTAGACAATTAAGTAACTGCTCTATTTGTCATTCATGGTTGAAAGAACATTGGTTATGATTTTCAGCATAAGATGCATGCATGGTATTGCGTGATGTATGGCATGACAAATTGTAACAAGCGTTGGCATAGCCAATAGGTCTTGCTTTTAGGACCTTAGAAGTATTTAGTTATGCAGCACAATATCCTTGATGCAACAACATCAACCGTTGCATCGCTTAACACTTATAAGGTCCCAAAGGCGAGACCTATTGGCTATGCCAATGCTTGTTGTTAAATGGGGAAAATCCGTTCAGTAGTTCCGGAGAAATTCAAAAAAGAAAAAATATCGATATCTGAGCATCAAGGAGGAGTCGCGACTCCTCCCTACCACGAGCTCAATTCTGATTGGTTGCCAACACTCCAAACCAGAAAGTGTTGGCAGCCGTCTTGTGACTCAGTAGAACCGAGTCACAAGAAAACAGTGAAAAAGAGGTTGCAAAAGAAGAAAAGGGGCAGGGTAGAAACACCCTGACCCCGTAGGCTTGCCCAGGGCCAAAAAAAAGCATTTTTTTAAAAAAAAGAATCGTCTGAATTCGCGCTGAGACAATAAAAAAAAAAATGAAGCGCGGGCTTCCGCGCTTCGATATTGTTAAGCCCCTGGGTGGGCCAGGTCCCGGGAGCAATCCCAAATTATATAGCGGGGGCCCGTGGGGAACGCAACCTCCCCGGGGCTCTCTTTATTTTAAATGGGTGTGATTGATTCTTTGCATGACTGAGTAGGTGTGTGAGTAAGTCTATGGATAAGTGGCGGTGTGTGAGTGTATGTATAGCTGTATGGGTGAATGAGTCGATGTGTGTGTGTAGACCTAGGGATCACTGAGCGGGTATGTACTAACTGCTATTGGTCTGTCTATGGTTTCGATATTGGTAGGTTGTATTTTAGAGTGGGTGTATAAATGCTTTTCTTAGGGTGTGAGGAGGTACATCAGATTATCACATGGATGATGTTATCAGTGATGTCATCAGTGATATCATTTGAGATGTCATCAGTGATGTCACTGACCATGTCACGAGTGATGTAATATGTGACATCATCAGCAGTGCATTGCGGGGGCATGAGTTATATAGTTAGCTCTACTAACTATAACGGCCAAATTTCTCTGGTTATGTACGGGTGAAATGTCCAACTAACTATAAGGTCCCTGAAACCTTTGGTTTTTTCAGTGAATATATATATATATATATATATATATATATATATATATATATATATAATATATATATATATATATATATATATCTATTCACTTAAAAAACCATAGGTTTCACACACGTTATGGTTAGGAATTAGCATTTAAAAAACCTTGCAAATTCACTTAAAAAACCATAGGTTTCACACATGTTATAGTTAGCTGGACATTTCCCTCGTAAAAAAACAATGAAATTCCCCCGTTATAGTTAGTGCAGGCAACTATAACTCACGCGACCACAATCCTCTGCTGATGACGTCAGATATTACATCACTGTATTTAGACACCTATTTACCCATGTCTTCTTCCATTAATCTTTAGCTATACATATATTCCAAATATTTATTTTTCAGAAAGACACATATGTAATCAGTGATGTAATATCTGACGTCATCAGCAGAGGATTGCGGTCGCGTGAGTTATAGTTGCCTGCACTAACTATAACGGGGGAATTTCATTGTTTTTTTACGAGGGAAATGTCCAGCTAACTATAACATGTGTGAAACCTATGGTTTTTTAAGTGAATTTGCAAGGTTTTTTAAATGCTAATTCCTAACTATAACATGTGTGAAACCTATGGTTTTTTAAGTGAATTTGTACGGTTTTTTAAATGATAAGTTATGTATTTATTCATATTTTTTTTTTCCAGGTTCTTCACCGTGCGCGCACCGTGCGCTTCGCGCACCGTGCGCGCGCTGTGGGCGCTCGGTGCGCTTCACGCACCGAGCACCCACGATGCGTTGTGCGTGCCGTGCGCGCACAGTGCGCGCACCCCGCGCTTTTTCGAAAAAAGAAATATGTTTTTTTCATCCTTGGGGGTCCTTCAGTGACCCCCTGACAAAGGCTAGGGGGTCAGGAACTGTCCACCCTGCCCCCTTTTCACGTTCTACACCTTTGTTTTTCACTGCCTCAGACTGCGAGAGACAAAATGGCGGCCGACACTTCCTGATTTCGACCGATTCGAATGTTTACTGACATCTAACAACCAATCAGAATTGCGCTCGCGCACGTCACCGTGCGCGCACCGTGAGCGCACGGTGCGCGCCTATAGATATGTATGTACTTTTAACTGCAATTTTCTCAGGAACTAATGAACAGATTGACTCCAGATATGCAAAAGGCACATCCCTGACCTGAGGACTACCTCTTTGCCAAATTTCAAGTAATTCTGTTCAGCCGTTTGGGCTGTACCTTGGACTAAAGGTCCCTATGGAAAATTGCATGGGAAAAACGCGTTTTGGGACCCCCCTTTTTTCTCAGCCTCCGCTTGACGAATCCCCCCGAGACTTTCAGGGTAGGAGCGGAGCGGAGCGCCCCACCTATTTTGAAACTTTTGCGAGGATTCATCAATCGGCGCCAAAGTTATTCCAAATAGAATGTTGCGGATTTCCTATAGAAACACGGTCCTAACTATAACTATCTACTGGCGACCGCCAGTAGATAATATATATATATATAGATATAGATATATATATATATATCTCAAACGTTAGCAAGGCACAAATACTTTTCAGCTCCCTCCCTCTCCCACTATTTTAATAATAAGGAAAATTAAAAGAACGAAAAGCTGGCAAATTAATTGTTGGGAAGTTTTTTGATATAAGCTTCAAGCAAAAAATGAAAAGTTATATATTCATGCAATTTGCATTTAAATGTTGATTTCAAAATGCATTTTAGAGCTAAAGTACTTTATTATCTGGACTTTAAAATCATACTCTACCACAGTCTGTGCCTAAAACCCACTAATAATCAACCTGTTTACGTAAAGCCCATTGAAATCCAATAGTCTATAAGACTAAAAACATTCATCAATGTATGAATGCATCTGGTGCTGCCACAGAGACTCATTGATACAAGGGAGTTCGATGCAAAAAGTAGGCCTATGAAAATGCATGCCCAGCGTCTTTAGCCCATGTTGTATGGGAGGCAACAACCTCTATCCTACCCGAGTAACAAGGTGAAAGGTATTTCTTTTTTGAATTCACAACGTATCTTACTGCATGCAGAACACTTCTTTTTATAGGTAAAAAACACAAGTAAAAATAGCTGCAGACATATTGATCATGAGATAATGCAAGAGTTTATTATAGTTGTAAATACATTGGACTGAACATTTAAAATAATAATTTATCAAAATACTTTTGAGGATTAATATACATAAAAGAAAATAACGTTTTCATATTTAATTTTTATTATACTTTATCATTACATTATTACCTTTATTACACCTTGTATTCAGTCATTAACATTAAACCCGAAATATGATGCCTTAAAGGCAAATACCATTTACATTCAGTGCTTAATTTGAGCCGGTGGTTTCCGGTGCTCTGCACGGGCACTTAATTGTCAGCACCGGCGCTTGGGACAAGCTGCCACAAGGTGGCGCTGCCTGGGTAATTTAGAGATGACCACAACAACAGTTAATTATTAATGATATATTCATTAAAAATGACTATTAACTGCCGCCCAAGCTATTCTTATGGCTTTGGGCCCAAAAATAGTCTGAATTGACACACTTGTTGAAATGTAACCGTTAGTAGTTGTGTTACTATCATTGGCAGCATGGCAGGGGCAATGTAAGTTGCAAGCTGCAGTGTCCTCCTGACGAGAGGCCTTGCACTTATCTATTTACAAATTAAGCACTGTTTAAATTCGAGCTAAAACCATCATAGAGCTCGACTTGGGGAATCCCCTCCGTTTCAACAAAGTGAGTGTGATTGGATCACTATAGCACAGTGAAGATAGTATAATACAGATAAAGCTATGAGTACTACAACATGGGGCTCACTCTTGTGCCACAGCATACGATTGACTATACAATAATGCATAGCATTTGTTCCTACTGTACACTGCTATGACACTAGCAGGCCTCCAAAAATGTACTACCCACTTGCAAGTAAAATGTTATTCAAGCTATTTTAGCACCTACTAGTCCTGTCTGGAGTAAACTAGTCTGGAAGGAACAGACAGGTGTCTCTGTTCATTCAGAAAGTGAATGAGCAATAAAGATGCCATTAAATCCCGTTTTTATCTTGACACATTTGCTGTCTGCTCAAGGAAAGAGGTCAAATGTCAGTTTGTCTTTTAACTAATTGCTGCTTGGAAAATGAGGTTTATTTTTCTCTCTCTTACTCAAGTTAGAGGTTTTTGTCAAGTGAGCTGTCTGAAGATATCATTTTTTTTTCTCTAACACATAACACTTAAATAAATAGCCTGTAATTTAATATTAAAAATATTTCAAAATAATTAGGAATTACAAAAACACATTTTTTGTAATTAAGAAGTGTTATGCAAACAAAGAGTTAAATAGGAGCAAAACAAACCAGAACACTTTACTTGGTGATGTGCAAATGACACATATTTGCAGAAACTCAATTTCCAAACATAAACTCTATTGCCAAACATTATGGTTTGTTTTATCAGTAAAGCTGCATGTCAATGGCAAGGTTTGTGGCCATTTCAATGTAAAATCTGCTGCTTACAAATGACAGTGTGCTACCACTTCATGCTTTAGTTACGTATTTATTAAAAGTGACAGTTTTCAAACATGATTTGAGAAACATTCCTGTCCCCGCCCTGATGAAAATGTTGTTAATGAATTAAGAGTCAAGTCAGGGGTCATGTGCATCCTATATGTGGCTAGATTTGGATTATATATGGAAAAAAAAGTTTTGTCTATTAAATCAAGCAAAAGAGTTTTTTGTACAGCAGACATGCTGAACTCGCACATTTGGAGGTGCTCTCATATGTGATAATGAAGAAAATGGCGGCTCAATGAATTAAAATATTTGCCCACGATCACATCATTTGAAACCAGTTTATGGGCCAAGAGCATTACAAATAGGTTGAGTAGATTATTTAAGTCACTAAACCTGCAGGTCTAGTAAATTGTTATGATTTTTCGAGGCCTGACTAAAAAATATTCAGTAAAGGCAGACAAAGCTGAACTGAAGCACAGGCACCCGGGTGTGGGGAAAGGAACTGTAAGTCGCTTTTCCACTTTTCAGTCAAATGTAAAGTAACATTAAGTCAATTCTCCTGCAATAGCAGACTATAATTGTAAATGTAATTGCTTGACAGTGCTAAATAATAATTAGATGTTAATTTGAAGGCTGCTACCGCACACATTAATTATAGTAAGGTTTTTCGTATAGAAATGGAACAGGCAAAGGGGCGTGAGTGTTGATAAAGCTGCTAAGTGAATCCTCTCATTAGCGAGGTTTTCTAGTAGCTGAGTGTTATATAAAACATGGCTGTCCTAATAAAAGGGGAGCCTAAGAGAATGAACAGAGCTGGCTGCTGCCCAACAGAGAAGGATTTAAAAAACACAAATTTAGATTTTCACTAGCAGTGGATGTGCTGAAGAAAGAAGATGATGTGCCCCATGACACACTCTCAATGTCAGCCATCACAACCAAAGGGACCGAGCGCCTTTCTGCTTCAGATAATAGATCAGTTTGGTCTGTATGTGTATAGCACAACATTTTCATGGAAATTAACGACCTCAGTGGAAGACAGGAAGATGATGCCCTTCAGTCCAAGATTATCCATGTTCAACAATTAGTAATCTGCCAGGGAATCTCGACTTAGTGTTTTGGTTAGTGGAGGTCTATGAGTGCTATACAATGATCAATTTGTAAAAGAATGAGTGCCAAAGATTTGCTCAGAAGCCTACGACCGCTGATATTAAATGCCTGTGCACCGAATACCACGGCTGCGTAGTCTGGAATCCGTCTCATGCCTCTTTAATCCACTGCCAGACACTCCCTGCCCCTTTATCTCACTCTTGCAGGTTCCTGTTTTCTCCCTTTGTGATGGCTTTCCATTCTTCTCTTCCTCCTTCTTTCCCCTTTGTGTGTTTTTCTCTCGCTTGCTCTCAGGAAATGTTAGATCAGGAAAAATAAGTGATGGTCCCCAATAATGAGTGCTGGTGGCCCTCACTGGCAACCACGACTCAAATTAAGAACTGGGTGTTGATGGAGAAAGAGACAAGTCGATTTTAGGTGGAGTTCAGTGGCCACTAAGGCAAATTGCAAGAAAAGTTGGAACGATGAAGAACTGTACTCTCACCACCTGTCACTCAATCACATTGTGAAGTAAACTTTTGCAGGGGTGCACAAAAGCAGAGGACACTTTCACATACTGCTGAGACCTCTTGGTGATTGGGGTTACCAAGTAAATAGGTCACCCAACAGGCTGAAATTAAGTACAACTTTTGAAAAAGGTCTGCACTGAGGCAAGTTGAATTAATGAGAATTATCAAAAGAACAAGGAGTGATTTGACCTCAGTCATCAAGTTAATGTTGTTAGTAAGTCAGGCTAAAAACAGCTGTGGTGTGATACTGTAGAGAAAGCCTCAAACCAGTCATTCTCCATGTTCAGGTGTATATTCTCTGCCATCAATCAGCCTCTCAACCTTCGGTTAAAGCTTAACAATCATTGTGTGTTGCTCATTATTTAATATAAAAAATAAAGGCAATAGGGCTTAATTGTTTTGTGATTATAAAATGCACGGCTATCCGAAATTCCACATCACTTCATATATTCCTCCCTGATTTTCCTGTACACCGGTGCAAGAATAAACATGGATTCTTCATTGTCCAATGGAAGCGAACAAACGCTCAAGGCGAGGAAGCACCTTTATTAACTATGAGGCAGCTTCCAGTGGGTTTTGATTCTTTTGTAGATGCACTAAATATTACCATTAAGCTGTGCCATACCAGTCTTAAAGATATGGCAGACGTGGCACTCCTGGAGAAAACAAATCTAGACACAACAGTTCACTCCAGTTTTAGGGAGTCCGCCATTAACGCTCTTTCCTGAATTAACATCAGTGCTTCTCTGCTGTGCATTTGGGGTTTAGCCCAGGATTGAGACAGTTCAGCAATGTGCAGTGGTGGTAAAATGAAGGAAACAGGAACGCTTTGTCGTGGTACAGCAGTCACCTGCAGCTGACTCTGGGGATCCCCTGACTTTCCTGGCTTAAAGAGCCTTGGTGCCAAAAGTGTCCTCCCGAGATATATGGTGGTTTTAAAGCATAAATAACCACTAGAACAAAAGTATGTTTGGGTTAACCCTGCTTGGAAAGAGGTGACCTTTTGTAAGCGGTTCTACAGGGGATTGCCACTGTCAACTTTTATTTAATATTTACGCGCCCCACTGATTCTGTTAGTTCCATATTAGCGTACAATCTTACAAAGAGCAAATCATAATAGATATAGTATACAGACGATAATGTGTGGAAATCTGGTTTCGGCAAATATTTACAATTTGCACATCACCAAGTAAAGTATTTTGATTTGTTTTGATCCTATTCAAATCTTTGTTTCCGTCTCACTTCAGAATTACAAAAAAAGCGCTTTCCTAAACATTTTGAGATATTTGTACAGGTTTTATTGAAGCTATTTAAATCCTGTGATCCCAGAAAGATTGTCAGACAGTTCACTCTTTAAAATCCTCCAACTTTGCAGTCAAAGGAAGAAAAGTAAACACCAATTTCAAGGATAAAATAAGCAGCAATTTCCACTAAGACATGAACTGATATGTCACCTCTGTCTCTGAACTCACAGCAAATGTGACAAGATAAAAAACAAGATTTAAAGGCATCTTTAGTGCTCATTCACTTTCTGAATGAACAGAACACCTGTCCTTTGCCAGATCCAGCTCTCTTGCCAGACTAGGCCAGTAGGCCCTAACATTAGCTCACCCTGATAAAATCTGACTCACCATAGCAAGTGCCTGAGTAGATTTCTCGAGGACCGTGGCATATATGAAAAATATGGCTTTCTGTGGAAAGCCATATGAAATGTGAAAAATTTGCAAACTTCACCTATATAAAAAACAACAAACGGCACCAAAGAAAACTCCTTGCATACAAAGATTCAAGGCACAATATAAAACAAGAAATCACAAAAAAGAAACATCAACAATTCCATAATCCTCAGGGGAAACACTGTGTCCAAAGCAACCTGGGTAACAAATCCACACAACCAATGGCAAAGCCAACATGTCTTTTGGCTTTGCCAATGCTTACTTTGTTGATATTTTAGTAAGAAGGTTAGCAATGCATGGAAACAAGTTGTGTGTGTGTGCATGTGCACACCTTGAACCGGTGGCCCCTGCCACCGAATTGGACTACGTATTAGGCAGAGATGCACATGTGCAAGGCAAGAACCGAATTCCATCATTCACAATCAGGTAAGCCAGTGGCTGAAGTGGGCTGACCCTAAGCCAAATATGAAATTACACTACAGCAGGCCAATGGATGAAGAGGGCTGAATGAAAGCCCCTGTCAAGTAACCATATATAGCATACATGTTTTATTAAATACATATGATATTGGCTAACTCCAGACCTAAAAAGGAATCCAACAGTAGACCGAGGACACACCAAGTGCCTATGGCTATGGTTTTCTTTAATCCCAAATTAAAGAAGGACTTATTGCCAACTCCTTTGTTCTTTCTGTTGATGTTTCAAAATGTTTGTATGATAATTGTATTTCACTGTCAGCCACAGTATCTACCACTTGCTGCTAGGCTTATATTTCAGATACATGAGTGGTGGGATGTGGTGGCAAACCATGTGTAGCTGCGTAGCCTTTATTGTAAAAACAGAAAAATTACATTTGCAGGGGGGTCAAAGAGGCTGCTTTACAGTCAGAGAAGCTTAAGTTGACTTGAAGTAGAATTGAATTGTTTTGAACACTTTTTTCTAGCTTGATTAGGAAATGATTGAAGCTAAACTTCTGACTTAATGTTTCTTCAATTGACTTACAAAGGAAATGTGGGAGATAAACAACATAGGGGAGTCGGCTGGTACAGCGTTGTATAGTAATTACACCCATCTACTCCGCACACAGTGAGATTGTCATCATTTTTGAGTGAAATAACACGAGGTACTTAGTAAGTAGGGGCGTGAATCTGCTGCAAAATAGATAATGAAGAAGGGCAGATGCAAACTGACGAATAATATTGCTTGCTGTGAGCTTATAATCTCTACTAAGTAACGCATTGATGGTGATATCAATTTTAGTAACTCAAGTAACTCATTTTCAAAATTGCCTTAAATTTTGTTGGTCTTTACCCAATAATTTATAATAAGATTACATAGTTAGAACATTCTTCCTTTGGGGCTCAATTCCCTGTTCCATTCATTAACTAACCTAAATAAATGCTGCATATGTGATTAGTGTGATATTTATTCCTTCAATAATTTGACAATTTTCTCTGATTCGTTTTTGGATGCTGCTGATTGCCAACATGCACTTAGTCATTGAGAGTAGTGCTAGGAGCTTCCTGAAGGCTTTGTGCTTTAATTAACGTGTTTGCCTTGAGTCTATAAGTAACTGTAGTCTCTCTTAAGGAAGGTTCCTGTCATGAAGTATCACCTGTGTGTTCCCAATAACTCATGTGCAACAAGAGCTGAAACTACCCATAAAAAATCCTGCCTTTCTTCTGGAAGATCTATACTACGGTTTATCTGACGCCCATGTGGAAATTGCGTCTTGCATTACCTGTGGTGGGATAAGAGCGACGCCTCCATTTGCTCTTCACCGTTTTTGTAACTTCTACATTTTGTTTCAAATATCAATCTAGATTATGTTTTATACATTTCTGAAAATACACTTCTGTACAAGCACACAGTCAGTTTTGAATAAACACCATTGTTTACTTCTGGATGAAAACAGAAAACTGTCTAATGGAAACACTGGCCTTATGTAGAATTTGGTGGACAGAGACCCCATTTGAAATGTGTTGGATGTCCAGTCTGCCCTGTTACAAGTGCCACAAACTATAATGCAGTAGTAATACTGTGGGTGGGAAATCCGCCATGTTTGTGAAAGAGTACACTGATCGCCAAACACTAAGTAAGGCTCTTTGTCTTTCCACAGATAAACTGAGTGACCGCACAGGAGTGCTATTGGTAAAATCTTTTCTTTTAATGACCAAAATGTGGTGTGAAAGTTCCAACCATTATTGGCTGTATAGGGCATGTATGTGACTTACTTATTTACTTATTTAAGCTCCTTCTCTTTGAGGTGAGCCTCAGAGGCACCGAGGACCTAAGTCACATATTTCA
The DNA here is from genome assembly GCF_964204655.1 of Triturus cristatus. Lineage (NCBI taxonomy): Eukaryota > Metazoa > Chordata > Amphibia > Caudata > Salamandridae > Triturus > Triturus cristatus. The sequence continues at coordinate 378,344,133 of NC_140593.1, read as the reverse complement.
CTCAAGGATTGTCTTCCATTGTTCCTCTGAAAAGCTGATCTTTCTAGATTTTACTTAACAATTTCCTAAGTTTCTGACCATCCATTCTTTGCACAATCCTGCTTAATAGCAGTTTCTACTTTTCCATTTTACAAACCTTCCAACACAACAGGTGATCAGAAATAGTTGATGGGAATCTGCTGGGCAGTTTCGATGATATATTTTGTCGCTTTCTAAGATCTTCACTCAATATTGGCTCCTGGCTCTAGAGAGAAGCAGAACTACAAAACGTGCCAACCCTTAATTGTTCAGGCTCCATGTCTGCTTTCAATATATCTGTTGTACTCACTGTTGGGAAGGACCCTCTTTTGCATGGTATTGCCCCAAATGTTTGCCTTCTGTTGCTGAACCCGTTTTGGTTGGCCTCGGACTCTGTGCACTTTACCCCTGCTAACCAGTGGTAAGGTGCTTGTGTTCTGCCTTTTCAACCTGGTAAAATTGGTATATACCTAAATGCCACATTTAATGTACTTATAAGTCCCTAGAATATGGTACTATATGTACCCATGGTCTGTAACTTAAATTAAATTCTACTTGTGGGCAGCAGCACTCATTGTGCCACTCACTAAAGTAGCACTATAGTAGCAGTGTGCGACCAATCTGATGTAACTTTATATTCAGGCTCCCTTGAGCCGGTGGAGTCGACGGACTCATGGTTACGCACCTGCGCGCTAAGAGAGGTACTAGACCTGATTATGTTTTTAGCAGCTTACACAGCAACCCCACTCTCATTTTCCTACTCCCTGCTGACGAGAGGCAACTACCTCGAAACACGTGTCCAGGGATGGCACACGCCACGCATACTTGCACGCACTCTTGAGCATAGGTGTATCCGCCGACGCTGACCTTCAGGGACCATTTTCATTGGGGGAACACGACTGGTAGGTGTAGCAGTGTGCGACCAATCTGATGTAACTTTATATTCAGGCTCCCTTGAGCCGGTGGAGTCGACGGACTCATGGTTACGCACCTGCGCGCTAAGAGAGGTACTAGACCTGATTATGTTTTTAGCAGCTTACACAGCAACCCCACTCTCATTTTCCTACTCCCTGCTGACGATAGGCAACTACCTCGAAACACGTGTCCAGGGATGGCACACGCCACGCATACTTGCACGCACTCTTGAGCATAGGTGTATCCGCCGACGCTGACCTTCAGGGACCATTTTCATTGGGGGAACACGACTGGTAGGTGTAGCAGTGTGCGACCAATCTGATGTAACTTTATATTCAGGCTCCCTTGAGCCGGTGGAGTCGACGGACTCATGGTTACGCACCTGCGCGCTAAGAGAGGTACTAGACCTGATTATGTTTTTAGCAGCTTACACAGCGACCCCACTCTCATTTTCCTACTCCCTGCTGACGAGAGGCAACTACCTCGAAACACGTGTCCAGGGATGGCACACGCCACGCATACTTGCACGCACTCTTGAGCATAGGTGTATCCGCCGACGCTGACCTTCAGGGACCATTTTCATTGGGGGAACACGACTGGTAGGTTTAGCAGTGTGCGACCAATCTGATGTAACTTTATATTCAGGCTCCCTTGAGCCGGTGGAGTCGACGGACTCATGGTTACGCACCTGCGCGCTAAGAGAGGTACTAGACCTGATTATGTTTTTAGCAGCTTACACAGCAACCCCACTCTCATTTTCCTACTCCCTGCTGACGAGAGGCAACTACCTCGAAACACGTGTCCAGGGATGGCACACGCCACGCATACTTGCACGCACTCTTGAGCATAGGTGTATCCGCCGACGCTGACCTTCAGGGACCATTTTCATTGGGGGAACACGACTGGTAGGTGTAGCAGTGTGCGACCAATCTGATGTAACTTTATATTCAGGCTCCCTTGAGCCGGTGGAGTCGACGGACTCATGGTTACGCACCTGCGCGCTAAGAGAGGTACTAGACCTGATTATGTTTTTAGCAGCTTACATAGCAACCCCACTCTCATTTTCCTACTCCCTGCTGACGAGAGGCAACTACCTCGAAACACGTGTCCAGGGATGGCACACGCCACGCATACTTGCACGCACTCTTGAGCATAGGTGTATCCGCCGACGCTGACCTTCAGGGACCATTTTCATTGGGGGAACACGACTGGTAGGTGTAGCAGTGTGCGACCAATCTGATGTAACTTTATATTCAGGCTCCCTTGAGCCGGTGGAGTCGACGGACTCATGGTTACGCACCTGCGCGCTAAGAGAGGTACTAGACCTGATTATGTTTTTAGCAGCTTACACAGCAACCCCACTCTCATTTTCCTACTCCCTGCTGACGAGAGGCAACTACCTCGAAACACGTGTCCAGGGATGGCACACGCCACGCATACTTGCACGCACTCTTGAGCATAGGTGTATCCGCCGACGCTGACCTTCAGGGACCATTTTCATTGGGGGAACACGACTGGTAGGTGTAGCAGTGTGCGACCAATCTGATGTAACTTTATATTCAGGCTCCCTTGAGCCGGTGGAGTCGACGGACTCATGGTTACGCACCTGCTCGCTAAGAGAGGTACTAGACCTGATTATGTTTTTAGCAGCTTACACAGCAACCCCACTCTCATTTTCCTACTCCCTGCTGACGAGAGGCAACTACCTCGAAACACGTGTCCAGGGATGGCACACGCCACGCATACTTGCACGCACTCTTGAGCATAGGTGTATCCGCCGACGCTGACCTTCAGGGACCATTTTCATTGGGGGAACACGACTGGTAGGTTTAGCAGTGTGCGACCAATCTGATGTAACTTTATATTCAGGCTCCCTTGAGCCGGTGGAGTCGACGGACTCATGGTTACGCACCTGCGCGCTAAGAGAGGTACTAGACCTGATTATGTTTTTAGCAGCTTACACAGCAACCCCACTCTCATTTTCCTACTCCCTGCTGACGAGAGGCAACTACCTCGAAACACGTGTCCAGGGATGGCACACGCCACGCATACTTGCACGCACTCTTGAGCATAGGTGTATCCGCCGACTCTGACCTTCAGGGACCATTTTCATTGGGGGAACACGACTGGTAGGTGTAGCAGTGTGCGACCAATCTGATGTAACTTTATATTCAGGCTCCCTTGAGCCGGTGGAGTCGACGGACTCATGGTTACGCACCTGCGCGCTAAGAGAGGTACTAGACCTGATTATGTTTTTAGCAGCTTACACAGCAACCCCACTCTCATTTTCCTACTCCCTGCTGACGAGAGGCAACTACCTCGAAACACGTGTCCAGGGATGGCACACGCCACGCATACTTGCACGCACTCTTGAGCATAGGTGTATCCGCCGACGCTGACCTTCAGGGACCATTTTCATTGGGGGAACACGACTGGTAGGTGTAGCAGTGTGCGACCAATCTGATGTAACTTTATATTCAGGCTCCCTTGAGCCGGTGGAGTCGACGGACTCATGGTTACGCACCTGCGCGCTAAGAGAGGTACTAGACCTGATTATGTTTTTAGCAGCTTACACAGCAACCCCACTCTCATTTTCCTACTCCCTGCTGACGAGAGGCAACTACCTCGAAACACGTGTCCAGGGATGGCACACGCCACGCATACTTGCACGCACTCTTGAGCATAGGTGTATCCGCCGACGCTGACCTTCAGGGACCATTTTCATTGGGGGAACACGACTGGTAGGTGTAGCAGTGTGCGACCAATCTGATGTAACTTTATATTCAGGCTCCCTTGAGCCGGTGGAGTCGACGGACTCATGGTTACGCACCTGCGCGCTAAGAGAGGTACTAGACCTGATTATGTTTTTAGCAGCTTACACAGCAACCCCACTCTCATTTTCCTACTCCCTGCTGACGAGAGGCAACTACCTCGAAACACGTGTCCAGGGATGGCACACGCCACGCATACTTGCACGCACTCTTGAGCATAGGTGTATCCGCCGACGCTGACCTTCAGGGACCATTTTCATTGGGGGAACACGACTGGTAGGTGTAGCAGTGTGCGACCAATCTGATGTAACTTTATATTCAGGCTCCCTTGAGCCGGTGGAGTCGACGGACTCATGGTTACGCACCTGCGCGCTAAGAGAGGTACTAGACCTGATTATGTTTTTAGCAGCTTACACAGCAACCCCACTCTCATTTTCCTACTCCCTGCTGACGATAGGCAACTACCTCGAAACACGTGTCCAGGGATGGCACACGCCACGCATACTTGCACGCACTCTTGAGCATAGGTGTATCCGCCGACGCTGACCTTCAGGGACCATTTTCATTGGGGGAACACGACTGGTAGGTGTAGCAGTGTGCGACCAATCTGATGTAACTTTATATTCAGGCTCCCTTGAGCCGGTGGAGTCGACGGACTCATGGTTACGCACCTGCGCGCTAAGAGAGGTACTAGACCTGATTATGTTTTTAGCAGCTTACACAGCGACCCCACTCTCATTTTCCTACTCCCTGCTGACGAGAGGCAACTACCTCGAAACACGTGTCCAGGGATGGCACACGCCACGCATACTTGCACGCACTCTTGAGCATAGGTGTATCCGCCGACGCTGACCTTCAGGGACCATTTTCATTGGGGGAACACGACTGGTAGGTTTAGCAGTGTGCGACCAATCTGATGTAACTTTATATTCAGGCTCCCTTGAGCCGGTGGAGTCGATGGACTCATGGTTACGCACCTGCGCGCTAAGAGAGGTACTAGACCTGATTATGTTTTTAGCAGCTTACACAGCAACCCCACTCTCATTTTCCTACTCCCTGCTGACGAGAGGCAACTACCTCGAAACACGTGTCCAGGGATGGCACACGCCACGCATACTTGCACGCACTCTTGAGCATAGGTGTATCCGCCGACGCTGACCTTCAGGGACCATTTTCATTGGGGGAACACGACTGGTAGGTGTAGCAGTGTGCGACCAATCTGATGTAACTTTATATTCAGGCTCCCTTGAGCCGGTGGAGTCGACGGACTCATGGTTACGCACCTGCGCGCTAAGAGAGGTACTAGACCTGATTATGTTTTTAGCAGCTTACATAGCAACCCCACTCTCATTTTCCTACTCCCTGCTGACGAGAGGCAACTACCTCGAAACACGTGTCCAGGGATGGCACACGCCACGCATACTTGCACGCACTCTTGAGCATAGGTGTATCCGCCGACGCTGACCTTCAGGGACCATTTTCATTGGGGGAACACGACTGGTAGGTGTAGCAGTGTGCGACCAATCTGATGTAACTTTATATTCAGGCTCCCTTGAGCCGGTGGAGTCGACGGACTCATGGTTACGCACCTGCGCGCTAAGAGAGGTACTAGACCTGATTATGTTTTTAGCAGCTTACACAGCAACCCCACTCTCATTTTCCTACTCCCTGCTGACGAGAGGCAACTACCTCGAAACACGTGTCCAGGGATGGCACACGCCACGCATACTTGCACGCACTCTTGAGCATAGGTGTATCCGCCGACGCTGACCTTCAGGGACCATTTTCATTGGGGGAACACGACTGGTAGGTGTAGCAGTGTGCGACCAATCTGATGTAACTTTATATTCAGGCTCCCTTGAGCCGGTGGAGTCGACGGACTCATGGTTACGCACCTGCTCGCTAAGAGAGGTACTAGACCTGATTATGTTTTTAGCAGCTTACACAGCAACCCCACTCTCATTTTCCTACTCCCTGCTGACGAGAGGCAACTACCTCGAAACACGTGTCCAGGGATGGCACACGCCACGCATACTTGCACGCACTCTTGAGCATAGGTGTATCCGCCGACGCTGACCTTCAGGGACCATTTTCATTGGGGGAACACGACTGGTAGGTTTAGCAGTGTGCGACCAATCTGATGTAACTTTATATTCAGGCTCCCTTGAGCCGGTGGAGTCGACGGACTCATGGTTACGCACCTGCGCGCTAAGAGAGGTACTAGACCTGATTATGTTTTTAGCAGCTTACACAGCAACCCCACTCTCATTTTCCTACTCCCTGCTGACGAGAGGCAACTACCTCGAAACACGTGTCCAGGGATGGCACACGCCACGCATACTTGCACGCACTCTTGAGCATAGGTGTATCCGCCGACGCTGACCTTCAGGGACCATTTTCATTGGGGGAACACGACTGGTAGGTGTAGCAGTGTGCGACCAATCTGATGTAACTTTATATTCAGGCTCCCTTGAGCCGGTGGAGTCGACGGACTCATGGTTACGCACCTGCGCGCTAAGAGAGGTACTAGACCTGATTATGTTTTTAGCAGCTTACACAGCAACCCCACTCTCATTTTCCTACTCCCTGCTGACGAGAGGCAACTACCTCGAAACACGTGTCCAGGGATGGCACACGCCACGCATACTTGCACGCACTCTTGAGCATAGGTGTATCCGCCGACGCTGACCTTCAGGGACCATTTTCATTGGGGGAACACGACTGGTAGGTGTAGCAGTGTGCGACCAATCTGATGTAACTTTATATTCAGGCTCCCTTGAGCCGGTGGAGTCGACGGACTCATGGTTACGCACCTGCGCGCTAAGAGAGGTACTAGACCTGATTATGTTTTTAGCAGCTTACACAGCAACCCCACTCTCATTTTCCTACTCCCTGCTGACGAGAGGCAACTACCTCGAAACACGTGTCCAGGGATGGCACACGCCACGCATACTTGCACGCACTCTTGAGCATAGGTGTATCCGCCGACGCTGACCTTCAGGGACCATTTTCATTGGGGGAACACGACTGGTAGGTGTAGCAGTGTGCGACCAATCTGATGTAACTTTATATTCAGGCTCCCTTGAGCCGGTGGAGTCGACGGACTCATGGTTACGCACCTGCGCGCTAAGAGAGGTACTAGACCTGATTATGTTTTTAGCAGCTTACACAGCAACCCCACTCTCATTTTCCTACTCCCTGCTGACGAGAGGCAACTACCTCGAAACACGTGTCCAGGGATGGCACACGCCACGCATACTTGCACGCACTCTTGAGCATAGGTGTATCCGCCGACGCTGACATTCAGGGACCATTTTCATTGGGGGAACACGACTGGTAGGTGTAGCAGTGTGCGACCAATCTGATGTAACTTTATATTCAGGCTCCCTTGAGCCGGTGGAGTCGACGGACTCATGGTTACGCACCTGCGCGCTAAGAGAGGTACTAGACCTGATTATGTTTTTAGCAGCTTACACAGCAACCCCACTCTCATTTTCCTACTCCCTGCTGACGAGAGGCAACTACCTCGAAACACGTGTCCAGGGATGGCACACGCCACGCATACTTGCACGCACTCTTGAGCATAGGTGTATCCGCCGACGCTGACCTTCAGGAACCATTTTCATTGGGGGAACACGACTGGTAGGTGTAGCAGTGTGCGACCAATCTGATGTAACTTTATATTCAGGCTCCCTTGAGCCGGTGGAGTCGACGGACTCATGGTTACGCACCTGCGCGCTAAGAGAGGTACTAGACCTGATTATGTTTTTAGCAGCTTACACAGCAACCCCACTCTCATTTTCCTACTCCCTGCTGACGAGAGGCAACTACCTCGAAACACGTGTCCAGGGATGGCACACGCCACGCATACTTGCACGCACTCTTGAGCATAGGTGTATCCGCCGACGCTGACCTTCAGGGACCATTTTCATTGGGGGAACACGACTGGTAGGTGTAGCAGTGTGCGACCAATCTGATGTAACTTTATATTCAGGCTCCCTTGAGCCGGTGGAGTCGACGGACTCATGGTTACGCACCTGCGCGCTAAGAGAGGTACTAGACCTGATTATGTTTTTAGCAGCTTACACAGCAACCCCACTCTCATTTTCCTACTCCCTGCTGACGAGAGGCAACTACCTCGAAACACGTGTCCAGGGATGGCACACGCCACGCATACTTGCACGCACTCTTGAGCATAGGTGTATCCGCTGACGCTGACCTTCAGGGACCATTTTCATTGGGGGAACACGACTGGTAGGTGTAGCAGTGTGCGACCAATCTGATGTAGTCTTTATATTCAGGCTCCCTTGAGCCGGTGGAGTCGACGGACTCATGGTTGCGCACCTGCGCGCTAAGAGAGGTACTAGACCTGATTATGTTTTTAGCAGCTTACACAGCAACCCCACTCTCATTTTCCTACTCCCTGCTGACGAGAGGCAACTACCTCGAAACACGTGTCCAGGGATGGCACACGCCACGCATACTTGCACGCACTCTTGAGCATAGGTGTATCCGCCGACGCTGACCTTCAGGGACCATTTTCATTGGGGGAACACGACTGGTAGGTGTAGCAGTGTGCGACCAATCTGATGTACCTCTTTTGCATGGTATTGCCCCAAATGTTTGCCTTCTGTTGCTGAACCCGTTTTGGTTGGCCTCGGACTCTGTGCACTTTACCCCTGCTAACCAGTGGTAAGGTGCTTGTGTTCTGCCTTTTCAACCTGGTAAAATTGGTATATACCTAATTGCCACATTTAATGTACTTATAAGTCCCTAGAATATGGTACTAAATGTACCCATGGTCTGTAACTTAAATTAAATTCTACTAGTGGGCAGCAGCACTCATTGTGCCACTCACTAAAGTAGCACTATAAAAGATGTTTCAGGGCCTGCCCCTGCAGCCTGGGTGGGTAGTTTTGAACTGCTATTTCAACCTGGCACAATAAACCTTTTACAGGCCTACACCTGCATTTTAATGCTTATAAGACACCCCTAAGGTAGGCCATAAATGCCCATAGGGCCAGGTGCATGGCATTTAAAAAGTAGAGTATGTATATTTAATGTTGTACATGCTGTGGCAGTGAAAAGCTCCAAAGTCACAGATGGATCTCCCATAGCAAAACACTGGGTTACAACTTATAGTTCTAAACTTCAATTTGGGAGTAGATAGAAAATGGTTCAAGAACTCATTTTAACAGAAATTTAGAATCCAGATCAATGGTAAAGTCGAATTTTATATTACGAGTTTGAAACTGACACTTTTAGAAAGTTGCCATTTTCCTGCCAATTCGAAAAGGGGCCTTTCTGCCTCTGTCCAGGGTCACCAGAATAGCTCCCTTGTCGTGAGAAGTGGATTGCTCCCGGAAAGTAGACAAAGAGCTTGGGTGTCGGCATGTACTTTTCTTCTTTCAGAAGGATGGGTTTGGGGCTGTGCCCAGTCCCTTCCTAAGCTTCAAAGGATGCCTACCCAGGTGTAGCTCTCACACCTAGGCCCGACTCTCTTTAGTTTTGCTAACCAGCTTTGCTCCAAACCTAGTGGCAAGAGAAGCTGCCCCAGAACTGGTTTAGAGTGACCACAAGGCGGGTTTGCCCATTTCCACAGTCACAACTCTGGCTCGGCACTGACCAGAGGAAGAAGGGTACCCCCAGGTCCTGGACCCTTGCTGGACCCTGGCTCATTTACTACTCCTGCCTATATTGCAAAAGTCCGAACTTAGAAACATTTTGGCAACTTTCTCCCTGGAGAACCAACAGAGATCGAAATCGCTGTCAAAGCCACAGCTGTGAATTCGCCAGTCGGTCTCAGCTTGCTGGTTGCCCCACTTAAAGATATCTGACTTTCTGAGAAGTTTCTAAGTCTGAACGTAGTGGGCTTCATCAATAACGCTGCAGTAACCTGTCATCGTCGAGACCTTCCTGTGCATAGACTTCGGATTTCACCCGCTCAGAGCTTTCCCACCTTCGTCGCTGACCACAGCAGGGCTCTACTCTTCAGCAACCCGCCATTGTCAAGCCCCACTTTGGATACAGTTTGCAGTTTGCCCCGCCTACGAATCATCGACTTCCATTCAACTAAGGCTCCTAGTCCCTTTTTGCCTCATCATGGGCATCTCCTGTTTCCTTTCTGACTTTGTGGGCTTCTGCTGGCTCTATTTTCTACAAGAAGTCAGATAAATGTTCCTTCTACGTTTGAATTACTTTTCTTTATATGGTCCCTCTGTGTTTCTGTCTGTCTGCCCCCAGTCTAAATTGGAGTTCCTTCCTTTGTAGCACAGAGTCCTGTGGTGGAGCATGACCACTCTGGCTTCCTTAAAGTCTGTATGTGGGTTTGCCCTATTGCTACCAAGTATCATTAATGTTAAAACTGTGTCAAGCTCTGCACTCAACATGCATGTGCATTAGCCTGTAGATCTACTCCCACGTGGATAACTACTGCTTCTGAGAGTATGGGTAGAATTAAATGGTGCTGTCTCCTCTGCTAATCTACCTTGGCCTCAAGACATTGTTTTTTAATCTAGGAGGATAAGTAAATGTTGGTATGTGTGCTTTATTGACATCTGAAAGGGCAAAGCAGTAGACATAAAGGAAGGGTGGCTTGCTCTTTCATCACAAAGAAAGGCAGTATTCTGGTTCCAGGTGAGGCCTATGCTGGAGCCGCTGAGGGAACAGGGCTGTCAGAGGGTGTGGATGTTGGCTCGGTAGCTGCAGCTCTGTGCTTCACAAGAGGTTAAGAATATTCTGGTTGCTTCTGAAGCACCTTAGGCTACAGTAGGGAAGGGCTGGGGTGCAATAAGGCACTTAAAGAAAGCATCAGAGAAGAACATTTCTATCTAGGTTTTCATGATATGGTACCTAACACGGGTCATGCCTCCAGTCACTGACAGATCCATCAGAAACCTGATGCTGTCAGGACTCTGGCGCATGCGAATCTTTGACCAAATGTTTGCTGCATAGAAGGTGAGCCTTTCAATTAGAAGCACTTTCAAAAGTCTTGGCAAACAGATCCACACCCTGGGCAATCCACATCAGTGTTTTTTTCTTTATTACTTTAATGTAAAATGTGATGAAATATATAAATCTAGCTCACACTCTTCAAACCAACTTGACAAAGGAAGAAAAAAAACATCCTTCATACACCCTACGAACAAGGCCTCGAACGACAAATTCATTCTCCTTCTAAAGGGTATTATTAGAAGTGCCAGGCCATTTGAAAGTGTGCCTAATGAAATGGTTCACTTTCTGTGCGGCAAATGTCTGGTCAGGGATAAGGGTTATGGTCCATTTCGGCGAGTATGCAAAAAGTATGTAACTGATTTTACTAAGTAATATAAGAATGTACAATTAAGAATTAGCACATATGCAAAATGAAGACTGTGATCAGATGCAACATTCAAGGTGACATATCTAATGAAAATTAGTTTAGATACAGGATAAAGCCGAAGAAAACTCGGATTTTAATTCTTTCTGAATTAAGACTCCTCAGACTTACTTGAAGGGCAAAAACCTGCAAAAGTGACAGAATGAAAGTTTAAATGAACAGGCTGGAACTGCTTTGTTTTGAATACAGACCAGTGATTGTTGCAGAATTAGAGAGTCTATATGTATGAAGAGAAGTTAAACTTGTGAGAGGTGGGGAGACTGTAACAGCAGCTGTGGAGCTCCGGCAAAGTTGTGTGATATTGTGAGAAGGACACATAAGGGTTGCTGGAACACTATAATTCGTTGAATAACGAGACAAATGTGCTGTAGTCACTGACATCCCTGCTAAGACATTGACAGGACTATTCTCTGCTGTTTTTCAACTGTTTCACTGTGTTTTAGAGGGCATAAGGTGATCATATATACAAGACCAGTCAAGAAACCCTCCAGGTTAATCGAGGGTATGTCTGTCCATTCAAGAATCCCTCTTTTGTTTGAAAATATGGAACATGTGAAAACATACACTGAAAAATGACACTGTAACAACATAGATGAAAAAAAAAACATTGAATGTTATACATAAATATGTTCTGGCAAAATTTTTAAAATTCACATCAACCCAAATGTAGGACTAGCTGTAGAGCAATACATTAACCGGTACACACAAAAGGTAGGTAGTGTGTTTGATTAGTTTTGATAATTAAAACAGACTGACATTTTTGCTGGGATATTTTTACGTAGGTTGATATTTTGGTAGTCTGTATTTTTGCAGTGTGTGTTTTTACATGGTACCGGAAAGCCTTGAATCGAGTGGGCTGTTTTATGCATCTGACCAGCATCCACTGTAATAGATGCAAAAGACTGTGAGCTCCCCTGGTGCAAGGGTGGAAGGTTGGGTTGTAGGCGATCTGGTTATTTCAGTCCCTTATAGGGCATGGAATAGAAATGAAGTCGTTTCCATGAGGGTAGAGTTTTCTATCGTGAACCACACTACTAGAAGCAAATGGCAAGTGCAGGATTCTGGGCACTTTTGTCATTTTTTTTTTAATTCAAAGTCCGTATATTATGCATTTGCCTATCCAAAATTAAAAAAGAATGCATTTATGCACACAATGCAAAATGAACCTGAACAGCATCTCAAAAGAAACTAATGAAGATCTTTTTTTCAGAAGTATCATACTGCTTCACTGCCTGTCCGCAATAAATGTCTTTGATTCGAATTACAAAGCTCGTCAATTAAAATGTTTACCACAAAGAGTCTAAAGGAAGGCCTGGGCGAAATCTGAACTATGCCAGCATAATTTCCGAATCTTGTATTATGTGAAATAAAAAAAAATTAACATTACGTAATTTTGCATACTTTGTTTGCTTGCAGATGGCTCGTTATACATAAGATGTCTTACTGAGAGACATTTTCTGCTTGAACCAGTGTCCTGCCGGTTTTTCACAAGAATGTTTTACATAAAGTGCGCACTGACAGAAGAAAAGTGATACAAGATATGCATTAACCCCATTTTGCTCTAAAAGCATCACTTTGTGACATTTTTATGAAATTTCGTGACATTTTGCAAAACAAATAACACGATTTCGCACAGCCTGTGTCTAAAGTGAAGATTAAAGATGCATTGAATTAGCAAAATTGGAGCTATTCTGATGACGAACTTCTAGCAAATCTGTCTTAGATATATTGCTGGTCATCAACCATTGTCCGATTTTGTCACTGAGGACAATTCATAAAAAACTCACAGGTTCAGTCAAAAAGCTATTTGTGCACAAAATGATACTGACTTGCATAAAATCATCATTTACAGGTGCACATTCAAGTTACTCATCCACAAAAAGTGAATTTGCCCTTGTAAATGGATTTATTCAAATTAAAATAACAGCATTATGACATCATTATAATTGTGTTTCTATATCTCCTCATGGACGGGTTATGGACCAGTCAGAGAAGGCTCATATGCAAAATGCAGGGAACACCCACACACCTGCAAGTTTGCGGGTATTCACAAACCTTTTTCACGTAACTCCCGTCCTGAAAATTGGTTCAGATTTATTTTTCCAAGGAAGCGGAGCAAATTCGTTATCATGATGAGTAATGGGAGGTAATACCCTGATATTATGGTCGGGGAGTCGATGTTTTACTCCGTAGAGAAATACAAAAATAAATATTTAACTGCAAGTGCATTGCTGCGTGACCTTTACGGTTTCAGAAATATAACCTTCCAGTTGGAAAAGCTGAAATCTATACGCTCCCGGGAAGCTGCTTTTTAGCCACATATTTCCATGAGTGCACCAGGAATTCTTGCAGATTCCCAAGTGAGTCCGCAATTTGCTCTAAGCGTCAAGAGGAGCCCACGAGGCGCGTGTTTTCAGCTTTCTTTGTGAATCGGACCTACAGACGCCAAGTTACTAGCCACTGCAATCTTAATCACACCAGGTTACATGACTCAGCATTTCGTGAATACTTGCACCTTTAATACAATGAATAGCAGCCTTGAAGTTTGCTAGAAACGTAATAAAGGAATTTAGGAAACAGTGGCTCTAGTGAAAGAGAATGCTCATTCAGTTAATACTAAACTTACCTTTGACATGTTAATACATGAAGGTCAAGCTGCTTTACAAAAGACAATAGGGGGAGGTGCTTTCAACCATAAACTCAAGTCCAAATTATATCATCACGAAGGTCTAGGCGAGTTTCATTTGTATGCATGAAACAGGTGGATGCACAACAGGGTTGATTCAGGAGCAAAGAAAGATGCATGATAAGGTAAGCTATTGGGATATATTTCAATCACTAAGGGGCATATGTATGAAAGGAAAAATTAGTCGCAAACGCTGCGAATCGCAAAAAACAGCGTTTGCGACTGATTTTTCGCTATTTCATATGTATGACACAATTCTAAATTGAAAAGTAAGAAATCGCTAAATTAGCGATTTCTTAGGCTGCGAAACAAGAAAACAGCGAATTTCCTAGCGAATACCTAATTTGCGATTCCTTAGCGCTGCGAATATCGCTAACAAGAAATCGCTAGCTAAGAAATCGCAAACACATGTATGAAAAAATCGCAAATTGCGAATTTACGAAATTCGCTAATTAAGAAATCGCTATTAACACCAATTGCTTGCAGGTGGTAAACTGGTGCAAGGTACAAAAACCAGCCCACAATGCAACAAACACCCACAATGGCTGCAATGTACGTGATAGCCAGGAGGCTGCGTATTCGGGCCCTTGCACACAGGAGAATGAGACAGGAACGTATCTTCAGGCTGCGCATCACCCTATTCCAGAACACTGAAGAGGAGATCTATGACAAGTACAGACTGCACCCACAGACCATAATGGACCTGATTGAGGAGCTGAAACCCCACTTGGAGCACCCTACTCGCAGGACACAAACAATTCCCACACATGTGCAGGTCCTGTGCTCCCTGCACCTCCTGGCGTCAGGGAGTTTTCAACGGGTCATAGCGGAGGTTGGTGGGGTGTCACAGAGTGCACTTTCGCGCTTCTTCCATGCCTTCCTAGATGCAATGCTACTGAGGCTCTCACATCACATTTACTTCCCCACCACCCAACAGGCATTACAGCAAACGATACTGGACTTCTACCAGATTGCACGTTTCCCCCACGTCATTGGCTGCATTGACGGGACCCATGTGGCCATCACACCCCCAGCAGAAACTGAATATGTCTACAGGAATCGGAAATGCTACCATTCCCTCAACATACAGATTGTGTGCAACGCTAAGTATCACATCACAGACATCGTAGCCAAATACCCCGGCAGTACACGACTCCTTCATCTTCCGACACAGTGGAATACACAGACGTCTGAGTGCTGGAGAGTTTGGGGAGGGGTACCTGCTTGGTAAATACATTGCACACATCAATACATCCACTACATCACTTGAGGGGGGGGGGACATTGACTCACCTATTGTGTTTTTTTCCATGCAGGTGACAGTGCCTATGCAGTGCGCGACTTCATCCTGACCCCATACCTGGATCCTGCAAATGCAAGTGAGAGGAGCTACAACAGGGCACACAGATCTACACGCTGTGTCATTGAGCGAACCTTCGGAATCCTGAAGAGCCGCTTCAGGTGCCTGCATAAAAGTGGAGGCGCACTGCAATACAGCCCTGAGACCTGCTGTAAAATCGTGGCAAGCTGTGCAATGCTACATAACATGGCAATGAGGAAAGGCACCACAATTGATGTGACCGATACAGACACATCGGATGACGAGCGCCCTGCTCCCCCTGCCAGACCAGCACCAGGAGTTGGGGCAGCTGCTGGACGCCAGAGACGGACTGAGATCACACGAAACTACTTTTAGGTGAGTATTGAGGAAATGAGACTACAAAGCCTGATGATGTGTCAAGTGTTTAATCACACTTCACATGAAAGAAAGTGTAATTGTCCCCAGCACATGTTGTACACACAGTGCAGAGAAGGCACAAGAAATAGGGCAAACAGCCTTTTGCGGGTTAATGCACCCGTGTTGCAGTCAGTGTCCCCGCAGATGATCACCTCCGTCGGTGCCGTCCAGGGTGAGTGCCCCCCATGGTGCGCCCTTGGCCTGCTACCTGTCTGCCACTGCGGCGTCTTTCACCTGGCAAGGTTGGAGTGATGCTGCTGCGACTCGATGTGTCCTCACTCTCAGCAGAGGCCATTAGTGCGCTGCCACCAGCATTGGCCGTCTGCAGCTGTTCCACAGCAGTGGTCACCTGCGCCAGCCCTCGTGCTATGTCCTGGCAGCAATGTGCCATGTCCACCTGCATGGTTACGCTTCTGCGTGTGAGTGCGCTGGTGGTGGTGCAGAGGCGGTTGACTGCCTTTGTATAATTGTGTAGCCGTGCATTGGCACGTCGTCCAGCCCTGTCATTGGCAGCTTGGGTGTCCCTCAAAGTGGCACAGAGCTCTTGTATTGCCGCTACCATGTTGCGATTGTCCTGATGTATGCGGCCTAGCTGGCGATTTATTGACCGCATTGCCTTGCTTTGCAGGCGCTGTTCCTGCAGCATGCACTGTTCCAAGCCGGAGAACACGGTGCCCTCTCCTTCTGTTGCAGTGCTGCTCCTGGGCCTTGACCTGGAAATGGCCTGTTCCCTTTGCCTTGGTGTTGGTGCGTCATGACGGGGCATGTCTGTCACACCCTGACTCCCCTCTCTCCTGTCGGTGTCATCGCCTGTTGCTGGGACTTCGTCCTCAAATGGAGGCAGTGGGGGCACATGTGCGCGCTTCCTGCGCTGAATTGGCTGCTGCTCTGTCTCATCGCTGGAGTCCGCAGGGTCTGCAGGCTCCTCTCCCTCTGCGCTGTCTTCTTGTGGCATGCCGTGTGCTGTGGATGTAAAGGGGACTACATGAGTTTGTGTTACTGTCTGCATGTGGCACTCAATAAAGTTACAATTCTTTGACGGCTAACCTCTGACACATTTCTATTCAATGATCCCCAAAACACATATGTTGCATTTAATTGTGATGGTGTCATGGACACACAGTCAGACACAGTACTACGAGTCCCATGATGCATTGCTGGGTGTGCTGTAAGACCTGGGCTGGATTGGCATGTTGGGAGTTTACTATGCGCATTTGGGGGAGTGTGCAAGGGATGGGGAGGAGTGCAGGGTGATTTGGCATGCATCTTACCTTGTCTGCTGGATGAGGGGTCGGAGCTGTCTATTGCCGCCAAACCACCAACGCTCTCAGGCAGGAGGGTAGACTCCACGAGCTCCTCATGGGGGTTGGCTGCTCTGCAGTGGATGGTCCTCCTCCAGTCTGATTGGCATCCTTGAGTCTGGCTGCCACCCTCTCCTTGGACCTCTGGCGCATATCATACCACCGCTTGCGCAGCTCCTCGATGGTGCGTGTGGTGACTCCAACAGCATTCACCTTGCTCTGTATTTCCAGCCAGATTTTCCTCTTCCTGGCCTCTGGGACTTTGAGTGCCTTCTTCCCAAACAGGAGCTCATGGCTGCAGACCATCTCCTCAATGAGGACCTCCTGCTCCTTTTCTGAAAACTTGTGTTTTCTCTTTCTTTTTTCTGCATCTTTGCCCTGCTGGTTTTGTTTGGGATCCATTGCTGGTTGCTGTCTCCAGGAAAGCCTCCTCACACTCCACAAGCAGCCTCTGGGTGTGGCTCAGGTGAGCAGGTGCAGGCAATCACTACAGTTTCCTGTTTGTGATGTCATCAGCCTGCACCAGGCTTGCAGATTCCCGTTTTTGCCATTTCTTATTTAGCAAATTTCGCTATTAAGAAATCGCAATACGGGATTCTGCGAATTATTTGCGATTTTTAAGGAATCGCAAATGATTAGCGATTTATTTTATACATCCCGTTTAGTAAATCTGATTTTGCGAATCGCAAAATCTCGCAAATTAGGATTCGCTAAAGGGGAGTTTGATACATATGCCCCTGGTTCTGCTGAATGGGGGCCCCTGATGGCTGGACCACTACAGTAACCAACACTTGAAATACACGTACCACATGTTATGAGTGGAGTAGAACTGTGAACGTTGAAGTTGTGCGTACTCAGTGTTACTAAGTAAAATATTTAGCATTGGTAAAGCAAAAGCGTCTGGCTTTGAGGACTTAACACGTAAACACAGACATGCACAAATGCTCGTTGCCTTTTCTAGCATATTAAGACCAGACCTCTTGGTTTTGCCAAGACTTGTTTATATTGGGCTCACATCCTGCTTCTGCCATTTCTAAGTGATGTAAGAAACAGGTATTAGTATTACTCAATTGAAGAATAAATCAATGCCTCAGAAGGATGTAAGGCCGAGCCGGCCAGTCACTATTCAAACTTGTGGACTGTGCATCATTGCGTATATCAGAAGTGAGATTTCAACTCACTAGGCCATCCTGCCCACGTCTGCTGTTTTGTTGCACATTTTAAAGTGAGATGCAGATGTGAGTATTGGAGGCAAACTGTTGATCTACATTTGAGATATTAAACACTCAGAACTTCATGGTGACCTTGTTTCTGATGGCCCATGTATGCACTCATAATTTGACGTAAGGACTTGCATTGCTAAGGTTATCAGACACCACAAGCTGAAATACTGTAAGAAACACAGCCTGCTGAGGTGCAAGATATCTCCATCGAGTGGGAGGTAATACCTGGGTGGAGATGAATGAACCGCAAAAAAATAAATTCACCTCCACCATCGTGGGTGCGAAAGATGACAGTGAGGACCGTTTTGCAGTCCATCCAGACGTTTTTCCTGATGCTCCATAAGGTGCATAGCTGGCTGGGTGTGGTGGTGCTCTCCTGATGAGAAGCCTCTGTGCTCTCTCCTTACTGAGCATGGACAACACAATGAGTCTCAGGTTGTTGTGTAGTAGCCTCACTGGTCTTAATGTGGGCAGTGTTATCTTCACAGTGCCAGCAGAGCACCTTAAAACTAACTTGTTATCAGAGCAGTGTGGAGAGGGGTTGGGTGCACATTAGCTTGGGATGGTGCCTGTGCTCATTCACTCCTGCCCAGCTGGCAGCCCATCAGCAGTGAGGAATAGCATATGTTAACACGCATGTCAAAACCACGCATGGCTTAACAACGCAGTCAATACAACAACTGTGTTGTTGCCACAAGTTCCATTACAATGACTTGCTTTAGGGAAGAGCTGGACTTTGGAATAGTTTAAATTACTATTCCAACTCCAGTCGGTTTGTCAGTACGGAAGGTGTTGGACTTAAAATCCAACACCAGTCCAACTCTGCATTCCCTAAAGCAAGTCGTTGTAATGACTTGCTTTATGATCTTTATAATGGAACTCGTGGTAACGACACAGTCGTGGTATTGACTGCGTTGTAAAGGCACTACTTTGTAAAACCTGCATCGTAATAGATGTTTCCCGCAGTGAGTGGCAGGAGTTCACACAACTGGGATCTGGTGGGACTTTATGCCTGGTGATGACCCTGTCCATTTTTGGGAAAAGCTGCCTCTCTTTAGACAATCCGGATTAATATGTCATTAGAACTGCAGCTCAAAAGAACGATTTACCATGTCATATTGTGAAATGTGTCCTGCCTAGTTCAATACAGGCAGACATTTTGTGTATGGTAAGTTCAGCGGCTGGTTTATCTTAAGTGACTTGGGGCCAGATGTAGGAGGGATGCACAATGTACTAACCCTATTTTGCGAGTCGCTAATCTAGTAGCGACTAGCAAAATAGGGTTAGCGACTCGCTATTAGGAAGGGACATGCCAAGGGCGTCCCTTCCTAATAGCGAGTCCCTACCCTATTTTTTTTTTTTTTTTTAATTTACTTTCAAATTCAGGAAAACCAATAAATACACATATTTCGAGATTGACACAAATCAGATTCATCAATTGATCAATAGAAATAGTCATGTATAATTAATTATATATATCCTACTGGTAAGGGTGGGTACAAAGAAAAATGAGAAGGCCGAAAAAAAACTTCTTCTCCATTTTCTCTTTCTTTCCTTAAAATTAAAACTATATGCTTAATTCTCCTCTGCTTCCCACAACGGGCCCCACGCTTGGGAACCTCTTTTTTTAGCCCTTCTTCCTTTGCATTTATACAATGCCTTCTCTAAGTTAAAGACATGAAAGAGCCTGGCATACCATTCCTGAAATGTCGGTGGATCTACATCTTTCCATCTTGTTGCAATAATTATACGAAAAATAGCTGTTGCCATAAAAAAAAATACGTTTGGGATAAGTCCAACTGTAAACTGTCATCAACACCAAATATAATCAATGTAGAGGTTAATCGGACTAAACACCCTATAGTTTGATTCATAAAATGTTCTATTCTTTGCTTCAAGATACACAATTTACTACATCCACAAAACATGTGGACTATATCAGCCGGGCCCTGGCCGCATCTTGGACACCTGTCAGTTTCCCTTTTCCCCCAAGTGAACAATTTTGCTGGCGTATAATATAGCCTAAACAGAGTCTTAAAATGCTGAGCTTTGAGATTTGCAGCCATTTTTTTAGACAGATATAAAGATCTACACATATCAACATCCTGATCCCCCAACTTCCCTGCCCATACACTTTCTGATCTAGCTATGTCATCTTGATTAGCATTCAAGAGGATTGAGTACAGATCTTTAACCCGGGGCTGCCTATGCCCCAGCCACTCCAGCATAGGGATTCTGTCCGAACTACTAAATTGAGCCAATACTGGTTTAATTATCTCCCTAATTTGTAAGTACTTAAAAAATGTCTTAGCATCTACGCCATATTGTGTCTGAAGCTCTCTGAATGGCATTACCTCTGATTGATCAAACATATCACCTAGAGTGTTTATTCCAGCCTGCTCCCAATTCCTGCCTAACCTGTCATTAGATAATGAAGGGAACATTGACGAACGCCATAAAAATAGATATCTCTGAACCTTAGGAACTCTCACAAGTTTCCTTACCTTATTCCAAATATTCCAAGCAGTTCTTACTAATTTAAACCGCGTTTTTTTTGTAATAGCTCCCCTCAAGCTGCCTCATTAAAATACCTGATGCTACATCCCCTAGGGCCAACTCATAGATAGAGGGGGGGATCTCCCTACTTTTATCTCCCAGGGTAGTTTCTGGACAGTTTTTAGGTCGAAAAAGACTAGTTATTTGCTGCAGAGTTACAGCCCAGTAATAATATAACATATGGGGGATTGCCATACCCCCACGGCTTTGTGGTAAAGTCATCAGTTTCATTGACCTTCTGATCTTTTTATGTCCCCAGATAAATTGTGAAAATATTCCTTCGATTTTTAAAAAAAATCCCTTTGGTGGTTCCAGCGGTATACATCTAAATAAAAATTTTGGGGAACATATTCATTTTTATAACATTTCCACGTCCTATAATGGAGAGATGTAAATTATCCATTCGTTTTAAGTCATTACTTATCTTTTTGAAAAGCTGTGCCGAATTGATGTCCCAAACCGTCCCTACCTCTGCACTTATATTTATCCCTAAATATGTGGCCTCAGTAGACCTCCATGAATCTTGAAACTGGGTATTTTTGGAACAAACAATCTTGGTTTTACCTGTATTAAATCTATAGCCTGACTGGTTCCCAAATTCAGATGCCAGGACCTCAATCCGATCCAAAGCTTCCTTTGGGTCAGGGGTTACTATTGCGATGTCATCAGCATAAGCTAATACTTTGGTGTTATATCCCCTGACAACTATCGGTTTGATAGCCTGATCGTTTAACATTGTTCTAATTAACGGGTCGATATAAAGAACAAAAAGAATTGGGGAACACGGGCATCCTTGTCTTGTACCACGTGAGATCTTAATTCTTCCCGACTCCATCCCCATCAGTTGAATTTTTGCATGAGGTTGTACATACATAGCCCTTATAGCAGTCAGTATACGGGGGCCGAAGCCATTAGTTTTTAAATTCTGCCAATGGTATGCCCACTCAACCTGATCGAAAGCTTTTTGGGCATCCAATAATATGAGGGACATTTGCTCCCCTGTCTGTTCCCTTATATCGAATAATGAAATTACACGTCGGACGTGATCAGTCGTTCCTCGACCTGGAATAAATCCGTGCTGCCACGGACTAACCAGGGAGGCAATTATTTTTGCCAGTCTGAGCGCTATAATTTTAGAATATAATTTCTCATCCGCATTTATAAGGGAGATGGGCCTATACGAAGCGGGATCTTCCGATGGTTTTCCCTTTTTCAGAAAGATAACCATATTGGTTTCCTTCCAAGAATGAGGCGGACTACCCTTATGTTGTACTGCCAAAAACAGATCCAACAAAAGGGGTGCAAGTTCCGGCTGCAAAACTTTGTATATTTCCATCGGGATCCCGTCTGGGCCGGCGGCCTTACCAGATGCCATAGCCTGGAGTGCCTTGGTGACTTCATTTAGTAAAATGTCTTCTTCTAGTTCCTGTATTACAGGGGAAAAGATATCCGTTCCCACCCCTACTGAGGTTTGCGGATCAACCTCGGAGCTATATAAATCACCGTAGAATTCAGCGAAGACCTGAACTAGGTCCTGAGGTTTGGTCACCATATTCCCATCCTTCCTCTTTAGCTTCAAGATGTTGTTTACCACCGCCCTCTGTTTCAGTCTGAGTGAAAGGTGTCTCCCTGTCATCTCCCCATATTCATAATTGTCCCTGGCCCGAGTTTGATATATTTCGGCAATTCTTTTATTATATATTCCGTTTAGTTTTGCTTTGGTGCTAATTACTTTTAATTCTAATTGGCTCAGTAATTCCATCTGTTTTCTTGCAATAGCTCCCATGTGCTGTTCCTTATATTTAGAGACCTCAACCATAAGCTGTTGTATGACCACTCTGTTCTTTCCTGAGGTGCCCGGCATAACTAATAATCTCCCCCCTAAGGCAAGCCTTAAATGCATCCCACACGGTTTCTCTTGATGCGCTATATCTATTTGCCTCATAAAATTGTCTAGTCCACCCCCTGATGTGATCTATGAAGCCCTCGGTAGCCAAAAGTTTTCTGTCAAAGGACCATTTTGAGGGAAGGTTCTCATGTTCCTGAAAATCGATTTCCAACATCAGAGGGTTATGGTCTGATAAAACCTTTGGTAATTTCCGTATGGTAGCACCCTCTATAAGCGAGGCAGAAATAAGAAAATAGTCAAGCCTAACATATTTCTGATGAGGGCAAGAAAAATATGTATACCCGGCATCCCCAGCTTTTTTATGAGCCCAGACGTCCACTAGGCCGTGGCTTCCCACCAAGGCTTTAAGAGCCTTAAATACTTGTGGCTTTCTCCCCAGATACTCTCCCCAGGGTGTATCCTGTGTTCCTAAGTGGATATTAAAATCTCCACAGATTATAAGTGGGGATGGCCAAGAAGCTAATTCGAGCTCTAATTTTGCCCATATCTCCGGGTTGTCAAGGTTCGAGCCATAGATCATGCATAGTGTGACCCTGCTAGGTAATAAAACTATTGCCCACCTTCCCCCTTTATCCGCTAGAATTTGCTCAGCCTGAGGCATCCGTTTGGAAGTGTGTATGGCAACACCTCTCGTTGTGGTTGTCTGCCGTGAGCTAATTGCCTGCATATATCCAGGGATAATATTAAGCCCTCTCTTTTGCCATGGAATGGGATAATATCTGCCCCCCACGACCGTACCACTTCTACAGATCTATTTCTCTTGCCACTATCATTCAACCCCCCTATATTTACCGAGCAAATACTCAGCCTACCCATCCCTATAATTTGTTTGATACCTCAATTGTACCTTAAAACATTCCCTCATCTCCGTGTCATTCTGAACTCGATTCGCCTCAAATTTTCCTGAATTATTTTGCCGCCCTACCCTGCCCCCCTCCCTCCCCCCTCCCCTACCTAGCCCCCCCCCTCCCTCCCTCCCTCCCTGTTCTAGGAGGCAACAGACCTGTCAGATCTGTAGTGGATGATCGGTGTACCCTCCCGGAAATGATGCATGTACTTATGTGTACTTAAAGCTCGTGTTAATCCATATTAACCATATTAACCCCCGTGAACCAACCGCCCCAATTATCCCAGATATGGCCTCCCCCCCGAGGCGAGAAAATGTATCCATTCAATTAAACAAGCAAAGAAGGAGACACTATTTGTATCAACATTATGAGTTAAACTCTCCCCCCAGCATCTAAAAACTCCTTTGCCTTTATTTCTGAAGTGAAGAATCTCGTTGTATCCTTCCAGGCTACTTTTAGTCGGGCAGGATTTAAAAGAAAAACCTGCGCTCCCTTATCTTGGAAAGGCTTAATCATCTGGCGCAAGCGCCACCGACGTTCCACAGTGACATGGCAGTAATCTGGTCTAGTGAAATACGAAAACCCATCTACACTACGTTGTGCTTCTGGTCTTGCCCTTTCAAAAACATTTTGTCTCAATAAATAATTTCCAAAATAGACCAGAAATGCCCTAGGTTTGGCATCGGGCGGGTTGGTTGTCGAATTGTAAAAGGGACACGGTGTGCCCTTTGTATCTCCTGTTGCCATTTCCAGCCTTCCAGTTCGGGGAAGGAGTTCTGCAACAATTGAACCATGTAAGTACGGGCATCGGGCCCCTCCTTTTCCTCCGGGATACCCAGGAATCTCAAGTTATTCCTTCGCTGGTAGTTTTCACTCTCCTCCAGCTTCCA
The DNA here is from genome assembly GCF_964204655.1 of Triturus cristatus. Classification (NCBI taxonomy): domain Eukaryota; kingdom Metazoa; phylum Chordata; class Amphibia; order Caudata; family Salamandridae; genus Triturus; species Triturus cristatus. The sequence goes on along the minus strand of NC_140593.1, from coordinate 378,319,901 downwards.
CTGAATATCCACAATTCGAGCATCATGGGCTTCCACTTGCCCCTTTGAGCCAGCGACCTCTGACTCCAACAAATCCGTCCTAGACTCGATCTCAGTCATCCGGTCACTTATGTCTTTACAAGTTCTTGCTACTTTCCTAATTGCCCCTTGCAATTTACGAGAGGCATTCTGCGATCTTTTACTTTCCATCCGGGATTCCTCTCGGTGTGCAACCACGCACTGCAGGATTGATGCTAAAGTCGGAGGGTCTGGGGTGAGCCCTTCACCCGGGGTTATGTTGGTATAACCCATCAGTTGTTCTCCGAGTGAATAATCCCATCTCAGGGCCCCCTGTTTTTGCCTCTCAGGTCTCCCCGTACTGAGATACATCGATCGAACAGTTGCTGCCGAGCCGGAGGCTGCCGTGCCCTTGTCTTGTATGTCCCTTTCTTCACTTGATTCCGTATCACCCCCGACTCTGAACCGAAACCTGACCATGTTGTGTCAGATAGTGAAGAAAAAATCATTTGCCTCTGAATCTCTTTCCCTATGCGGGGTTCTAAGAGCCCTAGAACCCCCCTTATGTTTTTGATTCCCCCCAGGCACCTGGCTGGGTTGGTTCCCATCCTCTCCTCCGATTAAATCATTCTGGGCCCCTTTAAGCCCTACTTTACCTTCGTAGGACTTTAATTTTGCACTGGGTTTTACCCCTCCCTTTTGAGGAACCATCAATATTTCCTGCCCTTTTTCCTGTGCCTGGACATGTTCCTGTGTGTCGATCACGACTCCAACATCAGATTCATGGCTATTACCAGAGATGACTGCACTGCCCTGGGGGACTGTAAACCAAGCTTTTTCTACCGTTCCACAGCCACCAGCCACCTGCTGCAATAGATCACTGCCATGACAATCATTCTCCTCAGCCGGCTGCTCCTGGAGATTACTCTGGATCGCAAGCTCTTCAAGCCCCTCTCCGGCCCCACTCAGCTCCTTACCCGTCAGCATTGGGATGTTAACTACTCCGGCAGATCCAATCTGGTCTCCCTCCTAAGCTCCGGCGGAGCCAGCCCCCAATCCTCTGAGCATCTCGATCACCGAGACGGAGGGCCGGTGTGGCTGGGGCTGAACGCCCACACCCCTCCCCTTCCTGTCAGCCGAGCTCCAAGTCTCTGCTTGCGACCACGAACGGTTGCTGGGACCGGCTCGATCTCCAAAGCGGGCAACGGAGGGCCGCCACGTTCTCCCGCACCTCTTCCCCTCGAAGCCGGTTTGGGTCGCATGCTTCCCCGAGCTGGAGCAGAAGATGCCAGGAGCAAGACCTGTTCGAAGCGCTTACAGCCGAAAATCAGCTGCTCCGCACTCCGAACCAGCGCCGCGACCCAGCACTGTAAGTTACACAAGTCTCGATCAATTTCAGTTGTCGCGCTGCCGCTTCCCTTTAGATTGCTAACGGGGGGCTCCACATTCTTCGGTTTTGGGGGTCTTTTAATGTATTTCCTCATTACTGCATCAGATCGGGAGAGCACCTACGACTGACCCTTCTCACTCAGCCGCCATCTTGCCTTCCTGTAGCGGGTCCCTACCCAATGAATAATTGTTTTGCAACTTCAGTTGCGGTCGCAAAACACTTGCAGTTTACCACCCTTCTCAGAAGGGTGGAAAGCCATTCACAAACAGGGAGGGGTCCCCAGGGGACCCCTTCCCCTTTGTGAATGGATACGCAAATATATTTTAAGAGCAGGCAGTGGTCCCACTGCTTGCACTTAAAAAATGAAACTGAAAAGTTTCATTTTTCTTTCTTAAATGCATTCCATTTTCCTTTATGGAAAACGGGCTGCCTTTAAAAAAAACTGCTTTATTGACAAAGAAGTCCCAGACATGGAGGTCTGCTGACCACAGCAGGCCACCATCCCTGGGAGTGCCAGCCATTCCCAATGGGGTTGCAAATTGCGACAGCCTCATTAATATTCATGAGGCATGCAATTTGCGACCCCATTGGGAATCATAAACAGTGTCTGAGACACTGTTGTACATTGAATTTTGCGACTCGCAAATGGCAACTCACAATTTGTTGCAATTTGAGAGTCGCAAAATTCAATAGTTGTACATCTGCCCCTAAGCCTCAAACATTGACTAAACAGTAATTATAATAACCTTCAGATCCTGGTGCGATGGCCTGTCCATTATTCAGATCCTGCTGGTACAGAATAGAACTGTGAATTCCTCTCCTTGAGGGTTCATAACATATTCACTTTGAGCACAATATACAGCGAACAGTGCTTAGATGCTAGATTTCCAGAGTATACATTAACTTACAGCCCCGACCTCCTAGCACTACCAGTCTACGGTATTCTTCCGGAAGTAAAGGGCTTTCTAGGTTTCACTTCACAGGGCTTCTATGATGAATGCCGCCTTCTGGGAAACAGCGCCATCTTTCAATGCCCAGCAACAATCGAGTCCTTGTTCCATTTAGCCATCATACAGCCTGCAAGTGAAAGCCAGCACTTCACAGAGGAGGGGTATACAATGTGTGTCAAATGGACTGCAATGTGCTTTCCAAAGAGAATCAGAATCAGGCAGCAGCACGCAAAAGCCTTGACAACAAAGCCCTCCTAGCTATTAATGTCTACTGTAAATATAAAGATTTGCTTGTTCAATCATTAAAAGGAAAATGGAAGGCCAACTGTCAGTGTCACCAATGCCAGAATATTTTACAAGCATGCATACAAACTAGGAGAGTAACAGATGGTAGCATTTCAATTAGACACAATAATAAAGTCATCCGAGTGTAAGAATTCAGGAAGAGGGTAGAGGTCTGTCTGTCCCTAAACTGATAATGCTTTTGGCAGTGGCAGCGCTGAACCAGCACGAAACTCTGCCCCCAGCAAGGGACGAGCCAGAGACATGCACAGAAAGATAGTATATGCAACCGCGCCTCTTCTCTGTGCTTCAACCTGTCCGCAGGCTTATCTACAACTCCACTACAACATAACATGTACATTTGTATAGCGCACGTATCACCCTAAAGTCTCAAGGCGCTGAATAACAGATGTATATTGTTACCCAACTCAATGGTACTCATTTTATCGACCTTAGATGGATGAAAGGCTGAGTGGACCCGCCGGGATTACAACCTGTGACTATGAGGTCGAACACAGGCCCCTACAGTGGATGCATTTGTCCACTGCGCCACCAGACAACACAATTGGAGTACTCCTACAGCCCTCAAGCTCTACACAAAACTTTACACACATTGGATCCTTTTTTTTTTAAACTTCTTTTTATTAAACAGACGTCAGTGATAATGTACAACATTACTTCATTCATGATTTGATTATACATGTGCATCCCTCTTTACATCGTAATTTACAATCCTTTGTTACGACAATCTTCACGGATCAGCAAACAACCATAGTAGGGCCCTTAGCCTATGTACCCCCAGTTCACCCCCCCCTCGCCTTAATAGTCTAACTTCCCTCAAGGATTCCTGTATGTTTCCCATTGGCTCCACACTTTTCCCCACTCTTTGGGGCAACCTCTGCTCTCGTATATTGTCTTCTCAGTTGCACAGCACCAATCCATATTTATTTTCCAAGGAGCTAACGTTGGTAATTGGGTGGCTCCCCAGGCCCCAGCAATATTCCTCTTCCCCACCAATGACGGCACCAGTGGCCAATTTATTTTTATATTCCGGCCACGTCTGGGCCCCCGATACACAGAGTATATGCCATCTGGCCTCTGTCTGCCCAATAACCTCCGAGATTACCCGTGTTACCCTCCCCCAGAACCTTTGTATTACCGGGAGTCCCAAATTATATGAAAAAAGGTGCCTCTCTGTTCACACCCCCGTTGAGAGCCCTCCGTGAGAGTACGTCCCAACTTATACATAAGTATGCTGATGGAGTATGACCTACGGAGAATTCTTAACTGTACAAGTCGGAATCTTGCTCTAATCGCTACTTCCCTAGGGCTTTGCACAGCCTCCGCCCAGTCATCATCTTCTAATAACATTGGATACCTTTTAAACTCACACTCCACCATCAAACCCAAATGAACAAATTCAGTTGCCACCTACTCGTCCTCCAAAAAGTGCTTAATGTGGCACCAGGCTTATGAGCACAGCCAGGGTTGGACTGGGATAGACAGTAGTCCCGGCCATCAAAATAAAAGTGGGCACCCAGTAGTGAATTATGTAGCTAAAAAAAAAGGGCCATGTTTGCAAATTGGGGTCGTTTTGATCTTGTAGTGAGATGCTGTATACGTGTTTTGCAAGCTATGGAAGACCGCAAGGATTTGAGATTGCTGCAGGCAATGTTTGGTTTAATACAGGGAAATCAGCACCAAAAAACGGCCCAATAGACCATAAAACAGACCCACCAACAGCCCAGAAACTGGCCCACACGTTGACCTCTCAGACCACCCATCACACACTATCTGACCCTATAGGTCAGTCCAACACTGAGCACAGCCACTGGAACTGTGCAAGTAGGGAGAACCAAATTACACAGTAGGGTCGACTCAATGATCAGCGAGAAAAGGCAAATTATGCACTACAGTGCAGCACATTTTGTGATTGCATTACTTCCTTATTTTGGCATTTTTACACATTAACACTGGTCAGCGGTTTTACCTTGCTAGCACCAGTTTAACACCCAAATACAGCAATAAGCAACTGATACATATCACTGGCCTAGCATACCTCAACAATTGCATCTGCTTTCACAAACCTTCCAGACACCTCAGTTCGTCTGGACTCCTACTTGCACAAATCCCACGCATACAGAAAACCAGACCCGGTGGTGAGCCTTCTCCTACATCGCTCCTAAATCGTGAAACAACCTGCTGTTACACATAAAAGCCTCCTCCTCAATTCCCCAAGAAGCTGGAGACCGGCTTTTTGAGTAATCCCACTACACCCTATGAGTGCCTGGACTCACACCTGCTCAGCGCCAGGACACCCTCGCGAGTGATAGTGTGCTCATCATATCTGCATAACATAACAAAGGTTAACAGTCAAACTTTGCAAAAGGAATTACACTACACAAAAAGAAAAAATGGGTCACTGCGTTTTTAGTAACTAGTAATCAATTTAACCAACAAGCAACTTTTTTTGTTAGAATCTACAAATCATGCAGCAGATGATAGATTATGATGAAGATGCGGCAAATCCATATTTATGAGGAAAACACAACAAAATCACACAATTCAGTGACCCTTGTTGAGATGCTACATATCGGACCCTACAAAACACTACAAAACAAAGACATGGCAAGTTTGGGCAAGACCACGGACATGGGACAGAGTCAAGAAAAGCACGGACAGAAGGGGCGGGCAGATGGACTGCAGATACATGTTCTCAAAGAGTGAATGTCTAAAACTAAAAAAAGAAGTTCTTCGGGAAGTGCACGGACAGTGGAAGCACATTGGCTGCAAACAGTAAACTGTAGTTTGTTCATGCTCCACAGGAGAGAACAGAAACTCGAAGCCCAGGAAGAAGCAGGGAGTCACTGACCAATAAAAAGCAAGGAAATGGAAGCGAAATGCAAGCCAATCAATGGCAAGTAATGGGCGGGCTCCAAAGCTTTTAGTCTACAGTCTCTGCAGGAGACTTCTCCTGCAGACAGCGCAAGCGCTATCCTGTAGGCAAAACCTAAACATAACTAGCGCCCCAATTATCAGACATCTTTTTCCTTCTGTGCCATTATTGGCTCTAATTTAGAGTGCACCGCTTTGAGGCCTGCATAATTTTAGTGCCTTCCTCTAGCCAGAGAAGATGCTTCCATGCCCAAACTTCTCCCCAACTCTCTCCGTGGCATCCACATCCTCTGAGTTAACACACAAAACATGCTCAAAAATATCGATTTTTATGGCTGAAATGATTTACATTAACAAAAAAATGATAAAATATGCGCCCTAGGAAAAAATTCAAAGACCTCTGGAATTGCCAGAAAATTTTTGAAATGTAGAAATTTGGCAAAGCAGCAAATAGCATTTATTCTACAATTAATAACAGTAAGGCCTTGCTCTAAACTGTAAAAAAAAAAAGTAGCAGGGACATTTTAAGCTAGCCCATGAATTTTTAGGAATACACGTTTCATCTCAATTGGCTATGTTGGCAATGGTCTAGGTGTTTCAACATTTGTAATGAAAAGGTCAATGTATTACATGAGCTACTTTACAGAAAATCTAGAATAATGCCACTATACAATGATGCTCTTCTACTTGATCCTAGGCAGCAGACTCATAAAGAAACCGACTGCCTCCTCTGGCAGGATAGTTCTGATTCCTGGTGCACCACTAACAAGAAATATCCCCTATGAACATCCATGGGTCAGGCCGATTGTTCAAGAGCTCTCGATTCACACTGTGGAGCCAAGAGGTGCCCAGCGAACCCGCTATTACAGATCCTGTATCCAGAGCAAGTTGAGGAGGAGCCAGTGAGCACAACGCAGTACATCCCCGCCGCCCTTTTACATTACCCCCTTACCCTCTACACGCCTTGAACCAACGGATGTAACTTGTAAATGATGTACCTTCTGTAACAATGTGTAACTTGTAACCTATGTAACTCTCCTCATGTAAAGCGCTCTGATACCTCCGGGTCTAGCCAGCGCTATATGAAACTCAAGTAAATAAATAAATAAATAAATAAATAAATAAAACATCACAACCACAAATGAAGTCCCCACGGGGTCTTGTTTATAAAAAAGTTTACATTCAGCTTTAAAAAGTGCAGGCTTGTTGATCTTAGGGTAGAGCCGGTAGGATCAGGGTTCCAACAATTTCATTTATAGTAGTAGTTTATTTCTGGCTTCAAATATCACAAAGAGAACCAACATATCGGTCTGAGGTTTCCCTGGTAGAGGAGATTTCGGTAAGAAAACAAAAAACATATTTTTGCACCTAACCATTGAACAACATTCTCATGGTTATATATACAAACCCAATGTTACAGTTCAAGGGGCAGAGGAGGTGATGATTTTGAAAAATCGTTTTTTGAACTTTTGTCATCCCAAATAAGATCTTGATATGATGCAACTGCAGCCAGCTCTGCCTCAGCCAGCCTTGAATATCCAGTGAACAGCTGTTCAAGGTGAAATGCTTGCCTTGACTCCATCAAGCTCCACAATCATCTGCTTTTCATCTAAATGGGACGTCACAGCCCAAAAGACCACAAGATGATGAGTAATATCTAGAGATGTATTAAAAATACAGGGTAAATGTAATCAACCCTTCGAGACTCAAGTCCTTGATTAATTCTATATGGGACTACTGGAATTGCATATATAGGGTTTCAAAAGTAGTTATTGGCACAACTGCATGGCTCGTAAATGGAGCTAAATAGATTTGCAGAGGATCTTGGAAAAATGCACAGGGTATACACACCATATAATGGCTTTTTTCAGCAAGAGGATGGCCTCCAAGCAACATGCTGACGGCACAATTCTAATCGAGGGAAGGTACTACTTTAGAGAAGAGGACAAAACTACCTTCTTCAGTTTCAACCAAAATTTGAACAAGTCACTAAGGGAGATAGAACCCTTTAAATCTTTGCTCTTAAGTTCTGCAATGATGTATCAATAGATATTCCACTAGGAAAGGCTTGCTTGTTATGGATACACTATATAACTGTATATATACATTTAATAGGCATTGTCTTCATTTTTCGTGAAAAGGAATATGGAACAGCCCAGTGTAAAACTCAGATGATGTACATAATATGGACTAGTCAAGCCTAGGTACCAGAGGAACAGAAGAAAATGAATGTGGCCAGTTTAATGCCCAGGCGCACCAAAGAACATAGATGAGCCCAGCTTAGAGTCCTTTGGGATGTGGTAGATTGTGCAGATCCATAAAAATATGAGACGAGCAAATGTTACCAGTTAATATCGTTTTCTCTCCAATTTGGTATTTTACATGCATCCAAATTGAAGCCAATTAGGAGAAAGGGAAAAGAGAAACCATGACTGTCAAAGAATCAAAAGTCTTTCTTTCAGTAGTCCTGAGGTATCTCTTAATGAAACAAAACCTGATATGCAAATGCGCAAAACGTAAAAATAGCTTACCATAACTTGTACTTACATGCGCAAACAATACGACAAACTTGGAAAGTCTTTTCAAACAAACATCTTTACTTTCAGAGAGCAGTTGTACGGGAAGTATGCACAGAACTGTGATTGGCTCACAATCCACATCGGGGCAGTTTATGCACAGAGGGATTATGGTTGTGTCACATATAGTGGGAGCATGGTTTGAGATGTCTATGTCATGGTGGGAACCACATGAAGGAAAAGACCTGGTTTTGGATGATGGAGGGCCAGCAGCCCTTTCTCCTCCATGGACTAGGAGTGAGGCGTGAAATCCTGGGGTTGGGACAGACACATCATACCAGTGACCAGATTACAGATGTGGCGCTTTATCTCACTTTACATCGGGGCACATCCTTAAGTGGACCACAGAGTGGAACCATGCGCCATACCACAGTAAATGCTCTGGTTCCGCGTCTGCTCTTGGATTAGAGCATTAGTGAAATGTCGATCAGCTGTTTGAAGCTGCCTGCCCACCTTTCACTTCAGGCAGCAATATGGCCTGCTGGTGAAAGGGGGAAAGCAATCCTCCTGCAGGTGGGTGCAGTGACTGAGTACACTTGTCTGCCAGTGATACCTGGAACGTAACCCTAGTCCTTGTGTAACGTAACTGGTGCTCATGTAAAGCGCTCCAATACCTTTGGGTCGAGTCCACGCTAAATCTGCAAAAAAAACACACAAAAAAACATACCTAGGACCCCCATCTCTATTCAAAAGAAGCCTCTGGAGGGGCAGAATTACTGTGTGTTACCATCATGTGCAACACAGCCAGTCTGCCTTCTGACGGCCTCTGACTGCGTCCATAATATGGCATGGATACAGGGACAGAGGACTTCCTCATTTAGCACTGCTGCGATCTGTATTACAGAAGGGGCTGTCTAGGATCCGCGACCACCAAAGTGTCCCTGGGGCATAGAAAGGGGCCACACATGGCAATTTTGAATTCAGGAAGCTTTCTAAAATACAACCAACCCCACTGTCTACTGCCTCTCACCCCATTGAACAGGGCTGCCCACTGCCCAACAAAAAGAATACACGTGATGGTAAGTGTAAGAAACAGGATTATCTGCTGATGGCGGTGGGAAGCCACTTCAAAGAATAATAAATCACAACCATTGTCAGGGTGAACCACAAAAGTAGCTAAATAAACCTTTGCTGCCTGCTTAATATTCTGGTAGCATGGCACATAAACTGTGAGACTTTACTTGGAAGCAATGCGAACTGACGTGACGCGGGGAGCAGGGAGTATAGCCGTGGACGAGGAAGGGAAAATAAAGACAATGTTCGGGAGCGTACACAACGGTGTGCGGCCCATTGTTATCTCCTTGAGAGTCTCCTTCAACTCTACAGCTGCCGACAAGGGGAGATGGACTCTACATCGGCGTGCTGCCCGCTGCTCTTGTGTACAGGAAGACCTCTGCTCCTGCGTCCCGTGGTCTTTGTTACAGGGCGTCTGTTGTGACTGCTTTGTGGCTGTTTGCTGCTGCCAGGGGGGCGGGCTCACTCAAAAATAGGCTTTCAACAGCTCTCAACACTCAATATGAGCCTGTCACCCAGCACATACGCTCACTGTAAGAAGAGGCCTGAAGTAGGGCGCCATGTTCCCGAGACAGTACAGCCCTTGAGAAGGGGCTAAAGTTGGTGTTAAGTTTTGTCTCCAGCTGAGACGCCCCTCCCAGTCAGCAACAGCTCAGCCCTATGACCAGTGCTAGCTGCTACTGAAAGGCAAGGCAAACCCTTGTGTATCATACATCACTACTGCTAACGAGCAAGCACCTCGAGCTAAGCACATCTCCACAAGTCGACAGGAGTGCACATCCAGAGAATGCACGCTTGCACCCGTGAAATTTAGGAAGGATCAAAAAACCTGGTTTTTCTCCTTGGACCAGCGAGCTGGTGCCCCTTAAAAGATGGGTTCGCTTTGGTTTTCAGATTATTGACAATATGGAGAGTTCATGCCACTAGCGCCAAGATGCCAATTTTTGGGTAATAGCGCGCTCTATAAAACTATTTAACATAACATAACATGGTGCAAGACAGAGGGACCAAATACAACGCGGCTGCATTCCTGATGCCACCTCCCCCTTCAACACGGGGAAGAAACAGAACATTGGGGCACCCTGGGCCATCTGGATTGAGATATTTGATGATTTCATGGATGCCCTTGCAGAGGAGGATGACAAACAAATCATTAAGTACCTAAAAACCGCGCAGGTGAGGGAGTGAAAGAAGTCCTAAAGAAGCTACAGGGGAAGATGCGGCATTGTATCAAAAGGTCAAGGACGATGTGGCCAAGAAGTTTAATTTGGCGCCAAGCATCAACTGTGAACGTTACATCTTTAACAAAGCACAACAACAAGTAGGTGAAACCATGGACAAGTTTGTAGAGAGACTGGATACCCTTATCAAGCATTGCAAGTTTTGTGACTTTAAGGATGAGGAAGCCATGTGCCTCAGGGTAATTGATGGCTGCCAGTCGGATTCATTTAGGAGGTGCAAGCTAAGGGACACGCTCAGCCGCGATGGGATGCGGTGGGATGCTCCTGGCTGCAAGAGCGCAGGAAACAGTGAAATGACAAGTGGCGGCAATAATGGCGGGCTCCAGCCACAGTGAGACAGCACTAGCTGTGAGGAGCAGGCGACACCACTCCCGGGAGATGTGCAAGTCACTATTGACCAAAGCAAGGAAATCATGATTGTTGTTCCCGTATGAAAAACAAGGGCCCTGCACGAGGGCAGGCATATAATGGCTGTCGAAAGGAAAACTATTTGAAAGTGTTGTGTTTAATGTCTGCAAAAAAGATGGAGCATGAAAGAAAAGACGAAAGAGGATGCACGGACAACCAGAAAAAGTCACACCGCAGCCCCAATAGTAAAAAAAAGCCATCATGTCCAGCATGTTGAGTTTACTCAAAATACACGATCATCCCATTCGTCGAACAGTGACTCATCAGAAACCCTGTCGAGTGAGAGTTAGAAGGAAGGATATTTGTTGATGATGGAGGCCGATCACCCTGCCCCGAGGGAGTAGGAAGAAGCACTGCAAATGAGATGCTCAAAAGCTGAGAGCAAATGCCCCACTGTTCAACTGCTGTTAAATGGTTGTCGTGAGCCCTTCTTCATTGCCAGCGGTGAATCTATCAACATAATGCAGCTGGATAAATTCAAAGAACTCCAGACCCCTCCCATACTTGTGCCATTGTGCAAAAGAGTATACATGTGGGTGGCCTCCAAACCAATGTGGGGCCAGGGGCCCTTCAAGGCAATGGTGTAACACAAGGCAAAGTCACTTCAGACAACAATTCATGTGCTGCCAGGAAGTGCATCCAGTGCATGTCTCCTCAGTTTCGCAACAGCATCCAAAATGGGGCTGACATCAGTCAACTACTACATATGCATGGAGCCCGAGATTGCTCACAAGTTTCCATCACTGTTTCATGGCCAGGGATGACTAGAGGGTATCAAGGTGCAGTTCCACATCAATGAGGGCATCCGCTCAGTGGCTCAAAGACACCGGAGAGTTGCTTTTGATCTGCAGAACACAGCTGAACAGAAAATAGCAAACTTACTATAGCTTGACATAATTGAATACTCCAGGGGGCAAACTCCATGAATCTCCCCAATAGCAGTAGTGCCAACCAAATAAAGCTATTGAATGATAAAGACACCCAGTACCTCACATTGCAGACATGATAAGACAACTAAATGGTATGCTCAAAACGTAACTTGAACAAGGGGTATCATCAACTGAAACTAGAAGAGAACTGTCGAAACAACAGCACGTTCTCAACGCATATAAGTCTGATTAGGTACAAATGGCTGAGTTTTAGCATCTCTTTGGCTGCTGGAATTTTCCAGGATGTCATCAGGCAAGTCATTCAGCCAGTACCCAATGTCATCAACTATAGAGACGACATATTGATATTTGGGACCACCAGACGAGAGCATGACAAAGTGCACCTAAAGGTGTGTCAATTGCTCAAGGATGCTGGCTTGACCTAGAATGCCAGCAAATAATAACTGCATAATACCAAGCTAAAGTTCTTGGGCCACATCTTCACAAAAGAGGAGATGATACCAGATCTAGACAAGTTGAAAGTGCTTGCGGTGACTAATCCTCCCCGAGGTATAAGCACTCTGCGATCTTTTCTAGGCATGGTCAGCTACTGTGCCCAATATATACGCAACAACGCAACAATCAGTGCACCGCTGCGAGACTTAACAAAACAAAAAACAGATTTTATATGAGCCACAGCCTGTGAAAAACGCTTTCAGGAGATTAAAACAGCCATTGAAAAAACAACTGTCATGGCATACTTCAACCCTAAGCTGTAGACAGAAGTTACCTTGGATGCTAGCCCAGTAGGGCTGTGGGCCATTCTTGAACAGCATAGCAGACATCCAAACGCTCAAAGACATATTTGTGGCATATGCCAGTTGTAGTTTGACTAATACAGAACGGGTATACTTGCAACCCGAAAGGGAAAGTTTGGCAGTCGTGTGGGCCTGTGAGAACTTACATGAATTTCGATATGGATAGCGATTCACACTCAAAGGATCATCAAGTACTCTTGACCATTTTTGACAACCCCAAATCCAAGAGGCCCGTCAGAATTGAATGCTGGGTGCTGAGACTGCAGGAGTATGACTATGACATCGTCCATAGACGGGGAAAAGAGCACAACCTGACTGACTACCTGTCACGAGCTCCACTACAACTGACAACATCAAAAACAAAGGTTGCGAAAAATACCTCAACTTCATCCTCCACTCCAGCACTCTGCCAGCCCGGTCAATAGACCAATTCAATATGGCCATCCACCTGGATGAGGCCGTGGCTAGGGTTGAACAACTGCTCTGCACTCACCAGGGGAAACCCAAACTACAAAAATAAAAGGGGAACGATGACCAGCAAAGGTTTGACAACATTTATGATTAACTTGCAGTGGCTCAAGTAGGAATCCTATTGAGAGGACACAGAATTGTGCTTCCCAAAAGTCTCAAACTAAAGGCCATTGAGCTGGCTCATGAAGGACATTGTGGAATAGCAGCCTCCAAACGAGCTCTAAGTGAAAGGGTATGGTTCCCAAAAATGGATCAGATGGTGGAGGACGAACTAAAGGCATATCACAGTGCCATTAACAATGTCCGATCTCCCTGAGAAAGTGTGAGAAAGAGTGCCCATTTACTTTTTTGGACTTTTACAAATGACAAGTACCCCTGGTACTCATGGATGAATACTCATGATTCCCACTCGTCAGAAGTGTTTCGACCACTAGACATGGAAAAGTGATAAGAGCCCTGGATGATATATTTGCAACGGGGGGAATACCGAACATCCTCAAGTCAGATAATGGCCCTCCTTTCAACAGCAAGGAGTTCAAACAATTCTTGACCCTAGTGGGCATTGAACATCAACGCATCACCCCACTGTGGCCTCGGGCAAATGGGGTAGTTGAACGTTTCATGGGTACCCTCAAAAGAACAGTAAAGAGAGCATCTGTGGAGGGAATGAAGCTGGACCAAGCTCTGCGCCAGGTCCTATGGGCTTACCGCACAACGCCCCACTCAACGACTGGTGAAAGTCCTGCCACCATTATGTTTGGTCAACCAGCTCGAACAAAAAGTTCCCAGTGGACATCAACTCGACATATAGTCATCACAAAGATCAGAACATCTGACGCTACCAGGAAAGAAAGGATAAAAACGTATGCAAGGACAGTGCTATTAACAAAGGAGATTGGATGATGGTCAGACAAAGATGAAAGTCTGACACTCCAATTGCCATCAGCCCCTTACAAGGGGTTGAGAGGAAATGGAACATGATCACTGCAAAAAGACAAGGGACGTTTCACAATTCAAGCACATAATACCAACCACATTGACTTCAGAAATGATCAGGAGTCAGGTGTTGGAGCCTCTACAAACCACTAATTGGGAAGGGAAGCCAGTGGGAAGGAGCGGAGCAGGGCTGCGGCCAATGGTCACTACAAGATCTGCGTCCACCCTGCCGACTGATTGAAGAGTTGTAAGACGTTGGTCTAACAGGAAGCTGACATTCAAATTGTGGGTGGGGTGCAAGGTCGGGCACTGGGACCCGAGCAAGGCTAATATATTGCAGTATGGGAGGGAATCGCCGTATATGAAAGGCGGGGAAAGGAGGAACAAGGGGAAGTGATGCAACGCGGAGAGCAGGGTTTATAACTGGGGACGAGGAAGGAAAATAAATGTATGGTTCTGGAGCTTACACAACAGCGTGCACCTCATTTTATCTCCCTGAGAGTCTTTTTCAACTCTGCAGGCACTACTGTAAGATCAAAGCTATGTACATTAAGTTTAATTGTGTACCACTTTGACGTCACATCAGCGTACAATAGCTGTCTGATTCCCCTGCTGCTGTCATTACAGGTATAAATCACCATGCACAATAAAGGACATGAACAATAACAACGTTCATATCATTGAAAAATAAAGGAGTTTGCATCCAATCGCTTGAACACAAAACAAGATACCATCTAATTTCTTATGATAAAATCAATTTTGGAAAACTATTTGTTTTTATGGTACATTTCTTTCTGTATTTATCTGACACTCTGTTATACCTATCTTTCTACCGGTCCTTTGTGACTGCTGCAACCGAAAGGCTGCAGCAAAGTATGCATAAAAAGCAGATGTGCAATCCTGGATGTGGGAAAATTACGTTGGATGAGCGGCGGCTCCTCCGCTGAGGCGAAGGAGCGTCGCCCCACACCAAAAAAAAAAAATGATATCATAACGTTATTATCATTTTATTTGCAGAGTACTGGACCACCTTTTTTTTTAAAGGGTCGGGCGGGGCTGGGCTGTCAGCCAGCAGGGGGCGGAGGGATATGTGCACTTAAGTGTGCATGACGATTTGGCCAGCCGTCTCGGGCCGCCCAAACCATCATGCACACCTTGCATGCTCTCCACAGAAGTACACATTCATTTTTGTTAGGCACGGGGAGATTAAGTGATTTGCCCACAATCACTGGATGTTGAGCGTCGTTACTGAGATTGAACCTTTCTTTGATGAAAACTTTAAACTAATGCTACTGCAGTGTGCAGCATTTACTGGGCTATCATCTCTCTGTTTCGCATCATAAAATGTATAATAGCAAGGTAATACCACTCGTTTTCACCAGTTCTGCGCTACCACATTCAGAAAATTACATTTTCACTGCACAGAATCTAGCTGATACTACTCTGAAAAAATCTGTGCATTAAAAAATGTATGAAATATATGCGCTACTTGAAAATTCCCATTTACACTGAAATTAAGATTACCAGGAGGATACGGTATTTTTCAACAATTACATAAAGAAACACATTCTAGAATGTTATTCTATTTATGTGCCCTTCTTTACACATCTAGATGCCAAAAATGTATCATTATAAACTCTTGTTGAGGTGGGTCATCTTTAGTCTTGCCCTCTATGGGTTAAAAATGTTTACAAAAACAGCATTTTCTTTAGAGATTTGAAATGAATCCACTCTTTTGTACAGTCAAGAGCATCTGAAACTTTGATAACTTATTAATATACATATCTCGAGTCATTTGACTTTCCATTTTGTGTGACATTTCCCCAGAAGACAAGTAAAACTTAAACTAATTCTGGGCTTTATTTAAATTATTGCTGGTGACATTATTGCTGGTGACACTTTAACGGATAATCTAAAAACAGAGCCACTGGAATTATGCGATTGTGTGGCTGCTGCGTTTTTTCACATAATTATGGATCTGCCCCATTTGCAAAAACAACAGTTGATGGACAGAATGCAGAACAATGTCATACATTCACCCCAGTACAGAGATCTGGGCCTAAATCCATTGTTTTTTTGCTCACCATGCCTTTTGAACCCAGCCATATGCAAATCAGTCTGGACCCTGTGCCTCATGGGAACAGTCCAGCCCAGGACCGGTTTCGGGGTTTCACCCCTGGAGAGCACGGGACCCACGTCTGGGCATACCCTTTCCACTCGGGGGTGACAAATGCAAAAACAACAGTTGATGGACAGAATGCAGAACAATGTCATACATTCACCCCAGTACAGAGATCTGGGCCTAAATCCATGGTCACCATGCCGTTCCAGTTTGAACCCAGCCATATGCAAATCAGTCTTGACCCTGTGCCTCATGGGAACAGTCCAGCCCGAACTGCCAAGCCAGGTCCTCCCTGGACTGGAAACAAGCATCCTAGGACCGGTTTCGGGGTTTCACCCCTCTTCAGCCAGGATAGCTTGATTCCAGTGGCATGGAGAGCACTGGACCCACGTCTGGGCATACCCTTCCCACTCGTGGTGAAAATGCAAAAACAACAGTTGATGGACAGAATGCAGAAAAATGTCATACATTCACCCCAGTACAGAGATCTGGGCCTAAATCCAATGTTTTTTTGCTCACCATGCCGTTCCAGTTTGAACCTAGCCATATGCAAATCAGTCTTGACCCTGTGCCTCATGGGAACAGTCCTGCCCGAACTGCCAAGCCAGGTCCTCCCTGGACTGGAAACAAGCATCTGCACTTGCATTTGCCACATAATCTGCAGATCTTAACAAAAATTAATTGTTTCTAGCTCAAATGGTTGAAAAGTTACAAAAAATGCAGCACTCCCTGTTACTGTGCAGTAGAAGGCCCTCTGCAAAGGTTAACTGGTCACCTCAGTGGCGTAATGACACTTGAGGGGGTCCCCCTCAAAAAACACGGAGGGGGTCCCCCTCTCCAGCCCACCACCTACCCCTTTTGCTGAGGGAGCCCCCTAGAGCTCAGCCGCCCCCGCCACGGGTGCTGAGGGGCTTTTGTTATGTCACTGGGTCATTTTTCTGTAGCTTACGGTTACATTTGGATGTTAAACTGGTACTTAGGAGGTGCAAACTGTTCCCAGACAGTGTTAACAAGTGTAAAAATGACAAAATAATGAACTAATCATATCAGAAAATATGCTGCATTATGCATCACAGTTTTCCTGTTCTTGCCTCATAATTTAGTCAACACTGCTGCATAATTTGGCCCTCCCCTGCCGCATAATTCCCGTGGCTCTGTGTAAAAGCTGAAATAGGTGTCACAACAGAGCCTTCTTACCGTACGGAAATATACAGCTGCTTAGACGCGCACTAATCCATTTACACAGTTTAAAAAAAAAAGGTAAAAATAAACAGACATTAGCTGCACCGCCCCATCCCAGCATAAACTTTCAATATTTCAGAAACAACCCTTAACTCTCCCTCGAATGCATGACATCAAACTTGACAGATTCCTCTTGACTAGAAAGAAAGGAATGCACGCCTCCTGTCTGGGCTCAGTGTATCGCTTTCAGCGCTGCACGATAAAAGTAAAGGCCCTGGCAGCTTGAAAAGAATATGTCATGTTATCATATCGGATTAAAACCAAAATTATTTTCCAAGGCTGTGATAGCCGTCCTTATTAGTGTAATTTCGCCTAAATCTGGTGGCGGGCCAATCGGTGGGGGAGAGAGATGTTTTACAAAAACACTATAAACAGCTTTGATCTGGTAATGCTGATGAATGCTGTGATGTAGAATACACCTTTAATTAGAACACAGGAATGTTGCGAGCTCCATTGAAGACAATGAAGTGGCTGAGGGCATATAATGGCCGATACCTTCCAATATTTGCATTTCTGTTCCTCCATTTTTAATTTAGACTAGCGCATTCTACCCCCATTGAGTGGAATGTTCTAATAGTACTACAGCCCTTTCACCTCTGGTTCTGATTTATAACTCGGGTTCAGGACCTTAACAACCAGTGTAGCCCTTAGCAGCAGGCTATAGAGATACAGTAAGTACCAGAGTACCAACCTTTGTGTTCTCAGTAACATTCGGCTGCCCCAACCCAGGTTCTTAATGTGTGTGAACTGGGCCATCATGTAGATGTTAAGGGAACAGGGGCGGAGCTTGGTCAGTAAGATTGGGGTGGTGTGAGCTTCAGATTTTCCAACAATCACCTTGACATATCATGTTAAATAACAATATAGGACAAGCAAAGTGCATTAGTGGGGCCTAATGGGGCAGTACAAAGGGAAAAGAATGCGGATTGGTAGGAGTACTAAAAGAAAACACAATATTTTGCAAAGTAACCAACATTTTTTAGGACTTTTCAAACCAGTGTGTGTGTGCATTTTTGCCTGTGTGTATGTAAAATTATTTTGAGAAATTCGAATGACACCTCACCATACCTGACTGAAAGCACCTGTACCCAACTATTTTTCAGAAAATCCATATATTAGGGGGTTGTAACACCCCAAACACCCCTATGAAGCTATGCCCCTGTTTGGGAAATGTGCCAAAGCAACAAAGTAAGGATGCCAAAACGCAAGTGCGGGCCTTGCTCTGTACTATGACCCACCGATATCTACAGGTCTCTCCCCTCAGTTCCTTGTTATCAATTAAGGGTCTCTCAAGTGGGTGAAAGCTGTGGAGCATGGGAAGGTGGGGTGCTGTTAATGGGCGGAGTACAGGGTTAAGACTACATTAGTCAAGCCATCTGAGCACCTTATTCTAACGCCTGTTTGGCCTCCATTTTCCCCTACACGTGAAAACATTATAAAGTATGAAACGTCTTGGAGGATGGTGGCAGCAAGGGCCATCTTAAATCTTAAAGACATACCTGCAGAGGCTGATCATCCCAGAAATAACATCATTCACGGTCGTATTGAATATATTCATAGCATGTAAGCGAAAGAATGCCATTTCTCTCTAGGCTTTCTGATCAAGACAAGAGGATCTGAGTCTCATGAGTCTCTCAAGAGTGAATGTCGGCAACACGCCAAGCATCTCATAAGATGATCATTCCTGCTCTTGAGTTGAGAACAGAAACGTCTACTCTCAAAAGAACGAGCCTGCAGTCATTTCCATCCCACTGCAAGCAGGCATTTTGTATCTGGAAAGAATTGCAGAGGTTTTCACTTAAAGGAGTAACAGGTTACTTTCCTTCTAGAAAATGATGAATACTTAGCATTAAACTTCTGTCTTTAGCTGGTGTCCATTAAATTGGATGGGCCAATTTTTTCTTTTTCTTTTATTAAAGATGTCATCCAGTGAATCACATCAGAGAGAATGTATTGGTCCCCTGGAACACTGTCCATTCCCCACAAGGCCACCCGTCACCATTCACAAGAAGGAAGGTGTCCCCTAGAGGCCTCCTCCATTTTATGAATGAGTTACCACCCCATGTCATGTGTTGATAACACGAGATAAAAGCAGTAAGAAGAGTATTTCAGCAGGATATTCCCATGATTTTATTCTTTGGGGGATATGTATGCACTGTGTATTTTGGGGGTTTAGTTATCGGACGTTACTTGACATCCACAGCGGTATTTTATTAAGGCGGGGCTTCAGTGTGAGGCATAATCTCTTTGGTATATCTGCGACTTGTGGTTTTGCTCTGCCTATGATTTTGTAAATCTCCAGATTTGTGGCTGCAAAAGCACATCATACAAAGCACCCCACAGTCATTCTCACACTTTGCTCTTTCAACTGTAGATTATAGCAGGGACAAAAAGTGTGCTTCCTAATACAAGCTCAATTGACAGTATGCTGCCACACAAACAGTGAATAAAACTAAAGACGGCAAGACTGTCTGACCTTGAAGACACCTGAGAAGAGATGCACTTGGGTACTCAGTCAGCCATTATGCAGTTAATGCGCTCTATCATGCTGCAGTTTGCCTCTTCTATCCTCAACACCGATGCAATTGGAGTTTCAGCAGAATGAACCTAGCTTTCAGGGTATTCCAGGCTTACTCAACAATTCACTAACATGAGTAAGGAATGGACCCTTTCAAAGAAGAAATTCATAGCAATCTGCACTGAAGGTCACAGGCACCTGGGTTGTTTGAAGTTGTTCCTCCTCCACTATCAATGAAGGACTTGCCTGTGGTTTGGACCTACAAATTATGAAGTATGTCTCTATTCTACCAATTTTAGCACCAGAGGTCCAAACTTGCACTCCACATTTCAGCGACACCTTAGATTCCTTCAAGCTTCTTAGGTACTTTGGCTTTATTGTGCCCGTCATCTCCAATAAAGTTTGGTTTGGTGCACACAGCACCAGAAAAATAGGAATTTATGAGAAATGTGCTTTAACTTTTCACACTTGAAATCTGCTGAACTGTCCTCTCCTCCTCCCTCCTTGAACAGGGTTGAGGATACTTTTGTGCAATCACCTTCATCCCAAAACTTCTTTTCGTCTTCAAAACGAGAAGAAGTGCCCTTGTGGGAGAGTTCTCATTGTTTCCTGCCCATCACATCCGCTGGAGGGGAAGTATTAAAATGTTAAAGTCAAGCGCCTGCACCCTTTGCTGGACAGAAAGGTGGACAGGCTCACACATCTTCCCCCTACCCTTCAAGTTTAAATATCTTTACACTTGCAAGAACCTACTCCAGATCTTTCCATGATCTTATCAATTCCTGGCCTCCCCTCCACATCTTTGGCGACAACAAACCTCCCACCACCGTCCCACAGATACGTGTATGCCCTCCTCTCTGGGGTGCCAATCTCAGATAAAGAAAATCTAATCTGTATATATGGAGACAATAGTGTGTGTGTGTCGGGGGGGGGGGGTGCTGGGGGAAGTAACATTCACCCTGAGTCCATGGTACGTGGCTTTACTCTTTCACAACATTCCAGTGCTAGCCGTGACTTAACTTGATTTTAAAATGTTAGGGCTAAATCTATTTTGGCAGAAACATTTCCAAATAGGACTAATTTAGGAGCCCAGCAACCAGCTGATTTTAAGTATAGCTTTCGTTTACTGCCCACAATTAAACAGACTTCTCTCCTAAAATTGAAATGCAATGGATAAAAATCTCTGGCCGCCATTGCAGCCCGAGCTGTGCTCCTTCCCCGTCTTCACTGCCTGATGCGGCCACTGTAGCTCATAGTCACAGTCATACGAGTTGTATGATCGGGGATCTCTGCAAGGGCACGAGTATTATGTTACTAAATCTTAATTTTCCAGCTCGGAATATGTAAAGGCTGCTATTACCGAGCGAAAATTTCACAGGTTTCTCATTTTCGCGGGTGTGTGAAAGGTCTCGGAACCCAAGAATCAGGCATATTGTAGGTGCCTGATCCAGGTATTCCTGGGCACGCAGGACCTAGGCATGCATAGTAGGTGACAAATGGGCACTTCCCCACTCACCGCCTCTTTGGTCACCTCTGGACATGGCAGTGTCCTCCTACAAAGGGGTGACTCACCAGGCACTGCAAACACTAGCAATGCAATGCGCCTGCGGACCTCACTCACCGTGTATCTAAAATCTACTCCTCCGCTCTGAGAAAGTTGGACTCCTTCCACGCAGAGACAAGGCCAAATAACACTCACTCCCACAGTCCAGCCAAAGCGGAGCAGAAAACAACAGACCGTCTCTTCTACTTTTGAAACATGAATTTCCATGACGATCTTGTGCAAATGCCAAAAGAGAAACAAGCATTGGTAAAGTCTACAGGCTTAACACTCACAATCCAGTGATGACAAAAGCATTTTCAGCAGTGCAGGAGGAGTGCTTTGTTTATAAAATAATTAAAGGTGTAACTATAGAGGTTACTTTTCAGTTGTAAATTAAACCCTCAGGCTTTCAAATGGAGATGAGAGGATGCGCCTAAATACAAACAGACAGAAAGTGAGACTTTGATACTCCTGTAGCTGATCCAAGATGATGTGATTGACAATGTCCAAGCCAATGGTTGAAGGTTCCTGAGCCAAAGAAGCCATTGGTAGGCTGAAAGAGCCTGAGCCAGAGGAGCTTACACTATGTATGAAAGTGTTTGCCAGGAATGGTGCAAACGTCACTACAGGTCAAACCTAAAAAATAATTTTAAACAAGCATTTGCAATGCAATAGGTCTCGCATTATAAAAGTGTGAGCAGTTGGC
This sequence comes from Triturus cristatus, assembly GCF_964204655.1. Lineage (NCBI taxonomy): Eukaryota > Metazoa > Chordata > Amphibia > Caudata > Salamandridae > Triturus > Triturus cristatus. The sequence continues at coordinate 378,297,923 of NC_140593.1, read as the reverse complement.
ATTGCTAATAATAATGCAACACTAGCTATTGGCATTGTAAATGATAATGGCATTTATTTATGTGTTTGTTTTATAAAATAGATTTAAAAAAAGGCATTGTCATGAACAATGCCAATAGCTTAAACTTTTGCAAATGCGAGACCTATTGCATTGCAAATGCTTGTTTCAGTACTGCAGGCTTTTTTAAAGTTTTAGTCTCTACTCAAAATGAAATCCATTTTATCAGCGTCGCCAGTGCTCCTTTATGTTTAATGCCATAAATGAAACACAATGTTCTAAGCAGATTGCTAAATAGCATCTCCAGCCCCGATCACAATGTCTCACTTCATGCTACACAGTGGGCACCCTGTTTTCATGCAGCGCCAAGACGGGGTGAACTAATGCACAGACTGAGGTCTGTCAGCCTCCGAGGCTCAAAGCATTCCTTGCAACAGTTTGCTGTGTCAAGGTATTGCCATGTGTACAGCACACACTCTGCAACAGCAAGTGGTTTCAAAGTTGGGGGTGACTTCCTAAACTTTCCCAAGGTGTTCATAATGTTTGGTGACAGCGTATTTATGCTGACAGCCCATGCTGTGTGGTTGCGTGTGTGGTTGTGTGTGTGGTTGTGTGTGTGTGGTTGTGTGTGTGGTTGTGTGTGGGGTTGTGGTTGTGAGTGGTTGTGTGTGGTTGTGTGTGTGTGGTTGTGTGTGTGATTGGGTGTGTGATTGTGTGTGTGATTGTGTGTGTGGTTGTGTGTGCTTGTGTGTGCTTGTGGTTGTGTGTGTGGTTGTGGGTGTGGTTGTGTGTTGTTTTGGTTGTGTGTGTGGTTGTGGTTGTGTGTGTAGCTGTGGTTGTGTGTGTGGTTGTGTGTTTGTTTATGTGTGGTTGTGTGTGTGTGTGGTTGTGTGTGTGGTTGTGTGTGTGTGGCTGTGTGTGCTTGTGGTTGTGTGTGTGTGTGGCTGTGGGTGTGTGTGGTTGTGTGTGTGTGTGTGGTTGTGTGTGTGGTTGTGGGTGTGGTTGTGTGTTGTTGTTGTGTGTGTAGTTGTGGTTGTGTGTGGTTGTGTGGTTGTGTGTGTGTGGTTGTGTGTGCTTGTGGTTGTGTGTGTGGTTGTGGGTGTGGTTGAGTGTTGTTGTGGTTGTGTGTGTGGTTGTGGGTGTGTGGGAGTGTGTGTATGTGGGTGTGTGTGGTTGTGTGTGGTTGTGTGTTGTTGTGGTTGTGTGTGTAGTTGTGGTTGTGGTTGTGTGTGGTTGTGTGTTGTGGTTGTGTGTGTGGTTGTGCTTGTGTGTGTGTGTAGTTGTGGTTGTGGGTGTGGTTGTGTGTTGTTGTGGTATTTGTGTGTGTGGTTGTGTGTTTGTGTTATTGTGTGTGTGGTTGTGTGTGTGGTTGTGTGTTTGTGTTATTGTGTGTGTAGTTGTGTGTGTGTGGGGTGTGTGTGTGTGTGTGTGTGGGGTGTGTGTGTGTGTGTGTGGTTGTGTGTGTGTGGTTGTGTGTGATTGTGGTTACATTCGATTTGATGAGAGTTAAGCAGAGATGTCTGCATTCAAACCACTAGCGAGTAATTGTAACTCTGCAGCTACACATATCCCATGTAATAAATACAAAAGGAACATTTCCGAGGCTGGTAAATAAGATATTGGTCTTTTTTATAAGATTAATCAACAATATGGTGACCCCGGTGTCCCTCAGAACCTGGGTATGATCAGTATATAAGAGCAATTGGTTCTTCTGGGGCAAACACTTCTAATTATACAATCACTTTTTCGTTGGAAAAGGAGGATATAGAACTTTCTTTAAATATATTTTCATTAAAAAAATTAAAATGACCTACCCTGCGCATGCTATGTAAGATCTTCAAGTGGCTAACCCAACACACGAGCTGCACCGTGACACAGGCCCTCATCACCAGCTGACTGGACTACAGCAATGCCCTCTACATAGGAATCGCTGCACACCTCCTACAGAGACTTGAGACCATACAGAACATTGCAGCCAGACTCATCGTCGGCCTTCCTCGATGAATCCACATCACACCCCACCTCAGGCAACTCCACTGGCTCCCCATACAGAAGAGATGCCAATTGAGGCTGCTGACCAACGCACACAAGGCTCTACACAACCGAGGACTCGCATACATTAACCACTACCTGAACTCCCACCAATCGTTGAGAAGACTACACTCTGCCTTCTTTTCACTTGTCCATGCTCCCTGCATCTATCGAATCAGAGGTGGAGGACGCTCCATCTCCCACATAGCAGCAAAGACCTGGAACAGCCTCCCCATGCACCTCACTTCCAAAATTCCGAATGGCCCTCAAGACCTGGCTGTTCGAATAAGCCTCCGGGACCTGCAATCGCCTGGATACCCTATTGGGTGATTAGCCGCGCTTTATAAATCCTGATTGATTGATTGAAACCTGCAGTTCTACAACACTGAGCGCCAGATCAAATAACTACAGAGGGGAGAAACCAAATTTTCTATCATATCCCTACCCAGGGAAAGGCAGCTTTGGAACGACATAATAGGCCTTGAAAGGGAAAGCAGATAGAGTCTGGGTTCAAATTAAGGCTGCTGATAAATGCTGGGACCCACAATACATTGTGAAACACAGTTTACCTTCCATTGACTGGTCTGACACAGTAGGTTTCCAGCTACAAAGTTTCAAGTCTAGATAAAATAGTTCGGGCTGATACGCTTCTGTCCTGCAATGGAAATTCGATTAACTGCATAAGTCAGTCACGAGGTACTCCTGGGAGAAGGACGAAGGCCTCATAAACCTGCCTGCCCCATTTCTCCTTCATGCTTTCTTTCAGAATCTCCATATCGTGAGACTCTTGCAGGTACTCTGAGTGCAAGAAATGCAGATCTGTCCCAAAACTAGTTAACGCCCCTTGCTTGCACCTGCACAGAGTTAACAGAAGGGGCAGCAGTGCGCTGAGCAGCTATAAATCCCTCTGACTATAAAGGACTTATCTGGGAGCAGACCCAGATTTGAATGTGTTTTTAGATGCATATAAATGTAGATATATTTGGATACCCAGAAGTTCAATCATTTCAGTTGAAACCAAGAACACAACGTGTAATCGACAAGATAGTAGTTAAAGTCGTGAACAGCGGACATTCAGCATCATTTAATTATCTTAGTGCATCAGAACAATGATGCTCTTCAGTCAAAGCCAGCATCTAACCTTTATCTAACTGATTGACTATTCACTGATAATGCTTGCTGCTACATCCTCTACTGAAGGTGTAACATGCTGTAATAGGGATACATTTTCGGATTTTGTACACTATTCTCCATAGATGTGATGCTGGATACACGAACCTCTCCATGCACACGCTAAGGTTATTTTAAAATGGTTCTTGCTGAGCGCTCATGCACACAATAGGTTTGTTGGCACATTGGAAGATAAGAGAGAACCCTGCTAAGCTACTCTGGAAGGTCTTTTGTAAAGAGCCAGATTTTGATCCCTTTACAGAATGGTAACAAGTTTAACAGTTTTCATGAAACCAGTAAAACAAAATCTCGAAAGGAGGGTGCCAGGACAGGAATTGCACACCAAGCAATCCGCCAATGATAAACAAGTGGCACTAAACCCGATAAAGATTACCGGAAGGCAGTTTGTAGGACTATTTCCTCATTTGACTTTTGAGAAATAGAGGATCTGGTCTATGTGTGCAATGATGAACGGGGCATAACTTCTTGAAAGATATCCCTACTTCCATCAGCAGCTCGTGAAGAGTTCTAAGAAGCGTGATAGGGTGGCTGAACATAGACACGACTAAAGTAATTCTAGTAACCACACTTGGGACTGGAGTTTCTCATAAGGACTCCAGATAGGTCTAGACACAGTAAATTACTGTAGTGCTGTCAAGATCAGACAATGGCTGCAACTTTCGCCTGTTAACCACCGTCGCAAGAGAAGGCAGAAGGGGCTACACTTTTGTGCGGTGAAAGAAACAAGTGCAACTTTTATGGTGATCTGGGTCCTCACATTGAGTTTGGAGTCAACTTTTATACTATATTTATTACTGTCAGATCCATGGTTGCTCATAAAACCATCTTAGACGGGTAGCAAACAGGTTACAATAAGTTGTACTGCAGCCCCCCCCCCCCATACAACCGCACTATCCTCCATGTTGTCAGTGTTGATACGCAGCCAGTAGGACCCAATCTGCTCTCTCATCTCGCTTCTGAATTGGCAGGACTGAATTCTTGTAAGACATCAGGGATGGAGGTACAGATTACTGCATAAAACTCGATGAACATGGGTGAAGGAGCGAAATACCCCAAACCTGCTCACACTGAGTCTATCTCAGGAATGAAAAATGGCAAGGCTTCGCATACGTGGAGAACACACTATGCAACAACGCTGCGATGACAGACTACATGTTCCAACAGGCCATGAACTCTTACATAGTCTGGAGACACTGCAGCCTTCTTGGATAACTGGGTATAATTTGCCTTGTGGTCCACAGTAGATTTTGAAAGGCAATCGTGATACAATGATGCTGCAGCCAGAGCCTTGCTACCCAGATCTAGGAATACTTGCTTCCTTTGGAGTGGTTTCATGCACATTGGGAATAAACAGAAGCATTCTGAAAGCCAAGTTGTGTGGTGGAAACAAGCCTTTCTAATGACTGTAGGATTGCTGCACAGGCCTTGAGATTTGACCTGTGCTGGGTTAGGAAAGATTCTTAAATCATGGGTTACTCACGTTATGTATGTATGTCTATGGCTAAGTGACACAAGAGTCAATTAGAAACTACGACTCATCGTCCACAAGTAGTTATTAGTGACAAAGTTAGACTTCGCTATTCTGCTCATACAGAGAAGTGTTGTTGATAATATTTTTAAAATACAAATATCTTGTCTGAGTTTCAGGAATTACTAGCCAGGTCAATGTACAGAGAGTTGGTTTACAGCAATATATTGCTAGGATATATCAATTCACTCTTACAAATAGATGCAGGACTTTCATGGCAAGATACTTCAGATAACTCTTTGTCTTTCAACACTTCTGCACCGTGCAGACATCAGTGCCCTGCAGAAATGACAAGACAGAGTGGTGGAGTCCTGTGTCTCTGTTTTCACTCTTATCCCAGTCCCTTTTTCTGCCACTGTTCCTCATATTCTTGTGTAAGTGGTCACTGGCGGAGGCAGTGAGAGAAGAAAAAGTGCATTGATGCTTTCTAACAGACCCCTCACTCTGATCTAGTCATAGGGAGATGAAACGGAGGAGGTGGTATGAATGGATGAGCCTGATAAAAGGCCCAACACAGACATTAAACAGATCAGGAATCCTGCATGGTAGAGGTTTGGGGTCTGACATGAAGGGAGATAAAGATACCCTTTGAAAGCACCCACATTGAAATGCTCACCACTAGTTTACGCCTTGCCCATCACATTTAATGGCTGCATTCAGATCGAGAAAAATCAGTGCCACAATCTGCCACCAACTAAGAGTCATACTGGACAGTAACTAGTATTGCATGGTCAACCCAATTAATCATTCTTTCTCTTTAAATCTGAAATCCAGATGTATGTCGAAGACAATGGAATTAAAATGTGGCCTGGAAACAATTCAGGACCAAGTCAAACGTTGCCAAGTATTTATGACAATGACGATAGAAATTGACAAAGGACTGCAGTGCCCATAAGGGGTATTCTGACACTAAGGCAAGAGCTGTAAAGTGTGCCATTCATAAACACCACTAAATGAACCAGAAACACATCATCAATTAAGAATGAGATGCTAGTATTAGGTGACCCAGAGGCCACATTTGTCTTGCCCACAAACCAAGTGGTGATTCCATTTCCAATATAGAAAGTACATAAACCGCAGTAACATTCAATGCAGATCTTAGGTTTGTCTACCATATATATGTTGCAGTCATTCACGAACATAAACGTTCAGTTGCATGTGCTCTGAATGATCAAAGCACTTCTACAAGTCAAACATCAGGTGCTCTCATAAGCGTTGATGCAAATTGATCTGCACAGATCTCACCAACAGCTCATCGACATGCTGCAATCACTACAAACAAAGCCAGTTTGGAGTACGTGCCATAACTTCAAGAAGTTCAATCACTATTCTGAATGTCAAATCTTCACATGAACAGGAAACATCCATTACGACAGTACTTCCTGTAAGATAAAAGTCTTTTTTCAGAAAAAACTCAGGTGCTTTAACGAAAATAACATTCTCAAATGCAGAGCCCAAAACACACAGTCTGCAAAGAAGAAACTACAAATTCTTGTGAATCTTTGCTTGCATCCAGCTCCAGAAAAGACATCCATCTGCTGGAGTTATGTAGGACCATCGGCTGGTTAACTAGGGTTAGCTCAGTTAGCCATTGGAGTTTCTCGTCTGCTATGGAGCCTGAAGTTTGCCTTTGAAGCCTGAAGCGTGTGTAAAGGATCGGATAACTGAGGGCGACAGCAGCCTCGTAATGAGAACTGCTGTTGCCCGCTGGGAATTAGTTTGTGACCAGTTGCTCGGGTGGGCTATGCCCATCTAACGGAATCACAAAAAGTTAGCAAAATCCATTCATGCAGTATTGCTTCTACCACTGAGCAGTAATTTTAAATATGAAGAAAGGTTGACTTTTTTCATGATCAGAAGTTGGAGGGTGCTGTGGAACCCATTCAAAAATGGAAACTCCGCAGATTGCGCAAGTGGTGTGTCACACTCAGAGGAAAACCATCTCTACAAAAGCAGTATAGTATGTGTTTCCAAAACCGCAGACTGAGGCCATGGAGCTCAGTTCAGATGCAAACCTTGCATATTGCTTACTGAGCAGGTCTGAGCTCCAGGAAACCCCAAAAATAAAACTGACGATGGGCAAAGAGGCCCTCTATAAAATGATTTACCTCCCAGAATGTCTTTATGTTGTACTAAACACTCCGTTTGAGGTCCCGGAGGAGTTTTTTCAGGCAGGTACACACGTCACGCAGAGCTTGATGTGGGGTGGCGGGACACCGAGGATAGCCTGGACATCCCTCACTAGGATACCGATGGATGGTGGCATAGCCTTCCTCACGTTTGTACTATTGGGCAACCCAACTACAGATAGTCAATGACTGGGCCATTTCCTCACAGCAAGAACCCTCAGTGATGGCCAACAGGTGTGCAATGGTCCCAAAGGGCTACATCTGACGGTTGTACGATGGAAAGGGGATGATGACTCGGTTGCCGGCGCACACAGCGGTGGTGGTCGAGATCTGGCACAAAGTGTCCAGATCCCTGGGATGGAGGGGTAGACTAACAATAGAAACCCCACTATGGTCCTCCGACTTGTTGAGAAGGGGATTGCGGACTGCTGAGGGACATGGTAAATGGGATCTGTTGGGTCAGGAGGATGATGATGTGGTGGTGGATGTGGTGGTGGATGAGGATGTGGTGGATGTGGTGGTGGATGAGGATGTGGTGGTGGCGGCATTTATAGCACATATACAGTAGTATGATTCTGTGTGTTTTCGGCGTCTGAGGCCAGTTGGAGCCATTTTAATTGCCCCTGATTTGCATAGCTTCCCAAGACAGTGGAAGTGTATTACCTGCATTTATTTGGCTAGAGGGTGAAGATCAAGACACTGAGGTAAGGAGGACGGAGAGAGGGCTCCCTTTAAAATAAATGTAATAAAATCCTTGGTAGCAAAGTAGTCAATTCAATTCAATTCAAATTCTTTTTTCGGATAGGTACATATCTATAAAAGCACAAATTGTATTTCAGCACATAAAAACAGTTACATCATAATAAAATATATAAAATCAGGTAAGTTAAAACAGTGTTCATAAAGTGCACAAAGTTTTGCGGGCCCGCACAGCAGTTTTCAAAAAGGCACCAACTCGAAAGGCCAGTTCGTCATCTTCCAAAAGGAGAATGGATCTGTATGCCAATTCGAGGTGGATAGGTAAGTTATTTTTAAAATAGGGTATTAAAAGCCATTTAGCATATTTGTTATAAAACTTGCAGAAAAATAAAACGTGTAATATAGATTGCCCACTCTGGACATCGCATGGGCATGGCAGGAGATCGAGGTTAATATGGAACCGGGGAGGGAAGCAAAGTAAATATTTCACAGTGCCAGCTCTTAGGCGAAAAAGGAGTTCCCCTCTGCCACTGGCCGATGCGATTTAAAGGGGAACTAGCCAGCTGGTAAGAGATGTTCTCAATTGGCAGAAAAGCAGCTATAATTGGTTTCTTTGCCTCCCTATCTAATCTTGCCTTACTATAGTGCATGTTAAGTGCAGTGCGTACATCTCTTTTGCTGACGGTATGTGCCTATTTTGGATTTGTAAAAATATGCTCATAGTTAACCTTGCTTAGACTTAGGCACACCTCTGCTAGCCATGGAATATCCATTCCCTTTTCGCATTGAAGGCAATCTCCTATGATCTCCTGTGTGAGGGTTGACGCTTGATTTTTCCAGATAGCTAGCCAGAATAAGGCAGGGCATGCCTGTATATAATCTTCGATATAATGAAGTTTTAATTCGCTATGGCAGACATATTGTGATGTAGAGATAGGGGCGCCCAGAAGTTTCCGACAAAACCTGTTGTCTTCGGGCTGGATACTGCAGCCCCTAGAGATTCCCCAAACTTCAGCGCCATAAGTAGCTGTCGGAATGCACTGAAGTTTAATTTTTTTTTTAATTGCATCCTTGGTTGTGGGAGGCTGAGGACCGAGTTAATGGCTTTAACGAACTTGTTCCTACAGAAGGCCATGTGGTCAGTCCAGGAACCGTTAGCAGCAAAAAAGAGCCCCAAATAGGGGAAAGTGCTAGTGTGTTGTAAGCTCTGGTTGCCCACAGAGATGGAGTTTGAAAGGCGCTTCCTTGGTCCACAGGCCATTATAAAAGTTTTTTTTAAATTGGTGCATAAATCTAGGGTGGCCATAAAATCAACAAAACCCGGTACTAAGATGTGTAGGGCATTAGGTGTGCTCATCGGTAGCAAAGTAGTGCTGATTAGTTCTTCCTGAGCACTGTCATTAGGGTGATGGTAGGGCTGAGGGATAGGACTGCAGATTCTATTGTTCTAGTGGAGGAAGTTTAAAGGCATGGCCTGCTCTTTTGTCTGTCTTTAATTACATAGGAAGGCTGATGATAGGCACACACAGAGAACTCACACTTCCATGTACACATGTTTATGGAACTCTTGCTTAAAACCAGCCCCACTGCTATTTGCTGTGAGAAGCATCACTTTGCACTTTGCCTGGAACTGACATTTGAAAAAGAACTAACCCAAACCAGTTCAGAAACCGTAGACTGTGATTTACATCTGCTTCTACAAAATGTGCCTAAAAGTGGGATCCAAACCAACCCAGTTTGTTCCCGCTCCAAATTTTTCTTGATAAAGCTAGGGAGTGCTCTATGGATTATTCAAAGAGCTGCTGTTTAACCAGCCAGACCTAACAACCAGTCTCTCAGAGGTGAGTGCACATCACCTGAAATCTGTACTTTTTGCTGAAAAAGCATGGGATTTGCCTCAAAAGACTAGACACCTGCCTACCTGTTGAAAGAGAAAGGAGTGTGCCTGGCCCTGCAGGAGGGGTGACTGTCCTGGAGAAGAGGTCCAGTGTTTTCCCGCCTGGTTTGTGGAGTACTGATAGGAGCCTGCCAAACAAAGAGAGTGAACCAGGAGTGACTCCTGCTGCAAAGAGGACCCCTAGTCTGCACAGTTCCCAAGTGAGCAGTATCACAACTGTACCAGAGAGAAGATTCATGCCTTTTTTATATCAATCTTTTTATTGAGTTTCACGAAAAACACATATAGAAGGCAGAGCAGCATAAACATATGCCCCACAGGAGGGCAACACATCAACAGATCAGTCATGTATGATATACAGGATCAAAAAGAGTGACACATAAACAAAGCCAGATATAATCCGGCAACTTAATTTAGAGAGTGCCCCTGTTATGGACTCTAGGACTCTGAAGAATCCTGTCTTGACCAGCAACTCACCATGGACTTGAGATATTGACAATGCTGCTGCTGTGGGGGTTCCTGAGTGCGGCCGGGCTCTGCTCCGCTGAGGCACTAACTCTCTACCCTTCCTTTGATCTACCGATGGCCGGGCTTAGCTCCGCCGGCCGGGAAACTACATTTCCCAGCAGCCCCTCACTGGCGACGCTGTTGCTGACCCGTTCATCTGCGACAGGAGGCGTATAAATCTGCGTGTGGCCCCGAGGACTTGGTGTGCTGCTGTGGGGGTCCTGAGTGCGGCCGGGCTCTGCTCCGCTGAGGCACTATCTCTCTACCCTTCCTTTGATCTACCGACGGCCGGGCTTAGCTCCGCCGGCCGGGAAACTACATTTCCCAGCAGCCCCTCACTGGCGACGCTGTTGCTGACCCGTTCATCTGCGACAGGAGGCGTATATATCTGCGTGTGGCCGCTCGTCCCGCGAGGACGCCCTTCGGGACAAGCCGGGCCAAGCCCGGGCAAAGGGTGGGTCGTCTGTGGCCGTCGGAGGCCGAAGGAGGCCGGGCTGGGCCACCTCCCTAAGCCTGGCCGGATGTGGGACATATGAGAAGTAAAACCATTTGTGCATTTTGCAGTTTGTGTAGGAAACCCTAGTAGAGCAACTACACATAATAGCGAAGTGTCCATAGGCATGTCCACCTCAGATGGAGCTAATATTAACGGCAGCACCCAGTCTAAAATCTCGAATACTCCTAGATTGTTTGACACAGACAATAGCTCTGTCCCTTCACTATCCCCCTTGGCTAACCCAAAAGGTACACGGAAAAAAACCACGGGGCAAGGCAATATAACGAGGAAAAGGGGAAAAAAATTACTTACAATGGAGAATACGGTCACTACACGCACAAGGGCTAAGCAAAACTCTGCGGGTACATTTAACATAGAAGTAGTCTTTGATAAATTAGTTGAGCTGATTAGGCCCTTACACGAAAAAGCGGATAACTTGGCTAGGGAGGTTCATAAATTAAGAGGTTCCATTGATAAAAACGGGTTGCATGAACTACAAAGAGCAGGTGTAGAAGCAACCATTATACCAGAGGGTATTACTGAAGGAAGTACTGCTCAACTAAATATGACCAATAATAAACCTTCCACGGTTTCCACCACAAACACTAGTAGCATTCCTGTTAGCAAACAATATGTTACACGTCAGTCCTGTGGAGGTTCAGTCATAAGTCCTCAATTACCTGTGGGAGGAAATTCAACAGCTAGTATAAATCAGGGAGCACAACTTAATGTAAAAACTACACCTATAGAGCAACTATGTAGGGATAAGGAAGTCCACACGACAGCAATAACTACTAGACAGTCCCCACCTTGTATCAATTTGCCCCCGGAATGCAGTGCTTATGTGGCAGTACTTGCTAATATACCTAAGTTAAGACATGGTCAAGTAGAGAATCAGGATTCACTAAGAAACAAAACCCTCCACTGGTTGGCTAGCAACTGTAATTTCCCTAAGGAGGCGGCTAACCAGATTATATTAACACAAAGGATGGGTTGGGTAGGCCCCCTCAGGAACAACTTTGAGGGGGATTGCGTCATAATACATTTTAAATCTTGTTCATGGGCCAAAAACACCCTTAAAAATGCTCCACTACTATCGGTGTGGGAATTTAATACAACTTTATTACCATTAGGCTATTTTTATAGGCACCTATTGGAACCCAGCCATTCAACCAACAATAACTCTGCAAATCACTTGAGACAATGTTCTAATTTTTCTATTCCAACATACAATAGATTCAAGGCCTTTGAATCTTTGGAGGATATTGATTGACTTAATTTGCCAAAAGGTACAAATCAGGATAGCTATTCTATAAGCCCTATAACAAATGTAACACCCGAAGAACGTAAGGGAGAAAAGAGATATGGCAACCAGGATACCTGCGACTTACTTAGCGCAGCACTAGCCGTACAAACACCCACTTGATTTAAACTTATCACAAACGAAGTTGTTAGCACAATAGAGGGACTGGTACCCATCAGTACACCAGTCAAGCTATATATGAAAGATACTCCCTTATCCACAGAAATTCCTGTAGCAGTAAATAATGGATGTGCAGCTGCTAACTTAAACCTGGATTCGGGTTATAGTGTTGTTACTTGGAATATAGCAGGTATAAACAGAAAACTGGATACCCCATTCTGGAGGGATTTTATAACTACAGGTTATGATATAATATGCCTCCAAGAAACTTGGCGTAAGGAGCCTATTTTTATCGAGGGTTATACCTCGTACTGCTTGAATGCAGTTAGCTCAGTTGCTGGTAGGGCTAAGGGAGGCTTATTACTCCTAATATCAACTAAACTTAATACTTGCAAAATTAGAAGTTGCACCTCAGTGGATATTTACTCTCAGGTGTTATGATTAGAATTTAATAAAGGAAAAGATTTACTATTGATTAATTTTTATAATAATGTCTTTGGTGCTGACAGAGGTAAAATCCTAGCCCCGTTGGAAAACGAAATTGAGAGGGCTCTGGCGTTATCATGTAACCAGCCCATTATCTTATGGGCTGGAGATTTTAATATTAGCCCATGCCCTTTTGCTATGAGTTTTTTGTGTGGGACTAGAAGAGAGAGCGGAAATATGGAGGATGTTCACTATTTACTCTTCCCACATTGTACCTATGGCACAGTACTAAATAACATGATAGCAAAGTTTGATCTGGAAATGCTAAGTTGCACGAAAAATAGGGAAAATTTCAACTGCCCAACTTTTAAAGGGAGAAATGCTAATACTTACATTGACCACATTCTGCTCTCCAATAATACCGCTTACTCTAACTTATGGGTCAACGAGCAAGCGTTAAGCGATCACAATAGCATATCTATAATATTACAATGCTGGGGTAATAAACAAATAAAGGGAAACAACTGTATTAATAATGTCGAAGCCGTGAGACCAAATGGTATGAGGATTAGATGGTCGCGGATCGTCCCTTATAAAATACATGAGGAGGTGATAAGAAAATGTAGCAAGGAGATAGATTACTGCCTTGGTGAGGAAGTTAATCCTAATATCATACTCACTAGCTTTCTTAGGATTAATGAAACAATAGAAAGCCTGCTCACTAAGAAAAATAACGGAAAAAAAGAAATAAATTCAGGATGGTTTGACAAAAGTTGTACCCGCGCCCTACATGATTTAAAACAAGCTCTGAGCACCAAACCACGTAATGCCACTAGTATCAAAAATCTCCGCGGTATCTATAAAGTAACCCTTGCTAATAGGAAAAGGGACCTTCAAGAAGAGGCCTGGAATAATCTCAACCTAGCGGCAGATACAAATAACAGCAAACTCTACTGGGAGACTATAAATAGCACCTTCTTAAAGAATGACAGAGTGCCTGAAATAACCTCAGACGTAGATTGCAACTCATAGACCGAACACTTTTTAAATATTTTTAACCCTGGTAGGCTAGTTTTAGATTCTTCAATGCATAACGACTGTACATGGCCAAGGTTACCCCTAGAAATAAGTCTAGATGAGGTATACGACGGACTAACTAATAGTAAAGGAGGTAAAGCCCCTGGACCAGATGGGGTCCCACTGGACCTATATAAAACTGAGTAACGGGCCCATATTCTGACTAGGCTTATTAACGCATCTGCTGTGGGACAGATACCTATTTCTTGGGGTCAATCTTTAATTATTCCCCTTTTTAAAAAAGGTTCCAAATCTGAGGCAAGTAACTACCGTCCCATCTCTCTTTTGGACTCCTCAATTAAAATAATGAGTAGAATTATCCTAAAAAGATTAGAAACCTGGGCCATGGACAACACAATTTTATCAAAGGCACAATATGGTTTCAGAAAAGGTCTGGGGACATTGGAACAGTGCGTAAATCTTGACCTCCTTATTAATAAATACACAATTGCTAAGGAGGGCAACCTGTTCCTCTGTTTCGCAGACCTGAGCAGCACTTTTGATCTTGTACATCCTAAAATTCTATGGGAAATTTTATTAGAACTAGGTGCCCCAAAGGAATGTGTATATTTTCTAGCACGGCTCTACTCAAGATTGTCATGTAAAGTTCGTTATGGACTCTCAGGGGAATGTACACCGTTTTTTAAAGTTGCCAGAGGAATCCGACAGGGTTGCATTTTACCGCCCTTTTTATTCTCATTATTTATTAATCAAATTGATTCTATCTTAAGTCAGCTACCTTCAGATGCCCCTATTATAGACGGGAGTGTTATCCCGATCTTATTATATGCGGATAACGCTGTCCTTTTATCACGAACACAGGTTGGATTACAACGTCTTATTGATAACTTTGTGTTATTTATTGAAAATAGAAAATTGATAGTTAATAAAACCAAGACTTTCGCGATGATTTGTGGCAAGAAAGTAAAACCGGTTAGCACCTTCTATATTAATAAAATTAAGATGCAAACGGTCAGTAGGTTTTGCTACCTAGGAATAACATTCTCCGGAGATGGGAAATGGGCAAATGAGAATGAGAACGTGAGATTGAAAATGAGTAGAAACATTAATAGCATATTTAGATTCTCGGCCAAATTGGGGCAAAGAAGAATAAAAGAAATGATGAATATTTATAACGCTAGGTGTGTTTCATCGGCACTATATGGGGCGGGAGTGTGGGGCCATCATTGTGTGAATCCTTTACAGAGCGACGAAAATAAGTTTAAAAAAAAATTATTATGTGTTCCCCCCTCAGCATCAACTATGTTAATTCACGAGGAAGTGGGTATAGAATATGTCATGGATTTAGCCGCATTACGCCCATTATTACTCTGGCGTTCTATTTGGTCTAAAACTGAAACATCATTTACACAATCAATCATTAAAGACTGTCTGAGGCTTGACCATTCATCACGTATACCCTGGTTGAGCTATATTCTCCATTGGTTTAATCTTTTTTTTTTTTTGGAACTCTTTTTATTAGTTTTTATGGTGAGTAATAACAAACAATTGCATCATCAGAGATATCTCAGACGTATACGATATAGTGGCTAGACTTCCATATGGACATTGAAAGCATAGTCATCCGAAAGCTGTATAACATCAATACGAGGCATAGATGCACCACACTCTCAGGGGCCAGTCACAACACTTTCCGCGGCACATGTCAACATCACCACCGCCAGCAACAATTAGACCCCCGCAATTCAGCTTCCCAGCATCCCACTCGGTAAACATTCCAGTCTCCCATCCACCACATGCGAATGCCTGATAGCCAATGGCAGACCCCCCCACCAGTTCAGCACTACTCCCCCCTCCCACTTCTGTGATCTTAGCCCCAGGCTTCTAGTGTGGTATCTCCCCGGGTCCCTGTCCCGTTGCCTCCTGTGGATATTCAAGCAGATAGCAGGTCAATGGGGCCCATATGTCCCGCGGCCTAGAGGCGCTAGGCAGCAACTCAGAGTATGTGTCAAGCTGCTCCCGGCAAGTTACCAGGTCATTAATCCAATCCTTGAATTTCGGGGCCCACCCCCTTCCCCAACGGCAGGCCACCCTCCGCTTAGCCATCAGAAGCCCCAGCGCCACAAATTTCCTATGTGCTGCCTGTATCGGCTTGACATACCCAAGCAGTACCAGTAGTGGTGCGGGGTCGATGTGCGTGTGAACCATATTAGTCAGAGCCGCAAAGACCTGTCGCCAATACTCAGTCATCCCTGGGCACTCCCACGCCAGATGCAAAAAGTCCGCTGCAGGGGCCCTACACCTATCACAGCAATCCGTATATTTAAACATTTTCACCGGCGTATAATATATTCTGTGTAGGTACCTATAGTGTATTATGCGGAGTCTGCTGCTGGCAGACACTCTCTCAGTCTGCAGACAGCAATACCCCCATTGCTCGTCCGAAAGCGTCACGTTAAGCTCAGCATCCTATCTCGCACGGGCAAGCGGGTCAGGCATTTCCCATTGGGTATGAATGAATGAATGAATGAATGAAAAAAATATTTAATAAAGTGCACTGTGACCAAGCGGCTTCCTGGCGCTGGGAGCTAAGACCAACCAATCACAGAAGGGAGTTAGCATGGGTTTAGCAGGAATATGCCTGAGAGAACAAATACGTTTTTAGTGCTTTGCGAAAGTGGGAGTAAATAGGGATAGATCGCATAGAGAGGGGAAGGCTGTTCCAGAAACGGGGGGCCTGAACAGAAAAACGGGAGCCTCCCGTTCTGGATTTGCGAAAACGAGGGACATTGAGAAGGGCCAAAGTAGAAGAGCGAAGAGTGCGAGCAGGAGTATGAGAGGAGATAAGAGAACAGATAAAAACCGGAGCAGAACGGGCAAGAGCCAAAAAAACAAGACAACCCAATTTAAAGAGAGACCTATGGGAAACAGGAAGCCAATGAAGGGACTTAAGCGCTGGAGTAATGTGATGTGTTTTAGAGAGACGAAAAATGAGACGGGCAGCTTGATTCTGGATAGCTTGTAAACGACGTGATTCATAGGCTGGGATGCCCACATACAGGCTATTCCCATAATCAAGGCGAGAAGTGATCAAAGCCATGATAATGATTTTAAGTGCATCTGACGAAAAAAAACGAGAAATCTTTCGGATGAGCCGAAGAGATAAAAAACAAGAGACAACAGAACTGATTTGGGCATGCATGGAAAGATCATGACTGACCTGAATACCCAAAGTTCTGACTGAGGAAACAGGTGTAGGAGGGGAGCCAAACGTAGAGGGCCAGAATGCGGAGGACCAAGGATTGGATGAGCCGCCCGTCAAGACCACCTCGGTCTTGTCTGGGTTAAGTTTAAGATGATTAGAGCTCATCCAATCGGAAATAAAAACCAAAGTAGAGCGAAATTTAGAGAGAGACAGAGATGAGGGGGAAAGGTCAAAGACAATCTGGAGGTCATCTGCGTAATTATACACAGAGACCCCCAGGTCGAGAAGAGAGGTGATGAGAGGATAGATATAAAGATTGAAAAGAAGGGGGGAAAGAGAAGAACCTTGGGGGACCCCACAAGGGACCAGACGAGTGGGGGCAGAAAAACCAGGTAAATGAACCGCTTGGGAACGTCCCGAGAGAAAGGACGTAAGCCAGGAAAGGGCAGAGCCCCGAATGCCCGCTGCGCTGACACGGTCGAGAAGGATGGAGTGATCAACCGTGTCAAACGCAGCGGACAAATCAAGGAGAACCAAAGCTTGAGGGAGAGAAGAGTCAGCCTTTGATTTCAACTCATCTAGGACCGCAAGGACCACTGACTCTGTAGAGTGGCCCCGGCGGAAACCAGCTTGATGAGAGGCCAGGAGATGGTTCTCCTCGATATAAGCAGATAAACAAGAGGTGACATAACTTTCTAGAATTTTACCAAGATAGGGAAGAAGGGAAATGGACTTAAAGTTAGAGGGAAGCAAAGGATCTAGACCAGGCTTTTTAAGAATAGGCAGAACAATGGCAGATTTGAAAGATGAAGGGACTGAGCCAAGGGCAAGAGAGGCATTAAGAAGAGAAAGAGGGGGAGAAGGACAGTTAGTAAATAATGCTCTCAAAATACGGGCAGGGGCACAGTCGGCCGGAGAGCCAGACTTAATCTTAATAAGCAAGGTGAGAAATGAATCCAAGGAAATAGGTGGAAAAAAATCAAAAAAAGAAGAGGGCGCCAAAAGGGAGGGAATAAAAGAAAGAGGGGGAACCGAGGGAATATTGGATTTGATCTTAACGATCTTTTCGATGAAAAAGTCGTTAAGAGAAAAGCAGAGGTCCTGAGAGGGAATAAAACTAGAGTTGACGCGGTCCGAGAGCGCCAGGTCGTGAACCAAAGAAAAAATCTCCTTGGATTTATTGGCGGAGAGGACCACTTTCTCAGAAAAATACTTGGTTTTGGCCAAGAGGATGGCACGCTTGTATTCATTTAGGAGGCGTTTATATTGAGCCCGAAGAACGGGGCAATAATTGCGTCTCCAGTGACGCTTAGAACGTCTCAGATTTAATTTCAGAACTTTAAGATCAGTATTAAACCATTTGTGGGCGTCATAGGGCCGAACGCCCTTAGTTTTTCTGAGTGGGGCAACCAGGTCGCAAGAGGAGGACAACCAGGTGCTAAGCGCTTCAGCTTGAGAATCCAGGGAAAGCTCAGAGAGATCAGGGGTAGAAGAAGCAAGAGAGAGAGAAAGAGAATTTAAGTCGACCCGATTCCAATTGCGTGCGACAAGATTTTTAGGTAGAGAGGGTTTATCAGGAACACCAAGACTGATGGAAAAAGAAATAAAGGAGTGATCAGACCATGTGCAAGGAAGAATGCTGGGAGGGAAAAGCGAGCAATTTAGTGACCAGTTTTGGTCAAGAATATGACCCTGGTCATGAGTGGAAACAGTGACATGAGCAAGAAAGTTAAGACACTGAAGAGTAGCCGAGAAGTCTTTGGAGGACAAATCCTCCTTAGAGTCACCCGGCCAAAAATTGAAGTCGCCCAGCAGGAGAACTGAAGAGTTATTAACCACAACTGTGGCAAGAAGTTCCTGCAGGGTGGCTACGAACAGGGGCATATGCTGGGGGGGACGATACATGAGAACAACCGTGAGGGGAACTGGAAGATTGAGTGAACGGGCTACCAAAAAATCCACATTAGATATTGAAGAATGGGGAAGAAGCTGAAACTGTAAGCTGGAACGAACAATCATTGCCACGCCCCCACCCATCTTGCCGTCAGGGCGATCCGCCCGCAGGGCGTAGTAGCCAGTGGGGAGCATGGCCAGGACATCAGGGAGTGAATCAGACGAAAACCAAGTTTCGGTGAGAAACAAGAAATCAGGGGACTCAGTGTGCAAAAAATTAAATAATTCCAATTGATGTTTAACAGCCGAACGGGTGTTAAGAAGATAAGCAGAGGAAATATTAGAAGAGGGGGAAGAATGAGTGGTAGGAAGGCGCCCCAGCGGAGAGGAAGGGGCCGTAGACAGAGCAGGGAGGCCAGGCAACGGAATAGAAGCAGAAGTCAAAATGCCAAGAGTGTCAAGGTGCTGCAGTAGTGAGGGAGTAAGAGGTTGATCACCTTTGTAGGAGTGTAGTTGAACGGAGGTATACACCTGCAAAGCAGCAGAGTCTATGGCCCCTGGTCCCGGCCCATCGCGGACGGGCTTAACTTAGGCGCAACTTCGGCGCGCCTTCGGCGCGCCCGCTGCGCTGCCAAGGAAATAGTGACATAATATAGACTGCACTGGCAGCTAATTATGGGCGTGGCAGGGGAGGAGGGACCGAAAGACTGCACCGCCAACCCCAGAGCATCCAAGATGGCGACCTCGCCCGTCCCCGCTCCAGTGACCAGCCGGCAATGGAGGAGAGCAAAGGGCGGAAGGCGCTCGGGAGCGCGAGCAGGTAAAGAGGCTAAAAGCTTACGAATGCGCAGAGTCCAGGGCGCAGTCACAGGAACTCACAGGGTTCCGATTAAAAGAATAGCAGGCAGGTAAGCGTTGCTCCCGGTAGGCGCGTCGGGAGATCTGTGGTGTCAGTCAAAGCTGGCCATAGGAGTGGCCATGCGCCGGATATACTTGCCAGGGGGGGAGGGACCGAAAGACTGCATCGCCAACCCCAGAGCATCCAAGATGGCGACCTCGCCCGTCCCCGCTCCAGCGACCAGCCGGCAGTGGAGGAGAGCGAAGGGCGGAATGCACTCGGGAGCGCGAGCAGGTAAAGAGGCTAAAAGCTTAAGAATGCGCAGAGTCCAGGGCGCAGTCACAGGAACTCACAGGGTTCCGATTAAAAGAACAGCAGGCAGGTAAGCGTTGCTCCCGGTAGGCGCGTCGGGAGATCTGTGGTGTCAGTCAAAGCTGGCCATAGGAGTGGCCATGCGCCGGATATACTTGCCAGGGGGGGAGGGACCGAAAGACTGCACCGCCAACCCCAGAGCATCCAAGATGGCGACCTCGCCCGTCCCTGCTCCAGTGACCAGCCGGCAATGGAGGAGAGCGATGGGCGGAAGGCGCTCGGGAGCGCGAGCAGGTAAAGAGGCTAAAAGCTTAAGAATGCGCAGAGTCCAGGGCGCAGTCACAGGAACTCACAGGGTTCCGATTAAAAGAACAGCAGGCAGGTAAGCGTTTCTCCCGGTAGGCGCGTCGGGAGATCTGTGGTGTCAGTCAAAGTGGGTATGGACCGCTCTATAGATTAATGAGACCAGTCGTGTGGCAGTCTTGCATTTCAACATAGCCTGCAGCGGGGCACACTCCGTTGGTTCATGCGGAAAGTCCGGAGTTATAGCTCGTATCCCCTGCAGCAACCGTACATATAAAAAGAGATCAAGTGGGGTTTGCTGCGGACCCTGTAACATCCGCTCTGCAGAGCGGAACGTTCCCTCATGATACAAGTCCCCCCACCTCTGTATCTTCATTCGGTCCCTAAACCCATGGAGAAGTGCCTCCTGCAGCAAGGGTAAGTTCGGGTGATATGTGAGCGGCAATGAAGCAGCGTACCGCATAGGTGTCTGCAAGAGGTGCCCAATTCGACGCCAAGCCTCAACCGTACAGGTAACAGTAGTCGGCGCCCTCTCCCGAGGCGCAACCGGTTCATACAGCACGCCATCTAGCGGTATCGGATGTGCAAGCCAGTGCTCCGCCGCCACCTGAGGCATATACCTGGGCTGCATCACCCAGAACCAAGCATAGTGGGCCTGCGCACTGAGATGGTATAACTCAAAATTTGGGACCCCAAACCCTCCCTGTAAGTATGGTCTAGTAAGTACTTCCCACTTCAGCCGCGGCTGTCGCCCTCCCCATATCAGTCGCGTCAACTCAGACCGGAGCATTGCAAAGAAATGTCTCCCCGGATAGAACGGGATGTTGAGAAATAAATAGAGTAATTGAGGTAGAATCACCATCTTGATTAGTGACACCCGTCCTGCCATGGACAGGGGGAGTGCAATCCATCTGGTCACATGGCCGGCAATCCGCGTTATCGCAGTACCATAGTTCGATCTCATAAGCTCCTCTCTATCTCTCGTCACACGGATCCCAAGATAGCACAACTCCTCCTCACACCACTCCAGGGGGTAGTCCAACGCAAACCGAGTCGTAGCCTGCGTCAGCGGGAATATACTAGATTTACTCCAATTTATATGAATTCCCGACAATTTACCAAACACTATAAACTCCCGCAGTATCGGATTCAAGTTCTGTTGGGGATTCCGGATATATAACGTAATATCATCCGCATATAAAGAGATAAGGATCTGTTTCAGATTACAACGCAATGCCTTGTCGTTATGATGCTGTCGCAGTTTCGCCGCCAAGGGCTCCACCGCAATGGCAAAGAGCAGCGGAGAGAGCGGGCATCCCTGCCGGGTACCCCTCGTGATGGACAGCGACGGAGACGTGTGCCCATTGATGAGGATCTTGGCCACCGGGACATTATACAGGAGTCTGATCCATGACAAAAATAGTGGTGGAAAGCCCATATGTAGCATAACTCCAAATATATAATCCCACTCTACTGAATCGAACGCTTTAGTGGCGTCTAAAAAATCAGCTGCGAGTGGCAGATCAGGCGACACATTTTTAAGAATCGCGAACAGCGTCTGTAAGTTGTGGGACGTTGCCCTTCCAGGTACAAAGCCGGACTGGTCCGGGAGTATCAAGTTTTTAAGTAACAAATTCAGGCGCGTGGCGAGCAACTTGGCTAGTATTTTGGCATCACAGTTTAGGAGGGAAAGAGGCCTTTAGGAATCACACTGTCGCGGCGATTTACCCGGCTTCAGCAGCGAGACTATTAGCGCCTCCCTCATGGACGCAGGGAGAGAGCCCACCTCCAGCGATTCCTCGTAAACTTCTCGCAGGACGGGGGCCATAATATCTATATAAGTCTTATAAAATTCTATCGGGATACCGTCCGTTCCAGTGGCCTTCCCAGATTGCATGCTCATAATAGCCTCCCGGACCTCATCTAGCTCAAACGGAGCACATAGGAATTCCCTCTGCCTGTCGCTAAGCCACCCCAGCGCTACATCCCCTAGAAACCCCTCCAGATCAAGCTCATCCGTTCTGGTGGTGGTATACAGCCGTCCATAATGTCTCGTAAAAGCATTGAGAATATTAGCTGTGTCCCAGTACACCTCCCCCTCTAGATCTTCAATCTCCAGGACGTAATTTGAAAACCGAGGCTTCCTAACTGAGGCTGCCAGCACCCTCCCCGGTCGCTCGCCCTCTCCATAGCAACGGGCCCTCCAATATTTCCCCTTAAATCGTGTTTCCCGCTCCGCCGCAGTCATGTATTCCGAGAGCGTGTCCCTGAAGCGAGCCTGGACCTCAGCAGACGGGGTCCGAGACAACTCTCCTTCCATCAGTTTCAATTCCCTTTCCAGTTTATTTAGTGTGCCATTTAGATCCTTCAGTACCCCGAACCCCTTGGACATACAGAACCCTCTCATTGTCACTTTAAATGCCTCCCATATGATCTCAACGCTGTCCACTGAGCCCTTATTGCGAGTAAAGAATCCCTGCACCTCCTCTAGCAGCTCCTCTCGGAAAACCTCATCTAAAAGCATGGTGGGTTGTAATCTCCAGGCACCCCGCGGCACTCTAAGGTCCGTCGAGGACAATGTTAGCCGGACCGGGGCATGATCGGAGTATGTTCTGGCCATATGTTGGACCTGGGTGATCGCGGGTCCTAATCCCCTGGACACTAACCAATAATCTAGTCTCGCCCATGAAGCAGCCTGCGCTGTGTAATGTGTGCCCTCTCGCGAGTTGGGATGTACATGCCTCCAAGCGTCTAGTAAGTGATACGCATCCATTGTGTCCCCAATAAATCTAGCCGCTTTAGTGTAATGATGCGAGGCCGGGTGTGATCTATCACGCCCTGGGTTATATGTGACGTTAAAGTCCCCACCCCATATAATGTGTTGGGAACCCGTTTCAAATATCTTGGCCCATAGTGTATTAAAAAACTCCGGATCATCCACATTAGGTCTGTAACAACAGGCCAATGTAACCGAGGCGGCGCCCAGCCGCCCCCACACTATACAAAATCTGCCCTGCATATCCTCTATCGATCCCACAAGATGGAAAGGCACCTGCTTTTTTATAAGAATAGCCGTCCCCCGAGTATAGGAAGAGTAGGATGAAAAAACTCTGTGTTCTGCCCATTTACGTGCAAATCCGCCAGCTTTTTGGGGAGTAAAGTGCGTCTCTTGCAACATGGCAATGTGTGTGTGATGCCTGTCTAAATAAGCAAGCAATTGCCGCCTCTTCCTTGCATCACCCAGCCCCCGAACATTCCACGTGATGACATTCAAACTGCTGCATCACCATTAGCCATACTCCCAACCACCAGCCATGCCTCCAAGCTTCATATCAGCATTATAGTGTCTCCAGCCACCCACCATTGTACAGAAGTCGATAATCAATCCGAGATGCACAACTTTTAACTTGGCACAGCTTCTCCCTAGCCCAGTTCCATGATCACGCATCCAGGAGGTAGGCATGCTGTGGCCAGGAGTGCCCCCTGTAAGTCCCGCCCCCTCCCACTGAAGCAGCCCCAACTTGCCAGCTATGTGATCCCAACCCTGACATGTCAACTGTATAGGTAACAACGTCCAACGTGGACGCACAGCAAACCGCCCCGGGGTGACACCCGCTGGGGGCTTCAACTAGGTAGCCGCACATTCACCTCTCGCCCCCGAAAATCAATCGAAGGCCCCCCCCCCAAGGAAGCATTCAGGCTCCAGGGGCTAGAGGAAGCCCGGTGTTCAAAATCAGTCGCTCGACTAGTGCAGCAGGCAGCCATGATACCAAGTCAGACTCGCCTCCTGTCGCCTCAAAAAAAAGGGAGAGAAAAACGAAAAACAAAATTGGTCCCATCAAGTCTCGTGCATGTCCCCTCTGGTGCCACTCGCAGCAGCCCCCATGGAGTCCTCCGCCTCTCCTTCCGATTCCATCCGTCGTGCCACAGACCCTCCCCCGCCATTTCGATTCGCTCTTTTCTGTTGCTTAATGAAGTCTTCCACTTGGTTCGGTGTGGTGAAAAAATGTTGCTTCCCCTGGTAGGTCACTCTGAGGCGCGCTGGGTATAGCAATGCATAGTCAATTTGCGCCTTTCGTAATTTCGCTTTGACCTCCAGAAATTTACGCCTTTCCTCTTGGACCATAGGCGTGAAGTCAGGATAGATGGAGAAGGTGTTCCCACCGTACGTTAGGGTCTGTTTCCCCCTGGCAGCGCGCAGAGCCATATCCCGGTCTCTGTAATTCAAGAGTCGCGCTCTACAATAAACTGGCTGGAGAATGCGTCCTTGCCAACAGATGACAACAGCAACTTTTCTATGTAGTCCTCCATTCTCCCCACATTGGTGAACTCCGGGATTCCCAAAATGCGTATATTATTGCGCCGACTGCGCGCTTCCAAATCCTCATTTTTCGCAGCAATGACCCTCAGCAGGTTATCCATCCGGGCTAGCCGCGTGGCGTGGCCGGAGGTCGTATCCTCCGCCTCTGAGATGCGCCGTTCCGCCTCCACGAGTCTCTCCTCATGCCCCTCGAGTTTATGAACTATAGCATCCATTCTCGTAGACATGCTGTCCACCTTCTCCACCACCGTGGCAAAGCCCTGCCGCATCTCCTGTAGTATGCGCTGAACTTCAGCCTCCGGCGCTGCCACATCACCCTGGGTCCCAGTGCGTCCTTCACGATCCGAACCCGCCGGCGGGGCCTGGGCACCGCGCCTTACCGATTCGAACTGCAGTTTCGGCTGCCTGGTGTCCGTCTTACCCATTCTGTCTCTGAGGCGGTGGTACCAGTCAGGGGGCTAGCAATCCCTATCTGTCCTTACACGAGGCGGCGCTATCACCCTCCAACCAGCAGTCACTCCCTGCCGCAGCGGAAACCCTCCAGTGCCAGCCGCGTACTTCCTCCACCGATCTCAACCACACCACAATTTGCTATGCCCCGGGATATGTCGCTTCAGTATGCCTCTGTAATATTAATGCCACCTCTGGTCCTCTCCTGAAGGTCCCAGTCCGCGTGGCCGCTCGTGCTCCGCACCACACGCCACCTCAAAGTACTCTCTGCCCGCAAAAACAGCCAGTCTCCAATGTCTATGTCACTGCCTCGGAGGATAGGGCCAGCAGCAAGCAGAATCACCCCGTGGTCGCCGCCAATGCACCCCACCGCCACAGCTCTGGCTGTGTCCCCGGTCCCTTGCAGCACACCCAACTCACCGGGTATTGTAGTCTGTCCCAGCCGGGAGCCAGCGCCAACCCGCCAGGCACAATCAGTTCCGCCTCACAGGGTACCTCCCAGCTCCGGGCCGCTTCAGGCTTCCGTCGTCTCTCCAATGCAGCTCCTAGGTTCGCAGCCAGGGAGAAGGGGGGGGGGAACCACCGCTCCGTCTCACACGTTCTCCGCTCTCCCGTCTGCTGTCGCTACCTCCTCCCGGTCCCGTCGCGGCACCTCCGCTGCCCCGCTCTCACCACCACCAAGTCGGAGCAGGTCGCCGGCCAAAGCCCCAGCCCAGAGCCACCAGCAGGGCTCAAGGTCGCGCCGCTCTCCACCTCTTCAATCCCGGACCGTCACCGCTGGCACGCACTATCTCCTGGCCTCCTCCTCGCGGCCTACCGCCGCGTGTGCAGCCGCAGCCTCAGGTACCGCCGCCAGCAGGCTCCAGCACACTTCCCTGTAGCGTCTCGGTCCCACTTCACAACGGTCCAGCTGCTCATCCCTCGGCGCAAATCGCTCCAAATCGCCAGCGAGTCTGCACCTAAGTTTCCCGCACCTTGTAAGCCAGTCTGCTACAGCCGCAACCTTAGTCGGGCAGGATCATGAGAGGATAAAGTCACCGGGCCATGGGAGCCTCACATCGGTGCGGCCATTCTGTGCGCGCGCCACCTAGCGCCCCCCTCCATTGGTTTAATCTTCGATATGATTGTAATATCCGCTTAAGACCAGAAGCTGCAGCGCTGATATCCAAGAAAGATCTAAAATTGAGGTTTTTATCATATAAGAGAGCGACCAGAGAGAAGCAGTCTAGAAACCTACCAACTGTAGTATTTTATTAGGATCTAAATTTAAATAAAGGTTTTCAGACATATTTTTCCACTGTAACACGTAATTCTCATCGATTTGTTTTAACCTGTTTAAGGTTGGGGATTGTTCACCACTTAGTGTCATTCCCGCATATGAGAACTAAATCTAACTCTATGTGCCCTTGTGACAATATTTCAAAACAAAGCTGCTGCCATTTTTTATTGTTCTGCAAATTTTATTACCATTTTAGGAAATTTTATCTTAAACCTATCTTTTTAAAATATAATGTTCGGTCCACTAAAACAGCAATGAAGTTAATATCATCTTTAGGAAGTTTGGATATTTGTTTTTTTACTGCATAATTTAAATTAATTAATTTAATTGTGGGTTTATATAGCGCTAGAATCGACTCCCGGAGGAGTATCTCCGCGCTTCGACCGCTGGGGAACCCGTCCTGGCTCACCCTGAGAGATGGTCCCTAATGGGTATCTCTAAGGTGCGACCAAGCATCTCCGGCGGTCTGGGGGGGACGTTGTGAAGATGAGGCAAGCTAATGCCCAGAGTTGCCGAGTGTGGTCCCTGACTGGAGTAGGCACCGAGGCGAGAATTATCGAGTCCGCTGACCCTGGTCCAAGACCCTGCCGCGTCGGGAATCAAACCCTGGTCCCGGGCCGTCCTCTGCTTACGGGTCTGCCACCTCTAACCAGTGAGCCACACCTCTCCACACAAGATGTATGCATCTTATGTGTTAAAATGTGTAACCATAAGGAAGTCAATAATTTGTCCTGTGTAGTTTTTATTTTTTGCGCATTTTGCACTTTGTCATGTACTGATAGCAATCTTTCTGTATTTCTAACCTTGAGGAGACTGTGGACGTTTATTGCACTTTAATAATGCCTTCATTGCACTTTGCATTTCTTTGCACAGCTAATATACATTCGTCACTTTATGCGGAATTTGCACATTGCCAAATAATGTTAATGGAACATTTGTTTGGCACTGAAAGGGGCTGAATTTGTACATTATAATGCATTTTTTTTCACTGTATATGGCAACTTTTTGCTAGGAAAATTAACCTCTTTGTGACCAAACTGTTTTATTGTTCTGTTCTGCTTATATGGTTGCATTGCACAAACCGAATAAAGCTTTTTGAATTGAATTGAATTGACAATGCTGCTGCCAACAAAGCAAGAAGTCAGGATCAGCGTGGAGGATGCAACTGCCAAAGAGACACCATTGCAAAAATATGGTGACAGAGGCTGGTGTGCATGGGGAAGACTGCAGCGCAGTGTAAGACTTTTCATCCAAGGGTTGAAAAAGACATTGAACCAGGTTGAGTTGCTAAAAAGTGATACTGCTTTGAGATATCTGTATCTGTGCCTAATCCTTGCCAATGCCATATAGTGTTGGGAATTGTTAAGACAGAAACTCAACCATAGCGAGAAAGAGAATGGTGCGAGGAAGAATGGGAGTTTAGCACTTCACTGTAAGATGCAACTGATTACAACCCTGTATTATGCTCATTGTGTTGTGTAGTATTTAGTTCTGCAGTGAGATCAAAGTACTGTCTTTTTCCATAATAGATAAGAACTGGGCTGGACATTACGTTATTGTGTCGGTTGGCTGGATGTTGAGTCCTGAGCTTGTGCCTACCACAATATCCTCTCAGAGGCTCGTGGCTGCTCACTCTTGTTACACTGAGAGTTAAGTCCAGAAAGTGTCATACCTGACCCAGTTTGCAGAGCCAATTAGGACAGAACCAAGTGGCAAACGACCTCAACCACCACAGTTGGGGGTCAACAGCCCCTGTCTGTCCTGTGGCTCCCGAAAGGGGTTTGAAATAGCGTTCAGCTTTGTCCCGCTGCACTAATTATCATAAGCATAAGTAATAAGGTAAAATCATGGACCAGCCCTAATCCCCAGCTCATTCCATCAGCGTGCCCATATGACATCCTCATCCAACCCCCTAGCCCTCTTACAGTCTCATGAGGGGACTTTAACGTTTTTGTCTAAAAATTTGCCTTTACCCTGCTTACCTACAACAGACAATGATATCACATGCCCCTCATATATCTCTTAACAGGAGGCTCCACCCTCCTCGCAAATGTGTGCCACAGAATACCCCAAGGAAACAATGGCTTCCACTTGCAGAGATTGATAGTGTGGTCTGGAAGCCCTCGGCTGATCTCAATACGGTGGTCTCTAGGCCCCTTAGCCTGCCAGCTGGGCTCACTGTACGAAAAAATACAGCAAAGCACACCAAGGGCTGAAGGTGGAATTCAAAACGCAGATCGTGACTGTGGGCCTTATAGTGAATTTAAACTATACCTTCGGGTTGCAATTTTTTTTTGAAACCGCCATCCACCTATGGGACATGATTGTTGTGATACAAAAATACACAAATAAATAAATGGAGAAATAAACGCCCCGTTTTTGACTATCGAATCTTCACATGAATTGGCAATCAGGAAACATCTGAAATATTAATGCGGCTCAGGAAGAGGTTTTCTGAAGAGCCAAGGAACTGTTCTTTCGAAAAAATGGCAGGGCAGTGCACAGATCTGTGCTTTATGCCAAGCAGATGAAATAGCACGCGGCCTGCGATGCAGCGAGCAGCAACTTGTTTTGAATATTCACTCGTTCCTGCATACCGACAAGGCGCCTGCTGCATCGCCTCGACTGAACTTATCTCTGGTGTAGGAAGCAGAGCCGCCCCGTTGGAAGCCTTCTGTTCTCTGCTCTGAAGGTCACTGCAAGACGGTGCAAGCAATTCAAAGAGAGTGGAGGGTGCCTTCTACAAATCTAGGGCCAAGGTTTACGCTGAAGGTCTTCGCAACACGGAATCATATGCTAATCAGGCATAAAAAAACGTTTTTTTAAACCTGGAGGAACCAACAGTTGCTCCTACATTTCTAGGCATCTAAGGGAAAAAGAACTAAAGGTGGTGGGTGGGTGGGTGATATCCCGCAAATACAGGCTGCATTCGTCCAGTATGAGCAACACTAGTGAGTGTAGCTTTGTTTCTATAACAATTCAGGTTAGTTTCAGTACTGACTTCGCTCACATGGTGCCTCTCACCAATTTCCAGATGATTCTTATATATTGTTACTTTCCCTTGCTTTTTCATGCTTCAATGTTCAGGTGAACAAAGCGATACCAAAGGGGATGATGTACCAAAAGGGATGATGGACGGAGCGTTTGAGCAAATCAAACACTCACCCCCAGTCAACTGATCTGGGTTTAATCCATCATCATTCCTTAGCTCACTCCACCACCCCAGTTCAGGCATGGCCATATGCAAATCAGTCTGACCCTGTGCCTCATGGGAACAGTCCAGCCCGAACTGCCAAGCCATGTCTTCTCTGGATTGGAAACAAGCATCCTGGGACGCTTTGTTCGCCCTAAGTTGGCAGGGTATGCCCAGACGTGGGTCCCTTGCTCACTTTGCCACTGGATTCAAGATAGCCTGGCTGATGAGGGTTATGAACCCGAAACAGATCCCAGGATGCCTGTTTCCGGTCCAGGGAAGGCATGGCTTGGCAGTTCGGGCTGGACTGTTCCCATGAGGCACAGGGTCAGACTGATATGCATATGGCCATGTCTGAACTGGGGTGGTGGAGTCAGCTAAAGAATGATGATGGATTAAACCCAGATCAGTTGACTGGGGGTGAGTGTTTGATTTGCTCAAACGCTCCGTCCATCATCCCCTTTGGTATGGCTCTATGTTTAGGTGTGCGTGTTCATGTTTCTCCATACAAAGAACTGCTTCACATAAAATTCAATAATTATGTACACCACTTCGAATTTTCATATGCAGTCTACCGGGTTGAGTGTGTGCCCTTTACCTGCTAGGAGGGAAAATTCTCACTCTTATGAAAAAAATGTAATATATATAATCCTTATTTGGGAGTGCGAAAAAAACTAAAGCAAATTCAGGGCTATAAGGTTTTATGTGAAAATAAAGAGGTCCAAAGGTAGGTATTTGAATTAATATTAACTTTTTATTTACAGCACCGCATACTGCAAAGTACAAGTCTGTACATAGCAGATGTTACTATTAAGTATGTACAGGTATAATTATTACCCAACTTATTGGTACTCAATGAATGCATCTCTGACGAAAGTGCAGGGGAGGTAGGCAGATGCCTCTACAACAAGTCACTTCACCGAGCTCAAAACTTCCTTCATTAGACCTCTCCTCAAAAAAGACAAACTTTGACCCATCTAACCCAGCAGACCTGAAAGCCCATATCAAATGGACCATCTTAGGAAACGTTTTTGTGAGAGATCAATGTTCACTCATAACTTCACCAAACATTATGGCTTACTGTAAGACCAACATTCCGGTTTCACACTAGGCAGAGGCACTGTCAGCCGTCATATCCATTTTGGATGATCTAAAACTCACAATGGACAGAAACGGAGTAGCTGCTTTATTACTTTTTATCATTTATCAGCTGCATTTTACATTGTCCACCACCACACGCTGCTACAAAGACTTCATGATGGCGGAATCTGTGAAAATGCTTTAAAATATATTTTTTCCTATCACACACACAGACAAAGTGTAGTTCACCTACCCCCTTTCCCATCAACTCCTGACACACAACGCTATTCCGTTCCTCAGGGATCAATCAGGGCTTACTCATATCCCCTCTATTATTCAATATTTACCTTACCCCCTTACCAAATCTGATCAAATTACACAACCTCACCTGTTACATGCAGGTGACACCCAAATCATTTTTAAAAAGGATAGCCCTGAAGACCTCTACCATTCACATCTTGACGACTGTCTTCATGCCATAAACACATGGATAATGAATAACTATAAAAAAGTGCAATACTGTAAAGACAGATATTAAGACCTGTGGACAATGGCAAAACTAACAGGCTCCCCATATCGCATAAGAAGCTTAAAGTCCCTCAAACAACATCAAGAGAAGTTAGAAACCTAGGAGTAACAATGGATTCAGATCTATCCTCGATACTACATGCTAACGTAACAAGGAGTGCCTTTTCCTCATTGAAAACACTCATTTGCATCTTCCCATACTTTGCACACCAAGGTAAACTGCAAGCCATCTTCACACCCGAAATCTCCAAGATTGACTCTGCCAACTGCCTATATTTTGAGGCACACACATTCATTATACGCAAACTAAAACTCATCCAAAATGCTGTTGCAAGACTTCTTCTCCGCCTTCACCCAAGAGAACGCATACCTCCAGTCCTGCAATCACTCCACTGGCTACCTATTTTTAGAAGGGCAATGTTCAAGGCACTCTGCATTGTACACAGAGTCTCCCAAGGAAAAGGACCCCTATACCTACATAATTAAATAAGCACTATGCTCCAGGCTTCCACCACTTCACATCATACCGCCTAACCATAAGAAATCTGTAGGAGGCACTGCTTTCTCAGGACAAGCTGTCAAGCTCTGAAACTCACTACAAGCCAGCTTTAGAAGCACCCAGGAGCATGTAAACCTCTAAAGACAGTTGAAAACATAATTTCCTAGATAACTGCACCATCCACATCCCAGCAACAGAGCCCAGAAAACGATTGCACCCTCAAGCACAATCCTCAGCTTACAACCCCAAAATTCTAAACAAATCAACCAGCAAACTGATTTCGAAATGCAGGTAAGCTAGGACTGCCCCTATGGTTTGCTGTGGCATTATATAGTCAAGTACTTCCATATATAACAATTATGGCCCACAATAATTCTCAAACCATAACACACAGCAGTCAACAAAAAATTGTAACTTATGCCTCTTAAATTCACATAAGAAAAATTTGCCATGAGGATTACCCATAACCAGCACTGTACAGTTAACAAGCATTTGCAGTGCAACAGGTCTCGCATCAGTTAGAGTTATTTGTATTGTAATTACGATCTTGCGTAATGTTTTTGTTTGTAGTGTAGTGAATGTATTTGACAGATAAAGAGCTGCATGTATTTGTGGAGTAAGTATAGCAACACATACAATGACACAACATGGAAAATTACGATATAAAATTAAGCTTAACAACATAAAATAATACACTGTAACCAGTGCAGTTAGGGGAGTAACTCAATCCTATGCAATGCCCCAGAAAAATATATGACCACTGCCGTACACAGAAACACATAAACAAACACAAGAACACATCCACAAACACAGAGACACATACAGAACAAACATGCAGCCAAAGATATTACAATAAAACACACTATCGTTTTGATGCACAAACAGACATCTACACAGAGCCTAGAGACCTAGCCAAAGGGTAAGCAGGGACATGCACATTACAAATACACATCACACACCACAAAGGGAAACAAGCCAACATTCTCAGTGCAAAGTTAACTGTACAGCTATACAGGCACACAGAGATAGAAAAGGAGATATAGATTTGGGAATATATGCACAGTCACCCTCACATTCACACAGAAGTACAACAGACACAAGTTCAGCATAAATGCACACAACCGACCCATTAACCACAGCTACATTTGGGAGCACACCTATAACGTGACAAGCACTCGCACGCACACAGATACACATGCACACGCATCCATGCAAAGATAGACCTGAGAATAGACTGACAAGGTTGTTCACAGAGAGACACACCACATACACAGGCACAGACACAAATAGCCAGGCCTGCAAGTCTGCACGCTCACACCCAGACAGGTCAGCATTCGCACACGCAGAGGCCCGCACACAAACATAGCTACACATTAAATATTGCACATAGACTCATACGGAAACAATTCACTTCAGTTCCCAAAAAGCTTACTCCAGTCTTCACACAGACATGCACTTCACCACACATGTAAATGTGAACACATGTGTATATAGAATACCTGAACAGGCAATGTTGGGGAGACACACATGCACACTTACAAGTGCAAAGCCATACTATCAGAATGTTCCACTCAGGAACAGCCCAGTAGATAAATATGTACAGGCGCATACCTATTGATGCACATACATATAATCTGAATACAAGCATACGCCTATTGATTCAAGTGCGCACCGGCATGTAATGTAAATGCACACATAGATTCATGCGCATCCATGCCTACACACTCACAAAATACCCCAGACACTTAACAAAATATATATAAGACTCACAAATACCCCGGCAGACACACACACATTCCTCACACACACTAAGATACAGAAGCACCCAAGAAACTTACCTACGTCAGACACACAGATGAGGTTATGCAAATAACCACCGCACACCCTGACGAATACCTTAGTCTCACACAGATACACACATACCCTGAACACACTCCAACATAAATATTAAAAGGCAAAGATTAAATACTCAAAACACTTTATATAAGACACCCCTGACATACATAGAAACACAAACACCTCAGACACACACAACGATACATAAACACAGGAGAGACACGTGGCCCTGGCCCGCATAGATTTACCAATACCCTAGACACACAAAAACATCACAGATAAAGATTAAAGGTAAGCACATATGTGAACACAAATACATGAATACCCCTGACATAGATACTTGTACTCTCGCAGAGACAAATACTTCACACACACACACATATAAAACCCAAGATATACATGTAGACAAATAGCTCAGACAACACGGGCACACACAAACCTTAGATACTCTTTAATAGCTAACTGCCCCCTCCCAAAAAAACACCACTGATGCAAGAATAATTTAGACACTCTCCAAAGAATACCCTGGTCTCTCACAGATGCACACTACACACTGGACATACAGTCACGTAAATAACTAAAGTACAGATTAAATACTCAAAAAAGCCTTACGTGCCATCTTTGGCACACTTAGACACACAAACACCGCAGAAGCGCACAGATACACAAACACTCTCAAGAGAGTCTGGCTACCGGGCCAACCACAGCACTGAGACCGCCCTGATCGCAGCCACCGATGACATCCGAGCTCTGCTTGACAACGGAGAAACAGCGGCCCTCATCCTCCTAGAACTCTCCGCGGCCTTCGACACTGTCTGCCACCGTACACTAGTGCAGCGTCTCAGCAACGTCGGAATGCAGGAAAAGGCACTGGAGTGGATCATCTCCTTCCTCGCCGGAAGGACACAGAGATTCCGCCTCCCCCGTTCAGATCTGAAGCCACCGAAGTCATCTGCGGCGTTCCTCAAGGCTCCTCGCTCAGTCCAACCCTCTTCAACGTGTACATGAGCCCCCTCGCAGACATCGCACGCCAGCACAACCTCAACATCATCTCCTACGCCGACGACACCCAGCTGATTCTCTCCCTCACCAACGACCCCGCCACCGCCAGAGCCAACCTCCACGAAGGGATGAAAGAGGTAGCCGAATGGATGAAGAACAGCCGCCTGAAACTGAACTCGGACAAGACGGAAGTCCTCATCCTGGGATCCTCACCCTCCGCCTGGGACGACTCCTGGTGGGCCCCCGCCCTAGGCAGCGCACCCAAACCAACAGACCACGCACGCAACCTGGGCTTCATCCTGGACTCCACCCTCTCCATGACCAGACAAGTCAACGCCGTCTCCTCGTCGTGCTTCAACATCCTGCGCATGCTACGAAAGATCTTCCGGTGGATCCCCACTGAGACCAGGAAGACGGTCACCCAGGCCCTCGTCACCAGCCGTCTGGACTACGGCAACTCCCTCTACGCCGGAACCACCGCCAAACTCCAGAAAAGACTTCAGCGGAACCAGAACGCCTCAGCACGACTCATCCTGGACATCCCCCGCCGCAGCCACATCTCCGGACACATGAGAGACCTGCACTGGCTCCCGGTCACCAAGAGAATCACCTTCCGTCTCCTCACCCACGCACACAAAGCCCTACACAACCAAGGCCCAGGATACCTCAACAGCCGCCTCAACTTCTACGCTCCCAAACGCCAGCTTCGATCGACCGGCCACGCCCTCGCCACCGTCCCCCGCATCCGAAGAGCCACCACAGGGGGATGGTCCTTCTCCTTCCTCGCCGCCAGGACGTGGAACTCCCTCCCGACCCACCTCCGCCTGACCCAGGACCACCTCGCCTTCAGGAAGCAACTCAAGACCTGGCTGTTCGAGCAGTAGCGGACCCCCCTCCCCTAGCGCCTTGAGACCCTCTGGGTGAGTAGTGCGCTATATAAATGCTTTGATTGATTGATTGATTGATTGAGAGAACTGTCCCAGGCACAAAAATATTAACAAATACCCCAGGTCTGCATAAATGCCTACATTCCCCAGACGAGCGCACAAATCTGCTAGACACACACACATACCTCAGATATAGCACAGGATCCAAATTCACGAGACACACACAGACCAGACACAGATGCTCATATACTCGCGATAGTGACACAGGCACACACATAAATGCAGGCACTAACACTACACAGACACCTAATGAGTGTGCTGAGCCTGTGAACACCAACAGCAGCTCAGACGGTGACATCGGCCCAAGTCATATGTCTGGTGACAGATGCGCTGTCAAGTCAGACCTAAAAAGAACCATTCAATTACTATCGACCGGGCTGCACAACGGAAGGGACCAGGAGCAGGGAGGCTGCAAGAGAGGGATAGGCCCAAGCGAAATTACATCTGACTCACCCCTCTCCCTCCCATAAAATACCTCCCTTTCCTCCTGCCAAGAGAGACGGATCAACTACAAAAGTCGAGAAAGAGGGAGGAGGAGGGAAGGGGGTACTCGCTCTACAATGGTTTCCCCACTGCACAGAGTTTTGTGGTAAGGTTTTCTAGGAGACTCCAGAATTACCACCTGAGGACAGCTCGGGCAGTCTGACGCCTCCACCTGGGAAGAGACTGTTGAACACCCCCACTCCAGAGACCAGCAGAGAGTGCACCTCCAGTATCCAAACGGAGAATGGACTGTCCGACTCCTCCACCTGTGAGTGGCAGCTCACGGGCTGACACCTGTATCAGTGTGAAGGTATGCCGCCCAACACCTGTTGTGTGCTCAGGAGCACACAGTGCGCCACCACCACCTGTGAGGTGGAGCACAATCCAGTGACTCAAACTCTGATCCGACAACACCTCTGGGCAGACACACCCTAGGGTCTCTCCATCCCTGCTAGTGAAAGAGGGAGGCGGGGCCTTGAGGGGCAATCCCGGCTCCTTATGGCAGCCGAGTCCTCCCCAGTTTGTGAGTGCTGCCCCTGGAGCCTTAGGAACAACCTTGGGTTTTGACTTCTAGGGCAGCAAGGCCAAGTCAATATATGATTACAAAAACAAAACAGTTGCCAATGCTGCACAAAGTATCAACACAATACTTCAAATAATGGACTGAACAAAACAGTACCACTGAAAACCACTTTTTCCGTTTGGTTTTAATCAACAATTTTAGAGGATCAGTGCTTCTTTAACTCATTTTTAAGCACGGTTCTATTTACACAGAAAATAGCAAAAAACACTACAATATTAATATATACATTTCCTACATAAATATACACGACACTACTACTGGCATACAAGTGTCACTCATACCATACATTCATACTACTCAATCATACTGTGAGACATTTAAGACAAAAAATCAATGACAGTTTTATGACTTTACAAAGAAAAAGAAAAAGGGGGCCACCGTGAGCTTGTTTACAGCCTAATAATAGTAGTTTGAAAATAATTAGGTTGAAATTTGTGCGGTTAGCCCACAGCGAAGAGGTCTACGCGTTTCGAATCCATACCTGCATTGGCGTTACAAACACGGACGACGGGTTCTTTGTCAAAACTTGCTTCGAACCACCTCGGAAGACGACAATTGAAGCTTCTCCGATATTTGAATCATCATTGGCAACTGCCGGCATTCAGTCCGATGGCACGCCAGCAGTAAGATACACGACATCGACAGGCTGACAAGTCTTTCTTGAAAAGGTCTATACTCCACACTCGCTAGTCTCCTTCCGGGTGGCATTGGCTGCAAGTGAGCATCTGGTCCTGATGAGAATCCCCACAACTTGAGGGATTTGAAACGCGTAGACCTCTTCGCTGTGGGCTAACCGCACAAATTTCAACCTAATTATTTTCAAACTACTATTATTAGGCTGTAAACAAGCTCACGGTGGCCCCCTTTTTCTTTTTCTTTGTAAAGTCATAAAACTGTCATTGATTTTTTGTCTTAAATGTCTCACAGTATGATTGAGTAGTATGAATGTATGGTATGAGTGACACTTGTATGCCAGTAGTAGTGTCGTGTATATTTATGTAGGAAATGTATATATTAATATTGTAGTGTTTTTTGCTATTTTCTGTGTAAATAGAACCGTGCTTAAAAATGAGTTAAAGAAGCACTGATCCTCTAAAATTGTTGATTAAAACCAAACGGAAAAAGTGGTTTTCAGTGGTACTGTTTTGTTCAGTCCATTATTTGAAGTATTGTGTTGATACTTTGTGCAGCATTGGCCCCTGGAGCCAGGCACTGGCCCCTTCATACACTACCATGGCCAGCATCGTGTCCCAAGCCTACCTCTGCTTTAGAAAGAGCTGCAGCAAGAGGAAAGTGAATTAACTCCTTGCCCACACTGGGAGACAGGATGATGGGCACGTTGTCGTTCAGGTCGAGAATGAACACGTGCACAGTGGTTCTGCGGCTGAGCGGCGGGGACCCAGAATCTGTGACTTCCACCTTGAACCGGAAGTAGCTAATCTTTTCATAGTCAAATGGGAGCTCGGCGTAGACCAGCCCATTCATGGAGTTGATATAGACTGGGAAGGCAGTGATATCCGCGTTGTCACCAGGGACGCGGAAAATCGAATATGAAAGGAGCTAGTCCTGAATTAACTCTTGCATTGCTGCAGGCCCCCAAGCTTAGAGCTGAGGAGGGGCAGACACTGGAGACTGACTATAGGGCAGGCAAGGCAAACAGGAGACAGGGAGGGAACAAACATGCCTCCCTTCCAATTAAAAGCGCGCATTTTTGATGCGTCCCAATCAGAAGCATGGGTGGAGCTCCCACCCCCGCTTCCGAAGCAAAATCGAAGACAATTGTCTTGCAAGCGAGCAGCGCATGCGCTGCTTCGCTAGGCGAGACCTAAAAAATAGCCATCACCAACGTGAACAGGCAAAGAATAACGGAAGTGATCCAACACACATTCCTGTGCAATATGGAGGGCTGTAATATAGTCCATCACTGCTGGACCCAAATATCTATACAATCTGACTGATTCTTAGGATCTTGCAAAGACACTCCGATATGGGATAATAAAGAATACCCATCAAAACAATATCTAAACTTCTTAAACGCTTTTCAGCCACTCCAGACACATGTTGGACTTGCTCTTCCCCCAACGCTGACCTCTTTCATATGTTATTTGCCTGTCCACAAGTACATCAATTTTGGAAGAAGTATGGTCTCAAGTCAACTCAATTTATGGTACCACATTTACTTTTTCTTTCATTCATATTTTCCTAGGTAGTCTCTCTTCTATCTGGGAAGAGACTTCACCTAATGTCAAGATTATTGATTTATTATTAGCAATTGCCTTCCAACAAATTACTGTCAATTGGAAAGATTTTTAAAAAATTTCATATAAAGCTTGGTGGTTTGCCGTTTGCCATAGATTAGACACTGCCTTGTGTACCCTCTCCACATGGCTATGAAACGTGCGGACTTGTGGTCACCTGTTACAATATATATTGATGCTAGCTCTAGACGATATTCTTTACCAAAGCCCTCTCAACAGGAGATTAGCAAACCACCCTGACTTCCCTAATAGTTCCCTAATAGTTCCATATGTTTCTTTTATGTACCTTAAATGCATATATGTCTCATTTATTATGCTCTCTATGTCTTAATTGTGTATTACTAGTCCAATTCTTTTCTTATTTTCTATGTAATAAGCTCAGAACATGATGATGTAAGGTTATTGTGTATGCCTTGTAGGGTCACCCTCTTTTTTTTCAATTAAAAAAAAAATTGTACTGAAAAACAATATCTAAACTTCTCTCTCTCTCCCTCCACCCATGCCAGCTCAGGACCACAAGTATGCACAAAATCTCAGATTGAACAACTCAGTGCAGTTACCAGCTAAACAGACCATATCATATGAATTGCCATAAAGGGACTTGCAGAGAGCCGTTCAAAGCTACAAGTGTACTGAAAAACATAAAACTGCATGTCTCTCTCACACTTCTTCATCCAAGACACTGCTACGTCCCATAACACGATAACCGCACAACAAGGAAACACTTCCCACATAGGATTAAAACACAGACATCCTTCCACCAAACACACCCTACATGGTGTGGCATGCTACTCATGTAGGCAAGAACTTCAGAGCCACCATATAGAGATAGTAAGCACTATATAAATGCTGCAATATCATACAATAGAATGGAAGGCGGAGTCAGCCATGTTGGGATTTGAAATCATAGAATGCAGCTCACGATTTAGAGGTGTGAGTTCATCCCACTAAGCCCTCCTAACATCTTCCTGTAGAACAACATTTTCTATGCTGATGTACGAGAAAGTTTACATTATATTGAAGATGCTGAGCCCAGAATTATCTCACCCATTTGCCTCAAAGAATAGGTCAAAACCTGAAGGTGCAATTTTTTTCTATTATGAACGGGCAGCACTGTGTAGATAAATTTCAGTTCTTCTTAAGTTGATGTATTTTCTGGCCTACATTCCCTTACATTCCCTTATGCTGTTGATAGTTGCTAGCAGGCTCTCTCGGGGACAGAATAGTTGTTAATGGAGGCTGGCATTGGTGTTGTGGTGGTTTCCACAATTGTATTTAACTTGCATTCTAAGATTTCTTGTTCTTTAGTTCTTATGTTCAATGCCTCAAGGAGGAATACCAGATGTGGGGGCTAGAAAATGGATAAGCTGTGTCATAGGGAGATTCTATTAAATATGTGTGTAAAATAAGCTACGCAATCCTTGGGACTAAAGGAGAATGTGTTTTCTTGATGGTTCTTTTGCTGGTTCATTGCTGCATAGCTTTGAGAAATGAAGACACTGAAGGAGAATACTTGTGTCTGTAATTTAATATAATTCAAACGTTGTCGTACATAAGGGCAAGGCGTCCATCTTAATGCCTTATTCCTCACATTTTTGTATAGCTAGGGACATTTGATATTTGGACCTTCGCAAAAGGACAGCATGCTGAACAAGACCACTCACTTGTGACTGTCAAGTGGGAGTAAGGTATATCATTTCTCAGACCTACTTCTAAAATAGAACAGAGGATTGTCGCTGGCATGGTTTCCAGGCAGCCATTGCTTCAGGACATAACTCAAACTATATACAATGTGATGTAACATTTAATTTGAATTTCTTCATGGTAAATTACTATCAAAACCAAACCTACATCATTTAGAGAATGTACGCTGAAAAGCCCAGTGGTGAAGATAACGTGCAATTACCTAAGTCCCTTTTAGCAGTTATGAGATGAAAAATATATTATGCATGAGGTAGGCCGCAGTGCAGTCTAATCACATACACAGTTCTCTCTGCAATCACACTCACTTCATATCTTGCCAGCACTGCGGAAGCCAATTCAAGGGCTAAACCAAACAACGCTGCTCACAAGGGTGGGGCATTCCTCTGGAGCCTGCCAAGTGGGACTTGTGTGCTTGAACAGAATTTGGAGTGCATCTTCATTCCGAAGGGAGGCCAGGAAGTCAAAGAAAGGATGTCCTGAAGGAGAAATAGGATATGAATTGCCTCTGGAGAGGAAGTTTCCTTTTAAACTCTTGGGCTGGGAGTGGGAGGCAGGTGGTAGGTGGCGCTGAAAGCGTTGGAGTGCTCTGCAAAGCTGAGGCAAAGCTAACCATTTTGGGTTCTTGGTCCCTGGGTCGATGGGACAGTTTAAATGCCACTAAGCATGCACTTGGAACAGAAGCGTCACTTTGTTAAACAAGCACTGGCAAAATCAACAGGTCTAATTTACATTTCGATTTTGTTTTCCGACTAAAACATTTAAACAAGTCAGATGTAATGAAATAGCAGAACAAAAAACAGAATTGTTTAAACAATTTATCTATGGGGTTAATAATTTAATGTGTGATAGTAAATTGTACTTTTGGAAAGTAAAATAATCGTTCAAGCAATGTAATGCAAGCATTCTACAGCAGGAATGATACTCCACACCGACAATAGGCAGAAGTGAAAAAGAAACACTTCTTTGGGTTGAGCCAAAGCCCACTCTATGTATATTTTAAAGTTTTGGTTGCAGGTCAGGCAGCCAGCTGCATTAGTATCCAGCCAGACCTTACAACTGGACGTGGGAAGCCCGGGGATGTTATTGGAATCGCTGGATCTTACCACATATGGTTGACTGCTTATCCTTCAAAACAGTCGGCTGGACCCACATCAAAAAGAGAATCGGCATGGAACTGAGGAGGAAAAATGCTTCTCTGTCTGCTGCATTGAAGAATTCCTGATTGTTGGCCAGAAACTATTGAAGAGTTCTCTCTTGCTATGCGTAAACATCTGCTTCCAGTGTTCTGCTCTAGAGCTGTTGTTACCATTCTCCTGATAACCCACAGGACTAAAAGGGAATTAAGCTCCGGCCAGTGAAGCCTGTATGCTCCAGCAAATGTTTTCTTGTGGGGCTGCTCCCTATTAGGAACAATTCCAGGGACCAATTGGTACTGTAGGACAAGGGGAAATCTTCAAACTCTCCCTA
The DNA here is from genome assembly GCF_964204655.1 of Triturus cristatus. Taxonomy (NCBI): domain Eukaryota; kingdom Metazoa; phylum Chordata; class Amphibia; order Caudata; family Salamandridae; genus Triturus; species Triturus cristatus. Next base: position 378,256,380 of record NC_140593.1, on the reverse strand, counting down.
AAAAGGAAGTAACCTTGACTGGCTAATCCCTGCTCTTTTCCAGCACAGGCCATTTACCTGACTTTGTGGACCACTCACAAGACCAGCATTTTATTTCAGAAAAGTTTTAGGCCAAAAGGTAAAAACTTTCACCACGACCAATCACCAATTTTTTGTCAAATAGCAATCACCTAGATGCCAGCCTCAGAGCTTGCCGAAGTTCCAGTCAATCGTGGAGGACACAGTCATTTATTCTCATGTTTTTACATGTTCCATAGAACAATACATGCATGTATCCAACGCCATTTTTGGGGCTTTATGCCTTTTGATCCCCAAAACTGGAGTTGTAGGGAATTTGGTGTTTGACAGAGAAGGAAAATACCTTAAAATGCAGAAAGGCCCTGTTTAAAATTTGGTGAAAGCGGCACATTCACAAAAAAGCATGAGACATTGCATACACCCTAGTGAGAGTGTATCAATGTATGTGCACTATGAATAGGATGGGCGGGGTATCTGCCACTGTTGAGGTGATGTGTCGCTTCACCAAACTTTAAATAAGGTCTTTTCTTCTTTTTAAATGTATGCCTTATTCAAGTTTTGCCTTTGTAAGTAACTTGATTTGAACCTTTTACGTTCTTTAGTTCACAACTGTATTGTTCTTTGACCAGTAGCTACACTTTTACAAAAATCATGCTGCCGGAGTCAACTCACTATGGATGTGCTTAGAGTTCCTACCAGAAATCAGTTTTCCTTTGTGGGTCAGATTGTTTGACCAGTGTGGGAGCTCATTCCATTCGGATTCCCTACAATTAGAAAAGAGAATTGTAATGGGCTTCTAGGTCTGCAAAGATTTGAAGAAAATGAAAGAAACAAAGAGTAGTGCCTGGCGTTTCATAATTAGTGTAGTGTGCAACGTGCAAGCTATGCGCCAATTTACAGACGTAGGGAGGAAGCGAATAATCACATTTCTGTACAAATGATATAGGAACATAATGTGGTGTAAGTGAAATATTTTATTCAAGGACATATTGGTATGTTTTGGTCTTCACTTGATTATCCTAGGAGGGTAAAATTTCATCAATTTCCGCAGAAATGAAAAAAGCAACACAGCTCTGCCTTTGGCCTTTCTAACTAAAGTATACTTTTGATCAGAGCAAGACTGGATGCAATGAAATCTACGCGGGGTTGATTTTATATTTAAGTTGAAACAGAAGCTCACAGCAAGTATGACATTCTTAAAGGATAGCAAAAGACACACAAATGGCGAGTCGAAACTGGGGTGGCGTGGTGAGCAAAAACAACGATGAATTAAACCTCATTCTGTGACTCGGGGTGAAGGTTGGATTTGTTCAGCGCTTCGTCCATCATTTGTTCTTTTTGTTTTTGTCACCCTAAGTGGGAAGGGTATGCCCAGACGTGGGTCCCGTGCTCACTATGCCACTGGATTCAAGTTAGCCTGGCTGATAAGGGGTGATACCACGAAACCGGTCCTAGGATGCTTGTTTCCGGTCAATGGAGGACCTAGTCTAGCAGTGGACTGCTTCCACGGGGAGCAGGGTCAAGACTTATTTGCATATGGCTAGGTCAAACTGAGGTGGTGTAGTGAGCAAAAAACAATGGATTAAACCCAGATCTTTGTAACTGGGGGTGAATGTTTGATTTGTTCAGCATTCCATCCAACCTTTGTTCTTTTTGCTTCCATTCTTAAAAGAAAGGCAGAAATGCTCTTTTTTTTTTGTAAACCATTTTATTGAGTTTTCAGGTTCAGACAGAGTATACAGAAACAACATCAATTGTGATTATTCAACTTTTAGTTACATTATGTTGCCAGAGTGTAATACGGTTATGTTGTCTGAGTGTTTGGGTGCGTTGTGTCTGATGTATGCAGGATGTAACTTTGGGAGTAACCTGGGTCTATAGTATAGTTTTCGGTTCTTGAGTGTTGCCAGTGTATCTCTTCTGCTGATATGGATTGCCTACGAGTGTTGTTTCCAATAAACCAACTGGGGGTGTAACTTGGAAGGTGTAGCTGGGAATGGCTTTAGGGCTTGTGGTAGCGTGTTGGTTTCGGTGGCCTGATTATACGTGGGCCTTGCTTTCTTATTGTGGTGCTTGCAGGTGTTGGGGAAGGGGGGGACCGGGCTTCCCGCGAGTGTTTGTGTGCGGGGTGCTAAGAGTTGTGGGGCATGGCGTCACTGGGGTAGCCGCCGGGAATTCTGTGGGTGTCCTGTGTGATTGTTTGAATCTTTGGAGGAGCGCTGCCCATTCCATGGATACAGGGCGGTGACATATCCCTCGTGCTTCTTCTAGTCTGATCGCGTCTTCTTCTGCTGCGCCCCATTTTATAACCACCTCCCCTCCATGCCTTTTTGACCACTATGACTGCAGCGTGGGGCATGTCCTGAGCATGAGCACGAATGTGGCGCTGGACAGGTGGCATCGTGGGCATTCAAACTGTGTTTCGGGGTAAAATCGCTTGAGCCTCGCTGGTGTGAGATACGCCTGGTGTAATATGTTAAACTGGATATTTTTGAAGTGTTGATTTTGTGATACTTTCTTATGGTGCTCTAGGGCTGTCAGCCATTCTTTATCATGTAGTGCACGGCCAAATTCCTCTTCCCATTTTGTTCGGAGCCACGTGAGCGTTGTAGACGTGAGTTCTATGATGGGTCTGTAGATCCATGTGATGAGGTAGGGCCCTGTGCCCATATTTAGTATTGCGTGTAGTGTGGGGTGTGTCTTTGGTTCTCCGTCCGTCAGGTTCCATGTATTTTTACAGTCAGAGACGATTTGCCTGTGTAGGAGGAACTGACCGGCGGGGAGCCCGCTCCCCTCCGTCAGACTATCAAAGGAGACTAGTTGTCCGTCTGTGAACAAAGACTCCACTTCTGTGAGTGCGTATTCTGTCCAGCCAAGCATGTCCTTGGACGTGTAATGGCCACGCCCCGGGGGAGATCCGCAAGCGGCAGTAGCGGGAAGTAGAGTGGTGCATTGCGGGATAGGCTGGATGGGATGAGTTGGGTTCGGTCTGGTACCTGGGAGAAGAATACGGTGTATCATTGGGATTGTCAGGGGCCCTGATTGTGTGTCTGTTTCCTCTAGATGGTGTCCGGCTATCCAACGTGACAGCCATTGCAGCTGTGCTGCAAGAAAATAGGGCTCGAAGGATAGGGCGCCCAGCCCACCCTGGTCCCTTGGGAATTGCAGTGTCGCCAGGGCTACTCTTCGGCGTCTTCTCCCCCAGATCAGTGATACTAATAAGGAATTAGCTCCCAGAAGAAGGCTTGCGGAGGGATCACTGGGACATCTGCGAAATAGTAGAGGAGGAGAGGTACCACCATCATCTTCGATAAGGCCATCTTCCCTATGGGGCCAGGGGTAGTGCACGCCAGAAATTGATCTGGGTTTTAATGCCTCTTAGGGCTCTATAGTGGTTGCCCTCGAGAAGATGTTTCGGGGAGTGATAGAGCCTGATTCCCAGGTATCTCGGAGCGTCCCCATTCCATGCCAGCCAAACCACCCCAGCATTCATTTCCCGCAGGGAAGCGACCGGGTGGAGGGGGTGGATGGTAGACTTTCCCCAGTTCACTCTCAGTCCCGCTGCCTTCCCGAAGTCGTCCAGTGAGAAAGGCAGAAATACTCTTAATAGTTATGAAAGTGTTTTTCTGATATTTTACTGAGTCAGGTCAATGGGTGTATTGATTTCTAAGTAGGCTTTTCTCTCTCTTAGGTAACAGGGTAATTTTGGAGTAGAACCTCTACCATGATAAACAGAGCCATCCTGCAGACCCTAATTTTGCCATGGACCTTTGTACATATACTTAATGGTTCACTGCGGATGCCAGGGGAGTTGGATGCCCACGAGAGCTTATTCCAGAAAATACCTTTAAACACAATACAAAACAGCAAAAAGAAAAAAAGTGAAGCAGCACACGGCCTCCTCATATCGCATTTGTTGACCATTAATAAAGAACAAACTGTGCCAAGACAAACAAAAATGCCATTTGGAAAAGCACTGCATCATGCAGCACAGGCTAATTGTGTACATCGCAGACACTATGTTCACAATCATTTTATAAAAAACAAGTTGCAACTGCGCGCGACATCAGACTGGACTCTGTAATCCATCAGCACTCTTATTAATGCAAGCAGAATAATTCACACGTGAATCGTCTACCTCTGCCTGTCTGTGTACTCCTCCTCCTCCTACTACCTTTTTCGAACCGCACTGTAATCCCATGTTCCCTTTATCGCTCACCCTGACAGCTTTTAGTACTTTCTTACTCTTTTGTGCAAATATTTTCATGTTTATTTATATAGGCCACTTTTAAATGCTTATTTTTCTCTGAGAAGCAGTTAGGCCTAGAGTACCCTGCCATAGAAAAATAAAATGAATTGCACGATGTGCATGCTTGATTATGGAAATGTGACAAGTGTGCACTGTTATGTAATGTTGCAGGGTGTGTGAAGGGATTCTCTGTTAGCACCGCTTGCTGAAGATCTTACTTCTCGGTACCCAAGTAAACAACCTGACAAAAGCAATATGCATCAACTTCAATTTGTGCGTGCTAAGCTAGTGCTTTAGCCAGTGTTTTTTTTTTGCACTGGTGATCTTATTCACTTTATTATTTCATTTTTAATTTTACCTTATGAAATGGCCATTGGCCGTGTTGGAATAATAAACTAAAAAGCCAAAATGGCCGAAAGTCTGCATAGGCATGCATATGTGCACATGGCGACCATTTTGAAATGGTTTATGTTTATCAAATATTCAACCAATAACAGTGATAGAGCGCTTACAGCACTCTAATTTATATGGTTGCACTATACTCATGGTTTAAACACACTCACATGTATTTTATCGTGTGCAGTGTTCTACGATTATTAAGATGCATTTAACCAACGTTATCTTCACATTGAAATGTAGTGTGCACATTCAAGTAGGATCTTAAATGTATTAGAAACATTCAGAATTCCTGTATATGTCATGTTCAAGACAAAATTATCTTCGTGCAATGTAACCATGTTTAGTTTAAGTTGCCTGAATCGTAGGCCCAATTTGTAAAGTTGTTGACAGTTTTGATTCTCCTTGGCCGCTCAAACACATTAATTAAATGAATCTCTTTTGTACTCAAAAGTAGCGTGTTCTCATCCTACTGCAGGTGCAGAAATTCAGCCTCGTTATTCTTAGATTTAAGGAGATACCCGGAATGTCTTTAAAGAAGACTGGAAGGTGAGAAGGGAGGACTCCTTTCGTGCCTGGCCCGTCTGGGAACCAAGGGCACTGGAAGATGAAGAAGAATTAATGAAAGCTACTGGAAAGTTACTCAAATTATACAATAGAGAAGTTTACCACATGATTCATTGGGGGCTGAACTTTGTCTGTTTTTGATATGATGCGCAGGGACAGAGGAAAGATTTCTGCTGATTCTCGGAGGAGAAGAAGCATCTTAGAGCGAGCTCCATAGCCTTAAGCTAGGAAACCCATTTGACGTGAGCACTTCTTAGGAAGTCAACACGTGCTGACACCTTTGGGAAATGATATAAGAGAAATAGGTAGGACCCTCGATTAGAGCAGTGTAGGGAAAGATTAATTTTCTTTATTTTGTTTTCCTCCCAGATGAAAAGAGAACTCGACTCGGCTTCTATTCTTTGCTGTATTTTGATTTTGGAGTTCATCATATTATGGCTTTTATGCCGGATGAACTATATTCGTAAAATTGACTCTGTATTGACTTTCATGTATCTGTATACTCTTATACTCAGGTGTGTTTACATTCAATTATTATTGGCCTTTTAATAAATCGACAAAATTGGAATTCGGAGTCTGTGGTCCTTTAGATATGACTAAATTTGAAAGTATAACCATGACTTGTTTTACTCCTTTCTACTACTTTTAGCAAACAAGTAAAAGACCATCAGTCGTAACTGGGTAGTACAATTAGGGAAGACTAATTTGGCGTAATCAACAGCATGGTGAAGAATGGTAGTGCATTCAATCAAAATGCAATCAATCACAAGCTATCTGCTACTACGTGTCTGATCTTGCCGTCAATACTACAAGCCAGGTGTCCTTCGAACTACAGATTGGGCCCAGCTTGGCACTTAACAAGGTCTATGATTCAGTCACAGTAGAAGCCATTCAACCAGCCAAAATAATATTATTTTCAAAAGTGTGTGCCCTCCAAACACAAGTTCTTGACCATCAAAATCGCCAAGATACCACACAGGCACTTTAAGAACCCATCCAAGAAAATCATGCGCATGATGGTTTGGCCAGCCGTCTTAGGCCGGCTAAACTGTCATGCGCAATGAAGCTCTCTCCAACCCCGGCTGCATTGCCGGGTTGAAGAGAGCAGGCACAGGCTCCCAGTCTATATGGGAGCGCAAATTTGCGGCACTCAGGCCAATCCTGAAGCTGCTCTCATGCATGAGAGCCGCCTTAGGATTTGCGGCGGGGCAGTCTGGGTGCCTGCCTGCAGTAGACCCAGAAGAGCGCAACGCTGAAGGGCGGCATGTAAGTTCTTTTTACTTTGATTTTCTTTTATTTTTCTCTGCCGCCCCAATCCACCCCCCACCCCCAACCTCACCTCTTTTCCCTGACACTAGCCGCTTCTGGCGAGCGTGCACACACATACGCACACACATACCTACCATAAGTAACAGCACCCAGTCAGCATCTCCATGCTTAGTTTTTAACAGATAAACAAACTTTTAGAATCAATGTAGCGAGTAATTCAATTCAAAGTTCTATAATTCATTTTTATGGGGCCGAGGTCACCATTGGTTAATCAATCAATCAATCAATCAATCAATCAATCATAGCATTTATAAAGCGTGCTATGAGGGTCTCAAGGTGCTAGGGGGGGGAAGCTGCTATTGTTTAAAGAGCCAGGTCTTGAGAAGTCTCCTGAAGGTTAGAAGGTCTTGGGTCTGCTGCAGGCGGATGGGGAGGGTGTTCCACGTCTTGGCGGCGAGGTAGGAGAATGATCTGCCGCCTGCGGTAACTCTTTGGATGCGGGGGACGGTGGCGAGGGCTCGGTCTGCGGAGCGGAGCTGGTGGGTGGGGGTGTAGAGGCTGTCAGCTGTTGAGGTACGCTGATCCGGTGTTGTGGAGTGCCTTGTGTGCGTGGATGAGGAGTTTGAAGGTTATCCTCTTGTTGATGGGGAGCCAGTGCAGGTCTCTCAAGTGGGGTGGGATGTGGCTGCGGCGAGGGATGTCGAGGATCAGGCGTGCGGAGGCGTTCTGGATGCGTTGGAGCCGTTTCAGGAGTTTGGCCGGGGCTCCTGCGTAGAGTGCGTTTCTGAAGTCCAGTCTACTGCTGACAAGGGCCTGAGTGACCGTCCTTCTTGTTTCGGTGGGGATCCACTTGAAGATCCTGCGAAGCATGCGGAGGGTGTTGAAGCAGGAGGAGGAGACTGCGTTGACCTGCTTTGTCATGAAAAGGGTGGAGTCGAGGATGACCCCTAGGTTGCGTGCGTAGTCGGTGGGTGTAGGGGGTGCTCCTAGTGCAGTCGGCCACCAGGAGTTGTCCGAGGCCGGGGGGGAGGGGGGGGTGTAATCGAGGATGAGGACCTCCATCTTGTCCGAGTTCAGCTTCAGTTTGCTGTTTCTCATCCAGTCGGCGACGGCCTTCATTCCTTGGCGGAGGTTGGTTTTGGCGGTGTGGGGGTCTTTCGTGAGGGAGAGGATCATCTGGGTGTCGTCGGCGTAGGAGATGATGTTGAGGTCGTACCGTCGTGTGACGTGGGCGAAAGGTGCCATGTAGATGTTGAACAACGTTCGGCTGAGGGATGAGCCTTGGGGTACGCCGCAGATGATCTCGGTGGCTTCGGAGCGGAAGGGGGGAGGCGGACGCTCTGTGTTCTGCCGGAGAGGAAGGAGGTGGTCCAGTCCAGAGCCTTCTCTTGGATTCCGGCGTCGTAGAGGCGTGTTCGTAGTGTGCGGTGACAGACCGTGTCGAAGGCAGCTGACAGGTCCAGGAGGATGAGGGCCACGGTTTCTCCGTTGTCAAGCAGGGGGTTAATTCACGAGACCCATTGATATGGCACAATGCTATTTTTTCCCTGGACACCAACCTCACTCTCAAGAACACATTGCCAAAAAACACAAAGACAACCTGGGACCAACTCTCTCTCCTAAAGAAAGTGAAACCGTTTCTTCCAGAAAGTGATTTCTCAAGCCCTTGAGCTCTCTTGTATCTGGATAGTGGTAAAGCCCTGCTCCACATGCTCCCAGACGCCTCACTAACAACCTTTAAGGGCATCCTACAAGCCTGCAGGTCTCATCCAGGGCCTGAACAAATAGGATTGCATCACCCCCATCCTAATTGAACTCCACTGGCTTTCCTTGCTGGCCTGCACTATCATTAAGACTAACTGAACATTTACACAGCCATCACGACCAGCAGCCTGCTTATCTTGTAAACAGAAACACCATCTCTGGTGGTTCTCAACACACCTCCAGTCGACAGGCTAATAAGTGTAACAAAGAAAACACAAGACAGCGGACATTTTTCATCTATGTACCCAGGATTGCAACAACATTCCTGCATCAGGACCGTCCCAACGCTGCTCCAACATAGGAAAGAGTTGAAGAGGCACCTCTTTAAACACATGTATTAAGCGTCCACAAACCAGCTACTTCACCCATCACTTGTTGACTTTATGCTGGTCTTTGACCTCGTACAGCGCTTCCCTGCCTTTTCGCTAGGCTTGAGCTATAAAAATACCACAAATACAAAGGTTTGTGATCACAAAACTCTTACAATTATATCAGAAGCCAATCCTATTGAGGTGCTAGTTTCCAGTACACTTTCAGATTAAATTATTCTAATATCAATTTTGCTTACTACCATCTATGAAATGTACACATCACCGGTCCGCATCATGCATTTATATTAAGCTGCAATTTTGATATTTCTATCCCTGTACCTCAAGGATTTGTTATCTGGCCTTATACCTTATTTCATTGTTTGCTTTTTCACTCCAAATTGTATTTCTTAGTAATTGACCAGGCAAATTAAGTACTGAAAATACGCATGTTCTGGGAGAGGTTGCAAAATGCGACCTACGAAGAAGGTAAATCACACACATGTTTGGGAAGACCGCACACTCCCCTGAGGCGCTCCCAGTTTAGGCCAGCTCAACAATTGTCAGCACCCCGAGGCTGCGTAAATGGAAGGAGCAGCGCTTTATAAATGCTGCATAACACACCAAGGTCACCATCATCCTCATAGGAAATGGCTGCCATAATAGCCAGTCCAGTGCTTTCTTTCCAGTCTCTAAAAGTGGGGAGGGAGGCATAATTCTCCTTTCACTTTTTCCTTTACCCAAGGCCTTGGACGTTCTCTCTCACCACTTCCACATTGCGGATGCTGTGAGATGTGGTGAGGCGCAACCACAAGGGGAGTAACAGCGAAGATCAGTATCTCTTTTTAACTATTGCCATGCCTTGGCTAAACCAATGCATAGGCTGCTATTCACCTTCAAGAGTTTCACCTTCAAGAGTGTCAGACCAGCTTAGATCTAGCAGCAAACCTTCATAAATCTGGCCAAATACCCGTACCAGGCCACCACATTGCTGGCTGTGGCTCCCCATATAGTGCACTCTGTCCTTTACCCGTGCCCACACATTTCAGCACTTCTTTTAGCGGGGTTTGCAGACTCCTGGATGACATTCACTCTATTCAACATGCTAAGCCCACATGACAAATGCAAATCACACACAATAGTCCAGTACTGAAAAACACAGATGTAACCGTTAAATTCTGGCATTTACAGTGAAGATAGCCATGAGTCTAGGGAAAAGTTGACAAATTCATACATAGGCTAACTTTTAGACAACTGAATAACTCTTTGAGTGACAGGATGAAACATAGAATCGCAGTAACTCACAATGAACACCTCAGAAATATTACTGTACAATAAAGTCTCATACGACTAAATGAGTGCTTTAGAAGGGAGGCTCCTGGATATTCAAGGTATTGTAGGATGCTGTTAGTACTTCTAAGCCACAAATTCAATGGTACAAGCATTTGTCAGAAAGGCTGCATGCGCTGGTAGGCGATAGGTATTATGCGTTTTCTAAGCATATGCACTGGAATACCAGCATAGCAATAAACAGTTAGTGCTATATTTGGGCAAAGAACACAACAATTTCAGTCATATCGTAATGAATCTATACAGAAAAGAGATACAAAGCCGGATGGCAATTACTGTGATGGCTATAATTCCAATTTAGAAAGCAGAATGATTTTGCATAACATGGACACGATGATCACTGTTCAAAAAGAAGCCAAGACATGCATTGGCTTTGCTGTGCGCTGTGCACGGAATGCTTTTTACTGCTGATCCCTTGTAGTTTTGATAGAAACAATAAGGGAATCTGGAATGATGGTTCACAAAGCTTTTTCCCCCAGGAGTAGGTAAGTAAGTCAAGAGTAGTTCAAGTCTACTGTGAGAAATATCTTTGTGATTCAGGCCTAGAGTGATTCTGGAGCCACAATACATACTATACATGTATGTGTGTGCAGCATCTGCCAAGCAATCCATAGACGACTTCATGAGTCTGCATATATCAGCAAAAGGTGGTTCTTAATTCAAAGGGTTCAAAAGTTAATTCGAAAATGGTATATGTAATGCACAGCCACTCTGACGCAAATGTTAAATGGCCACCTTTCAAGCTGTATTCCAGCAATAAAGAGGCTAGAATTTCACCAAGATGGCATTAATATCCCAAAAGCACTCTATCTCTTCTGAGATGGTAAAGTGTTTTGCTCTTTAGTAGTAAACAACGCCCTACATAGTTAAATACATTCCAAACATGACGCACAGAAATTTTTTATTATTTGACATGAAAAGGTTCCTTTAACTCCTGATCCCAAAGCATATTTTAACCAACATGTTCTCAAACAACTATTTTCACAGGAGGATAGCCAGAGATTAGAAAAATGTCAAACATCTTTACTACATTCTTAAGGTCGGATGTTTTGAATTGTTAAACATTTCTTAGAGAGACAATTAATTAATAAGCAGCAAATGTACAATGATGTTAAAAAAGGGATGTTTCGTCATGGGAAGGGGTGCTACCAGCAAAGCTTAGAAGTAGGAAGATGGTTTTGGCATAAATTGATCTGCCACCTTAGCGTAGACTGTAATAATGAAATTGTTTACCTGTACTTACATGCAAGACAAAGTAATCATTGATAATGAATAACATCGTGCAAAGTGTTTGGTGAATATAAAACGTTTACCACATAAGACACGTATTTATTTGATAAAATATTAGGATCAGTTTTGTATCTATACATATATGTTAAAATGCCATAATAGGTGACTTCAACAGAATGTGCCACACAAGTTTTCTTTATACTCTCTTGATGCCACATAATTCATCTTACCCTTGGTGCATAATTTAAAGTGAATTGCTGCATAGTTCCAGGAGCACTAATAATAAGTCAGCCCCCCCAACAGCAGAATATGATCCTGTACAAACAAATCACACAAATAGTTTGTTACGCAGTTGCAAAGTTGCGTGTAACTTGAGGGACACTGCCCAGAGGACCAAGTTGCTTTTGAGTTGGTCCTATATCGGAAAGCCAAATCATACAAGGTTTACCCGTATATCCTCCCAGAGGTATGGGTCAATAATAAACATTGGGTAATTAACATCGGAAGAGTCCTTTACATCTGAGGCTTTATACTGTTTTATTCAAAATATAAAACATTTTCGGTTAAGGACGCGTAAGAATCTAAGGGCCAGATGTATCAAGCGGTGTCCCGTTCACAAACGAGCCGATTCGCAGAATCGTCCCATTTGTGAACGGGAAAAAGTCTTTTGGGATGTAACATCCCAAAAGGCATACGCAAAATAGGGAATCGCAATTTTTGCAATTACATATTTTGCTAATGCATTTAAAGAATCGCAATTTGCGATTCTCTAAATGCAATGCAGGAAGCGCTTTTCAAATTGCGACCCTGCTTTAAGAAATCGCAATTTACCACCAACTTCAAGACGGTGGTAAATTGCAAATCCTTAGAAAAATGAAAATTTTTGCATTTTTCTAAGTGCCATGTGGCACACATTCATGCCCTTGGGGCATGTATGTGTGCCACATGTGCACACATGCATATTTCAGGGGTGCAACAAGGTCTCCTTTTGGCACCCTTGCACCGTTGAAATTGCATGCGCAATTTGCGAGTACCTATTGGGTACTCGCAAATTGCGCATGCAATTCCCATTCATTCCTATGGGCCCCTAGGCCCATAGAAATGAATGGGAAGCCATTCCTTATTTGCGAGTCGCAAATAAGGAATGCGTAGGATTCGCAATTTTATTTGCAAATCCTGCACACATTGCATTTTGCGAGTCCATAATAGTGAATCAGTAAAATACGCTATTAGGGACTCGCAAAATACAAGTTACTTTACTCATTGCAAGTTACTTTACTCATTGCAATAGTGGACTGGAAACACATTTACGAAAATATCAAATACAACTTTATTATGAAATTATACACAAATAAAATTAACATACACTAATGAGTGCAAAGGAGCACAAAACACAAGCCACATAGACCTTCAACGTATTAAGACATTCACATTTAGTACCCTTAACCGAAACAGTTACAATTCGGACAAAACAGAATAAAACATCTGATGTAAGTGAATGCTCTTTGGGTAATTCTGCAGTGTTGATATAATAAGAAGGAGCCTTGTGTTTCATCAAACAAACACTTCATGTCTTTCATAAGACTGAAAAAGAACAATGTGTTCTTAACTACAACATGACAGTGACCTAACTAATGCCGCCTGCCATAATCAATGACAACAAAAGGGATGAAACAGTAAATGTGTAGAGATATGCCTACTTGTCATCAAGGTGTACAGTGTTTGCCAGTATAAAAAAAATACAGAAATGAACAGAATGAAAGTAAGAGTTAAAGAGACAGTGCCAAGATGTGTTGCCCTTGGTTTTCAGCTGATGTAGCCGATGAGTTTGACTAATCCTTACAAGAAGGCTAATGAGCATACAATTTGGGTTTTAGCCAAGTCAAAGGTATTAAGTCTCAGGATCTCACTACGGGAGCCAATTTTCCAATCACATACATTTGGCTGTACCCCTTTTTCAGAGTTTGCTAGTCGCAGTAGGTCAAATTTCATCCACTGATGTCCGTAGTGGAGAAATCAAAATTATTTTGAAAAGGGTTATGTAGTAGTTATAACTTCATTACAAATACATTATTCACTGTCCTGAATTAACTCTCAGGATTACCTTGCATTGCTCTCGAATGAACTAACAGCACAACTACCATGTTTAAGGGGAACTGTCATCGTTCCGAAAAATTGCAGACTGAGATCACATTGTGTGAAAATTTATCATTCTATTTTTCAACTGCGAACCAGATTTTTCTTGCATTCTCTGTTAACCAAAATGTGTTGATTTGTGTCTTGGTACATTATTATCTGAAAACTCTAATACACGTATTGGAGCGAAATACTTCAGCATATACACAGAAGCACATGGGATTCAAATGAAGCCATCGCTGAACAAAACACTAGTCTGTTCCAAAATCTCCAGCCACCGTGTAATATGGCTCTCTCTTGAACAATATGAAACACAGCAAAATATAATGTCAGCAGACCCACCACCTTCACTCTGACCTAAGAAGGTCCCAGGACAACAATGGTCACCCAGTTTCCAAACGCCACATTCTGAAAATGCTATTGGACCATACAGTTTGGGAGTAAAGCACTACCCGAGTGCACACAGCTGATGAAAAAATTGATCTAAGGCTAACTTTAGAACCTAGTAGACATATGCAATGGAGAGCCTGCACATCTTGCTATAAAACTATATCCGCACTGTCTACGCGCCTCACCAGCTGAGCAGAACTTGTTTTACTGGATACGGTCAAGCGCAGTAAAAAGACTCATTTTATTATCATAAATAAAAAACTGATCTAAGCTCATTGGGGTAATCTCCAGCCATTTCAGGGCACATTGGATCAAGAAACATACACACTCTTCCTTAAGCAAGTGTTGCTGGTGTTGCACAGTCAAAATGTGGATGCTAAATGTAAATTTTTCAGCAAGTAACCATAATTCCCAAAATGCCCAGTTCAGACGAAAACTTGGTAGCACCGGACTAGAAGGACACGAGTTTACGTTCTCCCATAATCTCTAAAGGAGCCCTGCATAGCACCTAGGAAATGAAGATGGCTAGTAGTTTTTCCTAACATATTTTAACTTCTGTGTTTCATGACTCACACAATCGAGTCCATGTGCATTGTATGGATTATGAATGGCTATGAGGAGAAGCTTGTTTAGCGTGGCGATCGATTTAGGCCGATATGTATCTTTTACTGTAAATACTCACTGTGGTTTGATGGACTAGCAGGGGAGTAGCTTCAGGAGGTGTGTTTGGGGTGTAACACCCCCGAATAAATGTTCTTTCAGGTAAATAGTTGGGTACAGGTGCTTTCAGTCGGGTATGGGGGAGGTGTCTTTCGGAATTCACAAGGAATTTTTCCATAAACGCATACAAAAAACGCAAACTCACACTCCCTCTTTGCTTCGAAAGTCTTAAAAATGTTCGTTATTTTGCAAAATATTTTGTTTTCTCTCACTTGCTACCCCTATCAGTGCGAATTCGTCTCCTTTTCAACTGCCCCTTTATGCCCTCTCATGTGTCCTGCTTGTCCTATTATGTATTTTGACAATATATGCCGGTGTGATAGTAGGAAATTATGAAGCTCACCCACTGCCGCCCCCCCCCACACACACACACACACAGACACCCCTGGGAATAAGGGCTTAGACATAAAGCATTGCGTAAGAGAAAAGTATTTGGTGTACTGTAGGGACAAGAGTACAACCAGAATTCTGATTAGCAAGTGTGCAATTAATACTTTGAGGGAAGGAGTGTATTAAAATACGTATGTACGCCAATTGTGTGTTCTGACTGCAAGGGGCCGATGTACATTCAGAGCTGTGTTTATGAGTGTGTGGCACGTACACTAAATGTTGTGCAAAAACCAATTCTTCATTCAAGCTGTGTATAGGCCATGTGCACATTCAGAGCTGAGGGGACAGGCTTGCATTCTCGTGGGGGAGGTGGCTGACTGGTGCACATGGGAACGTGTTGATTCATATCGGTGTGTAATTCAGGTGTGCATTTAGAACTGTGTCTAGGGCATGCTGACTGCATTCAAAGATATGAGAGTCACGCAGGCACAGCTGTGTGCAACAAACCTATGAGCGGAAGTATACAGAGTTGTGTGTTTGACTGATACGTTTTCAGCAACATATATGTGCCAGGCGTGTGAGAAACACACTTACACGGTTTTGACAGGCAGGTGTTTATTTGGAAGTCTAGAGGAATCAAACGTCTACACAGACCTACAAGGGACGGGTGTGTATTTTGATGACGCAAAGTGGCACATTCAGAAAAGTGTGCATGTGGTACAGGTGTGCATTCACAGCTTTGAGCGTTGGCTTCGTTCGGAGTCGTGGGAAAAATAGACATTCATCTAGACCTGTGTGTGGAAAATATGTGTTCAGACTGCTTTAAAAGCAGATGGGAATTCCAAAAGATATGCAAGGTAAGTGTGCATTCAAATGTTCTATGAAATATGTATACATTAAAAAATGTGCAGGCTAGCTGTGACAGTGTATTCAAGGTTACAATATAAATTCTGAGGAACCCGTGTGCAGCGCGGGAAACAGGTGTGAGACACGTGCATTCATTGCAGTAACTGGAGGGAACAGTATAGTTTCAAGGATGTGAGAGACAGGTGCGCATTGAAGCTGCAGGGCACAGGTGCACATGCATTCATTCATTCATTCCTTCGTTCATTTATAACAGGGATTTATAAGTACCTATCTAAAGCCCTGTATCAGACAGATATAGATTCAGAGTCATGCTCTGGGCAAAAATCGGTTCAAAATTGTGAAACAGGTGACCATTCCGGATGCCATCACGACCTCCCGTCCATGAGACGCTGAGACAGACCAGCCTTGAGAAAGCTCACAGGCACGATTTGCTGAAGCGAAACAAGTGCCAACTGTGGTCAAACTACTGATATTTAGCTTCATGGACAAGCGTAACTTGGTCCTACTGCTGTGATCTTCAAAAGTCCTTGTTGGCATTAAACTCTGCCTTTCACTCTTAACTATTTGTGGTAGTGAAGATCAGGTTGCCGAAGTTTTGCATTAACTTATTTATTCAGTCTCAGTTGCAAGTCGGTAAATCCATGTAGAGCCCCACCAGGAGCAGCCTGCCTGCTGCTCAGCCCACACCCTGTCACACCTCACCTCACAGGCACCCAAACATTCCATTCATCATCACCTCTCCAACATTGCACGCAGCACACTCACACTGGCTGAGCAGCTAAGGGCAAAGCAACATGGGAAAAGCATAAATACATATACAAGATACTACACTATTAGTGAATAATTAATAGGTCATCTAAACATTCTTCATAAAGTGAGTGCCACAGGAATCAATTTACTCCATCCAGTACTCCTCCTAGAGCTCTTTCCACATACAAGTACACTGATACATGAGATGTCTGACATGTCACGTCTCTGACATACACTTTAGGGGCCTTCTTTAGACTCCCCCTTGTCCTATGCGGACAGCTGTATACAAAATGCACAGACCCCATCCAGGAATTCTACACTATCTGCCTTGGAATACACATTCCTTTATCCCATTGGTACCTGAAACATTGCTCCTCGTGGAAGAGGTTCATGGATATGCCCCGGTCAGGTTGACCAGTTTGTATTTTGACCACGAAACACATTACTGCTGACTCCAGCATCTTGCCAGTCCCTCTGAAACTGAATAAGAACTGTGACTTCTATAACAGTTCCATGCATTAATCTCTACTTCGGAAGATACTCTGTAGCACCAGAAGATGTGTCAGATCAGGACGTGACAACCCACGTTGTTGTCCTCTCCCTTGACCGCGACCAAGGCTATGTCATCAGAAAAACCCTGCTGCTGTGCTTTCCTGGGATGATTGGCGCTGTACTGCTCTGGATAGAGAGGAGCAAGATTAACAGCCAGCTGTCTCAATTTACGCAGATGATGACTTTGAAAATTGTGCCATGAGAGTTTAAAGGCCATCACGGACCAAAGCCCTCAGCTTCTTGTGAGAATCATGGACAGTTATAAACCACTGAAGAACTGCACATGGTGTTCAGTCTCTGTTACTCATTCACCTACCCCAAATTTAGTTTAGAAGCAAGTATCATTCTGTTTCTAGCTGGACAAGGATACTAGGGCTTATCCCTTTCATACTACATTATTGGATAGTATCCGGAGAGACGAGCATTATCGTCCTGATTGTGGAACTATTCAAACTTTTTTCTGCACCTTCCTGTTTCGAAGACAAGCAGGTCAAAGATGTGATCGAACCTTGACTGTAAGTACCAGTTCCCCATTTGTAAGTGAGAACCAGTGAGTTCAGTGATTTTTTAAGATCCAAAAGGAATCCCGCCACGCAAACATATTATCGTATCCAACCATGTAACAAATTCCAGCCACTTAAGATTGGTAACCCGCTGGGGTAAAGTCCATTCCAAGTACCAATAGATCCCTTTACCTGAAATATTAGTTGGAGGTCTATGTGGAGTCCAAAAGAACAGTGTCCAGATCCCCCATCACTCATCACTGGATCCCAGCTGGCACCATTACATATACACTGTCGCTCTGACTTTGAAACCAGTTCTTTGGCACCATAACAGTGGGCTCTTTTACTGACTGGGAATCCCCGTTCACTTTTGGATGGTATTTTTTGGGGGTCTTTGAAACATTCGTGTGCTTTGGATATTGTTTTAAAGAATGTCAGTGGTTTGGTCTGAAGCCCATTGAGTCGTTCCTCTGGTCACTCAGGGCTGTTGAAAACTAGGACAAAGTGGAGTAATTTCATAGCATACATGTGTAGCTTTCAGTCCAGCATGTCTGGCGGCCTTTGAGAAACGCTGCAACAGTGGAAAAAATATAGACTCAAAAGGACCCTGAAATTAGTAAGAAGTTGCAATATTCGTTCCATAGAATAACATTGTCCTTTGACCCCCATGTTAGTTGTAGTTACAGTACCTTACCATGCAAGCTCTACGCAACCATATCTCTAACCCAGAAATCAACAGCACCGTCTCATATTTTGTTCTGTTCATATCTTACTCTGTCATATACTTCCTAAACCAAATAATGGCCTTTTCTATTTAAAATCTATAGCTTTGCCTTGACAATGAGTTAATTGTGTATGATCACTTTCTCAAACTGAAATTGAGTTCCAAGCCTTCCCACACCTCCTGGAGGAAGTCTTGACTGCTTGGTCTACCTAGCACTGGACACTCAAGTTTACAAAGGAGGCAGTATGGTTATCCAATTGGAGTACAATAGTCCCACCAGTCATGTATCCCCAGTAGTAAATGACAGTATCAAGTATGGATACTGATAGCAACCCCTGACTGCTGCAGAACCCAGGGAAAGACTTAACAGTGTAGGACAGGCGAGTATTACTGTGGAGATTCCAAGGCCTGGGTGTGAAAGAAGTTATCAAACAAGAAGTAGGTGTACATCCAATATGCAGTCTTGGAGATGCAAACACTCAGAAGCATACATTCAAAGAGTGATGAAGGTGTTTTTACAACTGTGTAGAGCAGGTATGTATTCAGACTTGTGTGCTTGAAAGGCATAGAATTAAAATGAGTGATCAGGGGTGCACTCGCGGTTCTGCTAGCAGTTGGTGTGCATCCACAGGTGTTTGACTCAAGTGCTTTTGAGAAGTGTGAGTTTTGGTGCACAATTAGAGCTCTGTGTGAAAAGCCATGTTTGAGTGGTGTGGGGACAAGTATAAACGAGGCTCTATGTAAGGGCAACTATAAATCCAGGGCAGAGAGAGAGGTGTAAATTCAGAGCTCTGTGGGACAGGTGTACATGCTGAGCTATGAATCTACGGGTGGGCACTCAGTGCAGTGAGGGATAGTTGTGCATTTGGAGCTGAGTGGAACATACATTCCTTCAGAACTATGTGCATGACAGCTTTGTATTCACAGCTCAGAGGGACATGCGTGCTCCAGAGCTCTGCAGGCCAAGTGTAGCTTTAGAAGTCTATAGCGGGTCAAGGGGCACTGAGAGCTATATGTAACAACTGTGCACATTGTTATGTGGAATTAGTGTACATGCAGAGCCACATGCAAAAAGAGGTGCACGCAGGGCTGGGTATGACAGACGCAGAATCAGAGCAGAGAGATGGGTGTTCATGAAGAGCTGTGTTGGCGACAGCTGTGCATTGAGAACTGTGATAGTCTTGTGTAAATTAAAGTCTGAGTGGGACGGTTGTGTACTAATAGATATATGGGACAATTGTGAATTCAGAAGTATATAGACCACGTGTGAATTATAAGATGTGCGGCACAATTGTATCTTCAGCGTTGTATTGGCCAGGAGTGTTTATAGAGTTATCTGGGACGGGTATTATTTAGAAGTATTGGGGCAACTGGTGTCCCTAATAGTGTTGTGTGGCCCACATGTGCATTTAAAGTGGTCTGTGGAGCAAGTGTGCAATCAGAGCTTGATAAGAGCGCATTCAGGGCTATTTGGCTCGGTGTGTGCGCATACCCCTAGGTATCACATGTGCATCCAGAAATGTGCGTGGACCATGTATGCATTCATACCTGGGAGGGGCTTGGGTGCCTTCAGAGATGGCTGGGACGGGGATTGAAGCAGAGCTCTTTGTGGGACGGGTGTGCATTCAAACCTGTGTTGGGGGTCGGTCTCAGGGTCATTATATTTTGGGGCCCTTTGTTTACAACAACTTTGAAATGTATTACTAATTTTCTGCTAATTGAAGCCCGCATGCTGCCAAACAAACTTTCAGAAACGGGGTTCACACAAAAACAGTTGATAAGGTGATAAGTATCTTTTTTGATGACCCCAAAATCCTTAACATGATAAAGGGCAAATAGGCAGACGTAGGCAGAGCGAAGGGGAGATGTTGAGATATAGAAAAAGACAGAGGTCAGAAAGTTCGCTTTCTCAGAGGAGCCCTTAGAAAGTGGGGGCTCTGGACAATTGCCCACTTTGCCCAAGCCTTATGAAGTCTCTAGTCGGTCTTCAATCAGAGCAGTGAGGAAACAAGTGCACTCAGAAACATATAAAAGATGTGCACAATGAGAGAGGGATTTACGACACCTGTCTTTTTAGGGTTGTCACAAACAGGAATGCAGTCAAGAGCTTTGCATGAACACGAGTCGATTCAGAGCATCCGGCGTCAAGACGCATTTACTGATGCATAGTTACCTACTGAAAGTTTTATACCACGCAAGAACGCATGCAAAGACATATGGGACAATTGTGCATTCAGTACTGCTACGAGACAGGTGTTTATTAGAGATCAGATAGACAGGTGTGCTTTCAGACCTTAATATGCAGGAAAAGTGGCCACTGATAGCAGTGAGCGTTTAGGGTTGTGAGAGGCACATTTGCATTCTGATGTCTCCAAGACAGGTCGGCATTCAATACATTTTGTAGGACAGGTGCACATTTGGAGCTGAGGAGTGGTGCTCGAACTAGTTTCAAAGTGGGGGTGCTGCCATCAATGTTACATCGCCCAAGTCACCCAAGCAGGAGGGTGGTAAAGGTGTGGTATATAGCCAGCTGGTGTGCATTTGGGAGACAACGTCACCAATATATTACTAAAGAATGGTGTGATAGTGCACTGTCATTTACTGATGGCACATTTTTCATCGAAATGGCCGCTAGATTTGCTGGTAAAACTGTATTGCAGCCAAATGACATTAGCATTTGCACATCAGTAAGTAAAGTGTCTTGATTTGTTTTGAGCCTATTAAATATGTTTGTTTCTTACAAATATCAGAATTACAAAAAAAGTGTTTCATTTGTGCTTAGCTGCAGATATATTTTGAAATACTTGTACTGTCCATTTCCAGGTATTTTAATTTCGTGTGTTTTAGAAAAAAGTGACATTCTACAGCCTTTCCAATTAGGCTGCCTGTGCTATAGCAAGACTGTCACATAGTTCACTTTACAAAATTCTATCACTTGTATTTAGAGAATAAAAAGTAAACACTAACCTCCCATTTAAAAGAATAAGCAATTTGTTAGAAGGCATAGCCGGACACTTGACCTCTGTTCTTGAACGTAAAGCAAAGGTGGCAAAATAAAGACCAATTTTAAAAGCACCGCTGGGAGAAGGCACTGCCGCCGCTCCTGCTTGTGTGGACGCATGGTATGTGGGCCAGGTACAGCCATGCGCAGGGTAGTTGTCTGACGGGTTGGTGGAAGTCGACTTTGTGGTTGAGGTTGGCTGGGCCCTTGTTGTGGAGGGCCTTGTAGGCGAGGGCGAGTAGTTTGAACTGGCATTATTTGTTGATGGGGGAGCCAGTGTAGTGCTGTGAGATGGGGGGTTATGTGGGTCCACTTCGGGAGGTCGAGGATGGGCCTTGCCGCTGCATTCTGTATGGTCTGGAGTCTGTTTGGAAGTTGTGAGGCAATCCCTACGTACAGGGTGTTGCCATAGTCCAGGAAGCTGGTGATGAGTGTCTGGGTGACTATGGGTCTTGTGTTGGTGGGGAGCCATTTGAAGATTTTCTTAGGTATGCGCAGGATGAGGAAGCATGGTGATGAGAAGGCGTTTATTTGCTTCCTCATCAAGAGCCTGCTATCCAGTATGATGCCTAGGTTCCTTGCGAGTTCTGTGGCTGTGGGAACAAGTTCGGATGGCCACCATGTGTCTTTCCAGGGGGAGTTGTTGCTCCCGAAGATGAGTACCTCTGTTGTATCAGTGTTGAGTTTGAGGCACTTGTTCTGCATCCAGCTGGCGACGCTGGTCATGCATCTATGAAAGCTTGATTTGGTGGTGGTGGGGTCGGAGGACAGAGATAGGAAAAGCTGCGTGTCGTCCGCGCAGGATTTGATGTTCATATCATGTGCTGTGACCAGGGCGGCCAGTGGATCTATGTATGTGTTAAAGAGAGTGGGGCTGAGAGATGATCCTTGTGGGATGCCGCAAATGATGTCCTTTGGGCCTGAGGAAAAAGTCAGGTGGCTGATGCTCAGAGTTCTTCTAGTGAGAAAGGAAGCGATCCACTTAAGGGCTCTCCCTTGGATTCCCATCTGGTGAAAACCGCGTAGAAGGGTGTAATGAGACATGGTGTTGAAGGCTGTGGAGAAGTGGAGGAGGATCAGGGCTGCGGTCTCTCCCTTGTCCAGGAGAGCTCTGATGTCATTGGTGGCTGCATTCAGGGCCGTTTCTGTGCAGTAGTTTGAGTGGAATTCTGATTTGGAGGGGTCCTGGAGAGTGCTGGCTTCCAGTTGATTGGTGATTTGAATGTTTATTGCTTTCTCCAGCACTTTAGCTGGAAAGGGGGAGATTGGCCGGTAGTTTTTTAGTTCTGCCCGGTCTGCGGAGGGTTTTCTTTAGGCACGGTTTGACATTTGTGTGCTTCTAAGCTGCTGGGAAGTCGGAGGAGGTAATGGAGGAGTCTTTTGCAGTTGCGTTTTGTGGATTTGAGCTCATCTGTAAACCAGCTGGCATGGTTGGGGGGGGTGGGGTCTGTTCGGCTTGGGGGGCTTAAGGGGTGCAACTTTGTCAGTGCAATTGGTGATCCAGGTGCATAAGTTTTCAATTGTCTCCTCTGGGTTGGAGGAGGGGTCTTGCATGGAGGTGTGGAGGGTGAATGCTCAGAGGTCATCTGTTACCATATTCCAGCTCCTGTTGGGGTGCTGGGGGGATTGGTGTTGGACGAGATGTAGAAGTGAACGATTGAGCGGTCGGACCAGTAGACTACCTCAAGTGCGGTCTCTATTTTTCCCTCTCATGTTGGGGTGGGACTCCCCTTTGCAGGTTCAATGTCTCTTCGGTCTTGTGACAGCCAGTGCAGGGCCTGTGATGTCATAATGTTCCATTCACAGTCTCTGCTTCTGCTGTTGCTTGAAGGGATGGAGGACTGAGTGGCACAGTGGTCAACAGGCGCTTATTCAATCAGATGCACATGAAAGACATGTGAACCAGGAAGGGGAAGTGTACCAAGAGCTTTGAGGCAGAGGCATATACACTAGTGAGAGATGGTGTGCATTCACAGCTTTGAAACAGAGGCCTGAATTGACAGCTGTGAGACAGAGGCCTGCATTCACAGCTGTGAGACAGTGACCAGCATTCACAGCTGTGAGACAGAGGCCTGCATTCACAGCTGTGAGACAGTGACCAGCATTCACAGCTGTGAGAGAGAGGTCTGCATTCACAGCTGAGCTGTGAAACAGGGGCCTGCATTAAGAGCTGTGCGAGGGACAGGTGTGCATTCAGAACTTAAGGCAGGTCATGTGTTCCTACAGAATTTCATATAAGTAGGTGTAATGCACAACATAACAGTAGGGCAGGGCTTTAAGTGGGCCGGGTCTCACCGGGTATGAGCACCGGCAGTTTTTTATTAAGGGGGCCCCGAAACGGGTCTCTATCGGGCTCTGTTTTGTGCCCTGGCACACGCGGTCCGTTTTTTTTTCCAGGCTGCAGTGACAGCAGGCACCTTTATGTGCGCGTGGTGAGCATTGTAGAGGAAGGGAAATCCTTTAAAGAGAGTCATTTTCTCTCTGGATTTCCTCTTTTTTTTTAAAACTCAGGAGCAGCAACATTCTCATGGTGTCACCAGGGCTTTAAGTGGAAGTGTTTTCAATATTATATACAAGCCATAGTTGCTGCTTATTTATTTTATGAAACTAGCAAGCATTGACAATGCCAATAGTCCTGACTTGTAGGTATTGATGTGACTTGTTGTATCATATATCTGGACGCAATGACAGAAACAGCAAAATACAAGTCGGGCGGCACACTGTGCTAAACACAGATTTTTAGCTTAGGTGGTTTTTATGCCATGCCCTTAATTACATTGACCACGCCCCTTTGAGAGGCTCCCCAGTTTTTTCATCCCACTTAAAGCCCTGAAGTCGGGGTACATTCAGAGCTTTGTGTTACGGGTATAAAATCAGGGCAATGCCACAGTAATGCATCAAGAGCTCTGTGTGACATAGGTAAGCATTCAGAACTGGGGAGGGCAGATTTTTACTCAGGGCAGAGACAGGCAGTTGTGTATTGATAACCTTAGACGTCGGTTGTAGTCAGAAGTGTCCAGGTCAGGTGTGTATTCCGAGATATGTGGCACGGTTATGCGTTCGACGTTTTGCGGGTCATGTGTGCATTCAGATTATCAGGAAGAAAGTTCTCCCTTCAGATCTAGGAGCGGTACTGGTGAACATTTATAGGTGTGGGAGTGGACATGTGCAATCACAGCTGTGGGCGGCCGGTGTGCATGAAGAGCCATTTGGGCCAGTGCTCAGACCTGTATGGATCATGTGTGTATTCAGGTGGGCATAGAACTTGTCTGCATTCATACCTGGAAGAACATGCCTGCTTTCAGGGCTGCGAGAGCCTGGGGTTGCAGAAGAGCTGTCTGTTAGCCAAGTGTGTTTCAGAGCTGTGACGGGACGTTCAGAGCTGTCCCACGCAAGTTCAGGGTCAGTGCTGTGAATACGACACAAGCACTTTCAGAAACATGCATAAGACAAGTGCACACACTGAGGAGTTCTTTAAGGCTTGTCGTTCAGATGGTGGGTTGTCTAGCTGTCCAGGCTGGAGTTTCTCTTTCGGGGCTGGGCCTAGCCGGACTTGCCTATTCTTTATCATTTTGGTAAAGATACACAAAAACTATACCATGATATGTGTCCAGGCTAATTCAATTGTTTCCATCCAGCTGTTGTAATGTGTACATTCTGCGTTTGAATGAAACTGATAGACAGCCATACATTCAGAACTGTGTACAAACAGGTTTGAATTAAGAACTGTGCATGGGGCAATGCTATACTTAAGGC
Source organism: Triturus cristatus (assembly GCF_964204655.1). NCBI lineage: Eukaryota > Metazoa > Chordata > Amphibia > Caudata > Salamandridae > Triturus > Triturus cristatus. The sequence goes on along the minus strand of NC_140593.1, from coordinate 378,231,500 downwards.
TGTGCACACAAATGTGCATTCAAAGCTGCGATGCTAAACTGCACATTCAGAGTTGTGTGGTATAGGTGTGCATTAAAAGCTTCATGTTGGGGAAATATGCATTCAGAGCTACGTCAGAGAAGTGCGTAATCGGAGTTCTGTGATACGTGTGTGCAGTCACAGCTGTGGGGAGCATGTCTGCATTCAGTGCAAGTGTGCACTCGTAGCTGTGTGTCTGACGGATGCACAACCAGAGTCAAGCGTGAGGCACTTCTGCATTCAGGACTGTCAGACAAGCGCGCATTTGGATTTGGGAGTGAGAAATGTATACATTTCGAGATTAATGATTCGGGTGTGCATTAAGCTGTGTGGGTCCGGATCAGCCAGGTGTAGGAGTGGTTGCCCTGGAAAGAGGGCAGGGTTCTCACGGTGTTGGGAACACGTGTTTATAGGACAATGGCTTACAAGTGTATTGAAAGCAATTCACAATTCCATAATTTAGGAGAGGGCAGACAAGATTTGAGCATTCAGTTACCCAACGTTTTCTCCAGCACAAAGCTTTATCGCTATCTGCAATATCTGTATCAGAATCCAGGTGCTGGGAAAACCACGCCAGGCGCATCAGTACGGCAACACAGCAGCCATCAAAAGACCGTAGTTAGATTGGGGTTAGTTTCCAGGCAATGTAGGAAGTTGGCTCTGTATACACTATACCAGAAAGAGTTATAGTGTGCACAGAGTCCAGTGAGTCCCCAGAGGTATAGCAGAATCTAAAGTAGATTCTGTACTCCCTTGGGTGGTAGTGTGCTTAGCAGACAGGCTTATCAGAGGGTGTGTGGTAAGCATTTGTGTACACACTCGGGAAATAAATGTCACACACGCAAAGACTGAACCAGACCCTTGTCTCAGGTCCACCCTTGCCTTGGGTTAGGTGGTAGAGGCACTCTGGGATCCATGGAAGGGCATGACACAGCCTCAACACCGGGGGACATGTTAACAACTGGCCAGGTTTGGGTAGGGATAGGCCTCAAGCATAAATGGAGGTAAGCTGGCAAAGATAATTGAATTGTGTTGACGCCAAACAAGGACTATTAACAAATATACTCATGACCAATATGCAGCAGAAAACAGCAGGAGCAGGTCCCCACCCCACAAGTTAGTAATACACCTGATAGTATGCCGGGTGCATATGGCCCACCATTCCACCCCGTATTCGGGCCTCAGCTGTGTGGGGTACATTCAGGGCACAGTCAACCCTTAATCAGAAAGGCACAACTTGGCACACAGGGCACCATAGGGACATCACTAAAAACTGGGGTTAAAGAAGAGAACAGTAGTTCCCAACTAGTCGCTAGGGGCCCGCCGATGAAGCAGCAAATGGCAGTAAGTGGCTGAATAACTAAATGGTGTGGACCACAAGCGATAATTTTATTAACTCAGATACCCATTGGGGTGGGCGGAATTTGCGTAGTCGCGCTACGCAAAACTCCGGGAAACGGTAAAAAATCTCCGTGTGCAAGCAGAGTTCCGCGAACACGCGGAATTGCTTGTTCTGCCCGTTCGCGATGCTTTTTTCCTGTTCGTAAACGCTGTTTGCATGCTCAGGGGGATATATCATGCGAACACGCATTTTGATAGCGAGAACAAGCAAAAAATTCCGCAAAGCCGCAGAATTTTTGGAAATTCTGCGTTCTCCGCGGAACACGAAATTATCCAAATTCCGTGAGCGGAACGGAATTTACCATCCAGGCCTACTACCCATGACACTTTGAGGCTTCTACTGCACCCAGACAGCAGGGCTGGTTTCCACCGGCATGCAATGGCACAGTTAGATCACTAGGCTTCATCAGAAACTAGCATGGGGCTGGCCCCCACCCCATAGTTTAGAAATTCACCTGGGTGGCTATGACCTCACCTCATTGGGGGCATTGCGTGCTAATAAACTTTGCCCAGGGTGAAACCAGCAATTCATGGGGCACTGCGAGATATGGTGCTCCCTTGATGTGGTTTGGTGAGATTATCCGCACAGGGTATGGTTGAGGCCAGGTCTGCGAAGGCCATCGAACATTCCAACAGAAGAGTAAATAAAGCTATGTGCAAACTCACCAAGCAGAAGGGCTTGGTTCAAATAAAATTCAGAATCAATTAAAATAAGTGGGGCTTGGTGAAAGAGGGCGTGGCCTCATTACTGCATACACCACAGGGTATTACGATAGGGACGAGATACACCTGCCAGAGGTGGATAGGGACGTGGTCCGGCTAGGAGAACTGGCAACTGCAGGTTGCAGGAGGCTATGGAGCCTGCCATAGTGGGGGCCCCGGATATGACGGCGATCACATCCAGGGCACTTGCGGGTGTCACAGGGCGATCCAGAGGCTGATTGTTACTTAGGGGTACCCTCTTCAGGACCACAAAAGGGGTGGCCTATGCTAAACCCCAGGAGTCTTTACGGCAGGGACCCTGGATGAAAACGTTGGAGCCCTGCTTGGCCTAAACCTGAGCAACCGGGATCTTGCCTTGCAACGTTCCGCCACTAAAAAGGCGTAAGTAAGGTTGGGGACTGGGGGTCCACGGTAATTAAAGGGGCAAAATCCCCCCAGCTAGATGGTAGCACCTATTGGTTGGCCAAGGTGCAGTTTGGCTCATCAGGTGGGCAGGGCAGCTTAGGTCAGTCTCCGCTGCCTGCCCCTGGATCACGCGCAAGGTAACCCACCACGTTGGCATACTTCTTGTATGAAATAAACCTGCAACAAATCTGTTTTCCAACAAACCTGTTTTTGTGTGATTATTTATTGCGGTGCATGCTATGTTCATCATGCGTGGGGAGGGTTGTCTATATCGGCACTGGGACAGTTGCACATTCAGAGACATGAAGTAGAGGGCTCCATGTTGAACTGCTGGAGAATTATGCGCTTAAAGTTGGGCTGGACGAGGTAGGTAACCAGGGTCACGCATGAGACAGATGTTATTTCAAATATATGCTGAAGCGGGTAATATGAAGGTCTGTAAGGAGCAGTTGTCAAATACGGGCTGTGTGTGACTCAGATGAGGATTCACAACTTTGTGAAACTTGTGTCAATTCAGGTGTGGAGGTGTATAAGAGTTATGTGGTTCAGATGCACAATCAGAGCTCTCACAGGGACAGGCGCACTTTGAGATCTAGGTGGGACAGGTAGCATTCACTGGCAGATACAGGGGTTTACAGAGCTGTGCGGGGGACTTGTCTGCAGTCTCAGCGGTGTCGGATAGGTGTGCAGAGCTGTGAGAGACACTGTGGGATACAAGCCATAGACCTGCTGAGTGATCCACACTTTTGTTGGGACAGGTGTGTAATCTCAGCACTTAAGAAAATGAATGTATTCAGAACAGAGAGGGGAAGATGTGCATTCAGAGCTTTGAGAGGCAGGCGTCAATAGTTGAGGCACACCTCAATCTCCAGAAGTGTTTGAAATAAAGGCTGTTATGTTGCACTACTTGATTTTTTTCTGAAAAGTGTTTGCCAGTTTCTTGGTTTATTGGCAAATCGTGTGGGCAGACTTGCATCTGCTGTTTTTCTATGAATTGAAAACTGTTCCTGAGTGCTGTGTGAGATAAGTGTGTATTCAAAACTCCTTGGGTAGGAATGCGTTTCATAAACGTGGGGCAGGTATGCACTTAGAGCTGTTTGGTTTAGATGTGCATTCAGAGCAGGGCGAGGCTCGCAGTAGCGTGGTGTGCGAGGCAAGGGTCCATTCGGGGCCTGACTACGTTCAGGGCTGGAGCAGACAACAGTTGTACATTGGAGACATGAGAAACAGTGATGCAGAACAGGTATGCATTCACAGTAATGTAATGCAGGAGTGGAAAGGCAGAATGCGGTCAAGTCTTCACAGAGCTGGTTGAGAAATGTTTGCAATTACAGCATTGAGCAACACATGCGCATTCAGAGCTGAGAGCAGCAGCAGCGCATTCAGAGGAACTTGGGAAGTTGTGGTATTCGAAGACAGGTGGTCGGGCGCTCACTTAGAGATAATATAATCAAATACTTGTTACAGCTTGTTCTTATATACGCTTAATACCATGCCGTTTCTAAGGACAGTGAAGAACAAGTTTTACTATTGACCGATTTAGTAACCAGCTTTGGAAGGATGAAAGGCTGAGTTGGCCTTGCCGGTTTTTGAATTAGTGGCTTTGACATCACATCAGATCTCCGTGGCGAGTGGTGACTCATTGTGCAATCTTGGGAGTTATATGTGGGATTGGCGAAATGGCGTGCCTTCTGACCTTTAGGGAATCCACGTTTTTAAATAAAGGGCGAGACAGGGAAGCACCAAGTGGTTAAAGCGTCAAGTGTGCAAGCAGAGCTGTGACTGGCAGGTGTGCTGTAACAGGTATGTATTAAGGGCAGTGGGGGATAGGCATGCCCTCATATCTGCAAGGGACCGGAGTCCATTCAGCGTTTGAAATCGTACGTGTATTGTTTGGAGATGCCTGTGGCAAGGGGACATTAAAAGCTGAAATAGCTGGGAGAGCACTCCAAGCTTTGATCGACAGGTGTTTGTGTAAAACCGTACCTGGAAGTGACTGCATTTGGAGGTATGCCATATGTTTGACAGATATGAATTCGGAGCTCTGTGCCACAATTGTGTGCAAGCTGTGTGAGACAATCTGACTGTAGAGAAATATGTAACAGGTATGTATAGAGAGTAGGCTGTGAGATACGTGTGCACACACAGCTGCAAGCCACACGTTTGCATGCACAGCAACGTGTGAAATCTGTGCACAGGTGCGCTGGACATGTATGCATTCAGACCTTCGCGGCACAGTTGTGCATCTGTAGTTATGATGGACAGATGTGTATTAACAGTTGGCTCTGGGTGGGTGCACATTCTGAATGCTACGAGATAAGTTTGCACTCAGACCTGTGCGTTTAAAGAAGAGCGTGGAACGTGTAGATTGAGATTAAAACGAGGGAATTCAGAGTTATATGGAACAGATTCGCATTTGGAGTTATGTGGAGCAGATGTGCATATAAAGCAATGTATGGAGCAGTATTCAGAGCTGGCTGCGTGGGTGAGCTGTGCATTCAAAGTCGTGTTGGGCCGGTGTGCACTCAGAGCGGTGTGGGGCAGGTATGAACGTAAATCTGTATCTGGAACTTGCACATGTGGTACTCTGTGCAAGACAGTTGTTCAATTAGAACTGTTACACGGAATAGGTTTGCTTGAAGTGGTGTGTGCGATGGGTGTGAATGAATTAATAAGTATGCTAGGCACGTGAGCTTTCACAGATGTCTGTAGAACGGGTGTGCACCGCGGACTCTTGCAAGACAAGTTTGCATTCGGAGCAGCAAGCAGGTTGCATGCCTGTTCAGAGATGTCCACACCAGTTGTGCACTTAGAGATGCGTCTCGCATTTGTGCATGTAATTGTGCTGGAAAGATGTGTGTTCATGGCTTGTGGGAGTGAATTCATTCACACCTGTACAGGATCACGTCCGTTGAAAGCTGTAGAGAACATTTAGAAAAGGTGTGCAATTAAAGGCATGTGGGCAGATGGGAATACAGTATTGTGTACCACAAGTGTATCATCAAGGCTGTGTGTGCCAGATCTGTGGTCAGAGCTGTGAGCCAGACGTATAGTCAGAGCTGTGGGTGGTACATATGTGTATATCATGCTGTGTGTGGGCCAAGGATGGATCCAGAGCTATGTGGAGAGCATGTGTGAATTCAGAGCGGTGCATCTTTCCGGTGTGCATCCAGGGGTCAAAGGGGCGGGATCTGAGGGGCACAAAGTGCCCATAATTTCTTAATTTAAGAAAAATAGTTCCCCATTTTTTTGTTAAAAGACAACCATCCCAGAGCGGTTATTTCCCAGAGCTGAAATGTTAGGCAGGGAGTCTCCTGTGCTGTGAAACCGAGGGAGGGGCAGACAGCTAACCAAACCTTCTTGCCAGGGTGCCTGCTGGACTGAAAGAAATGTAAATGTGCACAACTGGTCAATCTGCAAATGTAAAGGGCACTTCGAAACTGGCATTAGCTTTCACTGATGGAATCACTTGAGGCTTCCTGATGACACAGACTTATACTTTGTGAGTAGTATTGCAAGGGAGTTACCAGCTGAGCTGTGAAGTGTGTGCTACTAAAAGACAGTAATAAAAACATTGCACTACGTACAGTCTTGGTATTATTAAAATCTATATTTTGGAAGTATGTTTAATCTTAAACCTTTTTGCATATTTTGTAGCAGCCTATCTTATACTGGGTGTAATGCACGTTTAGATAATAACTTACATATTCACAGTGCTTTCAGACACAGACTGGGACCTTGTAGCACGTAAAATACACATCACTGTTTTCAACTGCACCAACCAGGATCTATTTTCCACTGATTAACTTAACTTGCAATTTTTTCCATTTAAAATGTTATTTTATAAGTAGTTACATGAAGGTGAAAGACCAAAAACAGTGACAGAATATTCTCCTATGCCGCACCCAAGACATGGAACTACCTCCCACAACACGTCAGAGCCTCCTCCTCACTTCTTGAGTTCTGCAAGAAGCTGAAGACCAACTCTTCAAAAAGGCACCATGGGACCACACACCTTGCACAAGAGCCTGGATACCCTCTCGGGAGCTTAGTGTGCTATACAAATCAACATAACAATATTTTGGTTTTTTTTAAGCCATGCTTTTGACCCCGCCCCATGCTAACTCACCCCACCCACATTACGCGCAGCATCACAGTCCCCATACTTTCTTTTAATACACTTCTAGTGCACGTATGCATCCATAGCTGCATGGGATGATATTTTGCATTCAGAGCTGTCTGCAGAACATGTGTGCATTCAGATGTGTAAGGGACAGGTGCACATTCACAGCTTTGGGTGAGGCACTCATGCAATACAATCTCTTGTATTACAGGTGTACAATACAGTGCGTATTACAAAATGCACAGGTGTGTTACTGCACAGCTGTGTGGACGTGTGTATTCAGAACTGTGTGTGGTATGAATATGTATCAAAGACATACAAGCAGATGGGTCAATTGCTTTCAAGTTGCTTGATGCTCACTGTTCCACAGGATTCAAAGTATAGCTCCTTGACTAGGCATAACAAGGCCTAATCTGGTTTGGGGTAGCGTTGCCTTCTGGAGAGGCCTTCCCCTGGCAGTTTGGGATGGACTGTTTCCATGAAGAGCAGTCAGTACTGATCTGTATAAGATAGGCCTCTGCCTAGAGGGGCACAGTGCCACAAGCAATGGGTTGCAATGCTACCTAGAGTGACTGCCAGGGTTTTTGACTATTTGCAAGCATTCATCCAACATTTTTTGCACATACATGTATTCAAAGTTGCCCCTGGAAGAGGTAAGCAGTCAAAGCTGTTTGGGAGAGGAAGTGTGCATTCCGAGCTGTATGTGAGCAGGTGTTCAATCAGATGTATGCCAGCCATGTGCACATTCAGAATTGTGTGTAGTTAGAGCTCTGGACTAAAGGCATGCATTTACAGTTGTAATAGGGGCCAGGTGTGCGTTCAGAGCTGTGTGTGACAAGTCAGCATTCACAGATGTTTGTGTCGGTTACCCATTCAAAACTGGGAGGGTCACTTGAATAACCCATGCTATATCTAGGTCAGTGCATTTAGAGACTTGCTGGGAACAGGTGTGCATTCAACCCGAGTGCATGAAAGGCTTGCATTTACAACTGTACGTTGCGGGTGTGTAGTCAGAGCTCTGTCGGCCACCAATACAACAACAACTAGCTGAGGGGACTGTTGAGCGCCGTGGCAAAAGTATGCCTTCGAGGATTCAATGTGCACGCGAGTGACGTATGCATGGGAATATAGTGCTTGGGGAATATAGTGCTTGTCAGACCTGTGAGTTCCGATTATAGGTTAATAACCCTGTGCATACTGAAAACGTTGTAAGACATGTATATTAGCGTTCAGATGTATATATTAGGTAGGACATGTGCAGTACATTTAGAGCATGACAGGTCGGCTTTTATAGCTGTGTGGGGAAGACTGTATGCACAGGACTGCCCAAGCGCATAACTTTGACAGGTGAGTGCACAAAGATGTCCTTTCTGAGCTCGTGTATGTGACGTCGCCACTTGGAGGTGTGTCTTGCACAAGTTTGCATCAGGAGCTGGGAGCATGGGATGTTTGTGTTCAGGGCCCCGTGTGACCGAGTCGATCAGTGGAGCACACACAGATCTGGTTAAAGAGTGAGATTGTTGACTTAGATAATGCACACACTCTGCAAGTGAAAACGTTTTGCAACGTGGGCCTGTGTCATCTCTCCCCTTGGGCGTAATTAGAAGATGCAACAAAATTCCCAGCCCCCAGGGCACCGGCTGCATCCATCTCATCTCCTGGGCATTGTCCCGCCTCTCCACTCCGGCCAACGGTATGCGCCCGCCCCCGCTGCATGTATTTGGTGAGGGCCCAGGGGGGACATGGCCACCGAGCCGGTGCAGCCCCGCCCCCAAAGAACCTCCAACCCCATCCCCGCTAAGGTAGTGACCCTCTGGCAGGGCCTACCCTGACAGCCAGCCGTGGCACCGGCCGACACCGTGGACAGTTGCGCGAGCCGCCTCCCCTTCGGGTCGCGCGCTTCCTGTCACAGACACGCGTGGGGAGGAGGGGCATGGCCAAGTGCGGAGGGGGGTATCAACCCCCCTCCTGCACCGCTGTCTTCACCACACCTAGCAACCACGGTGACAGGACGCAGGAAGCGAAATGGCCGCCTCCGGGGAGTCAAGCGACCGAAGTGGCCCGTGGGCCCGCCCACCCCCAATCTTGCATGCAATGGCCTCTCCCAGGCGCCGTAACCGTTTCACCGGGGAGGGGCTATGTCCGTGGAGTGGGGGCGCGCCGTTAGCGCCCCTAGGGCTCAGGAGGCTAACTCGCACGCGCAGTGGGAGGGTGCAGCGGCCGCTCACGCTCCCGCCCCCAACGGAAGACGAGGGGGTGGGGGTACGGTAGTGGTGGGTGGGCACTCGCCGGGTGTCACTTACCGATATGATTGTCTTCAATGTGTTCGATGAGCTCGGCCAGAGTGGTGAAGTGCTGCCCGCAGCCCCCGAACCGGCAGCTATTGGAGAAGAAGGAGGCGGCGGCGATGCCCGGCATCATGGTGTCTGCATGGGTGGAGGTGGGAGGGAGATGCCCCGGAGTGATGGGGGCAGACCGGGAGGAGGGACGGGAGGCTGCGGCGGTGACAGGAGCAGCGGCGGAGCTGCTCGCAGGGAGGGCGGGGGAGGGGATGGGAGATGAGGAGGCAGCAGCTGGAGGAGGTGGGACCAGGGCTGCCGCCGCCGCTGCCTGTGCTGGGAGGAACAGCTGGAACTGCCACCCACCACCTATCCTCTGCAGGAGGAGGAGGGAAGGGCGCTGACTGACAGTGCAGACATGCCCCCTCGCCCCCGTCACTTGACTTCACTAGCATCCCTCTGAGTGCAGTGCGCCGGCCTCCACCTGTCCCCTGCCACAGTCATTGAACAGCGCTGGGCCCTTTGAGCATTTAGGGCACGTACCCGTCCTCCTTCCACCGCACCACTCGTCTGAGTGTGCAGAGACTTGTAGTGATATTAACACAAAAAGGTGAGTTCGTCGATGCAGGTGTAGGTTGGTCAGCCCTACTACCCCTTTTTTGAGCACCGCCAGCGTCCCAAATAAATGAAACGTACACTTTGCATAGACATGCCTCACTGTTATTGCAAAGTTTTATTTCTACAGACCTGACCCCCCACTATAGCAACCCCATAAGTTAGTGCACAAATCTTTTCCTAATGCTAACATAGGTGCACATGACACAAATCTAACCCTCCGAACATGGCTTTAAGTGGGATGTAAAAAGTGGGGGACTGGGAGTGCTATGTAATTAAGGGAGCGGCTTAAACAGGTAAAATACATTTCTGTGATCCCCATAGTTTGCCATTGTATTTTAGTTCCTCTCTGAGCTTTCTGTTGGTGCATCCAGATGCATAACACAACACTTGTCATACACCTAAAGCCAACCAGGACAATTGGCATTGTCAATGGTTGTTAGCCGTTTATGATAAATGAGTAACAGCAGTGATTTGTTGTAAATGATTAATATTGAAAATGTTTTCATTGTGACATTTGTTCAGACTGTAAATTAAACATTACTGAGGCCTGTGGAAGGGGTAGTGGTCTTCACAGTGTCTCAATCTCCTGTTGTGTTTGCTCCGTTAGACATGTACACCCTTTTTCTCTCCACACTCCCATGGTACAACGTGAATTAAGGGAAATGGGCAAAAACACAAATACATTCTCGGCGCCAAGGGATTGACTGGGCATCTATTTCTTACGCCTTGTTTGAAGAAAGTAAAGAAAAAAATCTCAGAAGAAAGAACTTGTCTTTTGAAGCAAATAGATTGATCAAAGGAGGACTAAAACAGGATACAAGTTCCTGAAATAGGAGAGGCAATTGTGTAATCGAATCTGGCTGAGGAAAATTCCTGTTCAATGTTATGTTAAACAACCTTTATAAAGATCATGTACGCCAAAAAAGGCTTCATGGCGCTGATCAAGAGAAGGAACACTAAAAATCAAAACGTAGCAAAAAGCTTGTTTCAAAAGCCTGGTTTTTAGGAACAATCTGAATCTCGGTCAGGCAGTTGTGGTTCTTATGTCAGAAGACAGAGAGTTCTAAAGGTGTGGAGCAATTGCAGAAAATCTGGCACCTCCCAACCTCTCCTTTTAAAATTTGTGAACAGCTAACCGATTATGGTGACCTGACCTGAGATTGTGTTGTGGAATATAACTCTGGAAGGCACAAAAGTTGGACTTTTTCCATTAAGTGATTTAAAATGAACACAGCCAGTTTTGAAAATTGTCCACTCAGCTACTGGGAGCCAGCTATAGATCTTTAGTCAGGCGATTGGCGGCCCTCGCCATTTCACCTAAGCAGCAAGTGAAAAATCTTAGATTGAAGTTAGACCAATCACTTTCCATGGAAGACCAAGTTAATGCCACTTGTAGCACCTGCTTTGCCACCATGAGTATCCTCAAAAAAGCCCTCCCTCCTTGGTTTCCGGACACCGCCAGGAAACCTCTTGTCCAGGCTCTCGTTAACCAGCCGCCTGGAATGTGGGAACACTCTGCTACCTCAGTAAACGACACCTTGTTGTCAAAGTTGCAGGTGGTCCAGAACACTGCCGCCTGTTAATCTGCAATCTTCCTTCTCGCTCGCCCTCCTCCCCGATCCTATGGAAGCTTCGTTGGTTACTGATTAGAAAACATGTAATTTTAAAATAATGTCTGCCACATAAGGCACTCCACAAGTCCCGCCCAGCATACCTGTCTACTCAACTAAAACCCTATCTGCCCCCCAGATGTCTGAGGTTCTTAGATTAATAGCTTCTGGTTAGCCCACATATACGTACCTCTAGACAGGGGGCAGATCCTTTTCTTACACGGCCCCCTATTATTGGAATACCCAAAATGTCACTACAAATGCCCACTATATGTAAAGTATGAGCCATTATTATGCTTGGGATAGCTAAAATATCCTAAGCAATGTCTACAGGATTTCAAGTATAGGCATCATTAGGCCTGTGTGAGCCCTCTGAACATACCAGCGCTCAATTGCTCCAATATATGCACCCTAACATCCATTTCATAATTACATGCACTCATGCAAAAACACACCCACTTTAATGCATACTCACACACGCCCTTCCAACTTAACTCTCTAGGTCTGACACTGCTGCAGAATATCTTGCGGCCCAATGTCAGCAGTCACGGACAAGCAGTAGGGGCAGGCGAGTGCTGTCATGATTAACAGCTTTTAAACGTGTTAGGACAGAACAGTCCCCTGCATGGTAAAGGACGTGTAACCTACCCTTAATGCTCCAGATTCATGGATACCTGGACCACTGGTACTGATGTTTCCCCATGGGCGAACACAGATCATGCATGTACGCCATTACTTAGACCTGTCTCATAGTAATTCAGTCTTGTTAGACCGAAAGGGGTGCACTAAGTACTACCCTCATAGTGGTTGCGGCTACTACCCTTGCCAGGAGTGACACTATCGCGCTTGTGGCAGCATACCAGTTTTGTTTCTCATAAGTCAGTAGTGTGACTAGACCCTTTTACCTGTATCACTGGAGTGGCACCTGCCTGCTCACTCACACAAAGTCCTACCACTGTGTACTTAACTCACCCTTGGCCTACATTATAACTGTATGTAGCGCAAGGCTGCACATGATGCTTTTGTGTGTGCGTGCTGTGTTATATGTGTGCCCTTGAGTGGTACATAAATTGGAGGCCTGTGGGTTCCATCTTGGAAGCACAGCGCCTGGAAGCCCATTTGGAGTTTAGAACTGCAACACCAGACAGGCGATGTGGATTGTTTATTCCTGAGTCTAGAGGTGGACACACCCGCAATGGAGGAATGGTAGGAGAGCATCCTCTGTGCCTTTGATTCACGGAAGAGTAACTGGTCAGTGGGACATGGGCTCACTGTGAGGCAAGTTAATGGGTATGGTAAGTTTGGCACTGTAGAACCAGGAAATCATATTAGAGGGCAAGGATTAGGCCTTTAAACCTTTCAGAGGTGCATTTCAACGGAAGCTGTCAACCGAGTGTGATTCCCAGTTACTCCCTCTGCCTCTGTTGTGGGTCAGTTGGAAATGCAGGCAAAGTGGTGGACCATCCATTTGTCAAAAGACAGGACAGAGGAGTGTCAACGTAGTCCTGATCTTTACACTGTGATGGGCTAGATTGAGACCGAACGGAGCGATTGGTAGTTCATGTTTCTGGCATTGTTGATGGAGACATGAAGCAAATAAGAGAACACCATCAGGGAAAAGAAAACAAAAGGTTTGTATCTTGGTTATCTCTTTCCAGAAGCTATCAGCATCACTCATGCCCACCTACGTGTACCAAAAGGCAAATTCCCGAGATGTTCCTGAAACTCTGACTGGGGACAGGAAAGACCAAAGACAACATTCAGAATTCACCCCTTTCCTGGTCTACTTATGTGTTTCCTTGCTGGATAGACTCTGTGATTTCATAACAGCTTGATGGCGCGTGCCAAACACGTGGTCCTGAAAACAAGAGGGTCCAGCAGACCAGTTCGACTCAATTCAATATACTTCTGAGAAAATTTCAAAGAAAATAAGGAGTTTGGATGGTCAAAAAGACAGGGCATGAAAGATGGAGAGTGGTATGATAACCACTACGGTTAAACCATCTTTACCAGGTGGGGCAGGAGCTATTCAGATTTCTTAGAAGCCCACAACAAAGCGACAGTCATGACACTTACCATTCATTGCAGCCAAAGTAACAGCACAAGCTCTCGTTCACTGCAGAGTTTAAGTTAATGGTCCAAATATCTGACGTTGCCTCCAAATGTAAAGCTTTTTCTGATGGCAGTTAAACTAAGGAGCCTAAATCTACGAGGACCTCTTTAAAATAATGGAGCTAGAGTGAATTGCAAAAGGCAGTGATTGATAATAGACTGGCCCGATTGGCAATTTTACCGTAAACCTGCCCTGCATGCATTGGAGAGGCACTCTACCTGATATATTGCAAATGGCATTTCACGCATGCCCAAACCTATCTGCTACTTCTGATGATGGGCAACAAACCAGAAACACATGAAGAAATTCTGGCACTGGTTGTGCCCACTCTTGTATCAAAAAAGTTTCTACTTCTGAATATCTAAAACTAATGTGGACTACACCTACCATAGTACATTGGGAGAACTGGTGCTAACCCGCTAGCAATGTGTTACCTTCTCTCCTGATTGTTAGGTTTCCCCGTGAGTCATTTGGTAATGAGCCACAGGATGCATATTTATGTTGTACCTCGCAAACTATAAACAGCATTTCATGTACCCAACCTACCTGGTACTTTCTGCTAAAGACGGGCAACAACTCATAAATGTATCCATAAATGCAAGCATTGGCTGTACCCACCCAGGTAGCAAACACTTTTTTTTTTTTACATATGAGTAATTCAAAAACCCTATGAACTGCATCTACCATAATGCCATGGGAGAACGAGCGCTGACTTGCTGGCAGTGTGTTCCTCCTCCTTTGATTGGTCGGATCTTCAGGTAATCCGTTGATTGATTAGTCATGGGATGGTCCTGCATGCTTTGGAGTGATACCTTACCGGATATACTACAAGAAACATTTCAGGCACCCAAAAACCGATGCTTTACTTTCTGCTGAAGATGGGCAACAACCCAGAAGATGTTTCTACAGTGCAAGCGCAGGCTACGCCCATACTTGTGGAAAACAATTCTACTGATGCATAATTCATAATTCAAAGACATCATGAACTGCTTCTCACATTATGCAATGGAAAAATGTGTGTTGACTTGCGTAGGAGCGTGCTCCGTTCCCCATTGCTTGTTAGGCTTTTCAGGGGGTCAATCAGCTGACCATGGGACACATCTGCTTGATTTGGAGTCACACGTTTCCCGATATACTTCAAGTGGCATTTCAAGCACATCCCATACCAACCTGTTACTTTCTGCTGAAGACTGATCTCAACCCAGAAACATGTCTGAAACACAAGTACTGGCTTTCCCTTAATTGGTGACAAACACTTTTCTACTTGTGAGTAATTCAAAAACACTATGAACTGCTCCTATGCAAACTAGGAACTAGTGCTAACTTGCTGGCAGTATGCCCCTTCCTTTTTTGATGGTTTTGTAGTTCCAGGAGCCATATGGTTGATGAGCCATGAGATGCAGGTGCATGCTTTGGAGTGGTACTTTATTGTATGTGCTATAAATGGCATTTCAAGCTCCAATAAACCTACCTAGTAATTTCTGTTGGAGACAGGCGAATACCCAGAAACACTTGTCTAGAAATGCAAGCACATGGTGCACTCACACTGGTGGCAAATGCTTTTCTACCTGTGAGCAATTAAAAAATTCTATGACCTGCATCTACCATAATGCAATGGGAGAAAGGGTGCTGACTTGCTGGCAATGTGTTCCCTCTCCCTTTGATTGTTAGGCTCCTTCAGGAGTCACTTAGTTGACAAATCATGGATTGCACCTACATGCGCTGGAGTGGTACTTTGCTTGAAATACTCCAAGCGGCATTTCAAGCTCCCACAATCCTTTCTGCTGAAGACGGGTAACAACCCAGAAAACGTGTCCAGAAATGCAAGCACTGGCTGCTCCCACACAGGTCGCAGACTCTACTATTTATGAGTAATTCAAAAACACCATGCGCTGCTTCTTCCATAATGCAGTGGGAAGACTTGTGCTGATATGCTTTCAGTGTGCTCTCTTTTCCTCTGATTTGTTGAGATCCTCAGGGAGGCATATGGCTGACAAGCCATGCAATGCACTTGCATGCTCTGGAGTGGTTTTTAACGGATACATTACAAGCAGCATTTTAAGCACTCTCGTACTTACTTGCTACTTTCTGCTAATGACGGGTAGTAACCCAGAATCACTTGTTCAGAAATGCCAGCACTAGCTGCAAACACTTTTCCACTTCAGAGAAATTAAAAAATACTGTGAACTGCGTCCAGCATAATTCAATAGCAGAACTGCTGCAGACATGCAGTTCATCAATCAATCAATAAACATTTATAGAGCGCACACCTACCTCAAATAGTGGTGTCCCAGCGCTATGCGGAAATTGCAGAAGAGGACTAACCAGCCTGTAGAGCTACCCTTGACTAAAGAGCCAGGTTTTTAAGGTCTCCCTGTACTCTTGTTCTGACTCTATCTGGTGCAAATGAGGTGGCAGAGAGTTCCACAGTCTAGCGGTCCTGACCGCGAAAGACCTTCCCCCCTGTCGTGACAACATAGCGAGGGACACAGAGCAGATGCTGGTAGTTAGATCTCAGAGTCTGTTCCTGACAATACGGGCTGAGCCTAAGCTTAAGGTAACCTGGGGCCATGTTACCGATGGCTTTGAAGGATAAGGTCAGTGCCTTGAAATCTATCCTCTTAGCTACCGGGAGCCAGTGTAACTGTCTCAATTGTGGGGAAATATGATGGCGGAAAGGGACCCGTCGAGTTTGTTATGCTGCCGCGTTCTGAACTATCTGTAGTCCATAAATCAAGTAGGCTGATAGCCCCAGATATAGACTGTTGGCGTAGTTCAATTGAGAAGTCACCAGCGCATGGGCTATGATCCTGCGGCTGTCCTCCGGCAGTAAGTATCGGAATTTCCTTTTCCTTATGATTCTCAACTTCCCAAAGCACACTGAAGAGATTTGACGTACTTGAGCCGTAAAAGATAAATCCGTTTCCCACTTGATGCCTAGGTTTCTTGCAGTCTTCACCGGGACCGGCGGTGAGCCTGACTAAAAAACAGGACCTCCGTCTTGTCTGCATTTAATTTCAGCAATTACTGTTTATCCATCTAGAAATGTCCTTCAAGCACTCCTCTAATCAAGCAGTTAACGTGCTCTCGTCCCTTGATGGTCAGATTCCCCCAGGAATCATTTCGTTGACAGGCCATGGGATGCACCTACATGCTTAGTAGTGGCAGAGGCATAGGGTGGGTTGCCAGCGCCCGGGGCAGGCAAGTATCCTTGCACTTTTCTTTTAAAATTTTGCACCCTTAAGAATGCTCCTAAAAAGTTTGCGCCCAGTGTAGCTGCCCCTCTGCCCACCTCACACTAGGCCACTGAGTAGTGGTGCTTTATCTGATAAACTATAAGCACATCTTCAAGCACCTTCAAAACTTCTTGTTACTTTCTGCTGAAAACTAGTATCAACCCAGAAACACATTTCGAAAATGCAAGCCCTAACTCCGCCACTAATGATGACAGTTTTCTACTTTTAAGTATTTAGGAAACACTGAACTAAATCTACCATGATGCAGTGGGAGAACCGGTGTTGACATGCTACCAGTGTACCCCTCCCATGACAATTAGCATAAGCCTTTTGATACTAGTAATACCAGATGTTTTTCTGTCCTTCGATACAGTAAAACTGCACCGCAAAAGTGGGTTTGCTGCTATATTCTTAATATTCATAAATAGATCAGAGAGACTTTGGACGTTTCCAATTTGCGCAGCCCTCTAAATGAGTGCCTTAAAAGGACTTTTACCTTGCAGGGCCACAAGATAGAACACCACGCTCCCTGTTTAGAGAGATTAAACAAACTCTTGTTCTGCATGATTAACTAAATGAGGTTAAATACTTCTTGAATCTTGGACTTGACATGGGGAGGTCAGGCCATATCTGGTACCCATGACCTATGCATGTTGTCATATGTCTAGGCAGGTGTATGCGGTTTCCTGTTCCCTGAATTTGGGATGTAGTAGTTCGCTCCATCAAATGTCTTTTCGAAAGTAATTTCTTCCTGTTTTGTGATGTCAGTTCCAGTCGAGCACCAGGTTACCAGTTCCTGAGTCCAACTGGTGACCACCATGCTTTGTCTCATTTTGTAATTGTTCTTCTTTTTTCTTACTGTACCAATGCCGCAGAGAGGTAGTTCATGCCCCATAGCTTGGGTGTTTGCCTAATATGTATTGCTTTCAGAGCAGAGTAACTGGTAATTACCATGTGCACATATGTGATGTGATCCTGCGTTTTCTGAATACCTACACATGGCTAGCTTCATGTCCTCCTTCTCTGCTTCTATGGTACACATTCCTCTTGTTACTACTTGCATTTCTCATCCATGACCCCATTGAGACAACTGAAGCATGATGTTGTGATACCCGATGGCATCTTTGAAAGGAGCGTCACCGTTTTAATCTCATCAGGAATCCCATGGGTGGCCAAGATTTCCTCCATCTTCCACAATGCGTCTTCTCATGAAGATGTTTGAATCACTTCACCTTCAGGAGATCAAGGGAAATCTTCCACTTTGACATGTTGCTGGAGCACCTAAGAAGTATTGCTAATATTAGCACTGACCTTCCCCTAGAGTGTTTGACTGAGGTCTTAAGAGTCCGTGGAGGCTAGTCTCTCACATTAGCCTTCAACTTGACATTTGAGGCATCAACTAGTTGTTCCTCACCCTGCACTTCTTCCCACTGAAACTTTAATTCCCACCTTAATGTTTTACTCTTGACCAGTCGTTGGTGACAACCTAGCTGTTATTGTGATGCATCAAACTTGGCAAGACAATGGAGGATCCTTCCAGTAGTAGTCCCTCTTCTGATACTGACAGTTCCTGACCAGTGGTCTTTATTGACAGTAGTCCTTTACTGATTTCAGTTGTGCTGTGTTGATTGGGATAGACGCCTTTTTTCAACTTTTATCTAGGTGGCCTGTTGCAAGCACCTGCAAATATACACCTGCAACAGTAGCAGTGGCGGCCGGCATGACTCGTGGGTGGGGGGTGAGCTGGGGGGTTGAACAATGTAAATATATATAAAAAAATATATATATATACACTTACCTTGCCGCTGATGCTGGGTCCCCCGTCTCTGCTTCTTGCTCCTGCTCTCCTTGTGGGACTGGAAGCCAGGAAGGAAGCTCCCCTGACCAATGATTGGTAAACACCCAGGCTCTCGTGACCAATCACAACACTATTGCACCATTATGATTGGTTTTTAGCACCCTGGTTCAACGCTCAACCAGAGAATGAGGGCCTGGGCTTGTTCTCCATGCAGGCTGTAATGCAACCTGCATGGAGAACAGGGAAATTGAGCATGACTGGTTTGGGCAGCCCGATAGGGCCGACCAAACAGTCATTGTGCACTTAGGAGTGGGTAAACCATTCCTGCCCTGCTCCGTGAGCAGAGCAGTCCTGCCAACCTGCGCGTCCACAACAGAAACATAAAATGATAATAACTACAAATTATCATTTTATATTTCCTTTCCTTTACACTGCTCAAAAGCAGTGAGACGACGCTCCTCCGCCATTGCGGAGGAGCTGCCACTGAACAGAAGTTTGAAAGTATTCAAGTGTGATGGCTTTTATGCATCTTACAGGTCTATCTCCTATCGCCCTTCCATCCCATTGTCTCTCTCTCTATCTCAACTACTGCTTCTGTCTCGCGTAGCACCACCAGTACCTCTAACAATTAATTGCTGTTCATTTTGCAGCATTTCTGCTCTAAAGCAAAATAGACTACTTGTTATTTTGTTGCGTTTTATTTATACAGGCGTCAACAGTGTGCTTTTCTAATATTTTTTTGTTTTTATCTTTAAAATCACAACATTCAATTTCACTATATACTGCTGAGGAAACGCCAGTGAAGTTACATTTAAAAAAACCCAAAAAAAACAGTACACCCACCTGTGGTAACTGAAAATAAATATTTACAAATAGGTGCATGCAGCAGAATGCAATAGTTTCCTCAAAGTGAGCACAGGAGACATTCACTGCAGTGATAAACAACTCTTGGTAGTTTAAGAAGATGTTCTAACTCAAAATATCAGAAATGTAATTCAAAAACTAAGCTCATGTTTTTTATAAACTGCTCTTGAATCCCATATTTACACATGAATAAACTCAGGAACTGTTATTGGAATAAACACAAACTTTGAGCTATTATCTGGAATCTGAAATGTTACTTTGAAGCAAATACAATCGACTGTAAACGGCGCTCATTTTTTGGAGCGACAGGATTTCAGTGATATGCACCATATACCCCTTTTTCTATCTCTCTAAACATGCACCCTTTTTGTGCACAACAAAAACTCTTCCCAGAACAATTTTCATCTTGAATCACTGAGTCCACCATTTTCATAAACCGAAAGTCAGCGAACATTTCTTGAGCTAAACAATTACATTTAGAACATTAAAATGTTGTGAGCTCCATTAAAGAGAATAAAGTGCTTAGGGCTAATAATGGCCAGTACAGGTATCGGGCTCCAACATTCCAATGTTTGTCTTTCTCTTTTCCCCTTTTTCCTCTCAGTGAGTGGAATGCTCTAATAGCCTTACTGCCCTTCTGCCTCAAGCTATACTGGTTGTTAAAGGCCTGCTATCTCATTGTGATCCCATGCCACACTCTGGTTCAGGCCCTTTAACAAGCGGTATAGCTCTCGCGAGTGGGCCATAAGGCTACAATATTTACGCCATTTAGATTATTTATATGTGTCCAAATTGACTTCATGTCAAGACCCGTGATTTAGGTGAATTTGACTTTGGTGGCAAATGGCTCATAGCTGCCAAGTTTCCCAGGTCCATGCATCATTAGGTAGGGCAGTCTCGGTTTTTCTTAGTATTCTGGTTTTAAACTGAGTTAAATAAAACTACACGCCCTAGAATTATGAGGCAAAAAACGTGTCTGGCCTAAATAATCATGCATGGACCTGTAAAACTTAGCAGCTATGATGGATCGGAAGTCGTTAGTTGCTTTTCTTAACCATTTCAATTATTGGCTCAGGATTAATTGAGCTACATCTCTCACAATGTACGGTTCTGGTCACCTGGAAGCCCTTGAGCAAATGCCTGCACTTTTCTAATCCTGTTTATACTGCGGTGTTAGATACAATTCAGTTAGAAATCACATCGTCCCAAAATCCAATGTTCAGGTTACATGGGACACCAGATCCTGAACCTGCAATGTTTAACTAGTGGGATGCTAGACTCCAAGCCGATAGAAATGACAGTTCCCCAGTTGTGTTTTATGATGACACAACATCCAACCAGATACTATTGTGCAGGGCCATTCTCCCCAGCCCAGAGGATGATCGAGAGGTGGAACGTGGAGGCTTTTTTCTGATGATACAGAGACACAGTAGTATGCGCCCGTGCTCTGCATGCATGGTCTGAGGAATATGTGACGTTACAACGCGGTCATTACATTGCGGTACGTTACATCGCAGTTATTACAACGCAAGTCGTTACAATGACTTGCGCTGAAGTGTGCTGGATAAAGGAATAGTATGATTTACTATTCCAACTCCAGCTTACGTAACAGTAGGGAAGGTCTTGGAATAGTAAATCATACTATTCCTTAGTGTATAGCGCCATCCAGCGCAAGTCGTTGTAATGACTTGCGTTGTAATGACCGTGATGTAAACGTACTGTGGTGTAACAACTGCGTTGTAAAGGTCGTTTGCCTGGTCTGAGTGTCAGAGAAACCAGGCAACATATCCATTTTAGCCAAGGATTCTGTTAGATGACCTCCATCAAAATAGCTATATGAACAACTTCCACCATTGGAAGTGATGTCAGCACTGTTCAGATATAGAAGGGTAATAGAGAAAGGTCTAAATGTCTTCACAGCTTCGCAATGAGGATGAGTTGAGCCATCACGTGGCAGCAATGCTTCCTCCTCCTAGCTGTCTGTTCTTTGTCCTAGTGATGGCCTGCTAGGTGTGCCAGTGTTGTTCAAGTCCTGTCCAGTGTGGATGCCAGTTTCGAGTCAGTGTCAAAACTGTGGAGATTCTTTGTGTGATCTTCATTTGTCAATAATATAATTCACACAAAAAGTGGACCAGATGAATTTTAAAAACCAACAAGGGCCGATTCCCCACTATACAACCAGAAGACACAATAGAAGGCCCCTGGGTCTAGTACAATAATAAAGTGTTGGGGTATCCCTTTCTTAGGACGATCCCCCTCACCCAGCTGAAGGTGGCATGCTTCATCTTAGGGGATCTCCACGCACTACGAACCTAGTCGTAGTACGGGCTACAACCCCCTCTCTGAGAGGGTGAAGCTCAGGGACGTTGTGATTTCAAAACTTTTTTATTGGGTTTTAGATTGAGATACAAGAAGTATGAAATAATAAAACAATGATACAGTACAGTACCATGCATACTTAATGGAGAACATATGATAAATATTCAGATTATGTACAGAGAACAAAGGCCCCCAAAAATTAAAAAGGGGAAAGAAAAGCCAAATAGAAGAAAAGGGGGTGCAGGAACTTGTCTATGCATGCCCATTAAACAGGGGCGGGTCCATTGGTGGTAGTCTTGATTACTGCGGACGCATTAACAATGGGGTTTGGTAGGCATTTGTGAAAGCTGTGAGCCTTTGAGGTAGACCTTGATTATTAAGGCAATGGTGTGTATTCAAAAGGCAGAGGTATAGACAAGCATGGTAGAGAGTTAAGCACCAATTTGTTTACGGCAGTTCGATTATCGTATGGATAAGTTGCGCCGGGACATAATATAGACACGTAGGTGCATGGGGACTTGAAGTAGGTGAGGTAGAGATGAGAGCGATATAGGTCCAGGGGGGCGCATTCAGTAGATGAGAGCGAAAGGTCTTTGCAAAGATTTGATTTTGAAGGAGTGTAAAGCACGGTTGTGTTTCTAAGGAGGTTTTTTCGTGGCAAAGTAATTGTCTAGGGTGACCCAAATGGGTTTTGGGGTAGACTTCCAAGGTGAGTGCTGAAGAGAAATGTTGGCAGCACTTCTAATGTGAGTGACCCATTTTATGCAAGTGTTAAAGGAGACTTTGTATGTATTTTTCCAGCTGGATAGGACTATTTTGATTGCAGATGTGAGTAGTAGGTCAAGCAAGGCATTTTCTGCGGGGTTGGTTACATTACTGTCGAGAAACCCTTTAATGAGAAATGCAAATTCTTTTTTTGGGTGGCATTTGAATAGGTGTGATAGGTAGGAGAAAACCTTATCCCAAAATTGTGAGAGGACCTTGCAGTGTAGGACGAGATGAGCAATATCCCCAACCTCTTCTTTACAATTCCAACACGTAGGGTTGTCTAGGATCTTCAATGAGTGTAAGTGGGCTGGTTTCCAGAACGCTCTGTAAAGGAGCAAGAATTTAGTTTGCAAAAGTACAGGGGAGATTTTTTGGTAGGTAACTGACTTTCAAATGCGGGACCAGTCTGTGGTTGAAATGGCCTTGGAAGAGTGGTTTCCCCAAAAGGTTGTTAGGTTCTTGTTTAGTTGCGACGATTTGGGGCATAGAAGCTTGTAAAGGTAGGAAACTTGGTGGCCAGATTTGTTAATTTATCGGATAAGATTCGGTAGGATGAAACTTAGAGTTTGTGATGCCCACTTTGATGTTAAGGAAAATATAAAATTCTATTGGCTGTAGATGATATGCTGCTTGTAGTTCGGTGAAGGTAAGTGGTTGCGTGCTGGGCCCTAGCTGGTGGGGGAAGAAGATACCATGGTCAATCCATGTTTGGAGGTACAGCGTATTGCTATTATATTTAATGTGGGAGTTGTTCCAAAGTGAGGCGAAATTGGACAGTTTAATTCCAACTGATAGATTTCTATCTAGTCTTAAAAGGGAGCATTTTGTGTTTCAGAAAATATGTTTGGAGCTGTCGAGGTGTTTGGTGTTGGACGTAAGTAGTGTTACCGGGTTACTGGTATTTAGGAGGATCCGCTCTATTTCTAGCTAGACTGGGGTGTATTCACACAGGGGGGGGTGAATCCAATATGAACCCTGTTTTGCCAGAAAAGCGGATTGATAGTCCCTGAAATTGGCTAGGGTGACTCCCCCAATGGGTTGTGTAGTCTGAGTTTTTTCAAGGCAATTCTGGCTTTTTTGTCCTGCCAAATGAATTTAGAGATTGGTTTATCTATTTTAGGGGTGAACATAATTTCTATGGTCAAGATTCTGCCCCACCAAGTGAGGAATTTGGGGGACCATACAGCTAGAAGTTTGTTAGTCTTATCAAGAGTAATGACTTCATTGTGGTTAATGGTGTCAATTAGGTCGGCTCCAAATTAGATGGCCAGATATTTTATATAACCAGGTTAGCCCAGCTGAGCCCAGCGCCTCTCTTGTACAGTGAAGATTTAGGAGTTTCAACTCCGATTTATCTCTGTTAAGTTTGTATCCTGAGTGTAAGGAGTAGAGATCTAGGATAGATATGAGGGCCTGTATAGAGGGGCCAGGTTCTTCTGTCACTATCAGGATATCATCGGCGTATGCAGCTGGTTTGATGTATTTTTCCTTAAATCCTACCCCTTTGATTGCAGGGTTTTGTTTTATGTCTGATAACAGGGGTTCTAGAGCTAAAAGGAAAAGTGATAGGGTGAGTTGGCAACCTTGTCTCGTTCCCTGTTAAAGGGTAAGTGGTTGAGAAAGTGAACTATTAACCGATACAAGCAGTTGGCTTTTTATAGAGCGCCATGACCATATTGATTAAATTAGGGCCCAGGTCAAAAGATACCATTCATTGGTGTAGGAAGGCCCAAGAAACCCTGTCAAATGCTTTCTCTGGGTCAAATGTGTGGGGGATTTATTTGCTTCATCTATAAAGTGGCATAAGAGACGTGTATTTTTATTAGACATTCGGTGTTTGAGAAAGCCTACTTGAGAATTGCTTATTAGTCTGGGGAGGTATACGTTAATTCTAGTGGCTAGGATTTTCGCATATATTTTGCAGTCCAGGTTTATTAAGGAGATTGGTCTAAAGTTTTTGAGAAGGGTAGGGTCTTTACCCTCTTTAGGAATCACGATGATTATGGGTTCAGACATTGTGCCTATGACATCACCTGAGCTAGCAATATGGTTGAATAGGGACAAAAGTGTAGGTTGTAGCAAGTCCACGAAAGATTTGTAGAGCTTTGCCTTATAACTGTACGGACCAGGGGCTTTATTGTCTTTTAAATTATTAATTGCTTTGGATATTTCGGTCTGAGAAATCGGTTTAACTAAAGCTAGTTTACCTTCCTCTGACAGTTGGGGGAGTTTAGTTTTTTTGAGTTAAGATTCACATTTCACTGGATCGAAGGATTGATCATTTTGATATAGAGATTCATAACATCTTTTGAAAGTAGCAAGTATCTTCTCTGGGTTAGTATGGGCTATGTTTTATGAATCTTTAATTGATGTGATTCTGTTTTGATTTTGTTTGTGTTTGCGGTAGAAGGCTAGCATCTTGCCAGCTTTATTAGCCTTGCATAGTTTGAGACCTTTGAAATAATTTATCCATACCCCTGCTCTATCACTCAGAATCTTATTGTATTCATATTTTTTCTGCGTAAGTTGGGAGAGAGTGTTATTATCTAGTGAGTTAGCATGTGAACGTTTTAGTTGTTTTATTTCCTGTTCTAGTGAAAGCAATTTAGCATTATTTGCCTTGTTGATTTTGGTTTTAATTTCTATCAGTGTTCCTCTCAGAGTAGCTTTACCGGCGTCCCATAATGTATATAAATTAGTGTCTGGGAGGTCATTGTCTCTAAGGTAGTTCTTGATCGCATTTTCGATTTTTTCCTTATCTTCAGGGTTAGCTAGAACATCATTATTGAAGCTCCAAATTTTAGTAGATGGTTTTACGCGGCTACCACTATGAAGTGTGTTAATGCAAGAATGATTGGAAACAGGTTTTGGGAATATATTGGTCTAGTCGATCAGATGGGTGTAATTTCCCGAGATTAGAATGTAATCGATTCTAGTGTATGAATTGTGAGGGGCTGAATAGAAGGTGTAATCCCTGCTATCAGGGAATTGTAAGCGCCACATATCTTTGAGGTTGTATTTTGAGCATATCGTTTAGAGTATGTTGTGACATTTCGTAGGACCGTATTTACAGGTGGATTGGCAGTCCAAGGTGGTGTCAAGGGGGAGATTAAAATCACCGCCTGCTATGATGAGATCATCTTGAGGGAGATGGCCAATCTTATTAGACACATTTTCCCAAAAAGAGGTATAGTCCGGATTTGGGCCGTATATATTTATTACGTGAAAAGAGTCATAACCTCTCCGTAGATTTCTACTAAGGTTTCTACCATCAGTGTAAGGGATAGTTGACACGAGAGAGATATTGGAGTTTTTTGAGATTAGGCTAATTACTCAATTTTTCATATGATTTCTTGGGGAGCAGGTCATATGTGCGATCCAATTTAAAAAAAAATAAAACTTGCGTCTTTCTCACTAAGTTTGGTTTCTTGGATGAGGATAATATCTCCTTTTGTTTTTGCTAAGTAGTCCATTCTTTTGCGATGTTTGACTGGGTGATTCAGCCCTTTCACATTAAGGGAGGCAAAATTGAGATTCTCTGTAAGATTAGGTGACGTTATCGTGGGGGTATAAGCGGTGGGAAATGTTTGGGTCGTAATTTAAGAGGTCCCAGCCATCTGTACCAGGGGTGTATCTAATAAGAAGTAAATCTGTATGCAAACGAAGTTCCTCTACTCTGTTTTTTGCCCCAAAGTGTTTCAGCTTAATGAGTGCTGAGAACATAGTGGAGGAGCTACAAAAAAGAGGTAGCAAAGAGAGAAGATTCTATTGAATAGTGAGAGCAGGAGTAGAAGACTTGATATTGAGATGACCATAAGCCATTGTGTAGTCCCTGAGTTGAAGTGGGAGTGAAAATAAGAGCAAGATACACTGTAGGTGCAAAAGAAAAGGCATAAACAAATACAACTAAGGAAGCAAGAACAATAAACCCTTCCCAACCCCCTGTCCCTCCCACTCCCCCCAACCACAGAAAAATTGAGAACAGGAGATGCGCCAGCAGAATTGTCCATCTCCCAACACAGAGCAACCCTAGGTGGCTGAACAAGACATACCCTAGGAGGCTAATCAAAACATAATGACACATAAGGGCACATATAAGAAGTGTCTAGCTGATTGATGTGCGTCAGCAGGAAGAAATTTGGTTAGAGAGTGAAAGGTTGCCGGACATAACGTCATGAATACAAATCCCACTCATAACGAGAAAATGGGTAGCATGCACAAGCGAGAAAGAGGTTTGATAATAGGCTTGATAAGAAACTTACAATTGATACGAGGCATGCAGTTGATAACATTGATAACAATTTGAATGCTTAGTACAAAGGACTGTTGATGTGGCACTATGACTTCCTTTTGTTAGAAAACGAGTTATATTTTTCCATCTCTTGCGAGGCCATTTCGTCTATGAATTTTGAGAGGTGAGACGTTTCTGAGA
This sequence comes from Triturus cristatus, assembly GCF_964204655.1. Classification (NCBI taxonomy): domain Eukaryota; kingdom Metazoa; phylum Chordata; class Amphibia; order Caudata; family Salamandridae; genus Triturus; species Triturus cristatus. Next base: position 378,204,793 of record NC_140593.1, on the reverse strand, counting down.
AGATGTGTTGTTTCCCTTTTTCTGTGATTCTGAATTTGGCTGGGCCTGAGAAGGAAAATTGAATGTTCATTTCACTGAGTTTGTCTAATTGAGAAAGCCCCTCCTTGCTTCCACCGTAGGTTTTGAGAAATCCTGTGTGAATATTATTTTGTGGCCCTTCCAAGTGATTTGGCGTTTTTTGCGGGCATAGTTAAGTATAGCTTCAGCATGTTGAAACCTCAGTGGTTTGCAAACGATTGGTCTGGTCGTGTTCATTGAGGCACGTTTATAGATTGGGACTCTATGAGCTCGTTCTAGCTCCAGAACTTTGTTAAATGAGATTCCTGTAATTTGAGGGATCAATTTTTCTAGAAGGAAAACGCAGGAACCTCGGTTTAACAGACTCAAGGCGGCATCCAGTACCTATAAAAACACATAAAGGTGGTGATAGGATATGACTATAAAATATAATCCAGAGAACCCACACAGAGTATACAGTAGACTTAGCGTGTGACAAACACGAAGAAAAAAGTGAAGGTAAAAACCCTGCTATAGTATTCAAGTCGGGAGCAGAAAAGAAATGGAGTGTCTCTTTAATTAGTAAACATAAGCGCCTGGCCATGTTTAAAAGGGCAGGTGTGGCTCAAACCACAGCAAAAAATTAACTTCCACTAAATGTGCTTATGATGCCAATAGAGAGGGCGAAACATAAATATCACCAATCACGCTCAAACAGCAGTCCCAGCGGAAATGTGTATCCATAATAACAACAGGCTGTGGAATAGAAACATATGCAGCTTCATCAAGTTAACCCAGACACGGATCATGCTGGTGTCTTGTCCATTGGATTATCACCTGTAGTTACAGTAGGATTATTGCCTATAGGATTATCACCTTAAATTACAGTAGGTCACCCTTCCATCTTTCCAGTGGAAGTTCTCCTATATTGAGCTTTCACAATGTTCTAGTTATGGTTAGAACGTTGCACACTACATGTTTTCGACCTGCAATCGTTATACACCACAGTCTGATAGGTTTTTTTACTGTTTATTTTACTCTGTTTGTTAAGGTCTCCCATTTACCTGATAGGGCCCTTGCCTCCCCCCCCCCCCCTTTTTTTTTCGTGACCAGACTCATGGGATATGTGATAGGATAACTATAACACTGGATAGTGAATGCACGAGTCGATTATGGCAGCCACCTGCATTCACTAGCTATACTACATCTCCCATCTCCCTCCTGTTTGCGCATAGAACGATGAGGATCCTTCATGCGCATACAGAAGTTTAACTGCGGCTTCCTGAGCTGTCCAGTGAACGGGGACGGGACTACTGTTGGAATAAAAATCATGCTTTCACATTGTTTTATGTAAGTTAGCATTCGCTGCGCCATTTTGTGTACAGGCGCCATTTTGTATCATGAACAAAACCAATCTTTTGTGTATTCCGAGAAATGGCCTTCGCTAAGTTATGTTTCTTCAGAGCTGAGTTTTGCTAGACTAATGAATGCACTGTTTTTATTAGCGCCTACCTTTCTTTTTAGATGTAGGCCTTCTCCCACTTGTTTAGTGGCGAGCACGGGCAGAATGATCTTGACAGGTAGATAGTGTGTGCCTGGCCCCAGAATCGAAACTTACTCCTGTGTATTTTACGGTCCAGCTGCATCTTTCTGGAAAATTCCATGGTGGGCGTGCTTACATTGGTTTAAAAAATTTACATAATGTATCGTTATGCTTACTAATGTCAGTCCCTCTGCAGCACTCTTAGCGACTGGGCAGACCGGGCTCTGCTATGAGTGTACTTTGAATAAACTAATATTTGTTTGTATTCTCTACTGTCTGACCGACTCTTCATTTGGTATGGAAGGCTGAGAGGTGGTCGTGAGTGACCCGGGTTACCCTAATTGGGTCAGTTCCTTCAGTTAACCCCCGAACAGGGACTCCTTCGGGTGAACGACCCATCCCCTTCTGCGGATGGGGGGAGGTCAAGGCCATCGTCGGGTCGGACGGACGGATCAGGGATCCCTGCACGAAGAGTTCCTGGTACTTGCAGCTGCCCGGCCGGATGGTGCCTTTCTCAGTGGTCATTCGACTTGAGTCCTGAAAGGCAAAAGCCTTGGATCTGACCGTTTGGTCTGAAGAGTCGGCAGTGGAGAATAACTTTGTTTGACATGCATATATCAGTTGAGTTTGTTTTGGTTCTTTGTGGATATGGTACCATTTTGGTTTGTATTTGTTACGGTCTAAGGACTGTTTTGGGGATAAAAACAGTTGCAATTGTTTTGCTAGGGATAACATAGTGAACTTGTTTTCTTTTCAGAATGCCTAGTATAAGCAAGGTGTTCTGTTTGTGTTGTTGTTCTACTGATGCTCAATTGGAAGAAAGTCAGCCGGCGCCTCCAGAAGGCCCTCCGAATTTTGATATGTATGTGAAGCATGGTCTTGGCCCTATTATGTTTAGTACATTATGGCACAAATATACGAGGGACAATGCTGAGTTACAATGGCTGTTGACAGGTTCTTTCGATGAACAAAAGATTGAGTATTTACAAGAACAGTTGTTCAAGAGACGGAGTAGGCAGTCTATGTTTGATTCTCTTAGGACATGACAGAAAGCAGCTAGGCAGAAGCGATTGAAGGCAGAGAAGGAAGCTCGGAAAGGAAGGATGCAGATGTTCCCTCAGAAAGCGGTTGCCTATGATAGGGAGAAACAGGAAAAAGGTGTTGAATGTGAAGATAGGTTTCGATTACAAATTGATAAATCATATGTGGTTCAGGAAGAAGATGATATTTTTGTGGAAGAATTGCTAGACAGCCGACCCCCACCTCCATATGCCCCACAAAGAATATATCCCACTGTTACGGTGCCCTCACACCGGCCCATTACAGTTGTGTCTACTGTTTCTGCCCCTGTATCTACTGTTGTTGTTTCAACGGCTGTGGCTTTGGCTCCACCTCCTCTTCTTCCTTCGGTTTCTTTGCCATCTGCGGCAACTACGACTGTTAGTACCCCTGCTACACCTATTGTCTCAGCGTCCCTTTCGCCAGCTCTTTCTTCTGTGACGCAACCATCAGCGACAATAGTGCCTGTTACTTCTGTTGCTTCTCCTACTATTGTTTTACATCCCCGACATTGGTTAGTAGTGGGACACCGGTATGTGGCTTTGAGGATAGGGACTGGATGAAATTTAAGGAGTGCATGGAACCGTTAGTGCGATCTGATGTGGGAGATGAGCGAGAAACAGGTAATAGCTAATCAGGCTGCACAGTGGGCCCGTAATCCCCTTTATAGTGTAGGGGACGTCTGGGCGACTATGAGAGATTTTGAGCCTTTTATACAACAGCATGCCCTTAAACATATGTTTGCAACCTTAATTGGTATTTGGCAGCAGTGTTTTGAAGCGGAAGCGCCTCAATTGTATATGATATTAGAGATCAGGTTATATCAGTGAATTGGGGCTAGGACAGCTGTTTTCTAATGTTGCAATAATAATAGCTTATAGGGGAAGATTACATGAGAAAAGTCCCAGGTCAGTGTCTCAGTTTCCCATGAAAGAGGTTCATCCCATATATCACTCCGAGATACCAGAATTAACAGAATGGTCGCTGCAACTTTACTGGCGCTGCAGTGGCGGCCAGGTTTCAGGAGCAATGGGTTTATACTCCGTGGAAAAGAAGTGAAGTACTGTCGCTTAAGATTCATTTACCTGACCCTAGAAAAATCCTAGTGCGTATTATAAAGAATTGACTGAAGCAGCTTCTTTCACTGTAATGACTCTTGCTGATATTGGAATGTTTTTTGGTTTACTGGTTCCGGTTGATATCTGGAGGCAGGTGCACGTGCAAGATCTTATTGTGGAATTGGAAGGTACATGGGATCAAATTAAAGCATGGGACCGGGGAGATAGCCAGGTGACAAGCCTTTGGTGGAAATGTTGGCGTTGCCAGGCCTCAATATTACCTAAATGCATTCCCTTATTCCGCTGAGAAAGGTAGATCGGGATAAATTATCAGCTTGTTGACAAAAGAAAGACAAGAGTGTCTCTGATTTTTTCACTCTGTTTGAAGGTACGTTTTTGGATTACAGTGGGCAGGATTTGTTCGTTGTTCGTCAATAGATGTGCTTCTAATTTGCTTCCTGAAATTGCAACTCAATTGCAGACCTCTAAAAGTACTTGGTCCACCTCTCCCCCTTCTGTTATTTTGAATATGGCACAGTATTTTGAACATAGTGATAATGAGGAGAAAGAGAGGACAGAGAAAAGGCACAAGGATTTAAAGACAAAGGTGTTGTTACAGCAGGCTTTTAGAGTGAATGGTAGAGGACGTGGTGGTTCTGCCTGACAGCTTCCACGAGCTAGTAGGCAGCCGAATACGATGCCTCCGGTGCCAAATAAGTGTGCGTATTGTAAAGAGGAGGGTCACTGGCGTAGCGAGTGCCCCGTGCTATTGCAGAGGGTGGCGGTCACTAGAGGACGGGGTTCTCGTTGACGAGGTCGTGGAGCTGGTGGGGCTGATAGGGCTCAGAGCGCTGCAGCCTAACAGGGTTGTTCTTTTTTTTTTTTTATGTCCTCATTAGCCTCTGACCCCAGCAAACTGGTGATCTGCAGGTCTCCACTGTTACTCACTATGGAGAGGTAGGTTTCTCAACTCTAGAAAGATTTCTCTTTCGCCGGCCTACCAGTGGTACATCCGCATCCAACCTGTTGCTAACCTTTTATTGTGTATAGGTTGGTCATGCTCCCTACTTATTCTGATAAAATCAGAGACCAGTAATGGACAGAACCCACCTCCAAACACCCTTATCTGTTGACCCAAAGATACGGAGGGGGAAACCTGACCATCCTGGTCTAGGAGCTTTTTCCGTGGGCCTAATCATTGGACGTAAAAGAAAAGAGGGAAAAGGGCTTTACCAATGACATGAGTAGAAATAATTATTTACTCTGTTGTTGTATGGACTGTGTGCCAATTTAATAAACAGTCCCAGATTGCTTTCTGTTTACTATTTTTCAGCCTAGCTAAGTCTATTATCGATGTTTTGTATAGTGATGAAAGCCATTCTGAAAAACAAAAAAAATAAAAAAAAATAAAAAATGGGCAGAGGCTTCCCCCCCCACATATTCAGAATGGCTTTCATCACTATACAAAACATTGATAATAGGCCTAACAGGGTTGTTCTGATAATAAATATTTTGATCACCCTCGGAATGGACAGTACTACCATGATGACTATGATATGGATGAAGCGACGGGAATGTCTTATAGCTAGGACAGCCAGGGACAGAGTGGGGGACCAGTTCAGATACCTGTAGACTAGCATGGTCCTTATGTAACAGCGGAACTGCAAGGTTCAACTAAGGAAGTTTTGGTGGACACAGGTGCAACGAAAAGTTTTGTTTCTCGAAGCATGGTCCCTGGGGCGGCTCTGTCTGGCCATAATAATGTTTCGGTAGGTTTATCTAGTATACCGGTTGTAAGCCCCATTTCAAGACCCCTTGCATTGGCCATTGCTCCTTTTACTGTGGATTCGCTATTCCTGCTGACATCTAATTGTGGTGAAAATTTGATGGGTTTGGATTTGTTGAAGAAATTGCATGCTACGATTTATTGTTCTCCAGCAGGTGTCTATATGAGAATGGGTCCAGATGTAGTGCGCTGTAAACAGTGTTCAAAGATGCGCCCCTTCCTGTTGAATTTAAAGTCCTGCCACCCACTTTGTGGGTGACAAGTAATACAGATGTGGGACTGTTGCAGATACCACCAGTCTCAATACAGGTCAAGTATGGCACTTTTTTGCCTTGTATACTTCAGTATGAAATACCTTAGGTGAGCGAGCCTTATTGCAATTTATACAGTACTTGATTAAGAAAGGAGTGGTTGAGGAGACCACAGCTAATATTTGTAATAGCCCTATTCTTCCAATTCTTAAGCCCTCAGGTTCTCCTGACATTTCAACTCTTTTGACCATGATTCCTTCTTCTGCTACATTTTTTACTGGTATTGATTTGAAAAATGTGTTCTTCAGTATTCCTATTCACCCAGATAGTAGCTATCTGTTTGGGTTCACTCTAGCTGGTAGGTGCTTTAGGTTCTGTTGAGCTCCTCAGGGCTATACGGAGAGTCTGAGCATTTATAGTCAGGCCCTGAAAGGTCAATTTGATTCCCTTTCGCTTCCCACAGGTAATGTATTGGTGCAGTATGTTGATGACCTCCTTATTGCTTCTGATACTGAGCAGGATTGTAGAGATAGTACTGTTAAACTGTTATTGCATTTGGCTCAACACGGACACAAGGTGTCCCTTTCTAAGTTTCAGTATTGTCGACAGGAGGTCACCTACTTAGGTCACCTGCTGTCGGAGGAGAGTAGGAGATTGACCCCTGAGTGCATCAGTACCATTGTTAAAATGCCCATCCCACAGACTCAGAAAGATGTGTGTGCTTTTATAGGTATCACTTCCTACTGTCAGCAGTGGATACCTTACTAATTAAACCTTTGCTTGCACTACCCACTAAAGACGTGCATGAGCCCCTGCCTTGGCTGCATGAATGTCAGCAGTCTTTTGAGCAAGCGGCTCTAGTACTCGGTACTCCCGACTAGACATCCTAGAAAATGTTAAAGGGATGGAGAGTGGGAATTGGAGTTGGTCACTCTTTGGTGGGTGTGGCTGGGTTCTTGAAAGAGAGATTTATTTCATTGTGATTCTGGTTTCCTGTTGTGTTCTAGTCCAGTGCCTCCCCTCATGTTGCTCTTATTGCACTACTCTTCTTGCCCCAATTAATGAGCTTGACTGGAGTGTGTGCCTGGCCCCAAAATCAAAACGGACTCCTTTGTAATTTACGGTCCGCTGCATCTTTCTGGAAAATTCCATGGTGGGCGTGCCTACATTGGTTTAAAAAATTTACATGACCCTATCAGGTCCCTTAGGTCGGGAGACAAGGTTCTCCTTGTGGTCCCTCGGGTGAGGAAAACAAGGCTCGGCGGGAAATCTTTCTCCTACCTCGCTCCCTTCTATTGGAATCAACTTCCCATCAACTTGAGACAGTGCCCTGACTATTTGCGTTTTAAAAAACTTCTCAAAACTGTCCTATTTCCTTAAGGTCTCTCTGTCTGGCTAGTGCAAATCCTTAGCGCAGAGATACCCCTGCGGGGGTGATTCAGGCACGGTATTAAACCTATAAATAGAAATAAAATAAATAAATACAAAATGTATCGTTATGCTTGCTGATGTCAGTCCCTCTACAGCACTCCTAGCGACTGGGCAGACGGCTCCGCTCTGAGTGTACTTTGAATAAACTACTATTAGTTTGTATTCTCTACTGTCTGACTGACGCTTCGTTTGGTATGGAAGGCTGAGAGGTGGTCGTGAGTGACCCGGGTGACCCTAATCGGGTCACTTCCTTCACTACGTTAGGACCGCGTCTTTCCTTCAACAAGGTATGAGCATATACTCTCTCTCCCATTACTTGATTTTGGCACCTAGATGACACCACAGTTTAGTTGGGTGTCGCTGTCGTGGTCTGCATGTTGTTTTTGGTATACCCGGCATTTTAATGTGGTGGTCACTGGCATGATCTGTGTCTGGGTTAACTTGACCAAGCCGCATATGTTTCTATTGCACTGCCTGTTGTTATTATGGATACACATTTCAGCTGTGACTGCTGTCTGAGCGTGATAGGTGATATGTATGCCTCGCGCTCTCTATTAGCATCATAAGCACATTTAGTCAAAGTGAATTTTTTGCTGTGGTTTGATCCACACCTGCCCTTTTAAACATGGCCGGGCGCTTATGTTTACTAATTAAAGAGACATACTCCATTTCTTTTCTGCTCCTGACTTGAATACTATAGCAGGGCTTTTACCTTCAATTTTTCTTTGTGTTTGTCACACGCTAAGTCTACTGTATACTCTGTGTTGGTTCCCTGGACTAAATTTTATAGTCATATCCTATCACCACCTTTACGTGTTTTTATAGATACTGGATGCTGCCTTGAGTCTGTTAAACCGAGGTTACAGGTATCTACGCATTCACCCGACAACTCAGGTAGGTGCTGTATATTACGCTTACACTAGATTAGATTACATGCACTGTAACTATAATCATACATACTAGGGGCTGTGTGTATGACTGTTGTTAAAACGCACTCATTATTGTTTCTCTTTCTATGGAGTTTTCTGACCAGTACATTCTACGTCTCAGTGACATATCACTCCACCTACTGGTTTTGTCTAAACACTTTACCTCAGTTTCAAGGCTATACAAGTGGTTATTGGCACCTCACTTTTTGCACTTCCTTTTGGTCCTGATGAAAACAGCTGCATCCGTACGGGGAGCACTAGGCTGAAGCATGCCGACCTCTCCATCATTTTGACAGTTTAAATTCCCCTCTGTCATAGTTACTTTTCTCTTAATCCTAGCCTATGAATGCATCATTAAAATTGTTTAGCATATCATAGAGCTAGTTTTAGTCACTTTCACTTGTTCACTTACCCCCCTCCCATACCCTGCTCATCTAGAGGTTTAGTATACCTCATTATCTCTATCAAAACATCCATGAGCTCCTCCCTCTCAGAGAGGGGGTTGTAGCCCACATTACGACTAGGTTCGTAGTGCGAGGAGACCCCTGTGATGAAGAATACCACTTTTGGGTGAGTGAGAGGAATCGCCCGAAGAAAGGGATACCCCAACACTTCATTTTTGTCCTCGACCCAGGGCCCTTTTATTGCGTTTTCCATCTACATATGTCCCCCATGAAATGGGTGGAGGCAATAGTTTTGTTCACTTTAATCATTATCTTTTTTGTTTCTTTGAAGGTCATTGCGGGGTTTCCCTTCTTGTTGTCACCCTTTCTGGTGCAGCCATTCTAGGCAAGATTTTCTCTATTAGAGTTGTTTTTTCAATTTCCTACCCCATTGATGTTCGTGTTACCTCTGCGACTGACTGTTACAAGTGAAAAAGATCACATTTTTCCTACTAAATTATTTAGTGGCATACACACTGAGGTGGCTGCCTAGCTAATATAACCTGGTTGTCATGTCCAAAAGTACTACGTTGTATATTCAGATAATTATTGTTTTTCAGCATTACATAATTTCAAGAGTCATGTGTCGCTGAATTATTCCTCTGAGAGAAACGAAAATGGCAGAATGGTTGAAATATCCACTCCTAATACTTCTGGATCGCATTGCAGGCCATTGTCTTTTGCTTACTGTGCTACACCAGACAGGAAATAACCATTTGCATGTCAGCATTAGCCTGCTCCAATTAAAACAATCCAGCTCAGATATCTAGGCAATCTCCCCCCTAAATACGAGTACAAGCAATCATAATGCGGCTTCAGTCTTGTTGTTTCTCATCAGTGACGTACAGTATGAGTCCTGTAGCAAAATGAGCTTTGGGACCCATTTCTGTGTATATCTGTCAACTTTAGGTGTCCCACAGAAAGAAACAAAAAAGCAATGGATGGATGTGTGAAATCAATTTCAGCAATTGTTCATTACTCTGCGCTGCGTTACAGTCCATCCTTTTTTTGCTCACTGTGCCACTCCAGATAGAGAGCTACCTTACGCAAATCAACCGTGGGCCTGCTTCAGTAATAATCTAGCCCAAAGTGTTAAGCCATGTCCCCTTGTCTATGAATGCAAATGTAGTCTCACTCTTTTTGCACCTCATCAGGAAGTTGCAGCATAATTCTTAGAGTTCAGTGGGCTGGGAAAACATGTGTTATAATACCATCACGATTAGGGCGTAAAACAGAGAGGAACAAAAAAGTGATGGGCGAATCCCTAAATTAATCATAGTCGCAGATGTTTACTCCGAGTTGCTCTTCATTCTATCATTTTCTTTTGCTCAATGTTCCATTCAAGACAGGCAGCAACCATTTGACCCTGCTCCTATAAGAAAAATCCAGCCCACATTTATCCAGTTCACAAAAGAGCATACAAATCTGAGGGTGTGAAAGAACAGGAGGGAGTTAGAAATACTTCCAGACAATTTCTGTTCCCACCACCCTGAGATGATCATTTTCATTGATTGGATTGTGTGGACTGGGCAGCCTTTCCCAACTTCCTTCCACCATCCATCTCACCCCTGGGGACATGTTCCCTGCAGCCCTGTAGTCAATTCTGTCTTGAGTTGTGGTTGGGATTTGATGGTTTTTGGAAGCCTCTCCTCTCCTGCCCTGCCAACTGACTGCTATCATATCTATTAGTGGAATTGACATCAGGTTGACTGGGGTCCTAGCGTATCTTGTGCTGTGTTCAATTTCACTCTAGTCTATATGACCTGGTCATATTTAAGGATGTATTGTCACTCTGTCATCATATCTTGGGAGTGGGAGTAGGCACATTCACAAGAGGGATGAGCATAAAAAGGATGAGGACGTGGCACGATGGCATAGTAGGGATTGACTCAACAGAATGTTGTGACACTCGAGGGAAACGCCTTAACAACGAGGGCTCAGCCATGCGTGCTGTTTCCCCACAAGCTGGGGGTATTTTTTAGGGCTCAGATGGGGTTCGGGGTTGTTTATAGGGGGAAAAGGGACAGTTTTCTAAGTGCTGGGGCAGTTTTAGGCCTCAGGACCGGATGGGGCTGGGTCAGGGTACCCTAGGGTTGTAGGGGCCAATTTTGAAAGCTCAGTGTGGGAGAGGCTGCGGTCGGGGTCGTTTTTGGGGCGTGGGGTTAATTTTTAAGGCTCAGTGCAAGTCAGGTGGAAAAAGGGCAGTTTACAGGGCAGGGGGTAGGGGTATGATCTTTAGCATGCATGTCTCTTTACCCATCATGTCTTTACCACGAAATTGCGTGGTAAAGGGATGTGTGGTAAAGGCATGAGTGGTAAAGACGCGGTAGTGGTTGAGACCGCGTGGTACAGGCATGTGTTGCTTACTGCTGCGCTGTACCATTATACAACCAGCACAGGAGCACAGAGGAATTTAAGTTTAGGATACAGCCAGCTTGGGGGATTGATGTACTAGAGAGATAGAGTGGAACGGTTATTGAGGGAGATGGGGTCATGCATCAATAGTTAGTGAGTTACCAAGGCAGAATATGGTTGTGGAACTAAAGCACAAAGGAGGTGGAGGGCGAGGGGAGCCATAAGAATCGATACACATGTTGGATTAGTGAATTGTGGCACAAGATCCCCTGTGTGGCATTGCTAAACAGTAATGGGCCTTGGCAGAAGTGTAATGGGGTGGCAGTGGCTGCAGCATAAGGGGGAGGGTAGCCATGGCACAAGTTGAGTGAGTGAAATGTGGCACAGTAGTTAATTGGCAAGGCAGAAGAGGGATTGTTGGAGTGTGGTACAAGTGGGACGAGGATCTTTGTTACTGGACTGATGACAAAGGATGGCAGACTGAGGCCCGTGTGGTGTGGAAGGCTGACATACAAGCGGGGTTAGTGAGGGGACACAGGCAGAAGATAAATTAGTGGGGACTTTGGTAGAGGATTTAATGGTTGAAGACTACTGTACATCTGATTTTCTAAATTGTGAACTGTTAACTGAAGTGGATCCTTCTTATTCAGGAAATTAGAACCTTGGTGTGCGTGTGAAAGTGTATGAATGAGTAGTACATGATTGAGTGCTGGTAGCAGATGAACTTAAAGTCTTTGCTGTTCCTGAGACTTCTTGTACTGGGGCAAGCTCTACCTCAAACCATTGGAGAAACTCACTGAAAGAAGTTGCAGAAAGTTCAGTCCAGTCCTTTCATTGCCCAAGACAGAAGCAGCCACTGCAGGCCAACACAGCAAAGCACTTAGCAAAGTGGTAGTTCCTTCTCACAGCTTCTCCAGCTCTTCTTCTTGGCAATCTTCTTGGTCCAAAAGAGTTCTAAAGTTCTGGGGTTGGGGCCCCAATATTTATTCTAAGTTTCTCTTTGTTCTCTCAGGCAGAGAGGCTCTGTGCCTAGCCCAAACCAGTTCTGTCCTCTCTGGCCCAGCTTCCCTGCAGGAGGTGGAGACGGCATTGTGTAAGGCAGACCAGGCCAATTCAGGTGTAAAGAAATCTCCTCCCTCTACACTAAATGCAGCCCAGGTCTATTCATCCAGGAAAGGCTCCCCCCCAGTGGCTGTCTACAGTGAATGCACACCCCCAGCCCCTGTCACTCCAAAGCCAGACAGTCAATCCACAATCCAGCAGAGGCACAATGGATGGCTAAGCAAGATAATACGTACTTTCTAAAAGTGGTATTTTCAAACACAGAAAATAAAAATCATCTTTACTAAAAGATGCATTTTTATATTCTGAGTCCAGGCATACTAGACTCAATTATTCTATCTCGTCCCAATGGGAAGTTATACTTGTGAGCTGTTACAAAGTATCTCCGTGTCACGAAACAAGAATCGCGGGTAACACGTACCTTATTGAATGCTGCCACCTCAGTGAGTTCCTTGGGCGCTTGGAACAATAATTGGGGGAAATACAAAGGATTATACTAAGCGCTAGTAAGGTGGTGGCTAGCACAAGAAGAAGGCGGAATCAATCTAGTTCGCGTGCCTTGAACTACTCTTCCCATGATATATTGTGTAGGTGTCGGCATTGACGCAACGCGGTCCTGTTCGTAACACCGGAAGAATAAAAGTACAGGGAAAGGAAGAGACTGATGCAGATAATTCTCAGACTCGAAGCCCGTTGTTAGATCTGTGCTGTAAGGGTGTAGGATGAGACCACTCAACGTTCCTGTATTCTGGCTTCTTTTTCATGATATTTTATGGCTAAACCTGGATAAATGGTGTACGGAGGAGTACACCGAGTTTTCGATAACCAATTGATACTCTCCTCAGAGACTGAAGATTAAGACTGCTGCCTCCATATATCTTCGTTCTTTTTTGATATAGTGGAGCTACATGAAATGATATCTCTTTCTTACTGATACCTAAAAGTAGCTTTCAAAAAGCGGCCAATACATTACCCTATTCTTTGGAAACTTCTATACCTTTAAGTGTTCATGCAGTTCTCTATGACCAAGAACACTACGATTACATAGAAAAACGTGTTTTGTTTTATAAGCTGGAATATTTTGAGTTACACTTGATTTACGCTATGACATGAATACGCATATGGGTTGTTTTTAATTCTGCTAAACATTATATGTCTTTGGCCATTCCTAACAGGGGTGTCTAGAGATTCCAGTGGTTGGGTTCTTCCCCCTGTGATGCTAGGCTGGCAGAATTATAGGCAGGTTGAAATACACATGGAAACCAAACTACATGAGGTAGTTGTATGAAATTGCGTTTCGGTAGTAAATTTCTTTGTTTTGTCTCCTTTAGCACCTACATACCTACAGTGTCCTACTGGATCCAAGCATATAGGATGAGAAAGGCTTGATGAATTGTAATTGTTACTCCTTAACTATATCTCGTCCAGTTGTGTTAAATGTATTTATTACAGATAGCAGTAAGAATAAGCATTGTACTGATATATAATATCAGTGGTAACTGATGATATAGTAATATATGCTTTGTTCCTCTTTTCAGGGCTCCTTCCCCGCTGTTCCCTCCCTTACCTTCCCTCGCTTGATCAGCTCAATCCTCCGTGCTATCAGAGCAATTCGGAGTTGAGGGTGACGAGAGGTGGATTCACTTTGAGCAACAAACTGATCCTGGAAGGCGATCAATAGTACATGACAGAATAATCTTACCAGGGGCTTTTCTCTCTCCTGGGTGGTTCAGGTGCAGTGATAGCCACCTTGGAGGATGTTCTAGCAGCGCTATCGGTAGTCCAGCAAGAAGTTACCGCATCACAGACTGAAACAGCAGCCCTGCAAGAGAAGGTAGGCCTTATGCAGAAAAATCTTTTGATGTGCAGTCTGGACGCCCAAGTGGGGGGGGAGGGGTCCTGGCAAACTGGAAGTACATTTCCAACCCTTCCAGTTACTGTGGAGATTCCTTCCCCCATACCCTGGGCAGCTCCTGAACGTTTTCAGGGGGATGCTGCTAAAGATCAGATATTCATGACCCAGATCATGTTACACTTTACATGTAGACCCCGTGCCTTTCCTACTAACCAAGCCAGGGTGGCTTTTATGATATTGTATCTAACAGGGGATGCCACTTAATGGACAGTTCCTATGGTGCATAGGGATGGCCCTTTGTTGTATGATTGGGAGGAGTTCAGAAAGGAGTTCAAAAATGTATTTGCTTGTAAGTCTGCTTCTTTTTCTGCTGATAGGGTACTACTTGAGTGAAAACAATGGAATAAAGACCTTGTGGTATATATTAATACGTTTCAGCGTTAAGTAGCAGAAACTCATTGGCCAGGTGAGAAAATAGCTGCCTTATTTTATCAGGGGCTGAAAGATGAGCTAAAGGATGTTTCTGATGGATACATCTGCCAGTGGATTCCTCACCTTGTGAATATCCCCTGCGCCAGCAACATTCGGAAACTTTTGTAGCAGTCCACGCCGATGAGGTCGAAGACGACGTCACAGAGGCACGGCTCTGCTCGCGACTCCGCTGACGTCACCGGCTCCATAAGAAGACCTCCTCGGCGTGATGACGTCAGTTCCCTTTTGTCCGCGCCGACGACGCCAACGGATTTCGGGAATCGTTACTGGTAGCTTTACCTGTTACTTTGTGTTTATTCCGAAGTTTCTCTGTCTTTCTTCGAGAATGTCGGCAAGGAAGTCTGGTTTCAAGCCTTGCCGTGAATGTGGCAAACACATGTCCATCACTGACCCGCATGACAACTGCGTTTGGTGTTTGTCATCGGACCACGATGTTGAAGGATGTTCGTGTTGCAGGAAGATGAGCTCGAAGGCTCTTAAGGAAAGAGAGGCAAAGCTCTTTATCGCCCGGATGAAGAAAAAGGAGAAAAGAGGTAGAAGAAGATCCAGGTCGAGGTCGAGGTCGGCTTCCAAGTCGACTTCGGGACATGCTTCAAAGAGCAAGAAGCATAAGAAGAAGAGGAGGCATTCGTCTCATCATAAGGCCTCGACGTCGAAGTCTAAATCACCTGCTCGGCGTCGAAGGGAGTCAGTGTCTCCTTCTCCTGTCCCGGCTTCGCCTCTTGCTCCTTCTCCTGTGTCTTCTCCGGCTCCGGCTGAATCGCCGGTGCCGGCGTCCTCTCCGGCGCCGATGGCTTCTCCAGATCCTGCAGGTCCTTCGGCTCCGTCTCCGACTCCGGCCCAGGATGAGGATGATCAGGCTCCGGGTGAGTCTGTGATGCCGCAAGTTCCATCGTCGGCGCCGGCTGGCCCGAGTCCGGTGTTACCTGACCAGTATCCGGCTTTCCCTAATCCAGGTCAGGACCCCTCGCATTATCTCAATGCGATGTACGGGGTGTTTTCTCGGGCCATGTATACCTCTGGTGCACCTATGGGTCCGATGGCTTTTAATCTGGGAGTGCCGCAGGTTTATCCTCAAGCACCGTTTATGCCTTTCTTCCCAGCGACGCCGTCTTGGCAGATGCCGGCGCCGAGAACATCGACGCCGGTTCCCTCTTCACCGGCGCCGACTCGACCTCGTTCGATGCCGGCTGCTCCAGCTGATCCGCGTTCGACGCCTCTGCTGGCGCCGTCGGATTCGATCACGGCGCCGCCGACGCCACAGGTGCGGATCCGTTCCAGAAGGGAGGCGCAGAGAGTGCTGGAGGAGAGGCGCTATCTTATGGACGAGGCTGAAAAGGGGGAATTGGTCGAATCCGATGAGGTGTTTGACGAGTTGAAGGAGGCAAGTGGGTTGGATTTGTCTCCGGAGTGGGAGATCACTTCTCCATCGGATGAACCTTCTAAAGACGCGGCACCTTATCATGCTGTAATCAGAAAGGCTGCAGAGTTGTTGGACCTTCAATTGCCATCTGTTGAATTCAAGTCTAATATCTTGACTGAGGTGTTGCACTCTCCAACTGCGGTGTCAGAGCCGCTGTTGCCTTTAATGAAGCAATATTGGAGCCTGTGTTGGATGTGTGGCGCAAGCCTTTTTCGGCTCCTGCGGTGTCCAAGGTGGTTGCAAGGAGATATAGGGTGGCTCCAGGGGATCCTGAGTTTTTGTCATCACACCCTTCACCTGAAAGCCTGGTCGTTCAGGCTGCTTGTTCTGGACGTTCAAAAGGTGCGTTTCCTCAAGTCCCAGGGGACAGAGAGGCCAAGAAGGTAGACCAATCGGCCAAGAAGGTCTTTTCATCAGCCAGTATGGCATTAAAATCTTCTAATGCGACTTGCTTATTGGGGCGCTATATCCATGCGCTTATGGATTCAGCTAAAAAGTTGGCACCGAAGCTGTCAGAGGAGGATAGAGCAGGCTTCCATGAAGTACTATCGGATGCCCTGGCGGCCTGGATACAGCAGACTCAGTTGCCATGGTCATGGGGTCTTCAGTCGCCACCAGGAGGGGTGCGTGGCTTAAGTCCTCCGAATTCTCTTCTGATGTCCAGTCAACCTTGTTGGACTTACCTTTTGATGGGTCTGGTCTGTTCGGGAAGAAGGCTGATGCTGCTCTCGAGCGCTTCAAAGAGAGTAAGGCTACGGCTAGGTCGTTGGGCCTTCAATCCCAGCCGAGAGGTACTTTCAAGAGGTACAGAGGTTTTGGTAGGGCGAGTTTTCGTTCTTATAGACCAGCCCAGCAGCAGC
This sequence comes from Triturus cristatus, assembly GCF_964204655.1. Classification (NCBI taxonomy): domain Eukaryota; kingdom Metazoa; phylum Chordata; class Amphibia; order Caudata; family Salamandridae; genus Triturus; species Triturus cristatus. The sequence goes on along the minus strand of NC_140593.1, from coordinate 378,188,249 downwards.
AGCAGCAGCAGCAGCAGCAAAGTTCCAAGGGATATAGAGGAAGACTTAGAGGTCGCTCACGTGGCCGTCAACTCTCCTCCTCCTCTTCCTCTTCCTCAGCCCCTCCCACCACCGCAAAACAGCCCTAGATTCGGCATTCCGGATCATGCTGGTCCTGTGGGGGGCCGGCTTACCCATTTTCTACAAGATTGGGAGTCTGTAACTTCAGATCTCTGGGTTCTGGATCTTGTAGAAAATGGGTACGCCCTTCCCTTTCGGGAATTCCCTCCAAATTACCCTCCTTGCCAAGGGGTTTGCTCGGAGGACCACCGTCTTCTCCTACAGGAGGAAGTCCTGAAGTTGTTTCAGAAAGGTGCGATAGAGGTGGTTCCGGAGCAGGAGAGGGGTCAGGGATGCTACTCCCGGTATTTTCTGATCCCGAAGAAGGACGGCCGATTGCGTCCGATATTGGACCTCAGAATCCTGAATTTTTACCTGAAACAGGAGAAGTTCAAGATGCTCACCCTTGCGCAGGTTCTTCAGGCGCTGAATCAGGAGGATTGGATGGTGTCGCTCGACTTTCAGGATGCGTATTTTCACATCCCCATTCTGAAGTCGCACAGGAAGTATCTCCGGTTCACGGTAGGGTCGCAGCATTATCAGTTTGCGGTCCTCCCGTTTGGTCTTACTTCGGCACCTCGAGTCTTCACAAAGGTGATGGCAGTGGTGGCAGCCCATCTCAGAAGGTCGGGAATTTCGGTTTTCCCTTATTTGGACGACTGGCTGATCAAGGCGGAGTCGTCGGAGAAGGTGCTGTGCCATCTGCGGGATACAACTCAGTTGTTGTTCAGATTGGGTTTTTCGATCAATGTGCCCAAGTCTCACCTGGTGCCCTCTCAGCGCAACCTGTTCATAGGTGCGGTACTGGACACTACTGTGTGTCGAGCATTCCCTCCTCCTCAAATGATTCTCGACATTCAGGAAATGATTCCTTTATTTTACAGCGGAGCGGTCGTTCCAGTTCTGAAGGTCCTTCGCCTGCTCGGTCTGTTCGCCTCCTGCATCCTGTTGGTCAACCATGCACGCTGGCACATGAGGGCGCTCCAGTGGTGCCTCCGCAAGCAGTGGTATCAGCACAAGGGAGATCTCAGGGAGTCTGTGAGGATCTCCAGAGAAGCTGCAGCGGATCTATCTTGGTGGAGCGTGGAGGGCAATCTGTCCCAAGGAAAGCCCTTCCATCTACCTCCATCGGTGGCCACGGTGATAACGGATGCATCCACTCTAGGGTGGGGTGCTCATCTGGGGGATCTGGAGATCAAGGGTCTTTGGTCTCCGGAAGAAAGGTTGTTGCACATCAACCTTCTGGAATTACGGGCGATACGTTTGGCACTCAAGGCCTTCCTTCCTTCCTTTCGCGGTCAGTCGATTCAAGTCCTGACAGACAACACGACCGCGATGTGGTATATAAACAAACAGGGAGGTGTGGGGTCTCTTTGTCTCTGCAGAGAGGCCCTGCGTCTATGGTCCTGGACTCAGGACCATCGGATTTGTCTGATGGCAAATCATCTGGCCGGAGTTCTGAACGTGCGTGCGGACAGTCTCAGTCGGCAGTTCTCCGCCGATCACGAGTGGAGGCTTCATCCAGAGGTAGTTCTTCACGTCTTTCGGATGTGGGGAACTCCTCGGGTGGACCTGTTCGCCACTCACGAGAATGCTCACTGCCCGTCATTCTGCAGTCTCCAGTATCCTATGCAGGGAGCGTTGGGGGACGCGTTTCAGATAGATTGGAGCTCACAACTCCTTTACACGTTTCCTCCCATACCCTTGATTCCTCGGGTTCTGAGGAAGATTCGCCAAGACCGGGCCCAAGTCATATTGATCGCCCCGGATTGGCCAAGAAGGGTGTGGTACACAGATCTTCTCCACCTCTCCTCGTGCCCTCCGCTCCGTCTCCCTCTCAGGGCAGACCTCCTCTCGCAGTCGGAGGGGCAGGTTCTACACCCCCACCTCCAGAGCTTACACCTTCATGCCTGGAGATTGAACGGGGCAACCTGAATTCTTTCTCTCTCCCGCCGGATGTGGTGGACGTTATTTTATCGGCCAGGCGACACTCCACCAAATCAATATACTCCTATAGATGGTCTAAATTCGTTCTCTGGTGCGGAGAGAGGTCAATTGATCCCTTGAAGGCTCGTTTGTCTAATATTTTACAGTTTGCCCTTTCTCTTGCTCAGCAAGGCTTTGCTGTGGCTACTGTAAAAGGATATTTATCTGCTTTGTCGGCTTTCCTATGCCTGCCGGATCAGCTGTCCTTATTTAAATCACCTATTGTGCTTAGGTTTCTCAAGGGCCTTACGAATAAATTTCCTCCTACTTCCTTTATTGTACCTCAGTGGGACTTAAATCTTGTACTGACTTATCTTATGGGTTCTCCCTTCGAGCCCTTACATAAGTGTCCCTTGAGACTGTTGTCTTTTAAGACAGTGTTCCTCATTGCAATCACCTCGGCAAGGAGGGTAAGTGAGCTTCAAGCTCTTAGTTCAAAACCCCCATTTTTGACTGTGCATGCTGAACGAATGGTGCTCCGGACCAGGGCTGCGTTTTTGCCTAAAGTGGTAACTCCCTTCCATCTGGGGCAGTCCATTACCCTTCCTTCCTTTTATCCTCCCACAGACCCTTCCAAGGAGGAGGAGAGATTTCACCGTTTGGACCCTAAGAGGGCGGTGAGCTTTTACCTGGACAGGACTAAGGACTACAGGATTGATGACCAGCTCTTTGTGGGCTTTGCTGGCTGCAGAAAGGGTCGTGCGGTGCACAAGCGCACCCTTTCCAGATGGATTGTGCTATGCATCAAGATCTGCTACTCTCTAGCTGGTAAGGAGCCTCCGGAGGGTTTGAGGGCTCATTCTACCAGAGCAAAGTCTTCCACATCTGCCTTAGCTAGAGGTGTTCCAGTGGAGGACATTTGTAGGGCGGCAACTTGGGCCTCCCTCCACACCTTCGCAAAGCATTATTGTTTAGACACCGAGGTGAGGAGGGACGGACATTTTGCGCGATCCGTCCTTCAGGACTTTCTGGTATAGAAGGGTGGACACCCTCCTCCGGGAGTGGGGGACTGCTGTGGAATCTATTCACAAGGTGAGGAATCCACTGGCAGATGTATCCATCAGAAGAACAAGTTACTTACCTTCGGTAACGCTTTTTCTGGTGGATACAGTATCTGCCTGTGGATTCCTCACTGACCCACCCGCCTCCCCGTTGTCCGTCCTTCTATACCAGTGACTTTATGTCTTTAATTCTATTGATGGTGTTTCAGATGTGTTTACATCTGTCAAAGGCATTGGGTTATTTCTAGTGTTTTGATGTTTCTTCTCCACACTGTGTGTGTTGATATGCATATTGTGTACTGTGTATACTGTTTATGTACATATTGCTGTCAGTCCGTCCGTGTGCCTCGAAGGCACGGAAAAAAGGGGCGGAACTGACGTCATCACGCCGAGGAGGTCTTCTTATGGAGCCGGTGACGTCAGCGGAGTCGCGAGCGGAGCCGTGCCTCTGTGACGTCGTCTTCGACCTCATCGGCGTGGACTGCTACAAAAGTTTCCGAATGTTGCTGGCGCACGGGATATTCACAATGTGAGAAATCCACAGGCAGATACTGTATCCACCAGAAAAAGCGTTACCGAAGGTAAGTAACTTGTTCGTTGGCTCATATCGATCCTCAACCTCTACCTGTATTGACCTTTTTAACCTCTCCTTACGGTTAGGCTATCGCATGGGAGAATCTCTGGGAGATAAGAGAAGACCCGAGTGAACTACCTCCAGATGTGATGGAATCAGAGCCTCTAGTGGAACCTCCAGCTCCACCAGTGAACCTATGGAGATTGGTACAGCTCAAGCTTCTCTAACCCAGGAGAGAGAACAGAGGCGCAAGCATGGTCTTTGCATGTATTGTGGAAAAAGTGTCATATCATTCAAGATTGTATGGCAAAACAAAGAAACAAGGCGGGGTTCACAAAAACCACAATAGCTACATCTGAAAGGAAATTGGAAAAAGGTACAAGAAGGGAAACCTTTGGGCATGGAATATATCCCTTCAATTTGTGAGAAAATGGGTTGTTCAACCAAACATTTATTTATGCCTGTGGAAATAGAGACATAACTAGGGTGGCAGAAAATAAACGCCATGATAGACTCAGCAGCCACAGGGTTGTTTATGGACACGGTAGTAGCTCAGAAATTGCAGGTCATTTTGAAAGAAAAAGAAAGACCCGAAATAGTGTTAGCCGTGGATGGAACTGGTTTGACAACAGGTCCAAATTGTTTTCACACTGATGAGATGGAAATATCTTGTGACAAGGTTCATTGGGAACACTTGCAATTTAATATAATTCAGGCGCCTCAATATGGGATATTTTTGGGACTTTCTTGGTTGTCTTTGCATAACCATACCATTGATTGGGTAGAAAGAAGCCCCTGGTGTAGAAATCACTGTAGAGCACTATTGGTTACTCCTGTTAAGGCGTTATCTGTTGTACATGTTGTGGCTACCACTACAGAAAAAGATGTGTGGTTACCTGATTGCTATCAAGAGTATCAGGATGTGTTCTGTGAGCAACAAGCTGAGGTGCTGCCTCCGCATAGAAACTATGATTGTCAAATAGAATTGGCTGTGGTGCCGTGTGGGAGAGTGTACGCTTTCACAGAACCAGAGAACACCCACTTAAAAGAATACCTAGATAAATATCTCGCAAATGGCTTAATCCGCCCCTGGAAGTCACCGGCAGCCTCAACACTTGGTGAGCGAAGAACCTGCAACCCTTGAACAATGTTACAAAAATCGATATCCTTTGCCATTGCCATTGATACCTGTTCTTTTAGAACAAGTGAAAAAAGCCAAGATATACACACGGGTGGATTTGAAAGGGGCATACCATTTGGTGCGAATGAGAGAGGGTGATGAATGGAAGACCGCCTTTCATACTAGATATGGGTTGTATGAGTACACAGTGATGCCATTTTGGTTATGCAGTGCCCCCGCATCATTTCAATATTTTTTGAACGATGTCCTGCAGGAGTACCTGGACGATTTTATAGTTGTATATATTGATGATATACTAATCTACTCCCCCATTATTGACAATCACTATCAGCATGTATGCACGGTTTTGCAAGTGTTACATGTGAATGGGCTTTACTGCAAATTCAGTAAATGCAAATTCCATGTTCACAAGATGGAATTTCTAGGGGTGATATTGTCACCCACCGGGCAGTAAATATCTGAATAAAAGATTTTGGCAGTCAAGGAATGGCCCAGACCCACAAATACTAGAGACATACAGTGTTTCTTAGGATTTGCCAATTTCTGTAGAAAGTTTACCAGCCAATGCTCTAACACAGTCGCTCCTATTACTAAACATCTAAAAAAGAATGCTTCTTTTACATGGACTTGTGAGACACAAGAGTCATTTAACAAGCTAAAACAAGCTTTTACTACTGCTCCAGTCTTGTCTAATCCAGACCCTGAGAGGCCTTACATTGTAGAAGCAGATGCTTCCGAAGTTGCTATAGGAGCTATACTCTCTCAGAAACATTAAACCAATGGACAGCTACATCCTGTTGCCTACATGTCACGCAAATTGAACGAAGCTGAAACAAGATATACTATTGCGGAAAAGGAGTTGTTGGCAATCAAGGATGCCTGACATGAATGGAGACACCATTTAATGGAGGCTAAACACATGGTCACTGTTAACTCAGACCATCGCAATCTACAGTTCACGTGTTCAGCCAGACAGTTGTCACCAAGACAACTGAGATGGATGATGTTTTTGTCTGAATATCAATACATAGTTGCATACAACTGAGAATCGGAAAGCAAATGCTCTTACCAGGAAAGATTCCTCGCAAAGACACAGTGAAATTCACCTACATTCCTTAATGAACCCAAAACAGGTTATAGGACTACTGCAAACCGATCGGATTCTACAGACGATTGTACAGATAAGTCAGTCTCCCTTTTGGAAGAAATGGATCAATAATCACCCTCATTGGAAAATTATAAAGGGACTCCCTATAGAAGGGAGTCAATTGTTGATACAATATACTTCAAAAGGAGGTATTACTTTGGTGCCATGAAGCACCTAGCGCAGGACATAACGAAATGGACAAGACTCTTGACAGAATCTTACGTCAGCTTTGGTGGCCTTCAGTACATACAATGTTAGAGATATGGTACGCACTTGTGAGACGTCCCCAAGCCAAAGCTGATCATGGTAAGCCCCAAGGGTTGCTGCAACCTCTTCCTACTCCATTGGTTCCATGGGAAACCATTTCCTTGGATTTTACAGTGGGATTACCTACAGATCATGGGTATACCACCATTCTTGTGGTGATGGAAACTCTTACCAAGATGGGCCACTTTATTGTCTGTAAGCAACTACCTACTTCAGGGCAGTTGGCACAAATGCTTATGCAACACATAGTGAGACTACACGGTCTTCCAAACACTATTGTTTCAGACAGGGGAACCCATTTTTCTGCTCATTTCTGGAAGACATGGTTTCAAGCATTGCACATCCAGTCGGCAACCAGCTTCCATCTGCAACAGATGGACAAACTGAAAGGTTCAATCAAACCTTAAACCAATACTTAAGATGTTACGTAGAAAGAAATACTGATGCATGGGTTGATTTGTTATGGCTAGCTGAAATAGCCTACAACAGTGCCAAACATCAATCCACTAAGATGGCACCTTTCTACAGTACTTATGGTCATCACCCACGACTGATACCGATGGTTCATGCAGTAAAAAATGATAACATGCCAGAAGTACAGAAAAGGGTGTTACACATACAACAAACATTGAAAAACACATATCGGAATCTTAAAGATGCAAAAACACGATACAAAGCAACAGCTGACAAACATCGTAGACCCAGTCCTGAATATCATGCAGAAAATGTGTGGGTGTCTACATGAAATATTCACTTTAAGCGATATAGTGTTTTCAATCCTAGATACATTAGACCATAAAAGATCAATCGGTGCATTACCCCAGTTACCATCTGTAAAATTGATAGATCCAGGTGATACGCAGATGCAAAGTAGTTTAATGTAAGCATAAAAGTCCCATCCAATCAACCAGGCTCAAGGAAGTCAACTGACTCAGGCTACTGACATTCCCTCACATCAGGTTATGTCACCATGGTGCTGTTTAAGGATACATATACAGTACAATAACAAAAGCCATAAAGCATAGATAAAACCAAGAATACCACACAACTTCCTCCTTTACAAACAACTTATACAAACATGGAAATGAACTGTAAGAAAGAAAAATAATTAAACATACAAAATTAGCTCAAGACAAAGTCTTTGAAATGTGATGGGTGTCTCGCATTCCTCCTTTGAGTTTGTCGAGAAGAACTTGCAACATTATACTTATCCTGCCGAGAAAAGTCAGGAGGTACGACGGAGCAGGAGTACTCCCGTATCGGCGTCAGAAAATACAGGCCGCAAGGTGGTGCTATACAAGGGAGGATTTTAATGGACCCCCGCTGCCTTTGAAAATAACAATTGAGCGACATTTCCATATTAGCAACAGCCAAAGAAGCGTGTCCACGTGAACGCAGCAAGTGTTCCTTAACTCTGCACATCGCGGACGGAATACACAACTCCCAAGGACTTGAATTAACAAGAATCACATGGAGCTTTGTTCAAGCTAAAAGAAGGGAAACATAAAGCTTCGAATTGAGCCGACAAGAATATAAGCCTATGAATTGTCTTGAAAAAGATGGCTCTATAAGAAAAAACCATCGAAACGCGTCGACGCAAGTTACATACACAATCCAGGGGACCACCGTAGTTATTTGGAGATATAATTGTGTCTAACATATCACAAACTGCGGATATAAATTGATGGCCATGCAGGATGTGTAATAGATGACAAAGTGCACTGTCTATTTAGGTTTTCTGTTATGCGGGCTCATAACAGGTTGTGATTTGTATTTTCATTTGCAATTGTGTAAATGATGTGTTTTTAACATGTTTTGGGGCAATGTATAATTGATTTTAACTGTGATACATGTATGCTTTTTATAATAAATGTAACAAATATTGGGATATTGAATTGTTTTTGTGTGATATCGTGTAATAGTATTGTACCATTGTGTATTGGTGAAGGGATTGCCATTGTACTATGGTACGAAGTCCAAAGACAGCTTCATATCTTTATTTTGTTCCTTGAGGAAGAACAGTTACACAAGGAACCAAAGTTTACGATGACCATGATAAAATTTACAGAACAGGACAGTGTGTATAGTCGTCTGTTCTGATAATTCATCGCAGGGGCATGGCGAGAGAATTGGGTCCCAACTGTTTCTTACAGGAAAAGCGACTAATCGGTGAAAAAGATTTAACCTGAATCTCGTCAATAAAAGTCTCTCAAAAACTTTGAGGTCAAGTGTCAGGAAGGGCTGAATTAGCAGGGTGGTCTGAACCACAATTGCATGTTGGGCAGAAGCTTTAATTGCTTCTTTCGTGAGCCTTAAAATTTCTAAATGGCTCAATGCCCTAGCTTTCAGATCCTTCCTTGAAATCTCAGAGATTGTCTCAGGTAATGTATAGTAAGACTCTAACCATAAATCAGTTAGAAAGTTTCACACATAGAGGAGCCAACTAATTTTCACTGAGTGATCTAGTAGCATACAGTCCGTCATGATTTGTTTGGTTAATAGGTTCTTTTCAGAGATCCATATTCGTCGCCAAAGAAGGAGTGGTTGAATTTTTACCAGGTCCCCTAAATACGGGATCCCCAGTTCCATGTGACATGCTAATATGGAAGAGCATTTGGGTGCCGCTAAAAGGAACATTAGGAACGTGTTTTCTGCCACCTGCAGGGCACTTATGTCAGCGTGCCCCCATACTCCCGCCCCATACAGGGCTATTGCCTGGCATTTAGCACTATAGATTTTTAGAAGTTCTACCAGGGACCTTTTACCCAGCCTTTGGGAGAAGCTTATAAGTGCAGCAGTGGCTCTCATGAAAGAATGTTTTTGTGCCTCAACTGCGGCTTTACAATTCAACTTATCATCCATCATGATGCCTAAGTAGGGATAATGGGCCGTGACTTCAAGTTTTTGTTTATTAAGAAATATATCTTTGACCAGTTTTTTCCCTGTATCGGCTGCCATTACATATGTCTTTTTTATGTTTATATGTAAATCAAGGCTCCCCATAAAGTCTGCATACCTATCCAGAGCCTTCTGTAGTTCGCGTGGGGTACGAGCCAGTATCACGGCATCGTCCGCGTAGAGCAGAGCGGGGATTGGACGTTTTTTCACCTGGCCCCCCCCTCAACATCTCCACCTCCAGACCATTTGTGTATAGTGAGAAGAGAAAGGGGGCCAGGACACAATCTTGGCGAACCCCACGCTCTACTCCAAATGACGCAGACAGTTCGCCTTTTACACCGAATCGTACCCTCGCGGATGCCTTGGAATATAACTCTCTCAAAAAATCTACGAGGGGGGCATCAACTCCTAATTGTGACAAGGCTGACCAGAGCTTAACATGGGAAACGCAGTCAAAGGCAGCGGACAAGTCTACATAGACCATGTATAGCTTGCCCCGTTTTGCATGTACGTATTTGCTCACCATCATTGATAGATTTAGGGCCTGCTCTGTTGTGCCAAAACCCTCCCGGAATCCAAATTGGAGATCGGAGAGGACCCCACCATCCTCCGCCCACTGCTGGAGACGCTCGAGCACCACTCTACCCACAACCTTGCCCAGCGAATCCAGCAGTGAGATTGGGCGATAGCAGGATACCTCTTGCCGATCACCTTTTTTAAATATAGGCACCATGATGGATCTGGTCCAGGAATCCAGCAGTCCCTTTTCTGTTACGGCCATGAACACCCTGGTCAATATTGGGGCCCAGAGATCTGTATTAAACTTAAATAGATCCACAGGCACCCCATCGGGTCCCGGAGCTTTCCCGTTCTTACTTGCTTTTAATGCACGAAGCACTTCCGAAATATCAAATTCCAACGGGATAGGATATGAGACCGGAGGGGGGCTTCTGATACAAGATACCTCAGTCCCTGTTTGTACTGGGCCTTTCTGGAATATTTTAGAGAAGTGGGCCACCCAAGCTGATTCCTCAATTGCTACTTCTATTTTTGGGAGGTTTGTATCATCAACTAGGAATGGGGATTTTATCACTCTCCAGAATGCCTCGCTGTTTTTCTCTAGGGAGCTTTTATGAAGTTGGTCCCAGAGGGCTTGTTTTAGTTCGCCCTTTCTCTTCTTCCGTGCAATGATATACTCTTTTCTGAGCATGCTAATTTCCTGTCGGTCTCTATTAGATTTGTTCAATGCTGCTTTTAATTTATTATTTGCTGCCGTGCAGCTATGGTTAAACCATCCTACCTTCCTAGGTTGATCTCTTCTAGGCTTTGCTATCAGTAATTTACTTATTTTTCCGAGAATTACCGCAAAGTTACTTAGGACTTCCTCCTCTGTAACTTCTAGGTCTAGACAACTAGTAATATATGGATAGGCTGCTCTAATTACCTTTTCGGTGATTTGTCCGGGGTCTAGCTTTTCCCATCTTATAGAGTAACTGTTTTTTCTGTCTAGGTGAAGATTATTCTGACTTAAAACACTAGCTATAGTCTGTGGAGAAGAGTGTGTAAGATTTAAATGGAATTCTAAGCAGAGAGCCGAATGGTCACTTAGTACATTAACTAGTACATCGAAATGTCTGACTCTGCTTACCAGGGTGTTTGATATTAAAACGTAGTCAACTGTTGTTTCGTGCCCCCTCCCCAGGTATGTTGGTTGAAGCCGATCTGAGGTTAGTTCCAGTTTATTTACTATCATAAGATCCAATGCTGACAGGACTTCGTTCATGTACGAACCTAGCCTGGAATGATTGAAATGGACGATAGGACCGTCATGTTCATCCACCAGCCCGCAGATATTATTGCTACTCTGCGGGCAGGGATGCAGGTTGAAGTCCCCCCCCTATACAAAACTTGCATGTCCTATTTCTCCATAATCCTTTGTCTGCTCGGAGAGTTTATCTTGAACAGTCGACAAAACCTTTAAAACCTGCCCTTCCGGTAGGTTGTTATAAAAATTGAGCAATAGGATGATCTCTTTATTGCTAAAGGAAAGACAGAGAAGCTGGAAATTTACATCCAGCTGCACTACGGAAGTTTTCAGTCCTTTTATTGTGTTGGCTATAAAAATAGTCAGTCCCCCTTTGGGCCTGCCCATAATGCCTGGTAGGGCTGGGGAAAAATAAGTTTTGTATCCTAGAAGGTGGAGTTCAGTCGTAGACCATGTCTCCTGAAGGCAAATTACTTTGTACAGCTCCAGGAAACTCAGGACACTACCGTCTTCTACCTTAGGACGGAGACCGGCAATATTCCAGAAGATGACATTTAGCGTTTGGAAGTTTTTTGTTACAATACCACCCACTAGGGACCTAGGGTCTATTTCCTCCCCACATCGCTCCAAGGTGTCGCCCAGTAGGGGAGAGAGGTCTATTTCCTCCCCATTTTACCGCCAAGGTGCCACCCGGTAGGGGAGAAAGATCTAATTCCTCCCCATTTACCACCGAGGGCACCTTAGTCAGTGATGGTCAGTCGACCATTTCCAGGCCGCTATATCTGTTCGCAGTCGGAACACCTCTCCAATAGTCCGTGTGAACTACTTCTCTTATTTGGTTCCTAGCAGGATTGCCTCCCCACTCCTCCCATTCACCTCCCTGATATCAGGGGCCCACTATATGCCAATTCCCCTCATGGACTGGGCCGATACGACTTCTGGGAGGATAGAAGAAGGAGAGTCATTTTGTTCCTATGCCTTCGTTGATCGCAGGAGATCCCCATGAGCAAATATGGTCGACTGTGCGTGGATTATCAAAATTTACCAAAACGCAGTCTCCCTGAATAGATTTCTTTCCATGCCCCACCCAGGGGGCCCTGTGTACCATTAAAATCTTGCTCGACCGCATGGGCGGTAAGGGACGGTTTAAATTCAGCCAATTTTGGACCTTATTTTTTAGTGACCAACTTGGTTCTGCTACCGGATTTGCCACCTCCGGTACACCAGTCATCACAACCACGAAAGGACTGGCCTCAGGAGGCAAATTTACTGCAAATCTGCCGTCAACGGCTCCCCTGTTCCAGTCTCTGTTAGGATTTAAAACCGGAGTTTTAGAGATAATATGTTCCGGCCTAATCAGTGGGGTTGGTTCTACGGTCTTCTCTACAATTTTTTTTTGTATTGCTGTAGGTGGATGCGGTTTTGGGATTGGCCCTGCAGATGATATTTTTTTAACTTGCTGCCCTGTTAATTTGTTGGTGGTCGGTTTATTTCCCCCAGACTTTTGGTCCCCATTTTTTGGGGGATTTTTTGAGATGTCCATCAATTCACTTAACTGTTTTTCGATTTGCAGTAGTCTGGCTTCTAGTGGAAGGAAGTGGAGGTTAAATAGCTCCGCCAATTTTGTCAGAAGTTGGCTATCGACCTCTTTTTTCTTACTTCCCCCTTTTAGATCGACCGATGTCTTTGTTCTAGTAGGTGCAAGGGTCTCATTCAAAGTAGGGTTTAAGAGTGCAATGTGCCTGTTTTGTTTCCCTCTTTCTAAGGTTTGATCCACCTTCTCCCCAAGATTTTTGGGTAACTCACGTATCTTATTAACCTTAGATGTTTTCGGTTTTTCCCTTTTTTTCCGGACTGCACCCTCCCTCCTTCCTCTCAGCTGTCTAGTTTCCTCTGGTGTGATTGGTAAAACTAGTTCTGGGGTCTTTTCCAGTTCAGGACTTAGTTCAGAATCGGATAGCAGTTGTGAGGCCGATAAGTCCTCAACATTTGGTAGGCTATGGATATCGGCGCGAACTTCAATCAATCCGGACTCCCTAGCCCGCTCAGGTGTTTTCGCGGCAGCTAGGTGTCCCATAGAAGATCTTTTTGCTAAAGCTAGGTCTTGGGACACTCTGCGTTCCATAAGGGAGATACTTTGGTCTATGAAGGAATTTGCCCTGATGATGAAGTTATCTAGAGGGCCTATAAGCTGGGCCTCCCCTGCCGCTGTTTTACTTCTACTTCCTCGTGTTGTCATATTACCAGCGTCAAAGGGGAGTCTGAACCCAATTTAATAGCTATGACGGATAGGGATGTAGACTGTACGAATAAAAAGGATGTAACATTCGTACAGTTTGTGGTCAGGTCCTGTAGCTTAAGAGGTTAGAGGGGGGGCCCGGTCCGGCCTCGCACGGTCTCTAACGTGCTGCAACGGGCCCGCCCTTGGCGCCTGCGTTCCGCTAGGCAGGAGTGGGGTACACCTATATACCTATATACCTATGGCAGGCTCGGGGCGGGATCCGGGAAGAGGACACAGCTAAGGTTGTTCGTAGACTGCTGGTCCTCGCAGTCCCTACACTTCCACAATGCCCAGTTCAAAACAGCAAAGTCTTACCGCTGCAAGCGGTAATAAGGCTGCAGGCAGGGGGCGGGATTCCGGGAAGAGGACACAGCTGGGGTTGTTCGTAGGCAGCTGGTCCTCGCAGTCCCTACTCTTCCACAACGCCCGGTTCAAAACACCAAAGTCCTACCGCTGCAAGCGGTAATAAGGCTGCAGGCAGGGGGCGGGATCCGGCAAGAGGACACAGCTAGGGCTGTTCGTAGGCTGGTAGTCCTCGCAATCCCTACACTTCCACAATGCCCAGTTCAATGCCCGGTTAAAAAAACACCAGAGTCCTACTGCTGCAAGCGGCACCCGCGAGCGGTAATGAGGTCCTACCGCTGCGAGTGGCACATAAGCAAACTGAGAACTTGGCAACTATGTTCTTTCATAAATCACATATCATATCATGTTTTCCTGTCGTTCAGGTCAGTTGTATTTTACTACAACAACCCGGTTTGATCCCAGATGTGCCAATCTTCAGTCTTAACGTTATTTGTCAAGACTTTAATTACCTTATGAGGTCTCTTAAAGATGTCTGAAGCTTTTCTCCCTCAGGAAGCTCTTAACATAACCCAATCACCAACATGTACTGGTGTAATGTTTACAGATTTTCTATGATCAAAATTGACTTTCCTGGACTGGATCTTCTCAGCTTCTTTAACTTTCCATCCTTCATCAGGGAACACCAAACCTCTCTGGGTTTCAGCATCATTAACCCAATTAGGGGCGACCAAACTGTTGGGTAACCTACCTCTAAACAATTCAAACGGTGTCTTACTCGTGATGGAATGTGGAGTAACTCTATACACCTCCACCTTCCTAATTATCTCATCCTTCCAATCAAGATTATTCTGTTTAGCCATGGCAATAGTTTCTTTGAGAACTCTGTTAAAGCGTTCTATCATGCCATTGGTCTCGGGATGATATAATGAACATTTTTTGTGTTTTATGGAACATTTGGCTAAGAAATTCTCCATCTCCTTAGAGACAAGTTGAACACCATTATCCATAAGAAGTGAACTAGGAAAACCCTCTCTTCCAAAAACCTCTCTCAAAAATCCGCTAACATGTTTACTTTCAATCCCCCTAGATATCTTAAGTTCGGGCCACCACAAATACATATCAATAAGGACTAGGACATATGCCTCCATACCATTACCTTGAACAGGTCCCAATATATCAAACTTCTTCCGATGGTTTTTTGGGACGATTTCTAACAACCATGGGTTGAACTTTAGGTTTCACACTCTTTTCACTGAGAACACAGGGAACACATTCTCTGATCAAACGTCCAACCTGTAAGTCTATGCCAGGCCGCCAATATGTCAACCTAAGTCTCACTTTTGTTTTGGACATTCCTTGGTGTCCTACATGAGCTAAATTCAACAATTCTTCTCTTAAGGAAACCGGGGAACACGCCTTGTGCCTCTAAAATGAAGCCCATTACTTTCAGAGAGTTCCTTCCTTACATTCCAAAACTTTTCTCCAACTCCCTTGACTTTGGCATGCCAACCCTTACCAAGGAGCCCAAAAATTTCTTGCAACTCTTCATCCTTGGCAGATTCCTCACACCATCTACTTTCAGTAAGACCGTCAGACTCAGCACAACACACCCATTCATTTTACTCATCATCAGTATGACCTTCTTCACCAACAGATGTCTCAACCAATCTGGAGAGAGTGTCATCTATAGTGTTCTTAACACCAGGTAAATATTTTACTTCAAAATCATATTCCTGCAACAAAACCACCCATTTCAAAATTCTGCTTGGGACTGCATCAATACCTTTTTAAAAAAATATTTCACATAGAGGTTTGTGGTCTGTGCGGACTTCAAACTTAGAACCTCAAAGCAGATTTTTAAGTTTTTTTTATGGCCCAGTGTACTTCAAGGGCTTCTCTCTCAATTACTGAATAACGAAGTTCAGCCCCTCTAAGACTATGGGAAAGAAATAAAATTACATTTTCTGTACTACCATCTTCCTGCTGTAAGACAGCACCTAAACCCTTCATACTTGCATCAGTGATGAGAACTGAACTTGCAGAGGGATCAAAACTGCTTAATTTAGGGGTTTTCTTTTACAATTCATTTATGTGGTTGAACTCCATCTCACATTTTGCAGACCAACTAAACTCCACCCCTTTATGTAATAGCAATCTCATATTAAATCATTTCTCAGCAAACCCTCTCACAAATTTACTATAATACTCGGGCATGCCAAGAAACTTCATAAGTTCTTCTTTACTCACCGGAGAAGCTAGATTTTGAATTGCATCTACGAAGTCTCTCTTGGGTGCCACACCTTCACTAGAAATGGTGTGTCCTAAATAATCAATTGAAGATTTTTTGAACTTGCACTTGTCCAATCTGACAGTAAGATTAAATTGTTCAAACTTCTACAAAACTTGTTTCACCCTCATGTCATGTTCTAAATCATTCTGACCAAAAATTACCACATCATCTTGATACATTTTTACCCCTTCTTGACCTTTTAAAACTTTTTCTAGAGCCCTTTGAAAAACTGATGCTGCAGTCACCAATCCAAATGGCAGTCTGATAAATCTGAAAGTTCCAAAGGGAGTAATAAACGCTGTGAGATCCCTAGACTGTTCATCAAGCATAATCTGGTGGTACGCAGATTTAAGATCTACCGTAGAAAAGACCTTAGCCCCCTTGAGTAGCATAAGCATATCAGATATCTTTGGAAGGGGGTACTTATCAACCACCACTTGTTTATTTAGCTCTCTAAAATCAATGCAAAGGTGGAGACTTCCATTGGCCTTCCTAGCAGCCACAACTGGAGCCAACCACTGAGTTCCTTCCACCTCTTCGATAATTCCTTCAGCTTTAAGTTTCTCTAGCTCTAGTCTCATCACTTCTCTGACAGCAAAAGGAACCCCACAAACTTTTTGTGAGATAGGATTGGCATTTCTTATCAGTCGTATGCTATGAGAGTAACCACAAAGACACCCAAGTCCATTTCTAAATACTCTTGGAAACTCTTTTTTCAACATCGAAGAGTAACACTCGTCATGGTCTCCCTCAACATTTACTGCTTTTACATAGAAATTATCTTTTAACACAATGGGGGGATCATTATTGGGATCAAGAATCACACCTAAGTCCCTCTGGTGAAACCAGCTCAAAATGCTGTCACCTTTTTGAGATACATAGATTTTACCAGAGAGAAATCTTCCTTTATATTCCAGTAGACCCCAAAAATAACCCAAACGTTTTATAGATTTTCCACCATAAGCATATGGTTTAATATCAGGTTTCAGGACTTTAATTCTGTCCTTAAGAGAACTTAAGTAAAATTATTTTGAAACAAGGGTAATTTTTGCCCCAGAATCAAATAAGACCTTTGTAATATGCCCTTCCACACTAATTTCATCTAAAGGGCCTTTCCTGTTGGTAGAGGTCACTTGTGAGACAATCTGTCTACAATCCACATCAAAATTTTCTTAATTTTCACTATAAATGTTTTCTGAAATCACATTAACCTTTCCCTTAAAGGTTTTGGCTTTGCAGACAGCAGTAAAGTGTCCTACCTTCTTACAATTAGAACATAAATTCCGTAAAGCTGGGCACTTTTTATCATTAGCAAGATGACCCATCTTACCACATCTAAAGCATTTGGGAATAAACACGTTCTTTTTTTCATGTTTGACATTGACATAGTCACTCTTGCTCGGGTTTTTGTCTTTAGGGTTTTTGTCATTAGAGAAATTCTTTACAGATTGAATTGTATCACGCTTAGATTCATGTTTAGAAATGACCTCAACACATTTAAGTGAGTGTTCAATTTGTTTGGCTGTAACAAGAACCTCATCTAAAGAGAGATCATCCTTTTACAAAAGATCATCTCTCACTTTTTCAACACTACACCCCAACGTAAACTGATCCCTTATCCTCTCTTCGATTAACGCATCAAATTTGCAAGAAGATGCAAGTTTTCTTAATGCTGTTACATAATTCTCAACAGACTCGCCTTCTTTTTGGGTTCTACGGCCAAGATGGTATCGCTCCAGAATGGTGCTTATTTATTATTTATTTTTTGGTTAAGGCGTGTTTATTTACAAGCCAAGTAGGATTGTCTTTAAAGGCACTGTTGAACATCGGTATATATTAGATTATTTATTTGGAATCAGAATTATCAGATGGCAACATGAGGGACACTTTTTCTTTCTCCAAATATAAGTTGGGCTAGTCAGCCCACCGACCGATTGGTAGGTATTGTTGGGGGATCTGGGGTCAGTGGGGTCACCCAGGGTGTAATTTCATGACACCCATGAGGTTAGATGGGAGGGCCCGAAATGTGGGTAGCGTGGCAGGTAGGGGTCTTTTTTCCACATTTCGAGGGGTGGGTGTTTTCTTTCGGGGTGGGAAGGGAGGGTTTCAGGTAGGGTTAATAGCAGAAGAAAGAGCACGAGCAAGTTAGTGTCAATTATAGTAACCGGTAGATGTAAGATCCTATCAGTCAATGCCAATGGGATGTTAAATAAAAAGAAGTATGGTGCTCTTATTAGATGGCTGACATCACTAAATCCCGAAGTATTGTTTTTTCAGGAGACACATTTGAAATCAAACTCCCCAAAACTTTTTATACCCAAGGTCTTTTCAAAAGTTTTTTTTGCTTCTTCAGGCCTTGCGGTGAG
This sequence comes from Triturus cristatus, assembly GCF_964204655.1. Classification (NCBI taxonomy): domain Eukaryota; kingdom Metazoa; phylum Chordata; class Amphibia; order Caudata; family Salamandridae; genus Triturus; species Triturus cristatus. Next base: position 378,170,128 of record NC_140593.1, on the reverse strand, counting down.
AGGGGTAGCAATCTATTTCTCGAGTAAACTTCCCTGGGAATTTTTACAGGTCCATAGGGATACACATGGGAGATGGATCTGGGTGGCAACTAGGTTATATGGGAAAATATTGAATTTTATAAATTATTATGGTCCTGTTTCAGATGATGTTGTGTCCCTAGTTCAAATCAATAATTTATTGATAGGAGTTCCCGGACAGGTGATTTTCGGAGGAGATTTTAACTTTATACAGGATGTAAGGAAAGATACCTCAAACGAGAACAAAAAACAATTAAAACCAAATACTAAGAAATTAATGGGAATAATCAGACAAGAATACCAATTGGTAGATCCATGGCGGAAATTAATCCAGATAAGGAGTTTTTTACTTGCTACTCGCACCGTTTTCGAACGGCGTCTCGAATCGATTTTTTTCTCACCTCCAGATCCCTCCAAATTCAAGAGGCAGGTATAGGCTGTAACCCTTTTTTTTAGATCATGCTTATGTTGGGGTAGAAGTGGTGTTTGGGGGAGGAAGTAGGGAACGACCCAGGTGGCAGCTGGATCGTCTCCTTCTCCAAAATGAGGATTGGGTGAAAAGGTTTAGAGAATGGATTTTGGAATATTTCCAGATCAATGAGAACACAGCAGCCCCCTTCGCAGTCTGGGGGGGTTCAAGGTGGCGGCCCGCGGCCAGATAATAGCCTTTACGGCTGCCCAGTCCAACATCCGGAGGGCTAAGATTACTAAACTGCAAGCCACGGTGGATCAGGAATATGCTCTCCAACTCCAGCTTCTCCCAAATCAGTATGAGCAGGCAAGAATAGAGCTGAGGGATTTTTTTTTTATTTTTTTTTTATTTTAGAAGAAGTTTGTAATTCACAAATATTTCACGGTGCAGACATTGTGCATATTTTTGCATCCTGCCCCCAATTGTACACTTTAATAAGAGATATAGAGAAATTTGTAAACAGATCCCTAGGCATACAAATCAAACTCACGCCATTATGGATTCTTTTGGGGATTAGTCCAGAGACGGATACTCCACAGAGGGAATTCATGTTTATAGCCATGGCAGTCTACAGACTAACTATAGCTAGAGCCTGGCTCGAAAAGAATCCTCCAGGCTGGCAAAAATGGTTGGCTAATCTATTGGCAGCATATAATCTCGAAAAGCCCATTTATGAAAGGAAAGGCAAGAGAAGAAGACAGCTTGGGTTAAGAATATGGGAGCCCATTACTAGGTGGAAGGATGGTCTGATTTATTCCTAGGTAATGGGATAAAGGGTAAGGAATACCATACGTTTAAACAAAACCCATTGGTGTTTATTTTCATTGTCATTTAACTATGTTTCTTTATTTATGTGCAGAAGTTATAATAGGTAATTCTAATGTAATGTAATGGAATTTAATAGCAACAAATAAGTACTGGACGGATTCTGCTATGAATTTAATGAACATTATATAATGTATGGTGACAAGATATACTATATGTGCAAAATGGAAAAATAAAATATATTTTAAAAAAAACACAAAAAAAGAAAAAAAACACAAATATTTCAATAAAGGGTTTATGAAGAAAGCCAGTTGATGGGCAAATTCTTAGCAAACTCGACGAGGAAAAAGCAAGAATCTGCAACAATATCCAAGGTCTTAGACCCCTGGACTGGTCAAGAAGTGATTAAAGGCAGTGATATCCCACAGATTTTTTTCGACCATTTTAATCAGCTTTACTCTACTGAATACTTAGCTGAGGAGAAAACGATTCAGGAGTATTTTATTAATATGAATGTTCCTAAATTATCAGATTACCGGATCGGTGAACTGGCCTCGGAAATGGAAGCCGCCGAGATTTCGGCAGCTATCCAAACAACAGCTGGGGAAAAAGCTTGTGGGCAGGACGGTTTCCCATTCGAGTTTTATAAAGTTTTTTTAAAGGAATTAATTATCCCCCTTAAAAATGTATTCAACTTTATTAAGAATTGTGGTGCCGTTCCAGCTGAATTTAAAGAAGCAATAATTGTCTCCTTTGTTAAAAAAGATAAATTCCGGTAGATGTAAACTCTTACAGACCTATTAGTCTTCTAAATTCAGACTATAACATTTTGATGAATGTATGGGCAGAGCGTTTTCTATTTGCCGCTCAACAGACAATTCACAGAGATCAGACCGGCTTTATAGCAGGTAGATCTATGGCAGCTAATACTCAGTTTTTAATACATGCCCTGGATTATTTTAATACAAATTTAATCCCGGCAAGTATTGTAATGGTTGATGCAGAGAAAGCTTTCGACCTCGTGAATTGGAGAACCCTGTTTTTTACTCTTGGTCGGTTTGGATTTCCTGCCCAGGTAGTTAATATGCTACGTAATATCTACCAGGGAGCCACGGCTCTGGTAGTTATAAACTCAAGTCATGCAGGAACCATAAAAATAAATCGTGGAACTAGACAGGGCTGTCCGCTCTCGCCATTGCTTTTTACTTTTTTCATAGAACCTCTGGTAATTAAAATACGAAACAATGCTGCTATTCCATCACCAATTCCGGCCATGGCTAAACTTAAATTATTTGCTGACGATATTATTTTATATCTGACCCCCGATAAAGAGAATTTCGAAACAGTTTTGAGGGAATTCTCGAAATTCGAACAAATAGGTGGGTATAAAATAAATGCCAACAAAACTGAGGTTCTGGCCCTCAATACAGATCTGAATTCTTTTCCATCTTGCTTGAAGACACAAGCGACTAAGTCTGACCCCATAAGATATCTTGGGATATTTGTATCCAACCAGTACCAACAGCTATTTGAACTGAACTATTTACGAATGAGGAACAAGATTAAGAAGCTTTTGGAACAATGGATATTACTCCCCTTATCGATAGTAGGTAGAGTTTAAGTGATTAAAATGTCCATATTACCATTGCTTATCTTTTTGTTCACTAATGTCCCTATTAAGATAAATCAGTCCTATTTTAGGGAAATCGATTCCCTACTTAGGGGATTTGTCTGGGGTAAGAAAGCCCCTAGGGTCAAACTATCAGTGGTGCAACTGCCTACAAAACAAGGGGGTTTGGCGTTGCCGCATTTGAGAACATATTATGAGGCCGCTTTTTAGGTCGAGGGACCATCCGGTCTGCCGAAGGCAGAACCGGAAGTCCGGAGATCTTATGTTCTTAGAGTGGCTATTTAGCCCGCCTCTCTTTTTGCCTCTCCTCCATTGGCTGGCTTCCTAAACGGAGGCCAGCCGTTGGAGGAGAGAGCCGTCCCTCCAAATAGGCTCCGTCTTTTTCAGATTCGGGGGAGTATTCTGTGCTGTTCTTTCCACTTTTTAGCCACGCCCTTTTTAGGACAGCAGGAACACGCCCCCGAATCCGAAAAACGCCGCTGCCTTTCTCCGAGGCATTTCTGCTTCATCTCGGAGAAAGGCGGCGGCGTTTTCTCCCCACAGAATGCCGACCCCAGCACTCCCGGTTCTTCCAAGCTCTGATAAGCCCTGGGCTTCAGAATGCAGAATGCCGACCCCAGCACTCCCGGTTCTTCCAAGCTCAAGCAGGAACACGCCCCCGAAGCCTAAAAACGCCGCTGCCTTTCTCTGAGGCATTTCTGCTTCACCTCGGAGAAAGGCAGTGGTGTGCTTGTTATTTAATGCACACAAAATGACGCGCTTCTACCCCGACTGGGGATCGAACCTTGGACCCCTCGATTCGTACTACAACAGAACCAAGCACTCGACCGAGCCAGCACCTCTCCTCGCCTGCCCCTTGATGTCTCTCCCTCCGGGCGCCCGCTACCTCGTCATTCCCGTCAACAGGCGCCTCATCCAAGTTACCGTAACTCCTTTTGCAAAAGAGGTGATGTAATCTGTAGTTCACTAGTTATAATCGTTCTAATATACCTCGGTGCGTAATGAACTGGCATCTAGTAGATGCAGGCAAACGAGAAAGCATAAGTGCAAAACTTTTTTTCTCTGTCTACTTTCACGGCTGACAGGTAGTCGTTTATTAGCCCATTTGTTAGAACCTTGATGTTTCACTTCAGCAACTCCGTCATTTACTTGTCTCGATGAAACTCCAGACGCGTACTTCCGGTCTGTCTTTCATTTTTTGTTTGCAAAGCACTGTAGTCTGTCTTCTGTGTCTGGGTGTAATGTAATTAGTCCCTCTTTCGTTTCTCTTTGGCGCTGCATTCTTACCAAGATGGCGACCCCCTTGGCGGTAAATTCAGGTACGTGCTGATTGAGGGGGTTACCCCCGGCAAGTGTGAAAGGGGCGTGTGAACTAAGGGGCATGAATTAATTAAGCCACTCTATGGTCCCGTGTCTCTCCCCATACACACGACTCAGGCTCCCAACCCAGTTCCCTACATCCATACCTTAACTGCACGCACTGCTAAACACCCCTTCCTGACATCGCTAGAGCAGTACGGGCATATTGTTTCGAATGTCAATGGACGATCATTGCTGCTCTGTGTCTATATGTTCTTAGTGTCAATGGAATATCAAATTAAACAACACATATTAAAAGGCAGTTCTGACTTTTATACATCTGTATTAATGATCTTGCTTGATTACACTAGGACACTGGCCGTGATTTTATTATTTATTTTTTCTGGGGTCTATAATACACTGTGCTGGGAGTATCGATCTGATGGGGGTGAGAGGTACGTTATTGTTGACCATAATGAGTGTGTGTTGCACGTTGGTTTTTCGCATTATTTAAACAGATGGTGTTTTTAATCTTAGCCATTGGTTGTATATAGGAATGTGAGTGTTTGTGTGCCTCTTGCTGACCTGCCCGTACCTTAATCTGGATTGCGCAGTAGTTCTCTGCTGCCCTTTATGTCACTACTCGAAGCAGCTGACAGTGCTCATGAACTCTCTGCAGCATGATTTTTACGCAAAGGCCCGTTCAGTCTGCATAGTTGCTTCTCATTCCGACAGACAAGGCTATGCTCACTTCCCATGCATGGTCGCGACTGGTTAAGAGTTTAGTTGCCTTTTCAACGAACATCCCGCGGTTGGTTCTTAAGTGCACGACTCTGCCATACAGGTTTTTCCCTGTACGGAACTGTGAACATCTGCGTCAAGTACACACACCTCCCTCCATGCGATCCGAACTATCGAGGCCCTTTGACTTTAATTTTACCACCCAGAGAGTGTAACAATGTGACATAATTAAGGAAGGATTCTTCTCCTCCTGACATTATAATGTAATCCTTTGAACCACTCCTCACCCTTTCTTACCCTGCTAGGGCATAGTTTCCTAGAAGAGGAGACAATTTTAACTTCGTAAGGCGTGTAGGCAAGTTACCATGCCCCTGTGTCAACTGTCGTCAGGTCCCAATCTACCATCCTCTGTCCTAATCTTCTAGCGCATGTCGGGCACATCATAATGTTGGCTCCCCAGTGGACACCTTTTATGGTTCTCTTTAATCAGTAAGCATGGTTGCCCACGTCCCCAAGTCCTCTTCTTGCTTTTCATCCCGAGCCCTGAACTTTCTGCGGAGTTCATGTCTTTAACACACAGCGCCGGCTGCGACCAGGAGGCGTTATATAAACAGCGCTCCTCGGGTAGGAAGCGCGCATACACGCATGGCAGTCACAGGTTGCACTCCACAAAGTTTCTGTTTCGGCCACGAAGAAGCTCACCTTGGACGTACAGGGTAAGAGACCCCCCCCAGCCCCATTTTAAACTTTATGCATGGGCTTTTACTTTGTACCCCTCAGTTTCAGCAGCCTGCTGCCATGACCTGGTTACATAATTAACCACGCTCCTCGCGACCTGTCACAGACGTAATGCATCATTTCCTGGCACTGCAATGGTGGCTCAGCTTTACAGTGCACTCAAATGAATTGCGCTGGTATTTAGGGATACAAAAATGATAAAAAAATAATGAGCAATACCAATAGCTCTACCTGTAATATTGCCGAGACCATTGCATTGTAAATGCTTGTTTAGATCTGGTGTCTGGCTTGATGGGATCTAAATGCACCAGCGACAGCTTTTTTATAGACATAATGACGCAAGAAATTGGATCACTTACACAAGTGTTTTTAAAAACTTCCAAACTCCCAAAAAAAACACGATACAAGACGTTAAAAGATTATTTAGACTTCAGTCCTTTTTTAAAAAGACCGGCTCTTCGGGCCTTCAGTACCTAAAATTGAGCGAATGTACCAGTCTTGGTTTCCAGCTGCAATCAAGAAATATAAACCTTTGGGATGGTTGTGGATTATTCGAATTACGACATTTTATAATTCAAAGTAGGCCGATCTCCTGGCTAGAAGTAATGGCAAGGGCAGAGAGCCATCGGAAACCGGCCTTTTTTGAATATTTACGTATTGTTCATCTGCTAAAAAATACCTGCAGTATATTGGACGCCCCTAAACAACTTGTGATAGCCCTTTATGAGGCCAATGTTAAAGGGGTGGGAAACGGATGTATGACGTTACAACGCACACTTTTACAACGCATGCACTTACAACGCATTTTTTACAACGCATAATCCATTACAACGCATGACATTACAACGCATGACACTACAACGCATTTTTAAAAAATACCTTTACAACGCATTTCCATTACAACGCATACTACCTTTACAACGCATACCATTACAACGCATAATATTAAATTACATTTAAGGTAAGTATTAGATAGTATAGGGGTAAAAGTTACTTTTCTAACTCCAGGGGGTGCAACAGTAGGGTAAGTGTTGGATAGTATAGGGGTAAAAATTACTATTCTAACTCCAGGGGGTGCAACAGTGGGGTAAGTGTTGGATAGTATAGGGGTAAAAATTACTATTCTAACTCCAGGGGGTGCAACAGTAGGGTAAGTGTTGGATAGTATAGGGGTAAAAATTACTATTCTAACTCCAGGGGGTGCAACAGTAGGGTAAGTGTTGGATAGTATAGGGGTAAAAATTACTATTCTAACTCCAGGGGGTGCAACAGTAGGGTAAGTGTTGGATAGTATAGGGGTAAAAATTACTATTCTAACTCCAGGGGGTGCAACAGTAGGGTAAGTGTTGGATAGTCTAGGGGTAAAAATTACTATTCTAACTCCAGGGGGTGCAACAGTAGGGTAAGTGTTGGATAGTATAGGGGTAAAAATTACTATTCTAACTCCAGGGGGTGCAACAGTAGGGTAAGTGTTGGATAGTATAGGGGTAAAAATTACTATTCTAACTCCAGGGGGTGCATCAGTAGGGTAAGTGTTGGATAGTATAGGGGTAAAAATTACTATTCTAACTCCAGGGGGTGCATCAGTAGGGTAAGTGTTGGATAGTATAGGGGTAAAAATTACTATTCTAACTCCAGGGGGTGCAACAGTAGGGTAAGTGTTGGATAGTGTAGTGTAATATTATGCGTTGTAATGGTATGCGTTGTAATGGTAGTATGCGTTGTAATGGAATGCGTTGTAAAGGTAGTTTTTAAAAATGCGTTGTAGTGTCATGCGTTGTAATGTCATGCGTTGTAATGGATTATGCGTTGTAAAAAATGCGTTGTAAAGGTAGTGCGTTGTAAAAGTTGCGTTGTAAAGGTTGTTCCCCGTGGGAAACTGGTATAGGCTGCTACATAAACAGGGTCAAGCTCCTATGATAGAGAGCCACTTGGATAAAATAACCCGGGAGACAGGTTGCAGGCTGGTTTTAAAGGAGTGGGAGGCCATCTGTTATCTAGGCAGTAAATTATTACGTGCCGCAAATTACAAAAGGATGGCCTTCCTTTCGCGATGGCTCTCTTATTTAACTCCGGCGGCTTTACAAAAAAGATTCCCGGTAGTAGAGAACAAGTGATTTCGCTGCCAGATAGATGGGAAAGGTGCATGGCTCCATACTTTTTATGAATGTCCAGGGCTGAGGCTCTTTTGGGATGCAGTCTTTTTTGATATTAGGCGAGCAATTCGAAAGAATGTCTTGTTCGAGGCTGAGGCAGCCATGTTTGGATTTTGTAGAGAAGGTACGATTCTATCTGAGGCCGAAAAAGCTTTTGTATTTATTTCTTGTATGGTAGCTCGTTCTTTAATTCTGCAAAATTGGAAATCTAGCGAAGCTCCCTCTCACTTGAAATGGTTCAATAAAATGAAAAGAACCCGTAAATTCGAAGAAGCTTACGCTAGACGAGTGGGGGCCAATTGGAAATTTGAAAAAAATTGGAAGTTTTTTAGTGACCTAGAAAAGCTTAAAGAGGGATTTTAACACTCGGTTGGTATATGGATGTAGCAGTTTTTACTAAAAGGCACTTGCACTTTAGAAGTATCAATACTTTTTTAATAACATGCTGTAGTTATGACGGCTTTTTTTTGATAAGCAGGCACTAGCACTTTATAGGTATCGCACTTTAGAACGACGAGAAAGTTCTCTCAATATTGCTGCTTTCCAAGATAAAATTTGCACTTTTCTTTATGGCACTTTAGAAGCACTAGTACTTTGTTAGTTGGTGCGTCTTATAGAATGACGTATTTTGTATTCTGTTTTATTAGTCAATGATGTTATCAGTCGTCAGTGTCATAGTTTTTTCTTTTTTAATAATAATATGTTGTAGTTATGATGGCTTTTTTTGATGATAAACAGTCACTAGCACTTTATAGGTATTGCACTTTAGAAGGCTGAGGAATTTTTTTCAATATTTCTGCTTATTAAGATAAAATTGTACATTGTTAACTTGCGAATGAGTATATGATTAGCTGCTCTCTATTATGTGTATTGAAAGGCTGTAGCTTGAGTTTTTGTATCAACTGGTTTCATATGATGATTCTAAACATACTATATATTGTAAGAACCGAATGCACGGCTCAATAAAAAAATTATTTACAAAAAAAACAAAACAATGTCAGGTAAATGATCGAAAACTTCCTGCCCTTCTGAACCTAAACAATGTAAAAGAAGAGCAGTTTCCCTTTCCTAACTGAGATTAGTGCCACAAACTTTGGCATAGCGCTCGAAAACCTTTTTCCACTTTTGCGATTTGATTGGAGGATCTCCTTGCGATGTTAAGAAAAATGGGGGTGCTGTTATGTTTTGCATATTGTAATAGAAAAACACTAAGGTGATACTTATAATATAATTACATAAACAAGAATAACGGATTTTCTATGAAATAAGAATTCTCCAGTATTCAATCTTTCATAGATTCACATGCTTGTCATTGTGGGAGTCTCACGGTAACAGAATGACCACAGCAGTACTAGAAAAAACTGCCCAGAGCCGTCCTGCCTCAGATTTCCAACCGCCTTCGTGTGAGGAGGAGTCTCCCTGAGCCTTGCTCAGTTTTTTTCCTGTGTGAACTTTTGACCTCTTGTTCAACTGGAAGTCCTTTCTGTTTACTGGATTTGAGGTACTGTGCTTCATATTTTTGCTTATTATGGCCGAAAGCTCTAAAAAGAGGCTCTACAGGCCCTGCAGATCCTGTGGAAAACCTAGACTGTTTTCTGAAGACCCCCACAAGGACTGCATGTATTGTTTACATCCTAAACATGTGCCTAAAGACTGTAAACATTGCAGAACCTTTTCTGCGAAAACCCTGCGTGACAGGGAGGCACGGCTACTGTTGTGGCTTCAAAAGAAGAAGGTCACTTCAGAGTCTGACTCTGAAGAGGAATCTAGAACATCTAAAAGAGGAAATCTTCTGCTTCTGAGGAAAAGATAGAGCTTAAAAAGCAGAAGACAAAAGGCAAAGAGGCTTCTTTGTCTTCACTTCCTCATACTCCTCTTAAAAAATCTACAGAGTCCAGAGAAGTTTCCTCAGCTCCGTCGACAAAAATTGGGGCGTCGCCGGCTTTGATTTCAATAAAACCGTCGACAGCTCCGTCGACGACGACTCCGTCGACGACTACCATATCGACGACGACAGCTGTGTCGACGGCGACGACTAAGACATCGTCGTTGAAGAAAGGCCCGTCGACTATCCCGGGCCGATAGGCCGTTCTCAACCTCGTCGACGACTCCATCGTCAGCGATAGCGACGAAGAGTCCGTCGACGATGACTTCGTCGACGCCCACCTCGTCGACGATAATTCATCTTTCCACGTCGACGGGAGCTCCGTCGACGGCATCCTTTAAGTCTCCCAAGGCAAAGACAATTTCATTAAAATCTATTCCATCGTCGACGGGCTCGTCGACGAAGAAGAAATCTTCAATTTTACAGCTTGGACAAAGATCTCTCCACTTCCTCCATCTAATCTGCTGGAATTACAGTCAGAAGATGAAGAGTCGTCAGGAGTGGCATATAGTCCGTCTCAACTTCAAATTAAGAGCCAGGAGACTGACGATGAAGAATGTCAGGAGGTTCAGGAAGTCTTCTCTTTCCAGGATCGTCCTGCACAAGATTAAAGGAGGTATGAGTCATTTCAGCAGACATATGACTACGAAGAGGAGGAAGAATCTCAGCCTGATTTTAGAGAGGACACTATCTCAATGCCAATTTCCCTAGTAACAGACTTGCGGCTTATGATAAATGATTATTATCAATGTTTTCCTGACGCTAACACCCAAGCGTCAAAAACTTCAGATAAGCCTGCTCAAGTTCAACCACCTCATTCCTCTCCCAAGAGTTCAGCTCAGAAAATTAAATCTCCCCCTATTGTGACAATTAGGGATGATTTAGAGGAAAGTAACGCGGATCAACCGGAAGAACGAGAACTTCTTCAGGATTCTCAAGTTGGGGATGAATGGGACCAATATATCCTTCCAACTACTCCGTCTCCATCTCCTTCACCGGCGAATTCTCCACCACAAGACATTGGAGGTTTCCATGATATCATGGAGAAAGCGTCAAAAAGATTTGAGCTTCCGCTTCCAGTACAAGAAGCTGAGTGTTTCCTCTATGATTTCAAAGAAGATTCACGGAAATCCATTAGATCTATTCCAATAATCGCTCACATTTGATAGGAAGGATTAAAAATAATGAGGAACCCGGCTTCGGTAGCTGCCTCAGTCCCCCGGATAGAAAAGAAGTATAGAGCCCCAGAATCTTCTCCGGCCTGTTTAATTGGACATCCGCAGCCGGAGTCTGTGGTGATGCAAGCCGCTCAAAGGCACTCCAAAAATCTGGTTTCAACATCTGCAGTTCTCCCGGATAAAGAAGGGAGGCGAATGGATGGTGCGGGGAAGCGTTTTGCTGTGATGGCAGCATCTTCCATAAAGGCCTCAAATGCGTTAGCCCTCATCAGCAGATACAATAGGCAGATGTGGTCTGATATAGCACCTTTACTAGCTCATCTGCCAGAGGATAAGAAAGAAGAGGCAGCGGCTGCTATTTTACAGGATGGGGCTTCGGGCGGCCTCGGAATCCATAGATATTGCGATGGATTTGTCTTCAGTGGCGTTCAGACAAATGGCAGGTGCAGTGGCCCTGTGAAGGCAAGGATGGCTTAAAGCCACTTCTTTTAGACCAGAAGTGCAAGCGAAAATAGTGGACATGCCGTTTGACGGAGGGAACCTATTCGGAAAACATGTGGATGATGCCCTCCAAAGTATTAAAACTGACACGGATACAGCGCATGCATTGGGATCTCTTCAGCAGGGCAGGTTCCAGTCCTTTCGGAGGAGAGGATCCAGAGGACAATTTATGCAAAGATCTTCTTTCCAGTCAAATAGATATCAGCCGTACAATTAACAGGGATATCGCCAATATTCAAATAATCAACAATTTCGTTCATCAAACACTTACCAACAACAGTCCAGAGGGAGATCATCTGCGAGAGGCAAATCGCAACAATCCAATAGACGACAGTGACTCTGTTGAGGCACCCGCCACCTGTTCAAACAGCAGCAATCATTACCTGTCCTCCTTTTATCCGGCTTGGCTGTTGATAACAACAGACAGATGGGTTTTGGATGTGATTCAACATGGCCATACCCTGGAGTTCATACAAAAGCCCCCAAATCATCCTCCTATACACAGGAGACAAGAACATCTTTCAGCCCTCAAGGAAGAAGTTTCATCTCTTCTACAAAAGGAAGTAATAGAAGAAGTTCCGCACCTTCACCGAGGGAAAGGCTTTAATTCGCATTTCTTTCTAATAAAGAAAAAAAACACATCAAAATGGAGGCAGGTAATGGACCTGAGAGGTTTGAACAAATTCATCCAAAAGAAATCATTTCAAATGTTATCCCTGCAAGAAATACTCCTTTTGATTGGCAAAGGAGATTATTTGGCATACCTGGACCTCTTAGATGCTTATTTTCATGTCCCAATTCATATAAATCACAGAAAATGTCTGCGCTTCATGGTGGCGGGGCGCCATTATCAATTCAAAGTATTGCCTTTCGGTCTAAAGTCGGCGCCAAGAATCTTTACGAAGTGTATGGCGCCAGTTGCAGCACATCTAAGACTTCAAGGTCACCAAATTTTCCCTTATCTGGACGTTTGGCTCATAAAAGGTGGTTCGTTCAGAGAAACCCAACATTCTCTACAAGTGTGCATGAACCTTTTCAATCGTCTAGGTCTGAGAGTCAACCTAGAAAAATCACATCTCATGCCATCGCAGTCCCTTCAATTTCTGGGAGCTCTAATCCGCAGAAAGAAGGCGAAGGCTTATCCTTCAGAGGAACGTATTAAAAAAATCATAAAGCTGACGTCGCATTTGCAGATAAAGTCAGTTTCAGTAAGAACCTACAAATCATTGTTGGGGATGATGTCCACTTGTATCCCCCTACTTCCCAATTGCAGACTTCATATGAGGCCTATTCAAGAACTGCTAGACAAGCAATGGATTAGTCTCAGGGATCCTTCGAAGATCGAATAGTTATCCCTCCTCAGATCCTAAAGGCCCTGTTATGGTGGAAGATCAGAGATCATTTAGCGGAAGGACTGACTTTCGAACCACAGAACTACAGTTTTGTGATGATGACGGACGCTTCGCTACAAGGTTGGGGAGCGCATCTGCAGGAGCTCAAAATTCAGGGTCACTGGTCAAAGAGCGAAGCGCAGCTCCACATCAACTTACTGGAACTAAAGGCTATTTTCTTGGGTCTAAAAGCGTTTCTTCCCAGGATTCACGATTCGACAGTACTTGTCAAGACAGACAGCTCAACATCCATATTTTACCTTCTAAAACAAGGGGGTACAAAATCAAAAATATTGTCGAAGCAAGCACAAGAAATTTGGAAGTGGCTTCTGAATCACAACATTTCACTTCAAGTCCAACACGTTCCAGGGGTGGACAACACAAGAGCAGATATTCTGAGCAGATCGTCCAAGATTTCTCACAAGTGGGAATTGGACCAAAGGCAACTTCTCAAAGTATTCAAGCTATGAGGCACTCCAAAGCTAGATCTGTTCGCGGATCACCACAATTCAAAATGCAAACACTTTGCAAGCAGGTTTACACAAAAAGGGTCGTGGGGCAATGCGCTGCAGATGTGTTGGATGGGGATGTTTGCGTATGCATTTCCCCCATTTCCTCTAATAGCAAAGGTCTTGAGAAAGATTAAATCAGAGCCGTGCCATCTGATTCTAGTTGCCCCAGCATGGCCGAGACAAGCGTGGTTCTCAGAACTTCTCAAATTCTCAGTGACACCCAGGATACAGTTTCCATTAGTGCAGGATCTAATCACTATGAACAGCGGCCAGATACTGCATCCAAATTTGAAATCGCTGAACTTGTCAGCATGGAACCTCACGAACATGAGTTCCAACTTTTGAATGCCGGGAGATTCTGCCACGATCTCGAGCAATCTCTACAAATAAAACATATTCGGCTAAATGGAAGAGATTTTGTCATTGGTGTGCATCTAAAGGTCTACATCCTTTTCAAGTCTCTTCGGATCAAATTCTTCCATATCTTTTAATGTTGGCCAAATCTGGGCTTTCTCATATGTCTATAAAGGTACATTTGGCCGCTATTTCAAGGTACACACGAGTTCCTGACCGCCCATCTCTTTGGTCTCAAAGAGTTATTAAAGAATTTCTCAAAGGGCTTTTCAGGATGTTCCCACCAGTTCAAAGACCAGTAGTTACTTGGCAGCTTAATACGGTTCTTGCACAGCTCATGAAACCGCCATTTGAGCCAATACATAAGGCGGATTTACAGTTTATCTCATGGAAAACAGCGTTACTATTAGCGCTCACGTCGGCAAGAAGGGTCAGCGAGATCCAAGCCTTCTCAATTGCAGAACGATTTCTACAATTCAGACAAGACAGAGTTATTCTGAGAACGAACCCAAAGTTTATTCCTAAGGTCCCCTCCAATTTTCATCTGAATGAACCGGTGGTTTTACCTACATTTTTTAAAGCTCCTTCATCATCTGCAGAAATAGCTCTACACTCTTTGGACATTAAACGATGTCTGATATTTTACATCGATAAGACAAAATCGTTCAGAAAAACAAATCAACTCTTTGTAGCCTTTTCTGGCCCCAGGAAAGGTTTAGCACCCTCCAGATCCAGTATTTCAAGGTAGATAACTTCGGCGATCTCCTTGTGTCATGTCAAAGCTGGAAAACCTTTACAAGCCAAGGTATGTGCGCACTCCACAAGAAAGATGGCAACTTCTACAGCTCTTTTCGCAGGGGTGTCGTTGCCGGATATTTGCAGAGCTGCGACTTGGAAAAATACTCACACCTTCACTAGACACTATTGTCTAGACACAGCATGGAAAAAGGATGCAGCAGTGGGACAGACGGTTCTACGGCATCTATTTCATTAAGGTATTTATTAAAATATAAATGGATGTGTATATATAAAATATATATATATATTTAGATAAATGTTTTGGGTTGCATATTACAAATGTTTATATGTCTTCTCAACTAATGATTTTATGATATATTTTGAAAACTGTAATGTATGTTAACATTCTACACAAAGGAGCAGAGCACACTGTCTATGTGGGGTTCTATCCTGGAAATGCAGTTTGGGATACGTACTACTTGCTATTCTGATAAAAGCATGTGAATCTATGAAAGATTGAATACTGGAGAGAAAACTAGTTACTTACCTGTACACTATGGTTCTCCAGTATTATCTTTCATAGATTAACATGCGGCCCGCCCACCTCCCCATTTCTCAGACAGAACCTCATTATTTCTATATGTATCCTGGTCTGTCACTCAGGGCTGGAAATCTGAGGCATGATGGCTCTGCTGGGTAGTGTGATGTCAGGGCTGGCAGCCGATTGGCTGAGTTTTGGACCAAATAATGATGAGGTTTGGTTACCAAATAATATGATTCCCTATGGGATTTTGCTATGCAGTTTTTTCTAGTACTGCTGTGGTCATTCTGTTACCATGAGACTCCCACCATGATGACGGGGAAGATACAAGCATGTGAATCTATGAAAGATAATACTGGAGAACCATAGTGTACAGGTAAGTAACTAGTTTTTTATTTCAGGAAACTCTAGTCAGAAATGAAAATAGCAACAAAAAACAAAATAGAGAAAAACGAAATATCAATAATAAAGACTAAAGTTGTAACCACAGTATTTCATATAAGAACATACAAAGTAACATAATGAATCAATTTCCAATATGTGATATACCCTCTAGAACAGTAAGAGTAATATATATGCAATTAATGTTTTCCACACTGAATTTCATTAACACGCAGGGCGTGCGTGTCACCGCAGGTGAAAACGAGGGTTATAAATCCAAAACCATGAATTGAACACACAGGGTGTGTGTTTCACAGAAGACCGTGTGAATGAGATGCTGCCTCACTCAAGTAAGATGGCTGCCGGAGGATGTGGAAAAACGTGCCCAAGTAGAAAGGAAGCATTGCAGCAGCAAGTGAATAGCGCTGATGAGTTTCCGTTGCAGCCGCGAGAGTACCACACGTGCAGAGACTCGCGCTGATGAAAGGGAGCATAATGGCTCGGCGTCTTACAAATGAAGCCGTGCCGTAAGATCGTGTGAACAACGAGGTTAGTGACACTCGCTGATGTTTTCTTTCAAGCAGAGACTCGTGCTGACTTTTAAACAAGGGAGATAGCAGAGTCGCTTGAGAGGAAAAACTTGGTGACACACGCTGCTATTTTTAACTTTAAGTGTTTGAGCCAATGCGTGAAGGGAAAAATTAGAGACACACGTTGTCAGTATTCCTTCAAGCCAAGGCACGTTGTCAATTTCTTTTAAGCCAACACCTTGAAAAGAGCACAAGCATACAGGCTCACCGGCACAATAAAAATAAAAATATAGAGAAACAGTGTCAAAGTCACACATGTCACACATGGCACACCATGGCTTGTTAATGGGTAAAATCAATTCAAATGACACCCAGGCATAAAGTAAACGCGGCAAATTAGGCTCCCAATCCCATCATAAATTGAAAATAATTGTAATTAATCATTCAAATGAGCCTTGATTGATACAGGTGTCCAGGTGAAGAGGCAGACGGATCTCTTTAAAAATCAATGAGATCAATCTGTGAAGTTGAGTTTAACAAATAAACTGTAGATGATGTTGAGACCTTTTGCTTCCAGATGAAGAATTCACGCATGGAGTTTAATCCCTCGCTCGTCGCCAGTGTAAAATTAATAGATCCAGGTAATACACAGATGCAAAGTAGGGTAGAAAGAGTAGTTTAATGCAAGCATAAAAGTCCCATCCATCCAACCAGGCTCAAGGAAGGGAACTGACTCAGGATACTGACATTCCGCGAAATCAGGTTCTGTCTCCATGGTGCTGTTTAAGGATACACATACAGTACAATAACAAAAGCCATAAAGCATAGATAAAACCAAGAATACCACACCATCCTATTGGCTTTACCGAAAACTATGAGAATGCATTCTGTTTTTCATGTATCACTCCTGAAAGCCTCTTATACTCCTGTCAAAAAGAAACCACTTCCAATCTGGGTGAATAATAAGCCAAAGTACAAAGCCTTTTGGATTTAACGAAAAGGGGCTCTTGTTTGTGGTATCTAGTATCATGGAAAGGGTACGGGGCAGATGAGAACTCTTGTGAACCTGCCTCAGGTATACATGAGCCTACATGCAGGAAGGCTTTTCATACCAAGCCTGGCTCGTGTCAGCATTTTCTTCCTGGCCTGTATGCAACTATGTATTGATATTCAGACAAAAACATCAGCCATCTCAGTTGTCTTGGTGACAACTGTCTGGCTGAACACATGCTAAACATTATATGTCTTTGGCCATTCCAAACAGGGGCGTCTAGGGATTTCAGTGGTTGGGTTCTTCCCCCTGTGATGCTAGGCATGCAGAATTATAAGTGGTTTTAAAAAAACATGGGACCCAAACTACATGAGTTAGTTGTATGAAATTGTCATCTGGGTAGTAAAGTTCTTTGTTCTGGCTTCTTTAGCACCTACATACGTACAATGTCCTACTGGATCCAAGCATATAGGAGGATGAAGGCTTGATGAATTGTAATCGTTCGTGCTTACCTAAATCTTGTTCAGTTTTGTTAAATTTATTTATTACATGTAGCAGTAATAATAAACATAGTACTGATCTTTACAATATTAGCTGTAAATGACGATTTAGTAATATATGGTTTGTTCCTCTCTTCAGGTCTCCTTCCCTGCTGTTCCCTCCCTTACCTTCCCTCGCTTGATCACCTCAATCCTCCGTGCTATCAGAGCAATTCAGAGTTGAGGGTGTCGAGAGGTGGATTCACTTTGAACAACGAACCGATCCTGAGAGACGATCAATAGTACATGACACTCCCATTCTATCCTATGGGACAGATAAAAACAAAATACACTGGATTTCACTATCAGGACATGTCACATACACCTGTAAATATCCTATCTTTCACATGCACTGCACCCTGCCCAAAGTTGTACCTTGGGCCTACCTTAGGGGTGACATACATGTAAGAGAAGGGAAAATTAGGCCCTGTGAAGTGTGTGCACTTGCCAGGTTGACAGTTATTAACTGCGCGCAGATACTGCAGTGGCAGGTCTGAGAACCCTTTACAGGGCTGCTTGTGTGGGTGGCACAACCAGTGCTGCAGGCCCACTAGCAGCATTTGATTTACTGGCCCTGGCACCCTCAATGCACTTTACTAGGGACTTACAATTAAATCAAATATGCCAATAATGGAAACATCAATCCATAACACAATGTACAACAGGAGCTCTTCCACTTTAACACTGAACAGCAGTGAGAAAGTGTACAGAGACACTAAACAGGCAAAAACAGACTCAAGCCAGGAGGTCCGAAAGCTAAAAGAAAGCTAAAAGACAGGGGAAACATGCCAAAAGATGCCACTATTCCCCTCTGGCTGCAAGTACGGAGAACTGCCCAACCTCCCTAGAGTTCTCTTCACTAAGGCGGAAGAACCTGGACAGGCCATCAGTGTTGGCGAGTTCTGTGCCCAAGCGGTGTTCCACCGTAAAGTCCATTCCCTGTGAGGAGATGGACCACCTCAAAAGTTTTGGGTTCTCACCCCTCACCTGCATTAACCATCTGAGGGCCCTGTGGGCTGTCTGAACTCGAAAGTGAGTCCCAAACAGGTAGGCTCTTAGCTTCTTCAGTTCTCAGACCACAGCAAAAGCTTCTCTTTCTATGGCACTCCGCCTCTGTTCCCTGGGGAGTAGTCTCCTGCTAAGTAAGTCTACAGGCCCTCTTCGTTCAGTTGTGAGAGCACCACTCCCACACCATGCTCTGAAGTGTCAGTCTGCAGTACAAATTCATTGGAGAAGTCGGGTGCCTTGAGCACGGGCACCGTGCACATGGCAGCCTTCAGAGCATCAAAAGCTTTCTGGCAGGCTTCAGTCCAGATCACCTTCCTGGAAGTCAACTCTGTTAAGGGGGCAACAATGGTGCCATACCCTTAACAAATCTCCTATAGTATCCGGTGAGACCTAAAAAGGCTCTCTTCTCTGTCTGGGTCTTGGGGGGCTCCCACGCCAGAATAATGTCAATCTTAGGCCGTAGTGGCACGACCTGGCCTCTTCCTACTTGGTGCCCTATGTACACCACAGAGCCCTGCCCGATCAGGCACTTCCTGGCCTTGATCGGGAGGCCTACCTTCTGCAGAGCCTTCAACACATCCCAGAGGTGTTGCAAGTGATCCACCTAGCTGGAGCTGAACACTGCAATGTCGTCCAGGTAGGCACCACTGAAATCCTCCAGTCCAGCCAACACCTGGTTGACCAACCTCTGAAAGGTTGCAGGGTCATTCTCCAATCCAAAGGGCATCACCCAGAATTGGTAATGCCCCTCTGGGGTTGAAAATGCTGACCCCTTCTTGGCCACATCGGTAAAGGCAATCTGCCAGTACCCAGACGTCAAATCAAAAGTGCTGAGGAAATTAGCAGCTCCCAACCGATCAATGAGCTCATCAGCTCTGGGGATAGGGAGCGCGTCAGGTCCTGATGTTGGCGTTGAGCCCGCGGTAGTCCACGCAGAACCGCAGTTCATGAGTGGCACTGGGTGCAGCAGCCTTTGGGACAAAACCACTGGGCTGGCCCAAGGACTATTGGAGAGCTCTGTCACCCCTAACTCCAAGATCTTAGAGACCTACTCTTTGATGCTGGGCCTGACCCGGTCAATCAAACCTGTAAATCTTGTGTTTTACAGGAGGGTTGTCGCCAGTGTCCACGTCATGGGTACACCAGTGAGTAACACCTGGGATCAGAGAGAACAGTGTGGCGAACTGTCCCAACAACTGGTGACAGTCACTCTGCTGCTCTGGGGTCAGTGTAGGGGAGAGGATCACATCTTCCACTGACCCATCGTGCTCCTCGGTAGACAGGAGGTCAGGGAGAGGTTCACTATACTCTTCCACCCCATCATCTGTCACCAGGAGAATGCTCACTTTGGACCTCTCAAAGTGAGGTTAGAGGCGGTTCATATTGAGGACTCTCAAAGGATTCTTGGGAGTCTGCAAATTCACCAGGTAGGTGACATTACTTTTGCGCTCCACCACCTCAAAAGGCGCAATCCACATGTTCTGCAAGGCACAAGGGGGCCCACACTTTCTGGCCAGGCTGAAACTCCACCAGAGTGTCATTCTGGTTGTACCAGCGTTTCATCTCCTCCTGGTTAGCTTCCAGGTTTGCCTGAGCGAGTTTCCTGAAGCGGGCAGTTTGGTTTCTGAAGGCCAGTATGTAGCTATATACGTCCTGGGTATGTTTCCTGGGAGCTGTCTCCCAGCCTTCCTTTACCAAACTGAGAGGTCCTCTCACAGGGTGCCCATACAAACTCAAAGGGACTAAACCCTAGAGACGTCTGTGGTACCTCCCTGTATGCAAAGAGAAGGCATAGTAAGAGGACGCCCCACTTACACCTCATGGATTCTGTTAGACCCTTAATCATGCCCTTCAAGGTTTGGTTGAATCTCTCCACCAAACTATTACCTTGGGGTGGTAAGGAGTGGTGAACTTGTAAGTCACACTGCACTCCTCCCACAGGGATGTCATATACTTGGATATGAAATGTGTTTCTCGGTCAGAAACCACCTCTCTGGGGAAACCCACGTGGGAAAAGATTCCCATTAACACCATGCCCACCACTGATGCTGTCGTTGTTCTGAGAGGGATTGCCTCCGGGTGCCGGGTGGCATGGTCCACCAAGACCAGGATGTACCTGTTAATCATGGCTGTCTTGGGATCCAGTGGCTCCACAGTGTCCATCGCAAACCTGGAAAAGGGGTTCCAACAACTGGAAAAGGTTGGAGAGGAGCTTTACACTACCTCCCACTCTTACCACTTGCCTGGCAAGTTTGGCAAGACCTACAATGTGCATCTTATCCCTCCGCATTTGGAGCCAAATGAAGTGGGTGACAATCCTGTCAAAGGTCGTATCCTACCCCATATGTCCTGCCAAAGCCACGTCGTGTGCCAGACCCAGTAGGAAGGTTCTGAAGTGCTGGGGTACCACCAGCACACAGGCTGACAGAGGCTCAGCGACCTTAGGTGTGCTGTATAGGAGTCCATCCTCCCAGTAATTCTAGTGTGATCCAGACTGTTCACCAGCTGCCTGGTTTACAGCCTGCTGCCGCAAACCCTCTAGAGAAGGGCATTCCTTCTGCTTCCTGCAGAATTCCTCCCTGGTGGAAACACCTTCTTGCTGCCAATGGGTCAGTTCAGATAAGTCCTCCAGTTCAGCTACCTGCTCCCCTGTAGGTACCAGGGCATCCCCCTCAAGGTCAGCCTCCTCCCGGACCGTGGGAACCTCAGGTGCAGGTTTCCTGTGCCCCCTGCCCTTTCTCTTGACAGGAACATGGGCCACTGTTTCAGGCTCCAGGTCTTTCTGATCACTCTCTACGTCCGCCATTGATCGAGTGGTCATGCATGCCCACTCTGGCAGCCCAAGACTCTCCAAGTGTGACCTAAGCTCAACATCCTTCCACAAGGACTGCTCCAGGCCATTCCCTAGCAGACAATCTATCGGCATGGTAGGGCTCACAACCACCCTCAATTGACCTGAGCCCCACCCCAATTCAAAGGGAACCTCTGCCACCATACATTGGCACACTGAGTTGTCTACAGCAACTACTTGGTGGAATGCCCCGGGACTACTTGCTCCTCAGAGACCAGGTGACACCGGACTGAGGTCACACTGGCTCCAGTATCTCTGTGAGCCTCTACCCTTCTCCCGTTGATGGTCACCCAGGCACTGTATTTCTTATTGTTAGCAGGCACCTGATTTCCTGGGACCATCTCACTGTTCCGTAGTGAGACGAGGGTCATTTCTGCGGGAACCCCGCCCTCCTGTGGGTACCCCTCCTCCCCAAGTGCTACACTAGCTAACACCTTGGTCTGCCCACCAGTGGGTGGCTGGTCCCTCTTGGGGCATCTGAGATCCCCCCTTATGTGACTCACCTGCTTACAGGCAAAGCACATCCGGGGGCCGGTCTGTGCAGGCTTTCCTGAAGAGACCCCTTGTTTTTTTATCTCCTGGTGGATGAGAACCTTTACCCTGGGTAGTATTTTGGGGCCCTTTAGAGAACTCTTGTGCTTTACCCTTGTCCCCCCCAATCTTCTGCTGGAGACCCCGCCCATCTATGGCTGAGTCTCCTTCATATACCTTCTTGTGGACCCTGGTACTCACCCAGCGGTCCGCCTCCATTGCAAGCTTCCTGGGGTCAGTCAGCCTACTATCAACTAAGTGCTGGCGCAGCTCTGCAAAACATAAACTTGATAAGTGCTCCCATGGAATCAAATTGTAGAGACCCTGAAAATCTGTCACATTACTGCCCTTCACCCAGCCATCCAGTGACCTGCAAAATGAATCTACACATTCCAACCAAGTGTGTGCATCAGTTTTCCTACTGGACCTAAAATGATCCCTGTACTTGTCAGGAGTTAGACCATACCTGGTGCAGAGGCCTCCTTCATGTCAGCATAGGTGAAGTTCTGCCCCTTACCCAAAGCTAAAAAGTATCCCTCACTTCTGCAAAAAGAGGCCACAACTCTGCCCTCCAATTCCTTCCATGGTCCCCATTCATATGAATAGACAACTCATAACTCTGAAACCACCTTTGTATGTCATCCCCCTACTTGAATTCTTTACCCACATTCTTGGGGATGTGCACAATTCTATCTGTCTGCACTGAAGATTTGCTGCCACAATCAGTGCTGGATTTTCTCTTCAACTCCAGCTTCTTGAGCCCACACTCATGGTCTAGAACCATTCTTTGCAATTCTATCTTGAGCCTCTCAAGCTCTATCTCATGCCTCCTGGCCTCCCTATGGTCCTCCAGCTCTTCTGGGGACAAAGCACTGCTGCCTGGCCTGGAGGGACCCCCCTCCCAAAAGCACATCAACCCTAGGGGTAGGCTCCTCCGCGTCCCCACTAAGGTCTCCACACTGCCCACTGGCATGTCTGGTTGCTACCTAGGCCCTCAGCGCCTTTTGTAGCTGCTCCTTCCGGGTGAGTCCTCTGACTTGGACATTTAGGTTTTAACAAATTCCCCTTCAGCTCTTTGACGTTGTAGGTTTCCCTCAAAGGCCACCTCTTAAGATGCAATAGCTGATGCTGTTGTACCAGGCATGATGCAGTAGGAAGTTAGAGTTAAAAATTATGGGATCACAAAAATAGACCAAAAAGAAACAGTATGTGGTACGTAATGGTCTGCGATATGGTAGTAGTGCACTGTAAGTCAAGTGCAAACGCAAGTCCTATCCTCACTGCTGACAACCAATGTTAGAAATGGGGGTCTCTAGTTGGCAATTGTTTGCACCCTTGTCCAAGTAGGGACCCTTCTTCCTAGTCAGGATAAGGGGGGTACACTACTGAAATAACCCCTGCTCACCCTCTTGGTAGCTTGGCACAAGCAGTCAGGCTTTTCTCAGAGGCAGTGTGTAAAGCATTTGCACATAACCAACAGTAATACAGTGAAAACACTACAAAAGGACACCACACCAGTTTGGAAAAATATCCAATACTTTATATATTCAAAACAAGACGAACAATGATAAAAATCCACAGTACAATGCTCAGAAATCTCAATAATAAA
This sequence comes from Triturus cristatus, assembly GCF_964204655.1. NCBI lineage: Eukaryota > Metazoa > Chordata > Amphibia > Caudata > Salamandridae > Triturus > Triturus cristatus. The sequence goes on along the minus strand of NC_140593.1, from coordinate 378,146,769 downwards.
AAATAGGCTTAAAATACAGTTCCTTGAAGTCAGTAGCTCTGTCCGGGGCTATCATGGAATCATGAACAACAAATCCAGACAGTTCTGGCTGACCAGCAAAACAGTACCTTTGGAAATGCAGGGCATCATCAGCCTGTCATTGAGCTCTCAAGAGCTGGCGTCGGCAGGTGTCGGTTCCACAAGTCGGTGCAGGAGTCATCGGACCCTTGAAGTGATACGTGTTGCAGATCGAACTCCTCGTGGTTGAAGTCGAGAGCTCCGTTGTCGGCAGGCGTCAGGGCAGCGGTGCAGCGTGGGGTGCCCTCAGGGCGCTGTGCAGACAGCGGCTTGATGACGGTCATCCAGTGGCATCGGTGAGAAGTGATGCGATGCTCGTCCCGGTGCTGGCAGGTCACAGTGCAAGCAGCATCGTCGCTGAAGTGCTGTCATCGGCTGACGAACTTTAGTCAATGGCGCCGGTAGACCAAGGCTGCATTGCAGGATGAGGATGGTGCGTCGTGTAACTTATGAGTGGTGCCCTAGAACCACGGTGTAAGCAGCGGTGTCGATGTTGGTTTGGAGCGTCGTCGTCGGGGATCCAGTGCTGCGGAGTAAATAGGCGGTTGGAAGTGCGGTGCCCACAGATCGCAGTGTAAGCAGTGGCTCGGTGGCGGCATCAGGCTACGTCATCGATGAGACTAGGGTTACGGTGCGAAGTGCGGTGGTGCCCTCTGCCGTGCTTTCAGGACACGGAGTCAGCAGCAGCGTCGGGTTGCTTTTTCTTCTGTTTCAGCACAAAACACACAGTTCCCAGTGCTTGTAGCAGATGAACTTGAAGTCTTTGCTGTTCCTGAGACTTCTTGAACAGGGGGCAAACTCTACCTCAAGCCCTGGGAGAAACTCACAGAAAAAAGTTGCAGGAAGTTCAGTCCAGTCCTTTCACTGCCAAAGACAGAAGCAGCCACTGCGGCAAAGTGGTAGTTCCTCCTCACTGCTGCTCCAACTCTTCTTCATGGCAGTCTTCTTGGTCCCAAAAATGTCTAAAGTTCTGTGGTTGGGGCCACAATATTTATACTAAGTTTCTGTTTTTTCTCTCAGGCAGAGAGGCTCTGTGCTAAGTCCAAGCCAGTTCTGTTCTCTCTGGCCCAGCTTCCCAGCAGGAGGTGGAGACAGCATTGTGTAAGGCAGACTAGGCCCATTCAGGTTCAAGTAAATCTCCTCCCACTACTCTAAATGCAGCCCAGGTCTATTCAGCCCAGCCCTGACTCATCCAGGGAAGGCAGTACACACCTCAACCCCCACAGTGGCTGTCTAGAGTGAATACACATCCCCAGTCCCTGTCACTCCAAAACCAGACAGTCAATCCACAACCCAGCAGAGGCACACAGGATGGCTAGGGAAGAAAATACCTACTTTCTAAAAGTGGTATTTTCAAACACAGAACATAAAAATCATCTTTACTAAAAGATGCGTTTTTATATTCTGAGGCCAGGCATACTTAACTCAATTTTTACATCTCGTTCCAATGGGAAGTTATAGTTGTAAGATGCTACAAAGTATCTCCCATTCTGTTCTATGGGACAGATAGCCTTTCAACAGTGAAAAACGAAATACACTGGATTTCACTATCAGGTCATGTCACACACACCAGTACATGTCCTACCTTTCACATGCACTGCATACCTTAGGTGTGACATGCATGTAAGAAAAGGGGAAATTTGGGCCTGGCAAGTGTCAGGTCGAAATAGCAGTTACAAACTGCATGAAGGCACTGCAGTGGCAGGTCTGAGAAACCTTTACAAGGCTGCTTGTGTGGGTGGCACAACCAGTGCTGCAGGCCCACTAGCAGTATTTGATTTACAGACCCTGGCACCCTCAGTGTACTTTACTAGGGACTTACTAGTAAATCAAATATGACAATCATAGAAACACCAATCCATAACACAATTTACAACAGGAGCACTTGCACTTTAACACTGAACAGCAGTGAGAAAGTGCACAGACACGAAACCAGAAAAAACAGAGTCAAAACCAGGGGGTAAGAAAGCAAAAAGACTGGGGAAACACACCAAAAGATGCCAGGTCTAACAGTATGTAGTGAGTCTAAAAATTGTTAGGGAAACCTGGCTAGTGAGTTATCATCTTTCCATTGTCCGTAGTCTTGTCACCCGTCTGATTCTCTGGTTTTCACCCAGGAGAAGTGTTGCACTAACAAGTTGACTGACCCAAAGGGAATCTAAACTTTACAGATTAATTTGTCTGTCAGGATGCTGATAAATATACAATTCACAGATGTTATATTTGCAGAGTTGACCAGCTACACATTGCAAAGATTCAGTATGGAATGACCGAAGTCTTGCCTTGTAAAGAAAATAGAATTTTGAAGATGTATTTAGAGAAGAATTTAGAGAAAGTATTTATTTTCATGCAAATATTCTTTGATGGGGCACATATTTGTAGTCTAAAAAAGGAAAGCAATCAATAACAACTTAAATTGAAAGTTAACAGCTTAATGTTATTTATGAGTCATGCGCTACTTGATCAAATGAATTCAGCTTTGTGGGACACTTAATTAAATCGGAAAAGAACTTGTGATTTGATGAGAAGCCAAGCTTGGAAGAATGATAAACAGCCACCAAAAGTTGCATTATGGATATCTATTTGTTAACCTTGGTTTTTTTAATCCTCTGGTGAAAAAGGTGGAGAGGTCCTCAGCACTACCACTTTAGTTGTAAGGATGTGACCTCCATGTTCTAGTACTGGGGCCCAGGAGCACCTCTGGTGCTTGCACTACGTGGCTTCCCTAAACGTCTCCCTAGCAGATTTCCATGGAAGCACTTCTGCTACTGCTCCCTCACCCTTGCCAAATTGATGAGGTCAGTGCATCAATGGCCCTTCGAGTCAAAGTGCAGAGTTACAACAACAGTTGCTGCAGATCCAGATATTATGAAGTATGTCAAGAAACACGGCTTTCACTCCACTATCTGCCTCTCTGGCTCCTCCCTCATGAAAGGGAAAATCTACTACTCAGTGGTGACAATGTGTTTGAATTCGGTTATGGGTACAACATTGGGTGTCCCCCAAAAGGTACTCACTCCAGCCACCACATCATAAGAGAAGAGAAAGTCTGCTAAACGCCAGACATTGTGAATTGCATTAGCACCCCAGGTGTACAGTGCACAAGGGCCTTCTATGTGTCCCCTAGGTTGGAGCAAATATGTTCTTTGGCTACGTAGTCGGGTACTTTTTCTAGGGGTACCACTACTCAATTGAAAGATCCTGACTTCTAGTAGGAAACATTCCAGGTGTAGATTGCAATAGGACCACAAGCCCTAAGCACAAAACCTTAATTTAACATCAGGGACTTCTAAAGGTGGGTGGAGCACCCCCTTTGCAGATGTCCAACTCTACCATAGCTCCCATGTCACAAACTGACTTTGCACTAAAATGCAGGAGCCAGAATAAGGATTCTCCCCTTTCATTCTTGTCCCACTAGTTGAGAAGAAATACCATTTGACAGTTACAACAGAGTCAGTGATAATAGCTGTTAATAACGAGTTGAGGTCTTGGCCCATCTGCTTCATTTTGCTAGTTCGTCCAGCAGGTTTTGATGCTACTGATCATTCCATCTTCTTCCAGCAAATTGAGAAGGTGGGTATATGTGGATCTGTCAAATTATTGTTGACATTTATTCTTTCTGAAAGATCCCAGTTTCTAATGTTTTCCCTCTTCTAGCCTAGGTCTGTTTTGACTAAGAATTTAGTTCCTCAGGGCTCCTCTCTCTTTTTAGCATTAATTTGTGTCCTCTGGCTTAAATCGTTCATGTTTTGGCTTCATGGTAATCTCTTATGCTAATGACACTCGGGTCATTCTGATAATTGATAAACCCTCTGAGGAAACTTTAGAGCTGGTCAATTCCTGTTTTCTTTCGGTGTCCCTTTGGATGCGATATAATGTCTTTAAGCTAAACTCAGATAAAATGGAGATCCTTATGCTTGCACATAGCTCTTTTTAACTCTTTTAAGAACTTATTACATAAGACATACACCTTCAACTGCTTAGGAGGTAAAGAATCTATGCCTTTGACTAGACAAAGGTAACCGCCTAATTCCTCAGATTAATTCTGTAATGTCATCCAGCTACTTGCAAATGACTATCCTTAAACAGTCCTTGCTTACATTCTCATTAAGTTCAGAGCTTCTATTGTTAGCGCTATAATTATATCCAGATTTGATTATGCCAACAATTGCTATCTTGTATTTCCATCCCTTATGCTACAGAGATTGCTAGGTGTTCAGAAGATGGTAGACCTGCTGTCGTGTAGTTCCTACAAATCTATATAGGATCTGCATGTTTAGACAATCTAAACTAAGGGATTGGTGTCCAGACTGATTCCAGACACCCACACAGGATATGTTAGTTTGTAGACCAGCTAGCTCGCAGTACAACTATAAATCCCACAACCTTACCAAGGAGCTAACTGTTTCCGGCAACTATCTAACATGACAACCCTGACCCCTCAGGGATCATGGAAACAGTAGAATACTTTTTGCTCAGTCACTAGTGCTCACTCAGACTCCGAGAGATATACAGAATAAACAGTGGGAACATTTTCAATAAGTATTTATTGAACCACCGTTTAGTATAAAATACGTGTGCTGCAACAACCATTAGACATAAACAGATGTATACGGTTATAAGCACCAACAGAGTACAGAAAAGGTAGAATTCTACCATGGTGCTAAAACAATTAATGTATGCAGGCATAGAGATACATGGCAATAATCATGAGTACTCCTAAGATGCAAACCCTAAGTAGATGTACCTAAGTGTACTTAACATGTATGTAGGTGTAAAGCAAAAAATCCCCCTAGGAAAGAGCCAACCCCATTACCTGATGCGATAGAACAAAAGGACTCCTTCTTGGTCTCGAGTTGGACACCCCGTGAGGGATGTCAGACCACTGCGTTCTGGAGTGTCTGTGGGCAGGGACTTCAGCATCTCGTGTCAGTGTGTCAGCTTTTTCTCCTCTCATTTGCCCAGCGAAGATGTGGGACTTATATACTCGAAAGACACCCTCAGGGGTTCTACCTAGATGTGTTATGGTACTGTGGGCTTGTCGGCCAAGGATGACGATAGTGGTGACTTTTGTTCAGAGTTATTATGCAGAAGATGGTAATCCTGCTGTGATACTGAGAATCCTCATGAATTTTAAATAAGGCAAGTTTTTAAAGAAAACCACACAACATTTATTTGGCACCTAACTAGGTAAAAGGTCGGCACCAGAGGTATTATGCAGAGCAAGATAGGACAAATATAGGTAAAAGGTTGTGTAACCACCTAGGCCTATTTTGGGGTACATTGGGGCTCATAACACTGCTGGCTGTTGCCCTTAGGATATTCAACAGCATCTCCCAGGCCTGGCACAACATTCACTAGCTGACAGTACCGAACCAGATTAAATTCACATCCCCCTGTCTTGCAGATAAGGCCTTCTACTGTCAAGATAGTTTCTGCATCGAGAAAGAAGATAAACAACTTTGTTTGTGCAAATTGTCAGCAAAACAATACAGGAAATAGATGCAACAGCCACATTGCCACTCAAACAGCAACTGCAACAGCTTCCAACAAATGTAAAACTCTGTACCTTGTTTAAAAAAAGTGCACTGACATTAATAGTTGGGCATTTATTGTAAAATCCACCCAATAATCAATTCTCCAACCATGCACATTAGGAAAATGTGACTTATTTTCCAGAAATTAAAAAATCTGAATGAAATAAGAATACAGGTGATACATGAGAGCAATAAGCTAATGATGCAAAATGGCCACTCAGCCACCTCCACCACTCACACTTAGTAAAAGATAATTATATGTGTGATTGTCGATTAGCATTCCCCAAGTACCATAGTACATTGAGTTCTCATGAGTGTAAGGTCGAGAAATATATGGATCCCGAGTTATTTGATATACTGGTAGATTCCCATTAGTTCACTAATATGAAGGGAGCTTTAACAAATCACAATCAGCCTCATGCATCAACCCAAAATCCAGTCGGTAAAATACCGATTCGGTAATAGCTCCCGGTATTAAGTAAAAAATACCCAATCCCAATGCATCAACCCAAAAGCAGAAATCGCTATTTAAGGAATCCTTAACTAGCGAATCTTTAAATAGGGATTCCTTAAATACCGATTCCTTAAATAGCGATTGCATTTAAGGAATCCCAAAGTGAGATTCGTTAAATGCAATGCATCAAAGTTAAAAAATTAGCGATTTCGCTAATAGGGGGAGCAAATTACCATGAAGATGAACTGCATGGTAATTTGCAAAAACTTTGAAAAATGCACTTTTGTGCATTTTTCAAAGTTTCATGTTGCGCACACACATGCCCTTAGAGCATGTGTGTGTGCAACATATGTGCACATATCATTTTCAGGGGTGCAACAGGGTGTCCTTTTGACACCCTGGCACCCTTGAAAGTGCTCCCGCTATTAGCGATTCGGTAATACCGAATCGCTAATACAGACTGGCTTTACATTCATTCCTATGGGCCTCCAAGCCCATAGGAATGAATGGGTAGGTATTCCTTATTACCGATTCGGTATTACCGATTCGGTAATAAGGAATATTAAGGAATCGCTATTTGAATAGCGATTCCTACATGCATAGCCTTTTGCTATTCCTCATTAGCGATTCCTTATTTTTCGCTAATAAGGAATCGCAAATGGCATTGTTGATGCATAGGCCCCAATGTCTCTAGCAAAAACATTTTCATTAACATGATATCTCGGTGTCCAAGATTGCTCAAAGTTGTAACACTCAGAAATTGCAGAAGTAGTACAAATATGTTTCTGTTGCTTTCAGATCCGAAACGGTAATGCAATCACGTTTCCAGCACAAGAAAAATGAAGCAGTAATAATGTGTAGGTCATGTACACCTCTTAGGATGCCCCTATGCAGCTCTAGCACCTCTGCTAATTCCCCTTATCTCTAATTTTAGCTCTGGGGCTATATAATTTATTAATGCATTACATTGCTAAAATCCAACCTGAGAGAAAGACCCAAAGTTTATTTTCCGGAGAGTGTCTGCCATCATGTCTGACCCCATTCAATCAAATACATTTTCGACATCTAGGCAGAGTAGAATCATGTCTCCCCCCTCCTGTTTCTGGCAATATAGATGAGGCCTAACACCATTGCTAGATTATCTCCTGCTCTGCATACAACTATAAAGCCGATAAGGTCTGGGAGCACCCTTCCAAGCTTGTTAGCCAAGATCATGTCATCCACATTAAGAAGTGAGATTGGGGGTCCGTGGCTTGGCACCAGCCAAGATGGCTGCAGAACTTAAGAGCTCCGTGCTGTGCCTCTCTCATCCACCCGCGAACCGACATTTCTCCGCCGGGTCTTGAAGCTCAAGACACTTTGGGATGGCCCCAACAACGAGGTGAGCCCAGCAGCAAAATCGCAATATGAGGAAGACAAATGGCGGAGCTGAAAACGCTGAGGCTTACGCTGCTGAGAGCCGGACGACTGTGGGCAGGCCTAGCAGCCGGGATCAGCGCTTGCAAGGTAGGAAGCCGGGGCCGTGGAAGTGGCTCAAAGCTGATCACAAGACGACAGTCGGGGCCGTCGCCGGAATAAAGTCTTCTGAATGGCAGGAGGGGTGCCCAGGGATTTCCTTTTGCTTCCCGGAGGTGAGCGCTGACCGCGGAGTTGCTGGAGGCAGAGGGAGGACTGGGACGATTCCTCTAAAACAGTGCGTGGCTCTGAACATCGCACCGGAGGAGGAGGCCCTGTTTCGGCCCCTAAAGCAACAACCAAAACTCGCACGCCACAAATGCAAGCAGACGAAAGTTGAGCGCGGCGGGCCACAGAGGGTAGGCAGTTGGTTGAAGAAACCTCGAGGAGGCAGAGGAGGGGGGACAAACAAAAGGCAACAAGGAAGGAATTCAGAGAAGAAACTCGGAGGAAACTGAGGGCCCTGGTAAAAATAAATGCAGGAGAGATGTAAGCTGGTCAAAACAGGACAGAAGGGGGAAGAGGCTAAAGAAATTAAATGAGGGCAGCAGAGAATCAGGTACAGCTAACTGCATGTAATCTCCCGGGAGGCCGAACAACAAGGTGCGACAGAGGGAGCAGGCCAAGCCATACCAAGTTTACCCATGGATAGGCTAGTGAGGAGAGGGCACTACTTCCAAGAAGCCAGCGGCGCTTAGAAACGACTGAGCATACCCCGAGAGGTGCTGTACCAAGGACATCCAAAATAGCCCAGAGTTCTGGAAGTTGGCAACCGAAGAGTGTAAAACAACCCCTAAGAATAGACCTAATGCGACCAAAGTGGACACTGGTTCCTCAGAGTAATAAACTAGACAAATACGCAGTACCCAGGAACATGATGGCGGATGGAGCCGGGGCATCTGGGACCCAGGAGACAGAGGAGCCATCGTTGGGGGCTAAAATGGTGGCGATCCACAGCCTGGTTGCGACACTAATAACAAAAATCGACAAAGTCACCATAGACGTAAATTTCCTCCGGGCAGACATGAATAAAACCTCAGAGAAGGTAGAGATAGCAGAAACTAATATTGGCGCCCTGCAGGACGTCACTACAAGACTAGAAGAAAAGGTGCACCGATTATCGCAGTAACAGAAAGTAATGGCTGCAAAGCTGGAAGACCAGGAAGGGAGGGCCTAGGGCCTGCAGAAATAACATTAGGGTGGTGGGGGTGCAGGAGGGAATGGAGGGACCCTTAGTAGATCTTTTTCTAGAGGACTTAGTCTTAAATCAGCTGAAACCCAGACGTCACTCCAGATTCTTTACTGTCGAGAGGGCCCACAGAGCACCGGTTCCTCCGCCTAAACAAGGAGCGCTGCCAAGAACAATATTAGTCCGGATATGAAACTATTGAGATCAGGACGCCATTTTACAGGCCGCCCGGACCAGGGGTGACCTGACCACAAGAAGGTTCTTTCTGGACTATACCCTGATGGTGCAGCAGCAACGATGGCTCTTTGAAGGTGTAAAGAGAATTCTAAGAGAAGAGAACCTCAAATATGTGATATTGTTCCCAGATGAACTAAGAGTAATGGAAGACGGCAAATTAGGGTGCTTCACCTGACCAGAAGAAGTATGGGACTGGCTTGAAAGAGGAAGGAAAGGCAAAACGCGAAGGTGTCAAAACCATGACAGGAAGCAACAGGGAAAGCAAGACGACACCCATCTGGAGACGGGGAGAAGTTACAGTGAACAAGGGGTCCATGTACGGACACGGCCCACCAGAAATTCAACCGGCTACTAAATAGGTGGTGGGAAAGCAAGATCGTTAAAGGCGGAATTGGATCAACAACGTAAGAATGTACTGATTCCGGAGCTGGAAACACACTGAGGGGAAGAGGTTGGAGACCGGACCTGACTGTTCCCCCGCCAGGAAGGAGTACTGTAAGTGCTGATTACATTGAGACATAAGATGGGACATACATGATAGTATATGATGGGCGCTTGGGATATAATAGGTACGGCATGGAAACAAGAGACTCGGTGTCAACTGACCCCATTTAGTAGAATATTTATGAATTGGCGACAGGCGCTCTGCAAATTGGGGCAGTGGGTAGTTTAAGACCTACAGTACAGGGTGGCAGGGAGGGAGGCGTTGATATAAGGGGAATGTTCTTGCCATTTCTATATCTGTTTGGCATGTATAATTTAGGATAAGTTCGAGTTAGAACTGGGGACACCAAAGAACACAATACACAAATCACAGACACAGTGGGACTGGGCGGGTGGGGAGAGAGTGGGGGAGGAAAACCTACATTAGCAATGGCAACACCATCAGTTAACACCATGATGATTCTGTCCTGGAATGTCAATGGTCTAGGTAACAAAATCAAATGTACAATGGTCCTCCACTATTTGCGTAGACACTCCCCAGACCCAGTGTTGCTTCAAGAGACACATTTAAAAGGCAGTAACAAAGGGACAATGGCACCCAAAGCAATTGGTCAGGGACCTTGGGAAGTTACGTATTATAAGAGACAGTGGTCCCTGAAAACGAAGAAATGTCACAAGCAATAATCAATATAGCCACAATAGGTACTATATTATAGCCTATGTCCAGCCGGACAAGGCAGCTTTAATAAGCAAAATGTTTTACGATGATGTAACAAGATGTAAGCAAAGCAATGGTGGGACACAAGCCTGTATCCTATGGCTTACATATCAAGAGGACATGAATTTTTGAAAAAACACACACAGGCAATTGAAGCGATGTTTCTTATGACAAGAATAGCAGATAGTGAAACATCCTAGTCACCTTCACGACATTTCATACACATAAGTAATCATAGTGTAAGGTGAACAACATAGTCGACGACGTTTCGATCCTTACTGGGGGGGTGTTAGGATCATCATCAGGACTGATTAATATGATTGCCTATAAAAATGCCTGAATATACAACAATTAACAAAAACCAACGTGGTACAATAAGGAGGGAAAAAAGGGGGGGGGGAAAAATAATTAGGAAAAAACATAATAATTTAAGTTTAAATAAAGTTACAACATAATAAGACAGTTTTTGTCAGAACACGGGCTAATTGTGATCAGAATGGCTAAGTGAACTATCGGACACGGATCGAATTGCAGTGGAACATGCTTCGTGGCAGGCCGTGTAAATAATGGGAGGTCGTGGTTGCCGCGAGTATTAAGGCATATCGACTATGGAGAAGTGCGTGGTTGGTATCATGTAAAAACTAAAGGTGTGTCTAGGATTTAGGAACTGTGGATGTCGCAAGTGAGGAGAGCGAGTTAACTGCTACGGAAACTGTGTCAGGAGAGCTAGGCGTGATAGGCGGTGGACCATTTACCTCGTGCTGTCTTAGATAACAGCAAGGAAGATGTGTCAGCTTAGTTGAGAAAACTAAGCGACCGTTAGAAACACGGAATCGGTCTGGAATAAAAATATAGAAATAAGGAGGTCATACAAGCTCGAGGAGTGGATCGGAAGTGCAGTGTTTGAAGGGAAAGGGAAAGGCGGCTTACCTAGGTCCGCGAGGGTAATAAATCACGCGGTAACGAAAAATCTGTCGGAACAATAAGGTAAATTACTGGAAGTAATCACATCGTAAATACGGGGGTGGGGAGCCGTCGGTTTGGAAGTAAAAGACATACCACGATGTGATGATGTAGTCACGTTCCGGGGGAGTCGGCAAGGCAACGTCTCGGTCAGTGCCGGAAGAGTTGTGGTGGAGGAGTGCTCGCGCCGGTATGATGTGAAGGTGGCTAGATCAGGTGATCAGTCACATGTCCTAATGGTTGCTATTAGTAACGCAGTGCTCGCTGGTGATGAGAAACAAGGCGAAATGAGGGCGCCATATTGGGTGAGTGAAAGACGGCGCGTGGTGAGGATAAAAACAAGGGTAGAAGAACAGAGAATGACATTCGAAGACGTGGTACATGGAATTATAAGCCATTACATTTATGAAACATGAAGAGCACAATAGCAATGGGAACAAAACAAAAAATTGGTTAATGTTTCTTAAAGTCAGGTGGTAGTTTTGCGGTGAGTGTTTTGCGGACAGTTCCAATTGTATGATCATAGTAAGGAGGTCCAATCCTCTAAGCGGTTCAATCCATTGTGAATGCTTCCCGTTTTCAAAATCCATTTTAATTCTTCTTTATTCAAAAGCTGTGAAATGTCTGCACCTCTTGGAGGGATTTTGACAACAGTGACGACTGTCCAATGAATGTCATCCTCAGTATGACCAGCTGATTCGAAATGTTCCACCAGCGGTGCGTTTGGTGTTTTACACCTCAATCTGCTTCTGTGTTGGCAGATTCTGATCCGGATTTTCTGTGTCGTTTGTCCTATATAAATCATGTCACAGGGGCACAGAATTGCGTAAATGACATTGCTGGTGTTACAATTACTGAAATGATTATGGGGTTTACGTATGTTACCAAACACAAACTCTTTACAGTCAGTAGTGAATACACATACAGAGCAATTGCCACACTTGTTGTGTCCAGTAACTGCGGGTAAGGACCAATGTTCAAGGAGCGTGCCAGTGTTTCTAGTCTCAGGGAGTGCCGCTCTTATCAGATGGTCTCTGATATTTTTGTTTCTTTTGAAGGCAAAGAGAGGTCTTTCAAGATTTAGTATTCCAGCATTTAACACATTCCAGTGCTTAAGAATACTTTTGCGTACTTTGTTGGAAGATGGGGAAAATGTGGTGACACACACGAGGCGGTTTTCACTTCTCTTGGTTTTGGGTTCCAAGAGAGCATCCCTGGGACAGTACCATGCTCTTTTCAGGGCACTGCGAATTAGTTTTTTGGGGTAACCTCTTGATGTTAGTTTGTCGCTAAGTGTTTTGGCTTCCCTGAAATAATCCTCCTTTAGGGTGCAGTTGCGTCTGATGCGTAAGTATTGTGAGTAGGGAAGAGAGTCTCTAAGGGCCCTTGGATGGCTGCTACTGTATTTTAGGAGAGTGTTACGTTCGGTGGCTTTCCTGAAGAGGCTGGTGATCAGGTGTCCCTCATCATGTATTATGTTTAGATCAAGGAATGGTATGGATGATTTGTTGTATGTGAGTGTGAACTTGAGACCTCCACAATTATTGTTAAGCCAGTGGAGGAAGTTGAAAAGCATGGTTTGGGTATCATGCCAAATGAAAAAAATGTCGTCAATATAACGTTTCCATAATGTTATGGCAGATTGGAAGGGGTTTTGTTGGGTCAATATGAAATTCACCTCAAGGGCATTCATATAAAGGATAGCCAGATTCGGTGCGAAAACTGCTCCCATGGATGTTCCCTTGGTTTGCTGGTAATAATGACCATCAAATAGAAAAAAGTTTCTAGTCAGACAAATCTCGAGGAGCTGTAAGATGAAAATAGTGGGTACAGCATGTGGCCTAATACGAGTGTCTAAAGTAGTCTCAATGATGAGTAATGCGTCTCGTTGCGGAATGTTTGTGTAAAGAGACTCAACATCTAACGTGCAGAGTGTATCAATGGAGGGGTTGAACCTGTGGTTTTCTACCAGGGTAATCATCTGCATACTGTCTCTAACGTAATACGGGGTAGATGGAACAAACTCCTTGATAAAGTAGTCAACATAGAGACCCAATGGCTCTAGAATAGACCCGCAGCCTGACACGATGGGCCGTCCAGGGGGGTTGGAACTATCCTTATGGATCTTTGGCAAAGTGTAGATGACTGGTATGCGTGGGGCCTTGGTATTCAGAAAATCATATTCATGCTTAGATAAAAAACCTTGTTCCAGACCTGATTGGGTTGTCTGTTGAATCATCTGTTTAAGCTCATTGGTCGGGTTTGTTGGAAGTTTGGAATAGTGATCTGTATTAGCTAGCTGCCTCAATATTTCGTTTTTATAGGTGGTAGTGTCTTGTAATACTATGCCACCGCCTTTATCTGCGGGTTTGATAACCACTAAGGCGTTGGACTTGAGAGTTTGAAGTGCTGTTTTCTCTTCTAGTGCAATGTTGTACGGAATGAACTGGTGTTTTGTAGCTAGTTGGGAGAGGTCTTTAAGTACCAATTTTTCAAAGCAGGAAAGCTCAGATGGAACCATGCTGGCTGACGGGGAGAAAGTGGATGGGGGTCTCAATGGGGTGTTGGATGTTTTCGGTGGAAGAGGATTCAACAGAAAAAAACTCTGTAGTCTGATCTTACGAAAAAATCTAAGCATTTCGGTTTGAAGGTCCAAAAAGTTAGTCCTAGTCGTGGGTACAAAGGAAAGACCCTTGCTAAGGATGGATAATTCAGATTCATTCAGTTGGAAATTAGTGAGGTTGAATATTGGCAACGAGAGGTTTGTTTGTGTCTGGTTGGTGAAGTCGCTGTTGTGTACCTCTGGAGGACAGTCTACCAACGGTAATAGTTGCGTCGGGTTTGGCGTTCTCCTGGCGGGTTTTGCCAATGGGCACGTTTCAACCCTCCTCTTCTCGGGGGTTCGTTTGGGCCTCGACCTAAAAAAGAGGGTGTCGATGGATTTGGGTTGTTAGGTGCTCTATTTGTGCTGCTCGTACCTTCGCCGGGATCCGAATTGTCGGATGACTCAACGGAGGTATTGGAGAAACCGACTAGGGTGTTACCTCTGTTAAATCTGTTAAATCTGCCCCAAGGACGGTTGTACCGTTGGTTGTTGTAGGATCTATTAGTATAGAAGTCCTTGTTGAGGTAAGGGTAAGTGCGTTCAGTAGAATAGGATTTAATATCTTTTTTCACTTTGGTGGATTTTTTATTTTGTTCTATTCTAAAGAATTCATCCACTGTTTTTTGGATTTGTTCTAGCAATTTTTTACTGTCCGCTATAGTGTCGCTAGTGGTTAGTTGTTGTTCAATTTCAGTTATCTCTTCCAGAGTTTTATTAAGTTCCTCTGTTGCTATATCTATACCAAGGACTAACCAATGTCTCGAGCAGGTAGTACTGATGTAACTGAAATTATTGATATATTTCGGTATATCTGTGAAAATACCTGGTACGTTTCTGACTTGGAGGCCGGTGGGAATAATATTAGCTTTCAGGTATTCCGTAAGCATCCGTATCATCAATTGTAATCTGACAGATTTTTTCTTAGTTTTTTCTAGTTGTTCAGATAAGGTGGAACTGATTTCTTGGGGAGCATTAGTGGAGTCAACAAAGAGGGAAGGACCTTCAAGGATTTTCTTAATGTATTCGTCCGTGTAGAGAGGTGCGTGATCTGACATGACAAGGAAACGGTGAGGAGAGAGGAGAGTCTGGATATGGTAGTCAAAGGGAAAGGAGAGTGACCCACTTTCAAGAGAAAAAGGTGGGGGTAAGAGCGTGAGCCCTTGCAATCCGGCGATTGCGCTTAACTAGTAACAAAGGGACAAGGGCACCCAAAGCAATTGGTCAGGGACCTTGGGAAGTTACGTATTATAAGAGACAGTGGTCCCTGAAAACGAAGAAATGTCACAAGCAATAATCAATATAGCCACAATAGGTACTATATTATAGCCTATGTCCAGCCGGACAAGGCAGCTTTAATAAGCAAAATGTTTTACGATGTTGTAACAAGATGTAAGCAAAGCAATGGTGGGACACAAGCCTGTATCCTATGGCTTACATATCAAGAGGACATGAATTTTTGAAAAAACACACACAGGCAATTGAAGCGATGTTTCTTATGACAAGAATAGCAGATAGTGAAACATCCTAGTCACCTTCACGACATTTCATACACATAAGTAATCATAGTGTAAGGTGAACAACATAGTCGACGACGTTTCGATCCTTACTGGGGGGGTGTTAGGATCATCATCAGGACTGATTAATATGATTGCCTATAAAAATGCCTGAATATACAACAATTAACAAAAACCAACGTGGTACAATAAGGAGGGAAAAAAGGGGGGGGGGGAAAATAATTAGGAAAAAACATAATAATTTAAGTTTAAATAAAGTTACAACATAATAAGACAGTTTTTGTCAGAACACGGGCTAATTGTGATCAGAATGGCTAAGTGAACTATCGGACACGGATCGAATTGCAGTGGAACATGCTTCGTGGCAGGCCGTGTAAATAATGGGAGGTCGTGGTTGCCGTGAGTATTAAGGCATATCGACTATGGAGAAGTGCGTGGTTGGTATCATGTAAAAACTAAAGGTGTGTCTTTTCGCCTTGTTTCTCATCACCAGCGAGCACTGCGTTACTAATAGCAACCATTAGGACATGTGACTGATCACCTGATCTAGCCACCTTCACATCATACCGGCGCGAGCACTCCTCCACCACAACTCTTCCGGCACTGACCGAGACGTTGCCTTGCCGACTCCCCCGGAACGTGACTACATCATCACATCGTGGTATGTCTTTTACTTCCAAACCGACGGCTCCCCACCCCCGTATTTACGATGTGATTACTTCCAGTAATTTACCTTATTGTTCCGACAGATTTTTCGTTACCGCGTGATTTATTACCCTCGCGGACCTAGGTAAGCCGCCTTTCCCTTTCCCTTCAAACACTGCACTTCCGATCCACTCCTCGAGCTTGTATGACCTCCTTATTTCTATATTTTTATTCCAGACCGATTCCGTGTTTCTAACGGTCGCTTAGTTTTCTCAACTAAGCTGACACATCTTCCTTGCTGTTATCTAAGACAGCACGAGGTAAATGGTCCACCGCCTATCACGCCTAGCTCTCCTGACACAGTTTCCATAGCAGTTAACTCGCTCTCCTCACTTGCGACATCCACAGTTCCTAAATCCTAGACACACCTTTAGTTTTTACATGATACCAACCACGCACTTCTCCATAGTCGATATGCCTTAATACTCGCGGCAACCACGACCTCCCATTATTTACACGGCCTGCCACGAAGCATGTTCCACTGCAATTCGATCCGTGTCCGATAGTTCACTTAGCCATTCTGATCACAATTAGCCCGTGTTCTGACAAAAACTGTCTTATTATGTTGTAACTTTATTTAAACTTAAATTATTATGTTTTTTCCTAATTATTTTTCCCCCCCCCCCCCCTTTTTTCCCTCCTTATTGTACCACGTTGGTTTTTGTTAATTGTTGTATATTCAGGCATTTTTATAGGCAATCATATTAATCAGTCCTGATGATGATCCTAACACCCCCCCAGTAAGGATCGAAACGTCGTCGACTATGTTGTTCACCTTACACTATGATTACTTATGTGTATGAAATGTCGTGAAGGTGACTAGGATGTTTCACTATCTGCTATTCTTGTCATAAGAAACATCGCTTCAATTGCCTGTGTGTGTTTTTTCAAAAATTCATGTCCTCTTGATATGTAAGCCATAGGATACAGGCTTGTGTCCCACCATTGCTTTGCTTACATCTTGTTACATCATCGTAAAACATTTTGCTTATTAAAGCTGCCTTGTCCGGCTGGACATAGGCTATAATATAGTACCTATTGTGGCTATATTGATTATTGCTTGTGACATTTCTTCGTTTTCAGGGACCACTGTCTCTTATAATACATTTAAAAGGCAATCACTATTTAGCATTGAACCGGTACGGTTACACGTTGATAGCCCACGTGGGATTCACATCCTGTTCAAGGAGAGTGGCGATACTAAGTAAAAATACGACCCCTTTTGTGACAGGCCGCGCCTGGCGCGACCCCGAGGGCAGATATGTAGCTCTGACCAGGAGATGGGAGGGCAGAACCATCAACGTGTGCTCTATTTATATACCACCAAAACTCTCAGAAACCTTTGCCAAGATTAATAAAACACTGCTTGATATGCCCCAAGAGCTACTTATACTGGAAGGAGACCTGAACACAGTAATGTCCCCGGAGACAGACAGAAGCACAAGACCGGAAAGAGTCATTGGACCAGGTCCGCTACGAACATTCACGCTAGCAATGGGGCTAACGGATCTATGGAGAGCTCATAACCCCAACACTAGGCAGTACACACACATCTTAGCAGCACAGGCCAGCAGGTCCCACCTGGACTACATATTTACACAAAGCATACACCCGGGCTTATTCAAGGAAGCAGAACACAAAGCTAGAGGAATATTTGACCACTCATCGGTAGAGGTAGTGCTCTGGGGTCCTGTTAGGCATTGCACCCCTCCGCTATTCAGGGGCAAAGAGATTGTGGACAAATTTAGGGAAAGAACAGAACAAAACTTTGAAGAGAATATCGGGACTGTCAGCTCTCAATGTACTCTGTGGGAAGCATACAAGGTAGTGGCAAGGGGACATGCTCAGGGACTAGCTGGGGGCTAAAGAAAAGAAAGATATGCCAGATATGAGGAACTGGAGCAGGAGATAACAGATCTAGATGACATGATAGGGCGAGAGGACAACTAAACCTCAACCTAAGGCGCAAACTGCCGTTACGGCAATCCGAACTCCTCCAAATCTCATGCAATAGCCACACAAAGGCACATATACAATGTAGGGGACAAAGCAAACAAGCTAATAGCATTGCTAGAGAGGAGAGATAAAGAATGCAAATGGGTCCTAGAAATAGAGAAACCTGATGGCTCAATAAGCATTTCAAATGGGGAAATAGCTGAGGCCTTCGCAACTCACGACGAGGCTCTATACCAGTCGGTCACGATCAGAACGGCAGGCGACAGTGCAGAGCTTTTGAGGGGTACCCGACTAACAAAGCTCTCATCAGAAGACAGGGACGATATAGACAGAGATCAGACAGTGGAGGAACTAGCAGGAGCCATACAAGACTTACAGTCCGGTAAAGCGGCTGGCCCAAATGGACTACCTGCGGAACTGTACAAATGTGCAGCAGATAAGGTAGCACAACCAATGTTAAACATGTTTCACTCAGCAGTGGAAGGCAGAAAACTGCCTGAAGATCTACGACTGGCTACAATAGCAGTAATGGGAACAATTGATGGACAGAATGCAGAACAATATCAGACATTCACCCCAGTACAGAGATCTAGGCCTAAATCCATTGTTTTTTTGCTCACCATGCCATTCCAGTTTGAACCCAGCCATTTGCAAATCAGTCTTGACCCTGTGCCCAATGGGAACAGTCCAGCCCGAACTGCCAGGCCAGGTCCTCCGTGGACTGAAAAAAAGCATCCTTGGACTGGTTGACATTGGAAGCGGATGGAAGGAAGGTATCTTGTGCTACTTTATGCTCACAAACCGCGGCAGACGCTACATAGACTTATCCATATATTTCAGCTTTTTGGTAGCTACTCCGGCTACTAGATAAACTGGGAAAAATCGCTAGTGTTGCCGCTGTAACCGGAACTGCCGCCCCTTATGTTGGCCTGTGTAGCATTGGAGTGAAGGGAAGAATTCAAATATTTGGGAATGCATATAACCAAGTCCGAAAATGACTTTGTGGACCCGAATTTAAACTCGCTTTTAGCTAGACTACAAGAGGATGTGACCCACTGGCGGCAGGTTCCAGTTTCATTAATGGTTCGGGCGGTGCTATTCAAAATGATATCGCTCCCCCGCCTGCTGTACGTGCTACAAAACACTCCGTATCAGATCCCCACTACATTCTTCAAGACAATTGATGGTGAACTGTGGAGTCTGCTAGGGGAAGGGGGAGCACTGCGCATCGAGCTAAGAAAACTACAGCAAGGTGTTTATGAGGGCAGGCTCGTGATCCCCGACATTAAGGGCTACTACCTGGTGTCCCAACTTATTGACATCAATGACTAGGCTTTCTCAACTGTATCAGAACCGGCGTACCGGTTAGGCAGGCAGGCCATGGGAAGTAGTAGCTGCCTACCTGCCCTATACTGTAAGAAAGTCGGCAAATCCTTCCCACCACATACACAGACGGTGAGACAAGCCTGGTGGGAGATCACAAAGAGATTAGGGTGGGAAGCAAAATTGACTGAACAGACCCCACTTTGGGAAAGCGACATGCTGAGGGAAGTAGGGCAGCTGCAAGGTTTTCATAAATTGAAACTCATAGGTATAGAGCGGCTTTTTTTGAAGAGCTACAAACAGAATACCAACTAGCACATTCGGAGAGATTTAATTGTTTTCAACTCAGACATGCCCTAAGGAGACACATAGCAGAGGGGGATATACTGCCGGAATACTCCCCACTGGAGGACAGGCTATTGCTAGACCCGATGATAGACAAAGCAGTGTCCCTCAACCAACGCAAAATCATGAATAACTCCCCGGACCCTTTGGTCCCCTTGAGGGAAGCATGGGAGTGAGACCTTGGTCTCTTAAAAGACGAGGACTGGAAGGAAGCCATTCAGAGCCCCAGGGAGATAGCCATAAG
Organism: Triturus cristatus; assembly: GCF_964204655.1. Lineage (NCBI taxonomy): Eukaryota > Metazoa > Chordata > Amphibia > Caudata > Salamandridae > Triturus > Triturus cristatus. The sequence continues at coordinate 378,127,023 of NC_140593.1, read as the reverse complement.
GTCAAGGTTCAGGTTAGTTCATCTCCGGAGCTTGCATAGGTCATATGCCACTAGAATGCTCCAGCATCGGTTGGGCTCAAGTGACACAGATCACTGCATCAGGGGGTGTAGAGAGAAAGGAACCTTCTTACATATAATCTGGGCTTGTCCTAAACTACATTACTGGAGCGGGGTCACTCAGATTATGACAGAGGTGGTAGGGCAACAGGTTCGAATGGACACAAGGTGGCACCTTCTCGAAGTGACGGGGGAAATTAACTGGCCCACACATACCAAATCATGGCTGGAGGCAGGTGGTGCTAAAAGGAATATTGCTAGAAATTGTGGAAGCGCTGATCCTCCAAGGATCCTCCAAGGATCAAAGACTGGGGGAATGATTTAGATTGGTGTCAACGGGCAGAAAAAACAGTTGATTAAAGTAGAGGAGGCCCACCAAAATTGTAAAAGATTTGGTCTGCATGGGGGATATATAGGACTGAAACAGGGTAAACTTAAAAGGGAGGTTGATAAACACAAGGTGAACCAAGAAATGAAAGGCTGCAATGTATGACTGTATGTGATGTGTACACATTCCTGCTATGTACCCGACCGACGTTACCCTGTGTCCACAATGTTGTAAAGGTGTACCAACATTTGTTTAATAAAGAGAAGTTAGAAAAACTAAAAAAGTGAGATTGGTTGCTAAGGCCCTCAACTAGTGAGGTCTTTAGCTGGCATTAGTATTAAAGATATAGGGCAAATGTAAGGTTTGATGGATGCAGTAGTGTCTGTGGGATTACCTCCGCTATCCCGATTTAGAGATGACCGCTGGCGAGCAGTCATCTCTGTTCATTGAAAGGAACCACTGTCATGAAGGTTCCTTTCAATATACTAAAAGTTTGATAGACTGCTGTTGTTGGTTTTGATGGCCAGCCACCAAACATTTTACATTTTTTGTTTTATAGAAACAAACTCCAAACGTGCTTCAGAAAAAATTAATAATTAATGGCACCCTCCTTCCTGGAAGTATTCTCCCTGAGTGTGGGTTCATTATTGTTTTTCCTGCAGCTCACCACCTGTTTTTACCTGGTGGTGATGAAAAAAAAGACATGACACCATCCACCCTAAATATGGCAGGCGGTGTAATGTCCTTTCTCCGATGGCTCCTACTCCATCAGTCCGTTGGGAGGAAGTATTCTGTTGACAGAGCAAATGGGGGCTCCATTGACAGAATACTTTAGGTTGTCTTGTCTCTAAATGAGGCTGATGGACCTAGGGTTCAATGGGCAGATGCTCTGTTCAGTTTCAACGGAGTACCTTGTCCGCCAAACTCTGAATCGGGGCCATAGTTGTCTCTGCTATAGTTGACGAAATGCACACTTTCTCATTTAAGTTGTTATAGATACTTTACAGGATCGGGGACAGCTGTGGGGTGAAACGTCTGTAAAATGCAGATGGGAAGCTGTCCAGTCCTGGTGCCTTGACTGATTTCACTTTCTTTATTACACCAGAGACCTCATCATTTTTGTTGTCATTGTGACTTAAAGGATCTCTCTCTATCTGCTTCTGGGAGGACAGTAGAGTCCAGATAGACTATTCGTAAGTGTAGGGAGTACTCCTCTTAAATTTAAAGGGGTTGATAAAAGTTTCTGAAAGCTTCCGTTTTATTAGGTTGTTTGTGTGATGCCCTTTTCATCTTTGATGTTTAATATGAAGCTTCGGGCTTGACGACCATGCAATTTATGAGCCAAAATGCTCTTTGTTTTGTGCCCCTTTATGGAAATTAGATCCTACACTATTGAGGGTGTAATTTGCCTGGGAGTTAATTTACCAATTTTATTATGAATTCCTGAGTGTTTTACTGGAAGGATCAGCTTCAAGGAAGACTGCTTCATGAGAGGGCCCCTGCTATAGCGCGTTCCCTTCTTTAGTCCAATCTTGGGAGGAGGGGGATGCATAGGAGTGTCTCATAACTGGTCTTGCTGGAACTGCTGGGGCTACCGCACTGTTATCTGCTCTCTGCATTGTTTGTTCACCCCTTCATGGATTCGCAATCTCCCCTTTGCCACCACTGTGGCATTAAAGGTTACGGTCACATAGTTCACCCTAGCCAAAGGGCTAACATTCAAGTTTTTCGTAATGAGAAGTGCTCCCCTCTGCATTTTTCTCTGCAGTTCCAAAGGATTGGCTGGCTCAACACTGTGTTGTTAGAGGAGATGAGTCCATTGTTTATTACCGTCCTTGCTTAGTATATATTAAGTTTCTTTTTTTCACCTTGGAGGGCGTTCGGCCAGCACATTTGTCCTGCTGGCCTAGTGGAGTTGTTACGGGCCGTGGCTGGGCTTGGAAAGTCTTAGGATCCCTCAGTCAGGATCAGCCTACATGCAAAACCTGCTCACCATATAATGACTTATTTTCTGGCTTGTAGCTTCCTGTGTGCTTTTAATGTGTCGCAAGGACCATAGCTGCTTTTCTGTCCCCCCCAGCGGTGCAGCGTGGTGAGCTCTGCCTGTTCTGGACTGGGAGTGTAGACTTTGGTGCCTGCTCGTTAAGATCAGCATCTGCCCTCTTTGTTCTTGGTGTTCCTATGGTCTTCCATCATGGAGGGCTATAGTTGCTTCATCACTATTGCAGTGGCAGACAGGCGGACTCAACATGCTACCGCCACCATCTTGGATCACGGGTGCTCCCAGGTGCCTGACAAATTAGTCAGGGGTTGTAAAGGCTCAGATAAGAAAGTGACACATATGGGTGCCACTGCACTCAGATTACGTTTCCACCCAGAGCCCTGAACGTGCAGTCTTTAAAAGGGATGTCGGCCTTATGAAGTGGGAGGGTGGAGCCCCTGAGATAGATTAGTCAGAAACTGCTGTCCTTGTGGGTATGTGAAGATACAAAATCATGAGTGCCAGTTACCTTCTTCTTGCTTCAAGACTAACATTTGAAAAATACATTGAAGTCCTCAATATATGACTTATGACACCTTTTGACTTTGTTGTGTCCTGTGTGAGGTGGAGGGAGATGTGTGGTCTCTGGTGCAGGCCATGATACAAGCATGGAGGCTTGGCAGCACAAGAGGCATTACTAGCTGGTATTGCCAGGGAACAGGCATCCTTGACAGAGAAGCACAGGAAGAGACGCGTTATGCAGAAAGCACAGAGTGAGAAATCTGTGAAGAGGCACTGATTATTGTGAAGTTAGTGAGGAGAAAGGAAACACCTTGTTACTCTAAAGTCAAGCATACCTGAATCATTAAGAACATGCTGACAGATCAGGAGAATAATGGGGGAACACTTGTCTCAAGCATGAAAGTACAAGGGGGTGCTACAAGCCGGAGTAATTTACAGCATTATATGCTCCTGAGGGCAAGTCAAAGTTATAGGGTTGAGGCTCCACTTAGTTCAGAAAGCAAAGCCTTCTACTTGTCCACAGACTACAGAGACAGAAACTTAAGGCCTTTATATTGAACAGCTTGGTAAATGGGCCAGGGGTATCGGTGACAACAGGGGTCTGCAGAATCCAGCCAAATATAAGTCCGACCGACAGTCCATTAGGAAATTAGGAATTACCAGGGAAATCTGTAAATTCCAGTTTGATTCCCCTGGGAATTCCTCATTTCCTTTGTACTTTCACATGGAGATTATGGCTGTTTTCAGCAGGCAAACTCTCAGTCTGGAAGTAAAGAAATCAGTGCTACTCCCATGTAGCTAATAACTGTGATGGGGGCAGTAACTGTTGATACTAGCCTCCTCAGAGGAATTTCGACACTACTTTTAACATGGGCCTAAGAGTGAATTCAAAGAAAAGAAGGAAATAAAATGATCTTGATAGGGAGGGTTCAAGAGAAGAAGAAAATATGGTCCCCATTTTGCAAGGTTAGGTAGTCTAATTAGTGGAGAAAAAGCAAAACTCTAAAAACTTGTACAGAATAAGGGTTCCAATTTAAGGAAAGAACTTATAACAGAAACAGTCTAATCGGACGTGAAGACCAGGCCTAAGGTAATTATTGAGCCCATTTAAAATGATTTTGAAAATGACCGTGAAAAGCATAATTAAATTGGTCCAAAAGATAAGATCACCGCACGTGAGACAATCACCTCACAAAAAATGGTGCAACAAAGAGCGGTTGAGAAGAATAGAAAAGATACTCCTAATCCCTCAGCCACACCATTTTTTGAGTTTTTATTTTGATCTTGAGTAAACAGATGGAACTCACCTGAACTATATTTGACAAGCAGTGGCAGTTCCTCCGCTAAGGCAGAGGAGCGTTGCCCCACTGACTGCAATAGGAAATATAAAATGATAATAACTTATCGTTATTATAATTTTATTTTTCCTATTGAAGTGAGTGGCTCACGGGGAGGGGCGGAGCTGGCCAGAACAGGGAGAGGAGTGTTTTGCACTCTTTAAGTGCGCAAGAATGCTTGACCGGCGCTCTTGGGCCGCCAAACAGTCTTGCGCACTTTGCATCTCCCCCAACAGGCTTGCTTTACGCAGCCTGGTGAGGAACATGCAAAGCTTCCCAGTCCCCTTCTGAGCTCCATGGTTCGGCACTCAGACCAATCACAACGCTGGCTTGCTGCGTTGTAATTGGCTATGGGGAGCCCGGGTGCTTCCTGCTCCTTCCTGCAGCTGGCGGAGACAGGAAGAAGAGGCACCTGCCGGTCGGCCCAGGTAAGTGTTTTGTTTTTGTTATTTCGTTCCGTCCTGCACCAGTTTTGTATTTGTTATTTTGTTCCGTCATGCACCCCCTCCACTGTCAGAAGGTACCCTTTCAGAAATTCCTTTGGAGCTGAAGCGAACTCCCAATGCCTCTTCACCACTGTCCAAACTTACAACAATTATCTTGTTAGCATATGGCAAGAGCGAGGGGGAAAGGGGAAGTGGAGGAAAAAAACAAGAGAGACTGATGGTTCCTCGCTATAATTCTTCTTTCATTGGTCTTCTCAGTTTGAGTACCTGCTATGGTGTACCTGCAGTTAAGAGATAAATTATGAACATACTTTTAACATTCTTCATATACCAGTCACTAACTTTTGTAACATCTAAGTGCTGCCAAATCTTTTACCCAGAAATCACAAAGCGGGAGCCTCTCTCTTTGGGTTGTGTCAGTAAAGAGGAATGCCACTTGAATTGTTAACTTAAATAGTCTTTTTTCTTTAAAGAAATACATTTATGGCTCTGTTAGAAGTCTTGTTTATGTTTCTTTTCAGTCTCTATGATAGAGCCGCCAGCACCTGGAGATGGCTTTATCAGCCGCAGGGAGGCGAAGGGGTCCTTCTGTGCAGGAGTCATTGCTGCTTTGCAGATGGGGCAGGACCACAGGCCCCAGCATCCCTTGCATCTCTTGCGGTGCGAGAGCCACCGGCACACATACCAGCACCAGGAGGCACTTTTATCAGCCACGGGGAGTCCCGCTGTGTGGGAGTCGTTGCTGTTTTGTAGAGGGGCAGGACCACAGGCCCCAGCATCCCTTGCAGTGCGAGGGCCTCAAGCACAAACACCAGTGCCCGGAAGCGCCTCTACCAGCTACGCGGGGTTGCGCTGTGCGGGATTCGTTGCTGCTTTGCAGAAGCGGCAGGACCACAGGCCCCCAGCTTCCCTTGGGGCGCGAGATCCGCCAGCACCCGGAGGCACCTTTATCAGACGTGGGGGTCTCGCTCTGCGGGACTTGTTGCTGCTTTGCTGAGGGGGCAGGACCACAGGTCCCCGTATCCCTTGTGGCACGAGAGCTGCCAGTACACACGCCAGTGCCCGGAGGTGCCTTTAACAGCTGAGGGGGTCCCGCTATGCGGGACATGCCCGGGCGTGTGCTCGGACCAAGAGCGGGCCTGTCTGTGCCCGTCCATGGCTGGACCAGGCTGGGCTGGGCTGGGCTGGGCCTCCCCTCTTGGCTATCTGCTTTTCAACTGTGACTGAGGTGACTCTCTGCAAGGTAAGAAATGGGGAAGAGAAAATCTACAATGCCTGTTGTCAAAGATCGCCCTTTAACTGCTACAATTACTAGTTTTCTTACCACAATCATGGGGGCAATTAATAGCAAAATTGAGTGTGTCGAAGAAAGATTAGAGGCCATGAAAAAGGCTTTGCAAACTAGTAGTCTGGGGGGAGCCAAGACTTCACTATCATAATGTCTGGCTGCAAGTAAAACGAATCCCACGGAAGGTATATCCCCTTCTGTGTTTAAGAGTGACGTGGAGGTTATTTCCTGTGATGATCCAGCTGCTCAAACATACACCTCTTTTTCACCACCCACAAAAAAGGCAAAAGGCCCCTTTAAATCTTCGGTGCACCGTAAATTGCCACCAGTTGCTAAGAAATCCTCCACTACACAGGGGAGTGCTCTGTTACAACCTGTCATAGAACCTCCAAGGCTGGGGGAGAAGTTTTAACTTCAGCTATGTTTGCCGATGTACTTGGGAAAATCCTAAAGTCCTACCTCGATCCCCTCTTGACTACTCTTAAAGGTATTAACATTTTATTGAAGGCTCTTGCTGGTTCTAATTTAGGGGGTAGCCCATAAACCAGAAGTCAGGATTACAAGTCCATCTGCCTGCTTAAAAAACATGAACATTTTCATCTTTTGCAAGAGAGCAGTCCTCAGGACTCTATTCACGTATTTCAAATAGAATCACCAGTGATTTGAGGCAGGGCTTAAGTGAAGCATATTTCCAGCATGATCATTGCCTTAATAACCCAAGGAAACACAAGATTACTTGTCCCGAGCAACATCGAGAGATATCCAGCCCCAAAAGAGTTTTTCAGCTTCCGACAGAAGCAGCTCCCCTGGAAATAGTCTTGAAGAATGTTCCACCCATATATCAGGTGAGGGAGGAGAATACACTGCAACTGAAAAACAAAGTAGTGCACTGGTAAATGAGAGCAACAAATGCGAACGGTTGTGAGGGCTTATTTAGGAGCATAAACAATGTGGAGAGAGTGTCGTGGGTCGGTTCGCAACCAAAGAATGATTGTGGTGACTGCATTGTTGTCAACTTTAGAAGTATGCACATGGTAGGCTCTCTTCTGGAAAGGCTCTCCGTATATAGGCCTGCAACTGATAACATCATGGTGGTACCCTTGGGCTATTTCTATAATCCTGACTTTCAATCTATTCCTATGCCCATTCATGCTGGTTGTAGTGTCCCTCACTCTTGTACCATTTCGACCTCCAATCGCCTTTCCGTTCTTGATCAAATAGATTGACTGCAATCACAGACATTATCATCTGTTGTGGAAACCCTGCACAAAGATAAGGCAACAGTATCTAGGAGAAGTGTGCTTACAACATCGGCACTTATTGAAGTGGGAACTGTGGATTGAGCGGAACCCATAGGAAAAATTGGGACTGATATTGTTTCTTCAAATCTAATTTCAGATATTGATATTAATTGTGGAATTAATTGTGCTGTTGCCTTTCCTACACAAAACTATGATAAAAAATGTTTTCCGATGCTTATTCTGGAATGTAGCAGGCCTCTTAAATAAGGTGAAAAGGCAGATTGACTTGACCTTATAAAGAGCTATAATATTGTGTGCCTTCAAGAAACCTGGACGCAGGATATAGTACATATTGATGGGTTTGCAACAATTAATTCCCCCGCTGGTAATTCAATGGGGAGTCATCATAAAGGTGGTTTGGTCACCTTAATAGCAGCAACTTTAGGGAACAAGATTTGTAGCACATATTTGGTCTCACCGCATTTTCAATTTATTAACATTTATAAATGAATCCAACATAACATTGGTTATTGTCAACTTCTATCACAATAATTTTGACCCAGCTGATACTTATATAGCAGTAGGTCTCAAATATTTCCTTAGTGAACAGATATTAACACAGAACACATTGTCTTATGAGGTGGGGGTTTTATTGCAGACTTTGGCCACTATCCAAAATGTTAGTCTGTAGTCTGGTGGGAGAGGTTACTGAAGGGAAATATCACTTTGATCAAAACCCCTGTGGGGATGTTTTTAACTCTATTTTATCTAACTTCTCCCTTTATTTGATAATGAATCTTAATACACAACCCCCTCAGGAGCAGGTCACATTCACAGGTAGAGGCAAAGGTAGTCTTATAGATTGTATTGCCTTATCAGAGCATTATAAATCAATAGCAGTAGGATTCTCTATTTTAAAAATAAGTCTCAGTGACCCTTTTCCTTTATACTTAACTTTTAATATACAGACTGAGAATTGCTGCCCAAAGCTAACTATACACACAATAATTTATCATAAAAATAAGGGTATTATGCACAAATGGGCCACTGTCAATCCTGATATATTAGAGAAAATATTGGGAAAAAAAGTGACATAAATCCTAATAGCATGCTGGAAGCTTTGGAGGAATCATTGAAACAATAAACAAATTACTACAGGACACTAGAAAGCCGAAAGCAAAAAGACCATATAGATGGATTAATGGTGATTGCTCGCAGACTCATGGCAATCTCTTTAGGGCTTTGAAACAAAATCCAAGGGACAAGGATCTGGTGAGCCTATGTAGGATTAAATATACGGAGGCACTCTTGGCCCGTCAGGCAACTATTAGACAAGAGGCATGGAATAAATTACATGAAGCTACAGTTAGAAAGGACCCCAGCCTCTTTTGGAAAATCACTAAAGCCTCCTATTTCCAAGATAGCCATATTCGCTGTATTGATTGAATTATTCTCCCAGACAGATGGGTGGATCACTTTTCTGGGCTATAGGGGGGTCATAGGGGGCATATCCTTTGTAGCTCATTAACAGAACTAGATGACAACCACATAGGGCAGATCACCTTTAATTTGTCACCACCCACTTATCAGGAAGTGGAAAAAGCCTTAAACCAGACCATTAGGAACAAAGCCTCTGGCCCAGGCGGGGTCCCAGCCGATCTCTATTTGGCAAATCAGGAGCTGTGGTTACCAGTGCTCACTAATATTTTAGGCTGTGTTGGCAAGACGGGCGCACTAAAATCTTGGTCCAATGAGACCATAGTACCTATTTTTAAAAATAAGTCAAACCCCAAATGTTATCGACCAATCTCATTGATTGAACTTTCATGCACATTAATGGGCAGGGTTTTACTTGATCGCCTCAAAGCTTGCTATCTGATAGAGGGAAATTCTCAGATATCCAATTTGGTTTTAAAGAGGCTTGGGTACTATGGAGCAGTGTCTTAATCTTCACCTGGTTTACAAGCAAGTATATGCTTGTAAAGATTGGTCTCCTTTATTTAGGATTATTGGACCTAAGATTTGCGTTTGACTGGGTGGAGAGAGGGAAACTCTGGCAAAACATGTTGGTTTTGGGTATTGATACTAATCTAATCAACTTTATAGCCCAAATGCATCAAGACGTGACAGGGAGAGTAAGATATGAGGAGGGGGGTAAGATAAGGATGCATCCTGGCCCCCTTTCTATTTTGTTTGTATAGTAATGATTTGGAGACTTATCTTAGTCAGGAGGGTGTTGATGTGCCAAGGGCTGGATCCAGAAGCCTCCCTGACCAGCTTTATGCAGGTGATTCTGTTCTGCTATCTAGAACTTGCATTGGCCTGCAAATACTTTTAAACAGATTTAATGATTTTATGAGAGACTTGGGCTTAAAAACAAATACAGCCACAGTCACATTTAATTGTGGCTGGGAAATCTTGTTCGCCTTTAAACCCTTGCTTTGTGGACAATGAAAAACTGCAATATGTTACTACTTTCTCTTATCTAGGTGTTCAATTTGACTAAAAAGGTTCCTGGTACCATCTTATAGAAGTAAAAAAAGGTGTTCTCATCAAATACTGGAGGCCTTACACAGGTTTACAAAGAAATTGGGCTCTAAACCAGTTGATGCGCTTATTAACATCTATGTTGCATGTTGTTGCTCCACTATTATGCACGGGGCAGGATTATGGGGTCCTTGTAATACTTCATCCTTGCATACAATAGAAAACATCTTTCTTAGAAGGCTTCTTGCAGTTCCTCCTAGTCCTCCAGATATAATATGCCATATGGAACTATGAATGGTTCCTTTATCATATCGTATGCAAAATGCCCCCGTTATGCTTTGGCGGTCTATTTGGACAAAAGAGGTACCCGTACTCAACCAAGCAATAATGCAGAATTATTTAGGCCTTAAACATATGCACAAAATACCTTGGCTTAGCTATGTTCGAAAGCAGCTTGAACTAATTGGGAGAGTAGATTTATTTTGTTAAAACCGCAACTTAGTGCAGCCCTCCCAAAAACTCAGTAAACGTGAGACCTCCTAACCCTATTAAGGAGGCAAGGGAATTGTAGGGAGTGGGGCAAGAAGAAAGTAACTGAATATTTACCCCTGGTCACTACTGAAATAGTTGAACCTTACCTTTTGTTTCCCTATAGCCACTAAAAGGTTTTATCTTGTCAGATTTAGCCTTAACATTTCTTGGTCTCATACCTTGCAAAGTATATTCTGACTCCTTTTTAGATTCTTGTCCATGTGATTGCAGCTCAGCTCAGAATATGTTACACTTTTTCTTCTTTTGCCTGCTTTATTCCAAACCACGGAAAGACTTTAATATTCCATAATTAGGGGTACTAAATATTAGAAAATGTAGGCCGGCGCTTCATTATCCCCAGCTGCTTAATACTGAATATATATGCAAAATGCTATATACATGTATTGCTACTTCTGTTAGAATTAGGACTATCCTAGGCAAATGATTATATTGTTCGGTTATTGGTTATTCTTTGTAGAGGATTTATCCTTCTTTGGACTATGTATCTTTTACTCTGCACTGATTGTACCAGAGATTTTGCAACTGCAATTTTTATGAACTCAACCCTGTATATTTATCGAGAACTATTTATATGTGAAGATGTTACTGAGATTGTATTTAACAGCTAAAACTACGGGAGTTTATTATCAATTTCAACTTTTAAATGTGCTCTGTTTTATTGTTGCACAATTTGAAGAATGAACTTGATTAATTGATTGTGTTTGAGTTACTGATGAGTTTTTTGATGTAGGCATTAGTAATTTTATTATTATAATTGGGCAAGAGAGATTGATTTGTTGATGATTTTTAAATGAATGTTTTTATGCTGCGTATTCCTTTATGGTTTTTATTATCCGAATAAAGATCGACTGACTGACTCTAGAAGAGTTCTGTAATTTGTAGATTCAGTGGAGGAGAGACTTGTAACTGTTCTGTTTCTTATCTCTTTTTTAGTTGATATATATATATATATATATATAACTGTTAACATGTCCTTGTCATTGTACTGCTTCTCAATTTGCTTATTTCTTGTCTCCTATAAACACGTCTTTATTTTAGATCTTTACTTTAACTTTGCAGGAAAGATTAGACTAGAATGGTCTTACCAAAAGCTGATGTTCAGTCACTGACTTGACTTCAGAGCTTTCCGCTGCTCTGAGCAGGTGCAGGAAATTCTCACTACTTGCCACTGTACTGAGCTTGTGCTGGAAATATTGACTTGAATGAATGTTCACCTTGGCCTTGTACCGGTATTAGAATTTTATCAGATTGCCCAGGAAATCTTATCAGAGATTAGAGTCTTAATATCGACTTGCTTGTTGTGCATACATGCCGAAACAAACACTTAATTATGCGCGTGCTCCACATGTGCTGAAAAACAACCACTCTTTCTGTCAGATTTCACCAGATATACCCAATGGGGGGCGGCGCGAAGCAGAGACACTACCGATCTTCGTCAATTTTCAGTTGATGTGCGCATCTCTTTTCGCGAGCGTGCATGTCAAAATCTACAAACATCACGCTTGCTAAAAGGACTAGACACCTCACCTCCAATCTTGGAACCAAATCCAGGAAGAGTCTGAAAGGTATACAAATGTTGTTTTAAACCGATTATGGATGACGGCGGAATCCTTTTCCAATGTGGGTACCTCTGTGCCTTTAAATATATGACATTTCTTTTAGCTTTGCTGCCTTTCTTAACAACTAGATTAATGGAGTTCTTGACACCCACGCCCCGCCCCACCCCTCCTGATCGGTATCAGTAGCTACTGTTGATAAGAATGATATCCCTGCTGAAAGAGTAAGAAAAGTTTTAATATAGAGGCAAGTAAAGAATCTATCTCTGAGATAGGGTTCAACTCAGATCCTCACTTTAGCAACAATACAGCAAGTTGGATATAATTACAGAAAAGGGGAGAACCACATAAGGACCCCAGAACCATTCCAAAGAAGAATCAACAAAATTAACAAAATATTCAAAATAAAAGTACCTAGATTTTCTAGCAAAATCACTTCAACATAGTGGAAGTTGAGCTCTAGATAGAGATAAGTATCTAAACATGGAAGCAAATGAGGATGAAGTTGAAAGTAAAAGATACGTTTTTGAAGTAGATACTACTATAGAGGCACCTGAATTGCCCCAGGAGGAGATTAACTTGAAAGAAAGGGATTGTATGTAGTATTCTTTTTTTATTGTTGTATTTTATTGGTTTTCCAAACAGTAAAACATGTACTTGCAAACCAAACAATCAACCCCGGGTTCTCCCCACCCTTTCCACTCATCTAAATCTATTTGGGTATTCCTCATCAAGGTCTGGTAGGTGACAGTAATCATTTTAGTAAGTATTGGCCTCTGTCACTTCAAACTGATGTAATTACTTCCCTACGCCCTCACCTAGTACTTCTGATTCTACACCTCCTGCGCCAATATCTCCCCCTCTGAATACCACTCTCCCCCCTCAAATTGATGTTACCTCCCCCTTCATCTCTGACTCTTTCATTTCATCCCCTACCTCTGGGCCTGACTATATGATCGACCCGTCCTTTTCCACAAACAACAACCTGAACACTTCTCTGACTCCCCCTCCCGGCATCGCCCCCCTACAATTCAGACTCTCTTTCCCACCGACATGCAACCCTCTCTTTCCTCCCCCCTCTCCAACTGAGTTCCCCCTCAATTTTATTGCTCTGACACTAACCAACATCGAACGTCATCTCTCAACCGTGAAGACGGAACTAACACAACTCAGAGAGGATTTCAAAGCCCTGAATTCCAGGACCTTCCTCAATCACACTGTTCCCACCTGTTCTTGCACCTCTAACATCTCCCAACCCAATAGTTGGAAAACCACACCCCTTTGCTGCCGAACACATAGGCCTCTCCGCACTACAAATGACCTCTCCTCTTCCGACCTTACTGACCTTTGCAACTCCTACCTACCTAAACCCTCGATTACTTAGCACCCCCTCACTTACTCCAGCATCCCAGTGATTTTGGGAACTAGCAGAATCCCCTCCTCTCCCATCTCCCCCAGACCCCTAGCTCGACGTACCACCATACTCTCCTCCTTGCCGAGCAAAGTCAACCCTAATCCCCTCCCCTGCATGCTTGTTAACTACCGCTCTGCTGTCCGGCATGCAACTGAAATTTCTGAAACCATCCTCAGTGAATCTATCGACATCGCCTTCCGTACTGAAACCTGGCTTAATAACCACTCGACGGCCATCCTCGACTTACTCACCCCCCCGGCTACTCAATCATGAAGAAAGACAGACCTGACAGAATAGGGGGTGGCTTAGCTATCACCCATACAAATGAACTTCAACTCACCCTTGCCAAGAACACAGACCACTTAACCTTTGAATACCTTAGCGCAGAACTCACGGTGCAGGGTTCCTCCCCAATTCGCCTAAATAACATCTACCACCCTCCAGGTGATCCTCTTCCCTTTGCTGAGAAACTATCCGACCTTCTCACACAATCCTCTCTTTCCAACACAAAAAATCTCTTCTTTGGAGATTTTAACATCCACTGGAACAATGTTGATGATCCCACAGTCAACCACCTCTCTAATCTTCTAGAAATCAACGACCTTACTCAACTATGTCACACTCCCACCCATATAAAAGGAGCCACACTTGACGGCATCTTTTCCAACAATGACTTGGCCTCCCTTTCCATCATCCTCCTCATCACCTGGTCTGACCATCACCTCATTTTGTTTAAGATCGCAACCACTCCCCCCCCCGCCCCCCACCCCCCTCACAAATTGCAAACCCATGAAATGGACCAGAAATCTTAATCAAATCCCCCCGGTGTACTCGAGACCAAGCTTCAAGCACAACTTCTTCTCACCCCGCTCTCCCAAGATGCCAATGAGCACACTGAACTTTTCAATAAGACTGTCAATGAAGTCGTAGAACTATTAGCCCCTCCCAAATAAAAAGAAACAAAGAAATATTCCATGGAAATCTTGGTTCAACTCAGAGCTCAATAATGAAAGATGCTCACTTAGACTGACGCAAAGAACATGGAGACAAACCCCCTTCCCCTCCCATCTCGCCCTCCTCCAATCCGCTAGATCTACTTATAAGAAACACATGTTCAATCAAAAAGCAACCTTCTTCCGTACTCATCTCGATCGTGTCAAAAGCAGACCCAGAGAGCTGTTTAACATAGTTCGAAATCAAACATCTTCAGCCCCCCTTGAGCTGATGGCCTCAACTGACAGATGCAAAGAAATTAATAACTTCTTCGTGGATAAAATCGCCAAATTAGGCCAATCCTTCCATCTTACTCAAGTCCCACCCAATCCCCCATTTGCCGTGACATAACCTTAGACGTTCCTCCCCTGTGGACTCTTCCTCCTGATTCTTCCTCTCACCGATACGTTACAACCCCTCCTAAATCCTGCCTTCCCGGCTTACAGCTGAAAAACAATGCAACCTGGCTTAATTTCCACCCCGTGACTGAGCTCGAAGTCTTTAACATCATTGCCAAACTTAAGCCGTCCTCTTGCACCAAAGAACCTCTCCCCTCTAACCTTGTCCAAGATCTAAACCACATAATTTCCCCCTACTGGACCACTATCATCAATACCTCCATTTCCACAGGATGTGTACCTGACTCCCTCCAACTCGGACAAGTCACTCCTATTCTTAAAAACCTCTCTGCTGACCCTAATGACCCGAACAATCTCAGCCCTATCTCTAACCTCCCACTTCTTTCCAAAGCCCTTGAAAAATGTACCTTGCTCCAATCAGATAAACACATTAACAATTTCAATTTATTTGACCCCTTGCAATCCGGCTTAAGAAAAGGCTGCAGTACCAAAACCGCCATGCTTAATATTGTTGACATCCATTGTTGCCTTGACAACGGCGAGTCCTGCCTACTCATTCTACTCGACTTCTCTGCTGCCTTTGATACAGTCAACCACAATTCCCTACTTAACTCGCTCAAATCTCGCTTTGGGCTGAACGGTCTTGTCTTTAAATGGTTCGCCTCGTATCTCCAACACAGAACACAACAAATCAAAATCAATGACTGCCTCTCTAACCCTTCACCTGTCGCCCTTGGTTTCTCTATTCTCTCCCTCTCTCTCTTTAACCTCTTTATGGAACCCCTTAACCTCATTCTGAAACAAGCTGGAATCAATTATCACTACTATGCTGATGACACCCAACTTTACTATAAGATTAGGTCACACTCTGATGTACTTCATCTTAACAATACTCTGAGGAAGATCCAATCCTGGTTCCACTCCAATCATCTCAAACTAAACCCCCAAAAAACTGAAGTCATCCTCTTCACACTAAAAAACAACAATTCAATCTTGGATCTCAGACCTAAATGCCCTCAACTGCTCGCTCTCCATATCCAATTCAGTGAAATCACTTGGTATCTCCATTGACAAAAACCTAACTCTTAACGTCCATATAAAAACTCAGCTAAAGGAGCTCTCTTCACTCTCCGCCATCTCAAAAAAATCAAACCCTTCATTCCATCGGGCTTGGCACCCCGGATTTCAAGCTCTATGCCCTCAGGCCAGTTTTCTTCATTTCTGGCTCCACCCCACCCCACTCCGTTCCAACCTCACGTCAAGGTGGAGGCCGACCTCGCCGCCCCGTGGCCGCTCATGACTGCTCTATTCGCTCCGGCGAAACTCCTACACACTGAAATCGGCACGGACGAGACCTTGCACTGGGCCTGGGACAGGCTCCGCAAATTTTCTGGTTCTGACATGCTTTCCACGAACACGATGCCAATCGCTCACCACCTCTTCAGTCTTCTGGGATGGTCAAACACGCCATTCGTCTGGGCCTCTCCACAGTATCAAACCTGTACCCAGGGGACACATTCTTCTTGCTTGCCACCGATTCTGGCCCCTTGGACACCCTGTTATACTACCAACTCAGGGCTGTTTGCAGGAAGCTTCACTCCACTTTTTCCGAGCCTCCCCCTTCGATGGCCACTCTCGATCTTCTCTAGGCATCCTCCTCTCCTAAGAAATTGGTTACCAAAATCTATGCTTACACGCTAGCAGCATCTTCCATCTCCACTGACCGGGCGCGCATTGCATGGGGCGACGCCCTGGGAGCTGAAATATCTCAAGCCGATTGGCTGTATTGTTGTAATCAGATCAAATGCCTCTCCCCAAACTATCGTTTGCGCCTTATTCACTTCAAGTACATACACAGGCTGTATCGGACTCCCGCCCAACTTCATAAGTTAGGACTTATTGCAAGTGACAGATGCCTGCGCTGCTCTGCGCCCGCGGCTTATTTCTTTCACCTCGCCTGGCTGTGCCACCGGGTCTCAGCCTACTGGCGCGAGGTCTGCGCTACTATCTCAGAAATCACTTTGTCACCGATTCAACCTAACCCTGTGCTCTGCCTCCTAGGCTTTGTTAAATTTTGCCCGGACGCCTTCTGCGTTTGACTGCCATGCTGCTGGTCCCCGCGCAGCGTAGGGTCTCCATGTGTTTGGGTCACAGGCCAGCGCCTAGGGTTGCCCTCTGGCTCGAGGATGCGTCCTGCTGCCAAACCCTCCTGTCTTTGTTCTGGAACGTTCTACCAGCCAAGTCTCACCCAATTGACATATGGGGCTTACTTGTAACCTACCTCTCAAGCCATGATTCTCAGTGCCCTGCGACCTCTCCCGCGCTCCCCGCTGACATCCCACCCACGGCGGCCGCGGGTGTAGGTCCATGAGCTGCTTCCTTTCTGCTCACGCTCCCCTCTGCCTCTCGCCTTCACTCATGGTGCCTCTCTCTGTTGTCTGTTTCACCTCCCGTGTGGTTATACAACAACTCTCCCTGACATTGTCTCCAAGTGTCACAAGTTTAAGATTGCCTCTGCTGTGCTGTTTTGTACTGCTGTGCCTAATCTATTGCTATGGTGGAATCCTGCAGCTGTGCTGTGCAATGTTTCTCAATAAAGGTTTTAGAAAAATAAAGACAGTAAAAAAAAAAAAACTTAATTCCATCTGAAGACTTCAAATTGATTGTCCAGTCACTAGTTCTCTCGAAAATTAACTATGGTAACTCTATCCTCACAGGAACCCCCAAAGTAAACCTCGTCTCCCTCAGATCGGTGCGCCACTTAGCGGTCAGTCTAATCACCAACTAATCGTTTTGACCACATCTCTCCAGCCCTGAAAGCCCTTAATTGGCTGCCGGTTGAAGGTAGATCCTCCTACAAGACCGCATGCATTAAGCATAAAGCTCTCCACCAAAATACCCCTTTGTACCTCACTAACAAACTCAAAATTGCAGGCAGCACCAGACCAATGAGAAGCACTAATGCTCTCCTCCTCGTCTCCCCCTTGTTAAAAAACAGAAAACCACACAATCACGCTCCTTCTACGGAAATGCCCCAAACATCTGGAATGCTCTCGCCAAGGACCTGCGATGTAACCCCTCCTATCTCAGCTTTAAAAAAGACCTCAAACACCACCTCCTCAGCAAATATTGGAGTCCATAACCTCGCCTCTGACCCTACACTCTACTTCCCCCGTCATGATTCCCCTTTGTCCTCATTTCTATCCCTCACCTCTCCCCCTTTTTATCTTTTACCCTGTTCTCCCCCACCCTACCCTCCCTCTCTCCCTTCTCTTCCATCTACAACCCTTACCCCTCTCCACCTATACTCTATCTACATTACCTCCTCTTCCCTAATTTGGTTCTTTCCCACCCATTCGTATTTAATTATCCCTCACCCGCAGTCCAACCCTGATTTTTTTTTTCTCCCTCCTTCACTCGTTACCGAACCTTACCTGCGCTTTTTGTTACTGTTTTAAATATCCTGCCGCAATAGCTTTTCATGTATATTGCTCTTTGTCCATTTTTTTTTTATCAATCTGTTCTTATTTTATCTGTCTTAATGCTTTGATATTGAACAACTATTTTCTTTGTTCATGTAATTTCTTTTTGTTTACATGTAATCTTCTTGTGTAGAATGTAAAGCGCTCTGATACCCACGGGTCGAGCCAGCGCTATTTAAAACCTTTCAAATAAATAAAATTTGGCCCTTCTAATAATCTTTTCTCCACAACTTCCTCATCTGTTGCGATCCTTTCCTGCAATACATGTCGCAATTGAAGATATTTGAATATCTGGGAGGGTAGCATCTCATATTCTGCCTGAAGATATGTGAACAGTGAAGGTACCATCCCATTAGTGTCCCACACATCCACCAGGGCACTAGGCCCTATCACATCCCATTGTTGGAAGCCACAAAGACCTGACATATGCTTCAACCGTGTGCCCAGCCATATTGGTGTCCCCAGAGTAAGGTGCCCCCTCCATCCCATCTCTGTGTGTATCTCATGCCATAATGGTAAGCTCACCTTCGTCGCGGGAGGGGTATCCTTGTTTAGCTTTCCACCATAGAGAACATGTAGGTAACCTTTCCCTCCCAGCATCTCTCTGTCCAATCTAAACGCTGTATTCTCGTGTATATGGCCAATTTTGGACTACACTCAAATGTGCCGCATCATAGTATCGTCTAACATTAGGCAATGCTATCCCTCTCTCATAGGTGGAGCACTTTAGAGTGGAAAGCGCTATTCTCGGGGCACCCCCACCACAATAATTTCCTCAGTAAAGAATCTACTTCTTTAAAATTGCTTGGGAATTCTATGGGGGCTATTCTTTAGTATATAAGTAAAGCACGGAAGAGTAACCATGTTGAACAATGCCACCTTACCCATTAAGGAAAGAGGCAGTCCTCCCCAGTGTCTAATGTCCCTGTCCAGGTTCTGCAATAGTGGTAAGAGATTTTCCTCATAATGCGAGGCTTCCTCTCTGGAAATCCATATCCCCAAGTATTTAAAACGATTTCTTTCAAAACTAAGTGTCATTGAGAGGCTATCACTCGCCATCCAGGTACGCATCAGGAAGAATAAAGATTTCCCCCAGTTAATTCGAAGCCCTGAATATTTCCCGTAGAGTGCAAATACTTAGCCTACTCTTTCCAAGGTGTTACTGAGTTTAGCCAGATAGATGCAGTAAACACATCATCCACATAGAGTGAGATACGATCCTCTCATGGTGGTCCCATGTCCAGCCCTCTATCTCTGCATTCACTAATACCCATTCCACTAATGGTTCCAGTGCTAATGCAAATAGTATTGGTGAGAGGGGCAACCCTTTTGCGTGCCCTTCCCAAACTGAAATACCACGGAGAGGACCCATTCAGCATCAGTAACCCTTCAGGCTTCGTATAAAGCCAATGGACCCAGGCCAATAATTTCGCTCCAAACCCCATTTTCTCCAAGACTGCAAACATATAGGGCCACTCCAGTAAATCAAAGGATTTATGGGCATCAAGTGAGGTTACTGAAAGGTGGTAACCCCACCCCTCTCACTGCATCTATATTATTCTGCAGCCTTCTAAGGTTAAACCTAGTGGATCTCTGGGGCATAAACCTACTTTGGTCTGGGTGTATCAAATCTAAACTCACTCCTCTCAATCTGTTTGCTAGGGCTTTAGCCAGAATTTTCTTGTCTACATTCAAGGGGGTAATGGGTCTGTAGGGGTCTGGTTTTGTGATTCACAAGTCTGGGGGAAGATCCCCCTTTTCATAGGCTGCGGTATATATCTTGTGGAGCGGGGTACTAATTTTGTGCATAATCACCGCAGGAGCTCCACTGGGAGGCCATTCGGCCCCCGGGCCTCTCCCAGTCTGTAACTGTGCGAGTGCCAAGTGCACCTCCACCTCCGTCACGTCCTTGTCTAGCTTCAACCCTTCCTTCTGTCCACTTTCTTGCAGGGACAGTCCCTGACAAATCCCTTCATCTCCGGGGGATGAGTGATGGGGGTCTACTGTCCCGTGCTCCCCTGGGGTTCAGAAATTGTGTGTAATTGTGTCCTTGAGGCTCTGGTTCATCTCCTCAAAACTGTGCCTGTGGAATCAGTATCTCAACAGGGCTCTATTGCCAGTAGTCATCTGCCTAGAGGCCAGTTCAACCGCACCCCAGTAATCTGGGGAACAAGAGAGTGAAATCGATTCACTCATCCGGTCGCTTGATCGGACCTGCGTTTCTCTCATGTGAGAGGCAGATGTTATTGTCCCAGGGTAGTTAGGCCTTACTGCATGTCGATGCCAGAGACAGGCAAACTACAGGCGGGGTCCGCCTCCCTACCAGGCTTCTCCATTGGCTGGTTCACGACCCGCACTCCATGGGCGCAGCTTGAATTCCAGACGGTTCTGTGTGGCCTGTCTCATGGCCAACCCCTGCTCCCCTACAGCCATTGTGCCATGCTATTTCACCCAGCCACGGCGGTGAAGTGCTTGCCGTCCCCAGTCTGTGTTATGCCCAGGTCTCTTTCCACTGGCAGTGCGCAGGAAGCCCCTTTCCCTCTTCGGGGACAAATTGCCGCCTCTCGGGATGCGTGGTATTGTAGAAGAAATGGAGTGCTTATTACGCTGTTATTTCAAGCGAGTGCCTCACAACTGTGTTGTTTGTTTTGAGCAGGGCCGCCTTTAGCGCTAGTGGCGCCTGGTGCAACAGTGTTTGCTGGCACCCCCAAATGCCCACCTTCGCCATGAATTCCATCACTACCACCCTTTAACAGTGCCCCTCAAGTCTCCAGAACCACTCTCTCTTAGATGCATTTAATTAGTTTTATAGTGCCACTCATACCAGTGTAGGGTGTCAGAGCACTTTACATCACACACACATTACACAGATAGACTCAATCATATGTGTGTAAATCAGTGTATAGCAAATGTTACTTGAGACAGAGGACTACAAGGTGTAGGAGTTACATATCATCGATACTGGTAGGTAGTGTAGTTTAAACGTGCTTGGTCTGGAGAAGCGCAAACACAACATTTAAAACATAACACCATGGTTGGGGATCACTTTATTAATAGGAATTGATTTCCACTCAGATTAACTCTTTTTGCAACATTAGGATAATGAAAGACTGGGGAAAAATATTAATGCTCTAATCTATATCTTGCAGTTTGCATGCAGTTCTATGATGACAGTTAATATCTCACTGTTCTATATTAGGATTTTAACGTATAAACTTCAAGTAACATAAGAATCTCTTTGAAAAAAGCAGTAACCCACTGACCTATTTATATTATATGCACTTTGTGATTTGCATGGTATTCCTTCTTGCAGCAGGCATATTGACCCTCTGCGCTACCTTAAGATGAGTCAAAACTTCCACTAGGCAAAACTCCGATCTCTCTCTGGAAAGAACATCAATCACTGGAGTTATCTTGACTTTTTTATTGCTGCCTGAAAATTGCTGGAGGCTAGGAACAGACATGGCAGCAAGCGCTTTTAAAACCATAACATACTTGCAAACATAGCGTGCCCCCCACCTGAAGTTAGCGGTGAAACCGCACTAGAGCCAGCCCTGGTTTTGAGATACCAAGAAGGGACTTGGCTAATACATATATGAATACTGTCTGATTTGGGCACGCGCATGTTCTATATGGCCATAGAGAAGCCTACTGAAAAATTAATATGCATGCTATAATAATTAATATTCCTATGGTGACAGCAAACTGTTCTGCTGTATGGAAAAGTTGTTGAGGTAGAAAAGAAACATGACCTGCCTATCTTGACCAATTTTTGAGGAAAGAGTAAACACATCTCAATGTGTTTCCAATAAATACAGTCCCAATGGCTTGTAAGGGTGAAATTGTCACGGGTTAAGCCTAGTTTTCGGGCCCATAACCTCTTAGCTGCACTTGGAAATGGAGGCAGTACCATTGGATGTTAAATTTAGTGATACTGGGGCTTTGACCTGAATGAAGTCCGCTTCAGTGCAGAGATTTCATGCACCTCTTTTTGCTTCAGTTGGGCTGTCTGCAGCACGTACTTGGAAACACAGAGCAGTGATTGCCTGTCCATAAATTTATTTATATGCAATATAGGCAGCGCAGCCCCAACAAAATCTGAGCATAGACTTCTTCTTAGCCTGTTGATAATGTGGCCTCTGATCATCCTCTATGAGTGGATGTGGCTTCTCTAGGCATGATTTTAGACTACCAGGATATTAAACTTAGAGCATGAGGGCCGGGTGCCACAATAATTAGGGGGGCGGGGGCGCATCGATTCTAGAAAAATCTGTATTCACAGTTATTTATGTTGCTGCAGAGAGTTTTTAAGATAGCTCTGTCCTGATGTCAGTGAAGGAGGATGACATCATGGTTGTGTTGTTGAGCCTAGACTGAGACCCTGCTTAGAAATCCCTTGTGAAGCTGTTGTCCACCACCACATAGCAATGTGCAGTGAACAGTATGCTGCAGCCTATGAGATTGCCATGCCCTCAAAAAGGGAGTCCCTTGAATGTCCTAGCGGTACTTGTGGATGGCCACAAGGGCTATTTGGGTGCCTTACGATGACCCAAGTGGGTGAGAGCTAGAGTATCTATCACAAAAATTGTTTAGAGGCAGGAGCTCTAATTGTTTTGCCTTGACACGAAAGGAAACCAAAGTAGTAGAAGTGCTGCAAAACTAATTTTTTCTGGTTTCTTCTGAAAAGCCAATATTACTTTGGGTTGTGTTTTAACGGTTATGGTTGTTTTTTTACTGAAAACCAGAAACCTTAAATATACACATTTGGGAATCTGGAGCAGATGGAGAGTGCAGATATTGCATCATTTGTATTCCAGCTCTTAAGGAAATCAGTTCTGAAGGATATCCTGAATGACCAAATAACAGACAACATACAAAGAGACACCATCAAACATTAATATGTCCAGACCTAAACCTAGAAAGATCCAGGTAAACATTTGTATTCACTATTCATTGAAGGAGACAGTTCTTACAGGGGCCATAGCAGAAACATCTCTTTAAGTTGATGAAGTGAAATCCACCATCTACACATAAATCTCTAGGGCAAGTGTAGATACAGTAGGAGCTAAGTAAGAAGATGGACTCCGTGAGAAGTCTTGGGGCAACAGTACTCTGGATAGTAATGTGAAAGTTCAAGCATTTCAGTGCTTGGGCCTAGTCAAAATCATCCTGGAGTTTACACAAATCTCTTATTAACAATGGATCAACTTATCAATTTCAACCACAATATAATATATATATAAATATATATATATATATATATATATATATATATATATATATATATATATATATATATATATATATATATATATATATATATATATATATATATATATATATATATATATATATATATATATATATATATATATATATATATATATATATATATATATATATATATTCCAAAATTGTGTTGGCTGTTCCCAAGCCACTTGTACGGCGGGCACTCGGCAGGGGTAGCCACCCCCAACAAATCCACTCGAAACCGCTGCGTCTCACTTTCCCCTCACGAGACGAAAGAACACTGGAGCCGAGGCCACTATAGAATGCGTGTTTATTAACACCAGGTCCGACGCGTTTCAGAGTTACAAATCACTCCTTTCTCACGGGCAGCCCGTGAGAAAGGAGTGATTTGTAACTCCGAAACGCGTCGGCTCCAGTGTTCTTTCGTCCCGTGAGGGGAAAGTGAGACGCAGCGGTTTCGAGTGGATATATATATATATATATATATATATATATATATATATATATATATATATATATATATATATATATATATATATATATATATATATATATATATATATATATATATATATAGATATATTCACTTAAAAAACCATAGGTTTCACACATGTTATAGTTAGCTGGACATTTCCCTCGTAAAAAACCAATGAAATTCCCCCGTTATAGTTAGTGCAGGCAACTATAACTCACGCGACCGCAATCCTCTCCTGATGACGTCAGATATTACATCACTGATTACATATGTGTCTTTCTGAAAAATAAATATTTGTAATATATGTATAGCTAAAGATTAATGGAAGAAGACATGGGTAAATAGGTGTCTAAATACAGTGATGTAATATCTGACGTCATCAGCAGAGGATTGCGGTCGCGTGAGTTATAGTTGCCTGCACTAACTATAACGGGGGAATTTCATTGGTTTTTTACGAGGGAAATGTCCAGCTAACTATCTAACTATAACATGTGTGAAACCTATGGTTTTTTAAGTGAATTTGCAAGGTTTTTTAAATGCTAATTCCTAACTATAACGTGTGTGAAACCTATGGTTTTTTAAGTGAATTTGTACGGTTTTTTAAATGCTAAGTTATGTATTTATTAATATTTTTTTTTTTCAGGTTTTTCACCGTGCGCGCTCCGCTCAGCTCCTACCCTGACAGTCTCGGGGTGATTAGTCAAGTGGGGGCTGAGAAAAAAGGGGGGTCCCAAAACGCGTTTTCCCCATGCATTTTCCCATAGGACCTTTAGTCAAAGGTACAGCCCGAACGGCTGAACAGAATTACTTGAAATTTGGCAAAGAGGTAGTCTTCAGGTCAGGCATGTGCCTTTTGCATATATGGTGTCAATCTGTTCAGTAGTTCCTGAGAAAATTGCAGTTAAAAGTACATAAATATCTATATGTGCGCACCGTGCGCGCACCGTGCGCGCACCATAATGTCCGCGAGCGTAATTCTGATTGGTGGTTAGATGTCAGTCAACATTCGAATCGGTCAAAATCAGGAAGTGTCGGACGCCATTTTGTGTGTGACAGTGAAAAAGAAAGGTGGAGAACGTGAAAAGGGGGCAGGGTAGAGAGTTCCTGACCCCCTAGCCTTTGTCAGGGGGTCCCTGAAGGACCCCGAAGGGTGAAAAAATCATTTTATTTTTTTTCAAAAAATCGCGTTGTGCGCGCATGGTGCGCGCACCGTGAAAAACCCTTAAAAAAACAAAAAACATTTTAAACTGTTTATAAGTTTATAGAAGATATTAACTATGCTGTTCAACTTTATCCAAATTCGAAAAAAAAAGAGCTGAGCCATTCCATATTACAGGATACAGTCAATCTATAACTATATACATATGTAGTTTATTGTAAAAAAAATATATAAAAAATATAATAGTACATACATAAATTAGCATTTAAAAAACCTTACAAATTCACTTAAAAAACCATAGGTTTCACACACGTTATAGTTAGGAATTAGCATTTAAAAAACCTTGCAAATTCACTGAAAAAACCATAGGTTTCACACATGTTCTAGTTAGCTGGACATTTCACTCGTAAAAATCCATTGAAATTCCCCCGTTATAGTTAGTTCAGCTAACTATAACTCGCGCGACCGCCACACTGTTTTTAGTTTTGCAGATAACTTTGGCACTTATCGACGAATCTTCACGAAATTTTCACAAAACTTCCCTATTTTGGTTCAACTGCTGTGTTGAAAATTTCAGGGTGATCCATCAAGTGGGGGCCGAGAAAAAAGGGGGGCCCCAAAGCACGTTTTCCCCATGTTAAATCTATGGGCCTTTTTCATTTTTTGAACACGACTACAGCCCGAACTACTGAATGGAATTACACCAAATTTGCAGAAAACTAGATGTTGTTCCAGAAAGCGTGCTTCTTGTGATTTGGTGTAAATCCGTTCAGTCGTTTTTGAGAAATCTATCTTAAAAAACTATAGATATCTGGGGACGCAAGTCCTTGCAGTGGACTTCGCGAATCCTACTAAAATTTGATCGGTTGTCAACACCTCAACTAGGAAGTGCTGGCAGTCATCTCGGGACTCAGCTTGGAATACCCTGTCTCCCTAGATATGGTGGGGGAGGTCCCTGAGGGACCCTCACCAGGGCTAAAAAGCATTTTATTTTAAATTTTGAGACAGGATCTACAAATCCATAGCAACATTTAAAAAAAAAAAGCAAGCATGGGATCTTGTGCTTGCTTTGGAATAATCCCCGGGGGGCCAGATCCTGTGTGCATTGAGGAAATGTAAGAGGGGGATGCACGGGGCCCTCCTCCTAGGGCTTATCAGAGCCCCAGGGACCGCCACCTCCCTGGGGCACTTTAATTATGCATGTTTGTGGGCCAGTGGCATATAGTTTTTGTAGGTGCCTTGCAGATCCCCCCACCCAGGGGGCCGCTACCTCCCCAGGGCTATTTACAATAATATCGAGGAGGCCTTGCAGGGCTTTAATGTTTGGGTTGGGGGCCTCACAGACGCCCCATGCCTGGGGACCACCACATACCCGGGGCTAAACTCTAAAATGGGAGGGGGGCCGGGTGGCCCCCCCAGGCCGTTCTCTGCCCTGAGACTGCCACCTCCCCTGGGCAGGCACCTAGTCAAGGAAGAAGGGGGGCCAAGCGCCCCCCCCTGGAGCCCTAGATGGCCCTGGAGACCACCAACCCCCAGGGCTGGCTCCAGCAATGCCCCTGAGTGCCCACATCCAGGACATTGCAGCTTGTAATGGCTTTGTGGGAGCACCAAGTGATGTAATATGTGAGGTCAAAAGCAGTGCATTGCGGGGGTGGAAGTTAGAGTTAGTTTAGCTAACTATAACTGCTGAATTTCACTGGTTTTGTACGAACGAAACTTAAGCCTAACTATAACGTCTCTGTGACCTTTGTTTGAACGTTTGGTTTATTTTTTCACTCCGAAAAAAATTACTGGTGCTTATTTGGCGTGACAATTTTTCCTTCCTTCCTGTTTGGATTTTCTACACGTTCTTGGGGGTGATGTCAACCCTGGCAGGCACCGACACTTTATGAGCAGGCTATCGGCATTTGTGACAGCATTTGGAAATATATATATATATATCTATATCATGAAGGATTCAAGCCGAAGAAAGAATCAGAGGGACACAGCGGGTATCCAGGTAGGTGGTTTATTCTCAAGGAAGCATCGGCATGATGCGTTTCGTCTTAATTGACTTTTTCAAATGCCTGCTAACAACAGAGTTTCCCGCCAGTGCACTGCAAATATACTCCCACTCGTTCTACCATTGGTGGCTGTCCTGGTGGGCCGGATCAGAGTCTCACAAAATACTGTTACTGCACCGGCAGACTACAGATCCCAGCATGCACCTCCCACAGCATGCCGGGCGAGGTTCTCCTCCCGCTACCCTATATCCATCTTTTAGGTCCAGGACACAATCAGGAACGTGGTGCATATGCCATGGCCAACTCGGCTGCAGAGTCAAAACCTCCAGCTGGGTCCCCTAAACGCCTCAACCGCAAGTATCCACATTAGAACACACCTGGTACCTCGGATACAGTGGCCCTTAGTTCCTCCGTGCAAGTTCACTAACTGCTGGCTGCAGCGGCGCTGTTCCAAATGTGGGTGCGGTGGGTCAGAGTACTCCCAGTATCCTGGAAAAACAAAGTTGCAAAAGCTGCCCTTATTGACTCTGTCCACTTTGTAAGGTGGGTCCCTCCAGCGAGTCACGGGCCGGCGCGCACAATATACCATATATCCAACAATCAGTTCGCATCGTAACCCAAGCCACTAACAATGGCGGGCCGTGACGGGGTCGCGGGCCTCAATCAATCCAAACCGTATTGTCACGGCCACACAATAATCCTTATAGCGTTATTTATATTTTTTCAGCTGAATATATATATATATATATATATATATATATATATATATATATATATATATATATATATTATCTACTGGCGGTCGCCAGTAGATAGTTATAGTTACAACCTAGTTTCCATAGGAAATCTCAAAATTCTATTTTGAATAACTTTGGCGCCGTTTGACGAATCCTCGCGAAATTTTCAAAACAAATGGGGCGCTCCGTTCAGCTCCTGCCCTGAAAGTCTCGGGGTGATTCATCAAGCGGGGGCTGAGAAAAAGGGGGGTCCCAAAATGCGTTTTCCCCATGCATTTTTCCATAGGACCTTTAGTCGCAGCTACAGCCCGAACGGCTGAACAGAATTACGTGTAATTTGGCAGAGAGGTAGCCATAAGGTCAAGGAAGTGCCTTTTGCAGGTCTGGTGTAAATCTGTTCAGTATTTCCTGAGAAAATAGCATTTAAAAGCATATCAATATCTATACGCGCGCATCGTGCGCGCACTGTGCGCGCACCCTGCCGAGGAAGTGTCGGCCTCCATTTTGTCTCTCGCAGTCTGAGGGGGTGAAAAAAAAAGGTGGAGAACGTGAAAAGGGGGCAGAGTGGACAGTTCCTGACCCCCTAGCCTTGGTCAGGGGGTCACAGAAGGACCCCCAAGGGAGAAAAAACCAAAAGTTTTTTGTTTTTAAAAATCGCGAGGTGCACGCACGGCACGCACTGCGAACCGTGGGTGCTCGGTGCGCGAAGCGCACCGAGCGCCCATAGCGCGCGCACGGGGCGTGAAGCGCACCGCGCACGCACGGTGCACGCACGGTGAAAAACCTGAAAAAAAAAAATTATAAATACATAACTTAGCATTTAAAAAACCGTACAAATTCACTGAAAAAACCATAGGTTTCACACACGTTATAGTTACGAATTAGCATTTAAAAAACCTTGCAAATTCAGTTAAAAAACCATAGGTTTCACACATGTTATAGTTAGCTGGACATTTCACTCGTAAAAAACCAATGAAATTCCCCCGTTATAGTTAGTGCAGGCAACTATAACTCACGCGACCGCAATCCTCTGCTGATGACGTCAGATATTACATCACTGATGATATATGTGTCTTTATGAAAAATAAATATTTGTAATATATGTATAGCTAAAGATTAATGGAAGAAGACATGGGTAAATAAGTGTCTAAATACAGTGATGTAATATCTGACGTCATCAGCAGAGGATTTCGGTCGCGTGAGTTATAGTTGCCTGCACTAACTATAACGGGGGAATTTCATTGGTTTTTTACGAGTGAAATGTCCAGCTAACTATAACATGTGTGAAACCTATGGTTTTTTAAGTGAATTTGCAAGGTTTTTTAAATGCTAATTCGTAACTATAACGTGTGTGAAACCTATGGTTTTTTCAGTGAATATATATATATATATATTCACTTAAAAAACCATAGGTTTCACACATGTTATAGTTAGGTGGATATTTCACTCGTAAAAAACCAATGAAATTCCCCCGTTATAGTTAGTTCAGATAACTATAACTCGCGCGCCCGCAATCCACTGCACATGACGTCACATATTACATCACTCATGACATGGTCAGTGGCATCACTCATGACATCACTGATGACATCATCCTTGTGATAGAGTGGCGGTCGTGCGAGTTATAGTTATCTGAACTAACTATAACGGGGGAATTTCATTGGTTTTTTACGAGTGAAATATCCAGCTAACTATAACGTGTGAAACCTATGGTTTTTTAGGTGAATTTGCAAGGTTTTTAAAATGCTAATTCCTAACTATAACGTGTGTGAAACCTATGGTTTTTTCAGTGAATTTGTACGTTTTTTTAAATGCTAATTTATTTATGTATTATTATTTTTTTTATATATTTATTTTACAATAAACTACGTATTAAAAATTTTTTTTTTTTTTTTTTTTGGTTTTCACCCTGCGATATTTAAAAAAAAAAAACAATTTTGTTTTGCCTTCGGGGTCCTTCAGGGACCCCCTGACAAAGGCTAGGGGGTCAGGAACTCTCTACCCTGCCCCCTTTTCACGTTCGCCACCTTCCTTTTTCACTCTCGCACTGAAAACAAACAAAATGGCGGCCGACACTTCCTGATTTCGACCGATTCGAACGTTGACTAACATGTAACCACCAATCAGAATTACGCTCGCGCACGTTAGGGTGCTCGCACGGTGCGCGCACCCTGCGCGCGTATAGATATATATATGCTTTTAAATGCTATTTGCTCTGGAAATACTGAACAGATTTACACCAGACCTGCAAAAGGCACTTCCTTGACCTTATGGCTACCTCTCTGCCAAATTTCAAGTAATTCTGTTCAGCCGTTCGGGCTGTAGCTGCGACTAAAGGTCCTATGGAAAAATGCATGGGGAAAATGCGTTTTGGGACCCCCCTTTTTTCTCGGCCCCCGCTTGACGAATCACCCCGAGACTTTCAGGGTAGGAGCTGAACGGAGCGCCCCATTAGTTTTGAAAATTTCGCGATGATTCGTCAACCGGCGCCAAAGTTATTCAAAATAGAATTTTGAGATTTCCTATGGAAACACGGTTCTAACTATAACTATCTACTGGCGACCGCCAGTAGATAATATATATATATATATATTACCTACTGGCGGTCGCCAGTAGGTAGTTATAGTTAGGACCCCTTTTCCATAGGAAAACCTCAACATTCTACTTTGAATAACTTTGGCGCCGGTCGACGAATCCTCGCGAATTTCTCAAAATAGGTGGGGCGCTACGCTCCGCTCCTACCCTGAAAGTCTCGGGGGGATTCGTCAAGCGGGGGCTGAGATAAAAGGGGGGTCCCAAAACGCGTTTTTCCCATGCATTTTTCCATAGGACCTTTAGAACGAGCTACAGCCCGAACGGCTGAACAGAATTACTAGAAATTTGGCAGAGAGGTAGTCCTCAGGTCAAGGAAGTGCCTTTTGTAGGTTTGGTGTAAATCTGTTCAGTAGATCCTGAGAAAATAGCCTTTAAATCAATATATATATCTGTGGAAGCTTACGGTGCGCTTACCGTGCGCTTACCGTAAGCTTACCGTACGCGCACGCCGGCGTGCGCGAGCGCGATTCTGATTGGCTGTTAGATCTTAGTAAACATTCGAATCGGTCGAAACCAGGAAGCGGCGGCCGACATTTTCTCTCTCGAACTGTCAGGGGGGTGAATAAAAAAGGTGGATAATGTGAAAAGGGGGCAGGCTCGACAGTTCCTGACCCCCTAGCCTTGGTCAGGGGGTCCCAGAAGGACCCTCAAGGGCAAAAATTGAAAAAAAATTATTTTTCGAAAAATCGCCGTATGCGCGTAGCGTACGCGCACGGCGACCTGCGAAATTACGCGTACCGTGCGCGCACGGAAAAAAAAATTTTGCGAAAAGGGAAGCTTAAAAAAAAATAAAAAAAATTGTGAGGTAAGGTTGGCTCTTATAAGAGCCGTTGGGTTCATACAGGGATGGAGGAAAGAAAGAATGGGAGTATTATGAGCGTCTACAAACATGCTGGTCTATCTTATTGTTAATAAGGGGAAGACTGACCTCCCCAAAAACAATAAGACCACCACATTTTGTACACCTCATTTCAACACTCGCAAATCGAGGGTTGATGTCCAAAGGAAAAGAAGAAGGTGATGCTCCAACAACAGAGGAAGGGCTCAGCTGAGCTGCCGATGATGTACTCGGCTGAGCATCTGAGGCTGGGCTCTGGTGACTTACTGAAGAGTTTTCTCCAGTATGTCGAGCAAAGGTCCTTGGGTGTTTGTCCTGAAGGTGTCTCGTCATAGAGTGATTTCCAAAGGAATATTTCCTACTTGGATTTCCTCTTGATAAAACACGATCACAAAGTATGCAAGTGACCTTTGGAGCATTGACCTTTTTCTCCCCCTCTGGAAAAGTGAAATACTCCCATACAAAAGAAGTCTTTTGTTTCCTCCTTCTCTGGATCATGGTGGTGCTGCTGGCCTCACTCTCAGAAGAGCTCTGCTGTTCTGCCATTGTATCCCAATGTCAATCCAGCTCCTGCTCCTAGAGAATCACAAGCAGAAATGAGGGGAATGGGTGTGGTGTGGGAAGAATCTGGAACTGAAAGTAGTATCAACCAATGAAAAGTGTTCTTTCAAGCAGTAAAGAGGGGAATGGGTGTGGTGTGGGAAGTTTCTGGAAGTGAAAGTAATTTCAACCAATAAAAAGTGTTCTTTGTAAGTCACATGACCTACCGTGCGCGCACGTGACGCTTACGGTGCGCTTACGCAGCGCTTACGTCACTTTCGCGCATGCGCATTACACGCCCCTGCGTAACCGCGACGTTGCTTCCGGGTGTACGCGTACGGCACGCACGTATCACGTATCGCGCATGCGCATTACACGCCCCTGCGTAACCGCGACGTTGCTTCCGGGTATACGCGTACGGCACGCACGTATCACGTAGGCGCGCTGCACTAATTACGTCCAGAGCGCGTAGCGTCAGCTTACCGTACGCGTATTTTATAAGCGCGTAGCGTCAGCTTACCGTACGCGCACGGAAAAAAATGCATTAAAAAAAACCTTTCGATAATGCAGGATATAGTACATAAATTATTAAAAAAAGGCTTACAAAAAATGAAAAAAAAAAAATTGCATTAAATAAAAATAAAAATATAAAAACGAAAAAAAAATCACTATCCACATTGACCCCACCCCCTGTGCTTTTGGTGGCGTTAAGTGGGCGCGCACGCCACGAATGGCGTAAAGTAACTTAGCATTTAAAAAACCGTACAAATTCACTGAAAAAACCATAGGTTTCACACACGTTATAGTTAGGAATTAGCATTTAAAAAACCTTGCAAATTCACTGAAAAAACCATAGGTTTCACACATGTTATAGTTAGCGGAAATTTTACTGATAAAAAACCAGTGAAATTCCCCCGTTATAGTTAGTGCAGGCAACTATAACTCACGCGACCGCAATCTTCTGCTGATGACATATGTGTCTTTATGAAAAAAAAATATTTGTAATATATGTATAGCTAAAAATGTATGGAAGAAGACATGGGCAAATAAGTGTCTAAATACAGTATTAGCATCAGCAGAGGATTGCGGTCGCGTGAGTTATAGTTGCCTGCACTAACTATAACGGGGGAATTTCACTGGTTTTTTATCAGTAAAATTTCCGCTAACTATAACATGTGTGAAACCTATGGTTTTTTCAGTGAATATAGATATATATAGATTCACTGAAAAAACCATAGGTTTCACACATGTTATAGTTAGCTGGACATTTTACTGATAAAAAACCAATGAAATTCCCCCGTTACAGTTACTCATGCCATGTCTTGAAAGAGATTAAAACAGCCATCCAAGACCTGGACAAGTTGCCCTGGGAAACAGGTTTGTTTACAGAGGGAGGATGCAAGGTCACATGCCTTGTCCATGCAGATGAAACAGGCCATGTCACATGTGTTGTATCAACCAGCACAGCCAAAGCAAACACATCAGTCAACTGAAGGACACTGACACAAAACCCTGCCAAAACCCACCTGCACTTCTCACTAACACGTCACTTCCCACTCCATCATTTCATCTAGAACCTCCAGTGCACCATGTACTT
The DNA here is from genome assembly GCF_964204655.1 of Triturus cristatus. Classification (NCBI taxonomy): domain Eukaryota; kingdom Metazoa; phylum Chordata; class Amphibia; order Caudata; family Salamandridae; genus Triturus; species Triturus cristatus. The sequence continues at coordinate 378,093,786 of NC_140593.1, read as the reverse complement.
TGTAGGTTAACTTGTAGACAACCCTCCCCCTTCTAGGTGAGGTCATCAGCCAATGCTTCACTGACAAAAACAACAGAAGTTTCATATCCTTCCCTCGCACTGTGATTATATAATGCTTTTTTGATATAACTTTGTAAATATAGGTTATTCTAACCTACAATTCACCTGTGTGTTATTTCATTTGTGCTTAGATATGCAAGGTGGTTGTGTGAGAACAACATTTTCTCGTACTGCAAGACACTTTCATACACCAACAGGCATGCACACACACACTCAGGTGAGACTTCCAACATATCATATATCATTAGAAATAAAAATATTTTTTGTTTTATATACATACAGAAAATATGATAATGTTTTTAGATTTTAGAAAATTGACTGCTTTTAGGATGGTGCAAAATAGAAAACAGTGCTTGAGTCCAGGGAGGAAAAGCAACCTAAATCTAAACCAACACATTGTGAAAGTAAGCGAAATGTTCAAAACAAATAGTCAAAAATAGTCAAAATCATAGTCCAAAAGTCTCAATGAAAAGTTCATGTCGAAAACAAAAAGCCATAGTCCCCCAAAAATTTAAGTAAGCCCTGAACATGTGTCAGATTGGCCATTCTGGACATCCTCCACCTTATTTCACATCCACAATCAACTCCTCCTTGGACACAGACAGTTGGGCTCCCAAGGTGGGCCTGTACAACACCTGACTGACTTCAGAAACCGAGGTGGGTCAGGGAACAGCAGGCGCAGACGTATTAGGAGACACAACAAAAGAGGATGGTAAGGGGTGGTTTGTAGATGAGATTAGATGCCTGCAGTCCAGAAGGTCAGGAGGCTACCAAAATGCTGTTCAGCTAGTGCCTTTGGGTTCCCCTCACGTCTCCAAACATCTCTGTGACAACCCGAGAAATTGCCTGCCAACCAGCAATGACCTGCATTATCGCCTTCTGGAAAGCAGCCATGGTAACATACTCTGGGGCTGGCAGGGTGTAGAGGGGCTGCACGTGAGATCTCAGGGGTGCCTGCAGGGAGTGTTACCCTAAGCTGCTGATCTTCTAGCTCGGTGACTACTTTCAGGAGGAGGAGGTGTAGTTTAGGGTACAGATGGAAGCTCCTTTCTTGTGGGCAGTCTCACAACTGATGGATTGGGTGGTCTCAAGCCCTGATTTCAGAAGGGTCTACTCCTGGGACACCACGGATGAGTCCTTTCATGAGTCGTGCGGAGCCCCACCTTCTGATTCCTCCTGGCATAGTGTTCAGCTCTTCCACTCCTTTGGTGGGTTCGCAGCCTCTGCCGAAAAGGCTTTTATATAGAGAGCGAGTGACTTTGTAGGTGATACACTTTTCCTTGTTGATAAACTGCCCCTCCTCAACAGTGTTGGCCTTGACGTTTTCCAGTGTCCACATAGTAGCCCAGGTCCTTGTCAGTCTACGCCCCAGATCCTGCTGGCAAAATAAAAATTATGAGTGTATTTACCCAATACGTCCGGTACATTGAAATACTTTTTTCCAACAATATCAGTAAATGTGACACAGAGTGACACTGCCAAGCACATCACACTCTCCATGCCATGCAAGATGTTATTGCCACATTGTACTTTTAATAGTGGTTGTTTCTGGTTTGAAAGTGTGCAGCGGAAGCAAATGTTATTTCACCCTCAAACATTATCCTATGTCTGTTTTATATGTGGCAAAACTTCACTTTAGCACACAGGATACCTTGAATTACTCATGCAATGTCATCCTTGCATTTAATTATGATGGCAAACAGGAACAAAAGGCAGGAACGTAGATCTGAGTATGTGGTTAAAAGATGATGACTGTAGCATGTGTGGCTACGTTCTGAACATTTGATGGTGAACATTTATAACTAATCAATTGCTCATTCACTATATGTGTTTTACTTTACATTGACCACTTGGAGTGTATACCTGTCAATATGGCTGAGATATGTGTTTGAAATTATAAGATCGTTATCTGAAACAATGTAAATATACTACATCAAACGGCTTATGTACATGTCATATTATTAAGTCAGTTACCTTTCAGATGTGGCCATATGACAGTGTTGATGTTAATATTTTTAAGAGAAATGCTTTCTTTTTGCCAAGTTCCTATGTGGCAACATATTCTTTTTATTTATTTATTCATTTTTAATCAAGTTGAAAAATCATTTCATTAATCAATACATTACTTCCCTGCATTGGACATCACAATTACAAATAAACTAATCAATTTTTTTTTATTTTTTTTAAGAATCTTTATTCGGTGATTAAAAAACACCATAAAAGCACATATATATACATGGGTAAAAAGTCATTAAACATTAATCGAGATCCTTGTACAGAGTTAGTGCAAATAGAGATACCGACATACAGGGTCATAAAAATAGAAAATCCAAAGTCTTTCATTCCTCTCCCCTAGTCATCTTTAATCGGACCGCAACCTTAATACAATTCATAATGCAGCACAATGTTAGTGGATCAGAGGCTTTTTGCAAAAAGACTAATGCGTCCCTGGCACGTTCCTGTTGGGCTTTTTTTTAAATAATTACAAGAAATCTGCGCCTGGGCATAGAGAAATAGGGACAGAGCAAAACAAAATGGAGGGAATCCTACGGAGACCTGTTGTCGCAGCCGCAGGGTCCCTTCTGCTCAATTGACGTGGTGAAACCTGCTGGTGAGGCCAACATAAAAGGAAGTAAATTCAGTCTAAAACGGCACATAAGAAATCTATCCTGTGCATTATGCACAAGATACAGATAAGGCTCCATACCCTCCACACTCTTTACCAAATTATGAGCCCTCACCGTCTTTTTAACACCTTCAGCCTCAGCTCTACATTGGGTTTTCCGCTCTAGGTAAATTTCCCCTACTTGTTTCTTGTGCTGGGCTGAAATTGTTGTGGGGTTCGTGAAGAGGTTTCCAAAGCCTAAATCTTCAAGGGTGTTTCTTACGTATTTAAGCCAGGGGATGCGCATACAATGGGTCCTATCTAAGCAGTCCAATAAAATTTCTCTGCTTAGATGCGCATCTGGATTAACCCATATTTTTAGCCAGGCCATAATTGGCCTAAGTTTTAACAGGTCATCCAAGTATGGTCTCCCTAGCTCCCTATGAGCTATGATTCCAGCGGTACTTGGTGGTGCCCTCAGGATAGATTTCAGATATTTGTTTTCTTCCTGTTGGATTCTAGTGGTGTTCACAAAGCCCCATACTTCTGCCCCATAGATTACTTTGGAGCATGATACGGAGCCATACAAGTTCATCACCTGTTCCGGGCTCCATCTACCTAGCCTCCTTCCATATCCAGCTATAGCCCCATTAGAGGCAATCATTTTGCTACAACGTTCCGCCACTAGAGAGTTAAACTGCAAAACACCATCAAAGGTTACTCCAAGATAAGAGAACGTTTTGACCTCCTCTAAAGTATGGGTGCCTATTGTATAAGTAAATTTAGGGGAAGGTTTTTTGCCGGCCAGGAGTACATATGATTTGCCCAGGTTGACAGATAGATCCAGTGTACTCATGAACCTAACAAACCCGTCTATCAGGATTTGTAAGCTTCGGGGTGTGCGTGCAAGCAGAACCGCATCATCTGCGTAAAGCAGAACAGGAATATGCCGCGCCCCGACCCTTGGGGAATCTGCCTTTAACCCCAAAAGGAACTGCTCCAGGTTATTGATCTAAAGGGAGAACAAAAAAGGGGCAAGAATGCAACCTTGTCTGACTCCACTCTTACAGGAAAAAGAGTCAGACAATCTTCCCTCCCTATTAAATCGAACCTTGGCCGTGGTGTCGCTGTGTAATTCCCTTAATATGGCAATTAAACCACTCTCAATCCCCATATTTGACATCATATCCCACAGCTTTCCTCTATTGACGTGATCGAATGCTGCTGCCAGATCCATGAATCCCATATAAATGGGTTCATCACTGGCCAGAGTATATTTGGCAGTCAGCATGTAAAGGTTCAGGCATTGGTCACTGGTGGACCTCCCTGTCCTAAACCCGTATTGAGTGTCCGAGAAGGTGTTATTCTCTTCGGTCCACTCAGACAGTCTGTTGAGGATTGCCCTACCCAAAAGTTTAGCCGATACGTCAATCAGGGAAATGGGCCGGTAGCACTTGGGGTCATCCCTATTGCCCTTTTTGAAGATTGGCACGATGATCGCTTTAGACCAGGATGGCGGCAGGCCACAAGTGGTCGCAGTATTTATGACCCTGGTCATCAGCGGGGCCCATAGTTCTATATTACTAAGAAACAGGTCAGGGGGAATTCCATCCGGCCCCGGGGCTTTATTTTTAGTCAGACCCTCCATCCCTGCAGTAATCTCCTTAAGAGTGAATACTACCGAGGGAACCTGACTTGTGGTTACGGGTGACTCTACATGGATACCGGGCTCATGGTTATATAGACCCCTAAAGTGTATGACCCACTGCTCCGGGAGGATGTTAACCCCTATCTCTGGGGAATCATTTTCTTGAAAGGTCGGTTTATTAATGATTCTCCAAAATCCCGCTAGATCCCTTCTTTCGCCTGCCTCTCTTAAGTCTGCCCAAGCTTCTGCCTGCAGGGCAAGTTTCCTCCTTTTGGTCTCTTTTTTATATTTTTCTCTGCATACCTTGATTTTTTGAGGGTCCCTTGGTTTTAGCTTAAGGGAGCATTTCAACTCCCTCAATGCCTTAGAACAGTCTTTATCAAACCACCGGGGATTTACCAGATTACGTGTGGGCGCACTGGTCCTAAGTAGGCCATCGACCAGGTTAGCGATCTGGTCAAATGCTTCCAGTACCCTTGGTCCCTGGACTTCTAGGTCTAGACAGTCGTTAATGGCCAGTAGGCCCTTGTCACCCAAAATTTTATAAAACTTTACCCCATCTATTTTGGACCATTTCAGTCTCCTACCTTGATCTGTGACCCTCTCCTCAATTGAGCGGTGGACTCTAGTTCCAGCACCCACCCTATACGAGAGCATCAAAACAAGGGGATTGTGGTCACTGAAACTGCTCCAATCTATCCCTACACTGATTATTTTGTTTATCAGGGATCTCGAGGCCAGAATATAATCTATAATAGATGAGCAACCCCTGCCCTTGAAAGTTGGTAGAAGTGTACCATCCGACTGTGGGTCTATCATATTAATGGTATGCTCTAAGTCGTACTTAAGCCGAAGCAACCTAAGAGCCAACCCAGTAGGCGTATGAGAAAAATGCGGCCCCTTCTCCATTGGGCATTGTGACCAGTCTGTGTTTACCTTGACCAGTGCCGGACAGAGGTGGCAATTAAAGTCTCCCACTAAAAGCAGCCCGTGCGGCGGCCCCTTATTTTGGAATGTTGTTTCTTGTCCCAGCCTATGGTCTAGTTCAGCTAGTAGCGGGATATGGTTGTTTACTATCTCAGTGTTATAGATGTTAAAAACAGAAAATCTTAACCCCTTTCCAAGGAACCGAACTACCTGAATCCCATGTGAGTTCCAATCTGGGGAGGACCAGGAGCCTGGGAGGTCTAAATCTACGTAGATGGACAAACCGCCCATTGCTCTCCCTGATCTGGATTTTCGGGCGGGGACAAAAAAACACTTGTACCCCTGTAGATGGTAATTATTCACCAAGGCCCATGTCTCCTGTACACAACTCCAGGGGTCCAAAGGTCCAGGACAGCACACCCCTCGAAGCGGGACCCGCGAAGCGGGTTCCGCGAGGCGCTGCAAGGAAAAGCAGCAGTCAGGGCAGCAGTTCTCCACACGCACCAACAGGTCAGCCAGGCGTCCCAAAGTATAACGGAGTCCCAAAGGTTTTAAATTCGTTGGTGGGGGCGGGGCAGGCAGGGAGAGCGGCCCAGATGATTGTAATTAGGGCTGGCGGGGACTCCTGGGAGAGGTAGTCCCGGTCCCGCAGCTCGCAGCCCTGCCCACGCGCACTCACACCCACTGCAGGCTCCGCTTTGGCAAGGAAACAACTCCAGGGGTCCAAAGGTCCAGGACAGCACACCCCTCGAAGCGGGACCCGCGAAGCGGGTTCCGCGAGGCGCTGCAAGGAAAAGCAGCAGTCAGGGCAGCAGTTCTCCACACGCACCAACAGGTCAGCCAGGCGTCCCCTAATCAATTCATTATGTGAAAGAAAAAAAAGAAAAAGCATAGCTGATTGAGGTCTTTCACATTCATAATGGTTATCAGTGCATAAAAAAGCAATGTTTCGATTACATAGATAAGTGACAAAATAGACCAAGTTAATTTCACCTAAACCAGGCATATTAGAAAAAGGAGTTCACTCTTCTAAATATTTCTATATCTTAAAAAAGTATTTTTTAGGGACCCAGCTATTGCCACATTTAAATTTTCGTATTGCTTTGATCCTTTACCACCATTTTAATTGTATTCAGTCATTGACTAAAATTAGGTACATTTGTGGTTCTCCACTGTAGTATCAAGGACCTTGCAAAAAGCATAAGCAGTGCTACAAAAACAAATTGTTGTTGCTAAACTGTAAGGTCACTACATTGTGAAACAATAGCAAATAAAGTAACATAAATATCAGGTTGTAAAGTCAGCTGGAGGTTAGGTTGATAAATATGAAAACCTCGTTCCAGAAGTTATAGTCGAGGACATGTAAAGCATATATGTAGTCAATCACCACTGGTATTTGCACATCCAAGGCATGCCGATAAGGCTGCAGGGTACATTTTATGGATGAGCAGCGGAGTATGATATACCAGCCATTTACCAAACAGAGACATTATTTTATAGTTTGCGACTTGAATTGCTTTGCAGCTCATTCTGTTGTAGAACCTCCCAAGAGCTGAATCAATCTTTTAACTGGTAGTGGGTGTAATTTTACATAAAAATGGTGTATCACTTCTACATATAATTGCAAACGTAATATGTGATTCCAATTTCCCATGCCATTGAGTTATGATACAAAGTAGGCTTTCTTTTTACTTTGTGCTTTGGACTCATGTTTACAGCCATTGCAAAAATTCCTAATTTATATATATCTGAACCATAAATTGGAGGTTATATTTGGTTAGGTGAATGTTGATTAGCTGCTGCCATGGTATTACTAATCCAGCTTGAAAAAAATCTATAAATTTAAGACATTTAACCCTTTCCCATTTTCTTATAACAGATGCCAATCAATCAATCAGTCTTTATTCGATTTAAAAATACAACCATAAAAGACACAAACATAGAAGACATACATTTCAATAAAAAACATACATTTCAATAAATACCTTAAAATAGCTTATTAAGAGAGCCTTGTTAAAAAACCATTAAACATTACAACAGACTGAGATATAAAAAATAAAAAGTTTTTTTTTTCCAATGGAATTGTCCCTAGTACAACTTAGAAGTGGGGAAAACCCGGACACTGAATTCATTAGGGACCATCAAGGGAGCGCTTAATTAATTTTCTCCTCAATGCCCATGCCCAGCCCAGGTATTTTGCCAAAGCAACAGAAACAAATGTCAGAGAGCTAGTGCGCAAAATGCGTAAAGCTACAGTGCTGCTCCTTGTCCCGAGCAGTCTACACATTGGTCTAAGCCAAACGCGCCTTGGAATGACAAATGCCGGGCAAACAAACAAAAAGTGGGGAGATGATTCCATCGCAGCCCCACATGCAGGACATTGCAGTTCCGAGTTCGTGGCCCACCTTCCAGTCAAAAATCTAAGGGGCAAGGAACCAGCTCTAAACTGGAAATAAAGTTTCCTGTCACCCACATTAGTCACCACATCCCAATATAGTTCCAAATAGGGGGAATCTTTGAACTCCAAAAATTTCTCAGACATCCCAGTTGCTTTGTTCAGTACCTGGGAATCTATTCTTTCCCAGTATGCTATTTTGAGAGAACTTTTGGATGGAAACTGGGCAGAGGCTGGGTCGATCCACAACCCTTCCATACCCATATCCTTTAAAGACGCTTGTAGGTTCTTCAGCCACCCAATTTTATGAAAAACATCAGATTTTATAATGTCATTCAGGCCCTTGGCATAGTGGGAAAGTTCAGGAGTAGTCCACAGCCTCCGCCAGTATAGAACCGGGCGGAGTCTTGCAATATCTTTAATGGACCTCCTGCCCAGATCATACCTAAGTGGGATCAAAGGAGTGCTCTGAGGGAGACCAGTAATTTTGCGCAGGAATTTATGCTCCACATTTACTAAAATCGCTAGCTGTTCAAAGCCCCAGAGTTCCGCCCCATATAGGACAGAGTTTAGGGCCTTTGCTTCGAACACTTGCAAAACCGGGCTTATTGGTTTCGTTAATGACCTATTAAATTCCCTGGTCAAAGCACCAGTTATCTGCTTGAATCTTAAGGAGGCCATTTCCAGATGTCTACGCCAATTATTATTGTTTGAGATTTGCAACCCAAGATATGTAAAATTGGTCACTAATTCTAAGGGTTGCCCATTCATAAACACTCTTTTCCCTTGAAAGCTGCCATGAGGGTTGAAGGCCATAAACTTTGTTTTTGCCACATTAACCTCTAAACCATGATCAAGGCAAAACTCATCAAACAGGCGAAGGGCTTTTTGCAGACCATTAGATGTTCTAGATACGATAAGCGTATCGTCTGCAAACAATAGTATGGGGATGGAAACACCAGCCAACCTTGGAGCGTCGGTATTGGCAGAGAGCATGAGTTCAACTATCCCATTGATATAAAGTGAGAAGAGCGTGGGAGCCATAGTACAACCTTGCCTCACACCACGCTCAACCGGGAACTCAGATGTAACCTCTCCCGCCCCTCCCCACTGAATCCTAGCATAGTTAGACTCATGCAGACGCATCACCATAGTTAGAATTTCTATAGGGAGACCTAGCCTCTCTAGAACTGCCCACAGCCGGTGCCGTGGTACAAGATCGAAGGCAGCCCTTAAGTCTACAAAAGCTACATAAAGACTGCCATTCCCCAATGTCACCACTTTCCAGTGGAGCTGGACAAAGTAGAAGACTTGGTCCACCGTGCTGGTTAGTTTCCGAAAACCAGCTTGGAAGGGAGACAGAATGTTATTATCATCCATCCATTCTTGGATACGGTTCAAGACCATCCTCCCTATCACCTTCTGAATAGAATCGATGAGGCTAATTGGCCTATAGTTTCCCAGGAGCGTCCTGTCCCCTTTCTTGAATACAGGTATAATAACTGCCCCCCTCCAAGATTTTGGGACAGGCGCGCCTTCAGCCACGGCGTTAGCCAATAGGGTTATATACTTGCTCCAGTTACCTTTATTGTGAATAAAAACGTCCGAAGGAACCTTGTCCTGGCCGGGGGCACGACCACTGGTAACTGAGCGCAAAGCCCTACTGGCATCTTGAATACAAAAGGGACCCTGGGAATAGAAGACATAATTTGGCACCCATGCAAAATTAAATGAAATATTACAAGCATATTGAGGTTCAAAATATTGTACCCAATCTGCCTGTGAAACATGGTTGGAGGGGTTGTCAGGGCGCCCACCATGGCCCCACTTAAGAATGTTCCAAAATAGCCGGGAATCTCGGGTATGGCATGCGCTTTTTAAATCCAGCCAGTGTTGCTCATCCCAGATTTTTTTGGCCATCCTTACAGTTTTTTTGTATGCTAGTCTGGCGGAACGGATACCCTCCAATGCACCACTAGACAGGGCTTTCACTAGGTTAGACCTGGATTCCCTACAAGCACCGTCATACCATCTATTTTTCTTAGTTGGGGCCTTTTTCTTGTTCCTCAAGGGCTTCGTAAAATGGGAACCTATTTCGGCAAACAACTTCTCATGGCATGCAGTGGCTTTATTATTACTTGGACCTTCGAATAGCAAACCCTCAAGCTCGACAATAGAATCAACTAATTTGATATCTATATCGGCAATGGCCAAGGTGTTGTGCTCGAGCTCCCCCCACTTGAGTCTACGCATATCATTTGTTAGAGTTACCTCAGGCACGCACGTAACCATTCCATCAGGTATTAAACGATTACTAAACCACCATCTATGGGCAACACAGATGGGGTTATGGTCGCTCTCAACTCTAACCTCGACCACCATATCTAGAGCTGGTTGCCATAATTGCAAACTACATAGGACATAATCAATCCTACTAGAATATCGGCCATTGTCAAAGGTCTTCGCCCCTTGTTTATCACCTAGCGTCCTCCCATTCAGGGCCCTCAGACCATGCTCAAAACAAAGAGCATTGCACTGAACAATAATCTCAGTCCACCTTTTAATTGGACTGAGGTCAAGAGCAGGTACCCCCCACAATTGATCTTCCACAGCTTCACTGCCCCACCCAGAATCGGGATCTAGGAGCGGTTCAAAGGTGATATTAAAATCCCCGGCTACCACTATTCGCCTCCCACCTGAGTGCTGGTCGATAATGGAGACCAAGAGAGCCAGAACCTGGGAGCCTGTCCTATTAGGGTCCCTCAAATACAAGTTGTAGATGTCCAAATCACCAAGGGTTCCAAGTGACACCCTCACTAATTGAATATCTTCGGACCCAGTAGGTATTGCAAAAGCCTTTGGGAATGTGTCCTGTCGGACCCACATTGTCAGTCCTCCCTTTGGACGACCCCTTATGCCCTGGATTGCGGGGACATAGAAATTCAAAAATCCCTGTAGAAACTGAGGCTCACAGGTCCAGGTTTCCTGGAAAAGGCAGACATCAAAGTTGCCTATGTAGCCTAGCCAATCCGGTGAGTCCATTTTTGATTTTAGGCCTGCAATATTCCAAGAAATCATAGACCCCCCCTCCCTTCCTTGGCCTTGGACATGGGCAGGGTTCACACACCGCTGCTCGAGTCCACGTTCTGGTCTTGTAGACAAATCCGGGGTTGCTGCATCTACATCTATTGTCTTGTCCACCCCGGTAACAGGGGAGTAACGTGGATGATTATTAAACTTAGGCCCTCCAACCAGTATACTCGAACTAGGAGGTGTAGTAAATAACTGCGGCCCAGATGTCGGTCAGGCAAGAACTACTGGGGAGCACAAATCATTGGCTTCCCAAGTTTCCGGATGTGGGCTAAGTCCTGCAGGGTAAAGATTATAAAAAAACCCTAGATCATGCACCCTAATTTTTGACTGGTCGCGAGCCAGTCGGGGATCACAAATATATTGCACTATACGTCTATCTGCAAAATTGACTAAAATTGTGTCCCCTGGGACATCTTTGGGTCTTGGACCTACCCAACTAACCCTTCTAGTGAAGAGGATTTTTCCATCTAGGTGGTTAGGAAGCGGCCTGTTCCTATTTAACCAGAACGTAACTTTGTTCTTTAGTTGCTGGTACGATTCCGGAACTCCTTCCTGAAGTACTGGGACTCCAGTTAAAACAGCAACATAGGGTGTACAGGCAGGGGGCAGATGGATATGAGCCCCAGGCGATATACTGTTTTTGGCCCCAGATTCCCACGACCCTTTTTGGTTCATAGGCTTTTTTCCAACATTAGTACCATGCACTCTCAGAAGATTGTCACCCAAATTATCAGTACATTGGCTAGTACTATTAGAATTATCAATAACCTTCGCCTTAGGAGGAGCGACCTCGGGTAAAACCCCATGCATTGCTTCGTTGTTAGAGGATGTGTGCGGAGGAGTAGGAAGGGTAGAGGACACCCCTCCAGGAATGTCCCGTGCCTTGGTAGCTAATTTAATAACATTTTTCAGTGAGCAGAAATTATCCAGAGCAGTTTGCTCTAGTCTATCTACCTTCTCACTAACTTGCTTAATCCTTTCCAGCACGGGAAGAATCAGAGAACGGAAAATTTTTTCTATTTCGAGGACCATATTACTCAGTTGGGGCTGGTCTATATAACAAGAAATATTCTCACTAGGAGATGGGAGAACTTCATCCTGTATAACCCTCATTGGAGATTTTTCCGTAACATTAGGGTGCTTGGCCTTCCTCCCTCCCTGAGACCCCCCTACTCGTTTCCTCTTGGCATTAGGGGGATTTACAATACTTTTGCTGGACCTAGTCTGCGGGTGGGATATAATTAATTTATTAGTAATAGGGGGGTTGTGAGTTATTATCGCAGAGCCACCAGAGACCTCGGGAGTATCACAAACGGCACTGCGGTGGTGCGATGAGGAAGGACTTGTCCCAACATTCTCCTGCAGTACTAATTCACCCCCATTCTGGACCGCTGGCTTCAAAGGAGATTTTGCCCCAGCCAAGATACCCAGAGAAGAGCGTCTAGCTTGCGCTAGCTCAACAGACAAGCGACGTTCAGTAATAGCCAGTTCGTGCTCAAGACATGATACAGCTCTTGTAATAAAATGGTCAAGTGTCCCGGTCACAGACCCACCCCCGCATGTACGTTTACCTTTAGACGCCATTTGAACTAAGCGTGCTATACTAGGGCCAATGTGCTCATTAGCCTAAAAGGAACAATTGCATAAGAGTAAGATACTACTCCACTAGAACACAATACTCACAGTACAAAATGGGAGACTATAAAGCTGAACAAGGAGATGGAACAATCACTATCGAGACCGGACAAAGATAAGTTCGCCCTTCTACCTTGGATTTAGTATCACAGGACAGCAAAGTTAGAGATGTTGCCCAGTCCAGTCAGGATCAGTCAGAGACGGGCAAGGACGGGCTGCGTGAGCGCCTGATCGTTTTTAAGGGTGTCCGGCGCTGGGTTGTGTCGTCATCGGCAAGCGCCGGTACAGGAATGCCGGGATTTGTAGTATTCTTGGGCCGTTCCCCTCACGGCAATGAAGGACCGCCAAAATGCAGCCCAGCGACCCACAGCAGGCCGTTCCCCTCACGGCAGGTAGGTTTTAGGCACAGCGTTCAGCTTGTTTAGAGCGTTCAGCTTGTTTAGAGCGTCCCGCGCTGCGTGAGCGCCTGATCGTTTTTAAGGGTGTCCGGCGCTGGGTTGTGTCGTCATCGGCAAGCGCCGGTACAGGAATGCCGGGATTTGTAGTATTCTTGGGCCGTTCCCCTCACGGCAATGAAGGACCGCCAAAATGCAGCCCAGCGACCCACAGCAGGCCGTTCCCCTCACGGCAGGTAGGTTTTAGGCACAGCGTTCAGCTTGTTTAGAGCGTTCAGCTTGTTTAGAGCGTCCCGCGCTGCGTGAGCGCCTGATCGTTTTTAAGGGTGTCCGGCGCTGGGTTGTGTCGTCATCGGCAAGCGCCGGTACAGGAATGCCGGGATTTGTAGTATTCTTGGGCCGTTCCCCTCACGGCAATGAAGGACCGCCAAAATGCAGCCCAGCGACCCACAGCAGGCCGTTCCCCTCACGGCAGGTAGGTTTTAGGCACAGCGTTCAGCTTGTTTAGAGCGTTCAGCTTGTTTAGAGCGTCCCCAGATATAACAGATGCATTTAGCTAGAGCTACAATGAGATGCAATCACTTACATGTAAGGATAAGTAATGCCTAAGAACTTTGAATTCCTGCCAAACGATATCAAGTATGTTGACTATGAAATCCGGCATCTTTATACCTGGTTTGCTTTGGAAGCCTAGGTATTTTTAAAAATGTTGAAAGTTTAGAGCCTGCTTCTCTTATCACCATTATCAACGACTCGGGTTATCATATCTAACAAGGTAGATAGAGAATGCCATTGGTTTAATCAACTGTGTGCCTTATATAGTGTTGAGGTGTAATTCAATCAAAATAGGTTAGCAACATTTGTTGTAACATAGATCCCCAGATACCTAACAGGATGACTTATAGAGAAATGAGCTTGCATTTTGATGGGTAAAACCAACGGGGAGTTATAAAATAATAAAGCTTCTGATTTTTAAAGGTTGATTTTATACCGCTCAATACATGTGAATTCTTCTATTCTGGTAAATGCATTCTCAATGTATGTTTCCACCGCTGCTAAATAGAGTATCACTTCATCTGTGAATAGTTTCAGCTTTGCAGCACGATTAACTGGGGGTAGGATACTGATATCTTGTAGAATTGCACAGGCCAAGGGCTCAATAAATATCACAAAAAAGAACAAGGGACGTAGGACAGCCCTGTCGCATCCCACGACTAGTGACAAACCGTCCAGCCAGTTTTGCATTAATTATGATTTTTGCTTCGCATTCTTAGAAAGATTGCGTAGCAAATCAATAAATCTGGATGGAAACATAAACTTAGGCATGATTGAGAATAACTCCTCCTACTGCACCAAATCAAATGCTTTTTCTGCATCAAACATGCTAATGGCTGTCCTGATATTATAAACTGAATAGTAATTGATTGCTTGTATTTATAATTATTATTGGTTGATATCAGTCCTGTTGTTAAACAGTCATTTTGATCTTGAGGAATCAATGTTTGTGCAAGTGGGGCCAATTCGCTTACTATTATTTTAGTAAAAATTTCAATTGAGTAGGTAAATTGGGCTGTACGAATTGGGATTCTCCAATGACTTATTTTTTTTTTTCAAAAATCTATTTATGACTTCCTCTGTAAGAGAGCTGGGAATGCCACAACTTGTAAGAATTTCATTAAACAGAGTGACCAAAAATGTATTTAATTGGTGCATGAATAATTTAGAAACTTTGGCAGGTAGACCGTCGCTACCACAAGCTTTTGCATTGGGGAAAGATTTAATTGCATTCTCCGCTTCAGCTAACATGATGGTGCAACAGCGGCTGATTGTTGATCAGTGAACAAAGCTGACAGATTATTAATGGTTTTCAAAAATGTATTAATGGTTTCTAGCGTATGCTTTTCTGTGACAGAAGAGAGTTCTGAGAAGCGCTTAAGAAAAACCCCAGTGATTAGATCCGGCCAAGTAACTACTTTGTTTGTGTCTTTATCGAAGCTGGATTTTATAGTGTTATTACAATTTTTTCTTTGTTTAATACACTAGAAATCGACCAGCATGTTTGATTTCCTCATAGCTTTTTTTTTAAAAACAAGTGTTTTGGTTAACTTTTTCATCCGCTGTAAAGTGGTCTTTTAAATTCTGTCGAACTTGACTTAGCTCTAATTTGGCTGTGAATTCAATGTGGTGAAGGCTTGAGTTGCTTTGATTTGAAAGAAATTGCCTCTCCTTGAATAAAAGCTTTTAAGGCACCCCACGCAGAAGAAGACAAGGTACCAACATTCCTTTTTAATAACTCCTCTAATGCGACACACATAGTTGTACTCAATGCCTTATTAAATAACAGAGACTTATCCAGGCACCATCTCAAATGGATTGCATTAGATCCTTCTACTAATCGACTCAATAGTAACAGCTTAGTGGTCTGAAAAGCCATTAGATAACATATTCGCATTTCTCTGACACATTAAGTGTGATACTAAGAAGAAATTAATTTGAGAGTCTAAATTAAAACATTTTAAAAAACAAGTGAATTGTTTATCCTGTGGATGATTGAGTCCCGAGGGGTCTATTACAGCCAGATCATGCATTCGTTTTTTTTCTGACAGATTTGGACTAATTTACTGTTTGCTAATTCGAGAGCAGTCAACTCTAACGCTTTGGATAATATTTAAATCTCCCCCTAACATGACTAACCTCATTATCCTATGGTGATATTGTATATTTCCTCTAGGGCTGTAGTAGAATCTTCAATAAAGCTGTAGTAATATAAAATTGGCCATTTGCTGCTGTATCACAGTTCTGACCCAGATTCATATTGCCCCTGGATCCCTTACTACCTACTGAACTTCACAGTGCAGGTCCTTGGAAATCAACATGGTCACATCTGTACCTGCTGCATTAGCAGATGCAAAGAAAGCATGGACAATATAACCTGGGATGCTCAACTGGGGCGAAATGGCTTTGAGGTGCATTTCCTGAAATAAGTTGCATTTGCATTGAATGTTCTTAACCAGGCGAAAATTGATCTATACTTAATTATATTATTGAGCCCGTTAACGTTGCAGGAAACCACCTTGATAGGTTTTAGGGTCATAGTTTTCTCATAATCTCGTGCTACGTCCCGACTAAACCTGGAGCAACATCATACTCGGCTTTTGGGGAACTACGCAAAACATGCATAATTTTATGTTGAATGTAAAATTTCTCTAGCAAACTTCTAACTACCATATGTCTGGAATGTCTCAATAAAACTTTTCTACTTTTTATTTGCTGGGGTGAAGCCCCCTTCCCTCTGCCCTGTCCCTCCCTTCTCACCCTATGAGTCCTTCCTGAGCCCCACCCGTTATGGCTCCTGAGGATGGTATCACTCACACCTCCCTTCTGATACCTCCCATGGTGTGCCCCACCTTTGACCTCTCCCCTGGATTGGGTGCCTTGGAAGTGCACTCAGGTCTGCTTTATTTGATGGTGGAGGCATGTGGCCCTAAAACTTCTAACCACCTTATTCTCACCTCTACCTAGGCAGGACATAATGAGCACAGCATTGGTAAATCTTCGATGTTTCAGTGAACAGACAAAAAAAAGCATTGAGCACTAAAAGATAGATTAAAACAGGCATGTAAAAGATACTACACAAAAAATTACAAGTGCTCAGTTTTTGGCTTTGGAGGAGTTTATACATTCCAGAAATTCTGAGGTTTGTTGCACTGAGGAAAATACCGGAAATTGACCGTTCTAAATCACTTTCTGCTTCGCCTGTTGTACCAGTTCGTCTTGGGCACCTGCTTTCTTGAACAATTCAGTCATGCCTTTAAATTATTTACGTCCACAAGCTGTGGTTAGTGATATATCGGTAAAAATCTAAAAAGAATAATTATCTGAAGTTTGAAATAATTTTTCTTGCATCGCTTTGGTGAGGATCTGCTTCTTGATGCGATAGGCCCCGAAATTGCCCAGAATTGTTCAAGGGTATTTCGTGTTAGGTGTTTGATGGCTAGGGACCCTGTGAGCATGCATAATTATAAAATCTTTGTCGTCTGTGAGGAGCTCAGGAGCGACATATATTTTGATCAAATCAATTATGAACTTTGCTGCATTTTGGCCCTCGGGTATGCCCATAAAGCATAAATTAGATCGATGTGATTTATCCTCCACTCCTTCCAATTTTGCCTTAAGCTTGGTTATTTCAACCTTACATATTGTTGTCAGAATATCAAAATTCTTAAAATTATCCTCAAGATCTGAAATTCTCTGCTCATCTTGCTCTATACGGTCATTGAAGTGGGTCAAATGTTCGTTTATGGCACTTAGTTGCTCACTAAGTTCCTTGTGGGCCTTATTCTGGGTGGCTCTCATTTTGTGAATTTCTCCCAAAATTTGCTGGAGTGAAGAAGATTTCAATGGAAAGGTTAATGGGGACGTGGATGGACCAATGTACATATCTTTGACCAGTGGCATCAATTGCTCGGATCTTACCCAGGGGCAAGGAGCGATTGAGGAATACAACTTGCAGAGTTTGAAATAGCTGCCTTCCCAACATCAGTATCTAGGCTTGAAGACTCTTGAAAGCCACAGCTATTTTAAAGGAACACTATTAGATACGATTCCCTCATTTTGTGATGTACTAGGGATACTGCCTACCATGTCAATCTAGGTTGGTTGTGGTGCTGTTTTATCCAAAGAGGTTGTCCATTCAAGTAGTGAAAAAGAATTGGATATGTTGATGTGTAAGGAGCAGCTGAAGGTTTCTGAGCAGGCAGTACATCTTGTGAAGTCATCTGCTGTAACGTAGAAACTGAGTGCTACCCTTGCAACCCTTGGACTGGTGTGGTTGATGAAATAGTTTTTCTTGTGTTCAGACTTACGACTTTGCTATCAGAGTTAGTTAATGAGCTCTGCTTGCTGGGATTGTTCTGATTTTCCATCAATAGTTGCAGCAAGAACTGCGCAAAGAGGGGTGTTATGCCAGATGCCCTTATCCTGCTGTCATATAGGCACGGATACTGATATACCCTACTGTATTATATGCTGCAAAGCAGAAGGCATATTTGCACTCATTTGCACCATCTGCGGTCTGTTCAGTTTCCCGCCTCCAATGCCACATGCCTGTTCTGACCGGCTGCATGAATAGTGGATCTACTCTTCTGCTCCCTGGTCGCTACAGCAGCTGCCTTTGACTTATATGGCTGCTATGGCAGCTTTGCCTCCTACAGGGCTTGACTCAGCTTTCCCAGGGCTTAGAATGCAGGCCTTAACTGCAATGCCATTGAAATCCTCTTCTTTCCTCCTATTGAGACGGCTTGAATGGCGAAAGGCTCTGCGGATTAGACACATTTCCTTCTGCAGGATCTCCTTGACTCCAACAATGCCTCCACACCAACCCGGAAGCAATATCAGCTGGTGAGCGTGACTTGAGCTCTATGCAGCCCCAGCGAATTTCATGGCAACATCAGCGGAGGCGCGTCACCCCACTGCTTTTCAGCAGTGCAAAAAAGTAAAAATAAAATGATAATAATATAATGTTATCATTTTATTTTTTTGTGCTGAAGCCAGTTTTGGGGCGGGCAGGACTTGGCTGTCATCACAGCCAGCAGGGGAGGAGTGGTTGGTGCACTTAAGTGCGCATGACAGTCTGGTCGGCCGTCTTGACCAACCAAACTGTCATGGTCACTTAGCATGTTCTCCACCCAGCTGTATTGCACAGTCTGAGTGGAGAACATGCACTGGCTCACACTCCCTGTCTGAGAGCCAAACCAGGCCACTCAGACCAATCAGTGCACTACTGTCATGTTGTTAACAGCAGCTTCGTGATTGGCTCAGGGGAGCCTGTGTGCTTCTTGCTTCCGGGAAGAGAAGCGGAGGAGAGACAAGGAGGAGACTTTGTTTTTGTTTTACTTTATTTATGAATTTTATAGCAAACATTATACAATGCTGGTATGATATGCTCAAAACAACGTATACAATTGTGGTTCAGTTCTATACTTAATAATCAACAATATTGCTACTACAGGACTGACCCTGGACTACCATGGGGAGTGGTAGTTCTGCCTGCCCGTGCACATAGTAGTGTACTTTATGTTATGGGTGTCGTCTCATTGTCTCTATCTGTGCTCAGCGTTTGGGTGTCATTTCTGGTTTGTGAGCTCACTAGGGTCTGTGAGTTAAGCAAATATGAGCGGAACGGTTTTCAGATATGTAGTGGCCTGGGAGTTTGAGGCTGTAGTTGACCATAGAGATCGCTATTCATATTACAATATATCATACTGTTTAGCCAAGCCTTCACACTCGGTGGATGTTTACCCCCCCAATGTAACGCAACCTCTCTCTTGGCAAGCAGTAAAGCAAGAGCACAGAAGCGCCGCGCCGACCTTGGGAAGTCGTGGACATATCCCATAAGTGCCTTCAGAGGTGTGGGAGTGATGGTCAGATCAGTCATATGGGATAAATGAGGAAGAGACTTGGCGTATTGACAGAGGTAAGTGAAATTTATTTTTTCACCCCGCCACCTCCGTTTCCTACCAGCCACCACTGGGCAACATATTCTTATATGTTTTTACTGGTTCTTGGTCTTGCAACATAGAGCATCTGCTGAGGTGTCTGTAGGTTCATGGTGGTACATTATAGACCAACAACTGAGATGGCTCTTGGTTTTTTGTGGTATAGAATGGACCTTTTTGCAAGGTATCTGGGAGTATCCTTCTGAGCAGACAATTTAGACGTGGTATTGAGGTGTCTCTGTGTTGCACCACCACTGCTTCTGGATGTTACACCAGATACACTTTAATGGGCTGTCTGTGAATATGCTTTTTGCGCATGCACTACATTTGGGTGGAGCACTCTACTGAAGTGTTTGGGAATATACTTGTGCTTGTGCCTTCACTGCTTCTGGTTGGACAACAAAGACTCTATAATGAGGTAACTCTGATTTTTGTCTCCACTGTTTCAGTTCAGCATACACCATTTTCTGAGGTGTCTGAAAATATCTTTGCTTTGGACATTCACCTTTCCTGGGAAGACATCATAGACCCTATACTGTGGTCTCTGTGGGTGCTTGGTGGCAAAGAATAGACTGAGGAGTCTGGGAACATGTTTGGTATGCATATTGATTACTTCTTGGATTACACCTTGGTATGCACATTTGTAGCTTCTGTATAGTCACCACATACCCTTTTTCTGGAATATTTTCGACTTGTGCCTACGATACATCTGGGTGATATATCACAACCTCTTTACTACAGCGTGAGTGTTGATCCTTGGAATTCTGCCTTCCCTACGATTTGATGGACCTTCATAAACCCTTCATCTCATAGGATAATTATGGTACACATATGCAATTCAAAATATCTCAACACGTATCTTCGCCCACACTATGCTTTAGTACAGCTACAAGTTAGTTGAGATATGATTGGCACACACTCTCCAACCCTCACACATCACCAAGAATTCTTCCCACATAGGCCAGGTACAAAAACTCTCTCTCTATCAAACATGCAGCGAAACAGCAGTAGCCTCAACTAAACCATCCAAATATACTTTGTGCCTCGGAAGGGTCTTGAAAGTATTATATAAATACCCAAACCATACATGACAGTTTTTTCTGCTCTCTTGTGAGGACAAGCATTCAGAGAAGCTGTGCTTCTGGCAGAAGCTCAGAACTGTGCGTCGGTGTCAACTAAACATTTTCTAACTTTTCTCAAGGTGTGGAGAGGTGGGATGTCTGGAGGTTATGAGAAAGACCTTTAACTCTCCTCATATAGAGGCAGAGGCAAGCAGTGCTTAATTTGTAAAATAATAAGTGCCAGGGTCCTCGTCAGGAGGCCCCTGCAGCTTGCACCACCCATTGCCCACTCCAGTGCAGTGCCAGTAATACCACAACTATTGACCATCATACTCCTACAGGTGTGACTATTCCAGGCCTTCAAAGTTATAAGATTGGCTTGGGAGGCAGTGTCAGTCCTTTTTAATGTATACTAAACTAATAAACAACTGTTGTGCTCATCTCCAAATTACACAAACAGCGCCACAGTGGAGGCATGGCCTAACAAGATGGCCGCGTAGACGTTTTTGTCGGAGCTCCCTCTGGCAGCCCGATAATCTACCCGCCTCCTAAAATATCCTGTTTATAAAACAGTCAAACTGAGGCGGGCACTAACACCTGTTCCCACCCGTGAAGTGAGACAGCAGAAAGGTGCCGACAACTCTGAGAACAGTAGGCTATAAGAGGACGCCTCGGGGAGACGCGAAGCGCCATCTTAAAAACCCCCGTGATCCGAAGAAACAGCAGGAAAAGGAGAAGCTCGGGAAATGGAAAAACGAGCAACGATCAAGAGGGAATGTGGAGCGGAAGAACCTGGGGAGAGCCCAGAATCGCCTGCTGATTGTAAAGTTGCTGCAAGACCACGGGAGCCAAGGGCGGACCCGCTCCGATCCAGACCTGAGGTCCGGGATCCGTGCTGAGGTGGCACCATAGCCTAGGTGCTGTTGTAGAGGGGCTGCGGGACCTGGGGGCTTGCCTCTGACTCCGACTCTGACTGGTGGCCTTTGAGTGACGTGAGGGCCTGATCAAAACCATGGGCTGGCAGACATTGACGAGGGAGAACGAAGAGCAGGTCCAGGGGCAAACACACCTCAAGGGTAAGGAGCCAGCACGAGAAATGAGATGGGTGGGCCGGAGGCACACAGGAACCTACCAGATAGCCGGGGAACCATAGGAAGATCGGTAAGCATGGTAGAAGGCTCCAGGAGACGGTCACGAAAGGAAAGCAAAAACAACACGCAGGAGCAATGGAGAGAGACTTGTATTGCAAGCAGGGCTCTGGGCTAAATGCCATGGGTGACATGGGCGGACCTGGAAGGCCCGTGGAGGAAACCAGACTCTGCCTTCCTGAGCTCAGTGCTGGAGAGTGGAAAATAGGAACTAAGGGGAGACACAGGAAAAACACTGGGAAGTCCATCTGAACTGAGGTAGGTAAACAACACAAAAAAGCAAAAAGACTGCGGATAGAACAGCGAGACCGGGAACAGAGCAGAGGGACATTATATTGCAAACTAATAAAATTTCCAATAATGCTCAACCATTGCCCCAAGGTCCAGAGGCCAGAGAGGAGAGTTTAAACTGGGGTGAGGCCCCAACAGTACGGGGAATCAAAGTCTCTCGCTCGCTGGTAAATCTGATGCAAGCAATCCAATCGACAAGGGATGATATGGTCCACAGAATCGATGCAGTCGCCATCGATGTGAACTTATTGCGATGTGACCTATGAAAAGTGGGAGACAGAGTGGCCACCAGAGCACAACATTACAGAAGGAAATACGCAACCTCAGCGCCACTGTAGTTGATCTCAAAAGGAAGTAATACAGCTAGATGAGAAGGCCGAGGACTTCAAAGGGCGTTTGCAATGGAATAGCCTGCGATTCATAGGTTTCACAGAAAAGGCTGAGGGCCCCTCAATGGAACTTCCAGGAAGACTCGATAGTCAAGGTGTTTGCCCCAAAGAGACTTTCCAAGTCTTTTAATTTGGAAAGAGCACACAGTGTATTGGCCCCCCCGCCACAGCCGGGCACACCTACTCAGGCCATTATCGCTAGTTTTTTAATTATAGAGAACGCAACGAGATCCAGCAGGCCACCCACACTGCAGGTCAGATGCTGTACGAGGGTCATCCCATTTCAATTTACCCAGATTATACCCAATGCGTCCAGGACCAAAGGGAAACATTCATATAGGTCAAGCGGAGGCTCTGTGATTTAAACTTAAAATACAGTCTCATGTTTCCAGCAGAGTTATGAGTGGAGAGTGCAGGGCGTACCTTGTTCTTCTTCTATGCAAATAAAGCGAGTGAATGGCTGGACACTAGGAGCGAAGCGAAGACCTGTCTGGTCCCATCCACGGGATCAACCAGAATGTCGGCGACCAGGCAACAAACTCAGGAACGACGAAAGACAAACAACATCAGCAGCAAGGGAGAGTCAGCAATCCGGGGCGGATCTGGGACTGACCTGATGTGACATTGCAGGCCTTGGACTGGAGACGGTACCGGAGTCCGAAGAGGCGTCACAGTAATACACAGCAGAACTTGGCGGCTCAGGGAGTGGTCATAAATGAACTGGGAGAGAAAGAGCAAAGAGTCAAAAGTACAGATAAGAGGCCAAAGACTATGACTTCACAGGGGTGGTAAAAGTATTAGAATGAGGATAGTGTGGGATGGTGGAGCTCTTCATGTGCACAAGAAAATATCTTTAACATGGAAGTCGGGCTGCCAGGGGAAAGTGGCCCCCCCAATCAGAGGATGGGCTTCGGGTGGGGAGCTTGAGGCGTCACCTCGCACCCCGGCAGCTTGAAGTTGGTGGTAATTTGCGATTTCTTAAGGTGAAATCGCACAACTTGGGTGCGTGTTACATAGCATTTAAGGAATCGCAATTAGCGATTCCTTAAATGCTTACGCAAAATTAAGGAATCTCAAAATTAGCGATTCCTTAATAATGCGATGCGAAAATGGCTCATACATCTCATTTTGCAATTTTGTATTCGCAAACGCTGTTTTTTTGCGAATCCAAAATCGTTTGATACATATGCCCCTAACTTAAAGAGACACATATAGGTACACCCAAGTTAGTTAAAGGTGATGAGCACAGAACTCAACAACTAGAGATATGGATTCAAGATAAAGTTGATTGTTGGGGGGGTGGGTAATGGGAAGGCATGTGCTAGTTGTTGTTTCAGTTACAAAAATGGCAACAGGACTTACATGTCTTCCCAGGGGGAGGGAGGTAGGAGGGGAATGTTAGGTTGGTTGTGTTATAAAATGTTGAGAGAAGTTAATACTGTTGTGTCTATGAACCCGGTCTCGAAATCAAACCCAGAGAGGTTGAAGTGAGCATTCTCAAGGAGGGCGAGGGTAGAATGAGGCGGAAGATGTTTGACAAATCGCAGCAAAATAATGAAGATTATTACTTGGAATGTACGAGGAATGGCAGGCTTGGAAAAAAGATGCTGGATACATGCCTTCCTGAAATGCTACAGAACGACGATAGCCTGCTTGCAAGAGACACAGATATGGGGGGATACGGTCTCAAGTGTGCGTAAGAGATGGAGGGGACCGCTCTTTGCCACTTCATATTCAGGATTTGCACGGGGTGCACTTATATGGGTGGCACCGGGGACCCCCTTTCAACACCTCCATCATGTGCTAGACCCAGAAGGGAGATATGCCATCTTGCATGGAAAATAGGAGTGAAGGAAATTATGCATTATAAATGTCTATGCCCCTAACTCAGATTGCCCCGATTTCTTTCCGGCGCTCCAAAAGACAGCGACACCATACATGGGCACAGAGGTTATCCTCACTGGGGATTTTAACTGTGTTTTTGATACAACACTGGATAAGGAACACCCGAGGAATAACACAAAATCTCTAATATTACCATCGCTGATGCCTATAATGCAAGGCATGCATCTTCAAGATGAATGGAGGGCACGTAACCCATTAAAAAGAGTATTTACCTGTCACACCCCTGCACCCAATGTATTCAGCTGCATAGATCACTGTTGTCTTACCCTCGAACTGTCCGCTGTGGTAGATGGAGTGTCCTATCTGCCCCGGTATCTGTATGATCATTTGCCGGTCCTGTTGACCTTGAAGAGTGGTGAGGGCCGTCTGGCTATACCATTATGGCACCTCCGGGCTGAGGCGCTGACAGACCCACCCTATGCTACAGTCATTTCAGAGGCCATAAAACACTATTTTGAGGAAAACTGGGAAACAGCGTCTAACAGATCAACGGAGTGGGAAGCTATGAAGGTGGTCATACGGCGCTGTGCATGAGGACAACATATGGGGTACGATAGCAACTAGAAAGGGATATACAAACTCAAGAAAGACAGCTGAAGAAGGTGGAAGAGACCTTACACATTACACCCCAATATTTGGTTAAATGGAATACAGCCCGGGAGGAGCTATTAGAATCATGGCGCTGGTTAGAAAAATTGACATACAGAGCATATATGCAACAACTCCATATGGAAGGGAATAGGATGGGGGCACTCCTTGCGAGGTTAATAAGAGTGGAGAGAGTGGCAACACCGATACTCCAATTAAGAAATAAAGACGGAAACACAGTATGCACTCACAGGGAAATTATAGGTAAACTAGCTAGATACTTAGTGTCGGTATGCACAAATTAACTCTCCCCAACCAAACAAGCATTAGAGGATTTTTTGGATAACCTAGACCTACCCAGATTAGAGCAGAAGACCATGACACCCTTGGGGCTTCAGTTGCCAAGGAAATACTGGCAGCTTTCAGAGTACTTCAACCGGAGAAATGCCCTGAAAGCGATGGGCTTCCGGTGGAATTATACCAGGGATTTGCCCTGTTGCTGGCTGACTGACTGCTGGGTGTATACAACGAGTTGCTGGAAAATAGTTCCATGCCTGCGACTATGCAGGAAGCGGTGGTGACTTCTTAGGGCCGATATCCCACGTAAAGTTAGACGAAAAAATACTGAGTGGAATACTTGCGGCCCTGCTATTGCCACACATGTCCCAGGTGATGCACCCTGACCAAGTCGGGTTTATATGTAGGCGGAATACTACATATAGCCTACAGAGATTGCCGCATGTGTGGCATGTCCCATGCCGGGAGACCAAACAATGCACACTAGCAATACTAGACATCGAACAAGCGTTTGACTCCGTGGAATGGGAATACGAATGTTCGACCCTAAGAAAGATGGGTGTGGGACAGAGGTTCATTCAGTGGGTACAATTAATCTACACTAATCCAACAGCTCGGGTGAGCCTCAGCGATCATGTCAGAACAATTTGCACTAACCAGGGGCACTCGCTAAGGTTGCCGTCTATCCCCACTTATATTTGCGATAGCAATGGAGCCCTTGGCTGCAACTTTAATGGAAAAACTGGGGAGATTCAATTGGAGGACACCAACCATGTGGTCTCACTATATGCAGATGAAACGCTGGTGTATATGCGTCTTTCGGATAGGGCAGTCCTGGTCCTTCTTAGAGAGTTAAGGGAATTTTGGGCGATGTGAGGTCTTCATCTCAATCCCGGGACATCAAAATTGTTCCATATGGTGAGACTGGTGGGGATGCGGGAGAGTGACTTGCCCAATGTGGGTCTGCCCTGGGTGCCTGGCGATGTTAAGTACTTAGGAATCCGTCTGACACACACAGCCACCACCAATCTAGTAAATAACATGGGAAAGGTATTAGTAATTCTATAAAATTCAGAAGGGGCTCCCACTGTCCCTGATAGGGAGGATAGCACTAATAAAAATGGTTATCCTGCCGAGATGTCTATATGCCCTTCAGCACTCTCTATATAGAATCCCAAATCGGTATTTGTCAAAGTTAGATAGCCTTTCGGTTGAACTGCTATGGGGAAACAAACGAAAACGAGTAAAACGTAAAACACTCCAACGAAAATGGGAGGCGGGAGGAATGGAGGTGCCTCGATTAGCGCTCTAGTATATGGCCTTCCAACTTCAACATGCAGTACACTGGTTAGATGAAAATGATAACTGGGAGAAACGGCTTCTAGCGGGTACGCATGGGGAGGACACCCTCTTGGAACTCATCCTGTTTGGAGCAGGGGTGCCAGGTTTTACCCATATATCATCCAACACGTAGCGGCGGTTTGGGAGACAGCAGTCAAGAAGTTTATCCAGCATGCGCCCTATGCCCCAGATATGCCATTGTGAGTTGTAAAAACCCTTTGAAAAGATAGCAGACTGAATGTCCAATAACAAATGGGTGGAGGGGGTTGCCACACAATGGGAGACCTATAACCCGAGAGGCGGCTGAACACACCTTTGAACTGGTAAGAGGGCAGTTCTTACAATATGGGAAGATAGTATCGGTGGCCCTATTTTCCGTAGGAGCCTCCCAGCACCTCAGTGCTGAGGGTAATGCTTTGAATGACAGGGGGCCATCGATTGGTCTCGCATATATATAAAGCACTATGGAACGATCTCCTTGTGGGGATTCTCACAGTACATGCAAGATGGAACGAGGCAATAGATGAGCCCCTGACAGACCAGAAGTAGATGAAAATACATGAGGGAGTTCCAATGTGAGATTTAAACTAATACAGTACAAAACCTTACATCAGACTTATTTAACTCTGTGGAGTATAAGCAAAATTTACCCGGAACGCACAAACTCATGCCCTGGATGCGGTCAACCAGAAGCACATTTCATTTACATGATGTCGGAATGTCCAGCACTTATGCAATACAGGAGAAATATAGTAGACTGAATACAAATTGCCACAGGGTGGAGAATTCCCAAAACAATACGGGCTGTAATATTGGAGCTGCTAAAAAACCTAGCAGAAGGTTCGTACTACTGGGATTAGTGCTGGTGAAGGGGCGAATAGCGATCAGATAGCTAAGCTCCAACCCCCCGATACGAGGTAAGAAACAAGGAGACCCTAGGAGTCAGAAGGGACCAAGGGTAGGTACATATTTATAAGGAACAGTGGTCCCATTCAAAAAAGAGTAAAAATAAAGTACCACAATTAGTACAATGAAAAATTGGGTTTATGTATAAGTCAATGCAAGAATAATAGGATGATATGAAACAATAGTAAACAAATGAAAAAACAGAATAGTGAGTGAGTTTATGCTGTGGCAGGGTAAAAGGGAAATCAGCCGATTTCCGGAACCCAGGCAAGTGACTTAAAAGGTGACTTTTTTAGTGCAGGTAAATAAGCAGTGACAAAAAGTCAGTTAAACATCTCATACTCCAACATTTGAATAATAAATATCGAGGAGTTTAGAAATGGTTGTCGACGACCCGTCCCCATGGCCGCCGACCCGCCGGTCGGTCCCGCATCTCGGGTTCTCTCCTTGATTCCGCTTGACCTATACACCCCTTGGCAACCGCCGGATGTCTAATTCCTTAATTGGGTGCTTCTGACTATCGTTCCTGCTAACTCCCCAGGTAATCCTGCCATCTACCTGTCCTGAAGAGATCCCACTATTACCACAGGGATCGAAGCGTCGTCGAAAACCATTTCTAAACTCCTCGATATTTATTATTCAAATGTTGGAGTATGAGTTGTTTAACTGACTTTGTGTTACTGCTTATTTACCTGCACTAAAAAAGTCACCTTTTAAGTCACTTGCCTGGGTTCTGGAAATCGGCTGATTTCCCTTTTACCCTGCCACAGCATAAACTCACTGACTGTTCTGTTTTTTCATTTGTTTACTATTGTTTCATATTATCCTATTATTCTTGCATTGACTTATACATAAACCCAATTTTTCATTGTACTAATTGTGGTACTTTATTTTTACTCTTTTTTTGAATGGGATCACTGTTCCTTATAAATAAGCTCCAACCCCCCAACAATGGAGTGATGGCAGAAAGATCTAAGTGAATGGGCACCGCAGAATTAATTCAAATGAAACGGGTCAGGAAAGATGACAGGATAGATAAAGATGCACAAGCCTGGTCACTCATGATAGCGGATGCAAGGGACCCCACCCCGCCCCCCGCCGCGGAGGCGTATAGGGAAGGTGAAGATGGGACAGATAAAAAAGGGGAAGTCAGGTGAAAAGACAAACCAGGGAATGCACAGCGCAAATAATAGGTTGGCCTCCCGAGAGACCAACACGATTATCAAAACTAAGACACAATTGGGGGAGCGGGAGGGGAGGGAGTTGGTACGACTAAGTTGGTACAGACAGGCAAGGAAAAGGATATGGTTAATGTTAATACCTCCAAATAAGACATGATAAAGCAATATGATTATAAAGAACATGGGAGTGGGTGGGAGAGGAAGAAACTCGAAGATGATGCAATAATACTGTCATTATGCCTTGCTATCATACTGAAAATACCACTAAAGATGTTTTGGGGAAAAAAAACAGCGCCACCATATAGCAAGCTGTCATAAGTGTCGGTGTTGACAATTAAGTGCCGGTGCTGAGCCTCGGAAACCACCAGCTCAAATTAAGCAGTGGAGGCAAGCCTGTGTTCTACATTGTGCCACCACATCAGCGAACAGCAACTTTTCAAGCATCTACCTCAACATGAGCATTATTCACTTCCATTTTAATAGATTTTGGGGCACATGCATCAACAATGCCATTTGCGATTCCTTATTAGCGAAAAATAAGGAATCGCTAATAAGGAATAGCAAAAGGCTATGCATGTAGGAATCGCTATTCAAATAGCGATTCCTTAACTTTCCTTAATTGCTACTAGCAAATTGCGAATAGCAATTAAGGAATGCCATCCCAATCATTCCTATGGGCCTCCAGGCCCATAGGAATGAATTGGAGATTGCATGAGCAAATAGCGAGTACCAGTAGGTTCTCGCAAATTGCTCATGCAATTTCAAGGGTGCAAGGGTGTCAAAATGACACCCTATTGCACCCCTGAAATTGATATGTGCACATATGTTGCACACACACGCTCTAAGGGCATGTGTGTGCGCAACATGAAACTTTGAAAAATGCACAAAAGTGCATTTTTCAAACTTTTAGCAAATTACCATGCAGTTCATCTTCATGGTAATTTGCTCCCCCTATTAGCGAATTCGCTAATTTTTTAACTTTCATGCATTGCATTTAAGAAATCCCAAATTGAGATTCCTTAAATTAAGGAATCTCAATTTGGGATTCCTTAAATGCTATCGCTATTTAAGGAATCGCTATTTAAGGATTCCTTAAATAGCGATTTTTGCTTTTGGGTTGATGCATTGGGATTGGGTATTTTTAACTCAATACCGGGAGCTATTAGCGAATCGGTATTTTACCGACTGGATTGTGGCTTGATGCATGAGGCTGTATGTACCCATACACCTGTCACAAAATCTTCTCCTCATCTAATTCAAGTGAGCTTGTCCTACATGTATGTATGTATGTATATAATATTTATTAAGGGCAACAAACCCCCCACGGGTACCCTGGCTCTGCAATACTTAATTTAGAGGACCAATATTAATCAGAGAGACAACAGAGGGAGTGGGCAATAATCAGAGGACAAAGTCAAATTCTAGGAAACAACCATGTCTTAATCCTATTTCTGAACAGCAGCAGGGAATTACACTGTCTGATACCAGGTGGCAGCTCATTCCACAGCCTTGCTGAAAGCACATCCACACAGTCTGACCCTTTTAAACCTAGGAACTTTCGCCAGACTGGCCGAAGAGGAGTGGCGATGTGGAGTGGGGATGTACCAAAATAATTTTTCTTGCAGAGGTTTCGGTCCCAAGCCATGCAAGGCCTTGAACACTATACACAAGGACTTAAACTGTACTATTTGCAACACTGGTAGCCAGTGTAGCTCGGCCAAGCATTTTGATGCAGAAGAGTCTCGCGGTTTAGCCAAAGCTAACCTTGCCGCCATGTTTTGAACCCGTTACAAACGTTGGATCAAATATTTAGAAGAATCCAGCAACAGGGCATTACAATAGTCAAGGCAAATTAAAATTGCGCCCTGCACTACTAACGCTCTGGCCGAGGCGGGCAACAATGGAAGAATCTTTCTCAAGGCTCTAATCAGCCCAAAACAGCATCCCGTCGTTTTATTCAACTGTGCCTCCAGGGTCAGATTAGCACTAAACAGACCTCCCAAATTACGGACCTTATTGGCCGGAACCAAAGGGGAGGAAGTACTTAGTGGCCAGAAATTATGGATGAGAGGTAGAGGCACCTTCCCTACTGCGCAATGCACTATTTCGGTTTTCTCAGAATTGAATTGTAGAAAATTCAACCGCAGTATCACGCAAACATGCATGAAAATCCTCAAACACCAAAGGTTAGGTACCATCCAAAGATAAAGTCATCTCATTTACGAATATGGGCGTTTTTGTTCCTTATCTGTTTTCTTTCTAAATGCGTTGCTAACTTCAAATAACTCCTAATATATATTGTTACAATGAGACTTTACTTGAATGTTCAGTCTCTTTATCACAAAGTATGAGGCGCACATCCAGTACAGCAAACTAAATCCTTCCACTGATTTCTTGGTAATATGCACATGCCATTTTCTATCACTCTTTGTATTACATGGACGCACAATCTACCACTAGAGGGCAGCCTGAACCTGAAAAATCACATCCAATAACCTTGAATTTCTTTTGCACTACTTAATGTGAATGTTGTACCCAGAAAAACTAATAGACTATAAACAAACATGGATCAAATGTTCCCTTCAATAGATTGAAAAGCACATCTTCACTCACTGAGTTGATATATTTGCGGACAGTCAGATAAACTGAGCTCTTTGAGAAGAGTTAAAAAGTCTCCATAAACTGCAAATATCCAATTTATAAACAAAACCGAGTAGACAAAAGTGTTCATAAAAGCATAACTACTGAATTTGTGGCACCAAAATAGCTATGTTGTTGGATCAAAAACGTGTATATTTCTCACTTACATATTTTACTCACCCAATAAGATATAACACTCAAGGTGTGCATTGTAAGTGTGCCAATGTGTTCTTACATAGAAGAATGATTTGGCATAACTTTCCAAAAACATCTGTTTGGTGAATTTCCATTCTTTTAGTACAAATCCATGACCTGCTTCTTTGTTTTAGAAGGGCCTAGAGATCTTTCACTACACACTTGCATCGCGAAAAAAATTGAATTGTAAACGAACAAATACGGATTTGCATAGTTGCATTAGCTTCACAACGCATACATGCAATCATGCAAATTGGGTATTATTTGCAAACATTGAGCCGATTCAAAATAATCGATTTTGACATGGAAACTACCCAAAGCATAAGTTATATTTGTGCGTAGTTTAATCCTTTTGGTATGTTCAGGTAAATTAATTGTAACACGTGTAAAGCAGGCTTTTCCTAGTATATGTGTGCATACTTCTGAAAAACACACTCACCCTTTACTCAAATAATAGCTTATTATTTTTAGTTAATAGCATAATTTCCCTAAAACCTTAGCTTGCTGTCTTTTGAAAAAATACTAGTTGGTTCTCCAATACTAGGAAACTAGTGTTCCTCGAGGAACATTTGTCATTTTCTAAATATATATTCAGATTTCGCAACTAAGTGCCATCATTTATTGTATTAAACAGAACATTTCACCCTCCGTCCCAAACAAAAGCTAATAATTTTCTGAAAACGTAGAGGTCTTTTCACAAAGTAAAACCACACACAATGTAAATGAGATTATAGTTATCCTACTTTCTGATTGAAATCTGCATGGAAAGCTGTGTCGGGCACAAGTTTCCGTAGAAAACCATGTGATTTCCATTTGCGGTTTCCCTCTGTACAGTGTTTTTGTGGCGCAGAACACCTCATTTCCCGCATCCCCACCCAATTTGAGCGTGATCCACTTCCCTTTCCACTCTGAAAAGGGATTTCTGACAAGACTTGGCTGGGGTACATTTCTGTGTTTTCCGGGTAAAGAAGGGAATGTGAGATATTTGTGAATCCACTTGTCTCCGAACACCTCCATTCTCACCCCTTAAGTTAGTTTTACAGGTGATTGTTAAAACACGAACAGTGCGGCTGACCAATGTTCAGCACCTCAACTTCAAAGTAAATATAACAGTCCAGTTTCTGTGCAAACAGCATCCGGAGCTAGCCACACTTTTGCTCCACTCAAGATCAGATACACAACTCTTTAAAGAAAGGGACGGTGCACCAGAGAGTAAAGTCAAAAAACCGCTTCCAATTCATCCAAAGTTATCCTTTATTCTTTTTCTCAATCTTTAAAATTCAACCACAGCCAACGTGTTTCGTTCCAATGGAACTTCGTCAAGGCAAAGATTCATCATACATTAAGTCCAAAATGGTACTCATTCCAACAATCCAAAAGGTCAGTATGTATCAAAAAACATCCGATATCGGTCCACAACCGCCGTTAGCGATGAATAATAATCAAATCAACGACGTAGTTAAAATTTAAAAAAACTAGTGCGTATAAGTCCATGATATTCAATTTCAATAAAATATCAGTCCACAATCCTCCATAATTAATTAATAGTAGTGGCACAGCAGAATGAGTAGCTATATGTCGACTAGCCAAAATCATGGCCGTCCTTCCATATTACGGTTGGCGTCCTCTTCGTATTCGGAGATCAAAATCGGTTTTGATCTCTGGTGCACCGTCCCTTTCTTTAAAGAATTAGTTTTACAGGTGCAGAGATTTCCACCCTCAAGGCGCAGATCTCTTCACAGATTAAAGCGTAGGTCTTCCAGGAATCCCTCTGTGAATTCATGGTATGCATAACTGAGGTAAATTCAGTCTCACATGTTTACGAATTTGCCTTTGGAATAGGCACCATATTCTTTCTATTTCCACATATTAGCTTTGGAGTTTTTGGTCTCAAAATAACATCTTGATCATAATCTCTCACATCCATGGTATTCACATAATCATACAGCAATTTTGCATAGGCATTCAACGTATAATCACCTTTGGACAAATCTACATGCAATAAGCGACTAGTGTGCTCTATCAAAGCACTATCAGATCCTAATGTACCCTCTTTTGTGCTAGAAGTGGTAGGTGTAGACGTCCTGAGTACTCTCACTCCCTTAACCTCAGCTTCATGTGAACTTATAGTGGACATAATGATGACTACAGCTATAACTATGGTTACTCCTAAAGTAAGTTTCCCTATTATACATTTGTGCCTATGGTTCGGATTTCCAGACTTCATTTTCAACTGTTCGGATTGTAGCTGTAAGAGGATTAACACAGTGTCTCTTTCTCTGCCTCTCACTGTTCCACAATAAAGTTTGAAAACAGTTCTTTGAAATTGTGGGAACAGTTATCAGTCTTTGGCACAATATTTAAACAGCTTGAAAGAATTCCGTAGCCCTCTTTCTTCTTCTACAGAAAAGTCCCTATTTTTATTCTTCTTTCACTTGGGCCTAGGTTATCTTCTTAAGCAAAAGGGATTTTTACTTACAGTTAAAAATTTAGTTTACATCCCTTATGAGATCAGAGCCAACTTCATCAATGACACGCTGCACAAGTTAAATTCTAAATGCTGCAATCTCCAGAGGCAGTAGTTGATTTCCAAAGGTTGGAAACGTGAGATCTTCCAGAATCAAACTCTGTAAGTCACTCAGTCTCGGTGGATATGGTACAGTCAAAGTAAGAATTCCAGTAGCCTCTCCTCAATAAACTCTCAACTCGGTCTCAATTATCAGTATCAACGTCTCGGATCTCACGCTCCCCGGCATTTGTAGCAAGGTATGTGCACTCCGGAGAGGCGTATCTATAGCACGGTACTCTTGCCCTCCTTGATCTCCTCCCGCTCCCTTGAGCTTGTTCTGACTCAATCTAATGGGATTCAGATGATTCAGATATGGTAGCAAGATCTCTCTTGGGTGCAGGTCTAACGTTAAGCCTTCTCAGTCTCACTGGCCATGGTTCTCAAAGCAACCCCTGTTTTCTTTGGCAGCACACAACCACTTTCCACAACAGTCTCTTCAGCTGAGTCAGACTCTATATCACTTGCAATGTTACCATCTCCCTCAGAGTCCGTACCTGGGCCTTGTGTAGCTCGACTTGGTGGGTGTCCAGCCTCTTCAGGAACCCCCACAGCTTGGCTTGTCCTCTCCAGTGGTCTGGCAACCACAGCTGGTATCACTTCTGGGAGAGGAGCTGTTTCTCCTGAGAGTCCTGAGACTCGTCAGGTGTGTTGAGGCATGCATCCAGTTTGGCATGCATCCGCACTTCACAGCAGTATTTGCCACCAAGATCACCTGGTATGGACCACGCCACTGTGAATCAAGACAGTTCTTCCTCACATGCTTTCAGACCAGGACCCAATCTTCCAGACCCAGGTCATGGTAGAGGTCCTTCGAGGTTGGTGCAGTCCCAGCTTCAACCTGGTGAGACACAGAACAAACCACATCAGCCAATCCTTTGCAGTAATCAAGAACCAAATCATCAGTGATGTTAATTAGTGCTGTGGATGGCACTGCAGGTAAGTGCATTGCTCTCCCCATGAGGATTTCATGAAGAGATAGCCCAGTCCTCCTGTCTGGAATGCTGCATAAACTCATCAGAACCAAAGGCAACACATCAGGCCACTTCGGAGATGTTGAAGCACACACTTTTACTATTCTGATCATTAAAGTCCCATTAATCTGTTCCACCATTCCTGACGCTTCTGGCCTGTAGCTACAGTGCAGTCTCTGATCAAGGTTTAAGGCAGTGCACAACAGTTTCATGATCTCACTATGGAAGTGTGTGTACCTCTATCCGACTACAATGTAGTTGGAAACCCAAAGCACGGGATAAGCTCCCTTAGCAGTAACTTTGCTACTGTGAGGCTATTGCACCTTCCAGTCGGATAAGCTTCCACCCACAGTGAAAAGATGCACACAACAACCAGAATGTATCTCAAAACCTTACACACAGGCATCTCAACAAAGTCCAACTGTATTTGGTTGAAAGGACCTCCTGATCTTCCAATGTGACTCAAAGCAACTTCAGTTTTCTTTTCAGCATTCATCTGTTGACACATGAGACATCAATGGCACACTGCATCAGCAGCCACACAGAATCTTGGATTGAACCATGTTTGCCAGAACAATCTTACCATTGTATCTGCTCCATGAATCTGTCTCGCCATAGGACTCAGCAAACAATCCGGCAACGCTGCTCTACCATCAGTTAAAACCCAAATGTCATCATCCCTCTTTTCACATCCTGCTTTAATCTAACCAGCCTGTTCCTGATATGATGCTTCTCCCTGCAGACACCTAACCTCATCCCAAGTATCTGCAATGGCTAGCACCATGCTGAGTTCTGTTCTCTCTGTGCTCTCACCAGAATATTCTCCATTAAAAATACATGCATGGGTCGCACAAAAGCGAGCGACTTCGTCAGGGTATCGATTGCCCACAGACACAAAGTGTTCCCCTTTACCCGTGTGCAGTGCATTTTATGATCATCACTTCCTTTGTTCGCTGCAAGGCCTACAAAAGCTGCCTCACATACTCCCAGTTTCTAATGGGAGATCCTGATGATGTTAAGAACCCCCTCTGTGACCATAGCTGTCTGAAGTCACGAACTACACCAAAACCGTACTGGCTATTGGTATAGATGGTGACTTGGATCAGAAGCAAGATATGCACAGGTCAAAGCGATGATCTCAGTCACTTGTGCGGACTATACTCCCTGTAAACAAGCAGCTTTCACAACTCCAGAAATGGTACATGCAGCAAAAGTTGCTCTCAAGTAACCCTCACAAACTCTTAAACATGAACCATCAACAAAAAGGATTTGATCAGAGTCAGGCAGTGGTTCATCGACAATGTCGGGTCTCGGTTTGGTGCAAAGTACAGTTACATTCAGAGAGTCATAGCCCTCACAATCGTCCCCATCAGCATTTGGGATAGGTAACAAGGTAGCAGGATTTAACACAGAACATCGCTTCAGGGTGGCATTCTCAACAGCCAACAAGATCTGCTCATACCTTGTTAATCTATTATTCGACAGATGCTGCATTTTGGTTCTCTTCATCAGAAGCTCAACTGAGTGTGGAACACATACAGTAAGTGGAAGACCCATCATGATACTTTCCCATCTGTCAATGCTGACACGTGTTACAGCAACGGATCTGAAACATACAGGAAACGGTGAAGCTAGAGGATCTAATGTAGCTTAGAAGTAGGCCACTGGTCTACGGACACCCCCGTATGTCTGGGTGAGTACAGATGGAGCACAACCCTTCCTCTCGCAGCATAATAATAAAAAAGGCTTTGTAGTAATCAGGCATTTACAAAGCTTGAGCGCAACAAAGGCACTCTCTAACCTCTAAGAAGGCAACCAAGCAAATCATTATCCCAAGGTACCGGATCGCTCACATCTATGTGTGTCAACCTCTGTAAGGGTTCGCCTTCAAAGATAAATT
The DNA here is from genome assembly GCF_964204655.1 of Triturus cristatus. Taxonomy (NCBI): domain Eukaryota; kingdom Metazoa; phylum Chordata; class Amphibia; order Caudata; family Salamandridae; genus Triturus; species Triturus cristatus. The sequence goes on along the minus strand of NC_140593.1, from coordinate 378,057,149 downwards.
TGGGATCCATTGTCGGCAGTTACCAACCATTCCCAAAAACATCCTGACTTCCTTTTGAGTGGTAGGTGCATTAATTTTCATGATCGACTCAATGTGGTCTTGTGACACATTCCTCTTGCCTTCCTCAATGTGATGACCCAAGTACTGGACTTCCATTAAGCAGTACTGAAGATTGTTCAGTGACACCTTGTGTTCATGTTCAGCTAAATGGTTCATCTAAGGCAATAGTATTGTCCCTACAAGCCTCTTCTGTCTCCAATGCAATAAGGGGATCATTTATGTACTGCATGAGCACTGAATTCTGGGGCAGCACCAAGCTCTCAATGTTCTTTTTGAGAATTTGGTTAAAGATAGATGGACTTTCAGTACACCCATGTTGGATACGACACCATGCTAAAACGCGATTCTCTAGCCGGAAAGCAAATAAAAATTGGCTTTCCTCATGCAATGGGATGGTGAAAAATGCTTGGCACAGATCAATCACATAAACCAAACTGCTTCGCAAGGGATCTAAAACAGGATCACAAATGGATTCAGTAACACAGGACACCATGGAATCACAATCGCAATAACCTTCCTAAGATCCTGAACTATGCGATATTTGCAGCTCGGTTTCTGCAACCCCATGATAGGCAAATTGCATGGGCTTCCTATTATCTCCTTCAATATACCTTGCAAAATCATGGAATCAATCACAGGTGTAATCCCTGCCACCATCTCCGGGTCAGGTTATATTGAGGCGTTCTCGGAAACTATGCATTTGGCTTGATTTGTATACAGACTGGCTCAACTCCTCGAATCAGCCCTATCTCTTCTCATGTGAAGTCCCACACCACTGGAGAGACGGTGTCTCTCAAATTCAGCTTCATGTCTTCCACTGTCAGTATGGGAAACATGTCTACACAGTGGTTCTGATTTGCTGATTTGAATGCAATGTCATCATCATTAGTCTGCAGTTTAGTTCCTTTCGGTGTGCAATAAAGATCATGCCCTGACAAACAGACTGGACTTGAATTGCACACCACAAATTGGTGCCGATCTTGAAAGGTTCCTATTTTCACTGTTACCTCTTCTGTCAATGGGGTTGTCATTCTCTTATTTGCAGCTTCTACAACTTGGATCGATTGTCCCAAGAGGGGTAGGTTTGGGACTACTGCAGATCAATCAATCAAGAATTTAATGGGATGAGCGCCTACGCCAGCCTCCACGTACGGTCCGTTCTGGACTACCTCTAAGACTGCTCCAAGGATACAGTCTTCCTCCCCCCTCATGCACCGTCATTGTGACAGTTTGTGATCGAGTCCGTCCAATGCTTCCTTAAAGGGCATTTTGGGGTACGCTTGATTACTCTGTAGCACTCTTGTTGGTTGTGGCACTCGCACTAACTGGTTTTGAATTCCCCCATTGTAGCATCTTGGCCTTGTCATGGTGTTTACCACCTCTGGCACTTGCACTAGCTTTCCTTCTTGCATCTGATTTGCTGGATTCAATCAACACTTGTGCTTCCTATGCCTGATTTTGTGGTAAAAATATCAAGCGATCGTTTTCTTTAGCGTGACAATGTCTATATCTGTTTTGGAGTCTATAGGGAAACCCCTCCATGTTCCCTGTCCAGAGTTATTCGGAAGGTTCTGAACTCCTCCTTGACTATTCACTTCATTCCGACCCATTAATCCCCCACTTGTCTGCTCCTGATCTACTCTTTGCACATTTCTCATTTGGACATCATCAACTTGTACTTCATTCTCCTGTGTTTGGAATCCACCTCATCGACTTGTTTTGCCAGCAGATCAAATGTTGCTGGATTATAATACTGATTTCTGGTCTCAACCCTATCACAGATTTGGAAACAAACTGTACCATGTCTTTCGGATCAAGAGTATCTAACCCACTGAATTGCGTGAAGGCTTGCAAAAGTCGTTCGTAATAAGCATGTACCGATTCTTAAGGTTCCTGGGTCGTTCAATCTATTTAAACTCAATCAATATCTTGCAGGGCCATTTTGGACTGTAACAATGCAATCACCTGTTCAACATTTTTGATAACCAAAGGTGAAGGACAGTGAGCTATAGGATCTCTCTCTGGTTCAGCAGAAGGCCAATCAATAGCAATTTTACAAGCAGGCCATAAATCACTAGGAACCATAATGTCAAACAACATGTTCAGATCAATCCACAACACCTTCTAAATCTTTACAAAGCGACTGACTTGCTTGTACCATTCAGCAGGCCTCTCCCTCAACCAAGGAAAATCATTTATGAATGCGGCTAAATCACATCTACTCCAAGGAACATGCACATACCCTCCATTAGGCACCTCTTGCGGTGGATACGCCTCAACTGTTTGTTCCCCCTCCAGGAGGCGGCGTTTCCCCCGTCACCTTCCTAATGCTCTTTTTCTTTGACTACCTTGGTGACCAGTACCATGAGGGCTTCTGGTAACTGTAAAGCAGCATTGACTCCACTTGCCTCTGCACTTCCTAAAGCAGGTATCCCTGTTCCTTTTACTCCTTTTGAAATCCTTCCCACTATACCTGCACTATCTGTGATGCTGACACTCTTTCCGTATTGATACACAATAGCTCAACACCTACCTAAAAGTCAATGTGTAACAACAAAAAATAATGCAGTGCAACTTCTAGAATACTAATCAAGCTTGAAATAATCTTCCAAATGAATGAATCAAATCTTCAAATTCTTGTGAGAAATAATTTTCCTTTTTTATTTCTTTGTGATATTTCTTCATCAGATTTTATCATAAAAAACACAATGCAATGTTCATAGCCATAGCCGACGCGACGCGCTTCGTCCTCACTGGACTTCTTCAAGGCTATAAAAATACATATATAAAATATACAGAACATATATTACTATTTATGTATAGGCAAAAAATACAATTGCATTATATATATAAAAAAACATTAACATTCAACACCACAAGGAACAAAGAAGATTTAATTTTTTAAACCACACATTGGGAGATTATCGTTAGATATTACAGCTAAACAAAGTAAAACATTAAAACCGGGCGATCTTTATACTAAGGAGACTATTCAATAGAACATCTCTATATAATATACTGCTTCGAAGACAGATTGTAGAATACAGTACAGTGTAATATAACACTTGGAGGGCAGATTGTAAAACACGATACAAGGCCATGTTATCGTATCTTATTCCATGTTACATATACATTATCAAATCCTTAACCTTTCTGTAATTGATTCAATAATCCAAGAGACCTAGCCTACCTGTTTGTGTTTTTTTAGTTAATTCTCAAATGTGGCTGACATAATCATGTGCCATTACATCCAAAAGAATACTGCAAATTTAATTTTGAAACAGAAATGTATTCATAACGTCATGGTCTATATATGTGAATACGAATCAAAAAGTTGATTGTATTGTATACAGATTTGGAGGACATACCATACACCTCTACTTTCGAGTCAATGAGACCGCGAAGCTAAGACCTACACAATCTCGAACTTGTTTTTATTGCTCAGATCAATGCTCTGTGTAATAAGATATCATCCGTATCACTCCCATCATGCTCATTTTCTCCTCCATTCCTATCTTGAGTATTTCCCTCTTTCACCAGCATCGGGTACAACCTATATCCCTTAATGGTGTCTACTCTCCATGTTTTAAGTTGTGCGTCACACCATGCATCCTGATATGCCTTCATTACCTTTTTCATCTTTCCGCTGTATCATTCCCTGTTCTTTGCATGTGCTGCTCCACGCATCTAATGCTTCAAACTTTGTTGGTCTAGGCAAAGGTCATAGCGAAGACATCTCTCCCCTCAACTGATACAACACCTCCAATCGAAAAGAGCCATAGCGTGGAAATGTCAAATACCCCTCTTTTTCAGTGATGGTATGCCAGTTTTGAAGATAGACTATAGTATGGAGTCCTACCTTTGTCACCATATAATGTGCTGGAGTATCCTCAGGCAAGGCTTCCTCACCCACTCAAGTAACAACTCCTTGATCTCCCCATAAAAAATCTTCCACCACCCTAAAACATCGCACGATTAGATCAAAATTTCCCCTCAATAGACAATTTTCTCAATCAAAGCTTCCTGATGACTACCACCCAATCCCAGCGCGGCATTACACCAACCAACCTATCGCAGTACGGCACACTCTGGCGTCACCTTTTTCCTCCTCGCAGAAGTTCACCCTCCGTAATTGTCTACCTTCTAAAAGATTAAAAGAATTCAATCACCCAAGAACATTCACACACAGCGACCTTCGCTGGTCACCTGAATCAGTATAGTCCTCCCTTGTCCGCAAGGGTTACCAGATGATTCCCACATGTCCATTCACACAAAGTTCCCTGTCTTAGGTGGAACGGCTGATGACGTCTCACAACAGCTCCTCAAATCTGCGGTCAATCATAACTATGTGCCTTCTATACCATGCAATATATCCCAGGATCTTAGGCCACTTCGGGACCTGAACTCAAATCTCAATCCTTGAACTCCGTCCGACCCAAAACCACATTCACTCGACATTCACACAAACTCCACCAGACATCACACAATCACATCACTCCCACAATCTAACACACAACGCATCCCTATTGATACTCACTCATCCTCTCGCTTCTGTTCTTGCCGCACCATCAAACTCTGTTGGTCTCCGCCAAAGTCTGTTGCTCTCTGTTCTTGATCATTGGGCTCTATCTTGGGGCTCTAGGGTTCTTTTCTGGATTTTTCTGGTTTCTCCCCCTTCTTCATGTGATAACCATCCTCCGCTACCAACTGAAGGAGCCGGGTTTCATGTTCTAGATCGGCTCTGGAACCTTGGACCAGTGGTACTTTTTATCAGCGTGAAAGCCTGGGGGGATAGAAATTGTTAGTGGATTAATCATTTCATTTCCAATTTACTATGACTCTTAAGAATCACAGACTCCCAATTAAGTTTAGTTGATTTATTACAAAGCCAAGAACAACTGGACATACAGGCACCTCAAAGTGAGGGTGTAGAAACACATTGGAACTAATTCAAACTCAAATCTATGGATGAAATTAAGGCAGTGCAACACGCACAAACTATTAGTTCAACAATCAGGATACAAAACATTATTGAGCAGACATCCAGATTCCCCTTCATCGGACGTTCATGGGTAAAAGCATTAGTCTGTCCATACACTAGCACTAAAGTGACTTCCCTACATAGCATTTCTCAAGGCAAGATCAGTTAAGGCGTCAGCGTGTAAAGCCTTCCCAAGAAGTCTCTTCACATCAGTTGGGTCAAGTAGTATAAAGCTACAGAGCTCGTTCTAAGATGCTCTCTCTCTCAAGGCAAGGAAGAAGTCCTTGGACACTCTACCGAGTTGCAATACATCAGTACCACAGGTAGTATCCCTGGGTGCCTTGAAAAATCACGCCATCCAGTCAGGCAACCTCCTCGTAGGTACTTTCCATAAGGCAGCAATGCTCCCAAGCTTTGGCGAGATGACCTTTATTCCCAGGCTTGCTCCAATAAGAAAGTACAATAGTTGTCCACCATCAGTATCAACGCTTAATGTATCTTCTTCTACCTAATCCCAACTTCTAAACAAAAGACATTATTCTAACCAACAAGGATAATTCTTCCACCTGTAACAGAAACGTGAGAAAGAACAAATCCAACATGCACATGAAATTCAACTATTAAATCTAATGCGAGAGCTTCCAGGGAAAATGCATTTCAGGCCTACAGAAATCGTCCAACATAATAAAAAGCACACAGACCGTATGAAATTACACATAAATGAACACTCTTACTGAGCAACTCTTTATTAACACGTTACATAAGCATCTCAAATACGTAAATAATTGTCAGCAGCATAAACAATATCTGCACCTTAATGATTTCAGCTAAACACATATGAATTCAATGTTAATCTCTTCACATTGAAATGTCCCTAATACACCAAAGTTCACATTCTTACAGTTCACGTGCTACTGTCTCAAGTTAACACAACAAAGAAATATATTCAGGTGCGGACTACTCATGATTATTTTTCACCCCTAAAATGAAAAAGTGAATTTTGCGCTACATCAGTTGGAAACCACATACAATTGGCACATGCTCTCTCTGACTCTCTTTATCACGTACACAAATTCTGTGACTGACTGCAGTGTCTGCAACACTGACAATCACTGTGATCATGAACAATTTAAGTACCATTGTCCTGCTGGCAAAAAAACGATTGCCCAGAAGGCATCGTTGTATGTTTGTTTTCTGTATTGTAATGTGGCCTTTGCTAAAGTTAATCTGAGCACTCTGTGGCAGAAGCTGAATGAGTGAAAAATCAAAATACCTGAAACCTTGTTCAAATAGGTGGTAAGCCAGTCACAAATGGGAAGGTGTCCCCCATGGGACCCCTTCCCCATTGTGAATGTATGCAAAAATATTTTTCAAGATCAGGCAGTGATTCCACACTGTCAACATAGTCCTTGTCTCTGGAGATGTGTTTCACCCCTAGGTTCTGTGTTTTTTTTAACAGCCAATATACTTTCCAGATCTGAGTGCCTGAAATAATTTGATTGCTAAAACACCACTCCTTTCTGACCTCCCCCATATAAGTCATCTAATAATATGCCCATTGACGGACTATAGGGGATTCGGTATCGATCCAGTGCGTTTCGATGTCAAGTTGCGCCACAAGCAGGCCTATTGCTACTAGGCGGCAAGACCACCCACAGAATTTGCCCTCTCCTGTTCAATGGTCAGAATGGCGTGCTTCGGGCCGAGGGTTAGAGCGTGGCCATCACTCTGTGTTTTATATATCTTGGACCAATTCAGACTATCTAAGGGCAGGCCCACACCATATGGATAAATTCAGTCTTTTCCGCATGACAGCGTGGGCAAGAGTAATCCTTCTTTCTCTCCATGTGCCAGAGCCTGGGAAGATCATAGCAAGTTCTGTGGAAGTAGTTAAATTGTGTCAGCCTTAATTTAGCTATGATGGCCAGGCATCAGGCTGCCATCATTGCCTCCTGTCATTCGTCATTATCTAGGAGGGCTACATCTACCTGCCATTTAATTTAAAATTGTATGAGAGGACCCGGAGAATTCATCACCGAGGTACTGTACATACGAGACATGCCTTTCTTGGCAAACAACTCCATCACCATTTTTGGTTTCTAACAGTTGAAATTAGGGACAGACTGCAGAAGGTCACCCTGATGAGGAATGCTCGGTGAAGCCGCAGATAAAGAAAGAATGTAGTCTTCTGTTAACTGAACAAACTACCTCTAGTTTCCAGGTTTGCAATAGGTCTTGTTCGAATTTATAGGCTAAATTAAGGCTAATCCCAAAAATCCATATGTTGATGACCACCAATCGAGAAGCCCAACAATATAGGCGAACGTCAGTCACCCCCAATCATCCATCATATGTTGCTTGTATACATTTAGGAAGTGAAACTCATAGCTGTGAGCCAGCCCAGAGAAATATGCAGTGTATAGTGTTTATATCAGTGACCACAAGTGCAGGCAATGTGTAAGGGAAAGTTTGGAGCACATAATGGAACATTGACAGCATCACCATTTTAAAAAGGGCCTCCATGGCCCATGGTTGATAGTGGCAGTCTATCCAAGGCTAGCACATCTATGCTTGTTTGGTGATATGTATTCCTAGGTATTAAAAATAATCTCCTGAGTCACTTAATCGTGCCTGTGCTGGAAAACTCTGGTTACTTTCCTGTGATAAGAACGTATTGTGATTTGGCGCAGTTAATTTTAAGCAAACACAAGGAGATGATGGACTGAGCGCTGAAACTTTTCAGACACTCACCCCCAGTCACAGATCTAGGTTGAATCCATCATCGTTCTTTTTTTTTCTTCCTATAAATTTTGTATTGAGAATAAAACATACGTCATATACAGATCTTAATAGTATACACTGTATTGTGTAAAAAAAAATGCAGTAGAATAAGCAACTATACAATCAGTCGTTACATTGTCGTGATTTTCGTCATGACATTTCAAGTTCTACAGTCCGTGAAATGCAGAGTTCCCCCAGATAGGTATTCCAGGCCCCCACTTTTTATCCCATTTCTGAGGACATCCTCTACCTTTATAAACTTCTTTTTCGGGAACCATGCATTTGTCCATTTCCGCCACCCACCCAATCACCAACGGCTTATCAGCAGCCCCCCATTTCATAGCAATGGCTCTCTTAACCAGGGTGTATCCCAGGGTGGTGAATTGTTGTTCAATGTCTGTGAGATCATTTTCTACCCAAACATTCAGGATTCCCAGTGGGGGTGTCAGCACGAGCGATTTTCCCAGCGCTTCCTGCATCTTATTCGTGGCTCGTTCCCAGATGTGCCGTATATAGGGGCAGTCCTATAATATGTGATAGAATGTAGCAATTTGGTTGCAGCCACGCAAGCAAAGCGCATCTTGTTGTGTCCTTATCTTAGCTAGTGTTACCCTGGTAAGATATGTCCTATGTAGGGCCTTCAGTTGAATCAGTCTGAAGCGTTGGTTAATCGCAGCTTCCCTAGGGGACATCAGGGCCGTCTGCCAGTCCTCATCATCGAGCTGTCCTAAATCTGATTGCCATCTGTCTCTAAGAGTAAAGAAGGGATCTGGGAGGTTGTTACACAGCTTTCGGTAAGTAGGGGAAATGGCCTTAGTGGGGGGGGCTCAGAGAGAAGTAGGTCTTCCAGAGGAGATGAGTCCGGGACAGTCGTCAGGTCTGTTAATGCTGTGTTAGGCGCATGACGGATTTGTAGGTACCTGAAATTCTCTGTGGGTGCCAGTTCGTGTTTCACTTGTAGCTTGAATGTAAGTAATTTCCCTTTGTGTAGAAGGCCCCCAACCGTGGAGATCCCTATTGTATCCCATCTGTCGAACCCTACTTGATGGCACAGTAATCCCAGTTGTTGAGAGGACCATAGACGCATGGACTTCGTCAGCCTACCCTGCCAACCCAAACATTTGTTAGCAAACCGCCAGACAGAGACCGTATGGGCCATTGGACCAAGATATCTCCCCTTGCGGGGTTTGGTATATAAGGCTCCTAAATACCCCTCCCATCATTGTTCTTTAACTCACTTCACCACCCCAGTTCAGGCTCAGCCAAATGCCCTAAGTTGGCAGGGTATGCCCAAACGTGAGTCCCTTGCTCACTTCACCACTGGATTCAAGCTAGCCTGCTGATGAGGGGTGTTACACTGAAACCGGTCTCAGGATGTTTGTTTATGGTTCAGGGAAGACCTGGTTTGGCAGTTCGGGCTGGACTGTTCCCATGAGGAACAGGGTCAAGACTGATTTACATATGGCTGGGTCTGAACTGGGTTGGCGCAGTGAGCTAAAGAACAATGATGGTTTCAACCCAGATCTGTGACTGGGGGTGAGTGTTTAAAAAGTTTCACTGCTCTCTACATCATCCCTTTGTGTTTGCTTTGTTCGCCCTAAGTTGGCTGGGTATGCACAAATGTGGGTCCCTTGCTCACTTTGCTACTAGATTCAAGCTAGCCTGGCTGATGAGGGGTGTTACCCTGATACCGGTCCCAGGATTTTTGTTTCCAATCCGGGGAAGACCTGGCTTGGCAGTTCAGGCTGGACTGTTCCCATGAGGAACAGGGTCAAGACTGATTTGCATATTGTTGGATCTAAACTGGGGTGGTGAAGTGAGCTAAAGAACGATGATGGATTCAACCCAGATCTGTGACTGGGGGTGAGTGTTTGAAAGGTTTCAGTGCTCCCTCCATCATCTCTTTGTGTCTGCAGTTCATTTTAAGACCAGCGGCGTCTCCATAAATTTGTAGTATTCCTAGCAACCTAGTTGTGGACACTCCAGTCACTGCAGGTACAGTAGGAGATCGTTAGCATATAGAGAGATCCGGTTCCTCATGACCCGAGCTCCATCTAATCCCTCATAGCTTAACATCTCGTTGGATCCAATCTGCCAGGGGCTCAATGAAAAGTGCAAACTAAAGCAGGAAGAGTGAGAATCCCTGCCTTGTGCCCTTCTCTATCTCAAAAGGATGATAACACCCCATTGACTCACAGTGGCCCACAGAGCATGGTATGATGTCCAAACATATATCAGGAAGTGGGGCCTGAAGTCTTTAATATAAAGGGCAGGCGAATGGATTTGAAGGCCATTTCAAAATTGATTAAAACCAAGGTTGGCACCTCACTCAGTTATTCCACCATGGCCATGATCACTTGCAGTCATTATATGTAGTGTCTGGTCCCACAACTTGACATGATGCTGTTTTTGTCAGCATGAATTTGAGATCTTATCTGTAGCAATTTAGTGGATAGAACTTTTGCCAAAATCTTGGCCTCCAAATTGTTAAATGAGATCGGGCGGTATGAGGAACACTCCCTAGAGATTTCCTCCTGTTTGGGGATGACCACAATTGTGGCGCCCGAAGATCATGTGATAAATGTCTCGACTCCTTTGCTGCTTCATTTAATACCAACAGGTGAGGGGGCAATATTAACGAATAGTCATTGAAAAGTTCTATGGTAATGGCGTCTTCACCCTGTTTATGGAGGTGACGGTCTCCTGGATTTCTTCTAGGGTCAGAGGTATGTCAGCTCACTTTTCTGAAGCCTATTTAGCGATGTTATCACTAAGTGTTATACTACTGGGATAGACCTTTCAGCAACTGGTGGAATCAGTGCTGCATAAAGAAGCGCACAGTAGTTGCCTCTGCACTTTAAGCAGCATCTGTTATCAGCCCTCCATCACTCCAACTCACTTCTGGAATTATGCAGAGCTCCAAGTCTTACTTTACTGGCCAAAATAGTACGTTGGTGTGGTTATCTTTACCGCTGCAATATTTCCCATCACACAATAAATCTTCATTATGGTAAACTTGCAATTCTCATTGAACTGATTATAATAGTGTGTGGTTAATGAGTGTTGTGATGGTGGTGCTGGCAGTCAGTTGTAGCCCAAAATAAGAGATTGAGTGAGGATCCCATACAAGGGGAAGTTGGTTTTAAACACCTGTATTCAGTGGAAATCTCGCGATGGACCTGAAGTGGGCCAGGTCTGTTATTACTGTCAGTAGCGAATGAGTAGCATCAGAGATGGTTACCAAAACTTCATCTGATCACATACTTAATTTATGGGAGTGGTGCCCTAATTTATGTCTAGATAAGCCCACATTCCCTACCACCCTCTCTGCTATTGGCTCCATTTAGCAAACATAAGGTGAGAGGGGACAGCCCTGTCATGCCCCTCCTTCTATTGAGAATGGGTCAAAGGAAATCCCACTCTGACCTCTGCTGTCAGGTTTTGATCCTCCCAAACACTCTATTTAGGGAACACAGAGTTGAATCCAAGTCTAATGATGGTTTCCCCCAGATAAGGAAAACGGAATCCTCCAAAAGCCTTATCAGCAGCGATATGAGCAAAGCCTTCATGATGATTCTTTTAACATTATCAATAATGTGAAGTACCTACTTCACGCTGTTGTTGTAGCTACGAAAGGGGAATACACCCTGATTGGTCTGGGTCAATAAGGCACCTGGCATTGTCGCCAGGATCCCTGTGAATAGTTTGTCACCTGCATTACTTAATGAAATTGGTCTGTAGGATGAACACTGTTACTTGTGCTTGGGAATTATAGTAATTGAGGCTTCCAACATCAAAGGCATTAGGGACTCTGTTTCAGTAAAGGAGTTGAGTGGGCGAATAAGTATAGGGACGAATGTGTGACAGTATGTCTTTTAAAGAAAAGAAGTGAAGCCTTCCAGGCCTAGGCAATTTTTGTGTTTGGGAATTTATTGGGTTGCAGTCTGAAAATACCTGTTACAAGCTCCTCTACTTTTATATGGAAGTCTAGGGCTTCATTGTGGTCAGCCTGAACTTGTGACTTTCCACCTATCTTATACGAATAGGTGACCGCGAGTGGAACTTTGTGTTTTTAGATGCAATTTTCAGTTAGTACTTTGAAATTGAATATCTCCAGTTCTACTGATTGGATAGTTTTCATTCTTGCATCATTTTATTTGTTAAAATGTACTCTATTTTTCTAAATTGGTTTGGGGCTTTGCTTGTGCTGTGCTTCCACTTTATTACTGTTTGTGTTCCGCATAAATACTTTAAACATTTCCTCTAAGTTAAGCCTGACTGCTTTGTGCCAAGCTACCAGAGGGGAAAGCACAGGTTAATTTAGTGACTTCTGTGGTTCACCCTGAGAAGGACTGTGGTTGTTGCCTAAGTGGGGCTTCCACCCCCTCAACAAATAAACACATTTCTTACACTGATTCTGATGCAGTGTGCCCTGGCGCAATTTTCAAGGTCTTCAATGTCCCCTCCTTTCTTGCGTCCACTGCATCTTTCAACAAGGGTGGTCTGTGTCTTAAGTCAGACACATCCTATTTTACTTCTTGCATATCCCTTGCAATTTTCTCCATCAGTAAGGTTATGCCCTTTCTCAGGCACTGGAAGAGGCTCTCCATGATTACTCTAGTGACAGGGGCTTCATCGTCCCCTTTTGCAAGATTGGTGAACTCTTTGGTGTAGAAGACTGCCCTCCCATACCTGCATGCCTGACCAGGTTTGCCAGTGGCCAACCTGTTTAGCATGTCTCCAAGAGCGGTGTCCTTTTTGTTGTTGGTGGAGGCCATTGCCTGAGAGTCTGAGTGGTAAGTCTGGAGAGGTCTAGACTGACACTGCATATTAGTGTTGTGGGGGTTCACAATGCCATATCGTGCCCATGTGGCTATTGTATGATCAACAGCCCTTACTGTGTCACTCTTGGCCAAGGGCAGTTGTTCCTAGTGCATCTGGCGCCTCAAAAGCACTGTTTATCAATACTCCACAGGACTCTCTACTTCAGGCTGTAGTTATGGGGAGCCCCTCCTTCAGTCAGGCAGCCCCTGCCATATGAGCCTGGGCTATTCTGAGCTCCTGTGCGCCCCTTGAGCCTTCTTCCTGTGAGTAAGGAGCTTCTCCTTGTACTGGATGTGGCAAAGGTCAGTAATAGGGCCCTGACCTTGGCGCCCACCATTAGCTTAAAAGCTCAAGACAGCCACCTGCCACATCTATGGTTGTGTGTCCTTAGCATCGCTGTACCTTGTCTCTGCTCCTGTGAGAACCCATCTTCTACTAATCTTGGTCCCACTGGGCATCTGGTCCAATTCTTCTCTAGATCTGATCGCTGCTTTGCTTCTTCTCGAGTTGGTGCCACGAGCCCACAAGGTAGATGTCTTGGGCAGGAGCACCTACACTCCGCCCCTGCCCCAGTCACGTGCGCTTGACATAGGCTGCTTCTTCTCATGAGGGGGAGGTTTCCAACTGGGTCATTACACCACACTCATTCGCTGCTCCTGTTGGTTTTGTGGGCAGATTTCCCGCTCTCTCCCTGTCAGGGAGTCGCTTATAACTGGGTGGAAGGAACCCTAGGCCCTGGGTTCCTCAGTGACTGGACTCTGACTCCTCACGGGTCAACAATCCACGGTCCCAGCAGCCTCGGCACTTGCGGTCAATTTCCAGCCCCAACCCGTTGCCATCTTCTGTCCCGGGGTCTGCCAAGTATCTCTCCCCACCATCAGGAACACCAGGGATTTGGATTATCAGAGCAGCGGGCACACATGCGGTCCGGGATAGAGAAGCAGAGAACTTTCTAACTGGGCGCCATTTTGGTTAAAGACCCCTCACCACACAGAGTTTTGAAGAAAAATAAAAGCCTTCTAGTAGTATGCTGGCTGTCTGATTGCACATTTTGTGCAGCACCATGAGCCATAATGGTGATCGTACCCCATCCAAAGCCCCAAAAATAGATCAACACAAACATAAAAAATGGAAAACTCTACCAGGGATGGCACTTTCTTCAGGCCAAGTTGAATTGTTAAAATGAATCGTGATACATTTTATTGCCCTTGTCACGTGTTTAGATTCCCACGTATTTCTGTGTCTTTCCATTAGTTATCATATGATTTTTATCTTTCTTTCGTCACCATATAGCAAATGTTTCTATTCTAAATGCATTATCCTTTGTATTTTAATTTTAAAATGTGTATTACAATAATTGTTTTTCCTTATCTGGTACAGTTATCTTTGTCTCTTTACATTCACTAATCTTTAACACATGCTTTCAGAACAACAAGCTTTTTTTTTACTTTAGTGTGTCCTCAGGACCCTGGATGTTTTGGCAGACACCGGAAAACCTTCCACATGTTTTCAATGCAGGAGTAAGAGGTAAAGATTTCACATAGGGTAAATGAAAACTCACCCTTTGTAGGTCTCGCCTACGCAGCGCGCATGCGCTGCTTAGGAAAGAGACCTGTAGCCATCGAATGCCTTTTTCAGGCTAAGATTCCATTGCGGGAGCGAGTGCCGCCATATGGTAGCAATTATCGCTTTCACAAGGGAATCGTGCAGCCCCCCTCGTCCCCCCTGCTGCCGCGCGCTCCTCCCCCTGCAGCGCGCATGCGCTGCATAGGAAAGAGACCTGTAGCCATCGAATGCCTTTTTCAGGCTAAAATGTGCACATGTTCGATTGCCTTCAATGGCAACGCGTGCACGTGTGGCGATTCCCTTGCGGGAGCGAGCGCCACCATATGGTAGCAATTATCGCTCTCACAAGGGAATCGCGCAGCCCCCCTGCTCCCCCCTGAGGCGCGCGCACGCTCCTCCCCCTGCTGCCGGCAGCCTGCCTCGCTTGTTTCGTAAGCAGTGACCCATCGTGACGTCTGCTGTGAACAGGACCCTGCCCTGTTCCACAAGGTGCTTTGAGCTCTGAATCACCTGCAGAGACAGGAGATTAAAAATACCTGCAGAGCTGCGACACTTCTATGTGCGGATATCTGTGCATGCGGCACAGAGATCCTCTCGGGGAAAGGATACATTTGTTGTGGAGAGGGGACAAGGGTGGGTTGCAATCTCGGCTGCTCGTTTTCCCTAAGCTAAGTTACGAAACATGATTCTGTAACCAACTAGGACCCTCGCGCACGTCAGTATTCTTAGAACATCTAAAGAAAGACCTACATACACTTCTCCCTTCCACCAAGCACTGATTCTTTGTTCTCCTGGTTTAAGATGAGACTCGCTGATAAAAGAATTCTTCTTACTAGCGGATCAGAGTTAATGTAGTCATGTAACTAAATTTAATTTACTGGAGAGAGACGACATTTCATGGGTAGAGCTAGGAAGAGGTATTTTTGTTTGTACTACATGAGCATGTGCTTTAGTTGTAGCAGTCCTTGAGTTTTTTAAATGTCGCTTAAATTATTTTTAGTGGTATTATTTTTCATGTATGCTCCACATTCGCCATCTTATACACAATTTGTGCTTGAACTTCGTTGATGATGGTGCAGATATATATGATCCATTCAAGGCGGCATTTGACATTAGGCAACCATCTAGGGGGCATATTATCAAGAAACGGTGTTAAAATTATCGCCACTTTAGTGGCAGAAAACTGGTGCTAAAGCGGCGATAATGGGCTTGATAATATGCCCTTGAGAATTCCAATAGAAGCCCATGTTCTGGTGTCAACATGGGCTTCTATTGGAATTCTCTGCGGCATATTATCAAGCCCATTATCGCCGCTTTAGCGCCAGTTTTCTGCCGCTAAAGCGTCGATAATTTTAACGCCGTGCTTGATAATATGCCCAAAGAATTCTTGTAATACGGGCAGTAGGTACTGTTGTTGGGCTGCATGCAGGCCATTATCTAGCTGTTAGGGCAGCATTCATAGCTACACGTTTGGCCACATGATAATGTGTTAGTATTAGCTCATTCGTGTGCCAACAGGATCATTAAGTGTGGATCCAATAGTGCTAATCTTTGGTTCCAGGCACTAATTGTGCACCCGTCCCCATCGCGCAGGCCAACAAGGCAAGCGCGGGCAAAATAATAGTCTGTAGCGCACATTAAGAGATGCCCTAGTTGGCAGCCACCTGGTATTAACTTTGCTCTGTGTTTTGTTGGGGCTGTTCATTTTACTTCATCATTTAATCCTTTGCTGCTTTCCTGATGCACCCTGCAAGGGTTCAGAGTTACAATGGAGTTTATTTTTTGCTTCCCAGTGGCAGCTCTTCTTTATGTAGTAGAGTAAGCAAGCAGAAGACAACAAAAAGCCGATTTTTTCCCCTAAAGTACTGTACTCGTTGGTAACATCACAGGGTGTTAAAGAGGTAGGGTGTGTTCAGTCAACCACAACTTATTCTCACCTATTCGTAGGTACAACAAGCATTTGCAATGCAATAGTTCTCGCCTTTGCGAAAGTTTGAGCTATAGGCATTGTAAATGACAATGCCTTTTATTTATGTGTTTTGAATACCTGTAAGCGGTGCGTAAATACGCACTTTGTACTTAGAGTCGTTGCTTACGAGAAGCAAGGCTGGCAGTAACTGCACCTCTTT
Organism: Triturus cristatus; assembly: GCF_964204655.1. Taxonomy (NCBI): domain Eukaryota; kingdom Metazoa; phylum Chordata; class Amphibia; order Caudata; family Salamandridae; genus Triturus; species Triturus cristatus. Next base: position 378,040,808 of record NC_140593.1, on the reverse strand, counting down.
TACTGCCAGCCTTGCTTCTTGTCAGCAAAGACTATAAGTGCAAAGTGTGTGTTTACGCGCCGCTTACAGGTTTTTAAAACACATAAATGAAAGGCACTGTCATTTACAATGCCAATAGCTCAAACTCTCACAAAGACGAGACCTATTGCATTGCAAATGCTTGTTAGTTGATGATGTGGTGTCATTACATCTCTGGCAGAATCTGTGATCTACTTTGACAAGTTAGTCATAATTAGTGTCTATAGGTGCTTGAAGGGTTTGACCAGAGAAATCATGGTATACCTGTGAGGAGACCACACCATAGCCCCTTGTTAGACTTCTAGTTTGTTTTTCAATCAGATGGGGCATACATTCCTGGCCTCGCTGAACTGTGGAAACTGGAGAAACGAGTAAGCCCAGAGCATCGACTTTTTTTTTAATATTCACTCGTCTCTAAATGCCAGCTTTCATGTTTAATAAAAATAACACATTTTGGCCACTATAGCCAGTGTGTCTTTTTCTTAGAGTTGACACATTTTCTCCGCCAATACCATCTAATCATTCTTAGTAAAAACATATTCATAGCAAAATATCTGTGTCATGTTCTGTAAATGCATCAGTCCTTAAATGTATGCATTTCCCCAAATACAATTATTTTATTTAAAAGTAAATATAAGCAGTCATTGCAATGATGTTTCCATGTATCCCTAAGATATGCCATCGTGTGGCATACCAAGAGATGGCAGTCATTGTTATCGTCCAGTTAAGCATAACACATGATTTGCAAGTTAATGCTATGCTCTTGTGTGCTTCTATATGTCAGTCAATGCCAAGTGTACGTGCATTCCCATCATAGCGAAATCTATAGCATGGCCAAGGTATCCCCAGTCGGTGCCATGCGCCCAGGTACTCCCCATAAAATACCAATCAATGACGTCCTTAGGTATGCCCAATAATATGCCAATTAGTAAATCCCCATATGCCAATTAGTGCATATGAATAGGTGTGCTCATACAGGCCCTCGTGTCCCAACACATTTTCTAATAAACACAGACTGGTAAAACCATTTGATATACCACATACATACATAAGTCCCATTATGTTACAAACTCAATACTATGTGCACAGGTATCCCTTAAATTCCAATCACTGCCACCATGCGTCCAATGTTGCCCTATGTGCCAGTTAATACTATGTGCCCTAAGTGCCTGTCAATGTCATGTTCCTAGGTGTGCTCTAAATGCCAGTCCCCAGGAATGCCCTAGATTTCAGTAAATGCCAGCATGGTCACAGGAATGCTCCACCATCTCAGCCATACATGAATAAACATCATTTAGTTGTGCACATACGCATAAGCACACAAACTCACACATATATATGTACATACAGTTTGATGCACAAAATCACCTGCCACCGCCCACTTACTGCCATTTTGGCGTTATCTGCTACTTCTACACAAAACTAACACCGGGTGTGGTAGGGGAGAGGCAGGCTTTACCACCAGCAGTACAACTCCGATCCCAACGCCTGTACAGTCATTCTTCAGCCCTCTCTCTCGTTTTGTAACTCGTTCGTAACAGGTCAGGGCACCAGCATTGCCCTGGCACTTAGATATTTTATTTTTAAATGCAGCAAGAGCTGTATTTGAAAGGTAAATGACAACTTCATAGAAAACAGTTTCAGCGCGTTGGAAGTAAAGCGCGCTATCTAGGCTTTATTGTTCGAGGCAGGAACCACGAATGTTTATGTTATTTTAGGGCGTATTGTTTTTTCTAACACAGTCCAGAGGGCGTTAGAAAAAAAAAGAAATTTAAGTAAGTGGAGATGGCTGGGTCTGAAATGAGACATGGACTCTGATTCCATCGACGTGTTGTTCTGTAATTGTATTTCGGCCATTAGAAATTTCACATATATTGTGTTTTAATGAGAACATTTTATGTGTAAGAAATGTAATCTGCCCTTTGGGACTCCGAGGCCTTTCTCTCCGCGTGATGGATTGATGGCCGAGTTCTCGGGTTTCCATTTTTACTTGCATAGTCTAAAACGGCCTAATTGTTTCCAGCAGAAACTGGATATACTTAGCAATTGTATAATTTAAACTAATACTGCGTTTTCAAACGTGGCTTGTCTAATTGTGATTCCACGGTACTGCGGAGGACCTGAGCCCAGAGGTCAGGCCTCATGGAGAACTAATTCTGGCAGAATTAGTGCTGAAGTGGCCAAGAGGCCCGCACTGTGGCCCTTCTCTCAAGGTGCCCTTCCTAATTTCTTCCATCGGACAGGGGGCACCAAAAGGTGGATGAAATGGAGTGAGCTCCACACGTGACCTCTGCAAATTAAGCTAGGCTAGAACGGATCACAATTTCAGAGCTCCGAATCAGATACACCTCGAGACTCCTTGAAAAGTCTGCAAACAACTATAGATTATTAATCCAGAAGGGAAACTCGCTGGCACTTTACAGCATATTTCTCTTCCCTATTTTACCAGTCTGGATTGTACTACTGAATAGCAACATCAACTACGTCCTGGCATACTAATATTAGGGGCAGAATATGGAGAGAGAAAATATTGGAAGGTAAGTGCATATAGAGAAGTGTAGATTTAGGACTTTTTGCTGCACATCTGCGAACCTTAAAGATATATGTTCTGTGTAGCTACATATATGTAGAGTTAGGTATAGAAAATCTAGACCGACTTGCCTGTCGATATTTTATTTTCAATATAATCGATATTCTTTTCTTGACATTCTATCTCATCGATATTGTTTATTTGATATTCAGGGGGCTCACCACCAGTGAGAAACCGTACCTGTCCATCTTTCTTCTGTTTCCACCTCACATTTGCTTTTCCCACTCTGAACGCTGGTTTTGCCTGGGGGGGGACTCTGTTAAATGTTAATCCCACCACAGTACTGGTGCAAAAATTTCCAAAAGCATTCTCTTCGTCGATGGTTATGTATTGGTAACTTATTTTGGGGACACAACTTGCCTTCCTCCGGTCCACATTGTGGGCAGATCTTCCCCGGCAGCACCTTCCCCCATTTCTGCCGCTCTCTCCCTGCCTCCCTCCCACCTCTCGGCCAACCACGCCCTTCTCCCAGGACTACATATGGAGGATGCTGCGCAGCCGGGCCCAGCGGGCGCATTGGTGGTGCATTGAAGGCGCACCAAAGGCAAGCCCGTCAGTGCCTGGGCTGCCCCCAGCGCCAGGATCCCTGGTCCTCTTCATGCCCGCCTCTGCTCCGCTGCAGACCTTTGCGCACTCAACCCAGGATGTAACAACAACTGCTGCCTCACACCACCCCGCTCCACAAGGGGACCGTTCTCCTACCTCGGCTGCCAGTTCACTTCAACCCGAGCTGAACACCACAAAAGCCACCTGCCTCCTGCTCAATGCAAGATCACTCCGCAAGCGCACCACCCAAATCTATGACACTCACCTCCCTCACGCCTGACATGACCTTCATCACAGAAACCTTGCTCACCCCAACAGTGACCCCTGACACAAAATGAAGCACCAAGACCCCTCCAACAAACCCGGAGGCGGCAAACAAACCCGGAGGCGGCATCGCCATACTCCACAAGGAGTTAATCACCTGCACCATCTCCAACGATAAAATTACACCTATCATGGAACATATGAACTTCCAGCTCCACGCCAACGAGAACACCATCATCAGAGCCACCCTTGCCTACAGATCGGTAGGACCATGGCCCGGCCTCAGCAATGCCATTGCTGAATTAACCTCCCCGCTCGCCATTGAATCCAAACTTTATGTCCTCCTGGGAGACCTCAACTTCCACATAGACAACATTACCAACACCAGCTCCACCGACCTCCTGGAAAGACTAGACAACAATGGCCTCAAGCAACTAGTTACAGACCCCACACACAAAGCAGGACATATGCTGGACACTATCTTCACATACATCAACAGAATCACATACAGCCACGCCTCAGAACTTACCTGGTCAGATCACTCCATTGCCGGACATGGTCCAACCCCCCAAAGTATAACAACACCCTCTTCTGCAGCTGGTCCAGGGTCACCCAGTAGCAATGGACTGATGACCTCAGCACTACACAGCCGAAAGACTAGCCCAACCTGACCAGGCTGTTCGCAGTTTCAACAACTGGATCACCAATGTCGCAGATCTAGTTGCCCCCACCAAACCAGCCAAAACACACAGACCCTCCAAACAAACCAGCTGGTGCACCCCGGAACAACTGATATCAAAATGCAGAAGCAAACAAATGGAGAAAATATGGCGCACAAGCAAGAACCAGGCCAATAGAGCCTCCTTCAAAGTGAATGGAAACAAACCAGACACAACAGCGCTGATGAACACAATCCACTCGGGAGCACCCACTGACCACTGCCCCCACCAACTTTTTAACCTCAGAAAAGAGGAGATCAGCAGACAACTCACCACCATCCTCAACGCCTCGCTCACCACAATCATCTTCCCCAATGCCTGAAAGCATGCCGAGGTCATACCACTCATCAATAAACCCTTGGCAGACTCCAGCGATCATCAGAACTAATGATCCATCTCGCTACTCCCCTTCCCCGCCCAAGTCCTGGAGAAGGCCATCAACCTCTAACTCACCAAGCACCTATAACGGAACAACCATTTCAACCTCTCACAAACAGGCTTCAGAACTAAATACAGCACGAGACAGCCCTCATCTCCACAACAGATGACATTTGCACCCTAAATCAGCTGCCCTGGTCTACTCTACCTCCTCGCAGCCTTCAACACTGTCTCCCACAACACTCTCATCAATCGCCTTCAACACATCAGCATCCTGGCTCCCAGTCCAGAAGAAATGCCTTTTCAAGACCCTGACCCACGCCTAGAAAGCCTTTCATAACCAAGGACCCGCATACATGAGCCACAGCCTGCACTTCCACCAGTCAAACAGGAACCTCCGCTCAGCACACCTTGCCTTCGCAGAGATACCACGTATATGACGCACCGGAAGACGCTCATTCTCCCACCTCGCCGCCAAATCCTGGAACGACCTACATCTCCACCTCTGCACTGCTCCATCACTGACACCCTTCAGGAATGGACTCAACCTTGTTGTTTGCATGAGACCAGCAGAAAGCTCCTGGATACCCCCCGTGGTGACATGCTCTACAAATACGACTTGATTGATTGATTTATTAATTGACCCTACCCAATGAACTGCCTATTTGTTGAGATCTCCAGGTGTCACAGTAAAGTTGTGTCCTATGAGCTGAACTGCTTTGTCTATACTCATCTTCAGATTGTTCACTGGCTCTGCTAACTTTTATACTTTTTTTTTCAAAGAGGAATAGAATTTGAAGAATCTTGAAATTGTAGCCATTGTAGATTTACTTCACCTTCTTGGATTGAATCAAATCTCTGTTGCTGTAAGCCAGATTTCACTGAAGGAGCTCATTGTTCATCTGAACTGCAGCCCCTCACAAAAAAACAAGACGTCTGATTCTGGCAAAACTTACAAAAGAGTTTAAAGTGCAATGCTTTCTGTGCCTGCCAGGTTGTGGAAGAGAAGGTTTAAGATTTACTTTAAGCCAGTAGATTAATTTTATGACATGTTGGCCACCATTATGTTGAACTCTTCTAAATTGCAATGATGAGAGCTGGGCATGTTATCTTTTGAGTCAAACCAATGTTTATTTGATTGTCGTAATCTGAATTCTGGGGATCATTAGTTTGCTCTGTGTGAGTTTAAAATTTATAAGCATCATATCTTGTCGCTCAGTTGTTCTTTCATATTTCAGTATCTAAAAGGGCTCGCCAGTGGTAGAAGCAGCAACGTCACCCATTCTGGAGTTCCCTGCAAATGTTTCAGGATTGGATCATGTTCTTAACTGGCCTTTAATTTCACGTAGAACTTTTCGTTTCCAGGCGTTACATGTGTGTTTCTTTTATTTTGTCAATACTGGTACCTGTGCCCTTCATCTGTTTGGGCATCAGGGGCCAACTGCACAAGCATCTGATGTTTTTTAGGTGTGATAACCTCCATATTATGAGCTGGTCATGGGCTTAGAAGGATTCTTTTCATGTTTCGAAAGGGAGATTCTAGATACCCCAAGGGAAGAGGTGTGGCGCCGCGACAGGGAAGAGGTGTGGCGCCGGCCAGGGCGACTGACTCTGGAATCTGGGGATCACGGTTCGATCCCCGGCGCCGGTGGCAGATTAGCCCAGCACCATGTAACTCTGGGCAATAGCTTGCTTAATCTTCCTTACGGGTGATTGTTCGCGCTTTACAAGTGTGGATTATATTATATATTATATATTATATATATATTATATATATATATTATATTTTTAAAGTGGAGCAGTATTTTATGTCTTGGTACTAAACTGTCCTCACCTGTATGTCTATTCTTTTAAACATTAGAAGGTCTTTTGTGACCATGGATTAAAAGCCCACCTTATCACTCATATATGTTGTGTCATAAATATTTACAAGATGTAGGTTGTTTTGGCAGTATTATGTGGTAAGAAAGATAGTCTGTAGCTGGGTATTCCTGGTGCTACACCTTGCCAGTTTTTCATTTTCCACTATTAAATTGTCTTACAATTTTGTTTTATTGATGTGAATAATTAATCTGTAGCCACAGGAGGCGCTGAACATCAATTCCCCTAGGACTCCTTTTCTTTGAGGGTGCTGGCTGGTGGCAATATTCTGAGATATTTGGCAGAATTCAGTATTGCACCATAGAAGTAAGTCCTACTTGGTTTTCTTAGTAGACCCCAGGTATGTAAAAGTCCTTCCCCTCAAGTTGGACAAAATATTGAAGAAAAGAAATTGTGATACAAAAATAATGTGTCAAGAATATCAAGATGTCAAACATATACTTGACAGGAATATTGAAGGTAAACATATTGTTTTAGGTGTTGTTTTTAATATTGTAAAAAATATAGATTTTTTAAATATTATCTGTAATATTGTTTGTAAGTATTAATTAGTATGCAGTTTATTGTAGTGTGTTTGATTCTATATGTTTATTAATTATTTGTATTTTTTGTAAGATAGTTTATTAGTTATGAAATTGTTGACATCTGTATGTTTAGTTGTATTAATGTTTATAGATAATGGTTTATAACTAGGGCTCCCGGTTTTATGGTATTTATTTTTTTGACATTTCCATCTGTATTTATCCATATTTATTTTTTGTCAACTTTATCTGTATTTATCTGTATTTATTATGGGTTTTGTGAAATAAATAAAGCTGAAACTGGTATATTTCCACATTTTTTCATCCAATTAATGAGGAGTCATGCTTGAATGTCTTCCAGGTTTCAGTGATATGAACACCCGCAAAAGATAAATCAATGCACTTATATGAAAATATTCACATTTCTGTTTCAGCATTGTGCATATTTACTGTTGTTTAAGCCTCTTTACCAAAAATCCTTTCTTTTTTAACCCCCTTACCTATCAATCCACACAGTTATTGGCCTGGCAGTCATGGCAAAGTGTATTTAGAATCACTCAAAAAGCATGCAATCTCCGTTTTTATCCACACTTAAAAATAAATACAGACAAGAAAATAAATGGTTTAATGTCTGTATATAGCTGTAAAAATCAGTAAAAACGGAAAACAGGAAGCCTTATTTATAATAAATTTTTGTAGCAGGATATTGGGGTTTTAAGGGGTAAAGGTGGGTAGATTTTTAAAAAGTGTATAGTGTAAATTAAAATCTATGTTAATTATTTAATCTACAAATTCATATTACAATTTTTAAATTCACTTTGTAACTTTAATATTTTTAATACATTTTTTAAATGAAATGTAGAAAACATTTAAACTATAAAAATATTTTAAAAAATTCAAATGTATAAAACTAATTTTTATAATGTAAAATAATTAGAATTTTTATATACAAGTTTTACATTTTATCATTTTGTTAAAAAAAATTAATTTTACATTTTAATTTTAAATAATGAAGATAATTTTTATTTTTTGATTTAAAAAAAATTCTTTTATTTTATGGTTCACAGTTTAGAAATGGTTGTAAATATTTGTTTTATGCACGTTTTGATCAGTGTGTTTATTTGATACTTAAAAAACTATGGAGTATGGAGTAATAATTGAGAATATAAAATGTTTAATTTGTATTACCTTCTATAAAATGTTTTAAATTGCAGTGGAAAATTAAATTTCGCCTCTTTAGCTTCCAACAACTTTTTAGAGGCTTAGATTGGAGTGGGAATAGTAAATGTCTCCCCTGTAGTGTCCAGCACATTCCCACTAAGGGGCCGATTCCGATCTCGGTCGGAAGGGCACCGAATCGGGTTCGGCCGGAAAAACTACGAGCCGTACGCGTGTTTTCCGGCCGACTCGTACAGCTGTACGAGCGAGCAAGTACGATGCGAGCTACATGAGATTCACCGACCGAGTCGTTTCCGGGTCCGAACTGCTCCGTACGTCCTGGTCGGAAGCTAACCGTGGCGTGCAATGGATGCGATTTACAACCGAGCCAGTACGATGCATGCGTCGGACAGCCTGTGCGAGCCGGAGTGTCCGGCTCGCAAAAGCTCCCGGAGTCGGACTTTGGGGGTCCGGGTCAGACCCCCTGACACCCGCAGCCCTACGACTCGGACACAGGGGGAGACCTATGGGTCTCCCCAACACAGGCATGTACGGTGCGGATGGCACCGACGCGTACCCACTGTAGGGGGTGCACTTGTTCGAGACATACCCATTCAGTCAATGGGATCAAATGTACGCATCGTACGACCGGCTCCCATTGACTTCTATGGAAGTCCGACCGAACCGAGTCCGACAGCATACGTGCGCATCAGACTCGCTCGGTCGGACTGTAGGGGTCCGGCTCGGTCGGAAAACACCCCAGATCCGACTCGGTCGGAGTGCTTTCCGACCCGGATCGGAATCGGCCCCAATATGGTTAGATTGGAGTAGAAATAGTAAATGTCACCTCTTTAGTGCTCATCACCTTCCCCCAATATGGTTAGATTGTAGTGGTAGTAGTAAATTTCACCGTTTCAGTGTCCAAAACCTTCCTCCAATATGGTTAGATTGGAGTCGGAATAGTAAATGTTACCCCTTTAGTGTCCAACACCTTCCACCAATATGTTTAGATTTGTGTGGGAATAATAAATGTCACCCTTTTAGTGTCCAACACCTTCCCCAAATTGGTATTGGTTGGCGTGAGAATAGTAAATGGCACCTTTTTAGTGCCCAACGCTGTCCCCAAATTGGTTTAGATTGGAGTTGGAATAGTAAATTATACCGTTTTAGTGCCCAAGAATTCCCCAACTTGGTTTAGATTGGAGTGGAAATAGTAAATGTCACTCCTTTAGTGTCCAACACTGTCCCCAAATGGGTTTAGCTTGCAGTTGGAATAGTAACGTTCACCCCTTAGGGGCTGATTTCGATGTCAGGCGGAATTCCTTCCGCCCAACATTGACTGGGTCCTGGGACCTCCTGACACTGACTTTGTCCTGGGACCGACCTACACCCAGTCGGCGGTCCCGCCTGCATTCCTACATTTAACTATGGGATCATGCATTACGGCGCAAACAGGTCGTACTGCATGCTCCCATAGGGAAATGGGAGGTGCGGTTCATCCCTGCACCCCATGGGGTGCAGCGATCAACAGGGGGTGCCTCCTCTGCCCCCAACTGGAGTCCGCGCACCCAAGGGGGCCCTGCTGTGGGCCCCCAAACACACTTTCTGACATGGTTTCCATGTCGGACAAGCCAGTCTGGAAACCATGCTGGAAAACATGCACTGTAATCTCAAGGGTGGAAAGGCCCACCTTTGAGATTACTGGCTGGCTTCCGACTGGCCGATGGGCTCCTGGAGCCCATCAGAAGCCAGCCGGAATGACTAGCTGGTTTAAATTCCAACTACCTAGATCATAATTAGGCGGTCGGAAAGTAAACCGAGCAGCCCATTATGATGAGGCTTCTGAACGCTCCGACCATCGATCAGAGCCTTTATGGGCCGCATGGTAATCGGCCCTTCAGTGTCTTTCTTAAAAATGGCTTACGTTGGAGTGTGATTATTTAATGTTATATAATGTTAGCCTGTAACCCTTTGTTTTGATTTTATTTGTATGTAGTGGAAATAGTTTGAGTTATTTCATTTGTATTGTTGGTATTTTGAAGTATAATAAAAAATTGTTAGTTGTTTGTTTGTTAGCAATATTATCATTAATACATTTTGTTTTATAGAATAAAGGTATGTAACACATTTTTCTAATTTTCTCTGTTTTCAAAGTTTATTTAATGTATATTTTTACATTTTAAACGTATAGTTTAACTTAAAAATAAACATTCATATAGTTAAATAAATAAAACATTTTTAATGACTTTTGTATTATTAAATGAAAAATGTAAATTATATTTAATACTTGTACAGTTTCCACTTTTTTCCATTATTTAGCACTTTTTTTTTACCATTTCTTAAATTGTTTTATATACACATTTTCAAGATAATTTCCAGTATATATTACATAATTGTACATATTTTATACCATTATTTAGTTTGTTGTTTATAATTTAACATTTCTTACAACATTTTGACATATTTACATGTTTAGTAATTTTAATTACATATTTTTATGTACATTTTTCCAACATTTTTGATTATTTCCTATTCATTTGTATTGGGACATAGTCTTTTTTTAGTTTAATTTAGTGGCCATTTTTTTTTCTGCTTCCTTATATTTTGTAATATATTTGTGTTCTTTTTTAGTCTATTTTCCTGCAACCAGTTAGCGGTATGATGCTGCTGTTCGTATGGAACAGGTATCTCATTTTTTAAGGATTTGTTGAGGGTAGGGGGTGTAGAAGAGAGGTCTAGAAAGTAGTTATAGTGTTGTTGGTGTTTTTTTGTATATTTAGATCATTAATGGTAGTGATTTTCCCTAGTTTGTAGCTTTGGGTTTTCATACACTGTTTTAGTAGTATATTGTTATGTTAAATAGTGTTACGTTACTTATATTTTGATGATAAAGTGTGATGTATATACCTTTGGGATTGTACTTATTTACTTCACAGTCTATGAACGTGCCCAAGGACAATGGGAGTTTTCATGTTATGAAAGGAAATCAATTTTGGGTTGTAATAAACCAATGCTTTTTACTTTGTGTTCCTTTTTTAAGCACTTTTTCAGGTTCTTATGGTTACTAGTTACTTTGGATTGCTTCAAGAGATCTCCATTGGATTTGTTTAACTTTTGAATTTTTTAGTGGCTTTTTGAATATCTTTCTCATTTTTGGTGTATTGCTATTTTTGACTACATGGCTATAGTGGAAGATAAGCAGAGACACAACAGTTAGGGGTGAATTACGTCCTCAGCGTTAAGGAAACTACTGTTGGTTTCTGGCAGTCCGGCTGCCCGCCTCCCTGATGCCCCAATCGTCCAATTACGATGGCGGAAGTAACACCACTTCCAGACCACCGCCAATATCCATGAACCCCCGACTTCGGCGGGACAGAAAGAGGTGGCGATGCCGGCATTATGAACACCGGCCCAATTATGCATCCATGACTTGTCTTTCCACCAACATATACACAGCAGGGACACCGCCATGCGTGAGTCAGCGGAAAGGCAGGTAATGAGCCTTAATGACTCGCTCTAAGGAGAATGTGCCCTTGTGTAATGTAGCTGGTGCGCCAGTGATGCTCACCAACGCTGTCAGGTCAGTGCGTGCTGTTTCACCTACACATCATGTTAAAGGGAAACAGGGTGCCCGATTGACAGGAGACACCACAGCATGGCTGGCATCAGCTTACGTCTCTTTTCTGGAGCAAAAGCATGCTGCAGCCAGTACTCCGCTGTCCACACACCGTAAGCCCTGCAGGAAACCCGTATTGCGGTGGTCAGGATGCCGCTGGCTTGGCGGCGTTCTCTTGACCGCTGGCTGGCGGTCTGACCGTCATAATCTGGCCCTAAGTCTATTTTATTTTGCTTCTTTTGGGTGGGATATGTTCTAATTTATTGTTTATGTAATTTTTATGAGATTGGTTTTTGGAACTGTGGGGTTTATGTGTAGTAATTATTTGAATCTGATGGCTTGAGTTTGTTTTTTAGTTTTTAGTTGTTGGTGGTTACATTTATTTAATTCATATATCATTTTATTATTTTATTATTTTATAATTTTTATCTTCTTCTTCATGAACATTGGACTTTAATTTATTTTTAAACTGATGTAATTAAATATTTAATTTATTTAAAAAATAATAATAATTTGTCATGTATTTGTCAGTATTCCAATACCATGATGTGGTCAAAGCAATATGCATAAAAATAGAAGAAATATAAACCGTAAACTCCAGCCCACTACAGTGGGGTTACATTTTGATTTGAATCATAGCTTGCTCAAAGTCTATGATTATGTTTTGGGGTTGTAGTTATTTGTTTTATGTTTATTGTGGTTTAAGAGGTCTTAGTAAGTGCTGCTTTGTTTATTTAGTAACAGGGCATATGTAAAAGGGATATTTGTGTTTTGATTTTCACCTTGTATGGTGTATATCTGAGTGAATGGTTTGGGGCACATTTTGAAGGTCCCTTCCATCATACAGGCTTAATAATGACTAAGGGGTCTATTAGGATGGCGGTCGGAAAATCACTCCGACCGCTATGGTAGCGGGAAAACACCACCCTCTAGGACCGTGGCATACCTGCCGGTCCAATTAGTATGCTCCGCAGCCGAAATCCGACCACGGCGGTACGATCGCGGCATTTAACATTGCGGCGGTTGCTGCTGCCAGCAGCACCGTCGCGATGTCCCAAAAAGCATGTCCAGCATATCCCTGCACTGCGTGGCGTGGCATAAGTCATTTGCTGTAGAGAATATTAGGATTAATTTCTCATTGTTTAGGTTATCATCTGAAGGGAAAGGTTTCTCATTAAGGGCCTTATTACGATGGTGGTCTGATGAGTGTCTGACCAACCATTGCAGCGGGATTGGGACCGCCCGATAAGTCGTCAGCAGTCCCATACACCATATTATTATACGACCATCATGTAGGTGGTCAGAAACCTGGCTTTTTCTTTTATGACTTGTGCTGTGGCCTGGAAAAGGGCTGCAGCACAAGCCGCAGTAGAAAAAGGGATGTTTTTAAAAATCCATGCACTGTGCGCCAGGCACCATGTGGTGCCTGGCGCACAGTGCATGGATGTTTGGGGAGGCACCACATGTGCCCCACTGGCCACGTAGTGGGAGCCAATAGGGGACCCTGCTAGCGGTCCCAATAGTCCCTTCCGACAGCCTTTCTATGGCAGTGGGACCACCATGAAATGCCTGTGGGAAATGGACATCGTAATCCCTATGGCGGTGTCTGCACTGGCACCGCCTTTGTTGTAGGGATTACTGTCCGGCCGCTGCCCTGACGCCTTCCTGAGACTGTAGGAGGTGGCGGTCTTTCCCCCATCCTCTGCATTCTCATCGCTGGTTTTGTAATCTGGCGGTCGGAGCGCTGCCCTAGATGTCGGGCAGACTGCCACTGTCGGCCTGTCGGTGGTAGTCCCCCCGACATCGTAATTAAGGCCTATGTGTCATTGCTAAATGTTCAGGTATTACTATGACTTGGTACCCTCTAGAGGAAGGAGGCGTGACTTTATTATTTCATGCAATTAAACGGTTTAAAGTGGGTATAGGTGGCATTTGGCCTGTGATGGTTTTGGCAGTATATCTTTAAGGATTTTGGTTAAGTGTTCCTGGGAGCTTGCCTCTCTTATAGCCTGCAAAACCTCCCTTACTTCAATTTCTATCCCATTTGGGGGGTGGTTGTGCTCTCTTACATTATTTAAAACATCATCTTTTGTAGTTGCCCTCCCATAGCATGCATTATAATAATATTTGGTACATTTCCAATTTATAATCTCTGTTGATTCACTTTCATGGCTGTAGGAGTGGCCCATGAGATTTAGTAACTGCTTTCCTTCCTGCAATGTTACGTATGTTGCTGCCTCTGTCATTGTATCTGAAACTAGTGTAATGTTAAAAATATATACAATATTTTAAAGTTTGTATGTTTGATATTTACACATAAAATATTCAACTACTTCTATTTTGTATACTGACATGTAAGTTCTCTTTAGATGTTTCACACTGTCTTGTAGCTTTTCCATTAGGGGTATTTTAATGTGGAGCAGGTAATTTCTATTCTGTTGGATGAAAACAAAAAATTGTTTAATTTAAATGTTAATTTGTTGGTAGTTTGTAGAGGTTGAGGTTGTTAGGTTTATTATTACTCGCTATTTTGGTGAGTTTATAGTTTTTTGTTCAAATCAAATAAAAAAATCATATAGTTTTTTGTTAATTTATGTATAATTACTTTTCATATATCTTTTTGTTGGTTTGTGATTTTCTGGCAGTTTATCGCTTTTCCAAGTCACAGTGTTTTCTTTTAGGAAGTTTATATAAAGAGATAGAAGGTGGAGAGTGTTTTGTTAATTATAGCTACTTTACAATTTTGGGCCTCATTACGATGTCGATCGGAAAGCATTCCAACCGACTCCTTGTTGAAATCGTTTCCAACCGACTCAGAGTTGGGGAGTCCCACCGAACTGACCGATTACGATGGTTCCAAACACTGTTCGGTCGGACTCCCATTGACTTCAAAGGAAGCCTGTGTTCTGACCGGCAACACAGGCTCCCATTGAAAAATGGGGTAGTTGCAGAAAACCTTGCACCCTGTGGCAGGCACCCCATGTTGGCTGCCACACTGTGCATGGTTGTAAAGATGGGACCCATGGGCACCCCCACGGGCCCCAAAAGGAGGTCTCTGGGTGAAGGGGGGCCAGTTTCGGACAAACCGAGATAGAAAGGCTGTCCAAATCCGACATCATAATAGGTCGGAAACGCCGTCCATAGAGCTGAACGAGTCGGCTCAGACCGACTCGGTTTCTCCGAATGCCAGTCAGAATAAAGACGGAAAGACCAAACGGTTACCTTCCATCGTAATCGGGAGGTCGGAAATGTATCCGAGTGTTTCTGACACGGTTTAGGAAAAACCGAATCCCTTTCGGTGGCTTGCCGACCGACATCGTAATTAGCCCTTTTATGTTTATTAACAAGTAGATGAATTTTCTGTTTATTAACAAGTACATTTTAATTTAAATATACATTTATTTACTTGGTTAGGTAGTTGTTGAGATGTATATATTTATTCTTTAATGATCTTGTCAGAGAATCCGTCAGTTTCTTCGTCTTGGAGCGTTTGTCGATTTTTGAAGGATTTTGTTGTTTGAATTAGTGTGCCTTTTATATTGTTGATTTAATTGTTTGTCTGATTTTACTGGTTAAAGTTGTTTATGCTTTGATTTTATTGGTTGGTTTGGCTTTACTTTGAATTTCTTTTTATCACTTAGGTCCTCCTATAGGTTGATGGTTTTGAATATACATTTATTTTGTATATAATTATTAATATTTAGGTTGTTGTCTAAGTGTTTGTAGTCATTGCAAAAAAATAATTTGGTTTGTATTATGATTTTAGTTATATCTTTTATTGAGGTGAATGGTAAATATTTTGGTGATATGTTTATATTTCATTTAAACATGTGTATAAAATGTTTTAGGTTTATTTTCTAGTAATTGTTTTACATAAAAAGGGATTTTCTTATATTTATATTGATAATTTAATTATTTTGGTGATATTATTGTAGTTGATATTGTGTGAGTCAATATATTTGACATTTTATATGTTAATTTAAAGGTGACAATATTTTGTGTTCCGATAGCTGTGTTTTAGTTAAGTATAGGAAATCAATATTTTTGTCACCGATATTTATGTTCCAATATTATTGTATTTCGATATTATGTCAGTGATCCTTCACCAGGAAACCAAATTCCTGCATCTGTATGTTTGAAAGTATGTAAGATGACGGATTGCTGACTGCCCACAGAAAATAACAGGGTCAGCCACTTTCATCCCTAGAAAATCTGTCTGGTTGACACCCCAACAAAAGTGTATTTCAGTTTCATAGGCCCAACTGCCATGGACTGATCATATATGCCACAACTACCCTGTGGAACCATAAACAAATAAGTAAATAAATATGAAACTTGTAAAAAACATAAGTCTCGACAAGAGTTTTCCAGGTCCTTTTACTCCCCAAACCGTGAAGAAGGAATAGAAGATTAGGGCAGGTACTCAATATTACACTTTTAGATCAAATAAACAAATTTTGGCAAAACTTAGAAAGTTTTTTTAAATCCTGAG
The DNA here is from genome assembly GCF_964204655.1 of Triturus cristatus. Classification (NCBI taxonomy): domain Eukaryota; kingdom Metazoa; phylum Chordata; class Amphibia; order Caudata; family Salamandridae; genus Triturus; species Triturus cristatus. The sequence continues at coordinate 378,024,625 of NC_140593.1, read as the reverse complement.
AGAGATGGGCATATCATTCAATGCTTGGAAGGTCATCAATCTGAAGTACACTAAATAGTGATGGATCGAATGCTTGAATCAATCTCATCCACTAGTAATTGCTCTGGGTCGCATGCTAGTCCATCGGTTTTTTGCACACCACGCCACCTCCGTTTGGGCCCAGCTTTATGCAAATCAGGAATTGACCCTGTCCCAGTTGGAACAGTTCAGCCCGAATAACCAAACCAGGTCCTCCCTGAACTGGAACACTAGCAACCGAGGACTGGTTTCTCCCTAGGTATGGGCTCATCAGCTGGGTACAGCTTTGTTCCTGTGACACAGTGCGCACGGGACCCACATCTGGGCATACCCGTCCCACTTAGGGTGACAAACTAAAATACACAAAAAAGTGATGGATGGAATGCTTGAATTATTCTTAGCCTCTGGTAACTACTCTGGACTGCGTCCCAGTCTATCACTATTTTGTACTGCATGCCACCTCTGTTTGGACCCAGCTATATGCAAATATATCTTGGCCCTGCTGCAATTGGAACAGTCCAACTTGAACTGTAAAGCCATGTCCTCCCTGAATCATAACGCAAGCAACGCAGGACCAGTTTGCCCTAGTTATGGGCTCATCGGCTAGGTACAGCTTGGTTCCATTGACACAGTGTGCACGGAACCCACGTCTGGGCATACCCGTCTCACTTAGGATAACAAACTGAAGTATACAAAAAAGTGATGGGTGAAATTCTTGAATTATTCTCAGCCATGGGTAATTACTCTAGATGACATCCTAGTCCGTTGTTATTTTGCACACCATGCCATCTCAGATTGGACTCAGCTACATTCAAATCAGTCTTGACCCTGCTCAAATTGGATCAGGCCAGCTCGAACTGCCAAGCCATGTTATCCCTGAATCAGAACACTAGCAACCCAAGACCGGTTTCGCCCTAGGTATGGGCTCATCAATTGGGTACAGCTTGGTTTCAGTGGCACAGGGTGCATGGGACCGACATCTGGGCATACCCATCCCACTTAGGATGACAAACTGAAATATACAAAAAAGTGATGCATGATCATCAGAGGCAGGGATCATTCTCCTGTTCTGAGTTTTTATGGCTTCAAATGTAAAGCAATGCAGATTTTGTAATGCAGACTACAAAGTCTGAGAGGGAGAGTAGCAGACAACAAGAGCGGACATGTTGTTTTCACTTCTTGTATCATGAAGAGCTTTGTGGCATGGACAGAGTGCCTTGAAGAGGCTGATATTGGTGACAGGCAAACAACTGAGCAAGTGAAGATGGTTAGAAATGTATGTTTTGCAATTCAATCCAAAGACCTGCAGAGAAGTTCCATTTTGAACTACCTGAACTCTATGAATCAGGTATTTTTAAAGACCAGCAAGTAAAGAGTTGCAGTAGTCTAGTCTGGAGAGTATCTAGATATCGGCCACTGCATTTCTAGAGTCTGTGTGAAGAAAAAGGAGAATCTTCCGAATGACACTAAGAAGATGCACGCGTGGTGGTAAGCATGTTAATGTGTAGTTTGAAAGTCAGGTTTGAATCAAAGGAGATTCCTAGATATCTAGACCGCTACACAGGGATTGGAAGTGGGCCCAGTTTTGCTGACCATCAGTTCTGAGACCGTAAAGAGGGGTTTCCAAAGATTATTATATTAGTTGTATCCCGATTCAGAAAGAAACAGTTACATTTCATCAAATCAGTGACCACTGTGTGGCAAAAGGAGAACTCTTGAGAGGAAAGATTGGGGTCTCCATCTAGTTTAATTATACATTGGGTGTCCTCAGCATATGCAAACAATTTAAAGCTAAAAGAATCGATTAGGCATGCTAAGGTTGCACATAAAGATTAAACAGAGTTCAGATTAGAGCCGAACCTTGCAGCAAACCCACGATTATGGATTTAGTGGAGTATCTAAAAGTACCTAGACAAGTTATTTGCTTAGCTCAACTAAAAAAAGACTCATCTGATTTATCACCATGTTTGATACACCTAATTTGGCGAAATTATCAAGAAGTATGGTATGGATGATGGTATCAAAAATGGCTGATAAGTCAAGTGATACCAAGGCTGTTGTCCCTCTGTCATCCAAGATAGAACAGATTTTATTGGTTGCTTTAGCAAACACCATTTCTGTGCTGAGGCCTTTTCTGAACCCAGACTGGGCTGCATGGTAAAATTAGTTATATTCCATAAACCTGCCCAGTTGTTTATTAACTACTGCTTTAATGATTTTACCAAAAAGATATGGGGTTAATTTAGAGTTTGGAGAATGGCTTACTCTGTCACAAACTTTACGACTATCCCGTCTGCCGTTTTACAAGTGCCACAGGATATAATTGAGTTGTTATACAGTGGACGGGATTTCTGTAATGTTTGTGATGGAGTAACCCATCTGCCAAACTCAATCAGGCCCATTGATATAAAGTATTGACGAGACAGGCATGTACCTGCCTTGTACCTACTTGGATGACTGGAGCTGCATGTTGGCCATTCTGTATGGTTTGGGAGCAAACGGGGAGACTCTCTCAAGCTTTCCTGCTTTTCCCACTCTTTTTCCCGGAGGCCTCCCAGGGAGGAGATCTTCATTCTAGAGATACATGTGGAGCTGACCTGGAACTACATGAAACTGTCACTACTGCTCTTCATATGAGGTGGAAAATGAAAAACATAACATGCAATTTAGCTACTCATCTGTAAGTGGCAACTGCACCAAGCAAGCCTGCTACCCTGCACCAAGCTTCCTTGTAACTGTGGTAATAGCCCCAGCATCTTTATTGGTACCCACAGTCCTGAAAACCTCTGCCACTTCGACCTCCTTCCCTGAGGACTGGAAACGTGCTGAAAAAAGTTCCCTTTGGAAGTAACCATATGCTGACCCAGCAGAACCAATAAACTACTGACCCGTCTCCCTGCTCCCCTTTCCAGTGAAGGTTCTTGAGAAGGCAATCAACCAGCAACTCAATGAACCCCTAGAAAGCAACAACCTCCTGGACCCCTCTCAATCCGGATTCTGGGCCAAACGCAGCACCAAGACTGCCATGATTGCAGCCACTGATGACATCCGGGGTCTCCTGGACTGCAGCAAAACAGTAGCCTTCATCCTTCTGGACCTGTAAGCCACCTTTGACACTGCCTCCAATCACACCTTGCTCAACAGACACTAACACATTGACATCCAGGAAAATGCACTCAAATGGATCTCCTCATACCTCACCGGAAGAACCCAGAGAATCAGTCTCCCACTGTTCACCTCGGAACCCAAGAAGTTCATCTGTGGCGTCCTCCAAGGATAAACCTCAGCCCATCCCTCTTCAACATGTACATGACCCCAATGGCCAGCACCTTCAGATCACACGGACTCCGTATCATCTCCTATGCCGACGGCACCCAGCTCATCATCTCGCTGTCAGAAGACCCCTCCACCATCAGAGCTAACTTCCACAGATGTATGATGAGCATCGCCGACTGACTGTCTCAAGCTCAACATGAACAAAACGAAAGTCCTCATCTTTGGGAACAACACATCTGCATGGAACGATGCAAGATGGCCTTCTGAACTCGGCCCATCCCCGTTCCAGCAGACCACACCCGCAATCTCAGAATCATCCTGGACAGCAAGCTTTCGATGAAGAAACAGACAAACACAATATCATCCACTTGCTTCCACACACTACGCATGCACCTCAAGATCTTCAGGTGGCTCCCAGTCAACACCAGAAGACTGTCACGCAGGACCTAGTCACCAGCAGGCTGGATTACAGGAATACACTTCACCTAGGAATCACTGCAGGCCTCCTGAAGAGAGTACAGATAATACAAACCTCAGCAGATAGACTCATCCTCGATCTCCTCAGACGAACCCACATCACACCCTACCTCAAGAAGCTACACTGGCTCCCAACCCAGAACAGATAATAGTTCAAGATTTTGACTTGCGCATAGAAAGCCCTGCACAACGAAGAGCCAGCTTACATCAACAAATGCTTGACCTTCTACCAACCAACCAGACACCTACGATCCGTCTCCCTCTTCCTCACAGACGCTCCCCAGATCCACCAAAGCAACAGGAAAGGACGCTCCTTCTCACACCTGGCGGCCAAAGCTTGGAACATCCTTCCCTTGCACCTCAGGACCACCCCATTGCTCCAGCAATTCAGGAAATGACTCAAGACCAGGCTGTTCAAATGAACAGATCACCACAAAGCAAGCAGCAACTCCAGTACCTTGAGTCCCTCACAGGTGATTTGCTGCACTTTACAAATTCTTCATTGATTGATTGACACACGCTCACATAGCATGACATTAGCACATATCTATTATCAGAGCTACTTCTAAGGATCAGACTTTGTCTGTTTAAGCATTGTAAAGCCACCAGTAGGCCCTTCTACCTGCTAGAACCCAAGCTCCTATAAAGGACCAGAACATCTCTTTTGGTGCGTTTTAAACATCTACTGACCAACCAGTTGCTTGATCCTGAGTTACGACACAGTCCTTACCCCTCTTTAATAACACAAGGGTATCCTTCAGTGATCAGAATTGCTGTCCTAGTTTTGTTATTTCAAACATATCTCAATATAGTGCCTTTCAAAGTCCAAGATAGGACCAAATCCTTTGAATTTTTTTGACTGGTATCGGTGGTTACAAAGAGACCTTTTTAACATTTGTGAGCCACCACATACAGCCTGTTGGCTAACCCAAGACTCCTCTAGGCCAGTGGCATTTGTATTTATTGACTGTGAGTGCACAACTTCAAGCTACTGGTCCCAGTTGTCTACTTACCACTGGTCCACCATGAAAGCCCAACTGAGACCAATAGAAATTAAGAACTCTTGACGTTTAACCCACGTTTCTTAAAACTAAAACCTATGAATTGGACCAAGACCTAGTCTTATTTCTCAAAATATTCCCTCAAGGAGATGATACGTTAAGTGAAAGGTTTATATTGAGACATGTAATGAGTCTTTCCAGTTTCAACCTCTGACGATTGTCACACTGACACCACATGGGCATGTCGATAGATACCAAGGTGTTTCATCACTCTTGACAGCCCTTGAGTGACACTTGGGGCTGAAATTTCATACAAAATGATTGGTCCATTCAATACTAATTGAGGTGTTCCTGTGAACCAAATTGCAGAAGAGTTTCTAGACTGGTATAAAACAGCATGCAAACCGGCCTGTGGATTTTGGAACAGGACCATGCCATAAGGTTATTAGTTTCAGGTTGTTACAAAAACTATTTGGCAAAAATATATTCATCTGCTGAGAAGGCCCAGTACTAATTAATACCATTAACCATAATAGTATTAATTAACTAGTACCAATTAATACCATTACCACTGTTGGTAGTGAATTAGGCGGCAGTGCTGATTTTAGTACGACGGTTACCCTCCAGAGCAGGTTTTGGTGGCAGGAAGTATTTCCCCCTTCTGGCAAGTTGTCAGATAAATGTGTAAACACAAGAGCTTTTTTGTTGTTTTTGAAATTTTATTTTACAGATCAGAGGGACATCTTAGTGCTCACCAAGCTAATTAATGCAACTTCATCGAGGTTCAAAGAGGACAAGGGGACCTATTGTGGAAATAGAAATATGTTCAACTTTTTCCTGAAAGCCAGATGGTCCACAAGGTATCTCCGTTATGATGGATGAACGTTCCATGCCTTTGTAGATCGTGGCAAGAATGCTCTTCATACTACTGTAGGTTTCTTAAATTTTGGGAGTTTGCCCTATTCTTGGTATGTCAATAATAGGGTCATAGTCAGATGATAGAATATCACATTCTTCCACAGAAAGGTTGTTTTTTCTGTTTGGCCCTATATGAAGTACGCAGTCCATAGGATCCTGTGTTTGGGAACAGAGAAGTGTGCTCAGCACCACAGCTACGTGGAGGTGCTCCATGTTAGGTGGTAGGAAGCATGCTAAAGCATTCTGGAGTTCTTCAGAAGATAACAGGGTCCCCCTAAGGAAGAGCCATTGGAATAACCCGGTCTTGAGAGAACCAGGGTCTTTTATGGTGAAAGTTCAGCAATGGGAAACTCTTCACCTAGAGAGGAAAGAGTCCCCTTTTCACTACAATTGTAACTTTCTGATCCAGCGGAGTTTACCAGCTCTACACATTCATACACACAACACTCATTTGGGCCCATATACATTCATACACACAATGAGCTGGCAAATATCCAGTGGTCATCAATTTTATTTTACCCTAGGAAACCTTTACACCAGTATTCTTACCGTTCCTGTCTCCTGAGTAAATAGACATTCGATAAGATCTAGTAGTAGATTAGAATAGGGAGGAAAGACAATAATGTATTTAACTTTATTTTAAAGAACCACAGACTCAGAGGGAGTTTTAAAAGTTTATCTGAATTAATAATTTTGTGAGTCAAATCAAAATACATATGAATATACCAGAAATCTCCATCAGGAAAATAGTACAGTTAGCTTATAATCAGTTTGCATTAATAAATTCTTGCAATGACAGCACCTGAGGAGAGAAAGGACAGAGAGAAAGTACGGAGCAATTACCCTATAGATATATTTACCTAGAATGGTGTGAGGACCCCGACATCATAGAGTCAAGAACTCGGGACAGGTTTGTGACAGGAAAAGGTGACCTCTTCTAGTGCAACGCCAGCGTTACACCCCTCTCTGGTGCTACTCTCTGCGGCTCGGGCACGTCCGGACCCCTTCCTAGATGTGCCTCCTCGGTTGTTCTGCGAATTTTCCCTAGTGTTGGATTCTTCAGTCAGATTGCAGCAAAATCGGGCAACATCTTAGCATAGCATCAGCATCTCAGCATCAACTGCGTCTAACTATCTAGAACTTACCTCTGTTATACCAATTCAAATGTATGATCCACCCCCAAATGTTTCAATTCCATGTTCACCCGCAGTTTTGATTGGGCCAAACAGTGGGGTGAGGACATCACACCATACCAAGTGCAATACTTTTTACTGTCTATTGTCTAATTCCCCGCCCCTTTAAATTTAATACCCACAAGCTTTATTCCCACAGATATTTCATATGTGGATCGGTAAGTCTAATTTACAATGTTGCTTCTCCTTCCTCTTGTAGGGTCAAAAAGTTGGGTTCCCATGTCCTTGCTGGGCTTGAGTTTGACAGTCAGTCAATATCAGTTCATTTGTTCAGAGCAAGTAGATATTCTGCGCATTTGTAGAAGTCACATGGAAACAGAGACGCGGTCCCCCTCCAAGGCCCAAATGGGAACTATCAATAAAGTAAAAGAAGAACTCGTTAGAATACAAACTTAAATGAATTCACAGTATACCACTTACTGCTACTCTAACCCCATTTACTTAATAAATCTTTTGCATTAATAGCTTAGTAGAACTTGTATGGGTTAGTTTTAGCTCGGCATATGCGTTAGCGCATTACTTTAAGCGGCCATTTTAGAAGCTATTGCGCAGCTGCAAAGTTTTCCCCCCAAGCGACAGGAAACGTCATACTACGCAGATGTAGTAGACGCATGCCTAGAAGAATTCCCGCGCTTTCGGCGGCCATTTTAGGATACTTGGGTTGCCTATTAGGACAGCACATAGAAAAGCTTCCCCTAGATAAGATTATGTAAAATGTGGTGCACTGTTAGTATTTACGGACAGGTTGATTATAGTGTTGCAGGTTAATCGAGAGGATTGCATACGAGCAAGTTTCTTTTGATGCGAAACCTTGCTCCATCAATCCCCTCTCTGATGGCATTTTATGCCATTGCTAAATTCTATTAAACCAGATGCCAACTTTAGCATTCTACCATTTCGATGTCTTCAAATCTTTTATTCTTTCCCTTATCTTTCTTAAATTGTGATCCTTTCATTCTTTTATAGATATTTCCCTTCAATTCTTCAAGTCGTATTTCTTATAATTTTCTTTTCCTACCTTTCTCATTCACTTCGTACTTCTTTCTTTTCCCACTGCATTTGCAACAACACATAATCATCAGAACTAGCAAAGTTATGCCCATAATTGGCAATAATATTTGACCTAAGATACATTTACCTATATTAGAAAACCAACTACTTATGATGGAAATGCTATTTGTTATTTTCTTTCATACAGTGTCAACCTCTAGTGGTTTCAGTTCTTCTTCCAAATGTGTGATATTTTTAATATATCTTCCAATTTCTACACTTTTGTCAGGTATATATGTGCAACAATGTTGCGCTTTCAGCATTTTACAGACTCCACACTCTTTTGCCAATAAGATATCAAGGGCAAGTCGATTTTGCAAATCCATAGATCTAACAGCAACTAATTCTGTATTAATCAGTAGAAATCCTCCAGCAGTGTCAGTAGATAACCAATCAACTACTGTTGGCAATTGACATATTTTTCGAGAATTTAGAAGAACCCCCACTAAAGGTATCAATGCACCAAATATATCCCCTACTATTTCCGAAAAACCAGCTCTTTTATATCTTGTTAGTCCACTACTGTCGTTATTGCTTCCAGTGATTCTTTTAACATGATAGACTTTAGGGAATACTATTCCGAAATAGCAACTACCATACCAGTGATCAGGTAACCTAAAATAGGCTTTGTTTCCACAAATATAATACATTCCAGGAAATACTGGATCAGTTCCTCCTTTTAGTCCCCAACCCCTAATTACTAAAACGTTATGTTCACATTCACTGGAACCAATAAATACATTGTTATATTCTGTTTTAAGTCTATGGAGACAGATTTTCCCTTACTTTTCAAAGTCCAGGGACATAGCAGCATGAGTCTTGCCAGTTACTAAAAGGTCCTTCCTTTCAGCCCATTTAGGTATCTGAGGTTTTGGTTCAGAAGCTCTTCTTTGGAAATTCTGTCTCCGGTTTTCTACTAAATTCAAAAATATCTTTTCTTCTTCGTGCAATTTACAAGTTAAGTTGCGTTTATGTGCATCAGCTATATTTATTGTCTTCGTTGTTAGAAAATATTCACCCATGAATTGTGAGTCTCTAGTACTAAGGACAGGGTTCATGCTCTTTCGCATGGGAACTTCTGAAAATATACATCTACATTTGAATAATAATTGTCACTGAGTAAGGATATTTGACACCTGTGATCCTCAGGAGCGAAGCCAGGTCTCACCTTCCCCGAGGATACTGTAGGTTTCCCAGGAGAAGATACCAGGGAACCTATTGATAACCCCAGGGAGCGATGAGTAATTTGGAACTTCCACGAGTTTTGATACCAGAGGACTCAAGGGGCGAGGAATCAGCTAGACGATACTGTAAGACAAAAAGGACAAAAAGGACATTCAACATTAATACCCTCAATTAATGTATGTACCTAAGATGACGTGCTATGGCGTGTTATCCCCATCATTGAAATTGTGCATGGTCTCAACTCACCTTAGATGATAACCAACAAAGGCCTCTTAATAAGCTTAAGGCAATCTGGTCTCGCTGTTAGTATCTCGTCGTGTTCACAAGACTTGTGGGAGTTCTAGTTTAGTAGGTCGAAGTTCCTTAAAGCAGATGAATAGTGATCGAAGATTTGGCAGTCTTGAATAGTGATTGATAAAGTTTTCGACAGTCTTGAATATTTACTTTTCAGTGGAGACACTATATCGCATTTGTGTACAAGTTGCCTTAATACAATGTTAGTTCACCTGAGACCCAGGAGTTAGTTCAGATGCGGTAGAAAAAGGGTGTGATAAAGATGTCGAAATCTAACCTCAATTTCATTAAAAAAAAAAGAAAAATTTGCTCCATTCAGAGAATAAGTGCAGAGGAATCTTCAGAGCGCTAAACGTTCTTTTATGAGACGTCCTTGTAGATATTGTGAGGCAGAGCGTCTGTTATGGCGTGCACAGAATCGCCGTGGACGGCGCGCTGGAGAAAAACACCTCTGCTGGCGTTAAGTTGAACGCCGAAAGGACGTGCACCAGAATGCTGACTGAGGCGTACGGGGATCACCTCAGCCGAGTTGAAGCAAAGCGCAGCAATGTCGAGCCAAGGAACGCCGTGAGTGACGTGCAAGGGAACACCTTAGTCGGGTTGTAGCAGGGCGTCGTACTATTGCGCAGAGAAACGCTGGGATTGGCGTGCAGATAAACACCGTTGATTGTAATCAGGAAAAAGTTCCAAGTTGTGCCAGGAAACGCCGCGGAAGGCGAGCGTCAGTCGAAGAGTAGAACCAGAGCTAGAATAATTGCCGTAGCAACCGGGATCGGCAGGGATTCCAAAACAAATTGGAGAAGCCAAGCAAGGAATAAGAGGGGCGGTTCTTATTTCAAAGGACACAAGAATTCTGATTTGTTTATCCGATATCACGTGACTAAGTTCCTGAGCAATTGGATTCGTTGCTAAGGTATGTAGAGACCACACACAATTACCCTCCCATCCTAGTGCATTATGGTACTAGTAGTGAAAACGGGTGGGGGAAGTATGGTCGTTCTAGGTGCGGGACGTTCTAGGTGCGGGACGGTTTGCGGGTAACAGTTCTCCCCCTTAAAGGTAGTCTCCCCGGGCGTGGTTTGTTAGGGTGCAAGGCATGAAATCTGCGTACTAATGTAGGAGCATGTACGTGTTCTGCTAATACCCATGACCGCTCATCTGAATTGTACCCCACCCAATCTACCAAATATTGTAGTTTCCCTTGTTGTCTTCGGGAATCAATTATTCTTTCAACCTCATATTCCAGTTCGCCTTCCACTAATATGGGAGGTGGGGGTGGTTCAGGGCAGAGCGGTTTGACATATGGCTTCAGTAAAGAGATGTGGAACACTGGATGTATTTGCATTTCCTGGGGTAACTCGAGTTTCATCACTACAGGAGAAATAACCTTTCTAATCTGGTAGGGTCCTATGTATCGAGGCTGTAATTTTCTGGTTCCGGCTAACTGGAGATTCTTGGTTGCTAACCATACCTGATCTCCTATGTTATACTTAGGGCCTTCTTGTCTATGTTTGTCTGCTTGTCTTTTCATCTGTAGTTTAGTTTTTTGTAATTCCTCCTTTGCCTGGTTACATATTGTCAGTAGATTTGTGTGATGTTCAGTAACTGCAGAGATTTCGGATAGGGATGTTGGGAGGTTCAGGGGTAGACATTTGGGGTGATAACCATGAGAGAAGAAGAAAGGTGATATCTTGGTAGCCGAGTGCATGGAATTGTTATAAGCAAATTCTGCTAGGGCTAAGGCCTGAACCCAATCACTCGAGAGGGTACTTAGCAAACATCTTAGATATTGTTCTAATGTTTGGTTTGTTCTCTCGGTTTGACCATCTGTATGAGGATGATATGCAGTGGATAAACGATGGTCTATGTGTAAAGCGTGGCATAACCCTTGCCAGAACCTAGAAACAAATTGAGGTTCTCTATCGGACACAATGATAGAAGGTAAACCGTGTAACCGGACTATTTGTTCTATAAAAATGTCCGCTAACTCTCTAGCCTTGGGTATCTGTTGTAGAGGAATAAAATGAGCCATTTTTGAGAGCATGTCTACCACAACAAGGATTGTTGTGTATCCCCTAGAGTTGGGTAGATCTGTAATAAAGTCAAGACTAATGGAGTGCCAAGGGGTTGGTGGGATGGGTAATGGTTGGAGGAGTCCCGCAGGAACGCTGTGCGATGATTTCTGCCGAGCACGTGTGGGGCAAGCTTCCACAAACGAGAAAACGTCCTGACTCATACCTCTCCACCAAAACCATCTTTTGCATAAGTCAAGAGTCTTTTCTTTTCCCGGATGTGCTGCTAAAGGACGAGAATGGCACCATTGAAGTAGGGTCTTGCGAATGTCTTCAGAAGGCACATATATACAGTTGTCATGAAAATAGATTCCGTTCTCTATCTTATTTAGGGGATCGGCCAACCATTCTTCGGGAGATAGAGAGGAATAGGCAACTGAGAGCTGTGTTAGAACCGAGTCAGGGACCTCCTGATTCTTGTCACCTATGGCGACCATCTTCCTGTCAGGAATGATGGGTACGGGATTCTCAATATATTGTTTGGACTCAATACCTATTCGTGATAAGGCATCCGCCTTGCCATGTTTGTTTCCAGGACGGAAAGAGATGACAAAATTGTATTCACTAAAGAAGGACACCCATCGCATTTATCTTGGTGTAAGTGCTCTGGCTGATCTAAAGAATTGTAGGTTTCGGTGATCGGAGTAGATTGTGATAACATGAGGTGAACCAAGGAGATAATGGCGCCATTCCTGGAAGGCTAGTTTAATGGCTAAAAGCTCACGTTCGCCTATTGTGTAATTTTGTTCAGCAGGTAGTAAGGTTTTGGAGAAATAAGCGATGGGATGCAATGTTCCTGACTTGGTGTCTCTTTGCAAGAGTATTGCTCCCACCGCGTATTGTGAGGCATCAGCTTCCAGGAAATATGGTTGAGTTTCATCAGCATGACGTATTATGGGTGCCGAGGTGAATCTGTTCTTTAGCTCTTCAAAGGACTTTTCTGCTTTCTCGTCCCATAAGAAGGGGATTCCTTTCTTTAAGAGTTTTGTGATAGGTTGCACTAGATCAGAGAAATGATCTATAAAACGCCTATAGAAGTTTGCAAACCCAAGGAAGGATTGCACTTCTTTCACGTTCTGAGGACTTGTCCACTTGAGTATGGCTGATATCTTAGCAGGGTCCATTTGTAAGCCTTCAGCCGATATCACAAAACCTAAAAAGTCGACCTTATTCGCATGAAAAAGACATTTGTCTAATTTGGCGAATAGACTATTGTCTTGTAGGCATTGAAGGACTTTTCTCACATGAGATATATGCTCTTGCAAGTTCTGGGAGTAAATAAGAATATCATCGATGTATACGATCACAAATACATCGAGATACTCCCTCAATACTTCATTAATGAAGAATTGAAAGGCCACTGGGGCGTTACATAATCCGAAGGGCATTACACAGTACTTGTGTAAGCCGAACTTGGTGCGGAAAGCCGTCTTCCACTCATCTCCCTCTCGTACGCAAATCAAATGATAGGCTCCACGAAGGTCCAGTTTGGTGAATATTTTGGCCTTGCGTACTTGATCCAAGAGGGTGGAGATGAGTGGAAGAGGGTATCTGTTTTTGATCGTCACCTTGTTTAAGGCGCGATAATCCAAACAAGCTCTTAACCCGCCTTCCTGTTTGGGTATGAAAAAGATGGGCGAGGACACTGGTGAAGTTGATTGCCGGATAAATCCTTTCTGAAGCATATTATTGAGATATTCCTGTAAGTATTTAGTTTCAGGTTCGGTAAGTGCATAGATTCTACTGAGCGGTAATTGTGCCCCAGGAACTAGATCTATGCGGCAATCAAACGATCTCTGCGGGGGTAGTTTTACAGCCTTACTTTCATCAAATACATTAACAAAGTCCTGGTATTCCAAGGGAAGAGTTGATGGATAAGTAGATCCAGCACAATACAATGGAACATGCATATGTATTGTATCGTTGTAACAATGTTCAATACAATACGAAGAGTTCAGCGTGAGTGTTCGGTTTTCCCAATTTATAGTGGGGTTATGTTGCTGCAACCATGGTATTCCCACAATCGCTCCAAAAGGAGGAGTGTCTATTAGATCAAACATTATTTTTTCAGTATGACCGTTATCACAAGTCATAATTAGCTCGGGGGTATGATATGTCACTAATCCTGAGGACAGATCTGATCCATCAACGGCTCTTACTTTCTCGGGTTGGGTTTTCGAAGAAACTCGATTCCACAGGATTTGGCTAGAGCTATGTCGAGGAAATTGCCTGTGGCTCCAGAATCTACCATGACAGATAAAGATTTCCTATGTTGTGGAGATAGAATGAGTACCACAGAAATGGTTAGATGTCTGGATATCATGGAGTAGATATTTGCCACAAGGGGTGAGACCTGCTGAATTGGTGGACTTGGAAGAACGGTCTCATTACCTTCCAAGTCTAGGCGTTTTCCGAGTGTGCTACTGAGATAGTCTTATTCAAAGAAGGCTTCTTAGCCGAATGGGGTTTAATAGGACACAATTGTGCAAAATGTCCTTCCTTCCCACAGTAGAGGCATAGATTCAACTTCCTTCTTTTATCTTTTTCTTCTTGAGTTAGCGGACCCCTAATCCCTCCAATTTGCATCGGTTCACTAGTGTCCTTCACTTCCTTCTGGTCTGTTTTGAGAATCTGGAATCGTGGATAATCTACCTTGACCTTTCCTCCTTTTCTTTCGTGCAATCTATGCTCTAGTTTCACCAAGAGATCTATAAAAGAGGCGCAGTCTTCCGGGGGGTCGACAATTTGGGATAATACATCTTTTAATTCATCTCTCAAACCTCTATAGAACAATGAGGTTCTCTTTGCCTCAGGCCATTGTGTCTCAGTGATAAGTCTATTAAATGTTGTTATATATGTTAACAGATCTTTAGAGCCTTGTTTCAACCCAAGGAGTTCGTTATCACTGGCTTGCATATAGGAATGCCTGGCAAAGAGGCGTTTCATGCTATCTTTAAATTGAGATAAATTATACAAGATAGGATCGTCATTTTCTACTAGGGTCACAGCCCATAATGCAGCATTCCCAGACATATAGGATATTATGAACGCAACTTTTGCGGCGTCATCAGGGAATGCTGCTGCTTTACTAAGAAATTGTAAATGACATTGATTCATAAAGACAGCGAACTTATTGCTATCACCGTTGAATCTCTCAGGCATGGCTAACGGTGTTTGAGGTGTTGTGACTACAGTGACATTCACAGGGGGTCCACTGTAGATGTGTTTGGAAGGGACGGAACCTGGAAACGCGCAGGCTGAATGTAGGGTTTTTTATATGGGTTACCACTGTCCGAGACTAGGGGTTTTTGACTACGTAAGACATCTATTTCCATTCTTAGTCTTTGATTGTCTGATTTTACCTCTCTAAGTTCGGTTTGTAAGGCGACTAATGCATTAGCTAGATCAGTCATGGATAATTCAGGAGCAGCTGCTCCAGCTGCCAGGGTCTCTTTATCCATGCTTCGCTCGGGGGATTATATTAAACGTGGGCTTGGCTTTCTGTCACTGAGTAAGGATATTTGACACCTGTGATCCTCAGGAGCGAAGCCAGGTCTCACCTTCCCCGAGGATACCGTAGGTTTCCCAGGAGAAGATACCAGGGAACCTATTGATAACCCCAGGGAGCGATGAGTAATTTGGAACTTCCACGAGTTTTGATACCAGAGGACTCAAGGGGCGAGGAATCAGCTAGACGATACTGTAAGACAAAAAGGACAAAAAGGACATTCAACATTAATACCCTCAATTAATGTATGTACCTAAGATGACGTGCTATGGCGTGTTATCCCCATCATTGAAATTGTGCATGGTCTCAACTCACCTTAGATGATAACCAACAAAGGCCTCTTAATAAGCTTAAGGCAATCTGGTCTCGCTGTTAGTATCTCGTCGTGTTCACAAGACTTGTGGGAGTTCTAGTTTAGTAGGTGGAAGTTCCTTAAAGCAGATGAATAGTGATCGATAAAGATTTGGCAGTCTTGAATAGTGATTGATAAAGTTTTCGACAGTCTTGAATATTTACTTTTCAGTGGAGACACTATATCGCATTCGTGTACAAGTTGCCTTAATACAATGTTAGTTCACCTGAGACCCAGGAGTTAGTTCAGATGCGGTAGAAAAAGGGCGTGATAAAGATGTCAAAATCCAACCTCAATTTCATTAAAAAAAAAAAATAAATGTTGCTCCATTCAGAGAATAAGTGCAGAGGAATCTTCAGAGCGCTAAACGTTCTTTTATGAGACGTCCTTGTAGATATTGTGAGGCAGAGCGTCTGTTATGGCGTGCACAGAATCGCCGTGGACGGCGCGCTGGAGAAAAACACCTCTGCTGGCGTGAAGTTGAACGCCGAAAGGACGTGCACCAGAATGCTGACTGAGGCGTACGGGGATCACCTCAGCCGAGTTGAAGCAAAGCGCAGCAATGTCGAGCCAAGGAACGCCGTGAGTGACGTGCAAGGGAACACCTTAGTCGGGTTGTAGCAGGGCGTCGTATTATTGCGCAGAGAAACGCTGGGATTGGCGTGCAGATAAACACCGTTGATTGTAAGCAGGAAAAAGTTCCAAGTTGTGCCAGGAAACGCCGCGGAAGGCGAGCGTCAGTCCAAGAGTAGAACCAGAGCTAGAATAATTGCCGTAGCAACCGGGATCGGCAGGGATTCCAAAACAAATTGGAGAAGCCAAGCAAGGAAGAAGAGGGGCGGTTCTTATTTCAAAGGACACAAGAATTCTGATTTGTTTATCCGATATCACGTGACTAAGTTCCTGAGCAATTGGATTCGTTGCTAAGGTATGTAGAGACCACACACAATTACCCTCCCATCCTAGTGCATTATGGTACTAGTAGTGAAAACGGGTGGGGGAAGTATGGTCGTTCTAGGTGCGGGACGGTTTGCGGGTAACAATAATACTGCACCTTTCTAGTTCTATAGAATAAACTAGGTAGTACACTACATGAAATACCATAAGTCAATGGTAAATGATAAGTTACTCCTTCAGCTACTGAGCTTTGCAATTTCATGCAAACATAGCAATCACTAACTTCCATAGTTTCTACATAATGCACTAAGAGATTTGCAGATACATTTAAATCAGTTTCATTCTTATCTACAGTGTGGTGTAAATGTAGCTCTTCTGGTGTTTCTAAGTCTACTCTTCTCCTTTAAGGTTTGCAACTTGTGTGTGTGTGTTAGTACTATTTTGTTTGTAATTAATCATCAGATAGGGAATAGCTATTGCTAATACCACCCATATTCTGAGGACTAATATTAAACTACATATACAGATCCTACAACACTTCTTTATACAGCTTTGTTTTGGTTTTCCAGCAACATTATTATCAGACCTCTTGGGCAAGAAGATTATATCTTCTTAACTTCAGAACCTTGTATGAGATAACACCTTAGGTGCCTTCTCTCTTTCAGGTCGGTATCACTTCTTCTTTGATTTGCTCAATATTCAGTTCTTCATCACTTTCTTCATTTAAGTCGAGATTTTCAAAGTCTTCAAGAATAACATATGTCCATTCAGGACCCTTGAACTTGTTATTCAGTGTCTTCAATCTTTGACTCCTTCGCTTTGATATTACTCTGGAAGGTTCAGGTTCTTCATTGATTGTCTCAAGTCGATATCTCAGTCTCTTGATAATTCTTGGCCAATTATCACCTTTTCGACTTTTCTTAAATTTCACTGCACTGCCAGGTTCTTCTAGACTCCTTTTATTTTCTTTAGACTTTGGCACCCCTTGATCAGCTTCGTCTTCAGATTTCCTCACTATCTGACCTTGTCCAGGGCTTATTATTTCAGCCTGTCCTGGCTGGATGGGTTCATCTACCTTAATCTGACCCTGTTCAGGATTAGTGATGTCTGGTTTTACTTCGGTATCACAAACCTACGTTTCTATGCCTATCTGGTCCTGTTCAGGTCTTTTGACCTCTTTACCTTCTTCTGCCTGCACGTTTTCTCTAAGTCCTAACAGTCCCTCCTCAGACGCTGGAACAGTGCTTTGAGTTTCTTCTGTCTGAGTATGTTGTTCTCTCCTTATCTGTTCCTGCTCAGGCTCCCTAACAATCGTGTCCCTACTTTCCTGAGCAACTTCTTCTATACCTGTCTGATCCTCACTCTCCTCCTGTCTATCTAACTGTGTTTGACTTCTAGTTCTTATAAGTACATCAGGTATGTCCACCACTGGGATCCAGTCATCCTGATAAGTGCTCGGTTGATCTTGGGCAGCTACTTCAGGCTCTTCTATAGGAAGTTCTTCAGCTGCACAACCTTCAGCACCACCGATTTCTGGTTTCAATTGTGACTCTTGTTCTTCAGGAGCTGGCACCCTTTTGGTATGGCTTGCATGAGTCCAATTGGGCAACCCTTCACATTTTACAGCTGTCGAGGTAGTCAGAATAACTTGATGCGGTTTATCCCACCTTGGTGCTGGGCACGATTCTCAAGTGTGATTCTTCACAACTACCCAATCACCGGGATTCAGATCGTGTGAGTGGCTCAGCTGTCTGTTGAAAGCGTCTTCCCCAACCTGATGAGAGATAGAACGCACTCTGTCAGCCAACTCTTTGCACTACTCCAAAACGAAGTCATCAGTTATATTCAACAGCTTGTGTCCTGGCACACATGCTTGTCTCATTGCTCTTCCCATGAGTATTTCATGGGGACTCAATCCGGTATTTCTGTCTGGAATACTTCTGAGTCCCATCAGAACAAGAGGCAAAGCATCAGGCCATTCCAGTGGGGTGGATGCACACACCTTTCTGAGTCTTGACTTGATTGTGCCATTCAATTGTTCTACCACTCCAGAAGCCTCTGGACGGTAAGCGCAGTGCAATTTCTGTTCGACTTTGAATGCTTCACAGATTAGTCGAATTATTTCATTATAAAAATGTGACCCTCTTTCTGATTCAATCGTTACTGGAAAACCAAATCTAGGAATGAGTTCTCTTAATAAAAGTTTGGCCACTGTCAAGCTGTCATTTCTTCGGGATGGGTATGCTTCCACCCACTTTGAAAATAAACAAACCTTGACAAGTATATATTTAAAACCTCGACAAGCAGGCAGTTGAATGAAATCTAACTGGAGTCTCACAAAAGGTCCCTCTGCTTTTCCAATCTTTCCCATGCAGACCACAGTTTTCCTGCCAGGGTTCATTTGTTGACATATTAAACATCTCTGGCAAAGGCTCTCTGCTACATTCCTGAACTTTGTGTTAAACAAATCTTGTTTAAAGAGTCGAATCATTGCATCCCTGCCCACATGTGTGTCTCCATGGTACATTCTAGCCATTGGCGCAAGCATGCTGTCTGGCATGACTGGTCTGCCATCATAACAAACCCACACACCATCTTCTACCCTTCTTCGACATCCTATTTTCACCCACTCTTCCCTTTCTTTCATGTCTACTGCATCATGCAGACCTTTCACCTCCTCCCAGGTCCCCACTCCTGCAAGTAGCATAAGTTGGCAGCTGATTCCACAAGTTTCGATTTTCTGGTTTAAGGCAATCTTATGCCTTGCACAATGTTGGGCAACCTGGTCAGCATATCGGGTATCTGCTGTCACATAGTCATTTCCCGATTGGTGAGCAGCACACTTAACCACGGCTACCTCTTTTGGTAATTGAATTGCCTCCAGTAATTCTTTCACAAAAATTCAATTTTTAATAGGAGTCCCTGAAGAACTCAGGAAATCCGTCTGCATCCACAGTTAGCCAAAATCATGCACATCCCCATAACCATGTTGACTGTCAGTAAATATGGTTACTCTCCACTTTTTCCCAATTTTGCATGCTTTAATTAAAGCTATTAATTCAGCGACTTGTGCAGATTTGACCTCTGGTAAACAGGATGCTTCGACTATTCCAGTTAATGTATATACAGCGTAATCAGCACCTAATCCTGATGCCATTCAATTATTCTACCACTCCAGAAGCCTCTGGGCGGTAAGCGCAGTGCAATTTCTGTTCGACTTTGAATGCTTCACAGATTAGTCGAATTATTTCATTATTAAAATGTGACCCTCTTTCTGTTTCAATCGTTACTGGAAAAACATATCTAGGAATGAGTTCTCTTAATAAAAGTTTGGCCACTGCCAAGCTGTCATTTCTTCGGGTTGGGTATGCTTCCACCCACTTTGAAAATAAATAAACCATGACAAGTATATATTTAAAGCCTCGACAAGCAGGCAGTTGAATGAAATCTAACTGGAGTCTCACAAAAGGTCCCTCTGCTTTTCCAATCTTTCCCATGCAGACCACAGTTTTCCTGTCAGGGTTCATTTGTTGACATATTAAACATCTCTGGCAAAGACTCTCTGCTACATTCCTGAACTTTGTGTTAAACCAATCTTGTTTAAAGAGTCGAATCATTGCATCCCTGCCCACATGTGTGTCTCCATGGTACATTCTAGCCATTGGCGCAAGCATGCTGTCTGGCATGACTGGTCTGCCATCATAACAAACCCACACACCATCTTCTGCCCTTCTTCGACATCCTATTTTCACCCACTCTTCCCTTTCTTTCATGTCTACTGCATCATGCAGACCTTTCACCTCCTCCCAGGTCCCCACTCCTGCAAGTAGCATAAGTTGGCAGCTGATTCCACAAGTTTCGATTTTCTGGTTTAAGGCAATCTTATGCCTTGCACAATGTTGGGCAACCTGGTCAGCATATCGGGTACCTGCTGTCACATAGTCATTTCCCGATTGGTGAGCAGCACACTTAACCACGGCTACCTCTTTTGATAATTGAATTGCCTCCAGTAATTCTTTCACAAAAATTCAATTTTTAATAGGAGTCCCTGAAGAAGTCAGGAAATCCCTCTGCATCCACAGTTAGCCAAAATCATGCACAACCCCATAACCATGTTGACTGTCAGTAAATATGGTTACTCTCCACTTTTTCCCAATTTTGCATGCTTTAATTAAAGCTATTAATTCAGCGACTTGTGCAGATTTGACCTCTGGTAAACAGGATGCTTCGACTATTCCAGTTAATGTACATAAAGCGTAATCAGCACTTAATCCTCCCTTCTCATGTCTCATACAGGTGCCGTCTACAAACAGCTCATGTTCTGCGTTTTTCAAAGGTTCCTCTTGTATGTCAGGACGTGGTTTGGTGATAAGTTCAGTCACGTCAATACATTCATCCTCAACCTCATCTCTCACTTCTGCATAAGGATCAGGTAGTAAGGTAGCTGGATTAAGAATAGTACACCTCACTGTTGTCACATTTTCAGCTCCTAGTATTATTCTTTCATATTTTGTCAGCATACTGGGAGTTAGGTACTGTATTCAGGTCCTGGTCAGTAAAATCACCACAGCATGAGGAACATACACCTTGACAGGGTGTCCCATCACAATTGACTCACTCAGTTCTATGCTTACGCAAGTTGCAGCCACAGCTTTCAGGCAACCTGGTAATGCACAGGCCACAGGATCCAATGTAGCAGAAAAATATGCCACTGGCCTTCTCATTAATCCGTGTCTCTGTGTCAGAACTGAAAGCGCACAATTACCCCGCTCATAGCAGAATAATGCAAATTCTTTTGAATAGTCGGGCATGCCCAAAGCAGGTGCTTCACACAAACACTTGCGCAACTTCCTAAAAGATTCTATACTTTCTTTATCCCATTCTTTAGGATCCTTTGCTCTTTGTCTGGTCATTTGTATCAGAGGTTTGGCTAGTAAAGCAAACCCTACAATCCACTGTCTAGAGTACCCTAGGAACATTCTTATTTCTTTTTGAGTTTGTGGCAACTGCATTTGTCTTATTATTCTGATTCTTTCGGAGGTCACCCTTCTAACTCCTCTTTCTATTTGATGTCCCAAGTATTTAACAGAATTTTTACAAAACTGGAGTTTTTCAGGGGACACTTTATGTCCACCTTTTGCCAAATGATTTAACAATGCAATTGAATCAGTAACACAGTCCTCTTGTGTGTTGGACGCCACCAATAAGTCGTCAATATACTGCACCAGAACTGACTCTCTGGGCAATACAAGAGATTCAAGGCTTCTTTTGAGAATCTGATTAAATATTGAAGGACTTTCTGTGTACCCTTGAGGCACACGATTCCAAACATAAACATGCTCTTCAAATTTAAACAAAAATAAAAACCTGCTATCTGGATGCAATGGAATAGGAAAGAATGCATGACATAAATCGATCACTGTGAACCATTCTGCTTTCCATGGTATCTGATAAAGAACCACAGCTGGATTAGGCACTACTGAGCAGCATGGTACAACAATTTTGTTAATTTTCCTGAGGTCTTGAACCACCCTAATTTAGGTTTCTGAATGCCAATTATGGGTGAGTTACAAGGACTACTCATTATTTCTTCCAAGATACCTTGTTCGACCAGTCTCTCTATCTCTGCTGCAACACCTGCCTTTACTTCTAGACTCGTTTTGTATTGTTGGGTGTTCGGGTAAACAGCGCTTTCTTTCACACTCACTTTTACGGGCTCTACATTTGCCATTAACCCTATTTCTTTTCCAGTAAAATCCCATATTTCTGCATTTACAGTCAGTTTGACTTCTGCGCGTAATTCATTTTGCGTCATCATTGAATATAATTCATTTACTTCTGTTCCCTGTTTAGCTAACATGAACTTGTAAACTCCATCTTCATCTGGGGTGTGTATTGCAACACCATCCGGTGTGCAAAATATAGTGCAATTCATTTTGCACAACAGGTCTCTTCCAAGCAAGTTTACAGGACTTGAGTCGTAGGCCACAAACTTATGCATTTCTTTAAAATTACCAATTCGCACCTCCATGGGTTCTGTGATTGGAGTGCTAATCTGTTTGTTTGAAACACCTACAACTTGAACGTTCTCTCCCGAGAGGGGCAGGTTAGGAATGTCTGCTGTTCTCACAGTAGACCCGGTAGCGCCAGTATCTAAAAAGAAGGTGATATAATTTCCCTTTACTTTCCCCTCTATGTAAGGCCCTGACTGATCTACTGGTAGGGATGCGCCAAGTACGCACTCCCCTTCCTCCCCCTCGGGCACCGTCATTCTTGATCATAATCAATCAGTGGGTTCTGCAAAAGAAACTGAGATGTTACAAAAATTTTCTCACCACTTCCTTCTGGAAATCCGGAGTCCACACTGTACTTGGCTTGACTCACAAAATTTGATTTAGGGACAGGTGGCAATTGACTCTGAAGATCTGTACCCTGTTGCTGATGACTCATTAACACCTCATTCTGCGTCATTCTGTGTCTGTGGATTTTGAATCGGGGCATTATTAACTTGCATGGCTTTACACTCGTTCTTCCAATGCCCCAACTTCCCGCACTCGTGACAGGGAAATTTTTTCTTTGCCTCTATCCGATTTAATCTTCACCTTGGCTTTCCCCCGTTATTGTCACTCTGACCTTGTGCTCTTCCCTGATTTTCTGATTGTTTACATAACTGGAGCTCTTGCTGTTCAGCTAATTTTACTTGAGCCCACATTACTTTTTCTTCTAAAGCTTTTCGTTTGCTATCAATTTCGTCCCCACAATACTTTGCATATTTTAACCCCTTCGCTGCTAGGCCTTTTCCCCCCCTGTGCTAAACCTTTTTTTGGCTATTTGGGGTAGTGCGCGCTTAGGCCCCTGTAACTTTTTGACCACATAAGGTATCCACGCCAAATTTGCGTCCTTTTCTTCCAACAGCATGGAGATTCTAAAGGTACCCAGGGTTTGTGGATTCCCTTGGAGGGATCCCAGAAATTAGCCAAAATACAGCAAAATGTTGTTTTTTTGGGGAAAAATGGGAACAAATTGCTGCAAATGAAAGCGTCTGGGGTTTTCCCTGCAAATGGTATCAAAAAAGGGTTTGTGGGGCTGAAATTGCCATTTTCCCAGCTTTTAGGAAATGACAGACGTTTGTCAGAAAAGCAACATTTTTTTCCCCAATTTTGGCATTTTTCTGGGACATGGCGTAATTTTGCTATTTTTTGTGCTTTCAACCTCCTTCCAGTTAATGGTAGAAATGGGTATGAAAGCAATAATGGATCATAGAAAGCTATACATTTTAGAAATGTAGACAAAATTCTAAATTCAGCAAGGGGTCATTTGTGTTGATCCATCAAGGTTTCTTTATAGAAACTAACAGTTAAATGTAGGAAAAATTGAAAATTAGTTGAAAAAAACTGTTTTTTGTGTAACTTCTTCTAATTATGACAGCTGTTTGAAAGCAATATACCGTTACATCCGCTGGACCTTACTGGTTGTGGGGATATATAGGACCTGTATGTTCACCAAGAACCCGACGACCCAAGAGCCAAAAACTGAGCAGCAATTTGCAATGGCTTTTTATTATGTACCGGGTATATAGCAATTATTGTGGGAAAATGAATACATGGAAAAATAGGTATGAAAGACACCTATGTATTTCTGAAATGGGAACAAAATATAGAGTTTAGAAACAGTAGATATTTGCACATTTACGAAATTGGGAATACTCATACTAGCATGAAAATTCTCGGTCATTTGTCAAAATGACTTCTTTTTTACACAATGTCTCATTTGGAAGGCAGAAATTCATCGAAAGTCAATAGGTAATAACAGTTGCTTTACAAATCTGAATTAACCTAAGTCTCCCGATAAAAATGGTACCTCACTTGTGTGGGTAGGCCCAGTGCCCGCAACAGGAAAAGGCGCAAAACGCAACGTGGACACACCCCAATTTCACATGGAAAAATTACCCTTTTTTGGCAAAGTGCCTAGCTGTAGTTTTTGAACCCTAGCTCTGCCGGCACCTAGGGAAACCTAGCAAACCTATACATTTTTTAAATCTAGACACAAAGGGGAATCCAGGATGGGGTGAGTTGACTGGTTCCCACCAGGTTCTGTTACCCAGAATCCCTTGCAAACCTAAAAAATTGTCAAAAAACCAAATTTTCCTCACATTTCTGTGTTGGAAAGTTCTGGAATCTGTGTGGATCCACACATTTCCACCCACCCCACATTCCCCAAAGTCTTCCGAGAACAATGGTACCTCACTTGTGTGGGTCGGCCTAGTGCCCGCGACAGGAAGCGGCGCAAAAAGCAACATGGACACACCTCAATTTCGCAGTGAAAAATGACCCTTTTTTGGCAAAGTACCTAGCTGTAGTTTTTGAATCCTAGCTCTGCCGGCACTTGGGGAAACCTAGCAAACCTATACATTTTTGAAACCTAGACACCCAGGGGAATCCAGGATGGGGTGACTTGACTGCCTCTCACCGGGTTCTGTTACCCAGAATCCCTTGCAAACCTAAAAAACTGTCCAAAAAAACACATTTTCCCCACATTTCTGTGGTGGAAAGTTCTGGAATCTGCGTGGATCCACAAATTTCCACCCACCTGGCATTCCCCAAAGTCTTCCAAGAAAAATGGTACCTCATTTGTGTGGGTAGGCCTAGTGCCTGCGAGAGGAAACGGCGCAAAACGCAATGTGGTCACACCTCAATTTCGCCGTGAAAAATGACCTTTTTTAGCAAAGTGCCTAGCTGTAGTTTTTGAACTTTAGCTCTGCCGGCACCTAATACTAGACACCCAGGGGAATCCAGGATGGGGTGACTTGACTGCCTCTCACCAGGTTCTGTTACCCAGAATCCCTTCCAAACCTAAAAATTGTCCAAAAAAACACATTTTCCCCACATTTCTGTGGTGGAAAGTTCGGGAATCTGCGTGGATCCACTAATTTCCACCCACCCCACGTTCCCCAAAGTGTTCCGTGAAAAATGGTACCTCACTTTGTGGGTCGGCCTAGTGCCCGCGACAGGAAACAGCGCAAAACGCAACGTGTTCACAGGTCAATTTCACAGTGCAAAATGACCCTTTTTTGGCAAAGTGCCTAGCTGTAGTTTTTTAACTTTAGCTCTGCCGGCACCTAGGGAAACCTAGCAACCCTATACATTTTTTAATACTAGACACCCAGGGGAATCCAGGATGGGGTGACTTGACTGCCTCTCACCAGGTTCTGTTACCCAGAATCCCTTCCAAACCTAAAAATTGTCCAAAAAAACACATTTTCCCCACATTTCTGTGGTGGAAAGTTCGGGAATCTGTGTGGATCCACACATTTCCTCCCACCCAGCGTTCCCCCAGGTCTCCCAATAAAAATGGTACCTCACTTGGGTGGGTGGGTCAAGGACCCGTGACAGGCAAGGGCCCAAAACCTATTGAGGAGACATCACAATTACCTATCGCAAACCAACCTGGTTTTGAAGGGGGGTCCCATGAGTTTTTGGCCCTGGGCTCGGCGGCCATCTAGGGAAACCTACCAAACCCTCACATTTCTGAAAACTAGACACCCGGGGGAGTCCAGCGAGGTATGGCTTGCGTGGGTCCCCCAACATTCTCCTACCCAGAATGCCATTAGAATTGGAATGGCAAATTAGAAAGTTAGCCCTAGAGGAAAAGAAAATAGAAATGGAGCTTGAGTTGAGAATGAGGGAGCTTGATTTAGAGCTCGAGAGGCTTGAGGCCATGAGTGTCTCAGCCCAGCAACAAGAAATGTGTGTAGCTAAGAGATTGAGCTTTGCTGAGTGGGAGGAGGAATCCAGCTCAGATGGTGGCAGCAATATTGAATTTTCTAGTGCTGAGAGAGTAGTGCACACACCCAGAGATGTGGTGCCTGACTTGAAGGAGGGGGTTAATTTACACCAGGCGGTCCAAGGATATGAGGTAGTTTCAGTGGTGCGCAGTGTTCTTGACGTGAATTGGGAAACTGGCACAGGGGTTCATAGTCCTAGTGGTGGGAGGGATTCCCCCATGGTTGAGATTCTGGTGTGTGAGTGTGAAGACCGCCCAGAAGAGTGTGGGTTGTGTGACAGAGACAGTCAGATTCTGTCTTGCCAATCTCAGATGAGTGGTGTGGAATACGTGTGCAAGGCACTGGATGGAGAGGTGAAGGATAGTTTGGTTAACCCTGCTAGGGGGCTGTGTGATCCAATTGTGGGAGAGCATATTGTAAGTCCCTGTTTTCCAGAGCTATGCCAACACCTGTTGGAGAGTGAGTTCTCTGACCCCAGGGAGCTCACATTGGAGGCAGACATTTTGGTGGATTCCAGAGGGTCTGAAGAGGCATTGGGGAGTGATCCCAATAAGAGTGGTTCAGGTATCTTCAAACCCAGTGTGGTGGAAGTGGTTCAGAGTAGCCCAACTAGGTCCTGTAGTAGTGAGAGGGATGTAGGGCCTCACGTCCTGTCTTTAAGGAGAAGGAGTGAGAATGGGTTATGTACCGGTAGTGCCCAACCTCAGTCTCAGAGCCTGGATGGTTCTTTAAGGGAACACCAGGTGGGGAGCTTGGTCTGTCCTGAGGGGCTGCCCGTTATGCAGGATCCCCTAGTGTCTGGTGAACGGGGAGTGTCTGTAAGCAGGCCCCCATCAGTTCTGGGTGCAGAAGTCCAGACTGAGGGGTGAGAGGGGGAAAGAGTCCCCAGTGGAAGAACCAGTGGGTCAGGGGCCAGCCAGAAGGGCTGCGTCACCAGTTAATGACCATGGTGACACCACTTCTGTCCTGGAGGATCTTCGCGCACTGTCAGATGGACAGGGGTCGGGAGATCTGCGCCAGGCAGACTGTCACACGACACATGAGTTATGTGTCACCCTCAGGGGGGACATGCGTGCTCCCTGGGAAGTCCTGGTGCGCCAGGCGAGCGTTCAACCGCATGGGTTGGATCCAAGGGTTGAGAAGCCAGGTTCAGGTGTTGTCTGACCTGGAGGGTGGGACAACTGCAATCAGTGTCCTGACCCATGTTGCTTCTAGGGGTGCCACTCTAGTTGGGAGTGTGCAGTACTCTGGAAGGGGGTGTAGAGGGAGGGAGTCCTTGCCTCTGACCCCGGTGCAGCCTGAGGGTTTAGACCCTAGGTTGGAGAGCCAGGTTCAGGTGTTGTCTGACCTGGAGGGAGGGACATCTGTAATCAGTGTCCCTACCAGTCTGTCTTTTTGGTGTACCACTCCAGGTGGGAGGGTACAGCCATCTGGAAGGGGGTGCAGAGGGAGGGAGTCCCCGCCTCTGACCCCAGTTCAACTGAAGGGTTTAGACCCGAGGTTGGAGGGCCAGGTTCAGGGTGTCCCCCCTGACCTGGACGCCCAGTTGCAGGGTAGAACCCCTGAACTGGTGGGCGAATTGCGCAAGACACCTGCCACAGGTGCCCTGGCAATTCTGGAAGGGGGCACCACTCCAGGTGGGAGGGTACAGAGCCCCAACAAGGAGGAGGAGGACCGGGTGCGGGAAAGCCCACCCCAGTCTCCTGTCCAACCGCCGGGTACAGGCCTGGGGCTGGTGGGTCAGTGCCAGGATGTCATACCTGACCTGACAGGAGGGAGAATGGACAAAGGGCGCCAAGCACCTGGGGCTACTGCCCCCCGCTCCCTGGCGCCACAGAGGTTTGAGAGCCCTGAGAGGGATAAGGCCTGGGTCTCGTCCCTGACTACTGTCAGTGGCCACTGTGGCATTATGCTGTCTGTCTGTTGGGACACACCTGTGAGCAAGTTAAGGTTAGGTGCTGCACAGGTGGTGTCCACAGGTGAGGAGAAGGGTTCCCCATAGGTTAGCTTGGTGGGCCCTGAGAGTATGGACAGAGGGATTCCAATAGGTTCAGATTGGCGTAGAACTGGAGTCTGCCCCTGCAGTTGCGGGCCAGGTCCTTGTTCTATCGCCCAAAGCAGGGAAGCCCATCAAGGTAGTGATTTGGTCTACCCTGCGTTTTGGCTGGAAGGGGGTTGTGTTGGACTTGGAGCCGTCATGAGCACAGCCCCACTATGACTCATGACGGCTCCCGGCGTCGTGAGCACCGAAGGGGTTAAAATCTCATCAATGGGCTTTGACTGCCAGCATAGCATGTGCTGCTTAATCATTTGAGATATATCCAATCTCAGCCCAGACACAAATCGATGCACAAAATGAGTCATGTCTTTATTTTCTAAACTTTCAAACCCACTATACTGTTTGAACACCTGTAAAAGACGTTCGTAGTAGGTGTGTACAGACTCATCCTTTTCTTGAGTTGTTCTGTCTATCTTTACCCAATCGGTTTCTTTCGGAGGAATTTTACTTTTCAGAAAGGTGATTACCTGATAATATTTTTCATTACATCCTCTGATGGGGCTCCTGTTTTTGCGTCTCTTGGATATTCCACAGTAATCTTACATTCTGTCCACAAATCTGCAGGTACTACTATGTCAAACAGACCATCCAGATCCTTCAATAAAACTTTTGAAACTTTCACAAACCTCTCAACTTGTCTGTACCACTCTACTGGTTTTTCTCTCAATTTTGGGAAATCATTCGTAAAAGACAAAATATCCTGTCTAGTCCATGGCACATGTACGTACCCCCCTCCGGGTACTTCTTTCATCGGATATAACCTCTCAGCTTTTCTGTTTCTCTCATGACATATTCGGATGTCGTTCGATTTACCTGTGCTTCTTCCTTTTTCTTTGCCCATCTAACTTTCCATCTTTCAAGATCTCCCCACTTTTGCAACAGAAATAACAATTGCCTGATCTGCAACTTTCTTCCAGACACATTCATGTTTTCCAAATCCTTACCAGAAAATTCTGCTCTATATGGTTTCTGCAACACCTTTGATTTTCCTATGTCAATTCCCATTTCCGATACCAAATTAGTCAGCTTTTCATGGAATGGCTTTGTATTTCGTGTAATGCTTCTACAAATAAACAGTAATTCTTCTTCACTGTATGTGTTTAACCTGTCTAGACCCACATTTGCAGCAACCATTTCTTCCAATTCGACTCTCAATTTAAAAATGTCTAATATCTTTGGCTGTGACTTTGGCTTCTCTATTTCTTGAGACCATCTCTCTATATCTTCTGGGGTTACTATTGTGGCACTTCTAGTTCCTAGTGATGTCTCTACTCTTCCTTTGAACAACTGGGCAAATTTATTTTCGGGGTTTCCATTATTGGCTCCCTTATGGGCAAATCCATCAATGATATTACTGATTCACATTCCCTTGCTTGATCATTTATTATTACCTTTTCTTTTCTAGGTTCTATGCTTGGAGTAGGCATTACAGGAACTTTAGGACAAGTAGATTTTTCTCCATATAATGGAACTACCGGACCTATTGTAACTGGTATGGTCAATGCTTCAGGATGTGCGTTTAGCTGAGCTATCCTCTGAATCAATTCATCTCTATTTTTATTTATTGCTTCCTTTTCTTGCAGTACCCTGTCTGCGGTGTCATGTACTATCTGTGGAACCAAAGGTGTTCCTATCATCGGGGCACCAGGGGTCATTCTATTGAATCCATCATTATAAGGTGGAGGACTTTTTATTAATACGTCCTCTAAATACCCTTCTTCTGTTTCTCCGCTATCTATCATGGTTAAGTGCTTGGTCTTCTCTGTACATTTGCTTCCCATCTGCTCTTCTGATGTTAACACAGGATATAAACCTTCTGCCACCATGGCCTGTCTCCATTGTTTCATTTGACTATCTCTAGTCTCCCGGGGAAATTTTGGGTAATATTTGTTTAGAGTCCTGTTACTTCAATGTCTGTCACGCTCAAAGGCTTCCATTTCCCATTCTTCTAAAGCCTCATATTGAGTCAATCTAGCTTTGGGTACTAACTCATTCATTTGTGTTCTTAAATTGTACAGTATTCTTCCATTAAAACTTCCGTACTCCGGAAATGCTAATATACCATCATCCTTTGTGTATTCTACCCAATTTTCTAACCACACACAAGTATGATAGTCTCTTTCCAACATCATGTATGATGCAAGCGTATTTGGAGGAGGACTGAGAATCCCCTCTCTCTACTCTTAATGGGTTTGTCCTTTTTGAAATAAGTCTTAACTTTTTGCATAAAAGTAATTTTTCTCTTTTCTCCGTACATTGCGTGCTTGTGCTGGTTAAGGTACTGCTCGTAAGCAAACCCTACAAATCTTCTATCTGGTCGAGTCCCTGTTAAGGTTGGATCATACATGCAAATTCCACTATCTATTATTATTCTCGGGATTTCTATTTTGATGATCAATCAAACACTTGCTTTAATTCTAATAATTCTCCAATACCAGCTCGTTTTCTAGACTGCGGACCAATCAGCTTTTACTCTGCTCGCTCGCTCAGCCAATGCTTGCGCGGCTTTCCTGTGACGTCCGTTTCACTCCTTACTACTTAAACCCTCCTTTACAATTTTGCATCAACTACACGCCCGCTGTTCCAACCAATCCCAGCGTGGCTCTCAGTGAAGTCAGTGCAGCACCCGCAACTGACCCCTCCTTCACAAGGTAATGCAAAAACGTATTTTCTCACAAGCTTTTCACACAATTTCATTAATTAACAACGTATAAACATTTGCTATTGTGTCCGACCCACTAATTCAAAGAATAGTAAGATTTCTTTCACTGCGAGTAAAACCCTTCCGCTTACTTTTCACACACTACGAGTAAAATCTTTCCGCTTACTTTTCACACAAGCATCAGTGAACCTGCTACTCCTTCAGTATTACCCTTTCTAGGTGATATAATACCAAAATGACACCAGCGGACTCCTCGCTACCAATTATTCTCATTAACACACAAGAAATTTTCCCTAACTTAGTGCTTCCAGTACTGCGTTTTCAGCACTTTCTCGATCCAGACCAATAACCTCACTGCAGTGTGCATTCACAACCCGCTATTCAATATTCCCGGGAATTTCCAGACAAGGTGAAACAATACATAACGGGTTTTGGTTAAAACATAAATCAATAATTAAAAATTTCAATCACAATCCTCACCTAACTAACTATACTAACCATGCCTCTGCTACCAAGTAAAACTGATCCAGCGGAGTTTACCAGCTCTACACATTCATACACACAACACTCATTTGGGCCCATATACATTCATACACATAATGAGCTGGCAAATATCCACTGGTCATCAATTTTATTTTACCCTAGGAACCCTTTATACCAGTACTCTTACCATTCCTGTCTCCTGAGTAAATGAACGTTCGATAAGATCTAGTAGTAGATTAGAATAGGGAGGAAAGACAATAATGCATTTAACTTTATTTTAAAGAACCACAGACTCAGAGGGAGTTTTAAAAGTTTTTCTGAATTAATAAATGTGGGAGTCAAATCAAAATACATATGAATATACCAGAAGTCTCCTTCAGGAAAATAGTACAGTTAGCTTATAATCAGTTTGCATTAATACATTCTTGCAATGACAGCACCTGAGGAGAGAAAGGACAGAGAGCAAGTACGGAGCAATTACCCTATAGATATATTTACCTAGAATGGTGTGAGGACCCCGACATCAAAGAGTCAAGGACTCGGGGCAGGTTCGTGACAGGTAAAGGTGACCTCTACTAGTGCAACGCCAGCGTTACACCCCTCTCTGGTGCTACTCTCTGCGGCTCGGGCACGTCCGGACCCCTTCCTAGATGTGCCTCCTCGGTTGTTCCGCGAATTTTCCCTAGTGTTGGATTCTTCAGTCAGATTGCAGCAAAATCGGACAGCATCTCAGCATAGCATCAGCATCTCAGCATCAAGTGTGTCTAACTATCTAGAAATTACCTCTGTTATACCAATTCAAATGTATGATCCACCCCCAAATGTTTTAATTCCATGTTCACCCGCAGTTTTCATTGGGCCAAACAGTGGGGTGAGGACATCACACCATACCAAGTGCAGTACTTTTCTTTAGTCTATTGTCTAATTCCCCGGCCCCTTTAATTTTAATACCCGCAAGCTTTATTCCCACAGATATTTCATATGTGGATCGGTAAGTCTAATTTATAATGTTGCTTCTCCTTCCTCTTGTAGGGTCAAAAAGTTGGGTTCCCATGTCCTTGCTGGGCTTGAGTTTGGCAGTGAGTCAATTTCAGTTCATTTCTTCAGAGCAAGTAGATATTCTGCGCATGTGTAGAAGTCACATGGAAACAGAGACGCGGTACCCCTCCAAGGCCGTAATGGGAATTATTAATAAAGTCAAAGAAGAACACGTTAGAATACAAACTTAAATGAATTCACGGTATACCACTTACTTCTACTCTAACCCCATTTACTTAATAAATCTTCTGCATTAATAGCTTAGTAGAACTTGCATGGGTTAGTTTTAGCTCGGCATATGCGATAGTGCATTACTTTAAGCGGCCATTTTAGAAGCTATTGCACAGCTGCAAATTCGACCATTTTAGGACACTCGGGTTTCTTAGTAGGACAGCACATAGAAAAGCTTCCCCTAGATACGATTATGTAAAATGTGGTGCACTGTTAGTACTTATGGACAGTTTGATTATAGTGTTACAGGTGAATCGAGAGGATTGCATATGAGCAAGTTTCTTTTGATGCGAAACCTTGCTCTATCAGTAACTTGTGGTTCTAAAGAGAGATCAGCGTCCATAAGGAAAGAACGTTTCTCCCTTGCATCGGACTAGAGGTGCACAAAGGTCTCTAACTGAAATAATACATGTATCAGTTGTTATACGAATGAACTAATGCCCATATCTGAGTTCAAAGGCACGATATGATCATGTAACATACGATGGAATTAAATGGACAATCATAGAAATACAGCATCAATTGCGAGCCATTTGGCCGATGCCCGGTGGAGCTACCTGAAAGCTATAGAGGAGATGGGCTGTGAACTTCCCCCTCGGCTGTCACCTACCCAGCAGGACTTTGGGCAGACTATCCTTTGTCTCTCTTCTACCTCCTTACCCTTCTCCGCTCCATTTATCTCGTCTTCCATGCTCCTTTAATGTTTCTCTGTTGAGACCTGCCTATTTGGCCGATGCCCGGTGGAGCTACCTGATAGCTAAAGAGGAGATGGGCTGTGAACGTCCCCCTCAGCTGTCACCTACCCAGCCGGTCCGTGGGCAGACTTCGTCTCTCCGTCGTATCTCCCTCCTACCCCTTACCCTACCCCCTTACCCTTCTTTGCTCCATTTACGTCGTCCTCTATGCTCTTTAAACGTTTTTTTTCTTGCAACTGATGTAACCTGTAACTGACGTAATTTTGTAACATTGTGGAACCGCATGTAGAGTGCTCTGATACCTCCGGGTCTAGCCAGCGCAACAGAACCGCTTTGACTACGCAACTGTAATGATTGGATCCATGAATATCTGCTATTCTTGTTCTTCCTGACCGCTGAGACCTGAGCAACATGGCTAATGCCCGGTGGAGCTGCTAGACAGCTAAAGAGGAGATCGGCCCTGGTCTCTCCCCTCGGCCATCACCTACCCAGCTAGACATTGGGCACAGTTCTCTCCGTCTCTCTGCTGTGTCATCTTCCTCCCCCTCCCTCTGACGAATTACTGTAACATTGGATGTAATATGTAACTTGTGATTCTATTGATCCTCATGTAAAGCGCTCTGATATCCTTCGGGATCTGGTTTGCGCTATATAAAACTTTATAAATAAATACATTTTGAGATACAGCGACACTCAGCTAGCCCAAATCCACAGCTCCCTTTTCACAGGTATATCTTTATTTTAAATGGCACGTTTTCCTAACATGCAGTGAAATAATAGGCATCTTTGTACAGCGCATGTTCACCCCAGATAAGACTCTGATGTTTATTATAACCCCCCTGGATTCTACTAACTTCGTCTATCTCGAAAGGTTGAAGGATGGGTGGACTAGTTAGTATTTGGTTCAATGCTCATGGTTTCAAACACAGATTGCTGGTGTGGGCGCATTAACCCACTGAGCCACCTGGCTTTGTGTTTCTTAGGCTGCAGAACGCCTGTTTACTTCGCTATCTTCCTGCACAGGGGAGTCATGAACCCCTACATTGGCAGCTTGAGTGGGGGTGATTGCCACTTGGCAGTTCTGATTAACATTTTTTTTAAAAATGATTTTAGTTGTTGGCTGTTTTGACTTGGATCGGAGACTATTGGTCTCCAAACAGAAGCAAATAAATACCACTTTAAGAGCATAGTATGATGGTCTGTGTGACGGGGCAACACATGGAAGGACAGAACATGGAAGGAAGAGCGGTGAGAGGTGGATGGGTGGATGGATGGGTGGATGGGTGGGATGGATGGATTGTAGGCGGATGGATGGATGAATGGATGGATGGAGATAAGGGATGGATAGATAAAGAAATAATAAAGCATGATGGATGGATGAGAGCGTAAAGGAAGGAAGGAAAGAAGGAGAAATCAGTGGAGAGCAACATGGATGGAAGAATGCATGGAGGAATGAAAGAGAGGAAAAAATAGTGACTGAGAGACAGTAAGAAAGAAAAAAGACTAAAATATTGATGAGAAAAGAAAGGACATTTCAGCATTTCCTCAGGGACAGCAGTCTCCTCAATGATTGCCGATCTCACTGGCCCTGAAAGGCTGCTCATTACAACTTAAGATATGCTTCAAAGTGGGGGTGGGGTGCGCAGGGGAGGAGATCATTTTTGATATGTTTTTCCTTATCGCGTGTGCCTGCATGCAGGTCCGATTGGACCAGATAACATCACGTTCAGTTTTCCATTACGTTTCCGGACGTCTGGGGCCCGTCTAATCGCCACGTGATAAGTGGCAACAAAAGCCAGGGAGCATAGAAACAGATTAACATTGTGCTCTCGTTGCAGTGTAATTCCATCACGAGCCAGACGTTCGAGTTCATTATGATGACACGGCAAAATCAATACAACGAGCGCGTGAGTTATGCGAGGCCGCTCCCTCTCAGAAAATCAGCCTGCGCGAGGCGGCCAAGGAATAATGGGCTTCCATTTAAACCAAGCCCATCAATCTTGAGTGGTCTGGGGGCTATTTGTCAAATGTCATGTCGGCAGATGGTGGGTTCGCGGTAGTTTTAGTCTTGCGTCCATTTTAGACACAGATAGCCAGCGTAAAAGGCTCAACGCAGACCTCAGAAAATCACAACAATAATAGCAAACGGGCATATGTGATGGCTACATTCGTTGTTGTTTGCTTCAGTGCCCAAAAAGGGATGTGCCTGCCTGGAGATGGCATTGCATTATGGCGAAGAGTCAAAACCACCAGGGGGCAGCAAAAGCTGGCTGTGAATTCCCAAGGGAAACCATAAAAGTATCCAAAATGAGAACAACATTTTAAAAAGATACAGAAACCATAGCGACCTCGTTCCCTTTCCTGTATATCACGCCACGAAAACACCGATAAATACAATAAGCATTAGCCAAGCCAATAGGTCTCGCCTGTGCAAGAGCAATTGGCTTTGCCAATGTCTTTTAGCCATGTCGTAGAGCAGAGCGGCTGCTGTGTAGCATGGCTAAAAGTTTTTTTTTAAAATAGAGCTATGGCGCTGCCAGCGGGTGGGCTGTGGCTAACCAGGACAACAGGAGGGTGGAGGTGGTTGGGTAAGAAGCAACATGTATGGTGGGGAGGAGGGGAGAGGGCAGAAACAACACAGACAACCGGGGATAGAAGGGGGAAGAAACTACATGATCAAACAGGGAGGTGTGGGTAGGAGGGAAAGAAGCAACATGGAGAGCTGGGGTGGGAGGGGAAGAAGCAACACAGACAACGAAGGGATTGGGGGAAGCAACATGGACAAGGTTGACAGGGGAAGAAGAGAAAATAAAAATAGTACCTCAGTCAGTGGAAGGACAGCATTCAAACTGAAACAATCAGTACTTGCTCTACGCTCCCGCAGAATAAGGAGAAAGTGAAGCCAGCACTTGCTAGCCAGTTAGAAGGCAGCAAATAACGTGACAACGAAGCTAACAAATGGTAAGCAATGGGAGGGCTTAAAGCCCGTGTTGAATACAATGTATCTCGTCAGCAAGAGTGCGCGCATGGCATGCGCTGTTGCAGGCGAGACCTAAAAACAGACTTTCCATTTTCGGATCAGCCATTAAAATGATGTCCACACCAATGACTTCATCTCTCATTCAGACCTATTATAATATAATTAATAATAATAATAACAATAATAAATATAATCAATTACGATACTAATTGTACATATAATAATACCAATAGTAGCAAACAACACTAATAGTAATAATATTCACCATCATCATTATTCAAGGAACCTCAGCTCACTATAATACCATTGCAGTGACATTGGGTCTTTCCTCGTTTCCTTCCTGTCTCTAAAAGTGTTTACCTTAGTCTTCTCCTAGGTCTACATTCATGATATTTCTGGACATTTCATGGATATTTTCGCCCTTGAAGATCACAGAATCATCAACAAAAATAACTAAAGTAGAATTGGGGGCACACCAATTACAAGGCTCTTTTGCGGCATAGCCTGCCCCCACAATACTCCAGATTTCCCTTCTTTTAGCTCCGCTTTCAAATGTTGGCCACCGGGCAATACCAAAGTTTTTCCTCGCTAGTCTTCATAACTTCCAACTCTGCCCACCTTTTTGGAAACTAGACCTGTGATTGGGACAGCTGGCTTTGATTCCTAGTTTGGGTGCCGCAAACACTGCTGGGCCTCCACTTTCTCAGCAATATTGCAGCCGAAGGCTTCAAGCTAATTTTTAAATGGCACCACTCCCAGAGCTAGGTGACTCTGGATCAGTTTTGCACAGTTTATTTTTCAGTTATCACTCTTATTCTGACAATTTCGTCAAATGACTCCCTAGCCATGTTTCACCTCCCTTTGTCCTCAGACTAACCCCATTCAGAACCTTCTTGCAAATGCAGATCTGTTTGTCCAAACCTAAATCTCTCTTAGAGAGCAAGTCTACAGAAACCTGACCATTTCTTTCGATCAAATGACTCTGTTATAATTCTCTCCCCCCTACATTAAGTTAAATTAACATTCAGTTTGAAACCACCTTTAAAACAGCATATATATTCCGATACCCAGTAACAGAAAATAGTTCCCTAAACATCTACTCCAATTAAAAAATATCTTGAGAAGGCTTGAAAGAACTGGAGAAATCAAAGGTGCCTGAAAAATGTGCTGTTTTCAGATGAATCTAGAAGTACAGTACCCCCTGCCATCAATGATGCCAAACATTTGAAAGGGGCTTCTTCCTCAAACTATTTTATGTTACTATATTGAGGTAGACATTATCACTCTACAAAAATGTAGCATGCACTGCATATTCTAACTCTACATCACAAGGTAAGTCTATAATTACTAGCCTTACTGCACATCTACCTACCTAGACTTACCATACTTGTAAGGTCAATGCAGGGGTTGTGATATTGTTGTCATGTGATATATATCTGCCATGCCCCCTTCACACAAGTCAATAGATCTCTTCAAAATAATTGAAATGAGAAAAATATCAATTTTCGATGCCCCGTACAATTTCCATCTCTTTACATTGCCAGCTGCAAGATTGCTCAGTGAGTGAAATTCTTGCTGCTGAGATTTTGGGTGATTTTCAGGTCACATATTTGAATCGGCAAGGCAGACTCAGCCTTCCATCTTTCTAAAGATTGAGTATTGAGTATCTTTAAATTGGGTAATAGTAACACCTGTAATTCACAGTGCTAGTAGACAGCAGAAGCACAGTGTGAATCTTTATAATAAAATGAATTATTATCACTGCATTGAAACCCACATTTACTTATATAGTACAATTGTGAATATTACATTCTTAAACTAAGTGCTTGATTCACACACTTTTTTCTTCTGTTGGCCCTCCGTTATCTTTCTTCCACCACTCCACGGCATTGACTTTTTTCCTTCCACTCGTTCCTGTGATACTGATTTCACCACCCTACCATGTTAGTTTTTCAATACTTAGGGTTCTATGAGGATGGCGTGTGGATCGCCACTGCCCTACCGGCGGTGTCGATCAGCACGCCAAAACACCCCGCTGGACGGCCTTTTACCCCCGACACATTAGCATGGCGGGGGGTACCGCAGCAGACGGAAAGACCATCCGCCACGTTTCCGCTGGTAGGCAATCATCACGATTGCCTACCGGGAGGAAAAGGCCCAAAATATGGTGGCGGTGCCTTGCAGGCACCGCCATCCATATTATGATGCCGGCTGTTGGATGCCTTTCCATGGTGGTGACTTCGCCATGGAAAAGTATCTGGGAATTCACTGTTGGGGCCTATTATGGGCCCCCGGGTGGTGGGGGGCTGCACTGGGGGGTACCTATGGTACCCCCCCAAAATTGGCATACACAAGGTGGCAGGCACCACGCGGTGCCTGTCACGTTTTGCATGTCAATGCACAAAATGCTCATATTGCATTGTGGCGGGTGCTGCTTAAAGCACCGCCCGCCACAGTGCAATATATGTGGGATGCGACCGCCAGGGTGGCGTTTGCACCCTAATTGGCGGTGCGGGACCGCCGCACCACTGGCGGCCGGTACCTGCACCGCTAGGGTGGCTGGCGGACTCCTATCCATTCTAATAGACACCTAAATGTTTTTTTGGAGGCTTTGGCAGCTGCAATTTGGAGCTGGAATGATTCCATCTCAATGCATGCTTTGAGCATTTTTTTTTAATTTATCACTCCCAAATGGGCATTATTGGAACAGTAAATAAAAAAAATAATTGCGGCAATGTCATGCTGTATGCACATGCATGAGAGGTGAAGCATGGTTGATACAAGTCATGTTGCTGGACTGTGGTTGCCTCATGACATGAACACCTGTATTTGTCATAATGCATGCATGCATACACAGATTTGAGTTTTTTTCCGCTTTTTTTGCCGATCCTTTTTAATATTGGCAGAGAAGCATTTTTCTTTTGGGCAATGAGGACAGCATCAGAAAAAAACATTAGCAAAGCCAATAGTAGTACATTGTTTTTAAAAGGTGAGACCTGTTGGGCTTTGTTTTTTTTTTTTTGTTTTTTTTTAAACAGTTTATTACAAAATTCAAAAAATATACGAAGATGGGCCTACAACCTTCAGGCCGGCCGCTAGCAAACAGAAGGAGCATATGGTACAAACAATAGCGCGCATGCTGCGGCAAAGGGAAATGCACAGGAGTTAGCAGCGTTGATAGCCACACCATCCGGACCCCACATAACGGTTTCTTTTTGATATAAATAACAACAGGAAACAAATCCGCAAGGCAACCCACAATCGGAAACAACAACATGTGCTCCCCTAGAAGGGGGACCCTACCAATCCATAGGAGTATCAAGGGGGGGAAAAGGTCAGGACAGGGACTAGGTGGACTCAGTGCCCGGTACCGGGGCGATAAACCAGCTAAGGGGACGGGGCCGGAGACGGATCGGGCAATAACGGCGGGGTACAGATTCCCCCGCGGTAGGCGTTCCAGGGGCCCCATACTTTCACCCATGTCCCAGGCTTACCTCTCACAACATACACCACCTTTTCCCGAAACATGCACCAGTCCATGTTGTCCTTCCAGGCCGAGACGGTCGGCGACCTCTGGGAACCCCACAGTTGGGCAATGTCGCGTTTGGCCACCATATATCCCAGAGTCACCCACCACGTCTGTGGCACCGAGTAGTCGGTTGGTTCCCACACATTTAGAAGGCATCTCCTCGCTTCAGGCAGCAGCGACACACGCGTAACCACCCGCAGGACCTCATGCACACCACGCCAGAATCGCTCCACCTCCGGGCAGTCCCACAAAATATGAAGAAAGGTCCCCAAAGAACCACACCCACGCTTACACAGCCCGTCCACAGCATAGCCCATACGCAATAGCCTT
Source organism: Triturus cristatus (assembly GCF_964204655.1). NCBI lineage: Eukaryota > Metazoa > Chordata > Amphibia > Caudata > Salamandridae > Triturus > Triturus cristatus. The sequence continues at coordinate 377,984,593 of NC_140593.1, read as the reverse complement.
GGCCCCGTGACGTAGACCCTATGGAGTATCTTGAGCTGGACGAAGCGAAGGCGGGCCGGTATGGCCACCTCTTTCGGGGAGGCCACCGCAGAGACCCAGTCCTTGTCGTCCAGCTCCAATCCATCGGCAACCCATGCCTCGCGAAGTCTAGTTAGCAATCCCGCGCGGTCATTAATAAGTTTTTTATAGATTAGTGAAATCGTGCTTTCCGGTACATGTCCATCTAGCACTCTGTCCTCCAGAGGGGAATACTCCGGGATGGAGGCAACATCCGGGAAGACGGAGCATAGCGCATGACGGATCTGCATATACCGAAAGTACTCCCTGTCCTGCAACTGGAATTCCGTCTGCAGCATCTCGAACGTTTTGAATCCCCCCCTAGTCCAGAGATCACCCACCCTGCTGATGCCTATCATGTCCCACCTCTCGAAGCCCTTCGAAGTCCACAGGGTGCCCAACTGCTCAGATGCGTATAGTGGCGACGCCCGGGTCAAACGATCTTTCCACCCCATCGCTACATTAGCCGCGTGCCACACTCGTACCATGACACGCGTGGGGCCCGTCAGACGTGCGTCGAGCGAGCTGGAGTAAAGCGCTCGGTTATAATCACCACCCGGCAGTAACATCTTATCCATTTCAAAGGCCGGGTTTAGAGCGGGCCCGTACAGGCCGTGATTAATCGCAGCCAGCTGGGAGGCCCAATAATACCGTTTGATATCCGGGAGGGCAATCCCCCCGTCATACCAAGGGAGCGTCAGCTTCGCCAGGGCGATACGCGGTCTCCCTTCCCAGAACAGGCGGCGTTGCAAACTCTCCACTTCGCGGAAGTAGCGCGCCGGGACAACGTCCATTGTGTTCTGCAGAGCGTACAGGAAACGCGGCAGCGACATCATCTTAAACAATGCCGCCCGGCCGAGCGGCGAGAGCGGCAAGCGCCTCCAACGTGCGACATCCTCCTTCAGGCGCTGGAGGGGGGGAAGCAAGTTCTGACTATATCGGGCCTCCGCATCCAGGGTAATGAAGACACCCAGGTACCTAAATCCCCGCGGGGTGATCTGGATAGGACAGCCCCGCGGAAGGATAGGAGCCTCCCCGGAGAGAACATACACGCACGATTTAGCCCAGTTGATGACAAGGCCGGAGTTATGGCCAAATGAATGCAGTACATCAACCAGTACTATCAGTGATTTACGTGGGGAAGCCAGGTACAGGAGAATGTCATCAGCGTATAGGGATACGCGGTCCTCATACTCGGGGGTCCAGCGGAGACCACGGATAGAAGGATGCCACCGCAGCCACTCCGCCAGGGGCTCCAAGGCGAGCGCGAAAAGGAGCGGCGATAACGGGCAGCCCTGCCGCGTGCCCCTGCCCAGCTCGAACGGAGCCGATACTCTACCGTTCACGACCACCTGTGCCAGCGGGCCAGAGTACAACAATTTAACCCAACTGATAAACCCAGGGCCAAACCCAAATTTCGCGAGCGTCGCCCAAATATATGGCCATTCCAGTGTGTCAAACGCCATAGTGGCGTCCAAGGACGCCAAGATGGCCGGCTCCCGTATGTACGGGAAAGGTGCGAGCACCCCATGCAAACGCCGCAGGTTAAGCGCTGTGTTGCGATGGGGGATGAAGCCGGACTGATCCTGGTGAATCAAGTCACACACCACGCCGACCAGCCGATTGGCCAACACTTTGGCAAGAATTTTGGGCTCCGCATTCAATAACGAAATGGGCCGATAGGATGTGACTCGGTCCCGCGGCCTCCCCTACTTGTGGATAACCACAATTGTAGCCAGACGCTGGTCTAGCGGGAGGGAACCCGTCGAGTGGGCCGGCAGGAACATAGCACGGAGATGTGGTGCCAGCGTATCCGGTCGCAGTTTATACAACTCGATGGGAAGGCCATTAGGACCCATGGCCTTGCCGGAAGCGACCAAGCGTATGGCGAGGGCAATTTCTTCAGAAGTTGGAGCGGCGTCCAACGACACTCTGTCCTCCTCCGAAAGGGAAGGCAGCGCGATATCTCTGAGCAGGGCATGGGAATCCTCTTCAGAGCGGGAGGACACCGGGGAATACACCCCACGGAAATAGTCTGCAAAGCAAGAAACAATTTCTTCCGGTTCAGTGACATACACACCATTCTGTTTCTCAATCAAAGGGACAACTCGACTCGCTCTCTCCTTTTTGTCCAGCCACGCAATCAATTTACCAGCCTTATCACCCACATCATACAGTCTCCCCTGTTGCTCTCTACTGAGGCCCCTGGCCGCCTCCGTGACGAGGGCCTTATAGGCCGCTTGCTTGAGTCGGAGAACATGTAATTTATCATCCGTCACCCCATATTCTAGATCACCCTCCAACTCGGTTATCTCAGCTTCAACACGGGTCACCTCCTCCTGCTCGCGCCTCCGGGAGTGGGAAATAAGGGACAGGGCCTCTCCCCGGAGTACCGTTTTGAACGCCTCCCACAGTGAGACCGCCGATGACACAGACCCCACATTCTCGTCAAAGTAGCGCTTAAGGGATTTAACCAGCTCCGCGCGAATGGTGGGGTCACGCAGGTACCAGGGATTAATCGGGGCCACCCTACCCTCTCCCCTCGGAAGAATATCAAAGCGCAACAAGAGCGGGGAGTGGTCCGAGATACCCCGTGCCAAATGGCTCACCTCTCCCACCCTCCCCACATGAGCCGCCGGAACCAGGACATAATCTAGCCGTGAGAGACTACCATGAGCCCTGGAATGGAAGGTGTACTGTAGCTGCGTGGGATGTTTCAAACGCCAACAATCCACCAGCCCCAAGGTATCCAAGAGGCCAGGCAACCACGCCTGGGCCCGGGGGAGATCCCTAGGGGGGTGACGGTCCACCGTTCCGGAAACCACAGCATTAAAATCCCCCCCACCACTAGAATCCCCTCCGGAAGGCCAAGGAGGAGGCGCCCCAGGTCCGCAAAGGTGGTCGTCTGCAGCCCCGGCGGGACATATACTGACACAAAAACGACCACTCTGCCCTCCATTCTGCCCACCAAAACCGTGTAACGTCCCCTGTCGTCATGGAGCACCTCATCAATCTCCAACGGGAGCGAGTTCTTAACCATAATGCCCACACCCCTTGAACCAGACGTGAAGCCCGAATGGGCCACAAGGCGGTAGCCCCGTCGATTCATAGCACGAAAGGAGTTGCCAATGAGGTGTGTCTCCTGCAGAAAAACTATATCGGGCGAAATTCGCTTCAAGAACTGCAGGACCACACCTCGTTTTATCCTGTCCCCCAGTCCATTAACATTCCAGGACAACAAACTCAGTCCCCTACCCCCCATCATAAACAGAAGCCATCACTCGTCCCCCAGAGAGCACTTTAGAGATAACACAATGATACATTTGCCTTGTGGTGTAAACAAACAACACCCCACCCCAACCCACCCGCCCCAACAAAACTCCCCCCTCCCTGCACCCCTGCATGAGCCCGGACAGCCCCCCCAACTTGCAGTGTGCCTGTCGCCCCTATATAATGAAACTAGCTAGACCCCCTAGAGGAGGAAAGAGTACCCCTTCCAGACCCCACCCAACCTCCATGGGAGAGGAAAGAACAAAGACAGAAGCTTGGTCGAAAGTGGCATCATAGTCGTCCAGAGTGAGGACCAATATCAACCCCTCAGTCCTGATCCAGTGGGCCGTCTCCTCCCGCCGCCCCCCCCCGCCATCTCGATCACGATCCCCAGACAGAGTATCCAGCCAGTCCCCGGCCGCTTCGGGACGATCAAAAAAGTGCGTGCGACCATCCACCTCCACTCGCAGCTTGGCCGGGAAGAGCATGGCATATTTTAGGTTCATGTCCCGAAGTCGGCGCTTGACGCCCAGGAAGCTCAGTCTCTGCTTTTGGACCGCTTGGGTAAAATCAGGGTAAAAGTTCACCTCCATATTTTCCAGCTTAATCGCCCTTGCAGTCTGGAGGCTTGCAAGATCGCGTCCCTGTCCCGAAAGTTAAAAATCCGGGCAATGAGAGGTCGCGGAGGGGCTCCGACCTTCGGCCTTCCCCCGGGAACTCTGTGGGCCCTCTCCACGGCAAAAAATTTACTCAGTCCCCGAGGCTGGAGATGGGTAGCGATCAGGTCTTCCACAAATAGATCCGCCGCCGCTTCCTCCAGTCCCTCGGGTGCCCCGATGATGCGGATGTTGTTCCTCCGGGCCCGACTCTCGGAATCCTCAAGGCGCCGATCCATAAGTGCGCTCGCCTGACGAAGTCGGCGCACCTCCGTTTGTAGGGCCGCCACCTCAGTCGTGAGGCCCGATGCGGTTTGGGCCAAAGAATCAACCCGGTCGTTGGTCTTGGAGAGATCAGCCCTCACCAGGCCAACATCCACGAGGACCGCGTCGATCTTATGTGCCAGGGTATCGAACCGCTGGCCCACCGAGGCCTTCATCTCGGCAATGGCGCCCATGACGTCTTGCAGAGTCAGATCCGTGGGCAAGTCCGGGGCATCAGAAGGGCCCTCAGAGGACTTGTGTGGTCCGCCAGGAGATACCCTCTGGAGGGTATAGCGGTCCATGATGTTGGCCTGATGTACGGCGCCACGCCGGGTCGACTTGGTCTTTGATCGATCTCCATCTTGTTTCGTGGCCATCGCCACAGTTCTCACACTCGCACCAGCGACGCCGTAGAGGGCAGGCAATCGGGGCCACGAGCTCCGGGGGGGGCCACCCCAGATCGGCGGGGTGGGTGACAGCCGGCAGGCAGGCAGGGTCCCCCAGCGAGGCCACACCAACACAAAGAGCTCCGCGATCTCACTCGCAGAGAAGGCGAGGGGGTGCGAAAGTGAAAGCGAAAGTGCGGGGTACGCGACTCGCCAGGCCCAGCCCGCTGTTGTTGTTCACTTTGCCACCAGGTCACCCCCCAGCGCAAATCCGGGGTCCGGCGAGGAGAAGGCCGCAAACTTCAATCGGTGCTCACTCCGGCACCCGAGGTCCGATTTGAGAACGGGAAACGGGTACCACCTCAGCTCAGGCTCACCAACACAGTCCCCTCAACCGAGGCAGGATGAATACAGGATAAATGTAGGAGGTTGCGGAGGTCCTCGGGAGCCTCGCACCTACGCGGCCATCTTGGTTGCGCGCTTGGCTCCTCCTCCCTGTTGGGCTTTGTTAATGCTAGTTAACATTTCTATTCAGTCTTTGAGAGATATCCTTAGCCTGAACTGCACTACTATATTTATACAAAAAAAACAACAGTTGTATCACAGCTTGTTAAGAGGGGATTCTGGCAAATTTGTACTTCTTTCCAAGACTCTGTACTCCATTCAGACATTGATGATCAAGAACATGCTACTTGACAGAGGAGATATTGCGGCTCTGATCCTCCTAGACCTCTCGACAGCCTTCAATACGGTCCCCACCAAACACTCACAAGGCTGCACAACATAGGCATCCAAGGAGCGCCTTTCTGATGGATCACCTCTTTCCTTACTGGAAGAATGCAAAAAGTCTTCCTCCCCACCCCCTTTACCTCCGAACCCATGGAAATCATTTGTGGAGTACCCAAGGATCCTCACTCAGCCCCACTCTCTTCAACACTTATATGATCCCTCTGGCCAGCATCACCAAAACCCACAGGCTCAACATCATATCCTATGCTGACGACATATTAATCTTTTTTTCCCATTCCGAAGACACCACCAACAACAAGACCAACTTCTACTACTGCATGACAGAAGTCACCAACTGGAAGAAGGACAGCTCCGCATCTAGGCATCTTTCTGGGCAACAAGCTAACCATGACGACTCATGCTAACCACTTAAACTCTGTCTTCTTCTCCTGCTTCTTCATCCTCCACATGCTTTGTAAGATATTCAAATGGCTACCCCAAATCTCACGACACACCCTCACCCAGGCCCTCATCTCCAGATGACTGGACTATGGCAATGCTTTCTATGCAGGGATTGCAGCTCTTCTCCTCTGACAAGAGCCCATATAGAGAGCCGCAGCCAGACCCGTCCTGGGTCTCCCTAGACAAACCCACATCACCACCTACCTCAGAGAACTCCACTGGCTTCCTGTAATGAAAAGATGCCAGCTCAAGCTCCTGACCCTTGCATACAAGGCACTACACAACTGCGAACCCGCCTGCTTAAGCCACCGCTTTAGCTTCCATCAGGCCCCCAGACACCTCCGTTCTGCATCCCTTCCTCTAACCCTCATCCCCCTAATCCGACATATCAGATGCGGAGGTCACTCCTTCACCTACCTAGCAGCGAAGACATGGAATGAGCCACCCTTTCATCTATGGACCTCTCCGTCTCTTCCAGAGTTCTGAAAGTCATTGAAAACCTACCTATTCGGCTTATACACTGGACCCTGCAAACACCTGAATATCTTCACGGATGACAAGTAGCACTCTACAAATCTATTGGTTGATTGATGCTCTGTCTCTATGCTATAAAGTTTAAATTCATCACCATTAGCAATCCTCACCACTGGCACTCAGAAATCACTACAAAACGTCTCTGACTCATGCCTTATTCCTTTTCACCCTAATCAGGATATTTGTATAGAAGTTAAAAACTTTGGCATCATCCTAGAGGCTAACCAGCCCCTACAGTTTCACATTAATCGTCTGATCTAAACCTGCACCTATGTATTTCAATGCATTAGAAACTTATTAAATGTCCTATTTGTCTGATTTGCAATGTGATGGTCAAACACTAATTTCATTTCTGCAAGGCAGTCTTAGAAGAGGTAGCATCTTTACGCTCAGAAAGCTCCGATTCCTTTGGAACACTGCAGCCAGACTGAATTTTAATGGCACTAGAAGTCATTCACATAAAATCATACTTAAATCACAAGAACCCATACCTAAATATCTTCACTGGCTCTATGCTAAGGATCACATTTACTCATAATGGTGCACACATTCATCCACAATAGGGCACCTCGCTACCTCTCAGGCCTTCCCTCAGTCTACTCAGCTCCAAGACAGTTAACTCTTTTCCAATCCTCTCCTGTTTAAGCTTGCTTCCTTTGGTGGATGGAGACTTGTCAGAGATGCAGACCCTGGAACTATTTCCCTCAAAGCCTTACAATTTTTCTGGCCATTTTCAACAAATGAAATGTTGGGTATTTAAAAAAGGCTCTGTCTAATCCAATCCTAACTTTTTGTTTTTCACATGTCTTTACAAATGTCTTAAGAAATCTAATAATGCACAAACAATCCAACTGAATTGTATGGTAAATCACGAAGACAAACGCTAGAAAATCTCATTATGTACTACTCTATTATAGCAAATAATACAACAAAGAAATTGGAGCTCTGAACAACCAACAACCAAGCCACATTGCTCATAAGTCATAAGAAAACCACACCTGTCCATGTTCTTTTCTCTTTGTAGGCCAGCAGCGTTTACACTTTGCTTCATCATGAACATGTGGAATACAGCCTCAAAAAAATAAAACTCTGCATCTTTTTTTTACTACCATTTTGTAAATGTAAAAAAATTATGAAAGTATGTTATTATAAAATAATATTTACTTTGTATTTATATTTAATTATTCAACATAAAAATAAATCCATGCTTATTTATAAAAAGGTCAGATAAATTATTTTATTTTGACACTATTTCCTCTGAGGTTATATTTTAAGTCCCAATCTCCATTATATTTCATGGGAGGATGTTGCAGTACCAGTAGCTGGCAATGTGTAGTGCTGGACTTACTCCAGGTCTGAGTTGTAGTACATTCACTACTGTTCTGGGTCCTTTTCGACTTTAGTACCTTTACAATTGTACATTTGGTAACACCCCTTGTTTCAAGGGATGGAGACATGTAAGTCTACACTTCGTAGTAAATGTACACTCGTAAATGGTGAATAACCAAAAGTAGTACATTTACAATAAAGTGTAAGAACACATTTACATGCGTAGATTTACTCATGTGTAAGTTTACCTTTGTGAATTGGTCCCACATTGACTTAAAGATTGAATGTTCGAAACAGAAGGTCAACCTCATCATATTGCGAAGAGCACCACATGGCAAAAAAGCTTTGGACACCTTCATTTCCCTTGCAACTTTGTTTTATCTGTCGTGGTGTCACTGCCAGGGGTGGTATATGCACAAGTGCAAGTCACATATATATTTCTACCCAAAATATGCAAGTAGCAATTCATTATATAATTAGGTGGTCACAATTGTGCAGAGGCAATGTAGTACCTGAATGAGTTGGTAACGTTGAAATGTAATGCTTACTGGTACTTTCAATCTGTGTTTGAAGTTATGACTATAAGAATATACAAATAAAATCCCAAAATGGTAAACTCAAAGGTTCCTCTCATAATAGCTGACAAAATAAGCCTCACTAATTTCAGTATAATGTGTGGGTGAACTAAAAATCTAAAGACTGTATAAAATCAAATAAATAACCATTTTATTGCCACTATAAGTTCAACCTAAATGCAAATGTTCCAAAGAAATGACAAACCTATTCCATGCATGAAATATGCAGAGCAGTGCCAGACCCATGTGTTGGCACGTTTCTTAGTCACAGCGATAAATTGCAGTCTGGGATTTGTTTTGATGTAGTACTTATAAAATGCTTCTTTGCTCTAAGAAAACCATTCAAACCAAGACAAAATAGTGGAACAGGGGAGTTGTGAATGTCTTTCTGAAGGTTACAGAAAGTGTGATACCAGGCTTAGTTTTAAAGTTAGTTGATTACAGATTTTAGTCTCTAAAAATTTGAAGGAGAGGCCATCCATTCCACTTGTTTTCATTCTCTGTACTTGTAGGGGTATTGATTGATTCACTGTGAATGAACTAACTCTGTGACTGAACTAATCAAGCATTATAATCCTTCATAATAATTGTGTCTGATCCCGATTATCAGGAAGGCATATAAAGTTTATTATTGATTAAGTCAGGCATGATTTCTCTGGAGAGCACTAAGGGGGCGATTATGATGCGGCTGGTAAAGGCTCCGACCTTAGGTCGCATCGGTTATGGGCTGCTCAGTTTCTTTTTCCGACCGCCTCATAACAATGGAGGCGGTTGGAAAGGAAACCGACGAGTCATTCCAGCTGGCTTCGGATGGGCTCGTTGAGCCCATCTGCCAGCCGTAAACTGGGTTGTAATCTCAAAGGCGGGCCTTTCCGCCTTTGAGATTACGATGACGGTTTCCGACATGGTTTCCATGCCGGTCTGTCCGACATAGAAACCTCCAACCCTATCCGTTCCTCGAGCGGAGAGATCCCCTTGCGACCTACTGTCATTGCCTTCAATGATCGATCTCTCTTCCCTCATCCCCCTCTCCACGTCTCCTACCACGCTGGAGTCAAGACCAATGCCCTCCACCTACCAAGATCGGTCAAACCGATTCACTCCGGTTGGGACAATACCTGACCCCCAGCTAAATGGTCATACCTCCCTCACTAATGTACCAACTTCGATATCTAAAGACCAGATAACTCCGCTAGTCCCAAATGATCAACTCCCTCCCCAGGTACTACACCTCATCACCTCAGACCCCACGAGCCTACAGCGAGTCCCCCCTTCTCCACCGGCTTTCCCAACACACCCATTACCCCTCTCCCAGCACTCAGACTTGGTGGCACGCCTGGATGATATATCTCTCCAGCTGCACCTCCTCACTACCGAACTACATGACTTGAAATCCCCTTCAAATGATCTTTTCCCCTTGATCCACTCCGTCCTCAACTCTGCAAATTTGCCCAGAGCCTCCCCCAGGGTCAGTGATCGCTTGGGGCAGCACGTCGCCTCCTCCTTTTCAAAAACCATACCCCTGCCTATCGCCCCCTCCTGCCCCAGAACATCTAAGTCCTACCTGGGGACCAATGAGCCCTATGGCCTTCACACTCTTACTCTCCTAGGCCTAACACCAACATGATCCCTCCGGGACAAATACAAACCATCTACTCTAACCCCAACAGAGAACCTCCGCACAATCTTAGAGTCATCAATAAAGACAACCTCATGAGAGTGAACCTCATCCAGACTCCTGTCCCACTTAATCCGATACGCCTTAAATGTGTGCTACTCAATTGCAGGTCTGCTAGCAAACACGCCTCTGATATCTTCGACCTCATCCAACACAATGAGCTAGACATCATCATCCTCACTGAAACGTGGCTACATCCCGCCTCCACTCCTATCCTAGACCTCCTAGTACCTCCTACACACAACATTATTAGGCTTGACAGATCTCGGATCCTGGGTGGTGGCCTAGCCTATATACATAGGAACACACTCTCAATCTTGATCTTGGAGTCCTCTATGCCTTCCTCCTGCGAATACCTTGGTCTCAGCATTTCAAGTAATAACATGCCGCTGTGTAAACTCCACACTTTCTATCACCCTCCGGGAGACAATCACCCCTTCATTGAGCAACTAATGGAAATCATCTCTGGTAATGTCGACTCATCAGTGTCCCAAATCTTCCTGGGTGACTTCAACCTTCAATGGTCTAACCCCAATGACCATGCTGTAGCTTGCTTCAAATCATTCTTAATTGATCAAGAACTGATCCAGCACTGTGACCAACTAACTCATAATAAAGGGGAAGTTCTAGACCTCATCATCTCGAAAGGACAGATCATCACATTGGACACCATTACCCCTTGCGATTGGTCCGACCATCACTACATCCTCTTCTATATTAACAAGGAGGTGTCTGGGAGGAAGGCTCAACCAAAGAAATCAAAGATCTGGAAAAGGGACCTCAGATCAATAAATGCAGATGAACTAGCAGCCCACTGTAAATCTGCCCTTTCCTCCCGTGCTGACCTGGGCGAGGTTCAGTTACTCACCGATTCATACAACTCTAACATCTCCAATATCATGGATGACATTGCACCACCCGAACAAAAAAAATGCCTTGACAAAAATATCCAAACCATGGTACAACGACAATTTAAACACGGAACGCCGCAATCTTAGGGCAGCTGAACGTGCCTTAAGATCCAAACCCTCCTCGGACCATTTAAAACTCCTCAGAGAGGTTAGGAGCTTCTACAACAAACAAATCAAGAGCGCTAAGGCAGACTACTTCAGACACCAACTTGATCAAGCTGCAAACCACCCCAAGAAACTTTTCGAATTGGTTAAACAGCAATCAGTGGTAGCTCCAAACAACTTGGTTTCCGGAGTCAGCCCACCCTCATGTGACAAATTGGTTGCTTTCTTCATGGAGAAGTCAAGACTCATCAACATTGAACTCGCCTCTAAGAACGCGCTTCTGCCATCCTCCACGCCCGCACCACCCCTTAACCTCTTAGAAATCTGCAAACCTATCAGCCTGAACACCAAGAACAATGCATCATGGGTCTCCTTTACCCCTTTCAGTGAAAGAGACATCAACAAGATTCTTCAAACTATCAACCCTTCTAATCAATTCAGCGACCCCCTGCCTCGGCCATCTTCAAAGAAATCAAGAAAGTCCTCATCCCCACCTGGACAAGAATTGTAAATGCTGCACTGTCTCAAGGCGCGATCCGAGTTTGTCTAAAAGCATCTCAGGTATCACTGATACTAAAAAAAAACTAACGCAGATAGAGCTGACCTCAATAATTTCCGCCCTGTCTCCAACATCCCCACACTAGCCAAACTCCTAGAAAAATGCGTACAATCCCAACTTTGTGCTCACATTGAGAATTTCCAACTCCTGGACCAGCATCAATCTGGCTTTCGGAAGGGGCACAGTACTGAATTGTCTTTCACTCACGTTATGGATGACATTTTAAAAATGCTTGACCAAAATGAATCCTGCCTCCTAATCCTCCTTGACCTTTCTTCTGCGTTCGACACGGTCAATCACAACAACCTCCTATCAATTCTGAAGAACAGGATGGGTTTCTCTGGTCAGGTATTACAATGGTTCTCATCCCTCCTCCACCACAGATCACAAAGAGTTAAGGGAAACAACTCACTCTCCCAACCCTCCCCAGTTCTCATGGGTGTACCCCAAGGGTCCTCCATATCTCCTCTACTCTTCAACCTTTTCCTGGAACCATTAGCTAACTCATTATACTCCACGAACATATTCTTCCATATGTATGTGGACAATACGGATAAGATCATCTCACTCAACTCTACCCTATCGTCTACCCAAAATTGGCTAACTGCGAACCATCTCCTGCTCAACACCTCCAAAATGGAATTTCTTCTCATCTCTCCTCCGAACCACATCCCAAATCTAGACCTATGGCTGGATCACCTCACCGCTTTCAACTGCACCCCCCTCATTATAGACTCAGACAAATCTCTCTGAAAAACCCTGGACAAGCACCTGAACATGAATAATCATATCACCAACGTGTGTAGAGGAACAAATCACATGATGAGAACACTTAGAAATATCAAACCATTCCTTCCACAAACTGAGTTCAAGCAAGTGGTTCAAGCGCTCATCTTACCAAGATTAGACTATGGCAGCGCCACGCTCTGTGGCCTTCCCAAAAACAGCCTGGCTCCACTAAGGGCATCTTTGAATGATGCCGCCAGACTGGTTACAGGTACCAAACGAAATGTGCACATATCCCCAGTACTAAAATCTCTTAAATGGATGAAGCTATGAAGCTCGAATCCAGTTAAAGATTGCCGTTCTGGCGCACAAAGCCCTCCACTTGAAAACTCCCTGGTACCTAGCGCAAAAAGCGCTAGCACTTTCCTGCTGAAACCAAAAATATTGAGGAAAAAGAGAACTTGCCAGCGAGTCTTCTCTGGCGCTGCCCCAAAGATATGGAACTCTCTTCCACCGGAAATACGCAGAATCTGCTTAACTACTGCTTTCAAACTGGAAGCCAAAAGTTTCTTAATGAACAAATTCCTACCTTAGGTTCACCTGCTCAAGAACATTGACACTACAACCACTGGACCATCATTGGATGCTGCTCTTCTTTACCTCATAGTGTGCCCCCCGTTTAGTCCGCTATGTATTTGCTTATTGTATTACTCTCCTTGGACCCATGCGTCTTGTAACTATGTGATTATTCTTGCTTTTATTCCTACTTAATGCCGATATCGTAGGTGTTACTCTCCTTCCACCCTTTTTGTAAAGTGCTCTGATATCCTTTGAGATCTTGTTCACGCTATATGAAACTTTATAAATAAATAAATAAATGTTGGAAAGCTGGTTAGGGGCCCCTCAGCAGGGCCCCTTTGGTTCACGGCCTCCGTTTGGAGGCCGAAGGAGCACCTATGGTGCCCCCTGTTGATCCCTGCACTTTGTAGCAGGCACCTTGAGGTGCCTGCCACGGGGTGCAGGGATGAACCGCACCTCCCATTTCACAGCTGTAATGCATACTCCCATAGTGAAATATAGGAATGCTACTGAACAGTGTTCAGTCGCATCCTAATGGGGCGGTCGGTCCCATGACCGAGTCAGTGTTCCGCCTGACATTCAAATGACCCCCTAAATGTTAATGAAATGCATTCACACTGGAACTGTATCCTGCAATCCATGAGCAGCCAGAGTTGGTTCATCCTAGACTAAGATATGTGGCCATATTTCTGGATGCTACAGACAAGAGGAACTGCTGCATTTTGTTTTCTCTGTAACTTTGATTTAGATTCAGTCATAAGACCCTGGTGCGGCCTATTACAGTCCTCTAATTTGAACATCAACCAGGGAGGGCGAATTATCTGGATGATGAGCCATAGTTCTTTTCAGCAGCCGTAGTATTTGGTAACTAAAGATACTAATTGAGTTAATGTACAAGAATAAGGACAGATCATAATCAATCGCAACACCAATCGATTTATCTTTTATTACTGGATGTGGATGGAACTTATGCTAGTGGGCCAGTATATGTCATCCCAGCGATCTTTGTTCCTGCCTTGTATCAATAGTTTTGTTAGATTTAAGCTTTATAAAAACTGAAAGCAATCCAAATCCAACGTTGAACACTGAGGGTCTGATTCACAAAGGTAAACTTATACTTTTGTGTAAGTTTACCTTTCATTGGTATTCCCAAACTACTAGTTAATAGCAAGTTTACGACTGAGGAGATTCAGTACATCAAAAGATAGGACAGTTCTATCTTATTATGTCCACAGTCGTAAACGTACTATTAACTCGTTTGTAAATACAAAAAAAATAAACTTACATAAAAAGTGTAAGATAAATAATGAGATGAATATATATCTGTGTATCAATAGGCCTTGCATCCAAAGGAGTGAATGACCTTTTTCAAAGGCAGGAATATAATTGGTAAAAAGAGGATCCCTGAGGGATTCCAAAAGGTACTAGGGTGAACTTAGATAAAAGGTTGCAGAATTTGACTGCTTGAATCTTTACTTTTAAGAAACAGCTAAACTATCAGAGCACAGGGCCACCTATTTAAATATCTTCAAGACGTTTGATCAGGAAATGTTGGTCAAATTGGTCAAAAGCTGGAAAAAGATTGAGATAAATCGCTACCGCAGAATGTCCATTATATAAAATGAGAATAAGCTTCTCAGCGGCCAAAAGTCTGCAGGAGCCTAAATATTTATTTAACCAGCAGTGTAACTTGCTTTCGGTTTTTGTTAATGGTAACCGTATATGACCAAATACACAGGGCTGGACCGAGACATAAAATAGGCCCTGGTGCCAAAATATAAGTGGCTCTAATTGCCTAATCAGATAACTAAAATGTGGCTCACATTCAGCAAATTGGTGCAGTTTTGAACTTGTACAAACATGCTATGTAGGTATTCTGCAATGATATTAGGGACACACAATACACTTGTATTGTTGGCAATGAATATGTGATTTCAATCATCATTATACACATAGCCATCAAATAGGCACTTTGGAATTCGGTTTTGCTCATGCCTGGGTGTCTTCCCTATGCTGTATTTTTGGCCGGGAATTATATAGGCTAAAGGATTGATCTGATGAAAAATTGTCACTGTTTAGATTATAGGGTTTAATACTTATCTCAATTGCTACACAATGAATATGTAGCTTAATCTGCAGTGTGAATGTGGCAGAATTAGGAAAAATACATGTTGGATCTGGATATTAGTATGAACAAATTTCTGTTTCATAGCTCTGCATTTAATAATCCCTTTTTTCTAGTCACTTTGAAATGAAACAGAACATATGAGATGTATACTTGTTATTTTTTTTAAAACACATGAATATTTATTTATTGACCTGACCCTCCTGCAGACAGAGGATGGTCTTCACACTGCGCTTTTCTAAAACCAATACTGAAAGGAGGGCTAATATATATTTTTCACTCAATGTACCAAACGTTTCATGCATCAACCTCACCTCTTTTTGGTATAATACACTCAACACACAAGCAGTAGTTCTGGAACATCTGGGGGGGGGGGGTCCCATCATTGTTAGATTACTGAAGTCATAGGATTGTGAAATATCTAAGCATTTCACATAGAACAAGTATAGCAAATGATTCATACCCATTCATCAGGAGAGAGGTAAAGGCATTGTATGGAGACGGTGGTGCAATTTGAAGTACATAGTCACAAATATATTACTAAAGCATGGTGTGATAACACATTGTCATTTACAGGCAGCACATTTTTCATTGAAATGGCTGTAAAATTCACAATGACATGCGGTTTTACAGATAATATAATATAAAACTACCTAGAGCACAAACGATAATGTGTGGAAATCAGTTTTCAGCAGATATTTATCATTGACACATCACCAAATAAAGTGACTTGATTTGTTTTGATCCTTTTAAAATCTTGGTTTACATCAGACTTTAGAATTACAAAAAAAGTGCTTCTTTTGTGCTTTCCTAACTGCTGCTATATTTTGAAATATGTGTTCAGTTCATTGACAGCTTTTTAAATTGCAGAAAGACCGTCACACACGCACTCATAACCAGCAGACTGGACTACGGTAACGCCCTCCATGCCGAAATCAACAAAACCCTGCTACACAAGCTCCAAACCATCCAGAACACCGCAGCCAGACTCGTCCTCGGAACCCCACGACTTGAGCACATGACCCTGCATCTACAAGACCTCCACTGGCTCCCCATCAAGAAGAGAATAACCTTCAAGCTACTCACCCACGCCTACAAATCCCTCCACAACATCGGACCCCAATACTTCAACGAAAGAGTCTCCTTCCACGTACCCAAAAGGAACCTCCGCTCCACTGACCTTACCCTGGCAGAGACCTCACGCATCCGCAGAACCAGAGCAAGAGGAAGAGCCTTCTCCTATGTCGCAGCAAAGACCTGGAACAAGCTCCCAGTCGACATCAGGTGCTCCCCCACTCTGCACACCTTCAGGAAGAGCCTCAAGACCTGGTTCTTCGACTGATTCGGAGCTGCACCCCTCTGCCCCCCAGCGCCTTGAGACCCTCACGAGTGAGTAGCACGCTTAAAAAACCCTGATTGATTGATAGTTTGTTAGAAAAAAAACTCACATCTTAAAGTCTTTACTTTTACTCTCAGTACCCCAGCAAGATTGTCAGATAGTTCACTTTACAAAATCCTCTAACTTAGCAGTCAAAGCAAGATAACTAAACACAAATCTCCCAAAGACATAATCTGACATCTGATCCTTGTCTTTGAAAGCAGAGTTAATGTACCAAGATAAAACAATTTAAAGGTATCTTTATTGCTCATTCACTTTCTGAACTCCAGCTACAGCACCCTCACACAAGCTAATTACAGATAGTCTGATAAATAGGTAGTAGGCACCTGACAGTTGAAATGATAACATTATATAAAATATGAACTTGAAAATAGGCATTTCGTCAGATAATATTCTTGACTAAACTTCTGAACTTCTCTGTAGCTCCTAGTATACACTTTTCATAAAATTGATGCTAATAGTCTGACTAACTTGTCAGAAACAAACCAGTTGAATTCTCAAGATTAAATTCTCTGTCACACAATGGCTGTCTCCAGGGGCATACCAGGGCTAGAGGAGTCATTGATCTCTTACTGTGCACTCCCATTGATTTCTTTGTTGTACATGCTATACAAGAGGAAGGTTTAAGTCCTGTTAGCAGACAGAACACTGATGTAAATAAAAATTATAATGCAGGCATAATATGCAGTAAATTGTAAGATGTGCATGTCTGGTTAATATTTTATCTAGTGAGCAAGTAAACACAATTTAGCATCATGTTTCTCCATTCTTTCATTAAAAACGCTTCATATATCATACCAAAAGCATTCGCTTGAGGTACTATGGTACATTCTTAGTTTGTTATGCATCCACAATGTACCTAAATTGACATGTGGTGTGATGCTTTACACATATGATGCATTAACTTTATTTTTAGAGAATGTTTTACATATTGGTTACATGAAAAGTCCTCAAATATGTAAACATGCAGACATCTTTCCAGAGTAAGTAAGAACACATGCTTGTAATTTCACATACATAACAACTGGGAAATCTTTTCTCCAAGTCTTGGAATCTACATCATTCAGTTTATGGTTATTCAGAAAAGATGGGAAACATGTTGAGGGAAAAGACGTATTAAATTCACTGGCTATATAAAAATAAGCGTTGACTGCACCAATAGCTATAGCTGTTGTAGAATATTGGTGAAGTGTGAATGTGTGAAAAGAACAGATTAAAGGTTTGATGTTGTGCCACGTTTCATTTTTAGAACACTTCAACACATTCTTGAAGCAAGTAGTATTAAAATACAAATTGTGTATGTCTAGTGAATACATTGACTACATTTTGTCAACATTTACTTAGGTATGTGTTTGCTGTTGCTACTCTGTAGTCGTGTGAGCTAAAATTGAGATAGACCTCAGAGGTACTGTATATCTCTAAAGGTGTCATTAGTTGTAAACCGTCTGTGTTGGTTTTATTATACTGTGTCTTCCGATCATTACAGAGCCCAAAGGGAAATATCTTACCCAATATGTGGCTCAATATAATATATACATTCATTCATAAACATATGTGGGCCTTTGTAGATATCAGAAATAAAATCATATTAGATCTTCTTTTTATTTTAACATTCTGTGATAAAGAAGCAAAGACACAAATGCCATGATAACATACAAGTCTTTGTGCAATAGTATACTAAAATAAGTAAAATACTATATTACAAGTAACCTTTTAGTCTCATCCATTTAAGGGTATCCTTGTTCAAGCAAAAGTACTGTGGCCGGGTTTTAGGTTATCATCAATGTCTGGTAATACCATGCATATTTTAAAAACCAACCCCTCTTGCTAATGAAATTGTAGTTTATTTTAGACTTTTTAAAGATTAATAGTTTGAGAATTATATAAAGTTCCTCGTATAGAGATGGCTTATACAATGCACAACGAATCTGAAATCACATCCAGTTCTTGTGAGTACATTCACTTTGTCAACTTGTTTACCCAAACATAGAAATTACATTTTCCCATCTTTGCAATTCCCTTGATAATTACTTCTTAACTTTCATCCATTTTGTTATCAACACAATGTACAGATACTTTATATAGACTGTTGGCAGATACAGAATACTTTGGGTATCCATTACAAAAGAACAAACAGAGGAGCAGGCCAACAATCACTGCACATCTGCCTTGTCCTAATCTAAGTAAATGCAAATAATCCAACTCATATCAGTGTGCACTCACTATAAGAACCTTCCTGCCCCAAGGTGTGACCCTGTGATCAAAACATAATCGTAATATAGATAGAGGTGTACCACATTCAATGTTTTCATAAATGAAAGTCCCATTAAACTTTCAAAATGTTCGAGTTCTTTTTATTTTGCTTGTTAAAGACAGAAATCCAAATGTTACAGCAGAGACAGCCAACACATTTTGTCCACATAAGTTTTGTAACTAGGCGTTGTCGCGTAGCGGATGTCAGGAGGGTCTGAAGCACATTATGCGTTTGTGGTTCAGCCGGGAAGGAGGGATATAAGGCTTTAATCGCCATACGTAGTCGTAGGTATGCAAAAACGTTTAAGGGGGTGCAATATGCGCTTAAGACCGCAGCATCCTGCGATATGTATTCTTTGTCCGGAAAGAGGTCTCCCATAGTACGGAGTCCCATCTCGTGTAATTCCTGTGCCATTTTCTGCTCCTGTGTCATCGTGAGTTGTGGGTGATGTCAGAGGGGAAGTGCTGGTGCATATGATGGAAGTTTGTGTGCCCGCTTCGTTAGTGTATGCCAGGCCCCTGAGGTACCCGCCGACGCTGACTTCAGGGACCACAATTCTTTGGGGCGACACGCTGGTAGGTGGAGCAGTGTGCGACCAATTGGACTTTTGCTAATATTCAGGCTCCTTGAGCCGGTGGAGCTGACGAGCTCATGGTTACGCACCTGCGCACTACGAGAGGTACTTTACCTGAGAACACTTATTTTAGCAGCCTACACAGCAACCCTACACACTCACCTACTCCCTGCTGACGAGAGGCAACTACCTCGAAACACGTGTCCAGGGATGGCTAACGCTACACTTACTTGCACTCATGACTCGGGCGTAGACGTACCCGCCGACGCTGACTTCAGGGATCACAATTCTTTGGGGCGACACGCTGGTAGGTGGAGCAGTGTGCGACCAATTGGACTTTTGCTAATATTCAGGCTCCTTGAGCCAATGGAGCTGACGAGCTCATGGTGACGCACCTGCGCACTACGAGAGGTACTTTACCTGAGAACACTTATTTTAGCAGCCTACACAGCAACCCTACACACTCACCTACTCCCTGCTGACGAGAGGCAACTACCTCGAAACACGTATCCAGGGATGGCTAACGCTACACTTACTTGCACTCATGACTCGGGCATAGGCGTACCCGCCGACGCTGACTTCAGGGACCACAATTCTTTGGGGCGACACGCTGGTAGGTGGAGCAGTGTGCGACCAATTGGACTTTTGCTAATATTCAGGCTCCTTGAGCCGGTGGAGCTGACGAGCTCATGGTTACGCACCTGCGCACTACGAGAGGTACTTTACCCGAGAACACTTATTTTAGCAGCCTACACAGCAACCCTACACACTCACCTACTCCCTGCTGACGAGAGGCAACTACCTCGAAACACGTGTCCAGGGATGGCTAACGCTACACTTACTTGCACTCATGACTCGGGCATAGGCGTACCCGCCGTCGCTGACTTCAGGGACCACAATTCTTTGGGGCGACACGCTGATAGGTGGAGCAGTGTGCGACCAATTGGACTTTTGCTAATATTCAGGCTCCTTGAGCCGGTGGAGCTGACGAGCTCATGGTTACGCACCTGCGCACTACGAGAGGTACTTTACCTGAGAACACTTATTTTAGCAGCCTACACAGCAACCCTACACACACACCTACTCCCTGCTGACGAGAGGCAACTACCTCGAAACACGTGTCCAGGGATGGCTAACGCTACACTTACTTGCACTCATGACTCGGGCATAGGCGTACCCGCCGACGCTGACTTCAGGGACCACAATTCTTTGGGGCGACACGCTGGTAGGTGGAGCAGTGTGCGACCAATTGGACTTTTACAATTTAGCATCATGTTTCTCCATTCTTTCATTAAAAACGCTTCATATATCATACCAAAAGCATTCGCTTGAGATACTATGGTACTTTCTTAGTTTGTTATGCATCCACAATGTACCTAAATTGACATGTGGTGTGATGCTTTACACATATGATGCATTAACTTTATTTTTAGAGAATGTTTTACATATTGGTTACATGAAAAGTCCTCAAATATGTAAACATGCAGACATCTTTCCAGAGTAAGTAAGAACACATGCTTGTAATTTCACATACATAACAACTGGGAAATCTTTTCTCCAAGTCTTGGAATCTACATCATTCAGTTTATGGTTATTCAGAAAAGATGGGAAACATGTTGAGGGAAAAGACGTATTAAATTCACTGGCTATATAAAAATAAGCATTGACTGCACCAATAGCTATAGCTGTTGTAGAATATTGGTGAAGTGTGAATGTGTGAAAAGAACAGATTAAAGGTTTGATGTTGTGCCACGTTTCATTTTTAGAACACTTCAACACATTCTTGAAGCAAGTAGTATTAAAATACAAATTGTGTATGTCTAGTGAATACATTGACTACATTTTGTCAACATTTACTTAGGTATGTGTTTGCTGTTGCTACTCTGTAGTCGTGTGAGCTAAAATTGAGATAGACCTCAGAGGTACTGTATATCTCTAAAGGTGTCATTAGTTGTAAACCGTCTGTGTTGTTTTTATTATACTGTGTCTTCCGATCATTACAGAGCCCAAAGGGAAATATCTTACCCAATATGTGGCTCAATATAATATATACATTCATTCATAAACATATGTGGGCCGTTGTAGATATCAGAAATAAAATCATATTAGATCTTCTTTTTATTTTAACATTCTGTGATAAAGAAGCAAAGACACAAATGCCATGATAACATACAAGTCTTT
Organism: Triturus cristatus; assembly: GCF_964204655.1. NCBI lineage: Eukaryota > Metazoa > Chordata > Amphibia > Caudata > Salamandridae > Triturus > Triturus cristatus. The sequence continues at coordinate 377,963,240 of NC_140593.1, read as the reverse complement.
GTGCAATAGTATACTAAAATAAGTAAAATACTATATTACAAGTAACCTTTTAGTCTCATCCATTTAAGGGTATCCTTGTTCAAGCAAAAGTACTGTGGCCGGGTTTTAGGTTATCATCAATGTCTGGTAATACCATGCATATTTTAAAAACCAACCCCTCTTGCTAATGAAATTGTAGTTTATTTTAGACTTTTTAAAGATTAATAGTTTGAGAATTATATAAAGTTCCTCGTATAGAGATGGCTTATACAATGCACAACGAATCTGAAATCACATCCAGTTCTTGTGAGTACATTCACTTTGTTAACTTGTTTACCCAAACATAGAAATTACATTTTCCCATCTTTGCAATTCCCTTGATAATTACTTCTTAACTTTCATACATTTTGTTATCAACACAATGTACAGATACTTTATATAGACTGTTGGCAGATACAGAATACTTTGGGTATCCATTACAAAAGAACAAACAGAGGAGCAGGCCAACAATCACTGCACTTCTGCCTTGTCCTAATCTAAGTAAATGCAAATAATCCAACTCATATCAGTGTGCACTCACTATAAGAACCTTCCTGCCCCAAGGTGTGACCCTGTGATCAAAACATAATCGTAATATAGATAGAGGTGTACCACATTCAATGTTTTCATAAATGAAAGTCCCATTAAACTTTCAAAATGTTCAAGTTCTTTTTATTTTGCTTGTTAAAGACAGAAATCCAAATGTTACAGCAGAGACAGCCAACACATTTTGTCCACATAAGTTTTGTAACTAGGCGTTGTCGCGTAGCGGATGTTAGGAGGGTCTGAAGCGCATTGTGCGTTTGTGGTTCAGCCGGGAAGGAGGGATATAAGGCTTTAATCGCCATACGTAGTCGTAGGTATGCAAAAACGTTTAAGGGGGTGCAATATGCGCTTAAGACCGCAGCATCCTGCGATATGTATTCTTTGTCCGGAAAGAGGTCTCCCATAGTACGGAGTCCCATCTCGTGAAATTCCTGTGCCATTTTCTGCTCCTATGTCATCGTGAGTTGTGGGTGATGTCAGAGGGGAAGTGCTGGTGCATATGATGGAAGTTTGTGTGCCCGCTTCGTTAGTGTATGCCAGGCCCCCGAGGTGCAGATCACTGGGTGTATCTCCAGGTTGGAGGCATAGTGTCTGGGAGAGGATATAAGTGAGAAAAGGGGAGTGGAAAGCATACTTTTCTGTTCCACTGCGATATGCAGCATGTGACCGTGTGGCTGTAGACAATAGTGTGCATGTTGCGCCTGTGTGCAATAATAATATAGTTGCAGGTCAGGAGCACTGAAGCCGCCTTGTGTGTAGGGTCTTGTCAATTCCTTCCAGCCCACTCTCGCGTGTTTCCCAGCCCATGTCAGGTGGAGCTGTGCCGTGCACAGTCTGGTGAACAGGGCCTGTGGTAGCCAGATTGGTATATTCATAAATAAGTATAAAAACAGAGGCAGCACTACCATTTTTTGTAACGCAATCTATTGGCTAGCGATAGGGGTAGTCGGATCCATCTAGTCACTTGGTCTTCCAGTTTGGATATTGCCCTGCCATCATTTTCGCGTATCACTCTTTCGGAGTCACAATGTAGCCTATATACCTAGGTATTTAACTGGGTCAGTCTGCCATTGCAGCGGGAAATCAAGGGACGGTTTGGTCGTCACGGGAGTGAGCCGGATGACCACTGATTTGTCCCAGTTAATTCATAGGCCCGAAAAGTATGCAAATTTAATATATTCATGAATAAGCGCATTTAAATTATTATCCGGGTATCTAGTATACAGAACCATGTCGTCCGCATAGAGCGATATACTAATCGGGCATAGCTGGAACTGCAGCGCCATAGCGGCTTGTCTCTGGTGTATCTTGCAGGCCAGCGGTTCCAGTGCCAGCGTGAAAAACAGAGGCGATAAAGGGCATCCCTGTCTCGTCCTTCTGTGGATGTTAAAGGGAGCAGTTGTGACCCCATTGATTCTTAGCCTTGCACAAGGTGCCATGTATAGCAATGCTATCCATTTCAGGTAAGGTCCCGGAAATCCATACGTCGCAAAACATAAAGCCTATAGGGCCATTCTACAGAATCAAATGCCTTCGCCGCGTCCAACTAGGCCGCCGCGGCCGGCAGTACCGGATTTATATGATGATACATAGCAAATATGGTTAGTAAGTTTTGCGTGGTGAATCGGGACGGGATGAATCCCGCTTGGTCTGGCAGGACCAACTTTTGCATCAATGGTTTCAATCTGACGGCAATTACTTTGGCTAGAATCTTCATAAACATATGTGGGCCTTTGAAGATATCAGAAATAAAATCATATTAGATCTTCTTTTTATCATATTTTAACATTCTGTGATAAAGAAGCAAAGACACAAATGCCATGATAACATACAAGTCTTTGTGCAATAGTATACTAAAATAAGTAAAATACTATATTACAAGTAACCTTTTAGTCTCATCCCATTTAAGGGTATCCTTGTTCAAGCAAAAGTACTGTGGCCGGGTTTTAGGTTATCATCAATGTCTGGTAATACCATGCATATTTTAAAAACCAACCCCTCTTGCTAATGAAATTGTAGTTTATTTTAGACTTTTTAAAGATTAATAGTTTGAGAATTATATGAAGATCCTCGTATAGAGATGGCTTATACAATGCACAACGAATCTGAAATCACATCCAGTTCTTGTGAGTACATTCACTTTGTTAACTTGTTTGAGCAAACATAGAAATTACATTTTCCCATCTTTGCAATTCCCTTGATAATTACTTTTTAACTTTCATCCATTTTGTTATCAACACAATGTACAGATACTTTATATAGACTGTTGGCAGATATAGAATACTTTTGGTATCCATTACAAAAGAACAAACAGAGGAGCAGGCCAACAATCACTGCACTTCTGCCTTGTCCTAATCTAAGTAAATGCAAATAATCCAATTCATATCAGTGTGCACTCACTATAAGAACCTTCCTGCCCCAAGGTGTGACCCTGTGATCAAAACATAATCGTAATATAGATAGAGGTGTACCACATTCAATGTTTTCATAAATGAAAGTCCCATTAAACTTTCAAAATGTTCGAGTTCTTTTTATTTTGCTTGTTAAAGACAGAAATCCAAATGTTACATCAGAGACAGCCAACACATTTTGTCCACATAAGTTTTGTAACTAGGCGTTGTCGCGTAGCGGATGTCAGGAGTGTCTGAAGCGCATTATGCGTTTGTGGTTCAGCCGGGAAGGAGGGATATAAGGCTTTAATCGCCATACGTAGTCGTAGGTATGCAAAAATGTTTAAGGGGGTGCAATATGCGCTTAAGACCGCAGCATCCTGCGATATGTATTCTTTGTCCGGAAAGAGGTCTCCCATAGTACGGAGTCCCATCTCGTGTAATTCCTGTGCCATTTTCTGCTCCTGTGTCATCGTGAGTTGTGGGTGATGTCAGAGGGGAAGTGCTGGTGCATATGATGGAAGTTTGTGTGCCCGCTTCGTTAGTGTATGCCAGGCCCTCGAGGTGCAGATCGCTGGGTGTATCTCCAGGTTGGAGGCATAGTGTCTGGGAGAGGATATAAGTGAGAGAAGGGGAGTGGAAAGCATACTTTTGTGTTCCACCGCGATATGCGACCTGTGACGGTGTGGCTGTAGCCAATAGTGTGCATGTTGCCCCTGTGCGCAATAAGAATATAGTTGCAGGTCAGGAGCACTGAAGCCGCTTTGGGTGTAGGGTCTTGTATATTCCTTCCAGCCCACTCTCGCGTGTTTCCCTGCCCATGTCAGGCGGAGCTGTGCCGTGAGCAGTCTGGTGAACAGGGCCTGTGGTAGCCAGATTGGTATATTCATAAATAAGTATAAAAACCGAGGCAGCACTACCATTTTTTGTAACGCAATTCTATCGGCTAGCGATAGGGGTAGTCGGATCCATCTAGTCACTTGGTCTTCCAGTTTGGATATTGCCCTGCCATAATTTTCCCGTATCACTGATTCAGAGTCACGATGTATCCAGATACCTAGGTATTTAACTGGGTCAGTCTGCCATTGCAGCGGGTAATCAAGGGACGGTTTGGTCGTCACGGGAGTGAGCCGGATGACCACTGATTTGTCCCAGTTAATTCATAGGACCGAAAAGTATGCAAATTTAATATATTCATGAATAAGCGCATTTAAATTATTATCCGGGTATCTAGTATACAGAACCATGTCGTCCGCATAGAGCGATATGCTAATCGGGCGTAGCTGGTACTGCAGCGCCGTAGCGGCTTGTCTCTGGTGTATCTTGCAGGCCAGCGTTTCCAGTGCCAGCGTGAAAAGCAGAGGCGACAAAGGGCATCCCTGTCTCGTCCCTCTGTGGATGTTAAAGGGAGCAGTTGTGACCCCATTGATTCTTAGCCTTGCACAAGGTGCCGTGTATAGCAATGCTATCCATTTCAGGTAAGGTTCCGGGAAACCCATACTTCGCAAAATGTAAAGCATATAGGGCCATGCTACAGATTCAAACATCTTTGCGGCGTCCAATAAGGCCGCCACGGCCGGCAGTACTGGATTTATATGATGATACATAGCAAATATGGTTAGTAAGTTTTGCGTGGTGGATTGGGACGGGATGAATCCCGCTTGGTCTGGCAGGACCAACCTTTGCATCAATGGTTTCAATCTGCGGGCAATTACTTTGGCTAGAATCTTAGCATCCATGGTGATTAGTGAAAGAGGGCGATATGATTCACAGTGGATAGGATCTTTATCAGGCTTAAGGAGGGTTATCAACAATGCCTCACACATTGACGGGGGCAGCATGCCATCCGCGTACGCCTCCTCATACATGGCCGCAAGATGTGGGTTGAGCAAATCTTTGTACTCCCTGTAGAACACACCAGGCAACCCATTGATGCCTGGTGCCTTGCTGCTCGGCAGGGAGTTGATGACTTCATGAAGCTCATCCTCAGTTATATGATGACTGAAATATTTGTGGTGTGCATCAGACAACCATGCCAGTGCTAGGTCGTCAAAATACTGATGCAGTTCATTGGGATCAGGGGTCGTCCCTGCCGTATACAATCGAGCATAATAATCCAGGAAACACTGCGAAATTGAGGGGGTATAATAATGGGCCGTGGCCTGAGAGTCCATAATCATGGTTATATATGACGCAGTGAGCGGGGGACGTATCTTGCTGGAAAGCATTCGTCCAGGCCTGCTTCCCTCTCCGTGAGCTCGCGCCGTGTATTTCCTTGAGATATATTTAAGTTCACTGTCAGCAAATTCATGGTATGTGTCAATTTTACCTCTGATGGCAGCTAGGATCTTAGGCTCAGGAGTATCGGTGTATGTGGACTCTAAGCGTTTAATGTCCTCCTCGACCATGGATTGTTGCCTACGGATGTCTTTAAGGATACCTGCATGTTTACCAATACAGAATCCGCTAATTGTTAACTTGAATGCCTCCCAAAGTACATTTGCGCTTTCCACTGATCCTACATTATGCTCAAAGTATTTGGCGATAGCAAGTCTCAAGTCGGAGTTAAACACCTGATCCTGCAATGCACTTGGCTGAAGGCGCCATGTATATTGTCACGGTGTATGTGAGGGGATGGCTAGGTCCAGTCGGACTGTTGCGTAATCAGAAAGGGTTTTAGGCAAGTGTGTGATATCAGTAGTCCAGGCATTTATGTCTGCAGTGGCTATCCAGAAATCGATCCTGGACCATGGATTGTGTGTGGAAGATATGCACGTGCCCTCCCGCCAGTGTGGGTGCCGTAGTCTCCATATATCTAGCATGGTGTAATCCTCCATCCTCTCTCTAAGTTTCTTAGCAGAATTCTTCCCATATCTGTCATTCCCAGTGGACCTATCTACCAGTGGGTCCAAGCATGTATTAAAATCGCCACCCCAAAGTAGTGTAGAGGGTGAGAGCAGTCACAGTTTATTCCATATATCTGTAAAAAATGAGGGATCATCGACGTTTGGCCCATAGACTGTAACAATAGTTATGATTGTGCCGCAAGAATCGCCTTGTACCACAACATATCTTCCCTGATCATACAAGTGGGAGTAAAGCAATGTGAACGGAATACCACGTTTGACTAGAATGATTACCCCCCTGGCATAAGTGGAGTAGGAAGATGCTAATCTATATGCGGCCCATCTACCACCTATTCTACATTCAGAGTCACGGGTAAGGTGAGTTTCCTGAAGGCAGCCCACATCTACTGCATGCCTGTCCAAATACGCAAAGACTTTCCTCATTTTCTGGGGGTTGTTCAGCCCTCGTACATTCCAAGTCAATAGTGTAAATTTCCTCGTGTCCATGGCGCCCTCAGCCGTGCCCAATGCGTGTATTTGGATCTGCAAGTCAGCATAGCGTGCACATATGAATCATGTGAGATGATGAACAGTTGGTTCATCTGATCTGACCATTTTACTAAATTTACCCCATTTCCCACCCCACACCCACATCGCCATCCCAATCATGACGAGGACATGCCCAGAAAACAAAGAACAATAACCCCCTCCTTTACCTATTTCCAGTCCCAAGAGCAGAAACTGTGGTATGCACGGGGGGGGGGGGTAGCTGCCAGCCGATTCCCTGAGCAACCTAGTCGCACGGGTGGACGACAGACCTATCCCATCTAGTTTACACAATACAGATAACAAGTCTAATTTGACCTCAAAGAGCAATAAGGGGCAGAAAACCCCCGATAGCAGCATATAAGTCCCAATCATGAATCCGAGTTCTGTGCACTGTGAACAAACAGCAATGTCTCTCACTCATATACTAATGTTAAACCCCATTCTGCCAAGTACGATACTTATCTGAGTACAGTCATAACGTATCAAGGGTCATCCTGTAGTTCCATCCTTCATGCAGCTTGCATCGTAGACGGGAGACCATTTTCACTCAATGTCCGAGGTGCCACCCTGTTCGTCGTTCATACTCCTAGGAGACCACCGGCGAGGAGGTTGAGTGTTTTTCAACTGGAGGAACTTTTCCACATCTTTGGGTTCACTAAAGATCTTGCTCTTGCCTCCGTCGGTCACCCACAGCCTAGCCGGGTAAAGCATCGCATAGGGAATGTTATACTCACGTAGCTTCTTTTTCACTTACACAAATGTCTTTTATGCCTCCTGCACTTGTGAGGTGAAGTCCGGATATGTGCACATGTCCATCCCTTCATAGTTAAGGCGACCCAGCTCCCGAGCCTTACGGAGCGCTGCATCCCGGTCTCTATAATTTAAGAGCTTCGCAATTATAGGGCCAGGTCTCGCTCCCGGCGTGGACTGTGGTACAAGTGATCTGTGTGCTCTTTCCACTATGAACACGTCTGAGAAGGTGTCCCTGCCAAGGAGCGTGACCAAAAGCGTCTCGATGTAGCTCTCCATATTTCACATGTTGGTCGATTCCGCTACACCCATAAAGCGTAGATTGATCTCGCCTCTAAATCCTCCGTCTTAGCCATCATGGCCTTCAGGGCCTTGTCAAACCTCTCCTGGTTCATTTCCATTTGGCGCTGTGCATCCTCAGAGTCGGATATATGGTGTTCCGCCATGTCGATCCTCTCTGTGTGTCTGTCTAGCCGCTCGGACATGTGGTCTACCCTGTAGGTGAGGGAGTCGATTTTCCCATCTATGTTGGACAATGTCGATTGGATCATCGCAAACATAGTGTAAAAGTCCATGGGTGTGTCGGTACTCATCATTGAAGTGTTTACCTGGCTGCCCGGTGAATCATCAGAGATGTGCACCGCAGCCTTTTTCGATTGCTAGAAGTGTAATTTAGGTTGGTTTCTGTCCGGCTTCCCCATGTTTAGAGCCACAGGAAGAGTGCAGGGGTATACTTGGTGGCCTCATTACAGGATCCTGTACACCCCTCTTGTGGGTCGTCGAGGGGCTACGGGGCGGGAGACCAGACTCAAATGATCTGCTACATGACATTTCCAGGTGTGCGTTGTGCCACACCACTAAGGGAAGTGCCGCCCCAATGGACCCCGGCGGCATGATTATGGTGAAGTATTTGCCCCCAGTTGACAGCCTGGAGCACAACAGCAGCACAAGGCGAACCCCGCACTTTTAGGATTGAACAGGCCGTAACTGGGGGGTCGCTCACTCGTCATGACCGCTGTAGGAGGATCAAATCGGCGTCCACAACTAAGGAACCCCTAGGCAGGGTAGGGCACGCTGCAGGCCGGCACACGAGAACCACCTTCTCTGGGGCGTCGGCGCGATGAACCCACGCAACTGGCAGCATCTCCCGACCTCTGCTCAAACGCCTCCACAGTTTGGTGGGATTGCAGCCACAAGATGATGGGGAGACTTTGGGGCTGCTGTGAGGGGGCGCCTATATCATACCATCCCCCCCACCTCGTTGCCCAAGAGGAAGAGCGAACCGGTCCATGCTGCTCCGTCAGATCAACGGCGGCTCCGCAGAAACAGGGGGTCAACATAGAAAGTCAGTGGAGGCATGGAAAAGGCGCTGCCATCGACCCCCACGCCGCCGCTGCACAGCACGTTCCAGCAACAGCCCAGCAGACAGGCCTGCAGCGCCGTTCCCGCTCGGAGGCCCGACCCGCACTCACCTCAGCAGCGATGATCCTGTGGTCTGGATGCTCCAGTGGCACCCCTCTGGCCCTGAATCCGCTGCTGTAAACAGGCGGAACGCAGGTCGGCAGCTCAGTCTCCAGGCGTGCACAGCGTCGGACGCGGTGCGGAAAGGAGCAGGCCCAGCGTCCCCAGATCTCGACCTCGGCTCTTGCGTAGATGTTGTCGCCATGGCCTGCCCACCTCTCAGCGCAGGCCATGACTCGGCGCAGCGTCCGCGATCTTCCTCTGCCCGGAGTGGCCTCAGCTGGCAGATAACGAGTCCTCAGGTCAGTGTATACACCCGCAGCAGTTTGCCACCACAGTGGGGGAGTTTAGTTGGTTAAGTGACTAGGATATTGACAGGATAAGTTTACGGCCGGAGGAGCATGCTTACATGGCTGACGTCTCCTAGTTTGGCTAGCTCCGCCCCCCGTTTGTCCACATAAGTTGACTTTTTCAGGGCTGTAATACAATAAATGAAAACAGTGCATGAATCTAAATGTTCACATAAGGTGTATCCAAAAGAGAAACCCAAAGATATACTTCAATTACATAAACAGCACGTGTACAAAAATAAAACAACGCATTCCCCAAGGACAACAACATGAACACAGTAAGTGATTTGAAACCATATGTGTTTCACATACTAAAAACAATTGTATACACTTTAAAAACAGTTTTACAGAAATGCATCTGGAAATACTGCCCAATGGAGCAGACCTTATTAATCCATGTGTGGCCAATCTTCGTCACCAGACCAGGAAGGATATTGTTAACAATAAATCAATAGCTACATGATTACAAAATTCAAAAGCCTGTGACATCATGTGGAACAAGAGATGCATAATTTGTTTTAGCGCTGTTGGCACAAACACACGTCAGCAGTCATAATCAATTCTTCATAGTATTTTATTGGGAATCCATTGCATCATACTAAGCACTAGTCAAAAAAGGGTGTGCTGTTACAGGAAATTTAGTGACTACATTGAGTTGCACACTTCGAAAATATGCGAACCCGTATGGAGCAGTGACCACATAAATCATTTTGTTTACACAAACGCATTTATCAACTACCATCATGATTGATATTTCATGTATTCTTTCTTTAAAATTAATTTAAAATTAATTACATCATGCTAAATACAAGTGGGGAAATGACAGAGAGGGGAAGACGGTCATACGATATGTTTCACATAAGCAGCAAATATGACCTACATAATCAAATTTCTGCTGCATACCGCATTTGGTTATACTGTCTAATTCTATAGAGCCAATAAGCACAGATCAAAAATAATTATGCAGAGAACAGTTCATATCTGCGATCCAGCAGGGCACCGAAGGCATGATGCTAAACAACATATCAATTACAAAACATAATTTCACAAATCAAAGGGGTAGATCTCCCTTCCGGTATATGGACAAGGGATATTTTTCACACAAAATTGTGAATTCTCATCAGTATTGTGGCCCATTTCCACACTAAGTAGGTGACAAATCCAACCTGCCTTTTTTCACCTCAAAAGTAGCAACCTGCATCCCTCCCCCCAGGATTGGGGTATGTGGTCAATGCCATGGAACCATATATCAAGATTGTCAACATTTTGTTCCATCATATGGAAGGTCAAGGGGCATCTCATATCTTTGTTCCTTAGGTCCCAGATGTGTTCTTGAATGCGAGATTTCAAGGACTTCACTGTGCTGCTCACATATATTATGTTGCATCTGCAATCAATGATATATGTCACAAATTTTGTGTTGCAATTGATAAAATGGTGAATCTCATGGGTCTGTTTGGTGTGATGACAAAACTGTTGGTCTTATTCTTTCCAATTCTACACATGTTGCATTTTTAACATGTGAAGAATCCCCTTGTCGGGGTGGGAAGTCATCACTTTCCCTTTGATGTAATTACAGAGCTTGGGCATAGCCAAACTTTTATGGTTTTGCCCTGGCAAAAAGTCACTTTGTTTGCTGTACACATTGTCACTAATCCCAGGTACTTCAGTGAGTAAGCGCCAATGCCTTCACAGTATTTTATAAATCTCATCACTGAAGATTGTGTATTTTGTAAAAAATGTCAAGTGACTCTGCCTTTTGTTTACCCATTTTGTCTTTTTTCTCTAGGTGTCCTCTCTTATTACCTTCTTGATCCTTTCATCCACTTTTTTCAGGGTTCTGTTCTCATATCCCCTAGCTGTTGTTTTGCATTTTCAATATTGGTAGTGAACGTCTCCATCCTATTACATTTTCTCCTGATGCGTACCATCTCACCAAAAGCTATATTAATGATCATTGACTTGGGGTGAGCACTAATGGTATGGAAAATGCCATTACAGGCCGTGCTCTTCCTGAACATGGTACTCTGTATCAAGCACCTTTCCACAAAGAACAAAATGTCTAGAAATTCCATCCTATCTCTGTTTTTAATTTATGGTCAGACTGACATTATGCAGATTATCTTTAAGATAAGAGTAATATTTCATAAATTGGTCAACCATCTCCCTCCACAGCATGATAATGTTATCAATATACCTCCTCCAAAAGACAACAAATCAGTCTAGGGGGTAGCATATCTCCCCAAGGCATGCTCCCGCTCATACCAGCCCATAAAAAGGCCAAGAAGGAAGTCATTCTTTGAGAAAATGATGTCCATCATCTCATTTTGTTGTGTTCCAGAAAATCCACAGTTCTAGTGTGAAGGAAGGATTCTAGAGACCGAATCCCAAAGGCTTCTGTAAGCAAGTATATAAACTTGCCACATCCATCATCACAAACATTACGTCTGGTGGCCAAGCGACAGCCCCCAAATTATTGAGAATGTCCTTGCTATCCTGTATGTACGCTGGTAAATTGCACACAAAGACCTGTAAGAACGTATCAACATATTGAGATAGTTGTTCTGTGGGAGAGGATACACCTGAGACGATTGGCCTTCCTGAGGGAAAGACCCCCCTTATGAATTTTGGGCAGTATTTATATGCCTGGGAAATGTAGGTTCTTAACAGAGAGATAACTGTATTCCTCATCCGATATGAGGCACCCTTCCCGCCAATCAATTCACTTCATATTCATGAATGAGGCTAGTTCGTTCATGGGGTTGTGTGTGATTAGTTCATAACAATCAGTTTCAGCCAACTGCCTATTAATCTCCTGAATATAATCTGTTCTGTTCATTATAACAACGCCTTTGTCAGTCTCTCTAATTGCGATGGTTACATACGATTGTAAGTTACTAAGTGCAGCACTTTCCACTTATTCGTTTTTTGTCCAACCTCAATCTCTCCATCTCTACTAAAAAAGATGTGCCTTGTGTAGGGGAGGTTGACGGGCCCTTTCATGTGATGCAATACTTTCTGTTGATGTTAAGGAACTGCTACAATTAGACCTGGTCTCAATGGTGTCAAGGTAAAGTCGTGTTGATATTGCTGGACCTCTCTGCGGCTTTGGATACGTAAATCATGACCTATTGATTGACTGTCTTTTTAAGTTAGAGATTAGGGGTTCTGCCCTGGTCGTTCTCAAGTCCTTTTTATCTGGGAGGGAACAATTTGTTGCATTAAGCGAATTTGCCTCTGATCCTTTTGACTTGCCTTGTAGGGTGCCTTAGGGCTCTTCATTGAGCTCTACCCTTTTTAACTTGTATGTCACCCCACTTGCTAAACTCATCTAAGCCACCGGATTTTCTGTAATTTCTTACGCTGAGGATACACAAATTGTAGTATCAGTAGCCATTTAACAACTGTATAAGGCAAGTCGATAACTGGATGAGAACCAATTGTCTAAAGTCGAACCCCGGTACAACTGAGGTTCTTCTTTTGGACAATGACACCACCTTCTGGATGACCAGTTGGTGGCCTCAAGAGTTAGGCCTGTTTCCCACTCCAGTGACTAAGGTTAGGAATCTTGGGGTCCTTGTTAATAGGAAATTGTCATAAGGAGACCAGGTCAATGCGATATCCTCCTCAGTCTTCCTCATTCTGAAGATCATTTGAAAAATCTGTCCTTTTATCCCAAATGATCTTTGGAAAATGGTAGTGGCCTACCTGACCCTATCCAAATTGGGCTATTGCAAATTCTTGTTCCTGAACATACAGCAAAGACACCTCCACAAACTACAGACCCTGCAGAATGCCGTATCACAGCTTCTATTTGGGATCCCCAAATTCCAATCAGCCTCCGAGGCGCTTGTTAAGTCACATTGGCTGCCATAGAATTCAAGGCTCTCTGCATTGCCTATAAGGCTTTACATGATTCTAACCATGATTTTCTTAGGAAAAAATTCATCTGGTATGCTCATTTCAGAAGGCATCCTTCCTCCTGATATATCACAGTCCCAAAGTTTAGGAAAAGTTAATGGGGTGGTAGAAGTTTCACGGTTGACACTACCAATCTATGGACCTCCCTCCCCCCTTGAGTTGAAGTTAAGCTTCAATTTGTGCTCTTTTAGAAAGTCACTAAAAACTGGACCCTTTGCCAAATAAGTAAAGCCTTCTGGCCTTCAGTTTGTTAGCAGCGCCAAGACGCCTCTGGGCATTCGTTTGTGCTTTAAAGGTTTTCGTTTCATTTGATCTCGTTTCCTTTTACCTTCACCTGGTACTTTCACATTGTCATATTTACATGCAAACGTGTATATTCTTCCCTCCTTTTAGTCTATATCATCTCTTTTGGTTTTCCTAACTTGTTTGGCACGCAAATACACCTGATGTTCTTCAATTATCTTATCCAAAATGTCATAGTTCTTTTTAGTTTCTTCTTTTAGGTAAACAGCCTCAATTTCTTTTCTACATTTTGTCTATTTCTGCCTTTAATTTACGAACCTTTTTGTCAGCATATTTGCTTGGAATTTGCATCATTGTACATGACGCCCTCTGTAAATTTACCCCATTCTTTTAAGCATTGTAAAAGCGCCTTTCATATCCCGCGACGCGGGAACAGCGCATTCACACAATCCACAGGGGCTACCTATCCCAGGCGGCATAAGGGCAGGAGGAGAGCCCTGCAAAGTTGACCACCCACACCTGCGGGTCCTCAAAGTCTATAAAAGAGCCTTTCACATCATGCGGCACAGCAGCAGCACGCAGTCCAGAAGAACTACCTGTCCCAGGCAGCATCAGGACAGGAAGGGGATCCTCAGACTGATTTTTAGTGCTGTGTTGTTTGGTAAGATCTTCCATTTAATCTGGTCAACTTTTATTTAACTCTCGCTTTGAGGTGCCTTTGTCACACGAATGGCGGGGGCGAGCTCAGCTCTTTTATTTTTCCTGGGACTTGTTTTTTCTACTTTTGCGGCAAGATAGGTAAATGGAAGACTGTCTCTACAGATGTACGGAATTTACAATCGGGGGACATTTTGAAGGACACTGCCACAGATAGTTTCTCCTAATCATCAATACTTTCTTATCTAACCATAGGGGTGGGGGCAATTAATTAATGATTAAATCAATACCTGTGTGGAGAGGCTTGGTATTCGACCTGAACCCACTAATTCCACCAATCTAATAGTAACCGCTGTAGTCACACCTGCTGACATTCCTTATGTTGGGCCATGACACTGTGAGCCAGTTTATGGCAGGAAGTCCCAGTTCATCAGAATCAACTGTTACTTTGACCTTTACTGCAGATGTTCATGAGTCGGTGACAATGGCTGAGAGTAGGAACTCCCCTGTGGACTGTGGTGCCCCGGCACCAAAACGTAAGAAAGGAAAAAAGGCAGATAGGGAGATTGAACGACTGGGGACCAAAATTAGGGACAGATTTGTACAGCAGGACCCCTTGATGGGTACCTTCCAGAAGCTATCTAGTGACTGCATTACTAACATTAATGTTAATGAGTTTTCTCCCATGCTGCAGACTATGACTGAGGCTGTGGTTGATAAATGTATAGATAAATGTTTGGTAAACGATTCTCATTTGAGGTGCAAACAATTTATTACAGTGATGTATAGCCAATTTGCCTTTGGGGCGCAAAATGTGAACACTGTGAGTAATAGGTGAAATGAAGAGAGCATGGACATATGCATAAACATAGGGCCTCATTTACAAGAAAGTGCCGCAGCGCGGTATTGCAAGCCCTTTGGCTGCACCACGCTGAAGCACTTTCAAAGCACAGGGATGCGTCATATCTACAAGGATATGATGGATCCCTTTGCTCTCCCATGCGCTGGTGCACAATTAGCTGCCATGTGCTGACGCAGGCACCCTTGCACCATGGTGCAAGGATGCCTGCGTTACAGGGATGATTGTTTATGTGAAGGAAGGTGTCCCTTCCTGCACATAAACAATCTGAAATGGCGTTTTCAAGCTCTATGTGTGCTGCATTAGCACACATAGAACTTGTAAAACTTTATTTTTTTAAATGATTGTTTATTTGCAGGAAGGGTTACCTTCTTGTACATAAACGATTTGATGTACATTATGGAATGTTGTATGCAAAACCCTAATAAAAAAATTAAAACAATAAACAATCATAAGAGATGATTTAGTCGCAAAATGCTCACTACGCCACTGGAGTCAAGCTATCCTGGCTGATGACGGCTGATAGCCAGAAACCGGTCCTAGGATGCTTGATTCCGGTCCAGGGAAGACATGGCTTGGCAGTTCGGGCTGGACTGTTCCCATGAGGTACAGGGTCAAGACTGATTTGCATATGGCCATGTCTAAACTGGGGTGGTGTAGTGGGCAAAAGAACGATGGATTTAACCCAGATCTCTTGACTGGGGGAGAATGTATGCATTGTCAGCATTCCGTCCATCATTTGTTTGTTGTAACGCTTTTCGCCCTAAGTGGGATGGGTATTCCCAGACGTGGGACTCGTGCTCACTACGCCACTGGAGTCAAGCTATCCTGGCTGATGACGGCTGATAGCCAGAAACCGGTCCTAGGATGCTTGATTCCGGTCCAGGGAAGACATGGCTTGGCAGTTCGGGCTGGACTGTTCCCATGAGGTACAGGGTCAAGACTGATTTGCATATGGCCATGTCTAAACTGGGGTGGTGTAGTGGGCAAAAGAACGATGGATTTAACCCAGATCTCTTGACTGGGGGAGAATGTATGCATTGTCAGCATTCCGTCCATCATTTGTTTGTTGTAACGCTTTTCGCCCTAAGTGGGATGGGTATTCCCAGACGTGGGACCCGTGCTCACTACGCCACTAGAGACAAGCTATCCTGGCTGATGACGGCTGATAGCCAGAAACCGGTCCTAGGATGCTTGATTCCGGTCCAGGGAAGACATGGCTTGGCAGTTCGGGCTGGACTGTTCCCATGAGGTACAGGGTCAAGACTGATTTGCATATGGCCATGTCTAAACTGGGGTGGTGTAGTGGGCAAAAGAACGATGGATTTAACCCAGATCTCTTGACTGGGGGAGAATGTATGCATTGTCAGCATTCCGTCCATCATTTGTTTGTTGTAACGCTTTTCGCCCTAAGTGGGATGGGTATTCCCAGACGTGGGACCCGTGCTCACTACGCCACTGGAGTCAAGCTATCCTGGCTGATGACGGCTGATAGCCAGAAACCGGTCCTAGGATGCTTGATTCCGGTCCAGGGAAGACATGGCTTGGCAGTTCGGGCTGGACTGTTCCCATGAGGTACAGGGTCAAGACTGATTTGCATATGGCCATGTCTAAACTGGGGTGGTGTAGTGGGCAAAAGAACGATGGATTTAACCCAGATCTCTTGACTGGGGGAGAATGTATGCATTGTCAGCATTCCGTCCATCATTTGTTTGTTGTAACGCTTTTCGCCCTAAGTGGGATGGGTATTCCCAGACGTGGGACCCGTGCTCACTACGCCACTGGAGTCAAGCTATCCTGGCTGATGACGGCTGATAGCCAGAAACCGGTCCTAGGATGCTTGATTCCGGTCCAGGGAAGACATGGCTTGGCAGTTCGGGCTGGACTGTTCCCATGAGGTACAGGGTCAAGACTGATTTGCATATGGCCATGTCTAAACTGGGGTGGTGTAGTGGGCAAAAGAACGATGGATTTAACCCAGATCTCTTGACTGGGGGAGAATGTATGCATTGTCAGCATTCCGTCCATCATTTGTTTGTTGTAACGCTTTTCGCCCTCAGTGGGATGGGTATTCCCAGACGTGGGACCCGTGCTCACTACGCCACTGGAGTCAAGCTATCCTGGCTGATGACGGCTGATAGCCAGAAACCGGTCCTAGGATGCTTGATTCCGGTCCAGGGAAGACATGGCTTGGCAGTTCGGGCTGGACTGTTCCCATGAGGTACAGGGTCAAGACTGATTTGCATATGGCCATGTCTAAACTGGGGTGGTGTAGTGGGCAAAAGAACGATGGATTTAACCCAGATCTCTTGACTGGGGGAGAATGTATGCATTGTCAGCATTCCGTCCATCAATTGTTTGTTGTAACGCTTTTCGCCCTAAGTGGGATGGGTATTCCCAGACGTGGGACCCGTGCTCACTACGCCACTGGAGTCAAGCTATCCTGGCTGATGACGGCTGATAGCCAGAAACCGGTCCTAGGATGCTTGATTCCGGTCCAGGGAAGACATGGCTTGGCAGTTCGGGCTGGACTGTTCCCATGAGGTACAGGGTCAAGACTGATTTGCATATGGCCATGTCTAAACTGGGGTGGTGTAGTGGGCAAAAGAACGATGGATTTAACCCAGATCTCTTGACTGGGGGAGAATGTATGCATTGTCAGCATTCCGTCCATCATGTGTTTGTTGTAACGCTTATCGCCCTAAGTGGGATGGGTATTCCCAGACGTGGGACCCGTGCTCACTACGCCACTGGAGTCAAGCTATCCTGGCTGATGACGGCTGATAGCCAGAAACCGGTCCTAGGATGCTTGATTCCGGTCCAGGGAAGACATGGCTTGGCAGTTCGGGCTGGACTGTTCCCATGAGGTACAGGGTCAAGACTGATTTGCATATGGCCATGTCTAAACTGGGGTGGTGTAGTGGGCAAAAGAACGATGGATTTAACCCAGATCTCTTGACTGGGGGAGAATGTATGCATTGTCAGCATTCCGTCCATCATTTGTTTGTTGTAACGCTTTTCGCCCTAAGTGGGATGGGTATTCCCAGACGTGGGACCCGTGCTCACTACGCCACTGGAGTCAAGCTATCCTGGCTGATGACGGCTGATAGCCAGAAACTGGTCCTAGGATGCTTGATTCCGGTCCAGGGAAGACATGGCTTGGCAGTTCGGGCTGGACTGTTCCCATGAGGTACAGGGTCAAGACTGATTTGCATAGGGCCATGTCTAAACTGGGGTGGTGTAGTGGGCAAAAGAA
The DNA here is from genome assembly GCF_964204655.1 of Triturus cristatus. NCBI lineage: Eukaryota > Metazoa > Chordata > Amphibia > Caudata > Salamandridae > Triturus > Triturus cristatus. Next base: position 377,945,394 of record NC_140593.1, on the reverse strand, counting down.
CGATGGATTTAACCCAGATCTCTTGACTGGGGGAGAATGTATGCATTGTCAGCATTCCGTCCATCATTTGTTTGTTGTAACGCTTTTCGCCCTAAGTGGGATGGGTATTCCCAGACGTGGGACCCGTGCTCACTACGCCACTGGAGTCAAGCTATCCTGGCTGATGACGGCTGATAGCCAGAAACCGGTCCTAGGATGCTTGATTCCGGTCCAGGGAAGACATGGCTTGGCAGTTCGGGCTGGACTGTTCCCATGAGGTACAGGGTCAAGACTGATTTGCATATGGCCATGTCTAAACTGGGGTGGTGTAGTGGGCAAAAGAACGATGGATTTAACCCAGATCTCTTGACTGGGGGAGAATGTATGCATTGTCAGCATTCCGTCCATCATTTGTTTGTTGTAACGCTTTTCGCCCTAAGTGGGATGGGTATTCCCAGACGTGGGACCCGTGCTCACTACGCCACTGGAGTCAAGCTATCCTGGCTGATGACGGCTGATAGCCAGAAACTGGTCCTAGGATGCTTGATTCCGGTCCAGGGAAGACATGGCTTGGCAGTTCGGGCTGGACTGTTCCCATGAGGTACAGGGTCAAGACTGATTTGCATAGGGCCATGTCTAAACTGGGGTGGTGTAGTGGGCAAAAGAACGATGGATTTAACCCAGATCTCTTGACTGGGGGAGAATGTATGCATTGTCAGCATTCCGTCCATCATTTGTTTGTTGTAACGCTTTTCGCCCTAAGTGGGATGGGTATTCCCAGACGTGGGACCCGTGCTCACTACGCCACTGGAGTCAAGCTATCCTGGCTGATGACGGCTGATAGCCAGAAACCGGTCCTAGGATGCTTGATTCCGGTCCAGGGAAGACATGGCTTGGCAGTTCGGGCTGGACTGTTCCCATGAGGTACAGGGTCAAGACTGATTTGCATATGGCCATGTCTAAACTGGGGTGGTGTAGTGGGCAAAAGAACGATGGATTTAACCCAGATCTCTTGACTGGGGAAGAATGTATGCATTGTCAGCATTCCGTCCATCATTTGTTTGTTGTAACGCTTTTCGCCCTAAGTGGGATGGGTATTCCCAGACGTGGGACCCGTGCTCACTACGCCACTGGAGTCAAGCTATCCTGGCTGATGACGGCTGATAGCCAGAAACCGGTCCTAGGATGCTTGATTCCGGTCCAGGGAAGACATGGCATGGCACTTCGGGCTGGACTGTTCCCATGAGGTACGGGGTCAAGACTGATTTGCATATGGCCATGTCTAAACTGGGGTGGTGTAGTGGGCAAAAGAACGATGGATTTAACCCAGATCTCTTGACTGGGGGAGAATGTATGCATTGTCAGCATTCCGTCCATCATTTGTTTGTTGTACCGCTTTTCGCCCTAAGTGGGATGGGTATTCCCAGACATGGGACCCGTGCTCACTACGCCACTGGAGTCAAGCTATCCTGGCTGGTGACGGCTGATAGCCAGAAACCGGTCCTAGGATGCTTGATTCCGGTCCAGGGAAGACATGGCTTGGCAGTTCGGGCTGGACTGTTCCCATGAGGTACAGGGTCAAGACTGATTTGCATATGGCCATGTCTAAACTGGGGTGGTGTAGTGGGCAAAAGAACGATGGATTTAACCCAGATCTCTTGACTGGGGGAGAATGTATGCATTGTCAGCATTCCGTCCATCATTTGTTTGTTGTAACGCTTTTCGCCCTAAGTAGGATGGGTATTCCCAGACGTGAGACCCGTGCTCACTACGCCACTGGAGTCAAGCTATCCTGGCTGATGAGGGCTGATAGCCAGAAACCGGTCCTAGGATGCTTGATTCCGGTCCAGGGAAGACATGGCTTGGCAGTTCGGGCTGGACTGTTCCCATGAGGTACAGGGTCAAGACTGATTTGCATATGGCCATGTCTAAACTGGGGTGGTGTAGTGGGCAAAAGAACGATGGATTTAACCCAGATCTCTTGACTGGGGGAGAATGTATGCATTGTCAGCATTCCGTCCATCATTTGTTTGTTGTAACGCTTTTCGCCCTAAGTGGGATGGGTATTCCCAGACGTGGGACCCGTGCTCACTACGCCACTGGAGTCAAGCTATCCTGGCTGATGACGGCTGATAGCCAGAAACCGGTCCTAGGATGCTTGATTCCGGTCCAGGGAAGACATGGCTTGGCAGTTCGGGCTGGACTGTTCCCATGAGGTACAGGGTCAAGACTGATTTGCATATGGCCATGTCTAAACTGGGGTGGTGTAGTGGGCAAAAGAACGATGGATTTAACCCAGATCTCTTGACTGGGGGAGAAAGTATGCATTGTCAGCATTCCGTCCATCATTTGTTTGTTGTAACGCTTTTCGCCCTAAGTGGGATGGGTATTCCCAGACGTGGGACCCGTGCTCACTACGCCACTGGAGTCAAGCTATCCTGGCTGATGAGGGCTGATAGCCAGAAACCGGTCCTAGGATGCTTGATTCCGGTCCAGGGAAGACATGGCTTGGCAGTTCGGGCTGGACTGTTCCCATGAGGTACAGGGTCAAGACTGATTTGCATATGGCCATGTCTAAACTGGGGTGGTGTAGTGGGCAAAAGAACGATGGATTTAACCCAGATCTCTTGACTGGGGGAGAATGTATGCATTGTCAGCATTCCATCCATCATTTGTTTGTTGTAACGCTTTTCGCCCTAAGTGGGATGGGTATTTCCAGACGTGGGACCCGTGCTCACTACGCCACTGGAGTCAAGCTATCCTGGCTGATGACGGCTGATAGCCAGAAACCGGTCCTAGGATGCTTGATTCCGGTCCAGGGAAGACATGGCTTGGCAGTTCGGGCTGGACTGTTCCCATGAGGTACAGGGTCAAGACTGATTTGCATATGGCCATGTCTAAACTGGGGTGGTGTAGTGGGCAAAAGAACGATGGATTTAACCCAGATCTCTTGACTGAAGGAGAATGTATGCATTGTCAGCATTCCGTCCATCATTTGTTTGTTGTAACGCTTTTCGCCCTAAGTGGGATGGGTATTCCCAGATGTGGGACCCGTGCTCACTACGCCACTGGAGTCAAGCTATCCTGGCTGATGACGGCTGATAGCCAGAAACCGGTCCTAGGATGCTTGATTCCGGTCCAGGGAAGACATGGCTTGGCAGTTCGGGCTGGACTGTTCCCATGAGGTACAGGGTCAAGACTGATTTGCCTATGGCCATGTCTAAACGGGGGTGGTGTAGTGGGCAAAAGAACGATGGATTTAACCCAGATCTCTTGACTGGGGGAGAATGTATGCATTGTCAGCATTCCGTCCATCATTTGTTTGTTGTAACGCAAAATGCAGCATGCATAGAAAAAGTTAAAAAAACAAGGAGAAATGAATACATTTCTCCTCATTACGCCTCCCCTGGGGAGGCGAACCATTGAGTCGAATTTCCAGGTTTATGATTTCTCGTAAATCTGGAAATGTGTCAGGTTCCATTGGTGTTGCATGTTAAGGGGCAGTATTTACAGGGAGAGGAAAAGCCACACAGGGTGGCTTTTCCTGTCCTTGTAAATATGGTGCAGCAAAATGCGCCACTGGTGTGTCAAAAAAAGTAATACACCGGCGGCGGAAGAGACTTATAAATAAGGCCCATAGTTTGTGACCACAGTGTATTGTCACAACCTTCGTTAATAAATTGTGTGGGCAGACAAAATATTGTGTTGGAATTATCGAAGTACAGGAATATCGAGCCCTAAATATTGTCAGTGGGAAATATCGACAACAAGAATATCGTGGTCAGGAGTATCGAATTCAAGATAAGAAATATCGTTTTTAAAGATGTAGAAGTCAATAATATCATTTTGAAAAATATAATTGTTTAACATGTCGTTTTTTTAATTAGTGTTATGTTTTTAGTATATATTTTAAATGTATGTTATATATTTTTTTGTATAAGTTTTGATTATGTTTTTTAATATATGTATTACATTTTTAGTAGTTATCAATTTTACTTTAATCACATTTTATGTTTTATAGTTCTGTATAGGGGAAAAGGGTGGGAAGTAATTTAATTATGACAAATTAATGATCGTTTTGATTTATTAATATTTATTTAATTAATATTTTACAGTGTTAACTGTAGGAAGTAATTTATTTTTAATTAATTATTAATTTGTTGCTAATTAACGCTAATTAATTGAAATTTAATACGGAAATGGTATAATTAATGGGTTGTGGGGTGTTTAGGAGTATGGGGTGGGAAGTAATTCATTTTTAATTAATTCATAATTAGTTGTTAATTAATATTAAAAAAAGAAGCTCCCCAAAATTTTATTGGGAACAAAAAAAAAAGCAGTTACAGTGGTACATTAGCATTGAACATTGTACCCAGTCATGTAATGGTTACTAAGCATCCACCCAGTCTGTTACATGGAGATACATCAACGCATCCAGGGACATAAGAAATGCATAAACATACATCTGTCGACGTTTAACCCCCTATTATTAATAGAGCCTTGGGCATAAAGAAATCCGAAACATTCAGTGGTTAACTGGTCGGACTTCAGCTCAAACTGCGGTGTAAGACCCCAGCCTAATTGACGCCATCAAGTAGGGCCATCACCCTCAGTCTCCCTCGTCTCCTTCCGAACCAAGTAGTGCTGATGCAGACCCCAAAAGCTTTAAGGGTGATTCAGGGGCTGTAGTAAATCACTATACAGTTCAGATTGTGTGTTGCAATAAACCATATCTTTTGACCAGTCTGAAACAGATAGCACCGCCCCCCGAGCCCAGCGCAACGCAATCCTGAGTTTTGCAAGCAATAATACCATATCTATTTATCGGTGCGTGTCTTTCTACAATCGCCTTGTGTAACCCAGTAGGGCCAGCAGCGGGTCCAATGGCAACGGAAAGCCAGTGATTTCGCTCAACGTTCAAAAAGTTAGTTCACAGTACTTCTCGATCGCTGGGCACAACCAGGCAATATGCAAGAACCCAGCGGGCTGGCTCTGCAGCGCTCACAATCTGCGGTATCTCATAGGCCATATTGATGCAACCTCTTCGTCATATACTAGACTCTATTAAGGAATTTAAAATGTATGAGACGGTGTGACCTCACAGCAGTATCGCCAAGTGGTGTCATCGAGAGCCACCCCAAGATCATTCTGCCATTCTAACCCAGCCTTGGTGAAATGTTTCCTACGGTAATCCTGTGTCATGTTATAAATGCTGAAAACAACCTTGCTAGGGGAAGCCACGCGCAATAGGAAAAGAAAAGGAGACTAACTCAGGCAGTTCCAACATGTCCTCCCCAAGTATCTCATGGAGAGCATGCCTCACTTTGAAAGGCCAGAGAGCTCCCAGTATTTCACCACCTCATCAAGCAGCGGAGATAGATTAGACTCTGGGTCTCTGATATACAGAAGCGTATCATCAGCAAAGGATGACACAATGAGATTGTATTTAGGGAAGTGGATCCCCCTTTGCCCATGATTTTCCCTTAATGCAGCTGCCAGGGCTCTGCCACCAGGTCTAACAGCAGAGACGATAATAGGCAGGTGCCTCTCGAGATCTTGATGGGGGCAGTAACTATGAAGGTCATTATGATAGCGGTGAACCTGCTACCAGCAGCCTGCCTGAGGCGGGTTCACCGCCGTCGTACGGCAAAGTACCGCCCGCCAGATAATGATGGCGAGCGGTGTGCTGGCAGACAGAAAACCCGTCCACCACGGGTCCGACACAGGCAATCGTTATGATTGCCTGTCGGACCAGGCAGAATACCTAGAATGGTGCAGTGCCTAGCAGGCACCGTCTGCCACATTAGGATGCTGCTTCAAGCCAGCCTTTCGATGGCGGTTCATCTGTCATTCAAAGGCTGGTGGGGATGTACTCTGGGGGCCCATTGCCGCCCCCCCTTGTGCAGGGACATGGGAATTGTGCACTTGGGGGCACCTATGGATTTCCCCCTACAGTTCCCTGCACCAGGTGGCAGGAACTGCGTGGTGCCTGCCATGTAGTGCAGGAAAATGCACAACATGCATTTTTGCCATTGCGACGGAAGCTGCTGTAGGGGAATTGTATAGGACCGCCATCAGCTGTAGGAAAACCTCTCCCACCCCCATCCGGCTCAAAACAGCCTGCATGAAGGCTCACTCAACAGAGTCAAAGGCCTTTTCTGCATCGAGAAAGACTGCAGCAGCTTTGCTCTCCGGCTTTATATGCTGTATCGCTCTAAACACGGTCCTGAGATTATATGACAAATTGTGCTCTGACACGAATCAAGACTGCTCTGGCCCAACCAAGAACGGTACCAGTGGGGCGAGCCAGTTAGCTAAGATTTTAGCAAAAAGCTTAGTGTCTACATTAAGAAGTGACAGAGGAGTAGTACTGGCTGAACCTATCAGCTATTCTAGTTGGATCCCTCAGTAGTTAACCCCCCGTAGCGCGGAACTCAGTCACATTGCCCAATTCCCATCTATCTCGCAGCAGAGCCGCCAGAACTGCACCCGGTCTCTCGCCAACTGAGATTTAAAAATACTATCTAGCAGAGAAAATGGCGGGAACCCCCATGTAAAGTGAGCAGGCCTCTTCTGCGGGCTCTCTATGTCCAACATTATTGGAGAATGGTCAGAAAAAGAGCGGGGGAGAATCGTGCAAGTGCGTATCTGAGTGAACAGAGATCTAGAAATAAATCAATAATCGATTCTAGCGCGGAGGTCATGCAGGGCTGAGTAATGGGTGAAGCCCCTCACTGCCGAGGAGCGCGTCTGCCAGATATCGTAACAATTCTAGTTGAGTAGCAGCATCACAAATAGCTCTGGTCGCTGCCAAAGGGCATTTAGAAATGACGTAGCTGCCCCCTGGGTCCGCCTCAAGTGCCTCCAGTGTAATCGCTGATCTGGGATTAACCCAGGTGAGCACCCCCCTGGCGTGTGTAGTGAACCCCGCTGCTTGAAAGAGACCATGTAAACGTCTGTACATGAGCATTTTTCTATCCATGGGCAGATGGGTCTCCTGCAGTAGTGCGATATCAATCTCGTGTTGAGTAAGATAAGCAACCACTTTTCGCAGTTTCCTAAAATCATTAAGGGCCTGATATTCCAAGTTAGAAAGCAAACTCTGTTACCCTGGCCCTGCGCCATTCCAGGCTACAATTGCTAGGTCTGTGCTATCTATATCAGCCATGTGTCTCCAACCCTCTCCCAGATAGCGATGCATTGTTCGAGAAGTATGTAAGTACCATACAGTGGGCAACACACAGGGGCGGATGTTACCAGCTCAGCGTGTAGATTCCCACAAACTCAGAAGTAAGACGTAGCCATCTAAACACAATTTATACTTCCAGAGAATAGCAAATACCTGGACCCAAAAAGAGATGAGGCAGTCCCCTGCTTACCATCTTTAAAGCCTCCCAGCTAGGACAAAGTGAGCCAGTAGAGATTAATGGTGTGCATAATGTCACAATATATGTCCCAAACACCACTGTCTTCAACATTGAACAATCATGTAGAATCAACCATCCAAGCTCGGGGCATCAGGCATCTGCATTCCACCTCTAGTGCACCTCGATCAACAAACCCTTTACAACATACCTATTCGGATAAGTGAAAGTGGAACAAATTACAACTATATCAGTCTTACTCCTCCAGATTGCCTCCAGCCGCATCCGCCAACTCCTCCGTATCTTTCTTCCACCCATCAGTATTTGGTGTACTCTTTGAGGGCCTTCTGAAGGGACTTAGGGTCCATGAATATCCTTGATTTGCTATTCATGATGACCCGTAATTTGGCTGTGTATAGCATTGCATACTCCAGGCTATGCTCCCTCAGTCGACGTTTCAAAGGAGCAAACTGCGGCCACGCCTCCTGCACCTTCATGGTAAAGTCAGGGAGGAATGAGAGCGAAGAACCCTCAAACTGAAGGTCGCATATCTCCCTGGCTTGCTTCAATGCAGCGTCCCTGTCCCTATAGTTTAATAATTTAGCAATCACAGGACGTGGAGGAGGGCCAGGAGGGGGCCTGGGACCAAGGGAGCGATGAGCGTGCTCGACGTTAAACAGAGAATGTGTTGCATCCCAGAAGTGACACCAAGAGCTGCTCAACAAATACCTCCATGTTACCCATGGCTGTAGATTCAGAAAAGCTTGTGATGCAGATATTACAGCGCCTCGAACTAGCCTCCAAATCCTCTGCCTTATCCCACAGGGCACTTAAGAGCTTCCCCATCTGTTTCTGGATATTGTCTGTCTCCATCTGGGCATCCTCCACTTCGGACACCTGCCTCTCTGCCATACCGCTCGGCATGCTTATCAATTTGCTCAGACATGCGGTCCATCCGATTGGCATGGGAGTCAATTTTACCATTGATGGTGGGCAAGCTTTTCTGCATGGCCGTCAAAATATGGCGAATGTCCCCTTCAGATTCCTCAGCAGTGCCTTTATGCCCCTCAAGGGCCATGTCAGCGCCTCCCTCCTTATGCCTCGACTTCTACTGCTCGAGCTGCAGCTTAGACTGTGATTTATCCAGCTTGCCCATGATCTCAAGGGGTCCAGGCCACACCATAGATACCACAAGCACCCCAGCCGCGCAACACACGAAGGTGAGGGCCCCACAGATCAATTCACCCTGCATACCAGTACGTGCCACAGGGCAAAGCAAGGATCCACTAGGAAGAGAAAGTCGGCATGCAGTGGCACAGTGGGAGATCGAGCAGGAAAATGGGGGGGGCAACCCACAGGCCGCAATGAAAGCACAGCAGTTCATAGAATGCAAAATAATGGGTATGGGCACACCCCAGGCAATCCTTAGGTATCGGGGCTTCAGCAAATCCCCCCGCTCGGCAGTGTCATCCGAATATGCCCCTTATCTGCTTGCCGGAGTACAATGCCCCCACTCACCAGTCCCCAGCCGTCGCACTGGGCCTCACTGCACGGCCCGCTGCAAAGACGAGGGCACCAGTTCTTTGGAGATCTCGCCTCTGCCCCCTCACGTGTGGTAGAAGATGCAGCTGGGCTCCTGCAGACAGTGTTCCACAGTCGTCACTCTGGAAGCATGTGACAACACTCTCGACTAGGGCCAAGCCGTGTCACTCCTTCGGGCATGTCCTCCCGTATCTCGCCCGGCCGCCGACGGGTTGGGCACAGATCTCTCTGCTGTCTGCTGGCAGGGCCAGGAACACACTTCCCACTCCAACTTGCATAAGGCCCTTGCCCCGGGACTCAGGGCCACCCCTCACGTCCAAGGCAAGGCTGCGCCACTTCTCCCGGGCCGTTCGTCTGTGTCTTGCCCGGCTGCCGAGGAGTTAGGCACAGTCCGCTCAGCAGTCAGCTGGTGGGGTCGGGTACACATTCCTCACCCCAGCAGACGTAAGAACGCAGGACTCAGGGCCGCCGCAGTGTGTCTCGCGACACCGTCGCTGATGGCAGGCCATGCTGCAGGTCCCCGCCAGGTCCATCGAGGCCGCACCCCAGCACCGTCCGCCAGCAGTCCGGACAGTCGCGATGAATGCATCAACGGGTAGCACTTCCTGAGTTCTCTATAGGACAGCAAAGAGCATCTAGTTTGATGCTCTGATGTAGCATGATTTCTGATGGATAGGTTTGATGGCTTATGGAGCACACTTAGGCAGCGGCCATCTTAAGGCAAGGCAAGCTCCACCCCCCAATTAATATTAATTAATTGAAAATTAAATATTGAAATTGTGTAATTTTAGGTGCAGGTTGTGGGGTTTATAGGGTAAATGGTGGGGAAGTAATGTATTTTTAATTAATTAATAATTAGTTGTTTATTATTAAATAATTAATTGAAAATTAAATAGTTACATCGTTTAATTTGTAACTGAAAATATTTCTTTGCTTGGAAAATATTTGTATATTTTATTTAATATAATATTTGTAGGTATTTGTGAGATGTATTTAACATTATAATATTTGTTTAATTTTCTCTTATCTTAAATATATTTGTATTTTAATTTTTTACATATTTATATATTTGTTTAATTTATTTTGGGTTTTTTAAAATTCTTTTTGTTGATATTTTGTTTGTTTTTAATTTTGAATTGACCGTAGTGGGAATAGTAACCTTTATCCCTCCACTATCCAACACTTTCCCTACTGTTGCACTGACTGGAATGGGCATAGTAATCTTTATCCCTCCACTATCCAACACTTTCCCTACTGTTGCACTGACTGGAATGGGCATAGTAATTTTCCCCTCCTCTATCCAACCCTTTCCCTACTGTTGCACTCCTTTGGAGTAGGAATAGTAATTTTTACTCCTCCGCTATCCAACACTTTCCCTACTGTTACACTGACTGGAGTGGGAATAGTAATCTTTAACCCGTCGCTATCCTACACTTTCCCTACTGTTGCACTCATTGGAGAGGGATTATATATTGTTTCCCCTTCGCTATTCAACCCTTTCCCTCCTTTTGCACTGACTGGAGTGGAAATAGTAATTTTTACCCCTCCCCTATCCAACACTTTCACTTCTGTTGCACTAATTGGAGTGGGTATATTAAGTTTTTACCCTCCGCTATCCAACCCTTTGCCTACTGTTGCACTGACTGGAGTGGGAATAGTAATTTTTACCCCTCCGCTATCCAGCACTTTCCTTACTGTTGCATTGATTAGAGTGGGAAATTTCGGTTTAAATATTTTTAAATAGTTTAATGTTTTAATTAATAATAGTGTTTTTTAACATACATTTTTTGTTATTGGTATATGTATATATGTTTATTTGTTAAATTTTCATATATGTTTAAACTTATAAAATATATTTAAATTAATAGTTTATTTATTGTTTTACAGTAAAGTTATATGTAATAATTATTATATAGGTCTGTTTAATTTTTTTAGGTTGAGTTCTTTTTATTTCTTTTTGTTAAATGTATATTAAATCTATTTTTTTTAAAGTTTATTATTTAATATTTATTATTTTCTTTTATATCTATATAAAAACAATATTTTTTACATCTATATTTATGTCATCGATATTTTTGTTTTGATATTTTTGTGCTTATCTTTATAAACATAGGATGTGGATATTTTTGACATCTATATTGATGACTCAATATTGTGGTATGGGGATATTTTGGGTGTCAATGTGTTATCAGTGAACCAATAAATTGCCCAGGGATAGACAAAGCTACACAAAAGTGAATGTATTGCGTCCGAATGATTGAGAAAACTGGAAATGGCCAGATGGTAGAATGGGGTCACACTTCAAAAGTACTTTGCCAATGATAAGTTACAACTTTTGTTATCCTTGATGGATGATAAACCGGTGTATATTGATATGTTAAGGGATAGATTGAACTTTCTTAAAAATGTGAACAGCGATAGTGACCTTAATCAACGCTCTAAGTTTACGCCTTCAGACACACACCATAACATTGATGTAATCAGGGAAAAGGTGACTAAGGATCTACATGAACTTTTTGAGAGACCCAGAACTAAATCAATGGGAAGTGGTCCCAGTAAAGTGTACTTTGCCACAAAGCTTAAGATGAATAATCACACATTTAGAAAAAACATACATAGAATGAAAGATTGAACAGTGTTATTTATTCACACTGTCATGTTCTCAAATACATCTAATACATAATCAAAATACATACACAAAGTTCCCAGAGCGACAGGGAAAGAAGGGATCACAAAATAAGTGATTCCGTGAGGGTAAAGTGTGTGAACAAGTGGTAATTGTGCAGACATTATATCATAGTTGTCAACAAAAAGTTTCCAAATTAAAACTGCAAATGTTCTGGAACACAACAAAATGATCGTTGAGATGATGAACATCATTCTGTCAAAGAATTACTTCCTTCATAAACTTTACTGGTACTGCAATAGGCTCCCGGTTTGCTCCCTCCTATGCTGGCCTTTTTATGGGCTGGTATGAGCGGGAGCATGCTTGGGACAGTAATGCCCCTCCGGACTGATTTTATTGTCTTTTGGGGGAGGTATATTGACAACATTATCATGCTTTGGAAGGTGACGGTTGGCCAACCTATATTATAATATGCTTGTCTTCATGTTAATAATATCAGTCTGACCATAAATTACTACAGAGAGAGGATTGACTGTCTAGACATTTTGTTCTATATTGAAGGGTCTCGACACAGATACCATGTTCAGGAAGAGCACAGCCTGTATTGGCATTTTGCATGCCACCAGTGCTCAACCCAAGTCAATGATCAATAATATAGCTTTTAGTGAGATGATGTGCATACGGAGCAACTGTAGCGGATTGAAAGACGTTCACTGCCAATATTGAAAATACAAAACAACGTTTCAAGGCTAGGAGATATGAGGACAGAACCCTGAAAAACGTGGAGGGAAAGATCAAGCAGGTAGTAAGAAAGGACCTCTTGAGAAAAAAGACAAAATGGGAAAACAAAAGGCAAGGTCACTTGGCATTTGTTACTAAATACACAATATTCAATGATGAAATGTATAAAATACTTTGGAGGCATTGACGCTTACTCACTGAAGTACCTGGGATCAGGGACAATGTGTCCAGCAAGCCTAAAGTGACTTTTCGCAAGGGCAAAACCATAAAAGATTGGCTATGCCCGAGCTATGTAATTACATCAAAGGGAAAGTCGTGGCTTTCCACCCTGACAAGGGAATTCTTCACATGTCAAGAATGCAACACGTGTAGATTTGGAAAAAATAAGACTGAGCAATTTTGCGATAACACCAAACAGACACATGCGGTTCACCATTTCATCAATTGCAAAACAAAATTTGTCACATATATCATTGGTTGCGGATATAACAATATATGTGGGCACCACAGTGAGGTGCTTGAAATCAAGAACACATCTGTGCTCTAAGGAACAAAGATATGAAATATCACATGACCTTTCATATGATGGAACACCATGTTTACAATGCTGATATATGTCTCCATGGCATTGACCACATACCCCCAATCCTGTGGGGTGGGGGGGTAGGTTGCTACTTTTGAGGTGAAATGAGGCATGTTGGATCACCTATGTAGTGTGGAAATCGGCCACAATACTGATGAGGAATTCCACTATTTTGTGTTAAAAATATCCCAAATTCATATACAGGAAAGGAGCTCTACCTCTTTGATTTGTGAAATGATGTTTTGTAATTGATATGATGCCTTTGGTGCCCTGCTGGATCGCAGATACAAACAGTCCTCTGCATAATATGTATTTTTGATCTGTGAAATAATGTGTGGAATTGCCATGATGCTGAGTACCATGGCTTAGAACTTTGTGGAATTACCCGTGTGAATTGTCCTCTTCATAACGTGTATTATTGCGTACTTTTATTACCTTCCTCTTTTCTTAACATTTTCTTCTCCCATTTTTCCTTTAGAAATTGCCTTTTGTCTCTTTGTGCAACTAATAGTTCACGTTTAATTAGTTGTCAAGATGCTCCTGGGCTGATACCTGGCGTCAAGAATAACCCTGTCCATTTTTCGCTCATGGCCTATGCCTATGGTGCTGCTTCTCGCAATATCGAGGGAATTAGGAATGATTTCTTAACATGGCTCTTTGATGCCCTACGGTCACAGGGTGTGATATCCCAGTCGAATTAGTTAGGGTCAGCATAAGCCGAACTGTCATCCGTCCCACAGTATATCCTTATGAAATGTCGATCTCGATGTGCACCACAATCTACGGACTTTGGCCTCCCATGGAATACATTTATTTTTCCTGTGAGGCCAGCTATAACAATACTTACTTCCTAGTAGATCTTTTTGGGATATATTATGAGTAAATTTTATAAGCAATTGCTTTTTCTATTTTGATCTGATATTTGGAAACATGGGGCCACACATGACATTCTTATCAAATGAGGTTTGCTGTCGATCTGTGGGATGAGAAATGGTTGTCTACTTATCTGCACGGTGCACTTTTCTTCGTTTAGACATGACTGATAATGTTGCGGGTTTTTGGCCATTTGCTCACAACTGTCTGAGGACAGGTATAATCCATTTGAATGATTGTGACCTCTATAAAGGGGGGCGTAAGCAAGGGGTTGGTTGTTTTGTTCCTGCACTTTACAAGATGAGAGGGAATGCGGGGTGCGACTATTACCGGCACTTATCAAGGTATGTGGTAATACGTTCTATTGGGCACTCAAGCCTGCGACTTGAATGTTTTTGCTCCTTCCCTATATCCCTCTTTGGCATACAATATTGGGGGAGTTTGACAACGGTGTTAGAGGGACGCCGAGTTGCAGCATTGCAGCTTTCTCCATGTATCACTCTATTATGCTGGCTGCTCATTCAGGGTGTTTTCGATACAAACAACAGCACCGCTCTTTTTAAATGTGATTCAACTCTTCTCCCAAAGTGCCATTTACGGTTGTCTTGGGGTGAAACCTTTAAGGGTGTGTTTGGACTTCAGCTGACATTTACGTATTATTTTATGTGATTTTACTATGACTGATCAGAGGTTGATTTCATTAACCAAAGTGCCTTTTTAGCAGACTTCTTATTCTATGTGTTACGCTACTATTAAACAATCGTGCTGAATTCCAACAAATGTGTTTATCATGTTGATGTCAGAATTGTGTGACATACGTATTTGAAAGAAGAGAATGACATTCCATGACTGTTTGTGCCGTATGAAGACCTTTTATAGTTCAGTGTCAGATGCACATCATTGCAGGATTACTTTTCGGATGTGCAGTAACACAACATAGCTGGGGGGTTCTATATGACGGCACTTAGTTGATTTGAATATTTAGATACAGACGTGCCTTTGCCTCTGCCTCACATAAATTGAGGCGTGCAGGTATAAAAGGATATGAGGCCTTTGGAGGGTGGGATATGACTTAACATTCGGAGGCAATGCATTCGCTTTTGTTTTGCTTTGTCTATCTTTGTACAATTTATTAATGGGGCTTGTGACAATACACTGTGGTCACAAATTGGGGATGTTTATACATATGTCAATGCTTTCTTCATTTCCCCTATGTATATAATTGTCCCTAATTGGTTTTTACAACGTTCCTCACATTGAATTGCCTGGTGGTAACTACAGGGGGCTGAATGGCCTGAACTATATGAGACCCTCAGTTCAAAAACGGGTTACAGTTTTTACCTACTCATGCAAGGGAACCTGTATGAAGGTGTGTGAACACTGAACAGCTTATTAGCTCTAGAGGATTTGACAATCTAACCAAGTACAGTATGTAGCAGAACTTTGATTATGTAGATCATATTTGCTGCTGATGTAGAACATATCATATGATCTTCACCCCCTCGCTATCATTTCACTACTGGTATTTAGCATAATATAATGAATTTTAAATTAATTTTAAAGAGAGACTCTATGAAGAATAAATCATGATGGTTGTTGATAAATGTGTTTGTGTCAACAAAACTATTTATGTGATCTTTACTCCATACGAGGTTGCATGTTTTTGAAGTGTGCAACTCAATGTAATCACTGATTTTCTGTGACAATACACCCTTTTTTGACTAGTACTTACTATGATGCAATAGTTCCCAGTAATACTATGAAGAATTGATTATGATTGCTGACGTGTGAACATCTTTATGTGATCTTTTGTTCCGCATGATATCACATGCTCTTGAATTTTGCAATCATGTTGTTATTGATTTATTTTTGACAATATCCTTCCTGATCTGGTTACGATGATTGACCACACATGGATTATTAACGTTCTCTCCATTGGGCAGTATTTCATTGTTTTTAATATGTGAAACCCATATGGTTTCAAATCACTTACAGTGCTGTGTTGTTGTCCTTGGGGAATGTGTTGTTTTATTTGTGTTAGGCAACCATGTGTTGTTTATGTAATTGAAGTATCTTTAGGTTTATGTTTTGGATACACCTTATATGGGCATTTAGATTTATGCATTGTTTGTATTTATTGCATTACAGCCCTGTAGAAGTCCAATTGTGTGGACGAAACACGTTGGCTGTCTTCGCTGTGACATTTGAATTTCTGTCTTTAACAAGCAAAATAAAATGAAGACCTGGGACATTTTGAAATCTGAACGGGACTTTCCATTGTGAAAACATTCAATGTGTTGCACCTCTATCTGTGTTACTATTCTAGACATCTTTTTGGAAAACCATCTTTTGATAACCTTCATAAGCACCACTGAAATTGGTGACAGGGTGGAATTATGCAAACTAATATGGTATCATGAAAGCTTTCCAAATCAGTTTCACCAATGATTACACACTTGAATAGAAAGATCTGGAAATGACATTAAGAACTGAAAATTGTCAGTAAATATAAAAAAAATGTTGTCCATATTCCTTTTTTGATACCACAATATAAACATTCAGCAAATACTAATAGTTCTAAAGTTATTTTGAAGAAAAAGTGTTTAACAGGACATCACAGTTCCGTTCTTCTGCAGATGTTTACAAATTCTGAAAGTAAGACATTAGAATTGAAATTTGAGCGTAGACCAAGAATCCTGGTATAAATGCTATTACAGGACATCCAAAGTTCAATATCTTCAAATGATTAATGCTTAACAATAAATGTTGGTGAATGTTGCTTTTGGTGAATTGAATAACATCTGTTACCTGATGTATATTGTTACAATAGTTCCTTTTCTTTGTAAATCTCAGCTCAAATGTGTCGTGTTATTTAAAGTGGATCCCAGTTAGGAGGAAAAAGCCACAAAGGACAGCCACAACGTCCTCTGCAATACAGGTACGAAAGGAAGCAAACAGATGTCAGCAGTTTTAAGCAAAAACTGTAGTAAGTGTTTGGTGCTCAAAAGGCACATAAGAGGCATTAGTCACAATTAGATTTGAAGTTGAAGCTCACCTCTTAAATAGTAGGAAACCAGTGACCTCGAGAAGCAATGGTCATGACAAAATTGTGAAGATACCAATATTGTTCTGGTAGTCCAATTGAGATATGGAATGTGCCTCCTTCAAACAAGGAAATATGAAAATCACAGCATAGTTAGGAGAGGCTATTATATGAACAGAAAGCATATCTGAATGTTCTCCAAAAGAGACCTGTAAAGGAAATCCCTTACTATTCTTGAAACAAATGGTGAACCATCAACTAAGTGGACTGCCTCAGGCATCTATCTTCTTCTCTCTCTTTTGCTGGAGCCCAATTATTGTCAAGAAACCTTCCACTGGCTCTGCTAATCAATAGTCCTGGAATATTAATAATCTTCCAGTCTTCCATTTTCAAAACACTTGATAAGATCAAAAATTGACTGCCTCATCCACTCATAGTGGATGAAGCCATCACACATCTGAAGCCTTCTCTTCCTCTGAAGTGTGGTGTTTACCTACTTCCTTTTGAGAAAGTATGGACAGGGAGAGATCTTCTGCCCAGAATCCCCACAATATAAGCAGAGTCCATTCCCCTTTCCACCACTGTTCCTTTTTGTTCTCTGATAACAGACCTCTGATGTTTCCTAGCTGCATAGGTTTTTCTTGGGAAGGTGGATGTTGATGATTATCTGGTCTATGAAAAGAAAAGACTGCATTTGGGGAAAACTGAAAAATCCCATTTGAGACTTCTTTGTTTGCTTACTTATTTCCAGCTGTCTAGATTCAATTGATAGGGCTGTGTCAGTAGGTTCAGAAAATGAAGTTGGGCGATGAGTGTGAATTCATGTTTGATTGACTCCTTCTATCCCATATAAAATAATATCATTGGGGTTCTCTCAACCTAAGTAACGTCTGCTGCCAATAGGTAAAAATGAGTGACATAAGTCAACGCATCCTTTCCATCTTGCTGAATATTGCATTAAGCTTCCACAGTGGAATGTTCCACATATAGACATTCAAACACTTTCTTAAAAGCTGGCATGAATGTGTCATAACTATTCAAGGAGGAAGCTGAAGTCGTAACCAAAGGAGAGGCTAAGGCAGGCCCAGTAAGACAAATGATTAAGAAACCCACCAAAGCTCAATCATGAGTAAATTGTGCTGGGCACAAAGCAACATGGTTAATAAGGAAAATAAAAAGTCACTTAACCTAACCGGATTCTCTGGAAAACATAGGGCACCTCAAGTGACTGGTAGAATATCAGTAGACCTTATAGCTAAGGCCTGTCTTAAGGCGGAATTCTCAAGACAAAGTAATTTTTAACTATCTTCCAAACAGGCACATTCGGCCTTTGGCACTAGGAAGAACTGTATGCAGTGAAAGTCTCTCTAGTTTCTTTCAGGATTATCTAAAGGAAGGGTGATTCCTCCCAGTAGCCATGGTGGCATCCTGCAGTTAACATACATGTGAAACTTATAAAATGCATCCTTAAGAGTGCCCAGTTAAGAGGAAAAAGCCACAAAAGACAGAAAAAACGAATTGGCAATACTGATATTTTTTTTCTATAGTTGTTAGTTAATGTAGAGGTTGAAAAGGAAAGCACCAAAACTGCCATGAATCAGGGTTGAGAAAAAGTCCACCATAAGATCTTCCATAAGAAAGAATACAAAAGGAAGTCTGCTGAAGTAAAAGAGAACACACATTCAGGGAACAAGTGATGACTGAAACAATAAAATGGAAATGAATACTTAAAAGGGATTTACAAGGTTAGTCAAGCCTACTCTTTCAGGAAAAAGGTGTTTCCAAGAAACGGTAGGCACAGCAAGAAGAGCCAATTGTTTATATCCTATATCTCTCCACATTCTCTCATCAGTGCACCCCTCTGCACCTCACTGAGCAACCACAACTACATATATGCTGAAGCAGGCTGAGTGATGTGGAAGGAAACCCTTTACCATTGATCTTCCATGGGCCTCAAGTAGGAGCTGCACTCAACTTGGAAAGGGTGAGGCTCAGTTAACAAACTACCACCTTAAGTATCAAAGACGCAATGTCTCGCTCAGAAAGGTGAGAAGCCAAGGGAATACGCCACTGCCTCTGGTGAGTATCGAGTCATTAATTTTGTGTCCACTTTAGTAAAATATGTAGCCTCCGACATGAAGCACACATCAGAATTTGTGTTGGACTACGTAACTTTTTGTGTAATTGAAACACTAAGGCCTGATTATGAGTACGGTGGTCCAAAGGACTACCATACTTGCGATGGGGTTGTGGTGGTGGTACGGGACTGCCGCACCTTCGGTCTGACTGCCGAATTACGAGTTTGGTGGCTGGACTGCTATGAGACCACTGCAACTGCTAGGGATCTGGGATTGCGATCCCTGGAGGTTACACAGCGGTCAGGGGAAGCAATATTACGACTTTCCCACCACCAGCCTTTTCATGGCGGTGAGCCCGACATGAAAATGTGGCAGTGGGGAAAGAAAGGGGGCCCTACAGGGCCCGGTGTTGACCCTGTGAATGGGGATGCATGCTGTATGCAGGCCCCCCCTAGTACCTGCATTGCAGAGACAGCAAAGTCCAGGCTGTGGTGCTCCCATTGCGTAGCCTTTTGAAAGGCACCCCTGTGGAACCGCCGCACCAGCTGACTGCCCGCCAGACTACAAAATAACTCGGAATCTCGTAGGCAGCCACGGTAGACTTGGCGATCTAAGGCTGGGCGACGGCACACCAGCCCACTTACCAAAGTCATTATCAGGACCTCAGTATTTCTTCACTTTAAATGTAAAATTAATTGATTCCTCAATCCATTTCCTGCGACTTCCTTGTTTTTGATATGTTATTTGATTAAAAGATTGCCTCCAATGTAACATCCTTTTCCATCAATTCCAATTGTCTTTTAAAGATGGCAGTATATTCCGGTAATTGTCTTGTCAAGCGCAGGATGCATGATGTCAACATTTCGCTTATTTTTTATTTTATTATTTAATGGTGATTAATCAAAACTATGAATTTAACAAACCTTCTTTGTGGCTTTCATTCATACAACCTGCATTACGATCTACATTTAGTTTAGAGGAATCAAGATTGTAGAGGGTCTAACAAGACACATTAGGGATGGCAAACTTTGACTCTTAAGGTATGATCAATAGTAACAGCATAAGTGAGTGATTAAAGTAAAAGGGACCTCTATGACAAATCTTCTTCAAAAAAACTATCTGACCTATAAACTTGTATATTACCAGACCAACAGTAAATGTGCCAAGCTATCACTCAGCTAGAACTGTACTCAGACTATGGTGTTTTACAGCTTTTATGAAAAACTCTACATGTTTTACAACTATATGACTTTAGAGGAATTGCACAGGCCTTTGCATTCTAAGCAGCTGATAAATGTAGACTATGTTAAATCTGCACCAAAGACCTAGAGAAATACTATAATATCCTATGCTATGCTTTGGGATTTGTAGAGCACCTGGTGACCCAAAGGTATCCCAGTGCTAGCTCGGAGAGGTGCACCTAAAGAACAGCGAGGCAGTCAAGGAGAAATGCCTATTCCAAGAGTCAGGTTTTAAGGGCTTTTCTAAAGCCTAGTTCTGTATCTGTTGCTCGAGTAGCTAAGGGGAGAGAGTTCCAGAACTTTGCTGGATTTAGGTTAAGGAATCTCCTTCCACTTTTTGCTTGCTTAACACTGGATACTGTAGCCAGATAGAGATTTGAGGATCACAGAGGTGTGTTGGGGATGTAATGGCGAGCAAATTGTTGTAGAATTGGTGGGCCTTCGACCCTGCAGTGCTTGGTGGAAGATGCACAGTGATTTAAATTCTATTCACTGAGAGATTGGGCGCCAATGAAGGTCTCTCGAGTCCTATTTTTTTGTACAAGATGCCTGTGCACACGTAGTCGTAGTTTGCAGAACAAGTTCCACGTATCTAAAACTATGAAATATTTGGAAAACACAATACAGACAGTAGACCAGATAATATATAAGAACACTCCAAGTGTCACGTGTTCTCTGTGTTTAATGTAGATCGATTGCCCAGCCAACATGTGTTTCGTCAAGGTGGCAAACCCACGACTTCTTCAGGGCTAGTAGGCAAGATAGCTGAGTAGTGATCAATCTCTCTGCCGGTTGTACTTCCTTCCAGGCTGGCCTGGGAAAGGTATTTCACAGAAGTGGCATATACATGGAAAGACAGAACCTTTTCAGGTCCGATGGGGATTCGCTCCAAATGGTAGCCTGGAAAGTTGCAGCGTACCAGTAGATCGGAGCCGGGTGAGGCTCTGTTCAGGGTGCGAGGTCCTCTATGGTGTCTGCATGGCAGCAGCAAGTACGCTGCTGGATTCGTGGACCTGGTAAGTGAGCACAACATGAAAATGTGGCAGTGGGGAAGAAAGGTCCATGAATCCATGTATATGCCACTTCTGTGAAATTCCTTTCCCAGACCAGCCGGGACGGAAGTACAACCGGCAGAGAGATGTGGAACCCTACCAATGACTGCCATGGTTTCCGATGAGCAGTCCTTGTCAAAGACTTGGAATGTTCGTTCCCTCAGAAAAGAGCTCACCCAGTCCAGGGCTTTTCCTGTAACTTTGGCCTTACCAACCCTATCTAAGTGCGTGGTGCAGTCTACAGTATTAAAAGCCACACTGAGTACCAGGAGTATGATGGCCACCGTGGTCCCTTGAGCGAATCTCTTTTTAGTCTCCTCAACCACATCCATAAGGGCAGTTTCTGTGCTGTGTTTGGGCTGAAAGCCCATTTGCGTTTTGTGAAGGATGGAGTTTGCTTCCAGGAATTCTGATCGGCATTTATTGACATGCATTTCTGTCACTTTAATAAGACCTGGAAGTGGGTAAATTGGGCGGTAATTCCCTAAACAATCGAGGTCTAGGTTGAAATGAATCTGCAACCTCAAATATTTCAAGAATGTAGGTTCAGTTAGACTCACATCAGAGTTCCACAAAGTGATCAAGAATAATCTAAACCAGTTACCCAAGGACCATGTTAATTCCATCAAGAAGGGAAAAATCATCCCCTGATATAGCTTGGAGAGCCAAGTTGTATATTTCTAAAGGAACTCAAACATCTCAATAACTGCTTGTGCCACAGACCCAAGCACACTTTGAGCAGTGATTCCAACTTTTTTACCAAGAGACTAGTTGAAAGGCTGAGTAAATTAACAAATGCAAAGTAAAAAGATCCCTTTCCAATAAACCAGAAAGCGAGCGAGGTCTAAGAATAAATAGATCGTGCAAGCCACTCAGAAATTAGGATCATGTGAGATAAGTAACTTCTACAAAAAGGACAACAAAAGTAGATTACAACTGAAAAATTAAAAAACTTTTTACTTACAGATGGCTGTATTGTGATGCAATGAAACTCAATAATTTTCAATATCAAACATATAATCAAATATATCATATTTTATTGAAAACTATTCTTTAACATAATTTTTTCATATATTGTTAAAGTGTAAATACATAGAATAACCAACTCATGTCAAAAAAATAGTTTCATTGATACATAAATGTCATTCTCTTTGTACACATCATAGAAAAACAATATATATATAAAATAGATTAAAAATACACAAAAAACTGCAGACATCGCGTTTAGGTGAAAGTTTTGATAGATCTTCACCTTCTTCAGGACAAAAATTGCAGTTTTATTTGTATTGAGACCCTAAAGAAAGTCATTGCACGCTTGGAATAGCATAGCACTCAGAAGACAATAATTATAATGTTCTTCACAGCCGTAATGGAATTAAAATGAGGTTCTATATGGTCTCTTATTGATCTAAGAAGACTCGATCCATAGTTCATAAAGTTCGAATATTCATTATTGATATGTTGAGAATCATGGCCATTTAAAATCCATAGTAGAAGGCAAGTGAGACAGCTTTATATATTAGTTTGCTTCCCACAAAAATATGACAATCACTTTCTTCAACTCCAGCAATCCCTAGCAATCCAATCAGTATTGCTGTATTGATATTTTGCTGTTGCGTATTGCAATATCGTGAAGTAAGAGAAAACTCTTACTAATGCTCTAACGACCATCAATCTCTATGGTTGAAGTTCGAGTGCGTTAATTTGTATGCATTCTGGGTTAAGGTACGTGCACCATATTTTGTTTGAGGGTGTTTATTTAGATACAAATGCTCGGTTCCATCCAGATATGAATGTATCTTTTACCATAATTACCCCTTACGAAGGGCAGTGGCCCTGAAATGCATTGGGTAGAAAAACTCTTTCACCTCGATTATGGGGAATTGAAAACCTGTCATATGCTGTTTGAAGAAAGCCTAGATTGGCACTGTATTGAACTTCTGGTTGAATGTATGTTGGTAGGAATGATAAAGAATGGAGACATTGGAATAAAAATATGGAAGAAATTGTTTAAACGAAGTCAAGATTGTTTATCACTCATATGTCAGTCAAGGAGAAATAATGTGGCACAGTTGTTTTTTGTTTCCCTTCTTTTTTTTCTTTTTTTTTTCTCTTCTTTCATGTTCTTCATTTATATTAAAAGGTATCTTTTGTGGAATCTGATTACTGGAAATGTTGATCCATATATTTGTTATTTTACTTGTTGGAAATGGGTGACCTCTGTGGCCCATGTCTTCTATTGGATGTCAACAATAAAATATGTTTTGTAAAAAAAGATTGTTTATTACATGAAATTACGCATCAAGATAGTGCATCCCGGGACTGGATACATACCCAGGGTCCAGCTTTCTTGATTTAAAATCAGAACTTTGGCAACCTTTTTCAGTTGTTGAAAGAAAAAAATCACCTTCTGTACAGTTGTTTTATAGGAAAGAAAAAATTGTTAGAGTTAACTCTTGAGAAAATGACATATCCGTTTCCTGTGGCAACTGGCACTCATGAAGAAATATTGGCAGGTGCAGTTTAAAATTGTTAGTTTTCAGAGACAAACTGTGTGAGTGTATAATGTTAAGAAACACAGGAAACTGTGAATGAAATTGCCAATAATTGGAGACTACACAAGACGAAGCCTGTGTAATAATAACTTGGCTCAATCTTACTTTGTCCAGGCAAGAGAAAAGTCCTTTTTTAGATATATTTTATCATGGCTATCGATCTGGTAATAATGAAATATATTTTGTATTTTATATATGACTTGATACACCAGTTTTGGAAGTTATAAGCACTGTATCAATCAGCCAGTCACGTTTTTATTTGTCTCATCTGGCCTTAAAAGAAAATAAGTATAATCAGTAAAAACATTTAATCCTTACATTATCTAACATCAGAACATAAACTAAAATCATTTGGAAGAACATTTGAAACTTACATCATGTCAAATAGTACTTTCATAAGACTAAAACTGAACCTTTGGGGTAACAGTTAGCATGGACTTCAATGATTTGCAAACCGAATCAAAGGCATTCAACATCGTCTCGGGTTGGACCAGACCACCCAGATACCACGAGGGTGGTACTAGATTTCTGTTAAATAACTCAAACAGTAATTAGCCTGAGTGTACCATGGACCATATTTTCAATACCCCCCTTTATTATTTCCATAAGCAATCCCACTGCTTCTTTCAAAGTCTGCCTTAAAGTTTGATACAAGTCCTAAACACAATTGCAACAGGTTGTGATTGCTGTCGCAGTCTGCATAATCTTAAAATGGGTCACGGCAGGTGAAATTGTCTCTGAAATTAAGAATAAGTGATCTAAAGTACTGCGTATATTTCCTCTAATAAAAGTAGGGACAAGCACTTATTAGACGGACAGACCTCTGAAGCAAAAACCAGGCTATACTTCATCACAAAGTTCTTAAACGCCTGTCTACAGGAATTATGTTTAAAATGTGCTAAAACGTATTTGTGTCTATCATTATATCCACATATCAAACCAGGAGAATAATTGCATAATCTTCATTAAAGGCCCAAGTCCAGGTGCCCACTTATCGATTACCTCTGCACTTTAATGGTAAAAAATGTTGTAATAAAAATGTCTAAGCAAGATGTTATTTTCAGCGGCGGCCGGCACAGGTAAGTGCGGGGGGGTGAGGAGGGAGCTGGGGGGGGGGGGGAAGTCGACAGACGACGGAATAGGTATGATTAAATAAATAAGTAACACCTATTCCATCGTCCGTTGGCTTCCCCTCCTTTCGCGCCCTGCCCCGCCCATACCACACTTACCTGTGCCAGCTGCTGCTGGTTATGTCCCGCAGATTATATGTGCACCAGCTGGTAATAGTTAGGAATGCACTGAGAATGAACACTGGATAAAGAATTGTCACAAAAGTTGCCAATCCCCCCTTTCGCCCTCCCCCTCTTGATTTAGAGATGTCTGGTGGCCTAGTGGACATTTCTTGCATTTCCAGGAACCGCTGTCACAGCAGTTCCTGTAAATGCATTGAAAGTTTGATGGATAGCTCTGTCAATATAGCGGAATCTTTACCCACCTAGGGGTTGGTTCGTTAACAAGACTGCTTCCCACTCTAGCTCAAATAATCTCTCTGATTTTGATAGGTGCCTACATTGGGGTTAATGGACCCCACATCCTATTTATTTGGAATACTTTGGAACATCTTGGAGTAAACACGTTTATCGCTTCCACTTAATCTTCTGTCTGAACATACGGCATCACTTATCCAGTTGATTGGTTTCTATGTAGTAAGTATTTGGAATCTCCAGCTACCTCATTTTTCTAATCTATTTTATTAATCTGGTTTTGTCTACCTTTTCCTATTGAGTTTCTTTTTTTCCGTTTCTTTTCTACATGTCCCCAATATGTATAAACCAAAGGAGGACGTCACCATTTATGGGATACGTTTGGATATCCCTGTTGTTGTTAAACTAATTGAATGATTTCTCTCAATGCTCCATGTTTTTTTAATATACAAAACCGCATAGTTTGTGGTATTAGGACTTAACTTGTCTTTTCTTGTTTGGTCAATGGTCTTAAATCCATAACAAATGTGTCGTAATGTCATTTTGTTGTTATGTCATGGATTATAATGAAAAAAGAAAACTAGATGGACAGGATGCAGAACAATGTCATACATTCACCCCAGTACAGAGATCTGTGTGTCTTTTGCTTTCTTGCCCTAAGTGCACAGGGTATGACCAGATGTGGGTCCCGGGCTCACTGTGCTACTGGATTTAAGCTAGCCTGGCTGATATGGGGTGATGCACCGAAACCGATCCCAGGATGCTCGTTTCTGGTCTAGGGACGACCTGGCTTGGCAGTTTGGGCTGGACTCTTCCCATGAGGCACAGGGTAAAGAATGATTTGCATATGGGTGGGTCTGAACTGGGGTGGCAATATAATGATGTATTTAACCCACATCTCTTGACTGGGGATGAATGTTTGATTTGCTCTGCATTCAGTCCATCACCTGTGTGTCTTATGGATTATAATGAGGCATTTGCAATTCATATGCCACACAATTGTTATGCTTTTATGTTATGTGTATATTATCCATGCATATTAATGTATGTTTATATATGTTGCTTTACAGCCCTGAAGAAGTGCTATGTTTAGGACGAAATGCGTTGGCTGTTTTTGCCGTTTTTATGCTGTACATACTTGTTACATACAAGCACCGACAGAATAAAAGAAGATTTATACTCACTTTTTGAAAAATAACTTTGGACTGTTTGGTTATTTCTAAATGAAATGATTGATTCATCATATGGTGCACCCTTGTATTTGAATCCAATTTGTAAAAGTCCTGTATTTGGACTGCACCTTGGCAGCAGGTGCCAATTGAGTGCACAAGTCAGATACACAAGTTTCTTGTACCTGATTGGGGATAATAGGTCAGGTGTGGCACCCATTTGACGTCTGTCAAACTTTAATCACTTTTTTTATTTTCTAAAAACAAAATCCCAAAGAGGGTATTTTGCTTTTGAAAATAATAATGAAAAAAAAAACGATGACCCCCTTCCCAAGGGAGTTTTCTCCCATGGTGTAGGGGTCATTTTGCAGTTTTCACTAGATCTTACTGCCAGGTTTTACCTTGCTGTGAAGGATAGTGAAATCTTGAAATGTGTTTGCCTGCTTTAAATATGGCAGACAGACAAATAGCAAAACCTAAAATAGCCATTAGGCCGTTGACATACTGAAGGTCCGCTGGACTCTAAATGAGACTAGCGAACCTTCATTTTGGCAGAGAGGGTTTTGAGCTGGAGTACCCTCTCCGCAAAGCTCTAATTTGGGCCCTTAATTTGATATATTCAGCCACACTTCTTTTTGGAGAGCCCATAGTGGGTGTACATTTGTTAGAATAATGACATAGGGTATAGCCTCTGGCAGTAACTGCATGTGCATTTTTTGTAAACTCTCCATGTGTATAGTTTGCCATATCACTGTATTCAACCCAGCAAAAAAATAACCACTACCCTGCATTATTGCAATTATGAGCAAATTAAATTCACTCTTGTTGCCAGGTATGGTTCTCTAAATGTGCCCTATTTACTTTCTGTTACATCCTGAACTCACTATCGCACACTGGACTGTGTGCGGGCCATGCTCTCCACTGGTCTAGTAATTGCCTGGGAGTAAGAAAGACACTCACCGGTGGGTTCACTTACCCAGGCCCTTTAATAGTATCCATAAACTCAATAAGACTTGTTTCTAGAGCCATGAACATGTCTAAAACAGTCACAAAAACATGTAACCATTCCCTCCAGCAAAGACAGATGATTATTTAAATGATCATATAAGTTAAGTTACATGTTTTTTTATACTCTCCTCAGGTTACAGGACCAGTCATTAATTTACTAAGTTCTAAATCTTGCGGGTGGTAAAAAACAACTGCCCTCGTTGTGTTATTGTTTAGCCTTGTAGTGTAAATTTGATCATTCTTTTTCCATTCAGCCGGGGGCGAACTTGTAAGTAAAATGGGGTCATTCAAATCAATTGTAGGAGACCCATTTAAAACACTGGGGACAGGAACAGCAGAAAATCTGTACCCTGACAGATTCTGATACTGCTGTTATTTCCGCTGGCAATGTCAGTGTTTCTATCGATTCAGTGTTTAATTGTGATACTGAGTGTTATAGTGCCCAGTCTCTCCTTCTCAAGTCCAATTTCCTCATTTATTGCCCCCATAGCTCCAGTTAGAGAGCTCTTGATTGTGATTTTTTTCCAGGCAACATTGTCCCTCCCACCTAGACTCCTCCTTAGTCTGAGAGACTTGGCGTAAATGCAGTTGGGACCATCTGCCTTAAGAAGGCATTTTGCTCCACCCCTTCCTACTCCTTTTTTCAGGGACAGAGCCTTTGTTGGTAAATGTCTTCCTTGCAGGCTGGAGGTAAGTCAGGGGCACTGAAGAAATCGGTGCTGCTCTAGACAACAGGACAAGGAACCAGCTGTACTGCCTCTATTGGGAAGGATAATTTGAATAAGGTTCAGTTGGTTGAAGTTCTGAATGGATGGAATGACCCAGACGGGCGCTGGGTTACTTGCTATTCAACTGGTCAGAATCACAGATAAACCAGAGGATCATCACATGGGGCTGTAGAGAGGCAGAGATGCCTTCCTGGAAACATAAGTGGTGAGCCTCTACCATCTATGAGCCCAAGAGCACTGGAATGCCCATTTGTGCCCCCAAGTGCCCCCTGAGGAACAAGTACTGGCTTATTAATAAACTCTGCCATTGTGCTTGTGGCTTTGGCTGCAAAAAGTCATCAGATTCCAGATCCGTTTGAAACATCTATGTAGCCCATATGGTTTTAGGGGGATTTCAACTCCTAAAGGGGAAATTAGATTAAAGAACAAAACCTCAGTCTCTGGGCAGGAATGGCCAACCTCTGGGGACTAGTAAGGCCAGAGGCCTCCGGCTGCCCCCATCACCATAACATCATGACCATAAGTGGCTCATTTGAGATAAAGACCCTTAAAGTTTGGTACGCTAATCGGACCCCAGAGTTGTTGATGACCCGCAGCTGTTTTGATCCTCCATTTAACAAGTGAATGACTGTGAGACCAGTCAAACATTTAACCATTCCCTCCAGCAAAGACAGATGATTATTTAAATGTTGCTATAAGTTATGTTGCATTTTCTTTAACTCCCTTCAGGTTACAGGACCAGTCAGTAATTTATTAGGTTCTGATTCTTGCGGGTAGTAAGTAAAAAGTGCCCTAGTTGTGTTATTGTTTAGCCTTGCAGTGCAAATTTGGCCATTCTTTTTCCTTTTAGCCAGGGGCAAACTTGTAAGTAAAGTGGGGTCATCCGAATCAATTGTAGGAGACCCATTTAAAACACTGGGGTTATTAACAGGTACAGCAGAAAATCTGCACCCTTTGGGTTCTGATGCAGGTGTTATTTCCGCTGGCAATGTCAGTGTTTTTATGGATTCAGTGTTTAATTGCGATACTGAGTGTTATAATGCCCA
This sequence comes from Triturus cristatus, assembly GCF_964204655.1. Lineage (NCBI taxonomy): Eukaryota > Metazoa > Chordata > Amphibia > Caudata > Salamandridae > Triturus > Triturus cristatus. The sequence goes on along the minus strand of NC_140593.1, from coordinate 377,916,282 downwards.
GTCTCTCCTTCTCAAGTCTAATTTCCTCATTTATTGCCCCCATAGCTCTAGTTAGATAGCTGCTGATTGTGAATGATTCACAGGAAACACTGTCCCTGATGCCTAGACTCCTCCTGAGTCTAAGACATTTTGGCCTAGATGCAGTTGGGACCATCTGCCTTAAGAAGGCACTTTGCTCCCCCCTTCCTACTCCTTTTTTCAGGAACAGAGCCTTTGTTGGTAAATGTCTTGCTTACAGGCTGGAGGTAAGCCATGGGCACTGAAGAAATCTTTGCTGCTCTAGACAACTGGACAAGGAACCAGCTGTACTGCCTCTATTGGGAAGGATAATTTGAATAAGGTTCAGTTGATTGTACTTTTGAATAGATGGAATGAGCCAGACAGGAGCTGAGTTACTTGCTATTCAACTGGTCAGAATCACAGATAAACCAGAAGGTCATCACATGGGGCTGTAGAGAGGCAGAGATGATTTCCTGAAAACATAAGTGGAGAGCCTCTACCATCTATGAGCTGAAGAGCACTGGAATGCCCATTCGTGTCCCCAAGCGCACCCTGAGGAGCAAGTAGGGGTTTATTAATAAACTTTGCCATTGTGCTTGTGGCTTTGGCTGCAAAGAGTCATCAGTTTCCAGATCTGTTTGAAACATCTATGTAGCCCTTATGGTTTTGGGGGGATTTCAACTCCTCACGGTGAAATTAGATCAAAGAACAAAACCCCAGTCCCTAGGCAGGAATGGCCAACCTCTGGGGACTAGTAAGGCCAGAGGCATCTGGGTGCCCCCATCACCATAACATCATGGCCATGATTGGCTCATTTGAGAAAACGTCCCCTAAAGTTTGGTACTCTCATAGGACTCCAGAGTTGTTGATGACCTGCAGCTGTTGTGATCCTCCTTTCAACAAGTGAATGACTCTGGCCAGTCAAACCTTTAAACAGTCTCACCCTTAATTGGATTCTGCTGGACACTGGTTCTTTGATTTGGTAACAACTGCTAACTGGACAGTGAGAACTTGTTGCATTTGGCCATGCCAGCCTCAATTACAACTTTGATGTATGTGGGGACACTACCCTTGTGTGGGTGTTCAGTGTGTAGCTCAAGGAAATAATTGGACTGTTTCTCTTAGGAATTCAGTAGCAGGTTCTCAAACTTGCTTAGTCATACAGCTTTACACACAGAGTCTCAGCCAGTAGAGGACAGTACCAAGTGATCAAATCCAACTGGATACTTCCTGTCTTTCTGTCTGGCACCTCTCCCTATTATTTAAGGGGCTTATTTACAAGCCGTGTGAGTTGCTGGAACATCACTTTTTTAAAATGTTTATAATTCTTTTTATTAAACATTATCGACATATATTGCGACTTTTATATACAATTAGGAGACAGCATACATATCGAGCATCCAAACTAATACACAGAATTTCTATCACACAGTGTAGTGTGGACAAAACTTAGGGGGGTGCAAGGTGTTCCTCTTCATCTAGTGGCAACGGAGGAGTGCATATGTTTCCCCTGTAAAGAATTCCACGAACCCCAGACCCTGTTCCATTTCCCAGGGCACCCTCTAGCCACATACAGACTTTTCACGAGACTTTTCACGGAACATGCATCAGTCTAAGTCCTCCCTCCACTTTCCCATCGTAGGTGCTTGACGAACTCCCCAGTTCTGCACAACATTCCTTTTTGCTATCATTATTGCTAACGTTACCCATTGCTTAGCGCTTGAGGTGAGGTCAGTTGGCTCTCAGATGTTTTAGAGGCATCTTCGTACCTCTGGGCGCAGTTCGATCCTTTGAACCTCGCTAAGTGTACAATGTATAGTCGCCCAATATGTCTGTACCCATTCACACTCCCATAGAAAATGGAAAAAGGTGCCTTCCTACCCACATCCACGCCTGCACTCCCCGCTCTACCCATATGCACCAATCTGGGGCCATCTACATATATTCTATGGAGAAGCTTGAGCTGAACCAACCGCAGCCATGCCTGGATCGCCACCTCCCTCGGGGAGGAGACTGCGACCTGCCAGTCTTCCTCATCTAGGTCAAGGCCATCCCTCTCCCATTTTCCTTTGAGTTACTGAAGTGGATCTTCCATATTGTTGATTAGTGTTTTATATATCAGTGAGATAGTCTTTTCTGGCAAGTGGCCGTCGAGTATCCTGTCTTCCAATGGGGAGGCAGGTAGGAGGACAGAATTCGAAGTAATGTGCGTTTGGAGGGCATGGCGGACTTGGAGATACCTATAACGTTCTGTGTCCGCCAGGCTATATTATTTCTGGAGGGTAGTGAAGGGAACGATTTCATCCTTGACCCTAAGACCTTTGATCTGGGAGATCCCAATCATATCCCATTTATCAAAGCCCTTAGTTTGCCATAGGGATCCCAGTTTCTGGGAGCTCCAAAGTAGGGTAGCTAGGGTAAGTCGTCCATTTACCAGGCTTAGAATAGAGTGCCCTGCCATAATCTCCCCTGGGGAGGATCCATCTGTCCATGGCGTAAGCTGGATCACCCAACTTTCCATAGGTCCCTTGGTTAATGGCCGCCAATTGAGCTGACCAATAATACTTTTTTAGTTCGGGGAGGCTAATGCACCCATCAAACCAGCTCAGGGTAAGTTTGGGCAGAGCAATACGAGGTTTCCCGTCCCACAGAAGATCCCTCTGTAGACTCTCTATTTCCTTAAACTACGAGGCTGGGACCGGGTCCATCGAATTCTGTAGGGCATAGAGGAATCTTTGTATGGGCGGCAGGAGATTGCGTATAAAACGAGTCGTAGGACTCAGGGAGATAAAGATGCCCAGATACCGAAAGCCCTCAGCCGCTATCTGAAGTGGTCAGTTCCCTGGGAGGGCAGGAGGCTCCCCTTGTAGGACAACCGATTTTGTCCGATTTATAGTAAAGCCGGAATATCTGCCAAACACTGCAAGGATATCAAACAGACATATCAAGGAAACCCTCTGGGATAGCTTGTCCCCCCAATCCAGGGACCAGCGCATACCACGCACTACTGTGTCCTTGCGGATCCATGCCGCGAGCGGCTCTAGGGCTAGAGCAAATAGCAATGGGGATAGCGGGCATCCCTGCCGTGTGCCCCGTTGCAATTGGAACGCTGGTGACGTGCGGTTGTTTACCACTACTTGGGCCATAGGTTCCAAATAAAGCAGTCGGACCCAACTCGCGAAACTGGGCCCAAAACCCATTTTATTCAGTACAGCAAACAGGTATGGTCACTTCACCCTGTCAAACGCCATGGTGGCGTCTAGCGAGACCAGGACCTCCGGCTCTCGGATAGTTGCCACTCTGACCAGCACCCCATGCAGCCTGCAGAGGTTCAAGGCTGTATTATGGTGCGGCATGAAACCCGATTGGTCGGGATGTACCAAACTATCTATCACTTTCACCAGTCTGATCGCCAATATCTTTGCAAGGATTTTGGGTTCTGCGTTGAGGAGGGATATCGGCCTATAGGAGGCACAACTGTTTCTGGGTTTCCCTTCCTTGTGACTTACCACTATATTAGCTATCCTTTGGTCCGAGGGGAGTGCTCCCTTTTCCCTGCTATCCTTGAACATCGAACGGAGATATGGGGCCAGTTTGTCTGGACTGAGTTTGTAGAGTTCGATTGGCAGGCCGTTGGGGCCTGAGTCTTTCCCCGAAGGAATCGCACTTATCGCTTGGGCTACTTCATCATCAGTGAAGTCGGATTCCAGATATTCCCTGTTTTCGACTGTCAGTATGGGGAGCAAAATATCCCAGATCAGAGAGCAATTCTCCTCAAGTGAGTACTTCCCTTCTGTACTATATATCGTTTGGCAGTATTCAGCAAACCGGTCAGCAATCTCCTGAGGTTCAGTGACTAGGCCTAGGCCCTCCACTTGAAGTTTAGGCACTAGGCGGCTAGTCCACTCCTTTTTATCTAAACACGTGATCAGCTTCCCTGCTGTGTCCCCATGTTCATAGATTCTGTTTTGTGTTTCCCTTCCCTGAACTTTAGCTCTATCCGTTGCTATGGCTTTGTATTAATTTTGTTTGAGCTGCAAGAGGTGCAGCTTTTCGGGGGTTACTGACACTTCTAGCTCATTCTCCAGTTCAAGTACCTCATCCTCTGCCTTTATCAAGTCTTTCTGCTTTACTTTTTTCTTGCCTGCGATCAGTAACAGGACTTGTCAGTGGATCACCAACTTATAAGCTCCCCACAACGTTTGGGAGGATTCTACAGTACCTTCATTTTCGTGAAAGTATAGGTCTGTACTTTGGATCACTTTCTTACGGGTATCAGGGTCACGGAGGTACCAAAAGTTAATGGGGGCAACCCTCCCAGAACTCCTCTGTCCCAGAACCACTCGCGTCCAGATCAGCGAGTGGTCCGAAATACCTCTACTTAAGTGTCTTATCTCCCGAATGTCCAGCGCAAGTGCAGCAGGAACTAGTATGTAATCAATATGGGAGAAACTGCGATGGGCACTCGACAAGTAGGTATATTGAGCCCTGTCCGGCTTATGCGCTCTCCAACCATCCACCAGTCCCATGGCGTTCAAGAAGTCGGGCAACCATCTGTGTGCAGGCCTGATATCTCGCGGAGGGTGACGATCCAATGTGCCAGACACCACCGCGTTGAAGTCTCCCCCTAACAGGAGGAAGCCGTCCGGAAAGGTCAATAGTATTGCACCTAGATCTTTAAATGTGTCGCTCTGGATGCCTGGGGGAGCATATATGGAGACAATTGTGGCGGTTCTGCCCTCCCAGAAACCGGAAATACCTATATATCTACCCCTATTATCGGACCATGTAGATTGCAGGGCAAAGGGAAATGAATTTTTAAGTAATATGCCCACTCCCCGTGAAGCCAGCATGCGCCACTAGTTTATATCCCCCCTATTCATAGCCTTACACACATTCCCTACCAAGTGTGTCTCCTGCAGGAGGACAACGTCTTGGCCTTGTCTCTTAATGTACTGAAGGACCATGCTCCGCTTAACTTTATCTCCTAGCCTGTTGATGTTCCAGCTGAGGATCTTAATCCCCTTATACCACTGTGTACCCATTCGTGCTAGTGTAACGATGCTGCCCCTGTATTGCGTTTCCGTGTGATGCTGTCGACAAAACAAATACTTCAAACAATTGAAAATGCTTAAACTTACACACCCCATCCCAACCACACCCCTGCCTGCACCCCTGCCCTCCGGCCTTCAAACTGCCCATGACACAACTAGCAGAGTTCCTGTCGCACACACACACTAACTAAATGAAGAAAAGTGGGGTGCGTGGTGTCTCCCCCACCACCCCTTGTCATTACTAAGATGAGAACTCTCAGGTGCTTGTCAGTCCAGGACACACGTGAAGAAGGAGCTATCATGACTGCCAAAAACTATTGATGCCCCAATGCAGAGTTCCCGATTCCACCAACAACTTATTAACCCACCCACCAACATCCATGTCAAGTAGTGCCATCATCCCAAGTTCACCTCAACCCCGTACATTACCCCCGTGAAGGAATAACACAGTGTTCAGCGGCTCTCCAACCAGTCCGCTGCAGCTTCCGGGAGCTCAAAGAACCAGGTCCGACCATCCGCCTCCACCCGGAGCCTTGCTGGGAACAACATGGCATATTTGTATCCTTTGTCTCGTAGTGTTTTTTTTATCCCCGTCTTTGTCCAGCGTCTTTATCTCTGGACCATTTGGGTAAAGTCCAGAAAAAAGTTATTTCCGCGTTGTCATATCGGAGCGGGGGACCTGCCCTGGCATGCTGGAGTATCACATCTCAGTCTCGAAAATTCAGGACTCTGGCCAGGATTGGATGCGGAGGGGCTCCCTGTTTCGTACGGCCTCCCGGGACCCTGTGGGCTCTTTCAATTACGAAGAATTTACCAAGTCCCTTAGGTTTCAGATGTTTCAGGATAAGGTCTTCTACAAAAAGGTCAGTGGCTTGCCCTTCTAATTTTTCCGGGACCCCCAGGATACACAAATTGTTGCGCCGTAGATGTCCTTCATAATCGTCCAGCTTGGTTTCCGCAAATGTACGAAAGTTTTGGAGTTCCTTGACTTTCCTTTGCAGCTGGGGGGTATCTACCACCATGTTCGCGGGTGTAAGCTCCACCTGCTTGACTCTCTCGCTATTTTTATTGTGGTCCACTCGGAGTAAGTTAACTTCCACCGTGAGGGCCTCCATCTTGTGTTCCAGTGAAGACTTAATTCCAGCGATAGCTTCCAAGACATCTTAAAGTGTAGGCTCCGGGTCAGTCTCTGGCTGTGCTCCGCCACTCTTGCCCGTGGGTGAAGGATCAGGCAGTGAAGTTTTGGGGAGAGGGTAGCGGTCCAGTCTGTTCTGTGGCACAGGTTTGCTGCCCCGTGACGATGACATCATGACACGACCTCCTGCATCAGTCTTGTCCAAGGGGAGATCACTCCAGATTACGGGGTCAGCACCCCACACCGTTTGGGGTTGCAGATAGTCTCACCAGGACGGACGCCCAGCCAGAGGGTAGCTAGCTTGATATACACAACAAGAACCTTTTTAGAGATGCTGCTGTACTCACTTCCCTATGTGGCACTTATTTCCGCCCTCACGAGGGCCCTGGGTGGGGTGGTGGCACTGTATGGTCCACCAGCAAGCCGGTCGTGGCCGCTCTCCTCCGGTGGCAGTCGCCTGGAGTTAAGGCGGGGCAATACTTCTTCCGTTTGGTCGCTCCCTGGCGGAATGGTGTTGCGCTGGTGAAAGATAGGCGAAAGCCAGAGATTATCGCCAGTTTGTGCGAACCTGCCAAACTGGCCCAACTCCCCCCTCGCTGTAGAGTCACGCGCCTGCCATCTCTCCAGTTGCCCCTGCGCATTGATTTGGAGTCAGGCTGAGCCGGGCATTAGAGCTCTATGCGATGTATTTCTTTGGCGGCGGTAGGTCAGAGTGCGGGTGTTTCCGATGATCTTTATGCCTGTGTGCATTCTCAGCTTTCTAGCGCTTAGCGCTTGCATTCAGGGGCTCATGCCGATAGAGGGCAGGCCGCCTCCCCCCCACCGCACTGTCTACGACTCCAGAGTTCCCCACAGCAGGCCGCAACCCAGCTCAGCGCCGGCCCCTCCACCTGGGGTTCAATCCGCTGCACTCACAGAGCCCTCTGAGTTGGGGACTCACCGCCGCAGGCCACGAGCGGCCCATATGCCGACTGACCGCAGTCTCCTCCTCTCGCCTGATCCCGGACTATTTCACTGCAGCAGGCTGGACAGACGTTACTGTTGCGGTTCGTAGGCAGCACTCCCGCAGTGGATGTTATTCAGGGGCCCAGGAGGGAGCCTCCAACGGCCTCCACTCACCGGGCCAGGCCGCCGATCATCCGAGGGTGCAGTCCAGAATATGAGTAGCACAGGCCGCTGGGCAGCGCCATACCCACTCAATCACGCAAGTCCCCGGTGCCTTTCCCCGTGCAGGCCTCACTCCTCAGCACCTTCGATTCTGCCTTCTCAGTGTAGCTCCGTTCTCCGGTACAGTCAAATCGGAACCCTGACGTATTCCGATGCAGCAATATCCTGTCGGGCTCACGGATATTTGTGTCGGATATAGAAGGGGAAGTCACGAAGCTACTCTAATCCACGGCCATTTCATTCCGTGGCTTAGCCATGCCCCGGAACATCACTTTTTGTGACGTTCCGGTGGCACCCAGTGGTTAGCCATATCTACAAGGCCACATAAAGCTACCCTGCGTGGCTTTTCATGGCCTTATAGATATGGAGTAAGGTAAATCACTGCATGAATCCAGTGGCACATTGACCAAGGGACCCACGTCTGGGCATACCCATCCCTCTTAGGGCGAAAAGAGTTACAGCAAACAAATGATTGACAGAATGCTGACAATGCAAATATTCTACCCCAGTCAAAAGATCTGGGTTAAATCCATCGATCTTTTGCCCACTACGCCACCCCAGTTTGGACCCAGCCATATGCAAATCGGTCTTGACCTTGTGCCCCATTGGAACAGTCCAGACCGAAGTGCCGGGCAGGTCCTCCCTGGACAGAAAGCAAGCATCCTGGGGCCGGTTTCAGGGTATGTCACCCTTCTTCAGCCAGGCTGATGAATCCAGTGGCACAGTGAGCAAGGGAAAAACAACAGTTGATGGACAGAATGCAGAACAATGTAATACATTCACCCCAGTAACTGGTCCTAGGATGCTTGATTCCGGTCCAGGGAAGACATGGCTTGGCAGTTCGGGCTGGACTGTTCCCCTGAGACACAGGGTCAAGACTGATTTGCATATGGCCATGTCTGAACTAGGGTGGCGTGGTGAGCAAAATAACGATGGATTCAACCCAGATCTGTGACTGGGGGTGAATATTTTGCCAATGTGCAACATTCCGTCCATCATCTTGTGTTCGCCCTATGTGGGAAGGGTATGCCCAGACGTGGGTCCCGTGCTCACTACGCCACTGGAGTCAAGCTATCCTGGCTGAAGAGGGGTGAAACCCCGAAACCGGTCCTAGGATGCTTGATTCTGGTCCAGGGAAGACATGGCTTGGCAGTTCGGGCTGGACTGTTCCCATGAGGCACAGGGTCAAGACTGATTTGCATATGGCCATGTCTGAACTGGGGTGGCGTGGTGAGTAAAATAACGATGGATTCAACCCAGATCTGTGACTGGGGTGAATGTTTTGCCAATGTGCAACATTCCGTCCATCATCTTGTGTGTTTTGCTGTTCGCCCTATGTGGGAAGGGTATGCCCAGACGTGGGTCCCGTGCTCACTACGCCACTGGAGTCAAGCTATCCTGGCTGAAGAGGGGTGAAACCCTGAAAACGGTTCTAGGATGCTTGATTCCGGTCAAGGGAAGACATGGCTTGGCAGTTCGGGCTGGACTGTTCCCATGAGGCACAGGGTCAAGACTGATTTGCATATGGCCATGTCTGAACTGGGGTGGCGTGGTGAGTAAAATAACGATGGATTCAACCCAGATCTGTGACTGGGGTGAATGTTTTGCCAATGTGCAACATTCCGTCCATCATCTTGTGTGTTTTGCTGTTCGCCCTATGTGGGAAGGGTATGCCCAGACGTGGGTCCCGTGCTCACTACGCCACTGGAGTCAAGCTATCCTGGCTGAAGAGGGGTGAAACCCTGAAAACGGTTCTAGGATGCTTGATTCCGGTCAAGGGAAGACATGGCTTGGCAGTTCGGGCTGGACTGTTCCCATGAGGCACAGGGTCAAGACTGATTTGCATATGGCCATGTCTGAACTGGGGTGGCGTGGTGAGCAAAATAACGATGGATTCAACCCAGATCTGTGACTGGGGGTGAATGTTTTGCCAATGTGCAACATTCCGTCCATCATCTTGTGTGTTTTACAGTGAGCAAGGGACCCACGTCTGGGCATACCCATCCCACTTAGAGCGAAAAGTGTTACAGCAAACAAATGATGGACTGAATGCTGACAATGCAAACATTCTCCCCCAGTTAAAAGATCTGGGTTAAATCCATCGTTCTTTTGCCCACTACGCCACCCCAGTTTGGACCCAACCATATGCAAATCAGTCTTGACCCTGTGCCCCATGGGAACAGTCCAGACCGAAATGCCAGGCCAGGTCCTCCCTGGACCGGAAACTAGCATCCTGGGACCGGTTTCGGGGTATGTCACCCTTCTTCAGTCTCCATGCCACTGGAATCAAGCTATCCTGGTGGAAGAGGGCTGAAACCCCAAAACCGGTCCTAGGATGCTTGTTTCCAGTCCAGGGAGGACCATACTTGGCAGTTCGGTCTGAACTGTTCCCATGAGGCACAGGGTCAAGACTGATTTGCATATGGCTGGTTTCAAACTGGAATGGCATGGTGAGCAAAATAACGATGGATTTAGGCCCAGATCTCTGTACTGGGGTGAATGTATGGCCTTGTGCTGCATTCTGTCCATCAATTGTTGTTTTTGCATTTGTCACCTCGAGTGGGACGGGTATGCCCTGACATGGGTACCGTGCTCTCCATGCCACTGGAATCAAGCTATCCTGGCTGAAGAGGTGTGAAACCCCGAAACCGGTCCTAGGATTCTTGTTTCCAGTCCAGGGAGGACCTGGCTTGGCAGTTTGGACTGGACTGTTCCCATGAGGCACAGGGTCAAGACTGATTTGCATATGGCTGTGTTCAAACTGGAATGGCATGGTGAGCAAAATAACAATGGATTTACCGGGGTGAATGTATGACATTGTTCTGCATTCTGTCCATCAACGGTTGTTTTGGCATTTGCCTTACTCTGTGTCAAAGAGACATTCCATGGGTGTTGCTGTGGGTGTTCCCACGCAACACCCATGGACTCTGATGCTGCCCCAGATTTACAATATCTCGTAAACCTTGGGCAGCGCCAAAACCTTGTGCCTCTCTAGAGCAAGCATAACGAGGAGAAATGTTTACATTTCTCCTTGTTTTTTCCCTTTCCACGTGTTCCCTTTCCACGTGTGCAGCATTCTGCAGCACCCTATATAAAGAGGAAACCTCCTCTCGTGATTGTTCTTGTGCAGGAAGGTGTTCCTTCCTGCACCAAACAATCATGCCAGCAGCACAGATACCCTTGGGTGCCTGCGTTGGTGTACCGCTGCTAATTGTGCGCCGACTGAAAGGACAGGAAGGCTCCGTATCTTGTAAATACGGTACATGCCTGCCCTTTCAAATTGGCGTTGGGCAACGCAGCAAAATGACTTGCGATGCCGTCCTGCTTCAATTCTTTGTAAATATGCCCCTACATCTACTAAGAAAATACTGTAGTAAAACCTTATGAGTTCTGAGTGTTTGAAGCTTCATAGGATAGCATTAGTCCAGGGGCATAGCACCTAAAATTTATAACAGGCATTGGCAATGCTAATATGTCTGGCTCTAAAGGAATGTTGTATGATAATGTAAAGCATTACTAGTAAATAGCATATGCATTTTCATGGCACAAGTAAAGAACTGTAGAATAATATTGCTGTCGGTTAAAAGGTCGGGTGACAATTGCACTGCGAAGCCAGACCTAAAAATCCATGGAAGTTAATGGATACCCTCCTCCCATCTGTGCTGCTACCAGAGAAAGGAAACTCCATAAATTATCTAGGGGCCTATGCATCAACAATGCCATTTGCGATTCCTTATTAGCGAAAAATAAGGAATCGCTAATAAGGAATAGCAAAAGGCTATGCATGTAGGAATCGCTATTCAAATAGCGATTCCTTAATATTCCTTATTACCGAATCGGTAATACCGAATCGGTAATAAGGAATACCTACCCATTCATTCCTATGGGCTTGGAGGCCCATAGGAATGAATGTAAAGCCAGTCTGTATTAGCGATTCGGTATTACCGAATCGCTAATAGCGGGAGCACTTTCAAGGGTGCCAGGGTGTCAAAAGGACACCCTGTTGCACCCCTGAAAATGATATGTGCACATATGTTGCACACACACATGCTCTAAGGGCATGTGTGTGCGCAACATGAAACTTTGAAAAATGCACAAAAGTGCATTTTTCAAAGTTTTTGCAAATTACCATGCAGTTCATCTTCATGGTAATTTGCTCCCCCTATTAGCGAAATCGCAAATTTTTTAACTTTGATGCATTGCATTTAAGGAATCTCACTTTGGGATTCCTTAAATGCAATCGCTATTTAAAGAATCGGTATTTAAGGAATCCCTATTTAAAGAATCGCTATTTAAGGATTCCTTAAATAGCGATTTCTGCTTTTGGGTTGATGCATTGGGATTGGGTATTTTTTACTTAATACCGGGAGCTATTACCGAATCGGTATTTTACCGACTGGATTTTGGGTTGATGCATGAGGCTGCTAGTTATCTAAGACATTTTACAGCATAACAATGTTGTCTGTGCTCCAGAAAGTTTCAAGCTTAGCCAGCTGGTGAAATAGCCTTAAAACCTTATATTTAATTAAAACCTCGCGTGAACAGCCACCATGCACTATAATGAGTTTTATGAGGCAGTTAATGACTTTGTTGACACTATCTTTACATTTGCTACGAGATTCAAACAGAAGCCCATTAAGGAACCTACTTCTCTTCATGATGCTAAATGCCTTTCTTTGGGCATCTACAGGGCTGAGGTATGTGGGTATATGGACTGCGGCCGCTTGCAAACTATTGAAAATAAATGTCTTGGCAGATTGCAGGCAGTCCCTAGAAATACTGGCAATATTATTACCCACACTGAGGTCGGACTTCCTTATATTGAGGATGCGTTCATAATGCCAGCACTTTTACTGTGGGCAAAAATGTGGTGTTCCACCTATACTAAATTCTCTCGCCAAGTCATTGCAGACTGCACTAAACTGGATCACAGAGACAATATCGCGTGGCTAGCCTATATTAGAAACTCATTCTTAGATCTCAGTGTCTCGCATTTATTTCATTCACCAAGAAAAATTGATAGTAATTCAAGGTACCTTAGACATCTCTTTTCCAAATAGCAGGGACTCGAAAAAGTCTCAGAATATGTATACAGTTTGCTAACATATGGAGAGCTAATCTCTTGAACGTCCTAAACCGTATTTAATTTGAATACCCGACCAGTAGCACAGATTTTACCTAACTTATTTTAGGTTGTGTACAGTTGGTGGCTTTTCCACGACAGGGCAGCTGTTTTTCTTCCCTCCCCCATTGCCCTTGCGATAATATTAGTCAGCATTCTTTTATAATTTTATTTTTTCTGCAGTTTTTATACTTCCCCTAGAGCTCAATTCTTACGTCCTTTCTTACACATGAAAAATCTCAGATCGGCTAGATCGACCCTTAAATCCCTGCAGCGCCTGGACACAGAGTTTATTTGACATGTTGTAATTAGCTATATGTGCCATTCCCTTATGATTAGACGAGACATAAGGATCCCGGCTCATCAAGCTCTGCAGTTTTGTTTCTACTTAAAAAAAAAAAAAATTCTAGTGAATTGTCAGTTCTAAATTGTTTTTATAGTTTTTCTTGTTCTACTGATGTATTGTATGTATGGCCTGTATTTAAACTGCAATGTTTTTATACTGTGTGGTGTCTTTTATTGCTATGTTAGCCGAATAAAGGTATTTCTGACTGACTGAATTTGTAGCCTTGCTCTGTTAAACCTTTTTGGTTTTACCATTTTACATAGTCTGGAAATTATATCTTCTATAAGCCCTTGAGACACATTTAAAATAAGCATCTAGGGGCCGATTACGATACTGCCCATAAGGCTCCGACCTTTGGTCGGAGCGTTTAGGGCCGCATCGTAATGAGCCAGTTGGATTCTTTTCTGACCGCCTCATTTTGATGGAGGTGGTCGGAAAGGAATCCGACCGGTCCTTCCGGCTGGCTTCCGAAGGGCTCAGAGAGCCGTCCGCCGCTCGTAATGCGGCCTGTAAGCTCAAAGACGGCTCTTTCCGCCCTTGAGAATACAATGCACGGTTTCCAATATGGTTTCCATAAAGGTCTGTCTGACTTGGAAACCATGTTGGAAAGAGTGCTAGGGGGCCACCAGCAGGGCCCCCATTGATGCTCAGCCTCCGGATGGAGGAGTGCCCCCCTGTTGATCCCTGCACCTTGTGGCAAGCACATTGAGGTGTTTGCCTCGGGGTGCAGGGAGGAACTGCATCTCCCATTTCACTATGGGAGCATGCATTATGGCCGGTTTATGGCTGTAATGCATGCTCCCATAATTAAATATAGGAATGCAACTGAACAGTGTTCGGTCGCATCCTAATGGGGCGGTCGGGACCGACGACCGGGTGTCGGCGAGTCCCATGACCGAGTCAGTGTCGGGGGAATTGATTCCGCCAGACATCGTAATGAGCCCCTTAGTGTGGTTATGTGCTTGGAGGAGGGGCGCAGAATGGGATCAATGTACTACAAATACAAATATAAAGCACATAATGCACATGTTCCTCATTGGTTGTGCTACAAGGATTGAAACGAATATTACTACCTTGCACAAAGTGTTAGGGTGAGGGTCACATGTTAACCTAAGTGGACTAGGACTGTTACCAAGTAGCAAAGGTAGCAAAGACCCTGCACCCCTGTAGAGACTGATTTACTGCATTTATAATTCCTCGTGGTGATAGTGGGGGATTATTTTGTCTAAAGTGCTTCTAACAATTAAAATTAAGTGCTCACTGGGTTGCTATCCTAAGCAGCACAGTAGGTGGCGTTTTTCCTGGTAAAAAAATAAAAACAGGAAGTCCAAGAATCTCTGGGAGTCTTCCCTACCGTCCAGAGCAGATGGACTCCCAGGTAAAATTCCACCATACTGGTGAAGCTTAGATGTGACTAAATACATTTACAAGTGCTAATGCACATTTTGTGAATTCAGAACATGAACTTATATCTTAAGTCATCACATTTGCGCACCTATGTTGAAATTTGATGCATAAATGGAATTGGAAACTTTAAATGACTGATCGTTTTTAAAAAGAAACCATAACATCTATACGAAGTAACGTCAGACCATACCATTGCTGCAGTTTGACATGCCATCTAATATTTGAAAACTAGCACATCTTTTAGCGAGAACATTAGTTTTATTTTTAGATTAGACTCTAAACAGTTACAGATATTTCATCTACAACCCAAAGATCTCGCTGCAGTGTATTTGTGATGCGAGAAACGTGTACTGTCTGACTTTTACAATAGGACAGGTGGGTACACTAGCATCATTTCTGCAATGGAAACCTGATGCCACCTGATGTATATGGACATTCGTGTCTACAGGGACACTCGTTTGTATAAGTTGTATCCAAACGACAAATAGGGGGGTATAAGTTAAGTTGTTTTTCAAGTCTTTTATCACTTCAAGCTCCACATTATTTAGATTTGAAATGCAGCCGCCTTAGTTTTAGTTTTCTTCCAGCAGTTAGTAACATTTCTGCATTTGATTCTGAACTGTAATAAACCCGACTGCCACTAGATGGCAAACTTGATGAACACAGAATTGTAATGTCTGTCTTTAAGATCAAGAAAGGGGGTTTCAAGCTCTGTGAAAAAGAGCCGCCGGGTTTTATAGCTTAAAGAAATAAAAGCAAGATTTCAAGTAATTTTTATACTGCTTTGCCAGCTTTAACTAGATGCTTTCGACATGTTCTGATACCTTGTAGCTGCACAACTACTTTCCCCGTAAACTTTTGATATATTGAACTTCAACAGAGAGTAGGTTTTTGTTGTGATTATTTCAGGCACACACCATAATTATGCACGAAACGTAGCATACACGTTAAGTAATATTCATAACTACGTTATTTTTAATGACTGTAGAAATCACGGTGCTTTGCAGCTATAATGTCCCATCGTTAGATAAATATAGAGGGGCAGATTTACAAGCCGCTTGCGCCACTTTCGCGTCACTTTTCCCATGTTAAAAGTGACGCAAAAGTGGCGCAAGGGGTTTGTAAATCTGCCCCAGAGTATATACATAAAGAAGCAAAATGTTCAGTGAATGTGAAGGAGCTAGATGATACAGGCTAAAAATGAAGTTGGTATCCTCACATTGATTAGTGGGACATTCATTGCAAGAGCACCAAAGACAATATAGTGTGTACAATTGGTTGCCTTAACTGAATTTATAAAAGCTCCAAGCTTCCTATTAAAATTAAAATCGTGATTTTTAAAATATTTTTATGTGAATGAAATCAAATATTTTGTCCCTTGTGGATTTTTTTTGTGGTTCAAATCATCCAAATTGGTTTAGACCAAGCCCCGGGATTCCAGTAATGACTCAGTGGGGGTCCCCGGTTTCCAACTATTATTTAGTGGGGGTCCTGATTTCCAGCAATAGTTAGGAGGGGGTCCACAGATGAGAAACAGTTAAGAACCGCTGTATTACAATACTGTTACAGCCCGGCAGCAAATTACGGCCAGCCCTTCCGCCTTGAAATAAGTTTGTGAAATCAGTATTTTTGTTTACCCATTAATTTTGAAAATGTAAATAAAAAAAAGGTATAATTTTGTAGGCAAATTGACAGGTCATCACGCATGCATCAACATTTGTTGATTTTTTTTTTTGTTTGTTTTTATGGCAGATGCTGCAAAGCACGGGCAAAATATGCTTTTGTTGATGCTGCACATCATCTGCAGACAGCATTGACAAAGCCAATAGTTTCAAAAGGCGAGGCCTATTGACTTTACCTATGCTTTTATTATTGACTGGTTAAAGACTGGAGAAGACTTTTACAAAGGCACCACGCTTGTTTCATAGTACAGGCTTCTAGCATGAACCACAAAACACTTTGGGTAAAGGAGCTAATGGAAACAGGGGTCAGAATGTTTAAACAATAAAGAAGGATTACAAAAAAGTGTTTTCATTTGTGCTTTCTTACGTGCTGATATATTTTGAAATATTTATACAGTTTATTTGGAGCCAGGTATTTACGTTTTTTGTGTTAGAAAGAAAAGACATCCTACAGCGCTGCGATGCCCATGGGTAGCTATGCGCTTTAAAAATGTTATCTCATTCATTCATACAGCCTTCCCACATCTTGTACTCCAGTAAGACTGTCACATCCTCGCAGGTTGTAGTCAAAGAAAAGTAAACGCCAATCACCCTTTGGCAACAACTTGTCAACAGACATAGCCTGAAATCTGACATCTGTCTTTGAAGGCACAGCAAATGTGAGAAGGTGAGTACACATTTGAAAGACATCTTTATTACTCATTCACTTTCTGAACTCCAGCATGGTTATTTCTGGGGGTGCTGCAGCACCCTGCACCCCTAGTTCCAGCGCCTATGTAGTAAGGACGTTAAGCCCTACCATGCACCCTTAAAGCTCATGTTGTGCTTGCAAGCTCAAACCCCTAAGATATTCTGGGCTTGGTACTCCCTCCCTCTCCACGGTGCCAGAAGATGCAGGCCGTAAAAAAACTGGCATGAATATCCAAGAATAATTCATTTTGAGGAATTGAGCTGGGCATACTATTGGTATGCTCATATGATTCAAGTAATGCACATTTCAGAAGCTTCTTGCTATATTTAGCCTGATGACAGCATCATTTTGGGCAAGATTCCTTCTTAAAATAATCCCTTTTCTGAAAATGTTCCATTGAAGCCACAATACACATTATGCACAGTAGGCCAAAGTGCCAAGAGAACAATTGAGTCAGCCAGCTGAAGTGGCCTTTCGGTGCTATGATTCATTTAAAAAAAAAAAAAAAAAATACAATACAATAAAGATGTAAACATGATCCACTCTAAAAAACCTCAAAAATAAAGGGCATGAGGGGCAAGGTAAATATGTGTTCAAGACCACATGTCAATCGCAAAGATGATACTTCACCAAATAGGATACTTTCTAAAATCTGGTTTGCAGCGATTGAGGAAATGACTGGGGAGTAAATGTGGTGTAAAGTAAACAAGAAAACTTTCAAAACTCAACAAGGTACCAGTTCATGTCACACTTACAAACAGACCCCTAGGAATACATTATTACTGAACTCCTCATTCTTTCACACAACACAATTTACGGTCCTCAGTCCACCAACATAACCACGTCCATCAGGTGGGAACAACAAGACGCAAAAAACGACAGCAGTGGAACTCTAATGTGCAAGTGCTCATAGCAGAGCACTTTGCGTAAAAAACAATGTGCTTGCACACCACACCCATCTCTCGCCCTCCTCAACCGTCCAACCTCTTGAACATGCCAACGTGCATAAAGGCTCTAAAGCAGAAGGCAACTAAGGACCTTATTATATTTTGGCGGTCCTCCTGGGGCACCGTCACCGCTCCATCCGCAGGGTGACTGCCAGGCAGTGGTGCGCCAACCTGCCAGATTCAGAGTTGAATCAAGGTCAGGCAGGCAATGCTGCAGTGGTCTCATGGTGAAGGCTGTGTCTGACCCATAGAAGAGACTTCACAGAGGACCGCCGCCGTGACAGCGCCTGCAGCACATTCCTACACGGTGTGGAATTCATGCAACACCATGCAGGAACTGGGGTGCAATTACAGGGGGACACAACATGTGCTCCCCACACAATACCACCCCTAGACCCAGATACGGCAGGGGGCTCTGTTAGGACCCTCTTAGTTGCCTCTCTGCCATCCTTTCATGGCAGGCTCTCTGCCATGAAAAGGGCTGTTAAAAGGCAGCTACACCGCCAGCATATTCAGGCTGGCTGCAGACCACCGGCTCAGTGGGATCCTGGATCCCACTGGAGCCAGTGGTCTCGTGGCAGTCCGACTGCCACCCTCCGAATACTGCGGGTGGATTCACAGTGTGGCGGTGGTGAGCCACCACCACGAGTACCACAGTACTGAGGACCGCCATACTCATAAGAAGGCCCTAAGTATTGTATCCCTTACATTGCTGAGTGGTCAAGTCTGAGATAAAAGTTCACAGAACACACACACCTGTCTCATAATCAACAAATGACCAGGCATAAAAGCATAAAATAGATTTAACATCAAACCAAAAATTGATACACAGATGGTTAAACTGCCACCAGCAAGTATAAACAAACAGACACACACACACACATGCACTCAAATATTTTGTGGTGCACATCACAAATGTACCCATACAGGTGTGGTACTTGAATATTGACTCAAAAATATTGCCTGACCATAATGTCATTGGCAAATTGTCATTTCAAAAATGTAATTGGACAGAATATCGAAAGTAAGTATGGAAGGAAAATAACATCATTATTTAAAGTATTGTATATAATCCCTTGCTTCTGAGGCTGCCCCCCCCCCTCCCTGTAATGAGCTTTTTTGTGATGTTTGAGGCACTTTGCACTTAAACCTTTGTAATTCTTTTCCCCGCAAAAGGTATCCAGGCCGAATTTGCATTCTTTTTTGCCTCATATGTTGGGGATTCTAAAGGTACCAAGAGTTTATGGATTCCCCTGGAGGGAACCAAGAACATAGCCAAAATATAGCAGCATTTTGTTTTGGTTTTTAGAACAACTGGGAAAAGGTGTTGTGCAGGAAATCCTTTTTTAAAAACCAATATTGGCATCAAAATAGGATTTGGTGCACTAAGATCACCAACTTATCTTCCTATTTTTCAAGAACAAGCAGTGTTGTAAAAAACAGCAAATATTTTTTTACCACAGTCTTTGCATTTTTCTAAATGGTAGTCCGTTTTTCCAATTTTCTGTGCTTTCAACCCATTTGTAGTTTGTGATGGATTCAGGTGTGAAACCCATGGCTGAAACCAGCAAGCTATACATTTCTAAAAAACAGACAGCATTTAAATTCGGGTCATTTGTGTAGATTGCTCATGGTTTACCCAAAGGAAATGATCATTGAAATAAAAAACAATTTAGGAAAAATAGATATAGCTGACAACATTTTTCGTCTGTATGTTTTTTGCACAGGTGACAGATTTAAAAAAGTAATATGCTGTTATGTCCATCAGACCCTTCTGGCCACAAGGATATACAGTGTTTACTGGTTGTCTCAAAACACACCATACACAGGACCAGCCACTGAGCTGCTGCTTATAACACTTTTTTATTTCCATCAGCAGTGGCTGCTGTCAACGAAAAGGGGTGGGGCAGCGCTGGGGTGAGGAATGAAAAAAAGAAAGAGAACTTACCTGCCGCCCACCGCCTCGGTGCTCTTCTGCTCCTCTGCTCCTGTCCCGGCAGTCCCTGGGCTGATACATAGGCTCCCAGACTTCCCTGCGCCAATTCAGACGCTGCTCTAATTCTGGTAGTACTATTACCCAGCATGAGAGATGTGCCGGGATTGGTGTGAGTGGGCTGGTTTGGTGCTAACTCAGTGACAGGTAGCCTTCTTAGTGCGCATGTCTGTTTTGGCCATCTTAAGACAGTCGCCCAAACTGACATGCATGCCCTTGCAGTGCCTACAACTCCCCCTCCCTGCTGCTGTTCATCAGGATTGTCCCCCTCCCAAGACTCGGCTCATTGACAGCGAGAAAAATAAAATGATAATAAAAATTGCTTTATCATCATTTTATTTTTCATGTTTGCATCTGCATCATGCTCTTAGCAGCAGGTCGAGGCTCCTCCGCCTTAACGGAGGAGCCGATGCTGATTTCCATATGTTTCAATTCATATGGTATAATCTAATGAATGAAAATTGGGTATGAAGGAAACCTATGCATTTTCAAAAATGTGCCCAAGATATCGAGTGTAGGAACAGTGGTTATTGTGCAACTCTGAAGTTGGGGTTACCCATAAAATAAGAGGTTATTTTGTGAAATGTGTTATTTCTTGCAGATTGGTTTGTATTTGGAATGGAGAGAAACCCAATTCATAAAAATGAATTTTCTACTATTCTGTGTACCTACATCTCTCCTGATAAAATTTGTATCCCAGTTGTGTGGGTCGGCATATCGCAGGTGAAAGAAAAGGCCCCAAAACGCAACGTGGACACATTGCGTTTTTACTTTGAAAAACAACCCATTTTAACAATGTCGGTAGCTGCAGATTATGGGCCTTGGCACCGCTGCCACACAGGGAAACCTACCAAACCCAAAGATTTCTCAAAACTAGACACCCAGAGGAATCCAGGGTGACATGTCTTGTGTGGGCCGCACTATGTTTTCTTCTTTTTAAATTAGTTTATTCAGTTTTTCATATAAAGAATACAAAAGACAACAAGCAGTGTTTTCACAAAATACAATATCATCCAGAGGTGGGTTGGGGAAGCAGATCCCAGTCAGGAAGGAAGGGGGGGCAACTTGTATCTTCGATGCCAGAGATAAGAGGGGTGATACCAAGAACCTCCCCCCTCGCTCTTATATCGTATTACCATGTAGAGTGGCACGTATGCATAACAGAGGGCCCACACTCCGTACCCACGTCATTCCCTGTTATTAAGCAAGGGGGTCACCGGCAACCCCTACCTGACCCAATCCCTGTGTCCCATCAGGCGATGTATATGACACTGATACATACTACCACACACTCTCATCTGTGTCACCTTCCTCACCGCTCCATCCCTCACCTCCTCCTAGTCTTGTTGCCCATCATTCTCTCCAAGTACATCCAGCATACTCAACCACATTTCAATGTCCCTCTCTGCATGTTCATCTGTACACATCTTCCTAAGTCTACATTCCTCGGCTACTGCCCACTCCCGCAGGTCTGCTCCACTTAAAGAGCATCAGGATATGGGGCTAGCCAAAAGTATAGCTATGCAGTGGTGTGCTAATAGTAGGCAGAGCTGGGCAAATTTATAATCAATTTATCTTCCCTTTCGGGGCCGGTGGATGACGTAGCAACCCCAATAGACAATGACGGATTTCGGTCTCCACAGCCATACTTGACACACCAATACGGTTGAAGCTGTGCACAACTCTAGGCCACGTGTCAGAAGTCTGCAGCCATTTTCCCGCACCTAATGCAACCCGGTGAACTAATGGGATATGCTCTATGGAGTTGGACCAGAGTCAGGTAGTCTTGATAAAGAAAATAACAGTGCACTAACTTAAAGCGGGCCGTGCTTGTTAGCTCGTGCCCAATGCCATTCGCCGTCTCAGTGAGGTATCCACCTCTCTGTCCCACGCTTCTCGTCTATATCCAATGACACCAAGGCGGCGCTGAAGGCAGAATCCCATGTTTCATGCATCACATCACATGACATAACTGCCTGAGGTTCATGTGTGAGCCCCTCCATGGGACAAAGCCACACTAGTTGTCTCCCTCCAAATGCGTGATACCCCTTCTCAGTCGTAACACTAAAACTTTTGCAAGCAGCTTCACATCAACGTTTAGCATGGATAAGGTTCTGTATGTTCCCGGGTCTACAGGGTCCTTGTCCAGCTTAGGAAGCATGAGTATAATTGTTTCTCACAAACGCAGTGTAAGCTCGCCCCTGTCATGGGTTTCCAACAGTGCCGGGATCATAGTAGCAGCTTGCGCCTGGTAGTACTCGACCGGGAGCCCATCGGGTCCTGGGCACTTCCCCCTAACCATCTCACGAAACGCCTCCTTCAGGCCGTCTAACATTATAACCTCACCTATTCCCTCCGCCTGCACCATTGTTAAATGCGGCAGAGTCACCTGTGCTAGGAAGTCTGCAAGTCCATCTGTCATGTTGGGGTAGTATATATTCCGGCATGGTGAGCTTGCAACAGTAGTATCACGGCCGACTGGCCCATGACCATCACACCATTAGGTGCTCTCAGAGCAAATATTGTAGGAGGAAGGCGCTCCTTCTTAAGCAACTATATGAGCATGCGCCCCAACCTTTCCCCTTCTCTATGAAGCCGGTGGCGATAGTCCTTGCGGACATGGCAGTCGAGTCTGTCCCAGGTGGTCACCACAGCTCTAAGTACCTCTGTCAGTGCTACGTCATCTCCCTCCCATCCCTGCACTCGTCGCTGCAGTTTAGCAAGCTGTAATTCCGTCTCCCAGTTCCTGTTCCAACTTCTTCCTGATGCCATTTGTTTTTCTCATGCTCACCCCTCTAATGACTACCTTCAGCGCCTCCCATTGCGTCCCGCTTGTGCTCGCTGTACCCAAGTTGGTCTCCTAAGAAACCCCCCATACTTCCTGCATATTCGAGATCTCTTAGCGACTTAGGCTTGAATCTCCACAATGTAATAGCAGGGCATCACCCCCACGCCCTACACTCCAAGAGTAGGGGTGCATGATCAGAAAGGAACCGCACCTGATAAGAGACTTTCACAATGTCTAGAACTCCCTCACCAGCAATAAGGAATATACTGTGATCACCATGCATTGGAGAGTAACAGAAATATTCTTGCACAGTGGGGTGAAGCTCCCACCAAACCTCAACAAGATGAAGCAGGTGCATAACCTTTCGCAGTCCAGCTATCATCTGACTCATCATACCCAGTCGTGGCAGGTGCCTATCCAGTAGCCATCTAACACACAATTGAAATCTCCCATCCAAATAATTGGAGAGCCCACATAAGGCAGTAGGACTTCCCCCCCAAAGCACCAAAATATTCATCATCCACAACCTTCGGTGCATATACAGTCATCAGACACACCTCACGACCATCTAGGATACCATGTAGCAGAATATAGCCCCTTCCACATCCGCAGATTGTCCCTTCAACTGGAAGGGAACTCCCCGTGCCACCCAAATGACCACCGCCCTAGGATATGATTAGGCTATTTGGTTTTAGGTTTAAACCTGTAACAACTGATAAAACCCCACCGAAAGGAAAATAGCCATCACTGGTGTAATCATATAAACACTGAAAAAACATCTTTGCAACCACAAACTAAGTGCCATTCAAAGAAAGGAAAAGATGAGTGAAAGAGTCATTTTTATTTTGTGCTTAAGGGGCCAATACAATTAAACTTTGTTATACAAGGTAGTATTAAGAAAGACTGGGCTAACATTATTCTGCTTGAGTTTTGTTGTTTAGGGATGTCACGAAAACATTGTCTCTTCTTCCTTCTGCTTTTTTTAGGTTTGTGGTCTTTGGTCTAAAGATGCAGTGTTTAGATGCATTTTTAGGTCTTATTTGGTTATTTTATAAACTGTAGAGAATCGGGAAATATCAAAATCATATTTGAAATTTTGGCTACATTTGACTTCCCTGATAGGTAAAATGGCTGGTTTAATTAGAATCTTTCCTAATATGTAGCATCACATTTACCCACAGGCAAAGAATGGGTGAAATCCTTTGATACATCTGCCCCCCCTTCCTAATGAGTCAGTATTGATTGTAAGTGAATTGCCAAACACACCAGTTTTCAAACATTCAATGCAAGATGTAGTGACAGGTATGTGTGAAAAGAATGTTGTCACCAAGCATCTGAGATAGTGGTAAAAACATGACACCAGGCGTTTGGTAAACATGGAACACAGTGTCACTTGGAATGCTGCTGAAAAAGGTTCCCACCAAGTTCAATTAAGATTGGAGTGATATTGTTTGTATTTGCAGTAATTCAGCTACGTATACGAACAAGTTGTATGATGGCCTGTCAAAATCGATACCTGAGCTGAAGAGCTTCCCTGTAAGAGATCCTTGTCACTTGCTAGATGGTATGCTGAAAGCATCTTTGCAATCTTCAGAGTTAATGAAGAATGCTATTGACTTAGTAATCGATTCTGGTGCAGTAAAAATGTATTTGGTCCTCATATACCCTGTGCACACACTACCTATACACATGCACTATCAGTGCAGAAAGCAAGCAATAATTAAAATTAAATTAAAATTCCATAAACACCGGAAAAACACTGTTTCTGTTGTTTTTAATGGCGCAAAAATGTGTAACCACTGATAACCACTGTTTTTTAAGGTATTGAAAAAACTGAAAAAACCCCACCAGAATTTACCAAATATAGAAACTGAAAACAGGAAAGCCTAGATATGATGAATAGGTAGCGGAGTAAAGTTGCCCTCACCATTTTTCACCAAGTTTTTGGGCTTCCACCTCCATGAGGTGCATCTCCTGAAAGAAGGCAATGGAAACTCTCAACCGTCTAAGGTAGGAGTGTGTCCGGTACCGCTTAACAAAGGAAGTTCCGGCACCCCAACACTTTTTCATAGGCCAATGTTGTGCCTCGACTGGAGCCCCTGCTCTTCTGTAGGGGGTAGGCAGCATTCGGGAGGCACAAGAGCGGCAGGATGCCTGAGGATTCCTTATTAACGCCGGAGCATGCATTCAGTGCTGCCGCTCAGCCAGCTTGTCGGGCATGTCCGCACTATGTTTTCTTATAGAGAACGCTCTTAAAATCTCAAACTTTGACTAAACTCGTGTATTCTGTCTCACTTCTGCCATTAAAAAAGGTATTACTGTATAATTTCTAAAATATAAAAATCTTTTATTTTAAGGTTCACTCTTAAAAGAATTCTGTTTTTCTAAAAATACATTGGGTATTCATTTTTATTCATATTATTCCTTTAAATTAAAGTAAAACAAAATGCATTTTAGTGCCATAAGTATTTTTTCTATGCTTCATATTTATTGCTAGTAAAGAGTGCAAAAGTATAATTATATATTTTTTCTACTATTTCAGATTAAAAATATATTTAACTTTTATCATTATTAATAATGATATAAACATGATAAATTCATTAAGTGTATTAAAACATTACCTCATTTTAATTTTTTTATTATAAATGTTGGTAGTGGAATAAATTATATTCAAGCAATCTAGACAGTGCTTAACATAACGCAAGTGGGGTGGAATTCATATACTAAATTCTACCAACACTTTGTCCAATGTTTGTTGTAGAGGAGCCAGATAAGTAACTCTGACCTACCAATTATATCTCTTTTCCTAATATTAGTTGGACTGGATTTATAATAGTAAAGATGGCCTCCCAAATGATTGTAGTTTTGCCAATGTTTGTAGGATTGGAGCTAGAATAATAAGTCAGACATTTTCCCCAATGTTTGAAAGACTAGAATTAGAATAGTGTATTGCCCATCCCTTCGGATTACATGCACTTTCACCAATGTTTGCAGGCCTGCAGTTAGAATAGTACAGAGTTTTTTTTTTATATAGTGAAAACTTGACCCGAATCGGGTATCAGAGCGCTTTACATAGCACCAGTTGCATTACATGAGGACACATTCATTTTTGTTAGGCACGGGGAGATTAAGTGATTTGCCCAGAATCACAGGATATTCAGCGTCATTGCCGAGACTCGAACCCAGTTCCCTAGCCGTTAGGCCAACTCCTCTCCCCTAAGTAAGTGGGATATCTCCAAATGTACGCAGTATCCCAATATTTGGAGAATTAGAGTTACATGATTACATTTTACTTCTTATAATTATAATTAGTTTTAACAATTTTTATAAAAAATAAGTAAAAAGAAGAATTTTAGGTGGTACACTCCAAGAAGAGCTCTTCGATCAAGTACCGCCAGAAATC
Organism: Triturus cristatus; assembly: GCF_964204655.1. Classification (NCBI taxonomy): domain Eukaryota; kingdom Metazoa; phylum Chordata; class Amphibia; order Caudata; family Salamandridae; genus Triturus; species Triturus cristatus. The sequence continues at coordinate 377,890,547 of NC_140593.1, read as the reverse complement.
TGGTGGTTCCCTCCTTCAAATTGTCTCTTGGGGAGGCGACAGCTTCATTAGAGGTACAGCCTTACACTGGAATACTCTTCCCCTATTATCAAGTCTGCATCAACTCTCATGACTGTTAGGAAATCTTTAAAGACATAGCTTTGTAGCAATTAATCAGGGCCCCACTTAGGGCCAAATGACAAGTATTTGGCAGAGCGGTGGCGCACTGGTGCAAGCCACCATACCATCGCTCTGCCAAAGCTCACACTGCCTGCCCACTAGATTACCACTTATTTGTAGTCTGGCGGGCGGGCGACATGGCGGTTCCCAGTGCGGTGCCCTTTTAAAAAAGCACACCAATGGCAACGCCTCACAGGAGCCTATGTGCCAGGCTTCTTATGGAAACTCGTAATATGCTTGGCGGGACCATGGCAGTCCTGGCAAGCATATAGTGGCCTCTGACCTACGCTCCTACACCAGAGAATGGTGGTTCCCTAGTGGAGCCGGCAGTCCTAGTGTGATCTGACTGCCCGAGTCGCAATTAGGCAGTCAGACTGCGGGAATCGGAATCTGGCTTCTATCACATTGCATTAATCTGAATGTATCCTGGTGCTCCCTACTTCCCAAGCTTTTGGAAAGGAGAACAATCTATTTTGCACGTATTTGTTTGTAGAAGGGGCAAAAGAACTGAACATAGATAAGCGATTCAGAAAACCCTTCACATCCTACACACAAATCATCATAAGGACCACTATCATGTTGCGATCTACCAGTGAAGGATTTAACAGGAAGAGTACCTAAACTGGAGGTAGAGCTTCCTGGCTAGAGGACTTTCATAGAGAGCCATAGGTTTTCAATCAATGAAAGCCACCAATAGGGAACCCTTACATAGCATTGTCAATTGCCATACTCTCCCAGAAAATTACTTTATTACTGGCCTTATCAATTAAACACATACTCTCTGGTAAAACGCTATATGTGTCCAGATTCAGCCTTCGTAGTAAGGCCTTAATAGCACAAAACTACAGACTTTTTCATGCACACTGTGGGACCAAAAGGTCTTCGAAACCCTCCCGATAGGATTCGAGGGTAGGTGTTGTCCATAACCGGTACCGGTAGATCTACATTCTACTCTCAATCTTGTGAGCAATTTTCTTTTGGGCGAACTCTAAATATAATTGGGTCAGCGGTGTGCTCACAGGAAGTTTCAATAAGGATCTTATGAACCTTTACTCCACTGTGGAGAGCCTCTCTGTATGGGAACAACCCCATAATTCTGCACCATATAAAACAGCCCCTAAGGCCTTTACATTAAGGTGCCGATTCGGATCCTGGAGAAACCGGGTAAGAACCGTCAGTCGGAGGGTTTTCTCCGTCCGACTCGTACCCGGTTGTAAAACTTTACAAACATGCAAGTACGATTCGCACGGAAACACTATTTTCGTACGATTCGTACAAAACACCAACCGAGGAAAATAAACATACAAATGACATCTGGAAAAGCGCCGACGTGACGTCGGGACGCATGCAGCCTGCGTTCCACGAACCAGGAAGTACGATTCGCACCGACGTCATCCTGCACGGAGAATATTTTCCGGCAGCCAAAAACTGCTGGGAAATCAGGACGACGCGCACAAGGAGCACCTGTACGCGACGGACAGACATGGACCCGAACCTACGTGTCATCCCAGCCCTGATAGCAGTCGACCTCCTCTACAGGTACCGACGCAGACGCCGCAGAAGGTCAGAACAACACCCAGGGGCAAAGGGGGGGGGGCAGGGGCAGGACACAAAACCCCCACCCAAGTCACACAGCACACATGCCCTGGACATACCTGACCTCCAGGCCCTGGTCACTTCGAGGGGGTGGGGGCGTGTCCAGCAACGCCAGCGTCCGCCACAACGGAAGTGGGCGACGACGCGAACCGGCAACACAACAATACAGGTACGTACCATACCCACGCCTTAAGAGCGTGGGTACGAGTCGTACCACGCCCACACCCACGTCACCCCAACAATGGCGGTATGGCCCGTACCCATGTGCCAAAGGCCTGGGTACGGGCCGCACAAGCATTCCACAGCGTGGGTACGTACGGACCGTACCCCCACCCGTGTATGTATGGAGCGTACCCCCACCCTAACAGTGTATGTACGGACCGTACCCCCACCCGTGTATGTATGGAGCGTAACCCACCCCAACAGTGTATGTACGGACCGTACCCCCACCCGCGTATGTATGGAGCGTACCCCCACCCCAACAGTGTATGTACGGACCGTACCCCCACCCGTGTATGTATGGAGCGTACCCCCACCCCAACAGTGTATGTATGGAGCATACCCCCACCCGCGTATGTATGGAGCGTACCCCCACCCCAACAGTGTATGTACGGACCGTACCCCCACCCGTGTATGTATGGAGCGTACCCCCACCCCAACAGTGTATGTACGGACCATACCCCCACCCGCGTATGTATGGAGCGTACCCCCGCCCCAACAGTGTATGTACGGACCGTACCCCCACCCGTGTATGTATGGAGCGTACCCCCACCCCAACAGTGTATGTACGGACCGTACCCCCACCTGCGTATGTATGGAACGTAACCCCACCCCAACAGTGTATGTACGGACCGTACCCCCACCTGTGTATGTATGGAGCGTACCCCCACCCCAACAGTGTATGTACGGACCGTAACCCCACCCGCGTATGTATGGAGCGTACCCCCACCCCAACAGTGTATGTACGGACCGTACCCCCACCCGCATATGTATGGAGCGTACCCCCACCCCAACAGCGTATGTACGGACCGTACCCCCACCCGCGTATGTATGGAGCGTACCCCCACCCCAACAGTGTATGTACGGACCGTACCCCCACCCGCGTATGTATGGAGCGTACCCCCACCCCAACAGTGTATGTACGGACCGTACCCCCACCCGCGTATGTATGGAGCGTACCCCCACCCCAACAGTGTATGTACGGACCGTTCCCCCACCCGCGTATGTATGGAGCGTACCCCCACCCAACAGTGTATGTACGGTCTGTACCCCCACCTGTGTATGTATGGAGCGTACATGGCCAGACGCAGGAGGGGTGGGTGCAGAGTCCTCCCAGCAGTGCCCAGATGCAGGAGGGGTGGGTGCCTATCACTCCCAGCAGTGCCCAGACACAGGAGGGGTGTGTGCAGAGTCCTCCCAGCAGTGCCCAGACACAGGAGGGGTGGGTGCAGAGTCCTCCCAGCTGTGCCCAGACACAGGAGGGGTGGGTGCAGAGTCCTCCCAGCAGTGCCCAGACACAGGAGGGGTGTGTGCAGAGTCCTCCCAGCAGTGCCCAGACGCAGGAGGGGTGGGTGCCTATCACTCCCAGCAGTGCCCAGACACAGGAGGGGTGGGTGCAGAGTCCTCCCAGCAGTGCCCAGACACAGGAGGGGTGGATGCAGAGTCCTCCCAGCAGTGCCCAGACGCAGTAGGGGTGGGTGCAGAGTCCTCCCAGCAGTGCCCAGACGCAGGAGGGGTGGGTGCAGAGTCCTCCCAGCAGTGCCCAGACACAGGAGGGGTGTGTGCAGAGTCCTCCCAGCAGTGCCCAGACACAGGAGGGGTGTGTGCAGAGTCCTCCCAGCAGTGCCCAGACGCAGGAGGGGTGGGTGCCTATCACTCCCAGCAGTGCCCAGACACAGGAGGGGTGGGTGCAGAGTCCTCCCAGCAGTGCCCAGACGCAGGAGGGGTGGGTGTAGTGTCCTCCCAGCAGTGCCCAGACACAGGAGGGGTGTGTGCAGAGTCCTCCCAGCAGTGCCCAGACGCAGGAGGGGTGGGTGCCTATCACTCCCAGCAGTGCCCAGACACAGGAGGGGTGGGTGCAGAGTCCTCCCAGCAGTGCCCAGACACAGGAGGGGTGTGTGCAGAGTCCTCCCAGCAGTGCCCAGACGCAGGAGGGGTGGGTGCCTATCACTCCCAGCAGTGCCCAGACAGAGGAGGGGTGTGTGCAGAGTCCTCCCAGCAGTGCCCAGACACAGGAGGGGTGGGTGTAGAGTCCTCCCAGCAGTGCCCATGGAACGCAAAGGGTGGAGTACCCACAGATACAATGCCCACAAATGTCAGTCAGGTGCACAAAGACCCTGCAGTACATGTACTACATGTGTGCGAGGCTGGGAGTACACACATGCATAGCGCCTAAAAGAGAACATGTCCACATGAAGACATGTCAACAGTCTACATACACAAGTACAGTGACCACCAAGGATGCCACGAATTATGCAGGTGGAGACATCGCTCAGCATGCATGTGCAAAGTTGAAGGAGTCCGTCACACACCCAGCTGATGTAGACACAGCTCAGCACCACATATTGGAAACACCCTGCAGGGAAGATGTCAGGTTACACAGAGGAAGGAACACACCTTGGGACGATGTCACCATGCAGTAACTGCTTACATGAACAAAGTAATTTAGCCAACAGCTTGTGATGGCACACAGATACCAGGGTCCACCCTATGACCAGCACAAGACTACATTTCCCACACACCCAACACATTATCACCACCCAAAATCATGGAGCAGGTCCACCAACAGCAATACCAGATAAACAGTAGTGTTCCATGGAAAAAACAAATTGCTTTATTCAGCAGGATGTAAGTAATACTCATCATAAATGTCAATATATACAAGGCCCATAGGGCAGTCCATGACTGAAATCCGGATGGGGGACACAGTGGTACGTGTGTCCCCTAGCTTGCCTGCACAGTCAGACTCCTTTGTCTTCCACAGGGGGGGGGGCATCATGTTGGGGGGAAGGACCAGGCACCGCAGGGACAGGAGGGGCAAGGGTAGGTGTTGTGGGTGCAGGGACGGACGACTCCAACACAGGGGGTGGGGCAGCGCCAAAGGTGGATTGGAGCACGGCGCTGCACACTACTGCCAGGTCGCCCAGCGTCTCCCCTGCACCCGAAGGAACCACAGGCCCCAAGGAGGGGGGGGGGGTCACAGGGATGGGTCGCAGCGCTACCCGGGGAGGGTGTGGACAGGGGGGGGACTCAACCACCCTGACCGGGGACTCCTTTGACCGCTTGGTGGTGTCACTGTGGGGCTCAGGGACAGAGCGGCCATGAAGGAGTCCTTGCTGGATTTGTGACCAGGAGAGCTGAGGGGAGTGGATTTGGAGGGAGTGGATTTTGCAGAATGCGGACTCCCACTCTGGCTGCGTGTCTTACGTTTGCCCCCCGACCCAGTGGGTGTGCCTACTTCACCCTGTGTGTGCGTGCCAGGAGGTGTGCGCTTGTCCTTCCCTGCTGGTGTGGTGCCTGTGTCTGGTGGGGTGTGTGCATGCTGATGTCTGGGTGTACGTGGGACAGGCATGGGAGTGGGAAGTGTGGATGGGGCATGGGTAGGGGGTGGGACGAAGTGCTGCAGGAGACCCACTGCTGCAGTCAGTGTCGAGCCAATAGACCGCAGCAAGTTGCGTTGGTCAGCCTGCGATGCTGAAATGCCCTCCAAGTATGCCTCCATGTTGTTGAGCACTCGGCTGTGGCCATGGAGGACATTAAGCATCGCAGCCTGACCAACCTGCAACTGCCGCAGGATGTCCACAGACTCGGCATTGGCGGCAGCAGTGGAGACAGGGGCAGGGGGTGCGGTGCCTGGCAGGAAGGAGACACGTGGTGACCTAGCACGCCGGGAAGGGACACGAGCAAGTGGGAGGCCGGTGATGGCAATGGAGGGGGCGGGGAGAGATGTTGTGCTGCTGTCAGCTGTTGGAGCAGCCTCCGCCCCCTCGGAGAGCTCAGCCTCGGACCCGTCAGCTTCATATTCTGTGGTGGCAGTGGACAGGTCCTCCGGCTCACTCCCCTCGGCCTCAGTTCCACTCGATGTGCCAGCTAAGATGTCGCTGCTGGCACTGGTGCTCGGTCCCTCCGCACGGTCCGTGCCGGTGTCTCCATCCGTGTCCCCCGACGATGCTATGGGCAAGGTGAATAAACAGGAATTAATCAGACACCTGTATACATATGTCACATGAGTCAAATCTACATAGGTTACAGTGCATAGCCTGAAAAGAAAGATGAGTAACATCTACAATACAAGGTACATATATAGGCCCTGCAACACACAGTTGGTTCACCCACCATGCCACTGAGAAACTATGGAGAGCATGACACATTTGCAAATGACATGATATGGATTTGGACAGAGGAGCCAGGCTCTGGGGACAATCCAGGACTGCATCTGCACCACACAGCGTTGCCGTAACTAGGGATGAGCAGGGACCATCTCCATGAACTTGAGGCACATGCTGCAAAGGTAATACTTAAAGACATGCCCAACATGAATGGGTCACTGCACCTTGAGTGTATGTCCAGACAAACATCACACACTGGCCAGACCGAGCAATGAGATTTCAGGTGTCGACATGTAGGCCTTGCCCGCACCAACCACCCCCTACATGAGACAATTTGATGAGACACAGGAAGCACTTGCATCTCTTAGTCTGGGAGAAATACACATGGGCTGCCAGAAACCCATATTGGACCCAAAATACCCCATGTGCGCCTGTACAACGATCTCATTTACAAATGGCCATCATCAGATAATTGTAACAAGACACACAGGCACTGGCCACCGTGAGTATGAACGAGGAAAATTAGGTCAGGCTGTACAGTGGACACTTGTAGAACACGTTACGTAAATATACATGGTGCCAGGGGACAATGGCACAGAGCACATCCTATGCTGTAGACACTGAGAGTGTCCACATATTGTGATGACACACATGATACCTAGCAAAATATGCCCCAGGGGACAGTAGTGGCCACAATATTCCATGGTCCTGAATGGTAATGACTGCAACACAGGCCACCATCCCTGCACTCTGCGTATCGCACACTCATGCATATCATGTCACATGCCACAACATAGGACATGCTTGCTGTAAGGCATTACACTTCAGAGACATACTCCTATGTCTGGACTCAGCATCAGTGCCAATTGACATGGACCCCACAAGTACTGAACTGGACAGGGCACAGGCAAGGTCCCAAAATCTGTTACACACCACCCCCACACATGATGCTGCAAGCATTGGTCACGTGGATAAACTGCCAGCCCAGATGACCTTGTAAAAGAGTGACTACACACAGACCAGGGAACACATGGCAAGGAGGGGAAGGGAGGAAGGACAGCACCGCTATACTGTGGGTGACAGGACCTGCACCGCACATTTAAACACTGGCAGTGTATCCATGCAACTGCGCACTTACAAATGCTGGTGACACACAACAAACACACATGTACCTACCCCCTTCCTGCTGCTGCTTCTCCCGTAAGCGCCTGTCCATGTCAGGAAAGACCACCGCCAGCACACGCTTGTGGATGTGGGTCAGACGGCAACGCCCATGGTTCTTAGGGCCCACAGGTGAGTCCCCCAGCAGGACCCGTGCGATCCTCCGCGTCCAGCACCGGATATCCTGCCAGTGTTTTCTCATCTGGGCCAGGCGCCGCTTGCGACCATCCGTCCTCCTCACGGCACTGACGGCGTCCCTCCAGATCTGCTCCTTGGCAGAGGCGCCTACCTGTGGGGTTGAAAAAGTGAGACTACATCAATACACCTGCCACATGTCACAGAGACACACATTAGAACAATTTTGCTGGTTTCAACAAGGCATAGTATGCAGCCAAAGCATTGCACCTTTGTCATAGGGACATTTTTCTCTGTGTAAGGGCAAATGCACCACGTGCCATTGAAAGTACACAGGTGGCATGAGGGGTACGACACAATAAATGATCCAGACTCACACTGTGCATCAGAAGGTACACCAGGATTATGTGCAGCACCTCAAAGCAGTCACATGCCACAGGCCACTAACGCTACCTCAGCAGAGTACACAGACACACACAGGCACAGGACATTCACCTGCCATTGCCAAATGCAGCTACAAACCTCACTCTGCACATGTGCAACTAGACTGGGGGGGCTCACAGGTGTGGGGCTGGCTCTGCACGTCAGACACACAGCACTGCTCCCTGCTCACATCAGATGGGCAGGGTATATCCATCCCTCATGCAGCTGGGGTGCTACACTCCACATATGCACCCACCCACATGACAGGGGACTTACACACACACCGATGTCCAGGGTACGAACACATCATGTGGACACTCTCAGCACAGGTACACTGAACAAACACACATCTGTGGGTACAGTCACCTGTCACACTGGGGTGACCACAGAATCACATGAGGACTGTAGAAGCAACATTCCCAGGAGGATTAGACAGGCAGAATGTGGTATGCACCATGCAGTGATTGTCACAGTAAACACAATGCAAGTGAGGACGGCAGACATGCACCACAGCATGCTCTGGCTGGGAGACATCAGGCATCCCCCCCTGGGACCCACTCTACAGTACAATGCATGTGTGTCACACCTGGACACAATGCCAGAAGTCCCACTGTGGGAGGATCACATCCAGCAATGCCAGATTCTCCTCCAGGGTGAAAGGCTGGGACCTCTCCACAGACCTTGACATGGTGCCAGGGAATCACGAGCAGCAGCAGTGTTGTTGAATCAAAAGATGTGCAGGCAAGTGCTCTCTCATGGGACCTGGCTGCCTTATATCTGTCTTGCTGGCCTGTTTCATGCACAGGAGTACAGAGTGATTGGTCACTCACATTTGCATCCTATGTTTCCTCCAATCCATTTAAACCTACCCCTGTGAGGGGGTTAGATTTTTTTAGAATTCAGCATGATGTCATTTCAACAACAACTTTGCAACAAAGTAGATTATTTCAAACCGACTTTTGCAGGCCACCTCATTCAACAAATTCAAAGTTTAAACTCGGTCTCCATGGCAACCAGCATGCATCTCTGGCTTCATACTTGTCCCTCATGTGTCCCCTATGTAATTTGGAGATTCACACACAGGTACGGTGCGTTCCGGGGCCCTAGGGCACCCCAAATGCATAGCAACGGGCTGTACAGGCGTGTGTACGGTCCGTATCACTATGGGTACGCATACGCGAGCAAACCCATAGTGATACGGACCGTACACACGCGTGTACGCTCACTGTCACTATGGGTGTGCTCGCGTATGCGTACCCATAGTGATACGGACCGTACACACGCGTGTACGCTCACTATCACTATGGGTTTGCTCGCGTATGCGTACCCATAGTGATACGGACCGTACACACGCGTGTACGCTCACTATCACTATGGGTGTGCTCGCGTATGCGTACCCACAGTGATACGGACCGTACACACGCGTGTACGCTCACTATCACTATGGGTGTGCTCGCGTATGCGTACCCACAGTGATACGGACCGTACACACGTGTGTACGCTCACTATCACTATGGGTATGCTCGCGTATGCGTACCCATAGTGATACGGACCGTACACACGCGTGTACGCTCACTATCACTATGGGTAGGCCTACGGCAGCACTCCCATAGTGATAGGGAACGTACACACGCCCTCAGAGCGAATGTACGGTGCCTTTCACACATAACAGTGGTGACAGGCAGCACACAGAAAGGAATAGAGCTGACATACTTGTCCATGGATGGACATCAAGGCATTGTCTGTGCAGTACTACACAGGTGTGGGGCACAGGTGTGAAAGGCTGTGATGTGGCACATTACTCCTGAGTTGTGAAGGCAATAGATGTATGATGAGATGTGTACAGATGTTATGTGTGATGGTGCACTATGTGCCAGACATGCCCTTCACTCCTTTGACATGTGTGCATGTCGTACAGAACACTTGAGATAAGTGTCACTGGCATGGCACAGTCAACAACACACGCAAGTGTCCCCTGAAGCCCGCTACAGGGGTTACCACACCTGACATGTGACTACCCACGTTGCACGATGTGACTATGTCATGTATGTGTGGTGTGTTCCCATTAGCTTGATGTTGGTGTTCCCTCAAATGCATCTGCAGTTGCTGCAACCAACATGTGTCTGTGTGTAGATGGCCATAGCACACTGTTACGCACACCAGGCCACATGTGGTATCGGATGTAAGGTGTGTATGTATGCATGGGACACGGAGTAGCGTAACAAGGACCTGTCTGCATACTCTCAATGTATGTGTGATCAGTCATGACATGTACACCTTCATGGCAAGGTGTGTGGGCTGTCCTAGTGTTATGTCATGTGACCTGTGGCTCTAGTGTTCCGCTACCTGTCTCTGCAATCAACAACCTACATCTGCTGATATGTTGATGTATGTCACTCCTGTATTGCGTCTGGCTGTTCACTTACACTGGGACACAGCTAGTCACATGCCATGGGATGTGGAGGTTCACAATCCCCGTGTGTAGCTGGGTCTTGGTAGGAGTGTCACCTGGCAGCCATACGTGTCCAGGGCATGTAGCACATACCTGACTCCGTATGTAGCATATGTGTATTGACAGATTAACATCTGCTCAGTACATATAAATTGTTGTTGTGGTGCACTCACTCTTCCTTGTCACTTCCAAATTACTGCAGAGCGCCGCCTCTTCCCCGACCAATTCCAGACTTGGCTGACATGCGGGAGAATGACTGTATACGTTGCTACCGCTTCCCCCAACCGTTGATTGAGGAGTTGACGGCAAGGCTGGCACCACACCTGCAACCGCTGCACAGGTATCCTACGGCACTGACACCCAAGCTGAAGGTAATGGCAGCCCTACATTTTTTTGCCACGGGTACCTTTCAATATACCATAGGTCATGTTGGTGGCATGTCCCAGACCATGTTCAGCCGTGTGCTGCATGATTTTTTAGAGGCCATGTTGCTTCATCTGGATAAGTTTATCCATTTCCCAACTCCTGAACATTTGACAGGTGTCAAGCGTGGATTCTATGCCCTGGGAGGGATGCCCCATGTCATTGGGTCCATAGATGGGACACATGTGGCTTTGGTACCACCACAGGCACAGGAGGTAGCGTACAGGAATCGCAAGCACTACCACTCCATCAATGCCCTTGTGGTGTGTCTGTCCAACATGGTGATTTCACATGTCTGTGCTCGTTTTCCAGGATCAGCACACGATGCCTACATCATGAGGCGTAGCAGGGTGCCTGAAATGATGACGCAGCTGCGCAACGAACGAGCATGTGTTGTTGGTGGGTACACTCTGTCTGTCCTGTATTTTGCGTAGACTTCCTGCCCGACTGCTTCTCCTGTCCTACTTTTGTCCATGTGGTTTCCATGTAGGGGACGCTGGCTATCCCAACATGCCATGGCTGATCACACCTCTCCGCAACCCCAGCACGCCGGCCCAGCTCCGCTACAACACCGCCCATGGCCGGACAAGGCGAGTGATAGAGAGGACATTTGGCCTCCTGAAGAGCCGATTCAGGTGCCTACACAAGACCGGCGGCGCCCTCCCATATGCCCCGGTGAAGGTCTGCAAAATCTTCATGGTCTGCTGCATGCTGCACAACATGGCAGTTGAGAAAGCTGTGCCACTCATCCTGGATCAAGATGATCAGGACCATCCACCCGTGGAGGACGAAGGGCTTGGCAATGGGGCTAGTGATGTGGAGGATGTGGAGCCGCAAGAGGACATCCGGAGTCGGCTCATACGCGACTTCTTTGCTTAGTGGTGAGTACCAGTGTCTGGGTGTGCACGCATTGGTCCTTGTGTGGCATGTGTTGCAATGTGTGTGTCCATCTGCATGTATGCCACGTGAGTCAGAGGTGTGTGTGGATGTGTCACTCGAGTGATGGTGCCAGTGATGAGTGTATTTCCGCAGTCATAATTGTGACCTAGCATGTTGTCATCCTTATATGTGTCGAGTACATGCACATGCAAGTGGATGAGCTTTTTGTGGCTGACTTCTTGTGTGTCTCTCATCCCCAGGTACTTGCGCATGCCGTCTGCTGGTTGTATTGTTGTGGCACTGCTATTCCTCGTGGACACGTCATCGTGTGCTGACTCAGCGTTGCACGGACAAGTTTGGAAGTCTCCTTAGGGTAAGGGATGCATCAGGGGTATATTGGGTGTGGCAGTTGTTTACGATGTGTGCACCCCCTGTCGATGTTTGGTTCCTCTGCAGACATGTCGCATCACCATGGGACACATGACATGTAGCTGGATTCACCTGAATAGATGGTCAGACTTGTTGACAGTCATCTGTAATGGGATAGTGGATTGTGATGAAGGCATCAATGTGTGTAACACTGCCCTCGGACACATACGGTTTGCATTGGCTTGACATGGTGTGGGACTTCCACATCAGAGGATCAATGGTGTATGGCAGCCTCTCCGTGAGCAGCTGTTACCCGACACTTGTGTGCCAGTTCCATGGATATCAAGCATTTGTGGTGCAGAAGGGGGGTGCCAGTGTTGGACCCACATGTTACTCCACATGACCTGTGTATGTGTACTCCGAGTTGCCTCTGCATTCCGGAATACATGACTAATAAAGGTGTCCCTATGCCTCCAAGGTGCCTCTTCTCAGTCAATGCTGGTGTGTTGCCACGGTGCATATGGCATGTCTGGCATGGTTCTCAGAGATAGTGGCTATGTGTCCATGTGTAGAGTAGCAAGATGCAAGCTGTTTGTCTGGGATTAGACTCTGTATTGTGCATGATGTCCATGACTGTGTGGGTATTGTGACATGTGCCATCCCCATGCATCCAACGTTGGCCAGGCCACCATTCTCTGCATCCACCTGACTCAAGCTTGCAGGACATGGTTCTGCCACCTGTCTACACATACCTGGGTGCCCCCCAGGACACTCCACATGATCCCTGACCTCTGCACATGACTGTTGCTGTACTCCATATGTCTGTCGGCACAGTTGTGCGGCCACCCCCTCAGCTGGTTGGGCCCATCACGGGTGTGTATGGTGCTCCATGTCTGTCTTGCCTAATACATTGTGACCCATGTGTGTCCTGTGCCAGACTCAGGCCCCAGGGTATGGATGGTTGAAGTCATATGAGAACTCAGGCATGGTTAGACTTTACAAGGCACATGTAATGTAATAATGCAAAATGTAGGCATCATCTCTTGATCCTGTAAGTTTTTATTTGTGTTGGGGTACATGTTGGGGGGGGGGGTATGACAAGAGGGGCTTTCCGGGTGTGTGGAATCCAAAGTTCACTGGGGGAGTTGGTATCCTTGCCATTGGAAATCATCAGAGTCCATGCCACAGTGTTCGTCAACATTGGTCAGACAGTGACCAGCAAGTCCATGTGGCAGAGAATGTCATTTGCTGATGTGCTGCTGTTGGGCCAGGTGCCAGGCCAGGTGTCCTGGGAGATGGTGCTGTTGCGCCGACCCTCACGGTCTTTTCCGTGGACGACCCGCCCTCCTGCGGGAACCCTCAGAAGCAGGCCGTGACGATGCTTGGGATGCTCCGTCGGATGTATCCACCTCCTCCTGATCCCTCCCTGTGGGTGGTGATGTTCTTCGCCTGGTGGCACAGGGAGGGTTGCCCATGTTGTCGGCTATCCGACGGAGTGAACGGTTAATTCCCGTGAGCACCGTCACGAGCTCAGCCTGTCTGTCCTCCATCCGTCCTTGGTGTCGCTGTTGACAGGCATGTTGCTCCGCATGTTGCTGGGCCTGCTGGGTCTTGATCTCCTCGAGGGTCCCCTTCATCTCGTTGAGGGTGGACACAAACCTGGCTCATGCCCGTGGTGTCCTGCCGGTATGTGTCCAGGATGTTTCTTACATGGGAATATACCGGTTCCGCAGCCAACTGGTCAGGCTCGCGCCTCCGCCGTCCTCCACTCCCACCACCCCTGCCCACTTGCGCCTGGCTTGCCCTTGTGGGCACATCGGGTCTCCGGGACCCCTGAGGGGTGGCATTTGTGTTGTCGCCTGCCTCCTCCTGGGTGCCCGGTACACCGTGTCCCTCCTGGTCAGCCTGGCTGCGTTGTGGTGGTGGGGCAGGGATCCTGGGTGTCTCCTGGGATGTGGCAGGAGTGGGGGTGGTGGTTGCCCAGTTGTACCTGACGCAGGTGCTGCAGGTGGTTGGACACCAGAGGGACCAGGTTGGTCGGGGTCGTCCACAGAGTGGTGAGAGTCGTCGCTGCCGGTGGGATTGTCATCCCGCAGAGACAGGTCCTGTGAGTCTTCCCCCCCAGTGTTGGGGGGTGATCCACGACGTTGACCTGTGTGTGAGAGAGACAATGTTATTTTTGTTCCATGCAACATCCATGTTTCATTTGTTTCAAAGTTGGCACATTTCCTCTGGGTATTTGGATATGTCTTGCATTCCACTCACAGTGCACTTGTGCATGGGTATGTCCCTTGGCCACAGCTTTTGAGACTTTACCTATGTGTGACACAGTCTTACTTGCTGCGTCAATTGTGACTGCAGTCAGCAGTGGAGTGAGCAGGTGTGGCGAGCCAGGCATTGGCGCCTTCCGTGTTGCACTGTACGTGGGCAAATGGAGTTGTTCCACACACTTATATAATGCAGGTAGCTGGCGTTGTGCTCGTGCACAGGTTGACACATGGCCCAGTGTTTTGCCATGGAGAAGAGAGGGGGATTCAGGCACTGGCCACCCTTGTCATAATGCACGCAGTCCACCTGCTGACGATCAGACATTCCCACACCACCCAAGGCTGAATTGGTCTCCCTGTGTCTCCCTTTCTCACTCCCTCTCTGTCCCCCTCTCCCTCCCTCCCTGTGTCAGCCTCCTCCCTCTATCCGACTCCCTGTGTCTCCCTCCCTCTCTCTCCCCCTCTCCCTCCCTCTGTGTGTCACCCTCTGTCACCTCAGCCCAGCTTCCTAGGCACACACTGTTTGCAGATCTTTGAATGGCCCTTGGCTTGTTCATGTGAGTTTGTTTCTGATCTCCAGGCACCCATTGGGTGTAGTGTCTGTGTCTGCGCTGCTGCTGTGGTGGTGTGTGCTGCCACTCTTTCACAGTGTTGGCTGTTCATTAGCTGCTGTCATGTGCAAAAAGTGCCTTCACCCCCATGTCTTCATGCAAGGTGTCCGCCATTTGCAGGCAAGTCTTTCCTGTGTGGGGACACACTGTTTGTCTGGCTGTGACCTAGGCCATATGGGCTGAGGGCATTGTTGTCTGCTTCTGAGTTGCACTATGTGATTTTTGAAGCCCACACTCCTGCCATGCGGGTTACCGTGTCTTGTGTTGGTGTTTTCTGTGGCCTGTGACTTGGCATTGTCTAGCTGGGTGCATGGGGCATGGTGGCGCTAGTGGCATGTGCGTGTTTATGGAGTGTGGTTGAGTCATGCGATAGCTTTGGGGTGGTTGCGTGCATGATTGTGAGTTTGGTTGTGGATGACGTTCCCCCCATGTGAGGTGAGTTGTTTGTGTACTCACCAGGCTCTCGGAGTCCTTCTACTCCCTCCACTCCCACCACCGGCAGCATGGCCATCACCTTCTCCTCCCAGGGATGGTATTGTACGCGTCTGCGGGGCGGCCCTCCTCCAGTGGTGTTGGCCTGGTTGTGGTCGCCGGTCATTTTGCGGCGGACCGTCCTCCGCAGATCGTACCACCTGGCTTGGCATTCATGCCTGGTCCTTCTGGTGGACCCAACAGCATTCACAGCATCGACAATCGTCTGCCACATGGCTGATTTTTCGGAAATGCTGGTCTGTCTGACCAATGTTCCAAAGAGGTGTGGCTCGACTCTGATGATTTAGTCGACAAGGACCTCCAACTCTCGGCTAGTGAACTTTGGATTCTTGTTAGTGGGCATGGTGAGGGGTGTGGGTGTGGATGGTTGGGGGGGCGTGGGTGTGGATGGTTGTGGGTGTGTGGGTGTAGTTGTGCAGGTGTGTGTGTGAATGTGATGAGGGGGTGTTTGTGAAGGTGGTTGTGTGAAGGTGTGCAGGTGTAAGGTGTAGTGGAGGTTGTAGTATGGTGCAGTTGTTTCTCTGTGTGGTCTGGCAGCAGTGGGTCTGTTGCAAAGGATCATGGTTTGTGTGTGTTGGGCCTTTTTATTGGTCCATTGGTGGGTGTGGCTGTGTTTGAACTTTGGGTGGGTGTGTTATAAGGAGTGGTTGTGTTTTGGGCCTCTGTTTGGGAGTTTGGCAGTTGCAGGTCAGTGAATAGGTTGTATTTGTGCTTGTTGGACATGTTTTGTGGCTTTGTGCGATTCGAATGGAGTCTTCTTGTGTTGTTTGCTTTGTCCTGGTTGTGTACGTGTGTTTTTAGCATCTGTACGGTGCGTACATCGGCCATTTTGTTGTACAGTGCTGTCCTTGTCTCTGGCTTGGTACGACTCGTACATGCGCGATGTTGGGTGAGGCTGCTGGTGTTGGGGCCTGGGGTGCGCTCCGTACTTAGACTGGTGGGGTGTGTGTTCGCTCCGTACATACACGGGTGGGGGTACGCTCCGTACATACACTGTTGGGGTGGGGGTGCGCTCCATACATACGCGGGTGGGGGTATGGTTCGTACATACACTGTTGGGGTGGGGGTATGCTCCATACATACGCGGGTGGGGGTACGGTCCGTACATACACTGTTGGGGTACGCTCCATACATACGTGGGTGGGGGTACGGTCCGTACATACACTATTGGGGTGGGGGTACGCTCCATACATACGCGGGTGGGGGTACGGTTCGTACATACACTGGTGGACATACACGGGTGGGGGTACGGTCCGTACATACACTGTTGGGGTGGGGGTACGCTCCATACATACGCGGGTGGGGGTACGGTCCGTACATACACTGTTGGGGTGGGGGTACGCTCCATACATACGCGGGTGGGGGTACGGTTCGTACATACACTGGTGTACATACACGGGTGGGGGTACGGTCCGTACATACACAGTTGGGGTGGGGGTCCGCTCCATACATACGCAGGTGGGGGTACGGTCCATACATCCACTGTTGGGGTGGGGGTACGCTCCATGCATACGCGGCTGGGGGTATGGTCCGTACATCCACTGTTGGGGTACGCTCCATACATACACGGGTGGGGGTACGGGCAGTACGTACACGGGTGTATATACACGGGTGGGTGTACGGTCCGTACGTACGGGGGTGTACATGCACGGGTGGGGGTTCGGCGCGTACATACGAGGGCTGGGGGGTGGTTCGGCACGTACATACGGGGGCTGGGGGGGTGTTCGGCGCGTATGTGGGCACATGTCTCCATGGTTGCTATGGGAGTTCGGTGCGGACGGTGTTTTTTCCATACGGTTGTAACATCGAACGCACGGGATGGATCGTACTTGCGCGGTCGGACTTCACTTTTCACATTTGTACGGTAAATCGTCCGGGGACGTGTCGGACACATTTTCCGACCCGAGGACGTGTGGGGAATTATTCCCAATGCGATTCGTATGGACTTTTTCCCATGCGAATCGTACTTGGCAGTTTGTACGGCACTTGTACGATTCGTACGGTAAAAAGACCGGATACGAGTCGTTTGGAAATTTTTTCCAGTATCCGAATCGGCACCTATATATTTCCAGTGCCAGAGCCACCCTTCTAGATGAGGTTTTTCTCTGTAGTTTCCCTATATATGCAAAGTGTTGAACCAAGGACAACTGCGCTTTTTCCACCTGTGGTGCCCAACATAGATTCTTTGTGAGTTTAATACCCAAATTCTCTAAACTTGGTACCACATCTAAGGGGGTGTCATCAACTAGCATTCTCCTCTTATAAAGGGTCGACAGCTACCTAGTAAAAAATACATTTGGGCTTGGAGCTATTAAGCTTCAAACCCCGCTCAGCGCCAAACATTTGAAAAGAGTTCAGGAGCTGTTGCCGACCATGTGGCAACTTAGATATTAGCAAAGTTGTGTCAGCGAAAAGGAGTGTAGGGACCCACCTCCCTCCTATCGTAGGTGCATCACTGCCATCCCTGTCCAATAAAGCGATTACACCATTTATATATAGCGTGAGAAGAGTGGGCGCCAAAACACACCCCTGCCTAATATAGATATGGTCTGCCAGGGCCCATCCTCCCATCACCTCACCAGAGCAAGTATATCAGCATGTAGACTCACTAAGATGTCCAACAGGGGAGCGGGTAACCCCATCTCCTCAAGGACCCTCCATAACTTGGCACAGGGAAATATATTTAAAGTTGGAGCTTTATAATTACATGGCATTTAGATAAAATCAAACAAAACTGAATCAAGTGTCTAAGAAAAGGTGCTTACACTAAATATATATGTGCATTTATTAGGAAGAAAATATATGCTATAAAAGTAAACTGTTAGTATATAATATATGTAAACATGTTACAAATGTATTGAAAAACATAATGCTTTGTTTATTCGCAATACATAAGACAGTGGTTTAAATCCCAAAATAATGGAACATTTTAAAACCTAATACAGTTGCTTTACTAAATGTATTTCAAAATAAATTACTTTTTTAAATAACTTTCCACACTGCAAAGGAAACTTAAGTAAGCTTTTCTAGAATATTTTCACAACTGTAATATTTTATTTAAATAAATTACTATAAAAATACATAATATCAGTTGTATTTGAAATATTAAATTCATTTTGCTAAACTTTTTTCAGTAGCTAAAACATCTCCATGTAATTTAAGTCTTTTTTTCATCTTAATTTTGCCGCCACTTAGTTTTACTGTTAAGCCTATTGTACAGTTTTTTTGCATTGTAACTCTACAGTGGTCGATGAGGATGGCAGTTGATAGAGTTCGGTTCTCCGTTTTAGGTAAGTAACTTTATATTTTCGACATTTAGACAAATTTTTGGTGAGGCGAGTGCTCTTTAATGTTCGATTAGTGGTTGCAAGTTTAAATATTGTATTTTACAGAAATGTTGAGTAAATATATTAGTGTGTATTCTATATCTGTAGGCCTGTTATTTTGATGTGTTAGTAATCTATTAGTATGTTAGTGTTAGATTTAAATTTGTTTTATGTGTAGAGTTCCATTTTTAGAATTTTTACCTTGTATGTGATGTGCAGGTAGGAATGTATTATGATTTCATTTTCAGGTATTTCTAATCAGCTTTCAAGCGCAAATCGTTTTTGGATGTAGCTTTTAACTTTTCATATGGAAAATTGTTTAGAATTTTGTACTACTTTAGTTTTAATATCATTTTCTGTACACTTTTGAGTGCATCAAACTGTATTTTTTTTAATGTTTTGGGGACCTTAGCTTGCTTTGAGATAGTATTTTTTATTTGTGTTCAGCCTTTTCTGTAGTTTGTATTTTTGTATTGTTTTGAGAGAGGAGCTTTCGTGTATTGGACTGAATTTTCTTCTGCTGAAGAACTGTAGGTATATTTGTAAATAATTTAATTTTTTGTAAATAGTGTTATGCGGGTTTATATATCTTTTTTATTTTCTTTAAACTGTTTTTATTTAACGAAAAATTAGAAACCTGTACAAAGCAATGGCAACGTAAGAGTCGGGTCCACAATAAATGACTCCACATACCATACAATAAAATGAGAATGATCACATTTGTTGTCACCAAACTGAGCCAGGGTGCTGTCCCACCATCCAGGCAATGAATCATAAAGCTAGGAGATCTATACACATCAATAAAATACAAAATAGGTGCGGTCACACGGATATACCAACATTAGGGATGATGGGGTGGGGGCTATTCATCGCCAGTTGGTTGAGCTAGTAAAGAGTGTCTTTCACGCTGTAGTTCTATAGAAGTGAAGATGCAGATATCCCCTCTGTATTTGTTCCATTTCCCCCATTTGTGGTCCCATTTTTTGGGGCACCCTCTACTTTTGAAAACATCCTTCTCGGCAATCATTGCCCTGTCCATGTCTCTAGCCCAATCACGCAGGTATGGGACTGTTTCCCCCCCACCCCCATTTTTGTGCAATATTCCGCTTCGCGATGGCCCATCCCAGCGATGCCCATGTTCGTTCTGCCTGGGTGAGATCAGTGGCGTCCCATCTATTGAGGAGGCAGAGCTGGGGGGATGCCTTTAGGGTTTTGCCACAAGACCTTTCAATTTGTTTTGTAACTTTATCCCAGAACTGCTTTGTTTGTGGGCAGTCCCATAGGATGTGAAAGAAGGTGCCAGTCTGATTGCAGTGTCGCAAGCATAGGGGATCAGATCGTCTACCCAATCTGAAGAGGAGTTTACCATCAAAGTACACCCGGTGGAGGATTTTCATTTGGACGAGGCGCAGTCTCATGGGGATGGCCACCTCCTTAGGGGAAGCTAGCACGTCGTGCCAGTCCTCATCGTCTATGCTCCCGACTTCAAACCCTCGCGCAGCCGTTGCATAGGGTCAGGACGATTATTGACTAGCTTTTTATAAGTGAGGGATATTGCTTTTTGGGGCATCGGGTCGAGTATCAACCTGTCCTCTAGAGGGTAAGACGCAGGCAGGGGAAGCTCCTTGGGCATGGCCGCAGAGATGGCGTGACTAATCTGAAGGTACCTGAAGGTTTCAGTGTGTGCCAGTTGGTACTTAGTCTGGAGGTCAGCAAACGTGACTAATTTTCCCTTCACCCACATGTCCCCCACTGTGGAGATGCCTATTGTGTTCCATCTGTCAAAGCCAGGGCATTTACTAAGCTGACCCAACATATCTGGTTCCCAAAGCGGCGTAGCTTTTGTCAATCGGTTATGCCAGCAACATTTCTTCGTGATTCCATGCCAGACCTCCACAGTGCGGGCGGTGGGGCCCGTCAATTTAAGCTTGCGGGGGTTTGTGTTGAGTGCCCTATTATATCCCCCCGCCCCAAGAGCCAGCGATCTGTGCGGAAATTGGGATCATCATGTTCCCCAAACACCCACCTATTTATTGTGATCAGTTGTGAAGCCTGGTAATAGAGTCGCATGTCCGGCAATGCAAAGCCTCCGTCGTACCATCCCATAGTGAGTTTATTCATGGCTATTCTCGGTACACGGTCTCCCCATTGTAGTCCCCGCACAACGCTATCGATTCTAGAGAAATAGGTGTCAGGGATAGTATTAGGGGTGTTCTGTAGTGCATACAGGAAACCCGGTAGCGCAAGCATCTTAAAGAGCGCCGCACGTCCCAGGAGGGTGAATGGAAGAGACTGCCAATGTTGGACATCTGATTACAAACGTGTCAGGGGCCCCAGCAGATTATGTTCATAGAATAGGTTAGTATCCGGGGTAACAAAGATCCCAAGGTATCTAAAACCCTGAGATGCCACTGGTATGTTGTAGCCCCGAGAGCTGGACGGGGGTCACCCCATAGCACGTAAATCTGAGATTTAGACCAGTTTATCGTATAGCCGGAGCGGGCGCCGAATATATGAAATATGTGAAGCACTCTCCATAGGGATCACGAAGGGTGAGGCCAAATAAAGGAGGATGTTATCTGCATAAAGCGAAATTCGATCCTCGTGATCCTCTGTCCATTTTAGTCCCCTTATTTATGGATCACCCCAATCCAAACTGCCAGTGGTTCCAATACGAGGGCGAAGAGTAGCGGAGATAAAGGACATCCCTACCTCGTGCCTCGCCGCAGGGAAAAGGTAGCAGAGATGTGGTTATTGACAGTAACATGCGCCGTTGGTTGCGTGTAAAGTAGCTTAATCCATTTGATGTATTTGGGTCCGAAGCCCATACGGTCCAGAACCGCAAAGAGAAACTCCCATTCAGTTGTGTCAAACGCCATGATGGCGTCTTACGACAACAGAATCGCTTCTTCCCAGATAGTCCCAAGCCTACCGAGGGCCCCCTTCAACCGTCGCAGGTTCCGGGCGGTATTTCTCCCTGGCATAAACCCGGACTGATCCAGATGGATCAATTCAGTGATGTGAGGTAAAAGTCTGTTGGCCAAAATCTTTGCCTCCACGGAGAGGAGGGCGATGGGGCGATAAGATTTACAGTCATCCGCTGGTTTATTTGGTTTGTGTATGACCACAATAGAGGCGGTCCTAATGTCAGCCGAAAGGAGACCCAATTCAAAGCATTCAGTGTACATGCGCAAGGATGTGGTCCGTTGGCTTAAACTGCTGATTTTGGTGCAGGAAACCAGGGTTCGAGCCTCGAGGTCGCGTCCACATCCTGTGATTCTCAGTCAGTCAAAGTGGCTTTATTTTGATATAAAAATATCTTTAAAAGTATTACAGAAATAAAAACACAACAGAGTTAATCATCCTGTGATTCTGGGCAAATCACTAAATCTCCCCGTGCCTGAATGTGTAATGTAAATACGGTGCTCATGTAAAGCGCTCCAATACCTTCGGGTCGAGTTCGCGCTATATAAATATGCAAAAAAACAAAAACAAAAAAAAAAGAGATGAGGAGATAGCTTAGAGGCCATGGGCTTGAAAAGCTCAATGGGGAGCCCATTGGGACCCATGGCTTTGCCTGAACGGACGTCCTGTATTGCCTTCTGGACCTCCGTCTCCGTGATGTCTACTTCTAGGGAGTCACTATCCTGTGGGGATAGTCTCGCTACTTCAATAGTAGCTAGAAGCGCTGCCCCATCAAGGCCTGAGAGGTCTCGGTAGTCCTGTACACCGACTCGAAGTAGGCAGCGAATGTATCAGCTATTTGCTGGGGCTCAGTGAGAAGTGTGCCGTCAGGGCCAGATATTGCGTGGACCCATCTCGAGGCCTGTTCCCTCTTTTTCAGCCATGCCAGGAGTTTGCCATGCACTCACCTTGTTTGTAGATCCTGTGACGGGTAGCTAGAGAGCGCGCCATGCCGGCTTCTGAAAGAAGCTGCCGGTAGTCCTGACGTATCATGTTCAAAGTGTGTTGTGCAGCAGGTTCGGGGGCCCGTGCGATGGCCTCTTCCCTGACTAGGATATCCCTTTCCAGTTCAAACACCTGTTTGCAATGTTCTTGTAAGAATCCAGATACACTTTGGATATGATGAAAGTAAGTTTATTCTAAGGAAAGTATCTCATCCACGAAAGTCCTGTCAACAGCATAACATCCAGGCTCCAACTGCAGAGCACAGTACAAAGGTATTCACAAGATAACATTCTATGTCACCTGGCAACACATAGAATACAGAGATGTTGCACATAGAAAGCAAGGATGCCACACATCTCCCTTCTTTACAATTAAAAACCAAACAAATAGCATGAAACAACTAAAGATAATAAGATAATGAAATGCAAAACATGAAGAATACAATATGTGTCGACCACTACTTAACAAAGTCTTTTAAGTAGATTGGTGGAGATAAAATTCTCGAAGATTTTCGTACATCACATGGAGTGTCAGACTTAGCATCCACTTTACCAGGAGATTTTCCTGAACTCCTTCGTACTTTGTATGGAAGATTAGACGCATGTCCCAGATTACCAGAGGATTCCTTAGAACTTGAGACAACATCTTTTCTGACCACGACGACTCTGTTCAAATTCCAAATGCGATGGTCAGCAGTTTTAAAGGCATTAGAAAAGATTTTAATGACTCGAATAGTTTTCAGAAATGCATCAGAAGACTTACTCTTAAGGGATTCTTAATTAAAACCCAGTCACCTACATTTACAAACGTTTTCTTTACACATTTTTTTATATCATGATATTTCTTCCTTGCATCAATCTTCTTAGACTCTGCCAACTTCCAATCACTCTTATCTTTTTCAATGAGTTTATTAGGTTGTATGTCATTCACCCAAGTAGGAGTTACATGAGTGTTGGCACACCTTCCTCTAAACAACTCAAAGGGAGTTCTTTTGGTAACAGGTAAGAGGAGACAACCTATAGACTTTTACCTTTTTAAACACTTCATTACGCCAATCCATATTTGCTGATTTGGATATTTCAATCATCTCCTTAAGCATGTGATTAAAGCGTTCAACTAGACCATTGGCCTCAGGGTGATATAATGAAGATCTTTTATGTTTAGTGCCCTGAGCAGATAAAAAATCTTCCATCTCCCTTGAGCCCAATTGTACACCATTGTCCGTGAGGATGACACTGGGTATGCCTTCTCTTGCAATGAGCTTTTCCAGGAAGGCTTTGACATGCTTGGTATCAATTCCCCTGGTTATTGCTGTTTCTGGCCATCTTGAAAAAAAATCGACCAGAACAAGCATATACCAATCAGTGCCAGAAGAACGAATTGGACCAACAATATCCAAACCAACTTCCTTCCGTGGGCCATCAGGGCGCTTTTGTATGACCATGGGTTGTACCCTAGGTTTAGCTACTCTCTCGCTCAGGGCACACTGTACACAATCTCTTATTTTGCGTTCCACCTGTAAATCCATCCCTGGCCACCAATACGACAATCTTAGTAATTCTTTAGTCTTGCAAATTCCTAGATGACCGTTGTGTGCTAAAGATATAAGCTCTTCTCTAAGAGAAGTAGGAGGAACCAGTCTCATCCCTCTGACAAGTAAACCACTTTGTTACGACAGCTGGTCTCTAACATGCCAAAATGTATCAACTTGTTCATCTTCTTTATGTTTGAAGCTCCAGCCTGTTTTGATGTACCCAAGTACTTCTGACAAAACTCTATCTTCACTCAATGCTTTTAGCCATTTTTCTTTGTCAATGATACCACCCTCAATGATGCATACCATTTCACCATCATCTTCACAATCATCATCGGTTACAGTATCATCATCAACTACCAGGCGAGATAAAGCATCAGCTACTTTATTTTGAACTCCAGGAAGATACTTAACTTCAAAATTATAGTCCTGAAGAGCCACTACCCATTTTGTTATTCTACTGGAAACCGCATCAATACCTTTTAAAAAAAAAAATATATCACACAAAGGTTTGTGATCCGTCCTAACATCAAAAACTCCACCCCATAACAAATTCTTAAGTTTCTTGATTGACCAATAAACAGCAAGAGCTTCTCTTTCAATCACAGAGTAAAGTGTCTTAGCTCCTCTTAGGCTCCTAGATAAACAAGCATTTGCAATGCAATAGGTCTCGCATTTACGCTACTTTGAGCTATTGGTATTGTAAATGACAATGCCTTTTATTTATGTTTTTAAAACCAAAACATAAATAAAAGGCACTGTCATTTACAGTACCAATAGCTCAAACTCGCGTAAATGCGAGGCCTGTTGCATTGCAGATGCTTGTGATCAGACTACCGTGCCCGCCACGAAATGCCTCTGTGGGCTGGCACTGATAAGTGATATATTGTTCCCTCAAGTGACGTGCTCTTGCTAACCCTTAGGGAGAGGGGTGAGGATCAGAACCAGAAGCACACAGCCAGGAGCAGTCAAAAGAAAAACAAGTCACGGGAGAACACAGCATTACACATAAAAAATACACCGTCACAAATGTCATCACAAACACGTCACATTGCCACGTAACCAGCACATGCATGAGTCACCACCATGACAGTATCACTTGCACAAATCACCGTAATAAGGTAAGAAAATACATTGCATTGCAGTCACCCAGATAAAGTAAACTGCAGCATTTTATGGTTCTCAAGACGAAAGGGGGAGGAGAGAGTGGGAACAAATGTACTGCTGCATGTACTGCAACATGCACACAAACCCCAATTTACGCTAATGAAGACAAACAATACCGCAACTCCGCCGGGAGATCGCTATGCTGTGCTTATACTAGTAGAATCGTGTGGCAATAGAAATGGGACGAACCCAAGTGAAAAGTAAAATCTGCATATAACCATTTTAGACTGTTAAAAACATCGTAAACGCAACAAAAGAAAAAAAGTGTGCACATGTAAAATACATACCATAACAAAGCAGAGATTGTTTACATCCAAATAGAGCCTTATTTTACAACAAAAAAAACTTCCACCTACCAAGGGCATTTTCTAACAGAGCAAACTTAACTGCTGCTCAGTTTCCACAGAAGGTTTGAAAAGAGCAGAACTCGGTCCTCCTTCCATCTGGGTGTCTTGCTCTAAATGTGAAATATAATTTATGGTGCCCTTGACATACAATGAACATTCAAATTACAGAATTATTAATGGTTGCTGAGAGATGCTAGAAACCACATGTACTTCGGGCGCCCGGAGGCCCCTTCAAGAGCATAAAGCGCTATAGACATTCTACAACACCATGTGGAAACGTAAAAAATGTTGTGATTAAAATGGCAGTCTTCGGATGCTCCTGTTTGGGGTCGAGGGATGCTGCGCACCTTTATGCGCTTCTGCCCTCTCTTGGGGTGACTGCTCACTGTAAAATCTGGTGATTACATCTCTTCTGCTGTAGCTTCATAGCGCCAGCGCCATGCCTCCTAGCCTAGCGCCTCTGCAGCTGTATGTGCAATAGAGCCGGCCTGCGGTCGATTACCAACTCTTTCCTGTATCTAGTGGAAGGGACAGGGCAGGGCTGGCTGGCATGCAGAGGATGCCAGGGGATACTGGTTCAGTAGTGACCGAACAGTGAAGATGGCAGAAGCAGACAGAAAATTTGAACAATAAACACTGAGTAGTTGCCTAGGAAACCAGTTGTTCAAACACCTTTTGACACAGGCAGTTTGCTAAACCACGAGGCCTCGCAATTTTGGCAGAAAAGAGGAACGGAAGGGTTCTCGAGATAAAGTGATTAGCTCAGGATCACACACTGACCGAATGCGTGGAAGCCAAGATTTGAAGTCGAGTTTCCTGGTTCAACATTTGAAGATGCCCCATCTGGACAGCGTCTCCTCGACTGCCTCTACACTCTTGGAACACAGTGGCTTCAGACACACCACGTTAGCTCTCTGCTCTGTCAGCGCACCCGGAGTGAACTGAGCAGCATTGAAACCGTTAACAGCGCGGCGCTCATGCCGAGCACCGTGCTGATTATGTATAATTAACAGCGCGGTGCTCTTGACGAGCTTCGTGCTGATAATGTATGCAAGATCACATCCGGGTTGTACATTCAAGGAAATAAATTACATTTCGGACCGTATTTGTGTACCTCGTCGCTACAATATTTATTACACTGACACGCCGAATTCTTCCTTTCCGCTTAGGTAGTAAAGTTCCAAAGCGTAGTGCTTGTAAATAAAAAACAAGAAGGGCTGGGCGAGAAGGGAGGGGGGAATGTCAGCAACAGAGGAGCCCGCGAAAGTGAAAGTGATCGTGATTACGATAGCTACGGAGGAAAGACACATGGCGCTGCGCGCGTGCACGTTCACGTGCACTGTAGCTTTAGGCCACGGCAGCACTTTGAGAAGCCCACATATAAAATGTCTCTTCGAGCCTTTGGCTCGCGAGACCTAAAAATTGTATCACCTCATCATGTTCATTGTTTTTCTGTACCAGAACAGCTCCTAAGCCTTTCATGCTAGCATCAGTTATTAAAAATGACTTCTTTTGGGGATCAAAGCTGCTCAACTTGGGTGCCAATTTTTATTTTTCCTTTCGGGTGTAAAACTCACGTTCACATTTCTCGTCCCAAATAAACTCACAACCTTTGTGTAATAGAGCTCTCATAGAAACACATAGCGAAGCAAAAGTTGGAATAACTTTACTATAAAATTCGGCCATTCCCCAAAAACTTAACAATTCTTCTTTGTTCTTTGGAGAAGGCATATCTCGTATAGCAACAACCAATTTCTCCTTTGGTGAAACACCATCTTCACCTATAGTATGGCCTAAATAATCAATAGACTTTCTTTTAAATTTGCATTTATCAATTTTGACTGTTAATCCAAAATCATTGAGCTTATCCAAAACACACATCAGCCTCAACTCATGCTCCTTATCATTCAAGCCAAAAATCAAAATATCATCTTGATACACTCTTACTCCATGTAGTCCCTTTGGAACAGTCTCTAATGCTCTCTGAAAAACCGAGGCTGCCGATACTAAGCCAAAAGGAGCCTACAAAAACGAAACGTCCCAAAAGGAGTCACAAAAGCTGTCAAGTCCTTAGAATTTTCATCTAATCTGATCTGATGGTATGCAGATTTGAGCTCTATAGTGCTAAAAACCTTTGCACCTTTCAAGAACATCAGCATATCAGCAATTTTTGGAAGGGGATACTTGTCAACCACTACATTTTTGTTTAATTCTCTAAAGTCCATACACAACCTAAGAGACCCGTCAGTTTTTCTCGCGGCCACAACCGGAGCAAGCCAACGAGTTGCCTCCACTTCTTCAATTATTCCATCATTTTTTAAACGTTCTAATTCCAATTGTACCTGTTCCCTGACAGCCACAGGAACATTTCTAACTTTGCAACAAACAGGCTTGGCTCCCTCAACCAGACGAATATGATGGAAATAGTTCTTCAGGCAGCCCAAGGTTTCACAAAATACTTTTGGAAACTTTTCTTTTAACATTGATGTAAAATTCTTCGCATCATCAGTCTCAACAGTAGCAATAGATTTATTAATAAAGTTTTCTTTAAGCAAAATAGGAGGAGATGCATTAGGGTCTAAAATCACACCTAGATCCCTCTGGTGGAACCAACTTAATACACTTTCACCCTTTTGTGATATATATATCTTAGCTCTTGCTAATCTTTTTTGTAATCCAGTAAACCCCCAAAATAACCATATCATTTTATTGGTTCACCACCGTAAGCAAAAGATCTTATTTCAGGGGAGTAAACCTCAGTTTTCTCCTTAAGCTCTTTGAGGTAAAAATCTTTAGATATAATAGTGATCTTGGCACCAGAATCAAAAAGTACCTTTGTAATCTTCCCATCAACAAAAATGTCATCAGTTGGGCAGTTTTTGCCACCTTCATTTTGAATTACCTGAACTTGTATTTGACCACAATCAACATCATCACTAGGTTCAAATGTATCACTCATATCATAGTAAATTTCGCTGACTTTTCCTTTATAATTCCTACCTCTACAAGCAGACGTAAAGTGACCCTTTTTATTTACATTTACTGCAACTAGTCTTCCACCCAGGTCACTGCTTGTCATTAGCCAAATTACCTAACTTACCACAGCGAAAACATTTTGTTTGAGATAAGTTGAACCTAGAGCCAGTTTCAGGACCTGAACCTTTTTAAAAAAATTCTTTCTGCCCATTAATTTCCTTGTCACTTTGTTTAATAACTTGTATGGAGCTCTTTTCTTTTTTCTCACAGTCTTTTTTAATTACCTCCTCACACTTTAAAGAGTGTTCTATTTTTTTAACAATGACTAATACATCATCAAGAGTAGGTTCATCTTTCTGCCAAAGTTCCTCCCTGACGCAATCAATACTGCATCCTAGCATTAACTGGTCTCTAATTCTTTCATCAAGAGTGGGACCAAATTTGCAAGATGACGCTAATTTTCTGAGTGCAGTCACATAGTTCTCAACAGTTTCATCTTCCATATGTAATTTTCGACCAAAGTGGTTTCTCTCAAGAATGGTACTAACCTTTGGCAAGTAATGCTTATCAAGTTTAGCAATGCAAATTTCATACTCACTAAGGTTATGGTCATCGTAGTCCGGAAGATGGTCAAAAACCTCTTGGCCTTCCGACCTTAAGCAATGTAAAAGCAAAGCCGTTTATCTCTCAGCACTCAGGGAAGATCCACAAACCCTGGCGTACCTCTCAAACACTTTACGCCATTTCTGCCATTTTATAGGAGGATCCCCCGGAGTTGACAAGAAAAACAGAGGTGCAGTCACATTTTGCATTTTTGAAATATGTGATTAATGGAATTTTTAACAAAATAAACACCAGTTAATCGATAAAAAGTAAGTATTAAAAAAAATGTTTTTAACTTACAATATAATTACATCACAACCTACTCAATCACAGCTCTAAAATGCATTAATCAGTTTAAAATGTAGAAGCAGGATTGAATTTAAATGAGTCAATGGCAAATAAAGGTGTTACAGTATTAAGAAGACAGTGTGCGCATCACTGACAAGACACACTATTGATAGAAGCCCTCAAAGTGTGCGTGTCACTGAAATGTAAGCTGTTGACAGGAAAGTAGTGAGTGTATCGCTGCAAATTCACATTATAAATGATATAAATCAAAGTGTGCGTGTCACTGAAATGATACGCTGTAGTTAATTAAATAGTGTGCGTGTCACTGTAAATGTATACTGCTAATATGAATTGAAAGTGAGCGTGTCACTGGAGGGGCACGCAGGCAGTCGTATGACACGCTGTTATCAATTAAATAGTGTGCGTGTCACTGCAGAGACACGCAGGCAGCCGCGTTTCCCTGCAGCCGAATTACCGTGCTAATAATAGTGTGCGTGTCACTGTAGAGACATGCAGGCACCCGTGTTTCCGTGCAGCAGTGTTTCCGTGGTGGTAACAGGAACTCCTTTAATAGAAATAGAAAGTGTGCGTATCTCTGGAGCGATACGCGGTGAGTGGTAATTGCGGGTTATACGCGCCTATCAGGTTCACTTCCAAGTTTTCAAAATGGCCGCTACGTCTTGCGTTATGACGTAGGGCCATAGAAAACCAAATGCGTTGAGTAGGAAAGAATGCAGCAACCATGGTGCTCTACTACGAGTGAAGTTCGGGAGTCAATACGCTCTGAGGTCGAACCCTCATCTCTTCACTAGGCAAAAGCGCTCGGGTAAGACTAACGAACTCCTCAAGTTGAAAGATGCTATGGATGAAAAGTTTCAAGCAATAGCGGCTCACATAAAAATGAACTTCAAGAGGTGTACATCTCCGTAGTGAAACATGTTAACAGACGCAAATCACCATGGTGCCTCTCTCAACAATGTACATAGTACTGATATGCTTAAAATCTTCAAAAGCGCACAAGTTGATGATGCAAGCGATCGCATTGAATTTTAAAGTACTTATTTCAAGTAAAGCTCCAATTGCACTATCCAAATTCAAGCGCTTACAACGATCTTTAAGCGTTAATGTAATTTTGATCACATATCCAAAATGTCACTTTTAATATTCATTGAGGATTATCCATCACTTTTCACACAGCAGAAGCGAGAAATCCTTGAAGAAGTTAGAAGTTAACTGTTATGATCCTCATCAAAAACTCACGCAGTCATCAAGTAAAATGAAAAGATAATACCTTTTTAAAAGTAGAAGTAACTTTCTTTTGAAGTAGAAGTGACTTGTTTAAATGGATATGGTGTTGAGATCCTTCTTAATTCTCCTTAGAAGAGTATCCCATCCTCTGTCGCCAAATGTAAGAATCCAGATACACTTTGGATATGATGAAAGTAAGTTTATTCTAAGGAAAGGATCTCATCCACGGAAGTCCTGTCAACAGCATAACATCCAGGCTCCAACTGCAGAGCACAGTACAAAGGTATTCACAAGATAACATTCTATGTCACCTGGCAACACGTAGCATACAGAGATGCTGCACATAGAAAGCAAGGATGCCACAGTTCCTTCCTGTGTCCCACCATTAATGATAAGGCACAGGCCCTTGATGATGGCACCAAACGCCCCCCAAAGTATCTCCGCAGAGGTGACCGATCCTGGGGTTTATATATCTTATTTAAATTACATTTCTAGTAAATTATGTGTAGCGTTTTTTAATTCAGTGTTGATGTGCTATGTTTGAATGAAGATATGTTTTCTTAAATTAAAAATGTTTAGTTAAATTATTGATTAGGTTGTTACTCAGAAATGCTGCAAGGCAGAGATAGACAACGAAACAAAAAGGGACTCCAATGCTTTCATTGAACTGGAACAAGAAATAGATTACAATGTACCATATGTTCCCATTTTAGTATACAGCACCATACAGGAGGATAGTAGGAGATGCCACTCCTTCTGGGCTCCTTTTGTGCCTTACTTTCCTTACATAACGGCGACTTTACATTATTAAGGAACCTTTAGCAAGACTGTTTTACACCCTGAAACTTAAATTTGCCATCTGCCTGAGATGGTTATGGGGATATACACCCGGACTAAAAAACACATATAGCCATTAAATTCTTTTCAAGAAGAATATCGAACTGGCTGAAATTCTTTTTATGAATAAAACGAAACTTGAGTAACTGAAGATTATCCATGTTGTTCTGAATTACGAGTGGTGCTAGATTGGTTTGCCAACATTTTCTTAAATAACATGCAATACATTTTTGTTTCACAGGTTATTTTAATTTTATTGCAATCAATTATATATTGTGGGGAGCTTGGATGTGTTTATCTATTTCTAATTTTTAAACTTTGTGGCAATATTTTGGTAAACCATATGTTTGTTGATGATACTTTGATTATTTCCATGTTTTCAGGCATTCCCAATATTTTTACAATCAGTATTTTTGTAGTCTAGAATTTAGTTAGAACAATATTTTAATAGTCAATACGTTTGTAGTCTATATTTATATATTTTACAGAGTGTTGATATTTTTGTTGATATTTTGGGAACAATACTTTTGTATTGCAATATTTTTGTGGTCAGTATTGACATACAATCCTCATACGTACTGCTCAAAAGCTTGTAAAGCAATACCTTTTGATACCAATGGTCCCCTACCTATTTACACCCATACTGAACGCAGGATGGCAATGCACCACCTCTACAGCTCTGCTCCTCAACCCCTGCAGGCATGGCCATGGCCAGAACAAAGCCTATGCCTAGTATTACTAAAGCAACCAGCAAATTCAGGAGTGTCCAAGCTTTCAACTGCTCCATCCCTAAATACAGAAGAGCAACTAACCAGGAGGAATGGGGGTAATGATCAATTTTACAAATATGATGTCACAGCTGGACACATGCCACAAAATATGGCAGGTTTACTTACGCAATACAAGTCCCACCACTGCAAGTCAGAAGGCATGCTGCTCAAGCACAGATTACAATTGAGATCCTTTCATACCAACCTCAGGATAAATTAATTCAAATTCTAGTGCATCGTCTAGCCTGAAGTGGCACCGCCAACACCTGCAACCAGCTGCAGCTATGTCATACAAGACATGTGCAACACCAACCATGAAAATGAGAGTACACCAGACACGGACGAGCCGGCGTACCGAGCAGACAGGGCCGCCAAGCCGGGGGAAACTGTGAGCCCCTCCTTTACTCCCGAAAGTCCAGATCAGGGTGGCCGGATCACACCAGGGTGGTGATACAGTGTTGGAGGGAGGCCAACAAGCTACTTGGTTGGGCGGGGATGCTGACAGGTAAGACTCCACTATGGGTAAGAGACCCCCTACGATGTCTGGAAGGGAGACTCTCCCCTTCCCTTCTAGGTCCTCCAGCGGGAATATAATCTCAATCAGACGCAAAATTACCACTACCTGAGACTGGTCCACGCGCTGCGCACACACATTCACAGTGGCACTTCCATCCCAGAGTACTCCCCACTGGAAGACAGAGTGCTCCTGGACCCCATTGCTGAGAAACCAACATCCACGATTAATCGCAAGCTGATAAACAATGTGCCAGACCTCCTGACGACTCTGCGAAATGCATGGGCAAAAGACCTGGGGCCATTTGACGAGGAGGCGTGGCAGCAGGAGGCGATTCAGAGTCCCGGAGAAATAGCGATGCGCCCCCGCTTTAGATTGGTTCAACTCAAAATATTGCACCGCACTTACTACCCGCGCACCCACATTTACACATGGGGTAGGATCACTGATGCAAAGTGTGTCTGGGGATGTTAGGGGGAGGGAACCTTCCTGCTTATCCTATGGGAATGTCCTGAGATTGCACGGTATTAGCACGGGGTCACAGATGTCATGTCTAGTGTAATGGGTGTGACAGTCCTCCTTGATGAAAAGTGGTTACTGTTGATGATTACAATGGACGCTGACTGATCCAGATACGAGGGCCTGTGGCTGGCTCTTGCGGCAGGGGTTGCTAAGAGGAACATTGTTAGAAAGTGGGGGGCGTCTCTACCTCCGACACTGGAGGAATGGAAACAGGACCTCGATTGGTGCCAACGCGCTGAAGAAATGGTGTACAAAAGCAGAGGGCCCACTAAGAAATGGGGTAAAATCTGGGCGCCTTGGCGGAAATATAGAGGGTGAACTTGAGAAACTGATCCACGCAGAGGGTGTTGTCTACCGCCTATCTTTCAGTGAATGTATCATTTTTGTAAAATGGTGTCTGCTTGTCGTGTAACCCTGACTATGCACACTGTGTATGCAACTCTCCTGAGCTTTGTTAATAAAAAGATTTTTAAGAAAAGAAATAAAATGAGAGTTCACCAAGATGCTGCTGCATCCAAATACATCAGTACCATGGTTAGAAGTGTGTTCTGAGAATTTAAACGCTTCCAGGAGCTACAGACATCCTTCCTGCGGGTGATTCAAGCAGCCAGCAATGACCAAGATATTCCAGGCCCCTACCCCTAGAAGAGTGTCAACCAGCACTCTACATGAGCCATTAGGCTGATGCTCCCTCCCTCACAACGGTAACTACGGGTGATAGCACCTTTCATTGAAATCATGATCACCAAAATACGATTTAAGCAGCAGCCAAAAGTGATTGAACCCAAAAAGGACATGAGATCTAGAGATGTGCCAGGTGACAAGATGCTCAGCTTAACCAAAGTTAAAATTACCCTCTTTCCAATTGAAGCTACTCTGCCATTCAGGGCAGAGTCTGAGAGCCCTTTGGAAAGGAACATGGGACGCATGTGCAAAACTTTCTGTCCCCAGGTGCAACACCTTAACAAGGTCATAAACTGCAAGATTAAATCCAAACAAATGAGTCTTCTTGTCAGGAATAGGTGAAGAATAGGATTGGCCTGGCTAATGGCCAATGGGACATGACCACAAACAAGTGAAACAAACTAGTAAAAAGAATGGGCAGAACGTATGGTTTCAAGTCACATGGGCTCCAATTACATTCAGCATTAGCCATATAAGCCACAGTATTGTGGCTGATATGGAACTGCAAGCTAAGTAGAAGCTAAAGTTTGCACAATACCTCCATGTGTGTGCTTGGCAATAGGAAGCTCAAAGTGAATGGAATAGGAGATGGGGCGGCCAGGTCCGCTGTTGTTAAACCTTCACTCACCTGAAATCCAGGTTGTTCAACTTGAGAGATGAGACGTTATTTCTCTTCTGCCCCTAAAAACCTATACCCACCCAACTGAATTCACAACGCAGTCTGGCAAGAATAGATCTCCAGGGGAAGGGG
The DNA here is from genome assembly GCF_964204655.1 of Triturus cristatus. Taxonomy (NCBI): domain Eukaryota; kingdom Metazoa; phylum Chordata; class Amphibia; order Caudata; family Salamandridae; genus Triturus; species Triturus cristatus. Next base: position 377,855,776 of record NC_140593.1, on the reverse strand, counting down.
AAAAATGGGACAATATAATAAACATAAAGAAACAATCCACTGTTTTCAACTTCACTTGACACCACTCCTTTCTTTGATTAGAATTTCAGGTACTCTTGCGTCTGTGAGCTGATATCTATTTAAAACACAAACAAAATATATTAACTCTTCTTCATTAACTGTTCTTATTCCATCTATCTATTAAACATTATCATTAGAGAAATACCTTCCAGTGCTCGTGGAATGCAGCCTAAATTATATTTCTGGCTGGTAGCTGCAGAAAACATAAAAGAATAGTATTCACTATAAGTACCAATCTTTGCTCATAATATGCTGTGCTGCTGGTCACTAACTTACTGATATCGAACTTCTATTACAACATGTATTGTCTCCTAAAACATATAAAATGAGTCTTGAAATGTTCTTAATTATTGTCCTCTTCTCTTGGTTTTTGATCCCTTTATAGGCACAACTGCTGCCCTTCGTTGTACTGAAGGTTTGGGAAAAGTTCCGGTATTTCAAGTTGAGTATTTGTAAAAGTATATGAGTCTCAAAAATCGTATTTTGTTCATACGCGCTAAACAATGACACCGTCTCTTTTTTTTAAACTATTAAATCACTTCTGGTTGACAACGTGCATTGAATCCAAACTAAAGTTATAATAAAATCAAGGGGCATATCAACAACAACCGGCGATAATTATCGCTCAGCGCTCTTAGCGTGAGGATAATTATCGCCGGCTAGCGTGAATTTTTATCGCTGAGATAGCGTGCTATTAGCAACGCTTATCTCAATAGCGATAAAAATCTACACGCTAACAGGCTAACGTGAGATTATCGCTGGAAACCCAGCGATAATCTCACGTTACCTTGTTGATAGGGACAGGCAAACTTAGCCATGATATCCTCCTTCCATAGGATATCATGGCTAAGTCTGAAAATTAGCAGACGTAAAAAAGCAGCGTTAACCGCGGTTAGCGCTGCTTTTTTTGTCTCTAACAGGGTTAGCGACATTCTTGATAATAGGAGAAATGTCGCTTAGCGACATTTCTCCTATTATTTTACTCTGGAACGCCCCCTTTGCATCTCATTAGAGATGCAAGGGGAAGCGTAGAGTAAAAGGGTGCTAACATGCAAATTTGCGTGCTAGCACCCTGTTGTTGATAGGGTGCTAGTTTTATCTCTGCTTTTTTGGCTTTTAAAGCCAAAAAAGCAGAGATAAAGCCCTTGTTGATATGCCCCTAAGGGGCATATCAACAACAACCGGCGATAATTATCGCTCAGCGCTCTTAGCGTGAGGATAATTATCGCCGGCTAGCGTGAATTTTTATCGCTGAGATAGCGTGCTATTAGCAACGCTTATCTCAATAGCGATAAAAATCTACACGCTAACAGGCTAACGTGAGATTATCGCTGGAAACCCAGCGATAATCTCACGTTACCTTGTTGATAGGGACAGGCAAACTTAGCCATGATATCCTCCTTCCATAGGATATCATGGCTAAGTCTGAAAATTAGCAGACGTAAAAAAGCAGCGTTAACCGCGGTTAGCACTGCTTTTTTTGTCTCTAACAGGGTTAGCGACATTCTTGATAATAGGAGAAATGTCGCTTAGCGACATTTCTCCTATTATTTTACTCTGGAACGCCCCCTTTGCATCTCATTAGAGATGCAAGGGGAAGCGTAGAGTAAAAGGGTGCTAACATGCAAATTTGCGTGCTAGCACCCTGTTGTTGATAGGGTGCTAGTTTTATCTCTGCTTTTTTGGCTTTTAAAGCCAAAAAAGCAGAGATAAAGCCCTTGTTGATATGCCCCTAAGTTCGTAAATACCTTTATCCCTTTGAACGCGCTTCTGATTATGCACGCGATAATCTTACTTGAATATCTCTTTTATCTTTGTTTCAGGTCGGAGCAGAAAGGAATCGGGACCGGAAAGAAGAATCACCGTGTCAGCGTCGCCATGGAGACCCAGCCAGGAACGGAAGCACCGAAGAAGAAATCCTCTTGCTGCAGGAAGGGCGCGGAGACGAACTCTGGAATCCAGGTGAGGAAGTGGGCAAACGAGCGCAAGCGCGTGTGATTGGGTTTCAAGGGCTTTTATAGAGTTCTTGTAGGGTGGGGTTCTTCAGTTGGAGGGGAAGAGAAATGTGGCGCACATGTCCCAACTGCTTAAGCAGGCACGTGCAGTTTATGAAAATTAGTTCTTGGTTTGGCAGCGTGACCTTTAAACAAAGACACCCTGATTCTCATATTAGAAACAAGCACAGGAAAGTGCAATGATTGTAACAAGACTTGAGTGCTCACGATGGGGCAACATAAAAATAAGCATAAGCAAATACAATGATCTATTAAGCTTTTAGTACAGATAATGGAGCTCTATTGAAAATCTCCTTATTAATAACAAATCAGTACACAACAATAGCATGCTTATAAATATGTTCTTATGATGCAGTGTGAGGCTGAGCTATGTTCCTTGCACAATCCCTAACAGCTGCCTACCTATTCCGTGTAAATTATATACCCTGGCAGCACAGCAAACACATCTAGAAATACTGCAGAGGAGCAAATGACGAGATGGAGTGATGGCTTGACACTTCACAACTTGGGGGCTGATTACGATGTCGTTAGGAAGGAATTCCCACTGAATTGGGTTAGGAATGCTTTCCGAACGATTCGTATTTGGGGAGTCCTACCGTCCGATTACGATGTGTCCGGATGCTTACATACTCGGTTTGGTCGCATTCCCATTGACTGCAATGGGAGTCTGTGTTCCAAACGTGAATACAGGCTCCCATTGGAAAAAGGGGTGGTTGGGGGAAACCTTGCACCTTGTGGCGGGCATCCCATGGTACCTGCCACTTTGTGCATGTTTGGGAAGAGGGGTCCCTTGGATACCCCCACGGGCCACATTTGGTCACCTCTGGGTGAATGATTCTGAAAACCATTTTGTCTCTGTCAAACTGATTCGGAACGTCTGTCCGAATAGGTAATCGAACTCGCTTGTTCGGAGACCGTCTCCATTGCGCTGTACGATTCGGCTCCGAACGACTCGGGCTGCCTGAATCCAGTTCGGAACCAATTCGGACAGCCCGGACAGCTTCCTTGCATCGTACTCGGTCGTCCGGAAGGGTGACCGATTCGGTTGGACACAAGGGTTCCGAATCGGATTTGATAATTCCTAATGACATCGTAATCTACCCTTTAGTCTTTGAAAGAGGATTTACCCATTTAATAAGTAGGATGGACATAGTATTGTTCAAGCAATCCCTTTGTGTCATCTGTTACAGCCACATCAATGTCGTGAATGCATCCCAGTGAGTATTTATGGGTCGGACAAAGAGTACTTTTTGCTAGAGCTGGATGACGTAACTCATATCTGAGAACTGAATTTCTAGGACAATGACACACTCTCCTGAGCTCACAGGTCGACCAGAAGCTGCTGTGTATACAGCATTGAGTTGCTGGAGATGAAGGTAGACAAAGATTATCCTATCCTATTTTCCAAAAGTTAGTACTGAACATGCCACCACCACAGAATTCTGGCAGCCATTGGTAATAACATTTTTTTTCTTGAACAAAGGAAAATTGTTAAAATTCAAAATAAAGTCTTCACTTTAGTTGGCTCTGGTTTCCTACAATTGTCTCTAAGGTAGAATAAATACTGACAATCTGGGCTTCGTCTAGACTTTGAGAAAACTCTGTGCATGAGTACAGAGAGATTGTTGCCAGGTACAGGGCTCGCCTTGTTTTTTTCTTTCCCACCCAAGAACTACAAACAGCACTGAAAAGCTGCCAAGGGCCTTAATACAGCCAAAGAAAATGGGCCCATCCCCTGGTTTGATAGTAGAATTACCTATGTACAGGGTTAGCTGGGCCCCACAGACTCTTGTGTCCCCAGTGCCACTGCACCTGCTGCAGTATTGATAGCTTCGCCCCTCCAGAACAGGCCCTTGATAGCTTTTTGTGAGATATATCAATAGTTTGACTAAAATAGAACAGTCAACACAAATACAGGGCAAGTAATTTAGAGAGTAAACTAGCATCAAATAAGATTAACACAAATTAGGACAGGCCCAAATAACACAGAACTTCTTATTTATGTTACCTGTATATTCTAGTGATTTAACATTATGTAGAACATTCGAATCATGGAAGCTACAATGAAGACAGTGGAGCTGCAGAAAACCAGTATCAGGTGGTATAGTCCCTTTCCTCCAGTGCGGCAATGTTCGTCTTTCTGTTTCTCCCTTTTTAATTTAGAACATTCTAGCCTCGATATGTGAATTTTTTCTAATAGCAATATAACCTGTAAGCCTCAGGCCGCACCAATTGTTAAATGCCTTCTTACTTGTTAGCAACCCTTGCGTGTAACTTCGGCCTATAACTCTGTTGAGAGGTCCATTAACAACCGGTAGGAAACTGCAATGTCGTATTATATCATGAATGTACTCTTCAATTCATGTGTAATTACAATACCAGGACTGTTGCAGTCAGTACCTAGCAGGGTGTTATGTATAAAATTGAAGAGAAAGGTACATTGTAAGAACCCTTGTAGGTCACCATTGTTTGTCACCAGAATTTCTCTAGCTGGACAACAGGGGTGATTACCACAGCTAAATTCCCGTATTTATAAAGTGAACGCATTAAGCAATAGAGGGAAACAAGCAAGTGATAATGAGTATACAAGCAACCAAAGGATACACTGTATACAGTCAAGACTAGGAGCCCGATTAACAGAACTAACTTATGACAAAATCCTAAACTTACTACCATTTTGGTATTCACAGAAGGCACTTACACAATGAGTAAGTGCCTTCTGTGAATACCAAAATAAGTAAGTGCCTACTGTGAATACCAAAATGGTAGTAAGTTTAGGATTTTGTCTTAAATTAGTTCTGTGAATCGAGCCCTAGATATGTAAAGTACATGTTCAGAGAAAGTACAGCAATAATCACGGATCATTAAACGATGATAATCGAGAGAAACAATTACATTTGGAGCCACATGAAGCACAATGGGGTTATGAGACTGATTTAAATCTGGCAATGGGAAATCGCATAAACCAGGGGAATTTGTGCAAAATTTTCTTAAGGTCAGGAGGAAAGCTGTTAGGAGACAATTGGGTGAGCGCATTAAGGACATTACATTATGGTCCTATCAGGAGCAGGAAAAGGTGAATAGAGATATGATAATCGATCAAAGGGCTTTTAGCGAAGACTTTGATAACCAAATGCCCATTTTATTGCCTGGCTGTTGAGCAGTAAAACCCTAGCAAAGAACCGCAGATCACCATTATCAGCTTAGTGCAACCAAGGTCTACTGTATAACTTTGAAGTTCTCAATCTACCATAAACAATGCAGACCCCGCTCTATATGTCAATTCAGGTCCATTTATGGAGACTTTAACTTCACCAACATGTCCATGGACCTTCACAGTTTCTCATTGTTTTGTGTCTTCTACCTATTGGATCTTTGCTACCTCAGGATTCAGAACTTTCTGGATACGAGGGTCACGTATCTGTTACAGTGTCTGAAGTACAATGGATCCAGGAAATCACCAGTTTCATAGCGTAGACAACAATTCATCAACATTTCAGACAGAGCAAAAAATACGTCACTACACCATTTGGCTCCTGATGACATCAGATGATTGACCTCTGGTCCCCCATTTAGCCCCTCAGCAACCTCTTACTTCATCTTCTGAGAGCTGGTGAAAGGGCAAGGATTGTATTCTATAGAAAGTAAACAGGGCCCTAGAGGCCCCTTGCCTTTATATTCCTGCTCCTAAATTCATGACTCCTGGGAATATGGGTATCAAAGGCAGTGCAGCATCACCAAATGTCAAGCCAGAGCGGTGGGTGCTACCTCTGCCTCACCCTAATTGATGTGCATGTTTCAGGGCTGCTGTTCGTGTGTTGACAGCCGCATTATGTCTGTCTGAGTTCTGCACAAGTGCACTTAAGACGGGTATGCTGTCCTGCATCCATACTGCTATTGTCACCGCGTCATTTTCACGGCACTTGAACTGTGGCAGAAGTACTCTGCTATTCCCAAACAAAAAACTGTTAGAATTGCTTGAACTATTAGTAGTCAGATGCTTATTTTCTTTAATACTGTAATAAAATTAGATGTATAGTCAGAACCTCTTTTCAACACCAGCCAACTATAGCTGTTTTTATTGTGACTGATGCAATATATATGCTGTTCCATACACTATTTCAACAGGTTCCTGGAAGCTCTAAGTTATTCCCTACACAATGCACCCTCCCAGTGAACCATGTAGCAACTGAATCAAAGGCGTATCACAAACCCAATCCCATCAGTTTGTGGCGGTACAATGTGTTGTAGGCGCCATCTGTGACAATTATGTAAACACATAAATACATCTCTCCTCTGCAGAGACAACCAAGAACACCATGACCTGCACTACTTCCCAGTTGAGAAGCACAGTGTCGACAACAATGCAGTCCATTTCAGGACACCAAGGCAATGGGGAAAGATAAATCGGATCCCCTCTCGATCACTGCCCACATTTCTTTTTTGCCCAGATCATACCCACCCTGGGCCCATACATCACACAGCTATTTAACCAATCTCGGGAGACAGCAGTTTTTCCAGAGATTTGGAAATAGGCCATAGTGACTCCCTTGCTAAAGAAGGCGGGCTCAGATGTAAATAACCCAGCTAATTACAGGCCAATTTCTCAACTCCCCTATCTCTCCAAAGTATTGGAGAAGTTAGTCAATAGACAATTGTCCAACTATCTAGAGTCCAACGAATTACTGGAACCCTCTCAAACGGGCTTCAGGGCCACCAATAGTACAGAGGCAACTCTCCTGGCCGTCCTAGATAATGTAAGATCACTGCTGGACCAGGGAAAGGCAGTAGCCTTGATCCTGTTAGACCTGTTGGCAGCTTTCGACACAGTCTCCCACCAGCTTCTATTGGAAGATCTGCACGAAAAAGGGATACACGCAAAAGCCCTTCAATGGCTCAGTTCATTTTTGAGCAACAGAACACAAACCGTGCAAATGGGTACCTTCTCCTCAAGTCCTAAAAATCTCAGTTGTGGTGTCCCACAGGGAGCATTCCTGAGCCCTACTCTATTTAATGCCTATGTATCATCCTTGGCAAAAATAGGTACGAAGTGGCGCTTTGGGATCTGTTCCTATGCGGATGACACACAACTGACAATAGCCATCGGAGGCTGGCACGAGGACACTCGGGCTAAACTCAACAACTGCCTCACTAAAATGGCAACCTAGATGTCAGAACACTGCTTAAAGCTCAACACTGAGAAATCTGAAATCCTGCTTCTCGGCGGAGCCAACCATATCTGGGATGCGTCATGATGGCCCCACTCGTTGGGAAATGCCCCAGCACCCAAGCAGTGTGCAAAAAATGTGGGTGTCATCATTGATAACACCCTATCTATGCAGGACCACGTGCGGACACTGAAGAAGCTTCGCTACACTGAAGTTTTAAGGAAAAAGCTCTTCCCCTGGATCCCACTGGAAAGCAGGAGAACAGTCACACAGGCCCTGCTTGTCAGTAGGCTGGATTATGGAAATGCACTTTTCGTTGGCGCGTCAGACTACCTTTTCAAACATCTGCAAGTGATACAAAATGCAGCAGCCAAACTGGTGTCCAATAAGGGCAGATACAGCTCAGCAACTGATTGCTTGAGGCAACTTCACTGGCTGCCCATGCGTCAAAGACCAAAAATGTAAGCTTTTAGGACATGCACACAGGGCACTCCATCATACCGGCCCTAGGACTCTTCGGAATAGAATTAAATTCTACACCCCTTCCAGGTGCCTAAGGTCACGCCTTCAGGCACTAGCTGAGACAAAAGGGATCAGTAAGAGTAGGGCAGGTGTACGCACCTTTTCGTACCTCGCAGCTCTGCACTGGAACAAGCTTTCACTGGAACTACGGCCGATTGAGGATTACGCGGCGTTCAGGAAGAATCTTAAAACCCACTTATTCTCCAAGGACTGATGTCACCGATCTCAATAGCCAAGCTCAATTTATAACCCTCCCACTAAACTAGCGCCGTGATATCCCTATGGGATGAATGTTGCGCTTTATAAATAAATAAATACATAAATTGGTCATGAAACACTGCCCATGTTTAAATAATGTTATACATATTCAGACAGCACTTTACATCCATTGCTCACTGACCCGCCTCTTGCGTCATCTAGTGGCAGGATGAGAGCATTTGTTGTTCAAGGTGTCAGGGCTCCCACAGAAGCACATGTCCCTGTACCTAGTTTGCACATTTGCAACTCTATCCCGACACAGAAGGGACTTCTATTCACATACACATTTCTCTGTCCCTACATAAATGTGCCGCTGTACCTACACACTACATTTACAATAGTGGAGACACTAACCTAAAGAAAAGAAGCTGGCATCTCTGTGCAGCTCCCCTGAGACTTGTGGTTCACTAAGGTTGGTCAGGAAAGCCGGTTTCTTAGACTAGATTTATGGAACACACTGGTTGCATGAGTGCAGTATCCAGGAAGTAAGGGCCGATGAACTAAGGCTGATTCTTAAGTTTCATATATGTTACATGCTTGTAATACAAAAGTGTTTCACAAACCCCTTTTTGTATCATCTGCATTTCGGGAAGAGTGCTGTCTTTCCCATAAAACTCAGCCCTTGACCTGCCCATTGCTCTCGCCTAATCTGGTGAATACCAGGATTATATGGTGCAGTGCAGAATGATAGGTGGCGGCTTCGGAGAGAAACAACCTTTACAACGCAGTCATTATATCGCACTACCTTTACATAACAGTCATTACATCACAACATCCTTTACATCGCATGTCATTACAACGCAGCCATTACATTGCATGTCACTACAACGCATGTCATTACAACGCATGTCACTACAATGCAGGCATTACATCGCAAGTCATTAGAATGCATACCATTACAGCGCATAGTACCCTGACACTATCCAACACTTACCCTACTGTTGCACACACTGGAGTTAAAATAGTAATTTTTACCCCTACACTATCCAACACTTACCCTACTGTTGCACTCACTGGAGTTAGAATAGTAATTTTTACCCCTTCACTATCCAACACGTACCCTACTGTTGCACTCACTGGAGTTAGAATAGTAATTATTACCCCTATACTATCCAACACTTACCTTAAATGCGATGAAATAATATGCATTGTAATGGTATGCGTTGTAAAGGTATAATGCGATGTAATGGAATGCGTAGGAAAGGTAGTTTCTGAAAATGCGATGTAATGGCATACGATGTCAAAGAATGCGTTGCAAAGGATGTTGCGATGTAAAAACTGCGTTGTAAAGGCATGCATTGTAAATGTATGCGTTGTAACGTCATACATTCGCTCTGGAGGTTGTTTTAAGACTGCTTCAGGATGCTATTTCACGGACGTCTCAACGCGCTTCAGGCCCTATCAAAGGTACAGCCAACTACAGAACATATGGAGAAAGCAAACCACTCGATTTCAAGCAAAGCAGGTCCTTGAAGAACACTAGCTGGAGGAAGCTGTGTATACCCCCAACTGCTCAATTCTTCTGAGCCTATGTTGCTGTCTTGGACGTCTACTGTTGTCTCCATACTCGCAGTGTCCATTAATTAATACAAAATGTAGCATGTTCTGTTGAGTTAGACTGCAATTCTCATGCAAACGTTTCTCCTTCACAGGGGCTATAAATCCACCTGCATATGCTTACTACACAGGGCAAGGTCACAGAGTAATTTACAGGTCTTCCCTCCCAGGCTCTAAGCAGTGACTGCTCATGTTTAAATGGCTTCCCTTCTGTCAATATATCAAGAGTTGCTCGCGCTGGCAGGCAGACACTTTGACATGGCTCCACGGGAGCCCCCCCCCGTGATAATCTGAAAGCTATCAATGGTGCAAAAAAGGCAACACAGCTGTTATTTTCTCTCGCAAATGATAGTTGCAGATACTGTGACAGCTAGCATGACAACTTGGCAGTCAGTGCGGGGCTGACTCCGGCTCCATTTGTGGAGAAGGGTGTAATTGTCTGACGGGTTCGTCTTGTTGCACACCTGCACGGGACGGCGGTCATGAGACACGTGCAAAGGGCTTTTTTCATGAAACCAAATTAACAACATATAAATTAAAGATCGACGCTTTATTCAGACGTGAATTAAAACTGCAGTCCTAGCCTAGACTGAACCTCCTAAAAATTAAAATGCGACTTTGTGCCTTTGGACCGAACTCTGACACCTCTTTGCTCTGGCTGGAATGCAGACATTGAAAGCAAGACACTTTTTCTAAGAATGAGAGTGGGGTTGTGCATTTATGTTTAGGACAGCCGCCATAGCACGGTCCTCTTTATATTATATTGTGCTACTTATCAGCAGCCGTGTCATGCATATCATGTTGATATGTTGATAGAGGCAGGAGTGTAACTTGTTTGACTTTGTGAATGTGATTGGGGGGCGGGGGGAGGGGGGGGGGGGTGGCGGGAAGGTACAAGAATGTCATATTTCCCAACTAAAAAAGCAGAGGGCCTCAGGGTGAATGGGTGAGATGACCAAGGGTCAGGATGGACTGTTTCCATGAGAAACAGGGTCTGTACTGATTTGCATAATTTGGGCCTCTGGGGCTTATTTAGAGTTTGGCGGACAGGTACCCTATAGAACGGTGACGGAGTACCCTGTTTGCCGTGCTCAAAGTCTGCCCACCAGATTTTGACTTGGATGGACCACAAGTTCCTGGTTCCTGTCAATGTATACAGATACCCACAGGTCTGGTGGAAATCTCTAAATTTGGTGGGCGGAGTAAAGGCTGGGTTGCCGACATAACGTCCTCGGACACTCTGTCTGCCTTTATTCCGTCTGCTAAACACTAAATCAGTCCTTCTGTCTAGAGTTGCACCATCAGTGAAAAAGAATGCTTTGGAATGCCACTCAAAGGGATCGCCAGGGGTTAGTCTATTTACAAGCATTCACCCCATCACCTTTTGGGTGTTTGCCAGTAGTATGGCCGGAAATCTGAGACTGGCACAGCTTCCCAAGCCTACTATCAATCAATCAACCACTCAATAAATCAATCAATCAGCATTTGTACCATGCAGCACTGTTATGTTAATAGGTATTTGTTATATATAGGGGAGAGGATGTTGTCCGTCGGCTTAAACTGCCGACTTTGGTGCAGGAAACCAGGGTTCGAGCCTCGAGGTCGCGTCCACATCCTGTGATTCTGGGCAAATCACTTAATCTCCCCATTCCTGAATGTGTAATGTAAAAAAGGTGCTCATGTAAAGCACTCCAATACCTTTGGGTCGAGTTCGCGCTATATAAATATGCACACACACGAAAAACATAGCGCACGTCTCGTCCCCAAAGGGACATCTCATCGCTCAGATAACACTGTCATATCTGGGGGTATCTGGACACTGGGTGCGAGGTCTCTGTCGAAAAGCCAGGTCTTGAGGGAAGAAACAAGCAGAAAAAAAGCAAAACAAGGGGCAGAAAAACAAGTGAGCAGAAAAGGCAAAACAGAGCAGAAGACGTCAAAACGGTTTTCGGAGTTTTTCCATCTTTAATACACTCTGAATTTGAAAGCATTTTTGGACGGCTTCCGCTGATCCTGCTACTGATAGTGGCTATCCTCATTTTAATTTTTCTGCAATGCAATGGGCGTCCCCAATTCCAAGGAGATGGAAAAAGCGCTTTTGGAGTGACGTTGCCGTGAACGCATGGTACTCCATCTGGCCTCAACTCGGCTTCAGGAGCTATGCGAGCATTAGTTTCTATCGTTCAGATCAGTCTGGGTAGACAGCATCTTGCCTGTACTTCGCTGCTTATTCTGCAGACACGAATGTGTGTTGGACATCTGTCTAACACTTCCATCGGTTGCACTTCCGGATGTGGATGTACTGCTGGACCTGCTAAATGCCCATGTAGTGCAGTATCCTCAGCGTATCCCAATCCTGATGACGGCATTCTTAGAGCCACCACAGGATGCTTCAGCTCCTGTTGGGATGAAGACCGGCTCTATACCAGGCTTACAGGCATCAGGTGCTTCCTCAGCAACGGCTGTGGGAACCGGAGAAGATCACCTTTGCTCCGTTGATCTGATCCAAGAGGTGTTACAGGGACCGTCATCTGCGAAGGCAGGCAACAGTGATGTTGCGTCTTCCGTACAGCACACATAAACATTTGGCTTTCTATGTGCTGGGAACAAGTTGGCCCTTTGTCAAAAACAACTAAAACTGGAATTCAACAACATAATGTTTTTGTTTTATATTTCCTCTTCTGCTCTCACTGAGCACTATGGCTTTCAGCATGCTCAGTTGGTTTCACAGTATATTGACTCTCTAGAGGACTCATAGGGCTTTGTTACAACTACATCATTTACTTTTTAACGTATACCATGTTTTTAGATGTTTTTATACTCCAATTTAGCAATGTTTTTATGCTTTTGTAAACAGGCATATTTTAGCATTTATCATTATGTCGTCCGGATGAGGAGTGGGTGTTAGGAACCCCAATGTACACTAATATAGGCCTAGGTAGTTACAGGACCTTTTACCTACATCAATTATGTTGTCCAGTCGGATGAGGAGTGGGTGTTATGAACCCCAATGTACCCCAATATAGGCCTAGGTAGTTACACAACCTATTACCTTTATCTGTCCTACCATTGTTCTACATAACGGGTCTGGCACTGACCTTTTACCTAGTTCGGTGCTACATGACTGTCATGTGGTTTTCTCCGAAAACTATCCTCATGTATTATGCATGAGGATTCTCACTATCACAGTAGGATTACCATCTTCTGCATAATAACTCTGTATAAGGATCACCTCTATCGTCATCCTTGCCCGACATGCCCATAGTACACTTCTAGGTAGAACTCCAAAGGGTAACTTTCGAGTATATCAGCACTACATCTTCACTGTGCAAACCAGAGGAGAAAAAAACTTCCATGCTGACACGCTGACGCGAGATGCTAATGTTCCTGCATGCAAACACTCCAGCACGCAGTGGTCTGATATCCATTGCAGGGTGTCCTTCTTGAGACCAAGATGGGGTCCTTCGCTCTCCCACATCAGGTAGTGGGGTTAGCTTTATCCTAAGGGGATTCTTGGCTTTACACCTACATACATGCTAGGTACACCTAGGTACATCTAGTTAGGGTTGGCATAGTGGGAGTACCCATTATTACTGTCATGTAACCATATGCTTACATATATTCATTGTTTTAGCACTATGTTAGAATTCTACCTTTTCTTTAGTCTACTGGTGCTCATAATCGTATATATATATGTTTCTGTCTAATGGCTATTGCAGCACATGTATTTTATACTAGACTAACGCTGGTTCAATAAACATTTATTGAAAACGTCCCCACCATTTATTCTGTATTTCTCTCTGAGACAAAGTGAGCACGAGTGACTGAGCGAAAAGTACTACACTGTTTCCACGACCCCTGGCTGGGCTCCATGGACATGGCCTCTAGGGTGGTGCCCTCGATTTGCAATGCCATTGGCTGCCTCCATGAATGGACTAGGTCTTTGATGAGAGTCTTCGCAGATTACTATTACACTCTGTATGCGGCGGCCCGCAGGCCTCCGCAGGTGCTTGCCCACCCACTACTGGCAGATATCTGACTGCCTTCCATTCCCGTGTCCTTGGCCCACTACCTCGATCAACAACTTATGGTGGAGGAAATCAGGGAAGCACTGGCTGAACTGGCCCCCGGAAAGAGTCCGCTCCAGGACAGCTTACTGATTGAATTACTCAAGCGTTTTAAGTCTCTCCTGCTCCCCCACCTCCTGCTACTGTGCACTGAGGCTGCAAAGAGGGGATCATCTCCCCTAGGCCTCGACTTGGCTACTATCGTAGTGTTTCCTAAGGCAGGTCAGCACCCCGACTGCAAAAATATGAACTTCCCACTCGACCACCTACTAATTTACTTTGGCCAAACCTGGCTCTATTGGGCTGTCCCTCTGTGATGAGAGATACAACTAATGGTCTTACAAAAAAAGTGTACTTTACTTCCTACTTAAAGATTTTTTTTACATTTGTTTCTTTTAATCTCTTTTTTTTTATTTGTTCTTGTAATAACATTTCATAAATAGTGAAACAGTCATTATTTCCTTTGTAATCTGTATATACATCAATTAAAAAAAAACATGATGTTACTGTGATTAATAAACGAATCTGAGATAGGTAATGGAATGAATATTAACAAATTATCCAAACAGTGCATAAATATTCACTTACCACATTCACATTCGTACCAACCTCACATACAATCAAAACATACCAAGCAAACTCATACACACATCACAATACAATCCTCAATTTCCGGCTCCAAAATGGCTTGCAAATAAGAACTCATGGTGATTAAATCTTCTTAAATGTCCATGGTTATATAGCCTGCTGGAAAAAAACAGGCAGACGCACGTTTCGGTGGTGAACTGATTTGAACCACCTTCTTCAGGACCGCTTACTCATATGAATTTAAATGCAGCGGAGGTAAGGTAGGGGATCCCTTGGTTTTTGTCCCGCTTATTTTCAGTTATACATGTAAGTACTCAGATGGTCCTCTTTCCCTCTGGTTTCCCATCCGGCAATGGCTAGCTTTTATCGGTTATCGTTTCAGCAAATTCAGTCACTTAGGGTACTCTGTTATCCTTTAATTAGAGTATCCTCTCATTAGCAGTTGGATTATTTTTAATTTCCCATTTGTTTCAGGTTGGCTTTTAATAATGTCTGCCACTGCTGCAATAGTCGCTGTAGCTATTGAGAGCTCAATAATTAGTTATCTTGCTGGTTATCGCTTTTAAAAGTGTGTCACACAGTTGCCCAATCCATATTTATGGAGCTGCAATAATAGATTTTCTTTTTAAGACATTGTCTGAATCTGTTTGAGGGCTGTTTGCGGTCAGCACCCCGACCGTTGTTCCTCATACAGGCCTATATCTCCTATTAATGCTAACAATAAATTATTCACAAAGATGGCCACCCACCTCACCTTTTATTTGCCCTGGCAATTGAGCCACTGGTGCGACTCATTCACTGTGATGCATGGGTGCAGCAATGCTCCTGGGGAGGGGGGCCAGAGGAGTGTATAGTGCTGCATGCTGATGATATCTTGTTATTCCTGGAGAATCCACAAACCTAGGGCCTGTGGTGTTTGGAGATTTACCATCTATATGGAGAGGGCTCTAGACTCCATGTCAGTGATACCAAATCCCTATTAACACCAGTTAGGAATTATGCGGTGGACTCCTCCTGGTGTGCCGCGATTCCGCTTCACTGCCTCTCTTTTAAATACTTGAGTGTCTACATCTCCTGTTTCCTGGAGTTGGCATGAAACCTAAACTTGAAGCCTCTGAAGACCAAGCTGACTAGGAACCTACAGTGGTGGGGATGTCTGCCATTTAACTCCCTGGGTCGAATATCCCTATTCAAAATGAGGATTCTGCCATGCTTCTTATATTTGTTTTCAAATTTATCCCATTCGATCCCTCGGAGAGGGTTTCAAAACCTGGCTTTGAGGGTTGCTGCCTTTCTCTGAACGGGAGTCCCACACCGAGTGGCCTTTGCCAACAGCTGTTGCTCCCGTTATGATAGGGATCACCTCTATGGCTATTGTTTAGCTGCACAACTAACAACGATTAACAACTGGCTAAATGGTGGGGTGAGATTACCCTGCTTACCCAGTGAAACTGTCCATGCTGGTTCTAGGTGGACTCCTGGGCTTGCTTCATGGGAGCCCAATCCCCCGACTGATCTCTGACTGTACCCAAGTGACCCTGCTGTGCTGGAGGGCTGCACTCCGATTCATTGGATGGCACCGCAGACTCACCGGGATGACCCCACTGTGGCAGGGGACATGGTTGCACCATGCTGTTGGACTACAGAGCTTTTTGAGGTGGGACAGAATAGGAATCACACACATTGGGGATAGCTGGTGCAGTGAGTCTATACTGGCATTTCTGGAAATGAGATTCTTGAATTAAACCCTCTTGAAGCTAAGGTGCTAATGGGAAAAATTGGGCAAAGGAGCCATATCTAAGATTTATCGTTCTCTTATCATCAATCCTCTAGACTGCCCCCAGGGTTGCGTGTTTGGTGGGAGACATGGGTAAGAGTTCTTGAGAATGTAGACTGGCGTGGAGCCAGACTGGCCCCTATGCAAAACCTAGATAAATCTTGACTTAGGTATGACATCTCCTTAGACAGCACTGACACCATTGACTCTGTAGCGACTGAAAAGCACAGCCAGGGTCGGACTGGCCGTAGCGGGCATCAGGCGTTTCCCTGGGAGGCTGGAAAGGGGGGGGGGGGCGTTTTGCAGAAGTGGGAGCCGGTTTTGTTACTGGGAACTGGTTGTGCAGCAGTGCTGCAATATTGGTCCCCAGTAACAAAAGCAGCAGAGCTTCACTTGCAACCCCACCCTGGGAGCTGTTCTGACAAAATTGCCAATGCTGCTTTAAGTTCCCAGTCCAGCGCTGAGCACAGCTATCCCTCCGGTTACACTAATGCTGAACTTATAAAATCAGATAGATGTCTTCTTAATGCAGCAATACTGATCAAGTGAAGCAGGGAGTTAAGTTGAACATGTCTTCAGCATTGAAAGGTCACCTCAGATCACGCCAGATAAGGTGAGTGCCCAGGTCAAGCTAGCAGCACCCCATGTCGGGCTCCTCCAATAACCACAATGCCTCAAACTTCCAAGAAGCCTGAACACTTCAAGAACTTTGAGCCTCTGTCTTCACTCTTTTTTACTGTCTTTTCAGCTGTGGGCACTTACTGACTGCATGAGAGGTCTGAGAGTAAGCACTGTGGAGAAAGGTGGTGATACAGTCACTTTACTCTCTGGGTTTTTCAATGACCTGCACTAGCATCGCTCAAACAATGTGGCATGATTTCTAACTGGCATGTACTGATTAAGCTTGCTGCCTCTCCTTCCCACATCAACCTTACACATACTCCATTCCAGTTTGTGTTTCCTCCTTCCATCTCCTACTTCTCTTCACATACATTCCTTATACCACACACTTACACCACACACTTTGAGGTATGCAAAGACTTGATCACCTCTACACTCCTCTTCAAGCTCAACTTCACAACACTACTGTACTCAATCAGTACTTCTGGGGCCGTATTAAAATAAGTGCCCCGGGGTGCAACGGGTATTTGCGCACCCTTAGAAGGGTGCGCAGACGCTTGTGCATCCCCTTCAGTAATATTGATAGAGCTGGTGCACTTAAAGCGCCAGCTCTACCTTTCGTGGGCGTTCTTTCATTTTGCATGGGGATGTGCCCTATGCAAATGAGGGAATTATTTTGCCTCTGGGCCCATGCCATTTTACAGGCTCGGGCACAGAGGCAAAGAAGCTCTCAGAGGGCGCACTGACAGTGCGCCACCTTCTTGGGTAGTGCTGTTAGTGCACTTCCTGAGAGCAGCCCCTGAGAGCAGTCCTCTGACTGCACCCACCTGCAAGGGGATCTCTAATCCCCTTTAAAAGTGCATGTGGATTGCCGCATTCACAGTGATAACACGGAGCGGCTACCTAAGGGGCAGCACATACATGATATGAGGGCGCATTGTCATTGTTTGCGCCCAACGCACCTTATAAAAGGTGTGCCGGGCGCAAACAATGGCAATGCGTAATTCGGCCCCAGGTGCAATTATCCTAAATACAAAAAGATTTTACTATTAAATAGAAAATCTTATGGGACAGGAATCGCCAACACTTTAAAGCATTTTTCTTTCTTTATTGGCATTTCAAAACAAGCAACAGTTACAACTCAGCCAGAGAGGCAAATCAATGTTGCATGTGTTTCACAGATATATAGCAGGTCCACAGACATACATTTCAATCAGAGTATAGCATAGTATCTGAGGTGTTACAGGATGTTAGTTCAGAGCGGATCCTAGCCTAGCCAGTGGACTGGAGCAACTCCAGTGTGTGGGGGAGTACCAGACCAGTTATCTTACAATTTACAGCTAGCAACCAAATAGTTTACATATCCCCTGTCATTGTCCCCTCGTAGCCGACCACTACCCTCTCATTCCTTTATTGTGGACATGTGGGGCTCGCCTGCCCCAAAGAATCATCTCGCTCAGCTTGTAGCAAGCGAGCCCAATTGAGAAACGGAGCCCAGGTGTCTTTTGGTCTAGAAGCAATCGGCATTAATTCCCAGAAGGTTGTCAGTTGTGTATGGCTGAACGTGAGGTTGTGCACCCAGGCAGCTACTGTGGGCGCTCCCTTCTTCCCCCAGAACATGGCTACTCTGCGCTTAGATAGCAGCAACAACATGGCATGAAGTTTCCGAGTTTCTGCAGCCGTGTCTTTTACGTATACCAGTGGCTCAGGTTCAGGTGATGTGCCTATTATGTCATGTATTTTACTGAAGATGTCGATCCTGTTGGTGGCCAGAGGGGGGGCAGCTCTACGCCATGTGTATGAAGTTAGCTGGTGTGTAGCCGCATCTCCAGCAGCAATCGTCTGCTCTAATTCCCATGCGGTGGAGCTGAACGGGGGTTCTGTAAAAGTGGTGAATGTATTTAAAATGAATTTATCTCAATTTGTAATTGGGGACAGTGCCGTGAGCGGGTTACAGCAGAAGGCCCATTGGTCCTCCGTTACCTGAGCGTGCAGCTCCGTATTGCAACTCTGAAGAGACTTCAGCCTTATTAAGGGGGCAGTGTTCTGCATATTACTATATAAGCGCGTTATGAGCCTGCGGGGGAAGGCTGTCTGTATTTTATTTTCGAATGCCGTTAGAGTTGGCGGGGGGCAGGAAAGTGGCATGTATCTGCCTGCATGTTGCCCGAAGTTTGTATTATAGAAAGAGTTCTGAGAAGATCCAGACTTCTCCCTCCGGTGTGGTTGGCGGGGGTCTAAATTCGTCCTCAGTGTAGAGATACACGGATGTGCGTAATCCCAGAATCCTGGCTGCTGACCTACTTGCTCCCTCCTCCATTGCGGGTATCATGAGATTGTGTGCTAGAGGGACGGAAGGGGCATATCATGTTTTTAGCTGGGCTCTGTTGCGTAGTCTGTCCCACGCCCAGCGCAAGGTCTCGACTGTATCTATACCATCTTGCGGCCGCCTATAGGGTTGATAGATGACCACCTGCGCTGCCACATCCAGCTTGACCGCCGTGTGTGGCTGAAATGGGGTGGGGTGCACCCAGTAATGTAGGAATTGGGCCTGTGCACAGTAGGCATATAACGGCATGTCTGGGGCTCCCAACCCTCCCTGACTCAATGGTAGTGTCAAAAGTTCCCACGATATCCGCACCTGTCACTGCACCCACACCATGGATATTAATAAAGTGCACATTTTTTGAAGAACGCCTGTATAAGGGGGACCGGATATTTACAAATAAATACAGGAATTTGGGCAAGACCACCATCTTGGCAATCACTATCCTCCCGGACAGGGACAGAGGTAACTTAGCCCAGGTGTTCACTTTTCCCTCCAGCGATGCAATGGCCCACCCAAAGTTCATGTTCCAGATCTCCTGCTCATCCCTACTAAGCTAAATCCCCAGATATTTTACCGGGCCATCTGCCCACTGGAGGGGATACTCAACAGGGAAAAGAGTTGTGTTGTCCGTGAGTGGGAAGAGAGTGGACTTGGCCCAATTTAGGGATATACCAGATAATCCTCCGAATTTTATCAGTTCTCGGAGAATGGGGGCAGTGTTCACGGCTGGATCAGTAATATAAAGGGTGATATCATACGCAGTTAGCGAGACCAGGAGACCTCTTGTGCTAAGCCCCAATCCCTTGTCGGCATGATGCTGTCTCAAACTTGCCGCTAGTGGTTCCATCGCAATGGCAAATAGGAGAGGAGAGAGGGGACAACCCTGCCTCGTTCCCTGCGTGATGGGGAAAGGCTGCGAGATCATGCCATTCATACGGATTCTTGCGGACAGCTCCATACAGAGCAGTCGTATGAGACCCAGAAACAGAGGACTGAAACCCATTCTCTCCAGTATGGCAAATAGATATGTCCACTCCAGCGTGTCAAGCGTTTTTGTGGCGTCAAGGCGTACCGCAACCGCCTGAGAGTGGGGATGTAAATAATGTAATACTGTAAAAAAGGTGCGGAGATTGTGGGAGGTTGATCTCCCCAGGATGAATCCCGACTGATCTGGGCCGGTAATCAATGAGAGTAATGGCTGTAGTCGATTTTCAATCAGCTTGGCCAAGATTTTGACATCTACATTTATTAATGATACTGGTCTGTAAGAGTTGACTTCAGTGCTGGATTTCCCGGGCTCCAGCAGCGTTATTATCATGGCTTCACGCATTGAAGGCAGTAGGATGCCAGAGATCTGGGCCTCTTCATTTACCGCTATCAAATGTGGGGCCAGTTATGTCGCATAAACCTTGTAAAATGCGGTGGTTAGTCCATCGGGGCCTGGGGCCTTATCTAGTGGTAGGCTGCGCATGATTTGGACTATATCTTCTGCTGAGAATGGTACATCATGGTACTCCCTGTGTCCCCTCCCCAGCCAAAGTAGCTCTAGCGATTCCAAAAATGGCTGAAGGTCCTCAGGTACTGTTTGGTGCGTGGCCGTGCATAGCTTAGGTAAAACTGTGTGAAGCGATTTACAATGCCCTGCGGGTCTCTAATCAAAGTATGGTCTACTCCCAGGACATCAGTGACGTAAGCAGCAGAACGTGGTGTCCTGAGCATGTTCGCAAGTGTTCTACATGGCCATACTGTCTAACTCGTGTATGTTTGCTCATTAATTTCACCTCATGCTGCCCTTCCTCCTCAAATTCCATGAGGGCCTCTTTTAGTGACACTAGGAGGGCAGGGTCAATCGTGGTGAAATATAGTGATTCAAGCTCCCTTATGTGGGCCTCGAGGGAGGCCAGCATACCTCTGATTGCCTTCAGTACTCCAGCTTGGCACGCTATGCATTTCCCCCTGATGACCACTTTGAAGGCTTCCCACAAGGAAGCCTGAGATGTAACAGAGCCAGTGTTTAGAGTAAAGTATTCCTCAATGTCCCCATGTATATCCTCCATGAAGGCCTCATCTAGCATGGCGTTGGGAGAAGTCTCCAACTGAACAGTCTGGTTGGCGTATTAGGCAAGAGCAACCGTAAGAGGCGGGGAGCGTGGTCTGAGAGTGTGCTGGGAAGATAAGCAACTTCCAGTGCCCACATCTCCACATCACGAGATACTAGCCCAAAATCTAACCTCGACCAGGCGCTATGATGTACTGAGATACAGGTGCCTTCTGTCATGTTTGCATTACATCTTCGCCAGATGTCAGCGAGATTGCTATCTGAGATTATAGCATTTAAGGTGGTACTGGAATTGGGATGCCGCGTGCAAGACAACCCCTTTCGGTCAATTGCTTTGTTTAGTACTGTATTAAAATCACCCCCCATATTATAGTGTCACACCCCGTGGATTTAATTTTTGCCCACACCAAGTGGAAGAAATATGGGCTGTCTGTATTGGGCCCATATATTGCTGCGAACGTAACCACCACCCCAGCAAGCACCCCAAGTAAAATTAAATATCGTCCCTCTGGGTCAGCATGAGATTCAGACATCTTCCAATCCAGCCCATGCTGCACTAAGATGGCCACCCCCATGCATAGTTTGAGTAGACGGAGGAGTAGATGTGTCCCCAGCGTTTGTGTTGCAGCTTAGATGGGGAAGTACTATTTAAGTGCGTCTCTTGTAAGAAACATACATCTATATGGTGTCTAAGTAGATAAGCATTAACCAGTCTGGTTTTTCTATGGTCGTTCAGACCCCGAATATTCCAGGTTAATAGATTCAAGGATGCCATGATAGTCTTCGTTGTGTCCTAATGGATGCCATGTGGTGAGTGGCTAGGTCTGGCGCCCCATGATCGCAGCCCACTTCGTGATAACTTTAGTGGTGCCTCCAGCCCCCTGTGGGACCCGTCTGTGGACCTCGTATAGTCCATGACGTCTCCCAATAGGTCTGTAGCATTGCGATGCCACTCTGACTGAAACTACAACACTCTCCATTCCCACCCTCCCCCACCCACACCAACCCCCCAATCAGGTCATGTGCAATTACCCTCCCCAGAAATCAAACTCAACATTTGTTCCTGGAGTGGAACAGAAGAGTAATCTGGTAACTCTCCCTGGGGGCGTGGGGTCGCTGGCATACTACACTGTCCGAGGACGAGGTGGCCGAGACATTTGCAGGAGAGCCATTAATTAGTGATTTCACAATTTAAAAAGTCATCTATGAACCAGTTGCGTATAGTGCATGCAGTGTCTACCCCCCTGGATTTCCAGTGAATTGCATCTCATAGTTTAAGTGTAGTGGTGAACTCAGCAAAATCAAATCCACCGTATCACTTGTCCGTAGAGGACTCATTCATTGTCACTCAGCCCACCCTCTGAGTTATGCCCATTTACAGGTTCACCGTTGCTCTTCTTCCCTCCCACATGTTTGGTGAACTTCATGACGGACTTGGCGTCTGTGAAATGGTGCACTGTGCCATCATAGGTCACCTTCAAGTTAGCCGGGTGTAATAGAATATATGGGATCTTGGCTTGAAGTAGGATGCGTTTTGCAGGTAGAAACTCTCTACAAGCGGCCTGCACCGCTGGAGTAAAGTCCGGATAGAACGATATGTTGTTCCCTTTGTGATTGATAGTTCCGTGCTCTCTGGCAAGTCTCAAGATAACGTCCCAATCTTGATAATTCAGTATCTGAGCTAGTATGGGCCTGGGTGTGGCTCCAATTGGTGGCCTGGGGCCCAGCGTACGGTGAGCTCTTTCGACCGTGAAGACAGCAGATAAATCGGGGCCAAAGAGTTCACGTAGCAGCTCGTCAACATAAGTCTCCATTTTGGAAATGGCTGTCGTCTCGGGAATTCCTGTAATTCGAAGATTGTTGCGATGAGATCTGGCCTCTAAATCATCATTCTTGGCCCTGATTAGGCTGAGTACCTTATCCATTTGCAACAGCTGCTCTTTTGTCTCAACCTGGAATTCGTGATTGACAGTGCAGCGGTTTTCTAACTGATCTAGCCGTAGCTCGTGTGTATCTACCTGTTTTTTCACTTGATCCAGTTGTGAGGTAAGTACGTCTAGTTTGGTGTCTATAGTTTTCAGGCTTAATCGCATTTCCAAGAGTAGTGAACGGAGGTCCTCGCCTTGTTCATCTGATTGCTCTCTCAGTGGCCGGTCTGCGCTTCCTTCTAGTTCAGATTCCATCAGCCTGGTTTGTCTTTTATTTTCAAAAGTGAGTTTGGGCTGTTTCGCATCGTGTTTGCCCGTGATAGCGTGTAAATTGTATGAGCCTCTTCAAGGGAAAGCCGGGTATAGCAGGTGTGAACTGAGTATCCCCGCAAAGTATTTGAAAATGCTTGGTAACAAGGCCCAGCTCGCCACAAGCCCACTCCTCACAGCTCAGGGCCTGGCCGGTAGTATGCCTGCTTGACTCGTGCCAATGATAAGGCCAGTTTTTACCCAGGATCTGATCATCAAGTGCTCATTGAGGTCCATCCACAGCTGGCAGACATGGGGACCCTTATCAGCACTGCTGCTCCGTGTGAGGCCCAGCGGTCATCTCGCCAATCCCGGCTGCGTTATTCGCAGTAATCAGACCCCCCCCCCCGGGTGCACACACCCACACATGGCTCCTCGCCTCTTGCTCTCACGCTGAGTCCACCATGTCAGGCCAGGAGTGTAGCGTAGTAACACTTGTGATATGGCAGGCTCCACGCGGGCCCGCACTCCACAGGACTGAGGTGCACTCCGGCCCCACCCACAGGCGCCGCTTTTGCGACCGACCCAAATGGCACCAGGGATCCGCAGTGATAGGGAAACCGCCTCACCACCCACACTCCCACGAGGCGACGGGCCGCAGCAGCTCCCCCACCGCAGATGGGGCCTCACGCAAGATGGTGGCCCTCTCTTAGTCTGAAGGGCTGGCTGAGTGTTGCGGGAGGCTGCGAGTTACCAGCAGTGCAGGACCATCGTCCGATGCTGCCTCTCCTTGTTGCAGA
Organism: Triturus cristatus; assembly: GCF_964204655.1. Classification (NCBI taxonomy): domain Eukaryota; kingdom Metazoa; phylum Chordata; class Amphibia; order Caudata; family Salamandridae; genus Triturus; species Triturus cristatus. The sequence goes on along the minus strand of NC_140593.1, from coordinate 377,831,778 downwards.
TGTTTGGTTGCCGCAGTAAGTCCTCTGCCCGGCCTCCGACGGTAGGCTCCATCTGCACCGCCTCCCAGGATCGAGACTCGCAGCATGATACGCTGGCAATCACCCACAGGTGCTCCTCTGAGGTGCCAGCTCAGACGCGGCGGCGGTCAATGGCTCGTCCGCTGCACAATCCTGCAGGCAATACTCAGGCGTGATTTTTGAATAGGTATGGCTCTCCTATGCAGCGGATGGTGAAAGGATTATAGCTCGGCCGACAGAGCGCGCTCAGCAAGCAGCCATCTTGCAGCGCGGTTAAGCCACGCCCCCAGAATCGCCAACACTTGATCTTAGTCACTGTGCCATTGATGAATGGATGCTGAGCAATCATGAATGATTGAATGAATGTCATTTATAAAGAACGTCCCGGTGCTAAAAGAAAACTTGTGGAGCAGAGAGGGATAACTCTTTAGCATTCCCTAAAAACATGTTTTCAGCGCCGACTTAAAAGCTTTTTCGGCATCTAGATGTCTTAGTGCTTTAGGAAGTAAATTCCAGTTTTTTACTGCCAGATAAGAGAAAGGCCGTCTTCTTAGCCTGTCCTTGTAGATTCTGGGAAAACATAGCAGCCCCTGGTTGGCAGATTGCAATGCCTACTAGGGTTGTATTTCTTAAACCCCCTCTATAGGTAGGGAGGTCCTGTTTGATGCAAAGATCTATGTGTTGTGATGTAAGACATGTAGCTGAGTAGTATTTTTGAGGATACCTTGTTAAGTCTTAGTTACAGGTTAGCATCCATGTAAAGCAGCCCCACCAGGAGCAGCCTGCCTGCTGCTCAGCCAATCTTCAACTGTCACACCTCACCACACAGTCACCCAAACATTCCAATCATCTCTATCACACCAACATTCCAGAACAGTCACACTGGCTGAGCAGCTAGGAGCCAGTTAACATAGAAGAAACATTAATGCATAGACAGTATATAACATCCATGCACCCCCAGAATTCAATCCCTAATACAAGGGGAACAAAAAAAAGTGTAGACACAGGAGAACTGTACCCCATCCAGGGGATCAGAGGGAACAGAGGGTTAAACTAGGTGAATTTCTATCTCCATCCCAGCCTGTTCAATGTGGGGTCCCACAGGGTTCGGCTCTTAGTCCGACCCTCTTTAATATCTATGTGGCCCCACTTGCCAAGCTAATAAGATCTTATGGGATGGAGGTGGTTTCCTACGCGGATGACACCCAGATCATGGTGTCCCTCTCACACCCTGGCAATTCCTCGGCTCTCAGCTTCAGGAACTGCATGGAGGCAGTTTCTCAATGGATGATTTTTAATTCATTGAAGTTGAATGGTGAAAAAACGGTGGTAGGAGGGACTTATGGTCTGCTGAATGGTGGCCTCCCACTCTGGGAATCTGTCCTTCCCCCACTGACTCAGCCTGTAATCTGGGAGTCTTGATTGACCCCTCTCTTTCCATGAACCAACAGGTAAACAGGACGGTTGCTACCTGTTGGGGTATTATTAAAATTCTAAGGAAAATAAAACACTACCTTGCTCCCCCGGCACGCAAACAAATTGTGGTTGCCCTGGTGGTCTCACGGCTTGACTATTGTAATGCCCTTTACTCTGGTATAGATAAGGGTTTGGTGCAACGGCTACAAACCGTCCAGAACGCGGCTGCCAAATTTGTGACTGATGCCCCAAGGCTTTCCTCGGCTACTACTGCTGTTAGGAAGAGCCTGCACTGGCTTCCTATTTCTGCCAGGATTATTTTTAAGATCCTCAGCCTGACTCATGGGGCGATATCTGGCCGGGGAGCTGGTGGGGTCAAGGACCTTTTAGTACCCTATGTCCCCAGTAGAAATCTCCGCTCTTTGGGGAAGAGCCTGCTATCTGTGCCTCGATTTAGGAGAGCCAGGTGGGGAGGAAGGTCTTTTTCCCATTTAGCTCCTAAGTTGTGGAATGCTCTCCCCATGGAAATTAAAGCTCAACCTTCTGTCCCCCTTTTTAGGAAGGCATTAAAGACTTGGCTCTTTGTTAAGGCATATCCGTGAATTGGGCTCTGTGTCTTTGGATCTTATTTGTTAGGCGCCTTGAAGCCTTTGGGCTTAGTCTGCGCGTTATAAATCATTTTTGATTCATTCATTCAGTCCTCATGCAAGGAATTGAAATGTAAGCTGTGAAAATGGGACTAAAACCCATCTTGACACCCCTCATGTAAGGGTCAAACACTTGCAGATATGGGACTATAAACCATGTAAATGGGACTGACACCCATTAAGCCAACCCTCATGTAAGGGTCAGGCAATAATGGAAATGGGACTATAACCCATATTGACATCTCTCATAAAAGGGATTCTCATCTCCAGCGGCGAAATAGGACTAAAACCCATTCCGTCCCTTATGTAAGGAACTGTAACGTGCAATGCAAAAATAGGTGAAATCCACCTATACGCCGATCCTCCAACGTAAGGGTGTGTAACATAAAACCAAGAAATGGGTGTCAACCACACATTAAAACATTTAAAACATTGTGACGTCCCTAGTGTAAGGGTGCACAAGCGGCAGGCTATAACACTGTGGGTAAGTAAAAGGTCCTTAAACATTACCCTCTGTTTGATCAGGAGCCAATGATGTGTCTCCTAGGGCAGTTCAGAATTAGTCACACATCTGCGCTTCAGACCAGTAGAAACGTATCAAAAAGTCCATCCGGTAAGCCCAAACAAAGTGCATTGGCATAGTCCAGCATAGTCCAGTTTCAACTAATTTGTGTGTGTAATCAGGTAGAAAAGGGAAAATCATCTTAGGTGATTTCAGTAAGGCAAAACAAACAGCAGTATTTGCCCTTACTTGCGGTTTGAACGACAGATTATTATCCACTGAGTTATCTGTTTGTTGAAAGGATAGCAACAGTTGGGTAACATCTACATAAGAAAACAGATTAAAACCCCAGCGTTCCACTATCGTACCCACAGGTACCTAGTAAATATTGAATAATGTAGGGCACAGTTGGAGCCCTGCAGCACCCCACAGCTCATCCTCTTAAATCATGAGGTGAACAGTTTAAACTACACTTCTTGCTCTCTAGCTGAATTTCAACTCCTCCAAATGTAAGAGCCTAACCTGGTGACCATGGTAAAATTACCAATCTATAACCAGTCTGGCTCAAGGTACACTGGTGTAAAATAAAGTAAGAAGTTTCAGAGTGCCCAGGGACCTCAAGATTTCCCTGATCTTTCAAGTGAACCAGTTCACAATAGGTACTTTCTGTGCAGTGCATACACTCTAAAAGATCTTTCCACACCAAGCTACTTGCAGTAACTAAAGGCTATTCTTATCCTCATTAAATAGAGAGTAGACTATGCAACAGGTGTGTACCTTCCTATTTCCAAAACTGCAAAGGGTCCAAATTGCTGCAGCAAGTAAACTACTACTTCTTCACCCATATAAACACACCTTATCAGAGGTCCAGGTACTTTACTTGCTCCCAATAGCCAGACCTTTTTCCTACAAAACACCCCTGCCTAGTTTAGAGGACCATGCAAAGGGTGCATTGTTCATCCAAGAAACATTCCGAACATATACACAGAATAGAATATTATACTCTTAACTAGCACCTCAGCTGTCAATCCACCCTAAAAAAGGAAGTGCATTGATGGAGCCTCATTCCCTGTACAAGCAGCATTTATATATAGAAACACTTCTTGCAAAAGCCAAGAAATATTCAAGACCCTTTCAAAATCAGAAAGTAACTAAAGACCCGGCTCTTCTTTTCTAGTGATGCAGAACCACGTCTGATTTGTCTTGTAGAGGATGAATATTTATGGAACTCCATTCCAACAAAGACAAGACACATACAAGAGTAATATAAATTGGGAAATTACCATAGCTTCCTGCAACTAGTGCACCCTGTAGACAACAATGGGTACCCAAAAAAACATTAAATGGGCTTCCTAAATCCTGTACTTCTAGGTTGCTCCTGAGTGGACCCTATAGAGCATATACTCTAATTGCCTGTAATAATTGCATGGCACAAGCTTCTCCTCCATCGCTCCTGAATGGACTCTAGCATGAAATCTGTTTAACAATACTTTTTGATGAAAAATGGCAGACCTTTATTTGTAGAAGCTGACCATTAGATGATAGGCTCCTAAATGAGTGACTTTGTTAGTGGGCAAACACAAATAATTGTGACCTTGTGACCCTGGTGTCCTGTAGCTAGCACACACCTTCTGATTCATCCATTCTTGCGTAATATCTGAAGAGAATTTATTATGGCAATTTGTTTCCTGTAAGCCCCTGTTGGCTACTCCTCATTGCTTATGGACAAATTCTTTAGACCATTAACAATGGCTGCATGTGTTCGATATATGCATGGAGACGCTCTCTTGATGCTTCTGGGGGGACTCTATGTAGCTTCTAACCAATGCACTGAAGTGTGAAGCTCTTCGACCATTATTGGTCAGTTCCCAAAGAGCATTACTATGGCTGCACTGCTCCTCACCAGTCCTAGGTGGAGTTGTGAGACAACTCACTATGGCCGCCAGCACCCAATACATAACCATTAGTCAATCTCCTATCGCCAGCTTCACCCTGATTGCCTTTCCCTAGTGCATTGCAGTGTGTGACTGTGTTTTTGTTCCTGGGAAACATCTACAGAGCATTTACTACAGACGCACTTCCATGACAGCCTGTGCAAGCGGCATGCTTTTGTGCTATTCTCTTTTTTGCAATTGGAGAATCCAGGGCATCTCCCATGACTACCTGTGCTCTATGGATACCATGGACTGCTCCTCTACTGATCCGAAATGTGTTGGAGCACACTATGACAAATTATATCATCATCATAAAACTTTATTCGGTTATAGTCCTAACCATAAAATTAGACAAAGCAAAAGAAAAGAATACAAACATATCACATATATTCACAACAATAATATACTGAACAATAAAATACGTGTTCCTTTAAAATGACATTTTCGACGAATAAAACCCTGTAAAAGAAGACAACAGATAAAACTTATAAGAGAGAGATCACCAATCAAGTGCAACAGGGTCAATCAATCCTGTAATACCTCAATCTCATTGCAGATCTTAAAAACAAATTATGTCAAATTATAATAAACAGACCAGTGTCCAAAGTACTTGTGTGTTGAACACCACTGGGGGGTTGTATTTTCTTTGGTTGAAACAGTATGTGCCAAAAGGAGCCAATGATGGCAGTACTCAGCCTGGTGATAATACAACAGCCAGCACATGTTTCGTCCACACTGGACTTCATCAAGGCTAATTTTTAAGGGTTAAGTTATCACTTCTATTGTTGGTGCGACAAATATATGCTGTCAATGTGGTGATGTCCACTGGATGGACCAGTAAGGAACAGCTTCCAGTAGTGAAGGTCAACGTGTCTGTTTGAGCGAAGATGATAAAATGCAGTATTCGGAAACCCTGGATGCGGTTAGTGATGTTAAGGGCCTGAAAGGGCACATTCAGACCACACGATAGACAATACAGTATCTTTGACCTGTCCTAGCTCATCATGGCCTAGTGCAGAAGATCTTCCACATCATTACCATCACTGTTACAGGTGACTAGTCTGCTGAGCAAGAGATTGCTCTGCCAAAGGTGAAAGATAGCTTTGCTGCCCTTGGCAAGGGAGAATAGATGTTCTGACTCTGGCAAGAGAGGGGCAGTTCTGTTGTCTGTGACAGATGAGAAATAGCTGTGTGGGCTGTATAGTTGCTCGTATTTAACATCTTGGCTTGATCCAGGAAACACATACTTAGAAGTCTAAATTACTCAGGGCTGTCCATGCACTGGGTGCATTGAGGCCCTTAGAGTAAAACAAATTGAATCGAGGACTAGCTGTTGTGACAAAGGTGCATTTACAATTCTAAGTAACATCTAAGGCATACTGTTTAGCAGTTGATGTCTAATCCAAGGTCTGTTAGAGGATGAAATTCAGAAACAGTTTTATCCCAGCACTTTCACATCCTAAGTGCACACTTACTCCAATTAAGTTCTTTTTTAAGCCCACGGACATTTGTTGTGGCAATACAACGCCTAGCAAATTGTGACACCTTGAGGTGCAATTTGAATTGTGTGCACTAATACAACATAACTCTGAGTTTTGCAACCTCGGAATTGGGGATGGTACATTAGTACTGTGTGATTTCCCATGATCTGAGGTTTCAACGCTCTTGCCTTATTTTGTCCATGCAAATTACGTAGGGTTTTAGCAGCTGAATGTTGTGTGTGAGAAAAACCTACATGTGTGTTAATGCCCCCCCCCCCAATTAACTATATTCATGACAGCTACAAGGAAGCTACACTGGAAGAGTTTCCTTTATCTATAGTGGTGTTCGTGGGCATTGAAATCTGCAATTCCTGGGTGGGCAAATCAGTGTTTGGAAATTACTATCATAAATTAGACCTTTCCTGACTGTGGCCTAAAATATCTGGGGAAAACACGATTTGGGTCCAAAGTTCTTATTGATCTTTCTTAAAATAGTAAAATCTGAAATCATTAAAATTGTGTTGTAAAAGGCAGACACACTGGTGTTATCGCAAATAAACTTCTAAAAACGAAACTGTTTGTGGACTTGTTTCTGATAACATCCTCCTATTATTTATTTTACTTCCTCAAAAAACAAAGCCCTAGAAAGGCTCAAATGAGGACAAACACATTGCAATTATGAAGATCAGACATTTGCATCCTCAATCAAGCATGCAAGGGAATAATCACATTGTAGCCATGTGTTTCAATTGGAAGTTGATGTCTTTCAAGAATGGGAACATTCAGGGGATGTGTTAAAAGGATTTGACTTGAAGTTGAACAGAAACCACTCAAACAATGAGAGGAACCTTTGCTCTTCACTGGTAGAATGCGGCAAGCATGGCTCAGGCCCACTCACTTTGGCCTCAAATTGTAGAAGACATCTGCAAATCATTGAGGGATCAGAAAAACACAAATTCATCACAGTCAGACTCTGTCCAGTTGTGGCTGATATTTCCTGTTGTTAGGGTTTCCTTGGTAGCTAGCACATTAGGTTGCTAACTCCCAGCTGCACAAACTGTGTCAGATCCTTGCAGCTTTGATCAGCTATCTTGTCATGATTAGCCAATTTTGCAGTCATTTGAGGGAAGGAGAGAGTCGGAGCTCTTTATGCAAACACAAATGAGTGAACTGTGTGTGCTTTTCATCAAAATGACACGCGTGTGAAAATTGCACAAACGTGGATATTAATCGTAGTGTTATTTTAAATGTGTTGATCACATTCTGAAAACTACAACCATTCCCTCGCCCTCCCTGCTGGTCCAGTGGTATGCTTCAGTCCGATTCTCAAAGACTGCTAAACCAGTGCTAAACTTTGCAGGTCAGCAAGCGAAGGGGAGCTGTGATCTTAGATTGTAAATCTACATAAAAGATAAAAACCAGAACTAGATACAATAGGTGGAAACATTAGTTACAGTTAACGCTAGAGGAAGGTAGGCTAAGTTCATGAAATGTAAGAAGTTACTTACAAAATAAAGAATAACAAACATAACCATAGAAAGCAGTTGAAACTACATGTAGAGAAGAGGAATACCAGCTGCACACATTCTCTGAAGAACTTTAATTACATTTTACGCCTTTAAAAAAGTTTATATATACCCACGTCTGTTCCGAGATTCCGGATAATGAGAGGGTCATACAGGGTGAGAGAGGATTATGGGGGCCCAGGCACAGCAGTCAGACAGACTCTTCTGCACCTTTTTTTAAGCATTTTGGTTCCCGAAGGCGTGGAGGCGCCCTGCCCGACCTTGCCTTCTGAACACCCATCTCCCATCTTCTGCCCGCAAACCCCTGTGAGAGAGAGAGTGGCAGCTAGGGGCAGGTACAACTCAAGAGATGTGAGCCTGAGCACAATAGGAAAGAAAACAACCAGGCATCGTGTTTTATGTCTGTTCAGCTCTCGAACTGATTTTGGGTTCCTAGAACCAGGTTACTCATTTGACAGGCAGAGGACCTCTGGTTGCACGAGGAGCTTCTGGGAGGGGGCTGAGGACTCAGCTGAGAAGAAAGGACGTGTGAAGTGTGATCCATTCATTCAAAACAGGGGGATTGCGATGATCGTACTCGACTTCCAACAATGTAACGCACATTTGAAAACTGTATTGCATGCATGATTAATCATGAAAGGTATGTATTTAACTTGCGCTTGTTAATGAAAAAGATTTTTTTTTAAAGAAAACAGGAGGATTGGTGTTGCTTTCTCCATCCATCCTTCCATCCATCCAGCCCACAGACCCCCTCATCCATCATTCATCCACCCATCCACCCAACCCACAGACCTCCTCATCCATCCACCCACCCATCCATCCATCCATCCATCCATCCATCCATCCATCCATCCATCCAACCCACAGACCTCCTCATCCATCCACCCACCCACCCATCCATCCATCCAACCCACTCACCCCTTCATCCATCCGTCCATCCATAGAATGCTTCTCCTCTCACTGTTCCTCCAACAATCTTCTCCTCCCCTCCTATGGCCCAGCAATAGCAGTCCCTAAATTGGAAACATGCACAAACACATACATTCACACACACATCATGACATAATAAATGCACATAAACAGAGTGTCAGCCACTCTGTTTATGTGATGAGATGAGATGAACTGTAAAGAAAACAGGAGGATTGGTGTTGCTTTCTCCATCCATCCTTCCATCCATCCAGCCCACAGACCCCCTCATCCATCATTCATCCACCCATCCACCCAACCCACAGACCTCCTCATCCATCCACCCACCCACCCATCCATCCATCCATCCATCCATCCATCCATCCATCCATCCATCCATCCATCCATCCATCCATCCATCCATCCATCCATCCATCCATCCATCCATCCATCCAACCCACAGACCTCCTCATCCATCCACCCACCCATCCATCCATCCAACCCACTCACCCCTTCAGCCATCCGTCCATTCATAGAATGCTTCTCCTCTCACTGTTCCTCCAACAATCTTCTCCTCCAAGATGGAATCGCCCTGAGCTCGCGCTGATCGGCTGCTCACGCCGGAGGCGTAACGCTCGACTAGCTGCCCTGCGCTGTTTACCGGGATGCTGGATTACCGCGCTCGTTACTCTCGTGACTCAGGGAGAGCGCTAAGGCGGCTCTCAAGGCCTCTTTCAAGACTGCTGCCTCACGAAGTGTGGTCCATTCTGGATGCAATTGCTGGAGCCAAATGTGCCACCCGTAAGACATCGGTGAATCTCTTCGACTTGCAAACTTGGGCTGTGCTGCACTTTACTGTTTCTCGCTTGTTTGCGGCAGCAATACTCTCCTTGCCCTCCCCAATAGCCGTAAATACAGACAGCAGGTTATGAAATCAAAGCGAGAAGCTACACGAACTTAGTAGAGACAACATGAGCGCCCGGGGGGCACGGAGAGGCTCTAAACAAAAAACGCTTGCAGCTGCCAAGGATTCAAAGGACGCCAAAGACGTTAAAGGCGATGCCCTCGATCCTTCAGAAGAAGCTTCAAAGACAAAGCCTGAGGTTGGTGGAGATAGGAGAGTGTTGGGCAAATTGGGGAGTAAATCTGGGGGGGGGGACATATCCGGAGAGCATAAAAACACTAATACTACACCCCCCCCCCGCAAAAATCTTCCTGGGATCTAAAAAAAAACCTTTTAAACCCCAGCACTAAAATTCTTACTTCCTCCATTAACTACTCAACAGCAGAGAACCTAAAGATAGGTGCACTGCAGCAGGGGAACACAACGGAGGGCAGGCTCAGTTACACCACGCGTACGGGCCCAGATATTGATACTGCTAAGATTATGGAACCCTCAAGAACTCAAGAGGGCCCCCCCCAAACCCCTGTTCTTGTACAACCACTTACTAATGTCACGACCCTTCTGACTCAGCCCTCCCTGCAAATACAGGTCTCAGATAGCCTACATAGTGATACTAGCCTTGTGACCCCGCTTCTCAATCTTGACTTCGGAGAAACAGGGACTAGTAAAACCATTCAAAATCTGGCAGTACCCTCTGGCTCCCAGAACCCCTGGACTCCCGAGGCTGGACCAGAACACTTCTATTCGGTCTCTGACGGCACATCCACTTCCTCACTTGAGGATGGCTCCGAGGACATCAGCGATGGGGACAGTGAGGACTCACACAAGGATACAGGCACGGTCTTGCGTCATAGAAAGCCTCTCAGCAAAAATAAACGCCGCAGCCAGCTTAAATGGGATTACTCTGACTCCCAGATGTCATACTTGCCTGAGGAAGATGAACAAAACGCTACTCAGTGGGGGAGTATAAAGAACTTGCATGCAGACTCCTCTGAGCCTTCCCTAGCCTTCATTCTTACATCTATTAAAGAACTTCATGAAGAGGTTCGGAAGGACAATCGTATAGCCAAGACCGCTGCCAAGAAACTACAGGGCGGGCTGAGACGATTAAATAAGACTTGTGTCGACATCTGTGATAGAGTTACCATGATAGAAGCACGAACCGAACACTTGGAAACTGAAGCCCTGGCCACTAAACAGCAGGGTGAGTCCAATACAGCCTGTATGATTGATATGATGGTAAAGATTGAGGAACAAGAAAATCGCCAGCGCCGAAACAACCTCCGCTTACTTGGCATTCCGGAGGGAAAGGAAGGGGATGATCCAAGGCGCTTCATAGTTAAACTATTACAGGATTCCTTCCCCGACCATCCGGGCTGGGACTGGGACCATGAAGTACAGAGGGCGCACCGATTCCCCTTCTATCAAAAGCGACAACATAACAGTGGTAATTCATTAGGGGGACAGCCAAGGGTGTTCCTCGTCTACTTCGGAAATTTCCTTCTCAGACAGATTGTATATGACCAGGCCCGCTCTAACTCAAAGAAAGGAGCCAATGGGATAGTTTTTTTTGCCAAACCAGATTTCTGCCATCAGACTGTTGAACGAAGATGGCGTATGAGACAATTAATCTCACCTTTTCAACAGCAGGGGGCGGAAGTGTATCTTATGAATCCTTCAAGGCTCAAGATAATCTTCAATGGGAATGCTAGGATCTTTCTCTCCGAAATTAAAGCTGGAGAATTTCTGGAGGAACTGAAATCTAGAAAGAAATAATAACATTTAATTATTTGGATGAAAATGAAGTTAGGCTTATGATGCGAGCCCTTTTGACTTTAAATGACTTCACCTGTTAGCTCCTTATATTTTTTCCTCAATCTCTCTGCTTTCTTTATTTCATTTCTCTTTTTTGACACTGTATTTTACACAGGGCAAGGGTAAGAAGGGCAAGAAGGGGCTCCTGGCCGACTTTATCAAATTAGAGTTAAAGCTAAAGCTTTTTTTCTTTTTTCTCCCAGTCCGGTGTGGCTGGCAGCGGAGCCCAGGTTGACTTCCATCATTCAGGTTTTTCCTGATTGCTCAAAAAAGGGGGGGGGAGGGGGGAGGCCTGGGAATGGCATCTTAATGGGAAAGTTTGACGCAGAAAATTTAAACACTAGGTTTTTATGTCTCTGCACACATACACATATACACTTAATACTCACTTATTTTAGACTAGGACAAGAATTTGGGAGTTCTACTTGGTATTACTTATTTTCTCTTTGTATTTCTCTTTGTATTTTCTTTCTTTTTAAATGGCTAAGCTAGATGCATTAAGAATTGTGTCTGTTAACATATGCGGATTAAACGACCATGCTAAAAGGCAAAATGTTGCGCTGGGGCTTCGATCTCTGGGGGGGGATGTTTATTGCCTACAAGAAACTCATATAGAGGGCTCCCAGAAGCATCTTCTAGACTCCTTGGGGTTTCAAGTTCTGGGGGCCACTACTCAAGGTTCTAAAACTAGGGGGGTTGGAATTCTCGCTGAAAGAAGACTTTCTATTTCCTCGCCCCGGGTTAAGACTGATCCCCTAGGTAGATGGGTTATTACTGAGTGTTATCTTTCTAACAATGCCCCTTTTACCCTTTGTTCAATTTACGGAAGCAACACAGATGACCCTGGAGTCATTAACCTAGTTTCAGGGGAATTAGCACATTGGCCTACCCCTATTGTTTTATGCGGCGATCTTAACCTGCATCTGCCTTGCAACTGGGAGTCCGACAGCCATTGGAAATACAAAGGCAGAAAGCCCCTAGTGTTTCAGGCCTTGAAAAATCTCGCACAGATACACGGATTAAAAGACTGTTGGGCTAGATTGAACCCCTCTCAACCTGGTCACACCTTCTTTTCTGCTCCACATCACACCCTTGTTAGGTTAGACTACTTTTTTCTTTCATCCTCAATTATTAATAATTGTAACATTGAAATAGCCCCACGCTTTATGTCCGATCATAATCCCATTATTATTAACATCAGAGGGCTAGGCAAGCGTAAAGAGGCCTCTGCTTGGAGCTTTGAGAAAGCTCTGCTTCAGGATTTATCATATCAGGTTCATATGCAGGGATGGCTAAAGGAATTCTTAGAAACTAATGTTGGGTCTGCCCCACTTATGATTGTATGGGATACGTTAAAAGCAGGGATTAGGGGGGAAACCCTCAGCTTCTCAGTCCGCAAAAATAAAAAGGAGAAGAAGCTGCTAAATAATCTACAGGAGAAATTAAAGAATGCTGAAATGAAATTAGGCCATTACATTCAAACAGGGCAAAACATAGAGACAGGGCAGAAAGAAGTAGTGTTGGCCAGAGCTGAAATTGGGGCAATCTTTGCGGAAAAAACCGCGGCAAAATGGGCAAGCTTCCGTGAGAAAAACTACGAGTGTAGTGATAGTATTGGGCATCATTTGGCTGTCAGAACTAGACAACAAGTTTCTAACAGTGAGATACATACAATTAGACTTCCATCGGGAAATGAAACCAACGATATTTATCTTATACGAAAGGGATTCCAGGAGTTCTATTCTAAATTATATACTGAGGAGAACCAAAGTCCTAAAGATTTAGTTATAAGGGAGACTACTGGCTACCTCAGCGAGATCAATCTTAGATCTCTTTCCTCGGACAACAGAGTCCTATTAGATGTAACTCCTATTTGGGATGAGATACTGGAATCCATTAACAGTCTTCCCGACGGAAAAGCTGCTGGTCTTGACGGCATTCCAGTAGAATTTTATAAGATCTTTGCCCCACAAATCAAAACAATTTTTACAGAAGTAATAACCTCTATATTTAACGGGGCTCTGCCCCCAGCTTCCTGGTCTAAGGCCAGAATAGCTATCTTTCCAAAAAAGGATAAATCCCCCTTAGAGATGGGCTCCTATCGACCCATCACACTTATTAATTGTGATTCAAAAATCTATTCTAAAATACTAGCACAGAGAATCTCCTCAGTGGTCGACTCCTTGGTTTCAGAGTGGCAGCATGGGTTCATCCCAAAAAAAGGAACAACTGAGCACGTTAGACGAGCTATTACTCTTTTTGACGCCGCACAGGCCGCCGGAGACCCGATGTCACTTATACTCTTAGACGCTGAAAAAGCTTTTGACCGGGTCTCCTGGCGATACTTATGGACAGTCATGAGCAAAATGGGCTTCGGGCCAAAAATCTTACAGGCGATACAAGCCCTTTATGTGAAACCAACTGCTTGCGTCACCATCAATGGGCAATCAACTGAGCAATTTGAGATCTCCCGGGGCACCAGGCAGGGCTGCCCTTGCTCCCCTCTGTTGTTCGCCCTCTATTTGGACCCCTTTATTAAGCAAATTCAGAAAAATAATGAGATCACCGCAGTCAATTTTCAAGGCAGCTATACTAAAATTATGGCCTATGCCGATGATCTGGCTATCACCTCATCCGACCCTTTAACTGCCATTGTGGCCATTGAAAAAGAAGCGGATAAATTCGGAAAGATCTCTGGCTATGCCCTGAACCAAAACAAAACTCAAATAATAACAAATAGCCAAATATCCTGTATTGACTGCAGGGTGGTCTCTAAAGCTAAATATCTAGGAGTCTCTATCTCATCAAATTTGGATGAAATTGTTGAAGACAACTTAGCTCCATTAGCCATACATACCAGAAAGGCTTTGAAACAAATTGATAATTTACATCTAACCCTTGTTGGCAGATGTAATGTCATAAAGATGACATATTTTCCTAAGCTCCTATATTTCTTTCGAACGATACCCCTGGAATTTAACAAAATGAGTCTACAAAAATTCCAACAAATATTCACTCAGTTCATTTGGTCATACTCTCAATCCAGGAGGGCTTTAAAGCAATTATGCCTACCCAAAGAACGAGGGGGGTGGTCTTTTCCTAATATTACTCTCTACTATTGGGCCTCGGTACTTCAATATAGCTCAGAATTGTTAAAAGAAGCCCCACTACCCCAAACATCAGAGCTTTCTTCGCCATTTCAGCTACTTTTGGGTGAACAATCTTGGGGCTGCCTACTCCGAGAAACCACTTACGGATACTATAAACGGGTGAGATTTAAGACATTACTTAATTCTTTTAAAGTCTTCCGCAGTATCAGTAGAGTTTTTGGAATCGGCAGATTCAACCATTATACTCCCACTCTAAACAATGATAATCTGCCTGCCATTTTTGGCAAGGCCTATTTCTCAAACTGGCATAAGGCCGAAATTTTGAAATTAGGAGATCTCATGACCAATGAAGGAGTAATACCTTTCTCTGAGCTACTGACCAAATTCAAACTCCAAAGCGAAGATGCTTTTAAATATTTCTCTGTCTCTAACTTTCTATCTAGGAAGGCTGGGGTCCCCTCAGGATTTAAAGAAATTGACCTGTTAAACTTGTTACGTAATCCATTAACCCCTCGAATTGGCCTTCTTTATAATACTATAAACAGACAGACACCTGATGACCTACAAAAGACAGCTGACAAATGGCACAACAAACTTACTTCTCACAGTAGTACCTTTTTTAACTCACTTGCATTATCACAGAACATTTTAATCTCAGCTAAATTACAGGCGCAACACTTTAAAACTATCTTTTTCTTGTACTTCACTCCTAGCAAGATTGCAAAGTGGGGGACTGGCCAAGGCACCTTTTGTCCCAGATGCTCTGAGTACGCGGCTGATTCAATACACGTGTTTGCCACATGCTTAAAGCTCTCTCATACAATAAACCGCATACAGGAATTTCTAAGGGAAGTCACACTTCAGCCTATAATGTTAAATCCTACTATGATAATGTTAGGCACACAGACTGAAACTTCACGATCGAAAAGAGATGGCCTAACATTCATCGCAATGACAGTTTGGAGGATTTGTGTGGCATCCGCCTGGCTAGATCCGGAACCCCCCTCTTTTTCACAATGGCTAGCCAGATTTATGGCAACTTATCATCTAGAAATGACTGTTTACGCCAGAAAGGGCACTAAAAGTCGGAAAAAGGGGCTCGAGGTGTGGGATAATCTCACCTCTTGGCTGGCATAGACAGGATAAATCGTCACGCTTTTTCTTATTTTTGGTTTTTCTGGCTTTTTTTTTTTTTCTCTCTCCTTTTTTTTCCCCTTCTTTCCTTGTCTTTTAATTTTTTCTCTTTTCTTCTTTTCTCTTCTTTTTTTTTTTTTTCTGTGTCTACTATTCCCAACCTGCACGCTATTTTTTTGCTTTCATTGAGAGGGTGGGGGGTGGGGGGAGGGGGGAGGGTGCTCTATCGAATAGCTAAAAAAAAGAAAAAAAAAAAAAAAACAATCTTCTCCTCCCCTCCTATGGCCCAGCAATAGCAGTCCCTAAATTGGAAACATGCACAAACACATACATTCACACACACATCATGACATAATAAATGCACATAAACAGAGTGTCAGCCACTCTGTTTATGTGATGAGATGAGATGAACTGTAAACACAATTCATTGATTGAGTAATTTTAATTTTAATGTTTAATATAGTGCGACTGCGCCAAAAGATGATTTTAGGTAGCAATTATAATTTAGTAACTCACAACATAAAAGTGTGTTTTTGGAAGGTATTTTTTTATCTCACATTTTTCAACAGGTTTTAGGTTATTTTGGAGTTTTTGATTTCTAGTGTTTTGTTCATAAAATATAATAGGAGGAACTGGGGAAGCCAGTGAGCATTTGCATAAACTTTATTAGGACGTTTCATTGATGAAGTCTGAAATAAATGAACAGTTAGCTTATATACAGGTGAATAAAGGTGTTTTCATGCGGCTTGTGAATACACACAGAGAGGGTTTGTTCTCACTTCAGTAGGCTCAGGATCAGATTCATGAAAATCTCACACAACGCAGTGCAGCAAGCAAAAAAACTGCTGCGTTGCGCGAGAAGAAGAGAGCAGGAGAGCGCCATATTTACAGAAATAGGACACCTTCCCCCCCTCTCCCTAGCGATGGTGCTGAAATTAGCCGCTGTATGCCCCACACACACCTTTGCACCATAGTGCAAGGGTGTCTGCATGAGTCTAGCATAGCTATTGTACTGGAAGAATAGGCTTCCAGTACAAAATACTATGCTGAGACTAACTTTAAACTGTTTTCCACTTTGTATGTGTACTGTACAGTGCAGCACGCATACAAAGTTGGAAATGGAAGGAGAAATGAAAGCATTTCTCCTTCATAGCGCCTGTTTGAAATGGGGGCTATTTTCTGATGCTAAACCCTGTCTACTTTTTTGAGTAAATAGAGCTTAGGGTCAGAAAACTTTGGTGGTTGCATGGGAATTCCCATTGTACACTCCCTTGGTGCCAAGTAATGCAAAGCAAAGCTATGCGCTGCTTTGTGTTACTTTCAAGTGATTATCCAGCGCTAAACAAGTTTAGTGCTGGAAAGTAAATAGGTAAAAAAGATTTTTGGGCGATTTGCATCACTTTAGTGACAGAAACACGGCGTACAATCCTAGTAAATAGACCCTATAGAGTTCCAGAAAATGGTTTCTGCGCCTGAGATGGACTGTCCTAAAGCTTGAGATGTTCTGAATTTTGGTATTACGAGCAGCAGAGCTTCTTCACTTTAAAGACCGATTGTCTCTAGAATTTTTTTTTTTTTCTTTTTTTTTTTTGAATGAATACATTTTATTGCTGGTTACTTAAAACCATAACATAAAACTTTGATATAGAACAGAGTTTATAAAAATATCAGCATTTAAAAGAAAACAATAGTTAAAATCCGTGGACGTCAAGCAGACTTGCAGTTAACTGGGTCTCTAGGAGGTGAAGCCGTCAGCAGTAATCGAGTCTGTTTGATGAATTTGCCAAACGAGGCCATATGTTTTACTGTGTTTAGTGTGTACAATTGATCGAGTTTTGGTGTGTCTGGACAAGATTCTGGATTTTTTTATGATTGATATAAATATCCAATTGATGCAAGTATATCAAGCGATGCCAGTGAAAAGTTTGTGCTTTTATTTGTTTGGCAGAAAAGTGGCGAAGGGTTTCTCAGATCGCGCCACGACCTGAGAAACCCTTCGCCACCGGCATTAGCCAAGACAATAGAATCTTCGGGTTGACAAACCCTCGCAACTAAACTGATATCCCATTACCTGACCTCCCGAAGCCCTAGGCCTGATGGCCGTTTAGAGGGCGAAACACGTGTTGGCTGTGCCATCCCTTTTCTTTTCTGCCAAACAAATAAAAGCACAAACTTTTCACTGGCATCGCTTGATATACTTGCATCAATTGGATATTTATATCAATCATAAAAAAATCCAGAATCTTGTCCAGACACACCAAAACTCGTTCTACTTCATTTTAGGGGGATAGGGGTTTCTCCCCCTGTCTCTGGGCCAGAATAAACAGAAGACAACATATGCTTATTATATGATGAGTAAGGGATGTGGATCTTTTTCCCCTCACCTAAAACTGTGTACAATTGATGAATCGCCTCATTGGCTGGGCGGGTGCCCAGTTGTAATAGAATTGGCCGTAGGTGGAGACTGCGGGCAGTGCGCAGGGCCGGGCAGCAAAATAGAAGGTGGGCCAGAGACTCGTGTTTGTAGCCGCAGAGCCGGCAGCCCTTGATCGCCGATGTTCTCAGTTTGGTGTTATATATTTCTTGAAGTGGCAGGGGGTGTAACCTGAATGCCAAGATCCTAAGTAAGGCTGCTCTGCCCACTGCCTGCGTGAGATGGTGTTTAGGACTGAACCCTTTTTGTGGCAGGGTTTGGCTTTCGTGCAGGCCTTTATTGTCCAACTGTTCCAGGTCAAGTGCACGAGAATGAATGCGAACTTGTTTTTTAAGTATGCATTTGATGGCGGAGTACTTAATAGTCTTAGGGTTCCAGTTCTCCAAGGCCAGTTTGAGCTGGTCTGCTCCAATTGCGAGAGCGGTTGACCATGGATTCCCAGGTTCGCAGAAAATATGTTTTAAGACCGCCTTCAACGATTTCTCTTGGGCCGCTGTAGTAAGGAAATAATATTTACACAGGAAGGCCGTCTCTTCCAGCGTTTGATGGTTCAAAGAGAATTCTAAGCGCACTAAAGTGTTTCGGGTGCACGCAGGTAAATGAAACAGCCTTTTGTGAGCACTGCAATGAATTTTTTCTAGTTCTTTTGTTAGTTTTCCGGGGAAAGCTAGTTGAGCGTAAGTGAGGGCGGGCAGTAAGTTGAGCAGAGAACAAGGTTTGTTTAGTTGGATGGGCTTGAAAAACAGATAGAATTTGAAATGCCAGATTTTCCAAAAATGCATGCAACGCAGCACAGCCACCAAAGAGGCTGCGCTGCGTGCGTGACAGGGAGGGAGCAGGAGAGCACCATATCTACAGAGATGTGTCTCTCTCCTCCCCTTTCCCTAGAGCAGGTGCTAATTCAGCTGCCATGTGCCACTTAGCGCTAGGGTGTGTGCCTGAATATAGCATAGGTTTTGTACAAAATACCATGCCTATGCAAGTTTAAAGCTTTTCCCACTTTGTATGTGTGCTGCACAGTGCAGCATGGATGCAAAGTCAGAAAAGAAAGGAGAAAGGAAATAATTTCTCCTGTTAGTGCCTCCTTTGAAGTGGTGTTAACTTTTTGGGCAAAACCCTGTCTACAATTCTTTGTATATAGGGTTTTGCGTCAAAAGGCATGGGTGGTTGCATAGGAATGCCCATGGACCACCCATGTAACACCCCCTTGGCGCAAAGTAATGCAAAGCAGTGCAATGCACTGCTTTGCGCTACTTTTAAGGTACTTTCCAGTGTAAAACAAGTTTTGCGCTAGAAAGTATTTTCCTCCCAAAACATTTTGTGCTGGTTAGCGTTACTTTTATGACGCTAACCCAGCGTAAAATGTTTGAAAATCTACCCCGAAGTGTGGTACCAGAATATCAATATGGAAATATTATTGGACCAAAATGTTGTAGGATAAATATTATGACTGCCAAATTAATGTAGGAGGTAATTTAGAAGATAAATACATTTGTTTTCTGTTTTTAATAGGTGGTGCAAAATTTGCTTAATTTACCTTTGCTTAATTATGTGAAAGTTTAGCAAGATTAGGCAAAATAGCTCATAATTACGTGAAATGCTAATTTGTGATTTAGTGATATATTTTAGAGTGAAATGCGTTCTCAAGTCGATTTTCGGCATAAGGATGCATTTTTCGTAAAATAAGTGCAACAAAAAGCACCACAAAGAACAGTCACTCATATTCTTGTTTGCTGTACATTTTCACCACGAATGGCACATTTGTGGTAAAATTAAAGTGAATGGCACATAATGACTCAGAGTTTCGTAATTTGGGGAATTTCATGTAAGAAGCATAATTTGCACAGTTCTATTTGTTAATAATATCAATATTTAAATTATTGTTTAATAAAACATTCTTTAATTTAATATAGATTTTATCGTTTGTCAGTATGTTTTATTATATGAGTTTGTGTTCTGTTTGTGTTTTTGGAAGGTATTTTTTATCTCGCATTTTTCATCAGGTTTTAGGTTATTTTGGACTTTTTGATTTCTAGTGTTTTGTTCATAAAATATCTTTTTAAATGGCAATGCATTTATAATTTGTAAGTGATTCATTTATTTTATTTTATTACATTTAACATTTTTATGTGTCTGTTAAACGTTTAAGTTCGATTTTTAATTGCTGTTTAATTTTAAAATAAGTGGAATATTTGGGTTGAATTAGGCGATTGGAGATTGTAAAAATAGTTTAATTAAAAAATGTTTTTACACATGTTTTTATTAGTTTATAGTTTATGGTGTGGTATTTTGTTCCATATTTCTTTGGGTGGGTTCTGAATTGTTACAGACTCTAGAAGGTTTCTGCAAATTTGGGGAAGCAGATTGGGCTCCTCTGGGGGGAATTCAGTGGGTGGATCACTGCTTTGATGTTCCCACTCTGTGGGTAAACCTTAAGCAGGGATAGACTTAGGAGAGGTACTACTAGAAAGGGAACATTGTCATCTTTCACGTGATACCTCTCCCACACAGATCGGTGGTTAGGGGGCAGAGTTATGCCCAAAGCACAAATCAAACCGAAAGCAGTCCGCGCCTCATGACACCGACTACTTTCAGTTTCACATGGTGACATCAAAGTGCTATGCGTGTTGATTGTCACAGTTTAGAAAAATATAATCATTTTAAGACAGATGGGAAGTTCTTTCCTACTGAAATTATTTTTTTACAGAGAAAATTAGAAGCACCAGAAGGATTTTCTCTCGAAATGCAGATGTTGTGAACATCATTTCCTTCGAATTTAAGCAGTTAATGTCTTTGATGATAATTATTTTATTAGAGCTAGGGTACTCGTGTATAGGATGTAATCTTAAGTTTGTTTTAAAATATTAAACATGATTTAAAATGATACTATATATTATTTCTGAATGGCTGGAAGTTTACTTTTTTGGGTTTATTATGTTGATTTAAAAAAATATCAGGGCTTCGGCTTCAGTTGAAAAGTATAGTATATTTGAACCTCATAGTTTGAACAACTTATGGAAAAATTATTTCAGAATTGTAAATGTGTCACCCCGCTATTTCCACATGTTCCGCCGTGTTTGTTCGACTAGGGTTAGAATAGTAAATATAACCCTCCAAAATATGTATTTCTTCAATGTTTGGGGTTGGGAGTTAGACTAGTATATTTGATGCCTGCAAAATATATACACTTACTCCATGTTTTATGCACTAAGAATAGTAAATCAAAACTTTCAAAACTATGCTGTTTCTTCTATGTTTAGAGGGCTAGGAATCATGTATATTTATTTTCACACCTCTCTTGCCAGTTATACACTTCCACCAAAGATGTTTGGACAGAAGTTATAGCACAGTAGACCTTTTCAAATTGTGTTTGGTGGTATCAAGATTTCATTTAGGGACAGACAGGGAAAACGACATACATGAAGAGCGGGAAAGGATTGGAGGCTGTAGAGGACCGGCTCTTGGCAGCCGGCTTGCACAAAGAGGATCATGAACAATGGTCCCTTGTTGCCTTACCTCTTTTCCTATGTTACTATCCTGCACTCTAGTATCCTTGTTCGATTTGGTTTCATCGCTACAGTTGTCGTCCCTGACTGTCATCCAGGGAATTCTGAGCCCCCAGATGCTTCCTGGTGCCTTTGGGGCTCATTATTGTCATCTCTGAATTATCAGGTTAGTCCCAACTGGCAACCCTTCCTGTATATGTTGCCATCTGTGTTCTCCATCTATATTGACTATCATTGTGCCATGTGTTACGACAGGACCATGAACCCCGCAATTGCTCATTACAATGCCAACCACTGCAAACATACAGAGGGATTCTCCTGTGATGTGTTTTCTCTCACATTTTTTGTTTCTCTTTCTCTTTCACTTTTCCTTAACCCTATATCCCTACTTCTTGTTCCAGACTCATTCAGGAGGTTGTTCTACTGTTCCAGCTCTCAGAAAGCCCTTACAGGGAGATTTGTGTATTATCAATTAAGTCCAGAGTCTTACTCTCACTTACAGGAATGGGAGCATTCCTGACAGTTTGCCAGGCCCATATATGAGCAAGGATTGTTAATCCAAGTCAGGCACAAGAAATTATTAAGATTCAGAGTAGGATAGAGCTCACTCACCAAAGGTGAACCTTTTTATTAAACAGCATTAATCTCTTGGTACTAAACCCATATGTGGTCGAAAGCCTCACCAAGGTTGTGGGCGACAATGCTGTGGGTTCAAATTCCAGGCATGGTTCGCCTCCAGTAACAGGCCCACTTATTTTGACATTGTCAGGAGATCCTGAAAAATGTCAGTCTTTCCGAGCTCCAAATTTCCAAATTGACCTCACCTGTTTTAAACAAATGTGGCTAAGATTACGTTCATTCTCTCTCTCTGGTCCCAAATATACAGCCTCGCTACACCTTTAATTAATGGAGGTAGCTCTTTACTAAGACACTATTGAGATATTTTGTTTTGCAATTCTCCATTATATTTCTGCCCATGTTAATCTGCTCATGTTGAAGCAGAGAAGGTAAGATATATTTTCCTGTGTGAGCAAGTTCTATCAATTATAGGCAGAGAATGGCTGGATGAGCAAAGCGGCTGCAGCCACTTTTTATAATGGCTTGCAGGAGAAATTGAGAGATGCTCTGTCACTAGTGGTAAACCAACCCAACACAACTGAAACCGCAATACAATAGAATTACAACTCAAGATTGAAGCCCAGCAACAATATCGCAAAAATGAAAGAAGGGTATAGGTTGGGCCACCACCTATTAAAGAAACTGAAGTTCCCCTATGAACGGAAGAAAAGTAAGAGGCACCTGTGCAGACTGGGAACTTGAAAAGACCCTTAACCAAAGAAAGAATGAATCTATTCCTAAAAGAGTGACCATGCTCCTATTGTGGTAAGCAGGGGTATTTTGTAAGAAGCTGTCACCAGTTGCATGAAAACTATTGGGCCTGTCCTTGACTTGCAAACCCTTGACAGGGCCTTTCTGTAGCAAAAGAGTTGGCACTTCACAAGCACATTGCTATTTGCCAGTAGAGGTTGCATCATTTAATGGGCTTGTGACATTTTGGCTTTATTTGACTGTGGAGCATATATTTGCTTTATGGGCTTTACATTCCAGAAGATGGCAGAAATATCAATACATAACAAGACCTATTCAAGGAATTGATGAGAAACGTTTAACCTCAGGCGAAATTTCACGTCACTCTGCCTGTTGGACTTGGCCTTGTCTACAGCGTCATCCCCAGACTTTTTTCCTTCACCATCCTGTTTTTTAAACAAGCTTTTGATGACTGTTAGGACTCTGGGTTCCTTACCACTGCTAACCAGTGCTAAAGTGCTTATGCTCTCCTTAAAACATGGTAGAATTGGCTTACACTCAATTGGCCTGTTTAATTTACTTACATGGCCCTGGTAAATTAATACTACATGTGCCCAGAGCCTGTAAATAATTTGTTACTGGTGGGCCGGCAGCACTGGCTGTGCCTTCCACTTGAGTAACCCTTTAAACATGCCTCAGGCCAGCCATTGTATCCTGTGTGTGCAGTTTTTAAACTGCCATTTTCACCTGGCAAAATAAATCTTCTGTTAGGACCAATCCTTCCTTTTTAATACATATGAGTCACCCCTAGGGTGGGCCCTGAACAGTCCAGAGGGCAATGTGCAATGTATTTAAACAGTGGGACATTTACTATTAAGTTATACATCTCCATGTAGTGAAAAACTCCCAAATTTGTTTTCCCGATTGCAAGGTCTACCTCTCCATAAGAAAGAATTGGGGTACTTTATTACATTTACTAAGTGACAGCATTCAATTGGGAGCAAGTACACAGGTCGAGTTAGGTGTCTAAAGAATTGTAATTAAAAGCCCTCTTTAATTGTAAATTCAGATTGTTAGTCACAATTCTGAAAATGCAACTTTTAGAAAGTTGGCATTTTCTTGTCCTAACCATTTGGCATCTGCAGCCTAATACTAGGTCACGTGACTAGATGTTGCTGGCAGTTGGTCTTTGCTTATTGCTCCCAGACAAAGGGAAGATAGGTGTTGGCAGGATGGACCATTTTCAGTTAACAAGGAGGAGGAACTGTCACCTTCCACACTTGCACATCACAAAGGTCTTGCCTGACCACTCTCACAAAGCGTGTAAAACTGGTCTTTGGTGACCCCTGGCAAGCTGGGGCCGGGACATGGAGGAAGGGAGTGCCTGACACCTCAGTGGGGTGGAAACTCTAGAAGTTTCCTCTACTTCAAAGTGGGCACCAGATATAAATATTGGATTATTAGACCCAACTCTTCAGTCCACTTCTGGACCTGTCAGGAAGAAGGGCTGCTGTGCTGCTGAAAGGACTGCCAATGTGGTGGACTGCTGCCCTGCTGTGAAGACCCTCTGCCCTGCTGCCCTCTTGCCTGGGTGAGAAGGACTGGACCTACATCTCTAAACCCAGGACCCCAGAGTGACTTAAAGGGACAGGTGGCTGGCCTCCTGATCAGAGGCCAGTGATTGCTTTTAAAAAAGGAATCTTTGCTTTTTTAAATGATGCCAGTTTTTCTGGAAGGAAAAAGGCATGCATTTAAAAAAATGAAAAATGTTACAATCAATTTTTAGGAGTAGTCAACGTTCCCAAGGAAAACTGCCTGCTCCTAGAAATGTTTTTGTCCACATTCACAAGGGGAACGGGTCACTTGGGGAGCCCTTCCTGTTTGCTAATGTACCACCTCCTGTAACTGGTGGGAATATACTTATGTTTTGCAACTGGATTTCAGTCATGAAACATTAATACATAACTGAAGGAATCGGTATTTGGTATAGCGCAAACGACTCTCCGTGCTCCACAGGACAAAGACAGGATGACCGATAAAAAGAGCTAAGTCTTCAGAAGTTTTTAAACCTACCAAAGGGATGCCCATTACATGCCCCTTTCAAACACTGATTTTTTATTTATTTGTAAACCCAAATTGTGGTCCAGTAAAATGTTACCAAATTACAGTTTGGGTTTTATACATCTAAAAATGCCATTTTGTGATCACAAAGGCTCAGATTTGACCTTTGTGACCGGAGAATTGCTTTGTACATGAGGCCCTTAGTCTAAAAAATGGAAAGTTCATAATCTTCAGCGGTGCACGGCAGAAGGCTGTAGCCAAAGTAAGCTCCACGAGGTCAGATAACTGTGAGACGTGGTCCAGGTGACCTGTTGGTTTTGGCGGGAAAAGCTAAACGAGGGAGAAATCTAAAGTTTGCACCCAGGGAATGTCTCTTTCCAGACAGATATGTTTGGTGTCTTCATCTGGTCAAGATTTCTAGGTTCACACTTAATCCATTTTTTGGAGCTGGGCATCCTTCTGTGGGACAATCCTGCTGGTTTGAGACTAAGAGGGCTCTACAAGGCCGAATACCTCCTCCAAGAGGTCCAGCTGCATCAGATTTGCTGCTGCAGAGAATCTCCAAACTGGAGAAACCTGAAGCTTCAGCTAGAGTGGCAATGTTCCTTAGGTGGATCAGCTTGGCAGGTTGGTCTTGGTCCTACGGAGGTCTTGTAAGTTGAAACATTTTGTAAGTCCCAGGTTTTCAGGCGTAGTAGGAAAAGTCCAGCCAGACACAGCTGAGGGTTCCAGGACTTCTGGAACAGCACTTGGGGTCAGGATTCACTCCAGCAGAAGCCAACAACAGGGTCTAGTGCAGGTCCAGTTGGTATTGGTCAGCTGGACAGTTACAGGAAAAGGACTCTTATAGCTTGTTGTGTCCCAGTAGCATCAACAGGAGGTCAGTCTTATGATCCTTGGAGTCCACTACTTTGTCCTATGTACAAGAGGGAGCGGGTCCAGTCCTGCAGGGCTCCTCTCAGGATCTCAGATAGCAGGTTCAGTTCTCTTCTGATCTCCCTCAGGTGCAACAGTGTTCTGAAGAGGGTGCCAAGGGATGCCACATTTATGCATGACACTTGTCGATGGGAGTGACTCTTGGTCCCTCCCTACCTAATGGGGTAAAAGTTCCAGGGGAAACCCTTCCCACTTTTGCATCAGTTCCTGCCTTCCCTACTGCAAACAATCCCACAGTGCCCCTCACTCCTAAAATCTAAAATGGGGAAACCCTTCTCCCCTTGTGCAGAGCCTGTGTGGCCACCCAGATGTGTGGTCAGGATAATAGGAAGTACCTTCTTTGTGGTTACTCCAAAGCAGTTCCTGGGGCAGCTTCACTCATACTGGGATTGATGCCTGACACCGAGAGCAAAAGAAGGGGCCTGTCCAGGTACCATTTGAAATATGCCTGTGACAGGGAAGGCCCCTTTGAAGTTAAGCTTCTGGGCACAGCCCACATGGTCATCCTACCAGAGGAACAAAAACACTGCCACACACCGAGGCCTTTGTGTCGGCTCTGGGAGCAGTTTTTACACATCATTCAGGGCTATTCACCAGTTGGGTGACAGCTGAAAGGTTGATGTATATGAGTTTCAGGCAGGGAAAATGTAACTTTTTAAAAATTATTTTACCTTAACAGTTATCAAAATTCCGACTTTACAATAAGCTGGGTTTTTGATAAATATTAAAAAGAGTTATTGAATCATATTTCAAGCTGGTCCCTACTCTGAAATAGCAGAATTCATATTTAGTATTGCTTTCCAGTGTTCCCCCTATGAGCCAGCCTGCCTTCCTACAGTGAAAACAATGGTTGAGTGCTAGTCAGTGTAAGGATATGTTAACATAAAAGCTCTACATTTACTACTTTTATATACCATGCACTCTGCCTTGGTGGCTGCAAGGCCTACCTAGGGGTTACTTATTAATATTTAAAATAAATATTTAGTCGATAGGGTATATTTAGACAAGTTAAATTGCAGTTTTGTCACTGCTCCAGTCAGGCTACAATGGTAGGCCTGAAGCCATGTTTTGCTGCCACTGTAGTGGATGGTACAATAAGTGTCACAATCCATTATTGGCATTTAACTTCTAGGCCCAGGGTACACTTTGTACCTTATACTAGGTATTTATAGGCAAGTAAATATGCCAATTAGGAGTTTACCAATTCAACCACATTTAAAAGGGGGAGCACAAGCACTTTACTACTGCTTAGTAGGGGTTAAGTGCACATAGTTCTACCGCCATCAAAAATGGGATGAGGAGCAAAAGAACGATGGGTTGGAGTGCTACCCCGAATCATAGCAAGCAGCTTCCAAACACCTTTTGTGTGTTTCATGTACCACCCTAACAGGCACATGCATCAACCACAAAACCGGTCGCAAACGGGCACATTCTCAGAATCTGCCCCTTTGCGACCGGTATTTTTGCATTTGGGATGCATCATCCCAAATGCAAAAATCGCAATTTAACGAATCTCAAAATAGCGATTCCTTAAATAGCGATTGCATTTAAGGAATCCCTAATTGAGATTCCTTAAATGCAATGCATTAAAGTTTAAAAAATAGCGATTTCGCTATTAGCGGGAGCAAATTACCATGAAGCTGGACTTCATGGTAATTTGCTAAAACTTAGACAAATGCACTTATTTGCATGTTTCTAAGTTTCATGTTGCGCACACACATGTCCTTAGAGCATGTGTGTATGCAACATGTGTGCAGAGTTCAAATACATGGGTGCAATAGGGTGTCATTTTGACACCCTTGCACCCTAGAAATTGCGGGAGCAATTTGCGAGTACCTACTGGTACTCGCAAATTGCTCCCGCAATCTCCAATGCATTCCTATGGGCCTGGAGGCCCATAGGAATGAATGGGAAGCCATTCATTAATTGCGACTCGCAATTTGTGAGTCGCAATTAATGAATGTTAAGGAATCGCTATTTTAATAGCGATTCCTACATGCATAGGCTTTTGCGAGTCCTTAATTAAGGACTCGCAAAAGCTTTTCTTGATGCATGTGCCAGTAAGTGACATGCTCACTGTGCCACTAGAACCAAGCTGTACCTGGCTGATGAGCCCATAAATAGGGTGAAAACGGTCCTGGGTTGCTTGTGCTCCGGTTCAGGGAGGACCTGGCTTGCCAGTTCAGGCTGTACTTTTCCCATGAGGAGCAGGGTCAAGACTGATTTGAAAATAGCTGGGTCCAAACTGAGGTGGCATGGTGAGCAAAGGAACAATGAGCTGGAGTGCTACCCTGTGCTATTACCAGCGGTTAAACTTCTTGCATAAACTCTTTTAGATTATCTTCTGATCTCTGGATAGTTCCATTACCAAGTGGGATACCCTGCTCATTCGTTATTCTTCAATCTTGGAATATTAAGCTTGTATTTAACTTGCTGTCACTTTGAGGTAAGGTAATGGCCTGTATATTATGAGTTTTAGCTTTGGTTAATAAACTTAAAGTGTAATATTGTCTGGAGTTCCTAAAGAAATTGTAATAATGCTATTTAGACCTAGTATATTGGTGGATCAAAATTCTTTCTATATTTCACTATATTTTTGTTAAATCGGTGTTCACAGAGTGTAGGCAAATGTGTAAAAGAATGTATTGAATCTATATAGTTTTAGGGTATTTTTTGTATATATTAAACTCTATTTTTGTATAACTGGTATGATCTTAAAAACAAAAAAATAGACATAAAAATCGTTTTTAATGTTTGTAAATATATGTGTACGTCCGTCAGTTTTAATGATTGTATTATATATATATTTTTTTTTTCTATTCTTGTTGCAGCCCTGAAGAAGTTCCGTAAAAAAATATTTATCTTTAAGGAACGAAACGCGTTGGCTGCGGTTGTGTATCTATCTAAAATAAATAATAAACAAAGAAAAAAAGAAACAATTTTGGACTTCTTTTCTATGTTCAGTGCACCTCCATTCATTGTGAATTGTTTGTCAGAATTTCTCGTCTTCTGAGGCACCACTAGGTGAATGGTGCTGGAGTCTCTGTGCACTAACAGCCGGATAAGGCAGCAGCATTACTAGAAGTGAAGTGCTACCATTTAAAGTCCGTCACCTTTGTTAGTTTTGATATAAACATTCAATAAGTGCAAAATTAGAGAAATATGAATTTGAGAAAACTCTCGTCAGTTTTTTGTGCTTTGTTATTTTTCAACAAGGCTTTCAGATGGATTCCTCCTATGTTTAAGACAGTTTCAGATTGGTCTGTACCTAACAGTGTAAAAATGATTCAAGAATCAAACCTTCTTGTACTTTGCTACTTTTCAAAGACAGTTCATTACTATTTTCTCATAGACTGTATTGCCCATTACCCATCTCACAGTAGCAGTGGTCAAGTTCCAATGGAGATGTGAACACGATGAAGCCTTCTAGCAATTAAAAGAACTGTGTACACTCCACCCATACTACAGGATCTGATAATGAACTCCCCTTCACTGCAGAGATTGATGCTGCAACTTACACCATTGGAGCCATTTTGTCCCAGATACATCCAGTGACAGACGAGTTATGTCTTATTACTTTCTTCTCTAGAATGCTTTCTGCCACCGAGCGAAACTTCATGATACGGAATTACTGGTCATCATAGGGGCATTTAGTCAATAGCACCACTATCTGGAAGGGGCAAAGCATAAGGTAACAGTGTGGACTGATAACGAGAGACTGGGGTTAAAAAAGTCCATGAGGTGCAGCAATGCTAGGTATCCTTGATGGACACCCCTTTTCTCCAGGTTTTATTATGAGATCATCCAGGGAAGCGGCATGTGAAATTGGATGCCCTAGCCTGTCCAGCAGCTGTGGAAGAAGGACTTGAGGAAAGTTTCCTTCCCAGGACCTTGACAAAACAAATTGGTGGGTCTCATGTGTAGAAATGCTGCTACAGATTCAGAAAGCACAGAATATGCTTATGGTAGAAAACTGGTTACACGAGGCCTCAGGTCATAGAATTATGCAACAAGTACTGTTATTTAATGATAATAGACTGTTTATTCCAGCGAAGGCCTTGCAGAAGTGTATCCTTGTATGGACTCTCAATTCACCAGCAACAGGGCATCTGGGAATCACCAAGACTCTGGAATAGGTACCAGTTAATTTTTGCTGTAAATCAGTTAAAAAAAGTTTCATCTAATGTGACAAGAGCAGGGCTATTTGTGCCCAAGCCTAAAGTGAACATTAGAATCCAGTTTTAGAGTTGAAACCATTGCACCTTATTTCTTGTCTATGAGCAAACATTTCCATGGATTTCATCATTGATTTGTCAGTATCTCCAGGTCACACCATAGTGTTGGTTGTAGTGAACTATTTTATTATGCTTGGCCCTGTCATTCTTTTGACTAAATTACATCATGCCCCCATTGGATCAGTAGTTTTTGGCACATACAGTATGATTACATGGGCTTTCTGAAGTTATAATGACACATAGGGGATCCTAGTTCATTACCAAATTTTGTAATACCTTGCTACAGTCTGTTTGCAATGTTTTGTAATTGAACATCTAGAGAATTGGGCTGTATTGCTACCCTTAGCATATAGCAACTCTCTACATAGCAATTTGAGATATTCTCCTTTCTATTACATATACAGGTTCCTTACAAGGTTATGCCTTCCTCCTTATCAAGTAAAAAACTACCCTCTATTACAGCATTACTTAGACAGGTTTATCTGACTCATAGATCATCTCTTGCACATTTGGTTAGCGCCAAAGTATACTGCAAAAGATTTATTAATCCCCATTAAAGACCCATATAAAATACGGATCTTTACTTTCAAGTTCACATCTCAAGTTTTCACCCCAGTTTGTGAGCTCTTTTCAGATCAAACATTAGGTAGGGGCATCTGTCCTATGGCTGACCTTACCTGACATCAGAACCATCCAAAGCTCCACCACGGATTCTTGTAGAGGGGTCACAAGAATATACGCTTAAAATGGTTTTAGTGTCCAGAAGATACCGAAAGCATCTTAATATCTCCTAGCTTGGAAGGGGTATGATGCTTTAGAGCTCAAGGGTACCAGAGGCTTTTGTACCCCAGATTGGTTAAAGTATTTCATATTAGGTGTCCCCATGAGCCAAACAAATGACATGAGGGGGAAAATAATCTTTGGGGTGGGGTAATGGCAAGATTTCATCGAGGAACAAACAGGGAAAGAGACGTAATACTCTTTGATTCTGTCTAAGAGGTACACGTGGAAGGACTAGAGGGTTTGAAGGACCAAGTCTTGGCAGTTGGCTCATACGAAGATGTAGAGGGTCACAAACAGTCAGCTCCATGTCAGTACCAGTAGAGGGAGCACAACACCACCTAGTTACTATAAAAGGGCTAAGAACTAGCAAGATAGTGCCTGGCAACTTCCTCTTTGTTTGATGCTCCTCTGTAGTTTTTATTTATGTATTGATTTTCTAGATCACTACCCTGTCCTGGCACTAATCCCAAAGCAGAGGAGTCACAAAATTAATCTACAGTAGGAATAGATACGTTTTTAGAGCTTTATCAGCTTGTGGTTTGGTTCTGCACACATGGCAAAAGGTCTTGGCTTTGATATCTGAGAAAGCTGTCTCTGAAACCTAGGTCTGTTAACCAGAAGGGCTGCAGTAGAACGAAGCTGCCTGGTAGGGCAATATTTATTAAAGAGGCCCATCATGTAGTTTGGTAGCCCTATCTCATGTACCACTTTGTGGCAGCATGCCAAAGCTTTAAAAGTGAGAGCCAACGTGAATTGATCAAGCAGCGAGACATCTGGCAGATCTAGGAAGATCTAAAATAAGATTTGCTGTTGCATTTTGAATCAATTAGAGTCTCTGTATCTGACAAGAGCCAGATCCAAGGTATTACATTAGTCCAAGCGACTTATGATCAAAGCCTCTACCAGAGATCTGTAGGCTACCGATCTGAGGAATTCATAAAATTGGTCTTGGGGGGAAGTGTGACCACCCTCAAGCTGCTGAATTATCATCAGTGTATGAGTAGAATTGCAATCCAAAGGAGGCAATAAGATTGGCCAGCTGCATCCTGTGTATATTGAAAAAGGTCGGACCAAATGAAGAGCCTTGAATGACACTACAACACAGCTGTCAATAAACTGACTAGAACTGCTGCTGATGGACATCTTGTGACCTCATCTTCAAAAATAATTCAGACAAGCTCAGCACTATCACCGTCAGACTCACTTAATTAAGTTTGTCTAAGAGAATCTTTTTTTTTTTTTCTTTTTTTTTTTTATGTCCTCATTTGCCTTACCCTCAGTATGGGAGATTTCAACCACCTTACATGGCCCAAAAGCTTAGAATGTTATAGTGGTGGCGTACATAACCCATTACCGGAGGGACTTTCAACGACTCCATCTAGGTATGTCACAACCTGCAGGACCATTAATGGACCTAGACAAAAACCCAGTCCAAGGAGTGTTCAAGGCATAATCATAGGATCCGGGGAAAAAAAAAAAACCCCGGGTATTAATGCCAATTGATCAGAAAATTCCAAAAAGCCAAATTGTGTTTGCTACATGTTCTATTAAGATCCGCTTTAGATGTTTCATATAGAGACGAGAGCCACCCAGAGTGTGATGGGGCAGTTTTCTCTGTCCAATGTATACAATTTTGCCTTCTGGCTAATAAGATTGCATAGAAAAGGAAGGACCTTGCTCTGCCAATGATGTTATCTTCCAACCCAAAGATGACAAGTGGTAGGGTTATTGACTAAGAGAATCTTGTGTGTGATGGCCACCGACAGATCAAGAAGAATGGGGGCTCTGTAGCCCTCATTCTCCTTGATCTTGATTGATTCCAAGATCATGAGGATGACATTGCAGGCAGTCATAAACAGCGGCTTCATGCTGTATGTGAAATGAAATTTATTAGACACAATCATATCTTCAATATACCATGATAGTTGAGAGTTGACATACCTTTCCATTATTTTGGCCATTGCAGGTTAGGGGGAGATCAGATGATAATTGGCTAAGTTTTGTGGATCTAGAGTAGGTTTCTTGAGTAGTGGAATGATGGTACAAATCTTTCAAAAGGCAGGAACTTGTCCCAGCCCAAAGGAAGCATTACAAACAGAGGCAAGTACGAGAGCCACAATGGCTAGCACAGTATTGTGCTGCCTCCACTTTTTGTATTTTGTTTCCTTCCCCAGTTCATGTTTCCCCTGGGCCATTGTTGTCTTATCGCTTTTCCTCTGCTAGTATCCTATATTTTAATATCCTTGATCAATTTGTTTAAATTGCTATAGCTGCGTTGCTTTCAATAACGAGCTTTCAAGGCTCGTTATTGCCATCTCCTCTGAAGTACCCTGTGAGGTCAAACTGCTATCCTTTCCTGTATAGGTTCCATGTGTGTTCTCCATCTATATTGGCTGTCATTGTGCCATCTGTTATTACAGAGCCTTCAGCCCGAACATGCGATGGCTCATTAAATGCCATCCATTCTGGGTGTAAATAGGGATTCTCCTGTGACAGACCATCACTGACATGGTGCCTTTCTCCTTCACCTTTGCTTACCCATATACCCTTCTGTCCCTGTTTCAGACAGATCCAGGAGGTGGCTGTACCATCCCACTTCTCTGTAAGTCCTTACAGGCAGACTGGTGGATTATCATTTGAATCCAGATTCCGACTGGAGGTTTGGCTCATAATATTATATATACACCGTCCCAAACCCAATTATGCACCTTCCCCTTAGTTGGTGGTGCCAGAATAAGATTAATGTCTAACCCCTCCAAATTATGCACTTCCTTCAGTTTTTGAGGGTTGGGATTTAGAATGTTAAATTTGCAAGCCACACCCTCATTATTAAACAATTTCATCAACATTCCTTTTTTAAGTGTTAGAGTCCTATTTTTAACACAATTATTATTTAAATTTATAATATTAAACTACTTTGTTACATTATAAAATAAGCAATTAATTTAATTCACGGATTCAGCTTTTATTTTACATTATAATATTATAATTAATAAATATAAATAAAAGAAGTTTGATTTTCAATATGATTTGTATATTATGTATTAAACATATTAAAGATACTAAACATAATCCATAGTCATATTATCTTTTAATTTGAAAATAAAAATGTACTTGGTATAAAAAAGAATATTTATTCACAACAAAAAATATCTGTGGCATATTCTTATAAAAATGTAAGAAAGAAATTTAAGTCATTTATAAAAGAGAAACATACAAACTTACTTACGGATAGATAAATGATCTGTTTTTAATCGAATGCAAATTCACGCTTTTAATTCACTTTACATGCGCTAGCCAAACACAGTAAAAAGTATATAGTTTAAAGTTAGGAACATTTATTAAATTACCATTTTTCCATTTAAGGTATTCAAAAATAATCTGTATAACATATTAAAAATTAAAACAGTTATAATAGTTAATGCTGCTTTTTGAAATTCAATATATTTATGCATATGTTTCATACATTCAAAGATTACAAAATGATTTACTTGAAAATGAAAGTTCTGTGCAAGTGTCAAAATGAAGAAACAAGCATAAACTTTTTACGTTGGAATGTATTTCTAGACTGTTTTTTATTTGTATTTCCCTCTCATACTTGTTCACTTGTAGGTCCATTGTAGAGTGTTTTTTTCATTTCATTACACACCAGATATTGGGAACAGCAACAGCAGGTTCCTATTTTGTTGGGTCTGGTAAGAAAACTTAAATGTCATATGGATGGACTTACGTAGATTGGTTATGTGTCATTTTAGCTAATTTTAATGTAATCATGATAGTAGATGTGTCTGTGGAATATTACAAGTGCCATGGGACACAATGCGCTTACAATATGACAGACAGGATATCTGTCAAGATGGTGACAGAGTATTCCATCCACCAGACTCTAAATTAGGCGCTAAGTATTAGGTTAGCAACAGGTTTAGTGTCGGATGTATATGGGGTTGGTATTTGTTTTTAATGATTATATTGGGGCAACTAACAAAGTTGGGAGGGGTATAGATAGTGTATTTGTGTTAGTAAGATTCAGGGCCTGATTTAGAGTTTGCCAGATGGATTGTATGCCATCACCATGGTGGAGCACTTTACTCTTGCAATGGCGGGGTTACACCACCCACAAAATTTAGATACGTTTGTCGGTCCGGTGGACATCTGTTAGATTTCCAGGAATTGCCGTGACAGCTGTTCCTTTAAATGCATTGAAAGTTTGAGTGATGGCTCCATCAACATGACAGAGCTGTCTGCCAATTTTTCAATTTTTTATTTATTTTCATAAACAAAATTCTACTGCAGGATTTTGTGAAAAAAAATAATGACCCCCTCACCATGAACCCCCTTCCCTTCGAAGCAGCGAGGAGGCATGTCATGGCACTCCTGTGGCAGAATGCACATAAATAACACAGATAAGCTATTCCCAACCCCTACCACACGGCTGCCTCCGTTCTTCCCTGAAGCTCGCAGACACAGAAAACTTTCACAGTGGAAATAGTGATGTGTCTGAGATCACAGGGGCTGCCTGTGGGTGAGGTGCTAGTGCACCTCCTGCGGTCTATGTTTTTGTCTCGCTCTGCCCTCAAAATCCATGTTAGTATAAATTCCACATATACAGATGTAGGGTATTATGAATCCCATAATTATTATATTTGTTTCAACTTAAAATATGGAATTAAATATTTTTTTCACCTTTTATCTAATCAAGATTCTCTCATACAATTCTGCTGTTATGTGTAAGAGAATGCCTGTGTTTTGCAGTTGATGTCACAGTGCAACAAAACAGCAATAAGTGTTCGGCAGTGCTAACGCTAACACCAAGGTGCTGGATGAAGGGGGACAACCTGCAAACAAAAGCAGTTTAATGCAGTGCTGCAACTTAAAAACAGCAAGTAAACACCTTCAACCCATCCCCATCGATTTTAGGGGAAGGGTCAGTGTTTTGCCTTTTACAAACTGATGCTAGCTGGACCTTTAGGTCCCACTGGTTTCAAGAGCCCCTAAAACCCTCCTAAATATTTGTTAGCATGTGACACAGGTGTGAACCAGGTAAACCTGCATCTATGTAAAACACTTGACAACCCCTGGGGAAAGGCCTGTGCTACAGTAATTCTTCCACAAAAATAATTTAAAGTAAATAGTGTACATTATAAAAATAGGATGCACACAAGAAATGTCTCTCAGATTTTTTTTTCATCAGCTGCAATACTCAGGCATTCTCTTACACCGAACAGCAGAATTGTATGAGAGAATTTTGCTGTGAAGTATGAACAGATAAACAGAACAATGATAAATAGGGGAAAGGAACTTAAGGATTTGAATCAGCTGAAGTAGTCAGGTTCTTAGCTAAAGTGTCTTTCAATTAGAAGAGGCAACCATTACCTTAGGAGCCCACACCTTGCGTGTCGACTGGAAGTGGAGGGAGGGAGCCCAAGCAGTTCCGCCTCCGCTCACCACCCACTGTAGATTGAGGCTCTCACCCTGAATCACCCACTGTGCTCAG
Source organism: Triturus cristatus (assembly GCF_964204655.1). Classification (NCBI taxonomy): domain Eukaryota; kingdom Metazoa; phylum Chordata; class Amphibia; order Caudata; family Salamandridae; genus Triturus; species Triturus cristatus. The sequence goes on along the minus strand of NC_140593.1, from coordinate 377,795,628 downwards.
GCTTGGCTTGTTTTCTCGAGGTGGTTTCCTGCACATAAAGGGCAGCGAAGAGGAGGAAGTGCCAGGCTCTGCAGTCATCAGAGGAGGGGCTTAGGCCAGAGTTATGGCCTCTCCCAGCATGGCCATCCTGGACTGGGAAGCTCAGTCGCTTATCTTAGCGGGACCCATGCTGGTATCTGTGAGTTGACTAATAACTTTCCAAACCAGAGTACTCATGTCCGGCATGTTTCTTGTCAACAACCTCAACATGGGAGCGGTAAACAAGAAGATATGGAATTTTTTTATCCTTTACTAATAAGTTGGTGGAGTTGTCATTTTTAATCTGTGGAATCTAAATAAAGGAGTCACAGACACAGTGAAATCTCACAGGCAGCTTTATGTGTGAATTCATGGAGGCCCAAGCTAAAGTAGCAGGATGCTTAAAGTACAGACTTTAACTGGGTCTATAATGCCCGTCAGCCACAAAAGGCAGGTTAAACACACATCCATTCAGACTACAGCAACAAGGAGATTTCTCATTGACATGAATAAATACATCGTACGTAGTTGTACAGACAGGGCAGAATTACACGATCTGTAAGCATATAACCAATCAGATAAGGAAGATGGTTTGTAGCACCAGCGTGGCGGATTGCGTGATGTCTACATGCCCGGTGATGGGTAAAGTGGTGGATTTTTCAATACTTGACAACAACATAGTTTGACCAAATACTTTGTCCAATCAGGGACAGGCACTTAGTCCTATTTAAATATGGTATGCTAAGGATGGCTGTTGCTGAGCCAGTGAGCTAATGCATGTTGAAAGTAGTGTCTTTGCGCAAGCCATGCATTACAAGCTGTCTAGTTTAGCAGGGTATATTAGTAGATCCAAAATCATTCTACCTCTGCACATGTTATTAAGGACTTATCATCATTGAATCTCACAAAAAGTGACCAAGACAAGATTGATTCCACATAAAATAAAGCATGTGTCCACAAATCAAGAAACCTGGAAACAAATATACATTCTAAACAAAAATAGAGTCACAAAATTAGGGCGACGCATGTGAATGTTACATTTAAAACTACTACAGTGCATTCTGAGGATATATGCTCCAGGAGAGAGCAGATTGTTTTGTATAGGATATGACATAACATACAGAGGTACTGACTTTGGAACTGGGGTTTGAGTCTCTGCATCGGCTCTCCCCATGCCTACAAAAAACACAAACAAAAAGGCAGAGATATGCCAATCTGAAAAATTTAAATGAAACTATGGCAAACAGAAACAAAATGAAAATGACAAATGACGATCCGCGGCAATTGAGCCGAACACGTACAGGAAGAAAAGCTGACATTTCAAACACACGGAGAGAACCAAAATAAAAAAATAGTGTGCTTCAACAATCCCTAAGAATGGCAAGCCTACTCATAACAGGGGCATGCTCCATGGGAGGAGTCGACACACAGAAAGGAAGGACATATAAGCAACATTAACCACACAGAAGCAAACCTTTGCAAAGGACACGCAAAGCTACAAATTAAAAGTGAAAGGCGGGCTGTAAGCCCACAGAGTAGCTACAGCATGTCTCAAGACAGCCCTGCCTAGGCGAGACCTAAGAATAAGAAATAGGATTTGATGACTAGACAAATGGTTTCTGTCCCTCTCCCCATACATGGGAAAGGTTCACAACATCTACTAACCCCTTCACTAAACGTAGTATAAATTAAACCCTATTTAATCAAGGATGCAAGAAAGGTGTCTGCATCAGAACCTCTGTAGAAGTTATATAGGTAAAGAGTCATGTATAGCATGAATCCACACAATCAGAGATGACGAGAGGTCTACATCTCTCCACATCTAAAGGGAATCTGACCAAACCCAAGACAGTTCTACTATTTAAAATGCACAAAGAACATTCTAGAAATATGATCTCATACACATGATAGTACTTTTCCAGTTCCAAAGAAAGAACTTGGCGGCTTCTCCCATATTCCAATCTCTGCTTCCAAGATGTCCTTGGATTCCTCCCTTCGGCTGATAGTAGCAACAGGTAAAACGCCCTTTGTTCTTCAGTAAAGAATTTTGACCAGTTCATCCCTACCTCACCATCTCTGAAATACAATGTGCTCCCTGCAGAGCAGAAATCATGCAGAAAAACAACTTTGCATTAGTATCAAATGTCTCGACTGTAAGCTAATTTAACAGTTTTCTTTAAATGCATATTAATTCTACAACCTACATATAATCCAATAAATTATACTGTACTCTTAAATGTGGCACAATCAACGAATACATGTATTTTTAATCAAAAATGACAACTGGTCATAATTTATAAAGAAAGCATTGAACATATATATTATTCATTCTCACCAATCCCTGGCCAATACACTGCATTAAATGCATTTTAGCGCCCCACCTTACAATCTCTAAACCTATAGAAGATTAATATCAGCAATCCAGATGTCTCTGAAAAAGGAAAACCTTTAATATGTACACTAATATGTCAAAAACATACAATGAATTCACCTTTTATACCTTTAGTGCACCATATCTCATTAATATTATTGCATCACATAAGTACATAAGGCCAAAGGTAAGTATATATGTGTGGCCTAGCCAAATGTAAAAGGATTGAGCCAAAATTATGCTACTCCACATATTTAGAGATTTTTACCTGCCTGGCAGGAATAAGTGAAGTAAAGCACTGCCTGGTGGCTTCCTTAACAGAAGTGAGGTTTGCAGAGGAGGCACCATGTTGAAACTATAAACTTGGCAAACTTTATTTGTTCAGAAAATATACACTCCCAAAGCAGGAGTTTGTTTTTTTCAGAAGCAAAAGTAAATGGCCCTGATCCCCAGGGAGATTTTTCCCATCATGTGAGGGCCATTTGATATTTTTCCCGTGCGTTTCCACTAAGCATCAAATGGCGGACACCAGTTAGGCACTGGGAGGGAAAATGAGCACAGGTTATTGTTGTAATATCTTATATTCCCTTCACCTTACACAGCGTATCATTGTAATTGCTCACGAAAGTCATCCTGGGAGGAGTTTGACAAAGAGTATGTTTCTCAAAGATTCATGTTTGTGTTAATTGATTAGCACTCTCATTGGATTGCCACTGAGTCTGTCACCAATATCACCACTCAAGCACCCATTGAATTACTTAAGGACAATTTTTTGAAAGAGGGGATTCCTAGCACTATAGTTACTGACAATGTAGTGCAATTTGTATCTAATGAAATGAAAGAATTTGTCAAATTATTGTCTATTACTCATGTAAGATCTCCCCTTTATTGTCCCAAGGCCAATGGGTTAGTGGAGAGAGCCAACAGAATGATAAAAGACACCATTGAATTGGCTCTTGCTTCCAAAGAATCGGTTGAAGATGCTGTGAGAAAAATGTTGTGGTCATACCACACTACTCCTAATAGCGTGTCAGGGTATCTCCTTTTGTTTCTCTCAAAAGAAGGAATCCTGGTTCAAAGTTGACCCTGACTGGCTGAATGGGGATAGTCCTGTCTGGGTTGAGCGGGCGACTGTATTAGACAAAGTGAAAAGTCATCAAATGGAATACAAATCCCGATTTGACCAGAAATGGGCCACACGCAACAAGGAGTGGAATGTGGGTGAGTGGGTTGTTATTAAGAGACCAAATGTGAATCGCTCTAAACCTTCAGCCTTCTCTGAACCACTAAGAATTAAACAGATTAATAACAACTCTGTGATTTTGGAAGATGGTAGTACTTGGAGCATGGACAGTGTTGCGAGATATACTAATGTGGACACTTCCGTGTGTGTCAAGGACGGAGGCACGGATAACACCAACTCCAGCATAGGTAACACCAAGGGAGTTAGGAACTGTCGTCCTCCCAGTTGGCTAATGGATTATGAAATGTAATTACAACATTTTGGTTCTATGTATCTGTGTTTTGCAACTTAGATGAACTGTTTTCCTTTGTATTCTCTGATCTCCCTGTGTAAGGGAGATGTGTTGTAATATCTTATATTCCCTTTCCCAGATCCCACCCTTCCACCTTTTCACCCCACTTTCCTGTTCACTTTGGTACTTACCATTGTTAGAATCTTGAGGTGAAGTTCACCTTAGAATGTTCTGTATAGCTTCATTCTACAGTTGGTGCCTGAGGATCTCAACGAATAAACCTGTTCTCTTCACCTCGGAGTCTTCTTTTCTAATAGTTATCCTGAACTCAATAGGGTAGGATGACTGTCACTGTGACCTAGTGGTATAGCCAGTGGAGTCAATATTGTATTTGATATTTAGGCAATAATATTTTTGTATCATGATATTTTTGTGTTCGACTTCCAATGCTCCTAAGTCATATTTACACAAATGGTAAGTGAAGAGGACATAACAGGAAAAATGTGAAAATGTAAAAGTAAATATAATAATTAATGGGGGTCAATGTCATTATGTAAGAGTATCATACAGTAATAGAGATTCACATCCAAAGCCAACACTAACGTACTTAAAGTTCTTAAGCCACATATCACAAGCAGAGCCTATCAAAGACAAGTTATATCACATGTACAGGACAACCACACAGGTTGCCATAAGCTCCTTTCCATGACTTATGGCCTTTCCAAGCAGACCATACAAAAGACTTTCCTGGTTAGCAAACCTCATAAGTCACTTAATAAAAACCTATGAACAGAACACAATACTTGAAAACCATCATTGCTGTGATTCTTTTAACTTCACCCACATTATCATAGGATCACTTCTCACCAGGCCATTTGTTTTAATCATCAGTTGGAAAGATATCTAGTGATGTTTACTCATTCTGAGGAAATGCTCGCATAACTATGCTAGAATTTATTAATTCATTTTTCATCAACCATACAATAGAGTATTCAAGAAACGTCTGATTATGAACACACTTGTCCTAGATATTGCTTTAGCTTACAATTATTCTGACATCTCGAGGTCACACAGTGCTTATGTTTTGGGATTGAGGGGTAACATCAACCCGCGGGATGGTCCTATGCCACACACATCACGCTGCCCAGGGCCATATTACAACAAACCAACTTTTCACCAATTTTACAACTTAGGTGTGACAAAGATGGTTATTAGTTGAGGGGTCTTTGTGAGACCTCACCAAGTAATAATGTCACTATTCTGCATCAGGTCCAGTTAGGTCACCATAAATTAAACCTTAGCTCTGTCTTGGGTGATCTCTGGCGCAGAGCAGCTAGGCTTAGTTCTAAAGAAAATAAGTGTAAAGCATTTATCTGGAGCAAAACAGTTGATAAGTAAGAAATGCAACACAATAAAAATCCCACTCCAAGTTGTAAACATAGTTTCTATTTATATATGTAAATGGACACAAACATGACAAAGATCTGATAAAAGGAACCAGAGTTATGAGTTTTCCAAGGTTCTTATGCATCATCCAATTCACTCAAAACATTTCAGAAATCAGTTCTTTTCACTTGTAGTGGTAATCTATGAGCCTCGAACGTGGGAGTCTGAGCCAATGTCAAAGTTTCAGGCCGACCTCAATAGAATGCTGGTTGGATGCAGGGGCTGGGTTGGTCCCAGTCAAACATTTACCTTTGCACTTAGAAACTTTTCTTGTTCATTTCTTTGTTGACTGTGTCCTCTGAAGCTTAGATCCTTCATTGGGCTCCATATCAGCAGACAGACGAAGTCCAGAGGTCTGGTGTGAACACTGGTTCTTGATAGGAGTTTGAGGCTATCCACAAACAGACAAATCTTTTCAGCAGGTGCAATCTGAAGTTAGCGGCCCACGAAGACATCTATGATGACAGAGAGCTGAGCAACTGTAGTGTGTGGCCCCTGGTTCTTTTTTTTAAATTGTAATCTTTGAGCTCCAGGCTTACAAATTGCAATTATTCTCAGGAGAAATAGTACACTCTAGCACCTGCCAAAGGTCCGGGACCAGTGGAGCATCTTTGGGGGCTAGGAATCGATCCTCTGGGATGCACTAGTTTGGTCCGGGGCAAACCCAGTTGCAACTAGTCAGCTGAGGACTTGCAGATGCAGGGCTTGTTTATCTTATGTGTTCCTGGAGCTTAAAAAGAGGCTAGCATACTTTCCCTTGGAATCCACTCACAGGTCCTTGGTATGAGTGGGAGCATGTCCAGCCCTTAGGATCTATCTTCACAACTTTAAGAGAAGGAGCAGTTCTCTCTTTCTGAAGTCCTGCCTTTGGTTCAGCAGGTGCACCCTTTCTTTGTGAGGTCCAGAGGTTCATGAGTTGCAATCCATCTTCTATTCTTTCTAAGTACAGTCAGGTTCTGAGGTTGGTATCCAGGGGTGCCCCTTTTATGCAAGTTTCGAGTTTGTGAGTGGGGCGGACTCCCTAGCCAAGGATAGTAAAATTGCCACAGGCAATCCTAATGAGTCATGTATCACATTCTGGGGGCTTGGAACTAAAAAATATCACAGTGCATCTCTCTGCTCAAATCCAAGATGTCAGAACCTTTCCTCCCTTGGTCATAGATAGGGACACACGCATGAAGTGAGTCCAGTATAATCCGCAACCTCTCCTGGAAAACTGATTCTGCAACAGATGTTCTCCCTCTGGAAGAGATGCCAGTCTGTCTACCTAGACAAAGGAGATGGCAGGCTAAAATGTGACTCACATTTGCCTGTGACAGGTGGCTGACCCTTTGAAACTTGGCTATCTGCATCCATAGTCCTCTGGCCATCTTGTCAGGAGGAGGTCAGATCTCTTCCAACCAACTAGCCTTTTGGTCCCATTTAATGAGAGCAATTCATACCTCCTGGCAGGAGGGCAGCAGACTGTCTGAAGTGACAACTGCTGTAGGTAATCACAAACAGCTACTAGAAACTTTGGACAAGAAATCTTACAGTCACATAACTGCACGAAAACCCTTTTTAAAGTAGTAAAAGAACTTTCTGGCACAGAATAATTGACAAAGACTCCTGTTCTTTCTCATAGTAAATGCGAATAACTTACTCTCATTTTCATCAATAAAATTGATAACACACACATGGGACTTCAAAGAAAAAAACAAACCTGATGTTAGGTCAGAAGTAGCTGAATCATCCCCTACCAGGGAGGCTCCTGTTATATCTGATTCTCTAAGCAATCCTAGTTCCCCTCTCAAACTGTCTACCTGGGCTCCCATGGACTTCTCCTCCTTTAATGGCCTTCTTTTAAATACTAAATCTGGATCTCCAATTGATCCAATACCTCCACAAGTTCTAGGGCGGCTGCATCCCTCCATTTTAGTAATGATTATGGGGCTTCTAAATGCCTCTTTAAAGATCGGGACAGTTCCTCATAGATGGAAACATGCTATGGTCCTTCCCCTCCTTAAGAAAGCCAATTCTGATCCCTCCATCCCGTCAAACTTCTGACCTATATCGTTGCTCCCCACTTTTTCAAAAAGTTTGGAGAAGCACGTAAATGGCCAGCTGACCTCCTTTGTGGAAACCCAGAACTATCTTCACACCTCCCAATCAGGTTTTAGAGCTGGTTTCTATACAGAAACCACACCATTGGGGGTGACTGAAATGCTAAGGCATCGTCTAGATGAAGGTGAAACTGCAGTCCTTATTTTATTAGATCTCAGTGCCGCTTTCGACACAGTATCCCATCATATCTTGGAGAAAGCCTTACAATCACTAGGCTTGGAGGGAATGGCGTTAGAATGGTTTTGCTCCTTTCTTAAGAATCGGACCTTTCAGGTCTCTTCTAGGGGTGGGCGGAATTTGCATAGTCACGCTATTCAAAGCTCCGCGAAACGGTAAAAAATCTCCGCGAACACGCAGAAATTCTGCAAACACGCGGAATTGCTTGTTTGCAATGCTTCTTCCTGTTCACGATCGCTGTTTGCGTGCTCGGGGGAGAATATCTCGCGAACACGCATTTTGAGAACGCGAAAAAAGTTCCGCGAAGCGCAGAATTTTTTTCAATTCCGCGTTCTCCGCGGAACGTAAAATTACCCAAATTCTGCAAATTCTGCGAGCGGAACGGAATTTACCACCCAGGCCTAGTCTCTTCAGCCATGGCCTGTTCAAATTCCCATACTTCCCCTTATTGTGTTTCACAGGGCTCAGTGCTGTGTCCACTGCTATTTAATATATACGTCCGCCTGTTAGCGGTGGTGGCTGAAAAAGCAGGACTGTCTCTTCTTTCCTGTGCTGACGACACACAGATTATCCTTTCTCTCTCCTCGTCAAAAGGACATATGCCCTCGGATCTTAACCTAGGACTGAGTAAAGTGGCCTCGTGGATGCAAAATAACCTGCTTAAATTAAATGGTGACAAGACAGAAGTCATGATCTCAGGCAAAAGACATGCCCCCCTGAATTAGGTTCTCTTCCCACACCAGTGAACAGTGTTCGGAACCTGGGTTTCATTATTGATGAACATCTATTGATGAAACAGCAAGTGACTAAGATTTATTCCACCTGCTTCGTAGTCTAGCGCTGGCTACAGGAGATCTTATGGCTGATTCCTCTCTCAGTCCAAAGAAATGTGGTCCAGGCTCTTGTTATTTCAAGTCTGCACTACGGCAATGTCCTCTATCTGGGAGCAGATAAATCAACCATCCAGAGGCTACAATTGATACAAAACGGAGCTGCTAGACTATTGTTTTCTTCTGTGTCAGGGTGTATTCATGAGTTACATTGGCTATCGGTGTCGAATCGGGTCAAATTTAAAGCGATGTGCTATATGTTCAAAATTAAAACTGGTTTGGCCACACAATATTTGCAAGATTTGATGAAGCGGCATAAACCGCTTTGCCCCTTGCGCTCTGCTCAGCAAATTTCTTCGATGTTCCCAAAATTTGACGCGCCCTTATGAGAGGCCGGTCTTTAGTCTACTTGGGACCGACCTTATGGAATTCCTTACCTGTCGCTTTGCGAGCTGAGACCTCGCTCCTGGCTTTTCACAAGGGTCTGAAAACCTGGCTGTACTTAAATCAGTAGTATTCATAACCTTCTTTACTGGCCTACCTTGCTCGGCGCCGGGAAACCCTTCGGGGTAGCTGTGCACCCTATAAATTCTAAATAAATAATTTAAAAAGTGATACTTTCTAAAGTCACCTTTATACTAAGAGTTACCGCAAATCCTATTTTAGCAATATTTCAGGTTTTAATGGGACAATTAATTTTATACCTTGAAGTGCTATTTTTGTGTTCCCAAATGGAAGTTAGCACTTAGCAGTCTTTGTTCATTCCGGCACAGGCCAGGCTTGGCTGGTGCAGAGTGTGCTGGGTTCGCGGTTCTGGGCTGCTGCCAGGGATTAGAAGTAGATTTTGAGTAGAGCCTCTACTCATGGGAGTCCCAGGGGCTTAGAGTCAAAAGGTAGCCAGGTCCTCCGGGGTTTGTGAGGTTGCTGGCCACAGTTGGAGCAGGAGCAGCTTCGAGGGTCGACAGGCCGGTAGGGCTGGGGCCAAAGAAGTTTGTGTCTTCCTCTTCTTAGTAGCTGCAGGGCAGGTCTTCTTTCTTCTAGCTCTTCTTCGGATTTTGGAATCTGGAATCTGGGGAAGGAAGGTTCAGGGTGCCCCTAAATACTAGATTTAGGGGCGTTACAGGTAGGTGAAAGGCAGGGACCAATGGGTCCCTGTCCTGGTGTGGGTACACCCCCTATCCTGCCTCTCTCCTGTGGGAGGGGGGCAGTAACTAGTCCTGATTGGGCAGGGCTTCCCATCTTCAAGATGGCGAGAGCCCGGAGATGTGCTTCACCGCGCCTCCCCCACCTGAGAGGTGGGGTTGGCAGGCTGGCACATCCCCTATCCTTATTTGGGGTTTCCGGCCAAGCTTCCCGCCAGAGTGGGGGGTTGCAGTGGCCTGGGGAAGCTCACAGAGGCGGCATGCCTTTGAAGCTTCCCCCTGCCCATCCTGGGGGAGGAGATTTAGCACCTCGCCCAGGATGTGCATTGTTGCAGACCCAACAGAGCAGGGGCTCTCCTACCTAGGGGTCCAGCAACATGTCTGCTGTGTGGCAGCCTAGGCAGCCTCAGAACAGACGTGGATTGTAGGTTTAGGTTTCAGGGGGCCTCTCTAAGATGCCCTCTGTGGTGCTTGATACATTAAATCCCACACTGGCATCAGTGTGGTTTTAATGTGCTGAGCAGTTTGATACCAAACTTCTCAGTCTTCAGTGCTGCCATTATGGTGCTGTAGAGTTCCTGTTTGACAAGCTCCCAGCACCATGTACTCTTAGATGGCAGCACTGCACATACAGGACCCAGGAATGGACCTGGGTACTGTAGGGGCACAGGGCTCCTGCCTCTGTACCCACACCACTGGCATAGGGCACTCAGCTAGAGGGGTGGCTGATGTATGCCAGGGCAGTGTAGGTTGTGGGCATGGCAAACAGGGATGTGTGCCATGTCGACTCTCTGTTTTGTCCTGTACCCAGACACTCAGCCTGCAAGAGCAGTGTGTGTGTGTTAGGGTACAGGGCCTCTAAGGGTGGCACAATGAGTGCTGCAGCCCTTAGAGGCCTTCCCTGGTCACAAGGCCCTGGGTACCTAGGGTACCATTTACCAGGGGCTGACATGTGGCCAGGGTTTGCCAGTTTGAGTTTTGGCTGTTAGGCAGTTTTTAGGGAAGGAACACAGGCCCTGGGCACCTGATTGGCAGGAGCCCAGGGCACAACAAGGAAAAGTGCATCAGCTATTAGGCAAAAAAAAAGGTGGGGGGGTTACTGCAACAGAAGCCCACTTTCTTACACAGTTGCACTAGTGTAACCCCATGGTAATCAATTGGAATAACAGTCTTGCTAAATTAAAACAACAATGTGGAGTTTTCAGTCAGGACATGTAAAACACAAAAGAAACGTCCTTCTTTTGAATATCCTGCACACTGCATAATGGGCTTCTATGGCCAACCTCAGGGGTGACTTGTAAATATTAAAAAGGAAGGTAGGAGCTTTGCAAAAAGATTATTTTGCCATGTTGAGTTTGCAGTTTAAAAGCTGCCTGGAGTAATGTTTTCACTTTGTCACCTTAGTGGTGTGCAATAAGTGCTTCAGTCCACTAGTGACATCTGACATATAGACCCTGGGTACACTGTGTACCATATACTAGGGACTGACAGAAACATGCCAAATATATGTTAGCTAATTGCACATCTATTTGAGAGGTCAGAGCTCATGCACTGGAGCCTGGTCAGCAGGGCTCAGTGCACTTCAGATCTGAAAAACCGGCTTCATCATTTTGGGGGCACTGATCATATAAAAAGATGTCTCCAAAAAGTATGTTATGTTATTGATTTTTTTAAGTGCATAGCTGCCCCAGTAAACGAGCATCCCAGCGTTGATCTCAATACAAACAGAGAGCGAAAGGAGCTACAGAAGAAGGAAGCAGATTACTTAGGAAATAGTTATGTTTTTATAGCCTTTAGGAATGACACATGATTTTGGATGCTTCTGATGTTCACAGGGAGGGAATTCCAGAGTTTAGGAGCAAGAGCATGGAAAGAGCGCCCTCCTGCCCTGGCTCTCTTAATCCGAGGAACAGATGCCAGGTGTTGACCTGCAGAGCACAACTGATGGGTGGGTGTGTAGGGCGTGAGAAGATTGGCTTAAATATCGGGGGACTGAGCATTCAGAATTCTATGGGAAATGCAGAGGGCTTTGAAGCTGATTTGTTTTTCCAACGGAAGCCAGTGTAATCTACGGATGAAGCTAGAAATAGAGCAGGTTGTCGGCAAGCCGAAGAGCATCCCGGCGTCAGCGTTTTGTGCTCTTTGAAGGTGATGTATCTCTGCTTTGTTGGCCCCTTGGTACTGAGAGCTTGCGTAGTCCAGCCTTGATGATATAGCGGCCTGGATAATAACCTGACGGGTGTTGGCATCGAAAAAAACAAGCAATGGTTTGAGACCACATAGGAGCCCAAAGCAGACTCCGGCTACCACCTTTGTTTGAGCCTGGATGGTCAATGCAGAGTCGACCAATGCGCCCAGGTTTTTTACCATCTGTTTGGGGGTGGGCGGGGTCCTAGTGTAGGCGGCCACCAGTGCTCGCTCCACAAATGAGTGTTTTTGCTCACCAAGAGGATCTTACGTTTGCTGGCATTCAATTGATGACAGTTGGATGTCATCCAGTCCACGATAGCTGCTAAATCATGTTTAAATTTGATCGCGTCCTGTGCAGAGTTGTCAGATAGCGTGACCACTAACTGAGTGTCATCCGCGTAGGAGACCACAGTTAGGCCCCTGTCCTTAGCCACTGCTGCCAGGGGTTGGATATAGATATTAAATAAAGTAGAGCTCAAAGCAGAGCCTCGAGTAACACCTTGGCGCACAGCATGCGTCCGAGAGCAGAAGGTGGGTTATCACTTGGAAGGATCCCTCAGCTAGAAAAGAGGAGAACCAACTCGGGGATGAGCCACTGATGCCAATATCTTCTAAGCTCTGCGAAAGGATCTGATGAGACACTATCAAATGCAGCGCTTAGGTCCAGAAGGATCAGTGCCGAAGCACGTCCTTCATCCAGTGAACTCCGCAGATGTTCCGTAACAAGCAGAAGGGAAGTTTCAGTACTGTGACATGGGCGACAGCCATTCTGAGAGGGGTCTAGCACATTGTTGGCTTCTATGAAAGTGATGAGTTAATGTAAGATTCGGTAACCTTAGATACCAGAGGAAGAAGCGAGATAGGATGATAATTCTCTGGTTTGGAATTATCCAAAGTGGATTTTTTGAGTAGTGGAATCACCTTAGTGTGTTTCCAGGCGATGGGGACTACAGCAGAAGACATAGACAGATTTATAAGATCGCAGAAGTGGGGAAGGAGCTGAGGTAGAAATTTCTAAAACTGCTCAGGTTTGAGGGGATCCGCTGGGGATCCATATTTAATTTTATTGCAGATGGTGCACATGACTTCTTGGGAGCGTGCAGGAAAAGTGGAAAGTGAAGTGGCGGCGCCAGTCGGAGCAGGAGGGCCTGCCCTAATCACGGTGCGGGGAAAAGATTTGTAAATAGCTTCGACCTCCTTAACAAAGAATGAGGCCAGTGCCTCACATTGCTGGTTGGAGGAGAAGGGGATGTAATAGGTTGCCCTGAGGATTTGAGATCATTAAGCAAGGAGCAGATACATTTTGCAGGATTGCTGCTATTTTTGATTTTATCTGCAAAATAATTAGCTCTTGCTTTCCGAATGGATTTATGGAACTTTTTGATGGCCACCCGATATTGTACTTTCAAGGCTGGGTGATATTGCCGTCTTCATGCCCGTTCCAGGGATTTGCAAGTTTTCCTGGCCTGGGCCAGATTGCCATTGAACCACGGACTAGACTGTGTTATACGGCTGTGAGACAACTTGGCGGGGATACAGGTATCAAGGAGTGTGTGAGCCACTTAGACAGAATGCTATCCGCCCTTTCAGGGTTATCAGGGAAATTTGGAGGAGGAGGTCACGAAAGTGGTCAGCATCCAGTTTATGCCAGGGGCACTTTAGAACGGGCTTCCGTGAAATATCCTGAGGAGGATCAACTCCCTGTAGTGTCATGGATACCAGGTAGTGGTCAGACCAGCTCATTTGAAGGGGTGGACTGATTGTTAGGGCAGGTAGATTGGAAAAAATAGGATCCAACAGATGCCCTGCTGAGTGTGGGCTATTTGGGACGTGTTGCGTTAGTTTAAAGGCAGCAAGGTCCGCAAAGAAATTGCCAATCTCACTGTCTTCACTTGCTTCTAGGTGCAGATTAAGATCACCAATAATGTTGAAATTAGCTGACTCAGTTGCTAGTAGGCTGGACACAGTGATCAGGTCTTCCCTAAAATCTTAGGAAGGTCCTGGGGGGTGGTAGACCAAAAGCCCACACAGAGTGAAGTTAGCGTTAAGAGAAATTTTAAAAAGTGCACATTCACAGTCCACAATAACCTCCTTAGTCAAGGTACAGGTAAAGCCAGTTTTAAAAATAATTCCGATGCCACCACCCCAGCCCCCTCTATTCAGTGTCTTTATAGTGTACCCCTGGAGCAGGGCCAATATTGGCTCGGCCTCTGTATTTTTTTAAAGCCATGTCTCGGTGAGCAAGAGGATATCAGGAACCTCATCCTGAACTAAGTCAAACACCTCAGCAAACTGTTTAACGAGCGAATGGCAGTTTAAACTAAGGAATTAAAAGGCGGGTGGGAAAGGGGTATAGAGATTGCGGCTGCTAATGAGCCAAAACCGCAGTGTGTGCAAAGAAAAGGGCCCTCAGGAGGGGTGCAGTTCTGTTAAGCACATTGCCTAATCCCAGTTCTAATAGCAACCAGGTCGTCCAGTGCGTACTGCGGTTTTGAGGGGACCAAAAAAGCAGCATGTCTGGCGTCGTCCAGGCACAGAGGGGCTTGCCTTTGGCACGCCTTCAGAGAGCCAGTGGTGCATCCGCGTTATGGCCGGCATCAAGTAGGGGGGCACAACAGGCTCCTCCCGGTCTAACTCCTGATTGGTTGGAGACCACCAATCAGTGCTGTAACGGGAAGTGGGACACAAGTTTACCCCAAACAGTTTAAAACACACTGATACCCGGCACTCCACGTTCAGATGTAGAACAATTTAAGTGTAAGTCTGTCCAAGACAGAATGTTGTGAGACAAAAAGATTTCTTTATTTCTGATCAATTATTTCAATATGTTTTTTAAAAAAAATCTCTTTTCACAGGTTAAGATTTACAGACACAGTCTCTACTTAACAGGTTCTGTATTCCAAATTTACAGTCCAACAATAGACTTGTTATATTCAGAAAAACAATATACAGAAAATAACTAAAACACCAGTCTTTGACTTTGTTTTCAGACATATATATTCATCCACAATTTTCAGAAAAGAGCGATGACAGCACAAAGTAATGATAATAACGTCGCTTTGTTGACTTAAAAGTGGTAGATCCACTTTGCGAGACGGGCACCTTCTCGCTGTGCACTATTGAGATGAGTTGTATTGCAGTATTCAAGACTGTTATCTTGAGGCAGCTCTTTGGACGACCTCTTCCTCCATCACACCCGTCGTTTCCACTTATTGTAACCTTGAAACTCATTGCTAAGCCTTGAAAAAGCCACTTTGTGATAAAATATGTGTCGGCTGTCAACAAATATTGTAAATTGGACGGACTGCAACTATTCATCATTACTTTGTGCTGTCATTGTTCTTTTCTGAAAATTGTGGATGAATATACATGTCTGAAAACAAAGTCAAAGACTGGTGTTGTAGTTATTTTCTGTATTCATGCAATTGCTTTTCCTTCCATCATACATTTCAAAATGTAACCAACCAAAGGATTGTTTATTCATAAATGAATTGTAAATAGGTAAGACTTCTCACTAATTTCTGCCATGATAATGAAACACAAATATCAAAACTCATTAACTAATATTTCGCTCAATTTGAAACAGAGTGATCTGTCAAATATTTATTAAACATAACAAACTATACATCACACAAAGTTTCACACCTTGCTACCATGGAAAAAGGGGATACAATAAAAAGAATCAGATTCAATAGGCAAAATATTATTGGCTTTTGTCATCAGCTGGAGCCAGATCTTCTGCCTCACGATAAGAATTGCATAACAATAATACCAATAGTCCTAAAACCTGGCAGTACTCAATATTGTGGCCACAGGATCAGTCCAATACACTGTTGCAGTATCTGGGGTAATATCACAACCAACTTTAAGTGGTGTGCTACAAGAATTTCTTTCTACAATGATGAGACACATCAACATATTCATACCCTTAATACAAAATATTCATTTGGCCAGTGTGAAGGGGGATGACTATGCTTTTGGTTGACTACCACACGTGGTTAGAGCAAATCAAGCAGCACATATTGGCTTGGTGCCACCATTGAACAGAACACAAGTCAATCTTAAAAACTTTCATTCAGTCAGTCTTTCATAATCACTTTATTTCGCCAGTACATAAAAACGGCATAAAAAGTATTCTATATACAATAAAAAGACTATACATTATGATAATAATGATTAAAAGGTACATAGTAAAAACAGTCGTACAGCTAAAAAGTGAAGCGATAAAGGGAAATTAAACCTTGTTTACATTATATCACATTACGAGTGCTGTTTTCGCCTCTTTATAGCACATCGGAAGAACGAGGCCAGACAATAATAAATAAAAAGATCAATAAATTGCTTTTAGAAATATAGAGCTGGGCGACATTGCTTAAAGTTGAGCCGACGCATAACTGGGCGAATATATATTTTTCTCTCCTCACTATACAAGCTACAGAAAAATAGAAAATAAAGATCGCATTGAACCGAGCAAGTGTCACACGGACAAACAGAGAGGGCGCCCTTTGAATAAGTGATAGGGGGATAACCCAGTATGAGAGGAATATATTTCAATTGGAACCTCAGTAACAAAAGTTTGTGTTGAGTATTCGTCACAAAGGATCATTCATTTAAATCAAGTGTATTTATTATTGGCACTAGGTGATATTGTTTGACCGTAGATTTAAAACAATTGAACTTCCATCTCTCTTCCCTCTCCTTTCCTAACAAAAGTTTTTTCAATTCAAACCTTGAAATAGTGGTACATGAAGTTGGGTCATTAAATAGTTTGGGCAGACCAATGGAGTATCAGCTTTTCTTAACAAAATGTAGTCACTTTACTTTAAATACACAATTAAGCTTTAGGCAATCAGCGGTTCTCTTCTCCACACTGAATGCCACAAGAGAGGGGGAGCAGAGCGGATCTAATCCGTGATAAACGGGACATCTAATTCAATGTGACAATTATAGGAAGAGCACGAATGGGGACGTCCATCAGACGTTTCCAGAATCTGTTCTCAATTTGCTGTAAAATTAATAGGGTGGTGATTCCCCACACGGCTGCACCATATGTTGATACAGATTTTTTTTAGCTTCATATATCTTTTTATTGCCTCCAAGGGTTTAGACCCAAGTTTTTTTATAAAGCTAAAAATGGCCTGTATGATTCTTTCCATCGGGATCCCTCTATTGGCCACCATATTCTTCCATGTGTTTTTTTAATCGAAAAATACCCCTAAGTAACAGAATGTGTCCACCACCTCCAATTTCCTCCCTTCTATATTTCATCTGGGCAATTTTTTAGTTCTTACTCATGCCACAAGCACACACGATTTAGATTCATTCATGTTGAGATCTAAATTCTTCATGAATCTAGTATAAGTCTCTATGAGTGTCTGCAGAGCATTACCAGTCCTTGCCAACAGTACTGCGTCATCTGCATAAAAAGTAGCGGCACTGGCAAGGACTTGGGGACGTCACTAGTATACCCAGCCAAGGCAGCTTCCACACTGTCAGTGTAGAGTGAGAATAAAAAGGGCACAAGTAACCACCCCTGCCTAACACCACGGGTAATTGGAAAATCTCTAGAACATTCACCCTCTCTCCCAAAGCGAACACAAGCCGTGGCGGTAGAGTACATCTCACAAATGAAATTAATTATTGGCTTATCTACGCCCAGACTACCCTTGGGGTCACAGACTTGAACAATAAATACATCGCTCTTCAGAGTAAAACCATCGACTAGTTAACGGAAGTAGACCAACTGACAGCAATCGTAAAGAAACTAAAAACAGAGGGTGCAGCAGGCCCCAACGGAATCCCTAACGCACTCTTCAAGGGAGAAGTATCATATTGGACTCACTATTTCACGCCATTTTTCAGAGAGCTGTTTTTGACAAATGAAATTCCAGATTCATGGAGGGGTAGCATTTTCCACCCAATTTTCAAAGGTGGAAACCCAACAAAGCCAACAAGTTACAGACTAATCGCTCTAATAGATGTTGAGGCCAAATTATATGCGAGCTGCTTGCTCACTCATTTGAAAAAATGGTCAGATGACAATTGCATTTCAAGGACACAAACAGGTTTCAGGGCCGGGGCAGGCACTTTAACAAATCTCATGGCATTGACGTTATTAGCCGAAAAAGCCAAACATAGGAACAACCGTCTGTTTGCCTGCTTTGTGGACCTTAAGTCCGCTTTTGACAGTGTACCCCGGAAACAACTATGGGAAAAAGTGGACAGTTGGGGTATCCCAACAAACATATTAAATGCCATCAGAGAATTATACACAGGCACCTGGATGCGGGTAAAATTAGGGGACGGCTTGAGGATAACAAAGAAAATAGACACTCACAACGGATTGAAACAGGGGTGCGTGCTAGCCCCCACCCTTTTCAATCTGTACTTATCTGACCTCGAAGATGCCCTCCAGAAAACTAACAGCCACCCACCATCGTTAGTCAATGAGGAAATCAGGTGCCTTCAGTACGCAGACGATATTGTATTAC
Source organism: Triturus cristatus (assembly GCF_964204655.1). Taxonomy (NCBI): domain Eukaryota; kingdom Metazoa; phylum Chordata; class Amphibia; order Caudata; family Salamandridae; genus Triturus; species Triturus cristatus. Next base: position 377,777,385 of record NC_140593.1, on the reverse strand, counting down.
TAAGCCAAACTCCAATCGGTTTACAACACGGAATGAGCGCATTAGCCAAATACATGGAAGAGCAAGGTCTAAAACATAGGTTGTACGGCTAGTGGACGCTAAATATAAGAAACACATATGGCACCTCGAGGGAAACAAAGTAGAGGCAGTCGCCTCAACAAATATCTTGGATTTAAGGTGGAACAAAAATTGAGTTATAAATCACAGCTCACCGCAATGAGGACCAAAACCCAAAACCTCATATATGGCTTTAAACTACTAAAAAAGAAACTAAGTTGTCCATCCCATGCCAACCTACTATCTGTCATGCTCACTCAGTTAATGCCAACAGTAACCTACGGCACAGAAATAATGAGGGGTCGTGAAATCCCAGCCTTGAATAGGATACAAACAAATGTTTATAAAAACGTCTTCCACATCCAGCAAAGTACATCACCTGCCCAAGTGCGTCTTGAGTTCGGACAGTCAAACCAAATATTCCGGAGTAAAGGTGCATTTATCAAACTATTTTGGAGGCTGCGTGCATCCGAAATCGGGTCCATTGACCATCTGTGCTGGAAAGAAATAGATAATCAAAAAGCAAACAAAATTCAAGGATCCTGGGGCTGCTATCTAAACCAGGCAATAGAGGAGCTGTGTGCTGAAGACATTTGGAACGCCAGCTTTGGGAAAAAGGCCTTTAACAAACTAATCAATTCCACAATAAAACTTATGTCAAATTCAACAGATGAGAATACTTTATTACAAAGACGTCACGCCTGGACGGTGATTAGCTCATATGGCACAAGGAAGCCTCAGGAATATTTATCAGCTTATTTCTCTTTAACCTTAAAACATCAGTTCATGAGACTGCGTTTCGGCATGTGGGAAACAAAGGATCTCACTCCTTCGTAGAAAGATCAAAGTCAAAACCGAGACTGCAGACTGTGTGGCTATAAATATGAATCACTTCAACATATTTTCTGCGCAAAGTTACTAAAAGAAAGGAAGATCTTATTAAAAGAAATATTTAACAACGTGAACATTCGATCAAGTAGAGAAGCAGTAACCACCAGCAGCAGTCCGTGGAGGGAGTTCCGTGGGGCGGAGAGGCGGGGCGGGGGAGGGGGAGGGGTACTAAACACCGGAACATGGATAATTGGAGGTAAGTAAACAATTAAATAAATAAAACGAATTTCGTAGCGCGCCCTGCATCACAAAATGCGGTGCAGCGCGCGCTAGGAAATTCGTTTTATTTATTTAATTGTTTACTTACCTCCAATTATCCATATTCCAGTGTTTAGTACCCCCCACCCTGCCCCTCCCCGCCCCACCTTTCCGCCTCACGGAACTCCCTCCACGGACCGCTGCTGATAACCACCAGGCTTGGTGGGTCCTCAATCCCCCTAGTCTGCAGGGGGGTAAAACTTTTAAATCTGTATTTAAAGGAAATTGGTCAAAATCCTGAGGAGTCCCAAACAGATTCTTAGAATTACTGTAACAATACAAAAAACTTGTAAAAAATAATCTGTTTTATATATGGATTTTTGTAATTACATTGCTTTTTCAATTTTAAAATAATTTTTTTAATTGCACTTTAGATTTAGAACAAAGATTAACTGTTTTAAAATTCTATCAATGTTTTTTTATTAGTGCTGCCAATGTTGCTTGGTGTAATATTTTTTTTCAAAGACCGAACACTTAAATAAATAAATAAAAATTATCTATGCCCATGCCTTACATTATTGACCATAATTTCACATGGGCCACACAATTAAAGGTGGCTGAGAGGTCATAAAGGACATGAAAAGGTGGCCTTCCTTGGCCGCTGTATATTTGGCAATCAGCAGGTTTATATGAAGGCACTGATCAAATGTCCCTTTTCCCTTTCTAAAGCCATACTGGGTTCGAGTTAGTATCCTGTTTTCTTTGGCCCATACCTATAGCCTGTTTAACAAGGGACGGGCCATTAGTTTTGCTGTGCTGTCTAGCAGTGAAATTGGTCTGTAATTTTTCACGATTGCTTTGTCCCCCTTTTTATAAATGAGAATAATAACTGAATTTTTCCAGGAGGAAGGGACATTCGTTTGAACTACAGCATTACAAATATTGGTGAGTAACAGGACCCAAAGCTCCTGATTAATTAAAACGAAATCTATTGGAACCCCATCGGGCTTGCTGCCCTCTATTTACTACATTGAGAGAAAGATAATTTGTCTCCCAGTGGGCACACCAAAGACCCAGGTGACAGTAGAAGAGCCTCCCATGTTGTCCCGAATACCCCTGTAAAATGGACCACCAGGCATCCTCTGTAACATGCAGATCTAGGGAGATCTCTAAGTCATCTTTATTAATTATGTGGCAGAAATTCCTGCTCTTCTTTAATGTTGCTGCTTGTATTAGTTTTTCCCAGGCTTCCTCCTTTAAGACCCTCAGTCTATTAACTCTTTCTGTTTTATAAGAGAGACGTAGGGATTTTACCAGCAGCACGTCTCTCGGATTTGCTCTGAAAGCAGAATGAAGGTTTTTTAGTGCCTTGGTGCAACCACCATTAAACGACTGTGCTGTTTCCATGACCTTGCGGGTACAGGGCCGCAAGAGATGCCTATGAATTTCAGCTAGAATTTGTTCAATTGCTACTGGGATTTCCTCAAATGATGGAAATGAGTCTAAACAGATTAACCCTTCCTGAGTCATATTAGTAACAATGCTGCACGTAAATTTCGAGGTGTCTAGCTTGTGCCATTTCAGGACAGTCCCATTTTTTCGTGCAATTAAGGGCTTTGGGACTCGGTTTTCAGAGGTATTTATTCTCGTACCCCAAAGCATTTGGCAAGTGATAGCTACATGATCACTAAAAAGGGTGAATTTCCATCTCGATAAGGAGGACCTGAGTTCCTATAACTTCAGAGGCGAGAATAAAATCGATGATTGAATTATAATGCTGAGTGAAGGAAGTATGTTCTAATCGCCCCGTGTTGGGGTCAGCTGGGTTTATTATCTCGAAATTATTAGTCACTAATTGTCTATTTAATACGGTGCCATAGCCATTATGGGAAAAGTGACGAATAGGCTCCCCCAGTTTGTCGACCAAATCACAGGCCACAGCATATATCCTATTCCTACTATGGGCATAAAAATCACCCAACCATATTATATCTAGAGGATTGTGATGGACTTTCAGAAGGTGGTCGATATCTTTTTCAACTAATTCCAAGACTGTGGCCATATCTCCTGAAAAATTGTTATTGTAAAAATTTATTAAAAGCCAATTTCTTCCATTTTGTCTTACACATAAAAGAATATGGTAGCAGGGCGATGGGTTAATAAACGTATTTACCTTAATCTCAGCTACGCTGGCTATTAAGGTAACTAACCCCCCGCCCGCTTGCACGTCCTGCTCTAGATGGCACCGCATCCAACTAAAAAGTGCAATACCCATCTATGTTAATCTGTTTGGTTTATCTCACAAAAGGTAGCCGGATGGTGTATTTGAAGACTCAACTAAACGTAAAGGGGAGGGAAGGAGGAACAGAAGCACTCATGTGTTAAGATGGGAACCCTCACTCACCCTAGGGTGACATGCTTCATCATTTGGTTCCCTCTTAACACTGGGACCGCAAGGTACCTAGTGTGGGCTACAACTCCCCCGTAGGAAAGGAGCGCAAGGTGTTCATTGTCATCCAATCTAGGGCAGAGTGCAAAACAAAATATAGCTAATTTTGAGTTAAAACTTTCTCCTGGTGGGCAAGATTAATCTTTATTAGTACCCCCAGTGGACAGGTTAAAATAAGCTCAGTGAAAATAGGGTTATGGATATTTCTCTATTAGGATCAGTTCGACATGTTTCTGCCTCTGTAGACCGAAAAAGGTTCTTGGCATTCCTCAGGACCGTTCTCTATGTCACTCTGCTTAGGTTGTGCAAAAATAATAATATTAAGAATAGGTTATCATACTTTTACTGGTATGGGAGTTATCAGTGGTACCAGCTTCTAGTCAGGTCCACATGCTGTGAGGATATAAGAACAGATGTCAAAACACAGTATGCACTATTCCAGTTTAATGTTTACAAAACACCAGTGTCCCTCACCAGCACTGCAAACATGTGTTGATACAAAGAATATATTTGTATATAATCTCACCAATTCAAGACTATTAGTCAACATCCACCTTCATAAGTCCTTTCGTAGCAGGTATCAGGACTCTAATGGTATAAAATCACAGTAACGCTTGTCAGACGTAACCAATACCTTCTAGTTATCTCCACCTTTCACTCTGGATTATACTACACTTAAGATGTGGGCAAAATGGTATCTAGGCCCTGTATCAGGTTCAATGGAATGCAATAGATTGTGTTTGTACTCTCCTGCTGTGTCCATCATAAACTAACTAAACAGTAAGGGCTAATATCACGTCCAAATCCAGGGCACCGTTATCCATGCTACATAGCACATCGTGCACATGCATCGCAGCATTTTAAAAAAATCATTATGCGTGCTCACTATTCATCTACGTTGGTTATGCGTTTAAAAGACCAGACAAGGCTCGTTACGAATAAACAATCAAGCATTGAGCCTCGGGCTAATGTGGGACATCACAGAGCTCATCACAGAGCCCCGCAAAATTGCCGGCAGTTAGTATGATGCAAAAGCGCTCAACTACAGATTAAAGGTACCAAGATTCTGGGCCTTACATTTACCCTGTCTCCCACCGCATAAATGAAATGCTTGAGGGGGAGAACAGGCTACCGGCATCTCTGTTTACGCGCGGTCCGGCACAAGTGATCGCATGATCAATATCCGCTGTCATAAGGATGCTGGGAAATGTAGTTCTCTTGGGTTTTTTTGTGCATAACAATGCGAAATCCCGACGTGGTCCCCTCACATACAATAGTGTGTAAGGAAACAATTATTGTGTATGTCCTACGTAGTGGTCATGAATAAGGATTTTAATGTTGTAGACAGGACATATAAGTAAATGTTTGGTACTTTATGTACAGGTAAATGTTGCGTGTGACATAAGACTATGTTGTGAATCTACTCTCATGATTAGTAAATCTATTATCATGACTTTCCTTTTGCCGGCGTTTTGTTTTTTAGAGGCGCGGCTCTGCCCAGACCTGTCCGGACCTGCAGTGGGGAGCGGGGAGCGACTGCACCCACGGGCGAGCGGACCTTGCCGCCAGGAGAAGAAGTACATTTCCCTGGGGGGGCCTTCTGGTTGCGTAAGGATCCACACACCTCCAGCTCACTAATCGGCGCATAAATCAACGAGGGGCATCCCGCTGCGTGGGACGCCCGGACTTTCCTTTTGCCGGCGTTTTGTTTTTAGAGGCGCGGTTCTGGCCAGACCTGTCTGGACCTGCAGTGGGGAGCGGGGAGCGACTGCACCCACGGGCGAGTGGACCTTGCCACCAGGAGAAGAACTACATTTCCCAGGGGGGTCTTCTGGTTGCGTAAGGATCCACGCACCTCCAGTGCGCTAATCAGCGCATAAATCAACGAGGGGCATCCCGCGGCGCTGGACGCGGCAAGGCTCGCCCGGGCGAAGCCCGGGCCAAGGGCGGGCCCGTCCTTGGCCGTCAGTGGCCGGAGGAGGCTAGGCCCCTTCCCTGAGAAGTGACGATTGGGAGTAGCGCTTAAGAGCGGACTGGCAGTGTGAGTACAGTGTTCATAACCCATTTAAAATGTCGAAACGGAAAGGGAGTTGCGCAATATTTAAGCAAAAGCGGGCTGGCCAACAATCACTTCTGACTTATCTCACAGGGGCCATGGGGGAAATTGAAGAACAAATTCATATGATGGAAGAAACATTAACTAATGGGGGGGAAGATGTTGTTGCCGTGGAGAAAGGGAATATCACCTGCCCCAAAGTTAAACCAAAGGAGGGTATGACCGTGGATGACCAAATATCCCTAAGTGATCATAGCGGGATGGGTGAGGATTCATACCCACCCTCAAAGCGTAGTAAGATATCTACACGCTTGGAGGAATGCAAACCAACCGAAGCAGCCGATTTAGATTTGGATATTGGACATATTGACAAGGGTGGTAAAAAGAGAAAAAACACCAAGAAAAAATCGGCTCATAAAGCTAACATAATAAAAACGCATCATAATGTGGGTAATAACTCTATCACGGCGATATTGGAGGGTCAGAAAAGGATAATGGAAAGTTTACAGAATATCACGGCCACCCTCCAAACATATTTTACAGATGCTATGGGAGCATTATCTGATAGAGTAGCTGTTATTGAAACCAGTACACAAGACCCTATAGGAAAGTGTACAGAGGTGTTACATAACAACATAGGGGCCTGCAGGATCCTATCATAAATACTCCCGCCAATTTAACCAGCATGGTAGGTGTGTCTAGAGATCTTAACAGTATATTCCCAGCCCAAAGCATGGGAGGAGAGGGAGAACAAGGCAAGAGTGTTAGGGGACAGAGGGAAACTACTGATAATAACATAGACACACGTATGACTCGAGATCATCTCATGAGAGGGCAGTTCTGCCTTGATTTACCTCCGGCAGCTGTCCCTTACGTGGTTATCCTAGCTAACGTCCCAGAATTGGTGCACCCTGCCCAGGTAACATGGAGGGAGCTTCGTAATAAATCGTTACATTGGCAGGGTAATCGGATTGGCCTGTGCGATCCTCTATTTAAGCACTTTAAAATGGCCAGATGTGTTCCATGGGTGGGGAAAGGAAGAAAAAAACTTAAGGGGGATTGCATAGTCTTGACTTTTAGCGACCCTAGATTGATAAGGGAGATCCTGTACAGGGCAGGAAATAAACGCCATGATCATTCTGATATTGTTATTCTACCATTAGGATTTTTTTATCCATCAGCCAAGACAGGAACAAATAGTGAAATGAGTTACCCTGCTAATGCCCCCTCTGGGAGGAGAGCAACCAGAGACTCTTGTGATGTACAACCTATAAACACAAATTGGCTATACTCCAATCGTTTCGAACTTCTGTCACGGTTGGACGATCAGGATTGACAGTTTAATATTCATGAGAGGAAGAAAACATATGGGAACTGTGTGATGCCAAGAGGGTCGAAGGTTGACAGGGGTATCAGGGAATTAAATATTGGCAACAGTCTAGATATTAAAGGGACACCACTGGCGATTGATAGTAGCCAGGGTGATGATGTCTATACTGACCATCGTCTAGGTACTACCGATAAGATAGTTAACATTGGTCACCTAAGGACATCTCAAAGAGTAATGGATAAGGAAAAAGAGATGGAGATGGAGGAAGTAAGCTCCTGGATACTATTTGTGGAAAAGTATGATATACTATGTCTTCAAGAAACATGGCTGGAGAGGGATATTCATATTCAGGGTTTTAGTACATTCCATACCCCAGCAACTATTACCAATTATGGCCGTAATAAGGGGGGGTTGTGTATCTACATTTCAGTCGAGGCTGGGGTATCTAATGTTAGGATTAAGTATTGTTCTGATTTTTTTCAGATTTTGAACTTGAAGTTAAAGTGGAATAAGGAGGTGGTTATAGTGAATTTTTATAACAATGTCCCAATAGATCGCAAAGAGACTGTCTTCAAGGAACTAAGTAACATTTTAAAAACTATAGAGGAAACCATGATAGGTGATATGCCTCTATTATGGGTAGGGGATTTTAATTGTTCTCTTTGTGTGCACAGTGAACAGGGTATTTACGGTCTAGGGGAAGACAAAGAGGATCACGCTTCGCATTTAATGCATAACAAAAGCGGGGAGATGTTTAATGACGTATTACACCAATTTGACTTAGGTTTTGCCAATGAGCTTTGTTCGAACTCTACACCCTTTTATCCAACTTTCAATGGGAGAGGTTGCACTTCCACTATTGACTTTGTTGTACTCTCCAAACGATATGCTTCTAGTATCCAGGAGTGTACAACAGAGGAAATCTCCATGAGTGATCACTATCCAATTAGCCTAAAGTTATCTGCTCGAAGAAACTATATAAAAAGTAAGAGCCAGCCACCTTATGGCTACGGGGTGCGATTGGCGACCACAAATGGTTATTCCCTAAAATGGGATAGTGTAGAACCTGAAGCTTTTCTACATAGTCTTATCACTAAAACTCAGCCTGAATGGGAAATATGCCTCACACAGGGGAGTGCTGCTCCTGATGTCTACGCTGCCTTCTTAAAGATATCATAGGAAGCCCATAGACTCCTAAGGAGGGAAACTAATTGTGGAAGACCGAAAGCAAAGGGTTGGTTTGATAGTGGCTGTTCTAGAGCCCATACACACCTTAAAAGGATCTTACATGTAATACCAATATGTAAGGAGGACATTAAAAAGACAAGGACTGCCTATCACTTAGCCCGGAAAAAGCGTAAAATACAGTTAAAGAAAGAAGCCTGGGAAAATTTACATCAGGCTTGTGTAAGGAGGGACAATACTAGCTTCTGGAAAGCTGTAAATGCTCCTTTCTATCAAGATAGAGTAGTAGATGTAATAGATGTAGCTATTACGGGTGAAAGGTGGGTGGAATTCTTTGGGGATCTTTATAAACTCACGGGAGCTGTTCTTGATAGGAAACCAGTTGATGATCAGGGTGTTTTCCCTCTTGACCTGAATTTTACTTTGGAGGAGGTGATAAAGGCCATTAGGGAGAGTGCGGCAGGAAAGGCACCTGGCCCGGACGGGGTACCAGTGGATGTCTACAGATCAAATATTGACCTGTGGGCACCATTGTTAATGAGGGTATTAAATAGTAGTTCCACTTTTAAACTCATTCCTACATGGACAGATGCGATAGTGGTACCCATTTTTAAAAAGGGGAACAGGAACAAACCTAGCTGCTATCGGCCTATATCCCTCTTGGATGCTCTGCTGAAAATTGCCGGGAGAATAATCCTCAAGAGACTTCAAACCTGGGCGAGTGAGGAAGGATTTTTAACAGACCTACAATATGGTTTTCGCCCAGGCATGGGAACTATTGAGCAGGGATTGAACCTAGCCCTGATTATAGATAAACATACTAAGGCAAAGAGGGGGAAACCTTTTCTTACCTTTGAAGATTTGAGTTCAACCTTTGATGGAGTTGGCCATGGCACGCTGTGGAACACCTTAGAAGATCTCAAGGTGGACCGGGTTTTAATACTGTTTATAAAGGAAATGTATGGAAATGCAGGGGCGAGGGTGCGTTATGGGAATATGGGGGAGTGCTCGGCAAAATTCCCAATTGAAAAGGGCATCAGATAGGGTTGTATATTGGCTCCTTTTCTCTTTACACTTTATATTAATAGCCTGGGCCAACACCTCATTAGAGATCAAAATGACTACCCGACCATTGGGGGCATCCCCGTCCCTGTTTTACTCTACGCAGATGATGCAGTGATTTTGTCAAGGACCCAACTAGGCCTTCAAAGAGCGGTCAATAGTTTTGTTATTTATATGAAAGAGAGGGACCTAAGAGTGAATATAACAAAGACATTTACCATGGGCTGTGGTAAAAGTAGAGGTACAACATCTAATATCTTTGTTGACAATAGAAAGGTAGAAAATACCGGTACCTTTTGTTATTTAGGCATCACTTTTGACAAAAAGAGAACATGGAAATCAGCTATTAAGGCCAGAAAATTGAATTTTAGTAGGGCAGTGGGGGCAGTTATAAATTTTGCAAAAAAATAGGAGGAAGACCTGTACAAGAACTCTTGGAAGTTTACAAGGCCAAATGCGTTTCCACCAGGCTGTAGGGGGCCGGTTTATGGGGCATTGAAGAACCAGATATTATACAAACTTGTGAAAATGGTTTTATCCGCTATCTTTTGGGAGTCCCTATTTCTTCTGCCACCTATAGTTGCCATCAGGAATTGGGACTCTCTTACATATCGGATACCATTAAAATAGCTCCGTTATTACTGTGGCATAAGGTGTGGGTCACAGAAGAGACAGGCTTCAACAGAGAGGTAATCTTGGACTGCCTTAAACTGGAGAGAGCTAAAGATATGGCGTGGTTTAATTATAAAAAAATGATAACTAACGCCATTGGGCGCCCTGCATATTTTACGGACCCATGTAGCTAGGAGGATATTTCCAGGAAAGATTTGAAAGCATACTGCTTGAAATTCCTCGAAGATCAAAGATGATCCAAAGAAAGAACAAAACACACTGTAATGGCACATCATCTCACCTTGAGTGGCCAGGGACTTCAACAATATTTGCTGTCAGTACAGGATAGTTTTAGCCGTATGCTTCTGGTTCGCTTTCGATTCGGCTCTTTTTTTAGAATGGTGTTATTCCCGGTGGTAAATGTCTGGTCATCTGATATATCTGTATGCCCCTTTGATGATGTTTCATCACAATCAACAATGCACTGCACTTTATTTTGCAAATATTTTTCCATACCCAGGCAGATGTACTTTAGACCGATTCTTAAAAGCTGGAATATTAGATATCGCAGGGTAGCATTTCTAAAATTACAGATGTTGGAAACACCGGCAACTATCCGGGCTGTTACAACTTATCTGAAGGCGATCATTAGGTCCCGGGCTACAATGTAATCTTTGTAATGTTATTATATTTTAAAACCTTTTATAAACTTTTTAGATTGTATTTTTAAACATAGCCCATGGTATACTATTTATGAATTTTTGTGATCAATTGTTCTCTCGTATAGCAATATATCTTTGTAATATATCTTTGTACGTGATTATCGGTTTTCTCACATGTGTATATTCAGGATTGCTGCTATGTACTTTTATGATTTCTTTTGTTATGAAATCGAATAAAGTACATTTTGATTTGATTTTATTTGATTTGATTCATCATGATTCTCTTGGTACATACAAAAGCCAAGGAATTTGTTTTTCAAAATTAGGGGTACAACTTTCATATGAGGCAAGATCACAACTTGCATATGAAAACGAGGTCACATAGCTGATTTTCACATAGGTAAGCCACTACATATGTGCGCATTCACCATATTGTTGTCCATCTAGTGTATTATAATGAACACCGAGGGATGTCATCATTAAGTCCTGTCATGTGACTCTTGGTACGGAACACCCAACGGTGTTCCCTCCTGAATAGGACATCCTCAATGGGACCCATTAGTGTATCATATTTGGGTTTGTCCAGGACCACCCAAGACAGATTATCCTCTGTGTGACCCATTTCTAGAAAATGTCTGGTTAGTCGTGAATTAGATTTTTTACATCTGATAGAACTGCAATGTTCTACAATCCTATGTTTGACTCTACGTGTGGTGATGCCTATATACTTAAGAGAACAAGGGCATATAATCATATAAATTACACCCCATGAATTACAATTGGTATGGCTGGTCAAGTGCCAACGTGTCTGTAAGCCTAGTTCTAGTTGTTCAGTATGTCGTGTGAATGGACACACCGAGCATGACCCACATAGGAAATATCCTACCACAGGGGGTCCTCTCCACAGTGATTGTTGCGTCTCTTGCATTGGTCTACATTTTGGTCGTGTATGAACTAGCAAGTCATTTAGGTTACTACTCCGTTTTGAGAGCAAATAAGGGTATGTCAAGAGACAACTCTCCTTTGTTTAGGATTTGCCAGTTCTTATTTACTGCTTTCTTGATGGTGTCCGTGAGATGGCTAAATGTGGTCACACATGCCAATCTATTTGTCTTCTCCTTGTTGGGTGTCTCCAGAAGAGCCTCCCTATTATTATTGCGTGATCTCTTTGCAGCTCCACGCACCAGATGATCAGGGTAGTGGTGTGTCTGTAATTCGCTGCTCAAATTCCTGGCATGTTGTTTGTATTTCTCTACTTCCGTACAATTTCTCCTCAGCCTCAATAATTGGCCCACGGGGAGATTGTTCACCAGTGCCCAGGGGTGGAAGCTTGAGTAGCTCAGTAGAGAGTTGCTTGCCATAGGCTTCTGGAAGAGTTCAGTGTTAGGTCTGCCATCTTTAGGATAAAGCCGGAGATGCAAACAAGAAACCTCAGTAGCACTAGATTCACCAATGAAGCGTAAATTGAGGTCTAGAGTATTCAATCATCCTGAGACGGCATCAAGAGACGTCTGGTCACCTTCCCAGATGACCAGAATGTCATCTATATATCGCCTCCATAACTTAAGATTTTGTTGGAATGGATTGGTAACAGAGTAGATGTGCTTGGTCCCAAAACCATGCACTTACACATTGGCCATGCTTGGGGCACATGTGCTGGCTCCGGTTATTTGCCAGTATAACCGACCTTCAAACATGAAAAAATTCTCCTTCAATGCCAGCTTAGCACAATGCATGATGAAGGAGTTAGGTGTCTGGTCCTGGCGAGGGTATCGTTCTAGGAGATGGTATATGGTGTCCAAAGTATCGTCCTGTGGAATATTAGTGCACAATGATTCCACATCATATGTGACCATCAGGTTGGAGTGTGGGTCAAAGGATACTGTTTCCAAAAGCGATAGCACCTGCTTGGTGTCTTGAAGGTAAGAGGGCATGTTGGCCACTATCGGGCGTAGTAAGTAGTCCACAAATTGTAAGAGAGGTTCGAGGAGAAAACCTGTTCCAAAGACAATAGGTCTCCCTTGTGGTGGTCTTTGGTCCTTGTGGATCTTGGTTAAGATGTAAAACGCCGGTGTTTTAGGATGTTTCTGGATTAGAAGCTTTTGTGATCCAATCTGAGTCTCTCCCTTCATCTAGTAAGGTCTTTATTTCTTGTTGTAATCTAGTAGTGGGATCATGTTGGATGGGTCTATAGAAATTTGATGTCCTTCAACTGTCTGAGGCATTCACTGCGATAGACTTCAGTTTCCAAAATCACTGTGGCACCGCCCTTGTCAGCTGGTTTGATGATAATAGTAACATCATTGCCCAACTCTTCCACACACTTGCTCTCCTCCTTGGAGATGTTGCAAAATGGTCTCTTCACTTGATCTTTATTAGTCTCATACTCCTTCATAACAGCTTTCTCAAAGGTGGAAATGTCCAAAGGTACTTGTTGTAGCGAAGGAATAAAGGTTGATTTCTTTCTCAAACCTGTATTGGAATTAGAGATAGATGTTTCTCTCTCTGTATTTGAGAAGAAAAAATGTAGATGTACCTTACGGAAGAACTCTGCCATTTCTTTATGTGTCATAAAATTGTCACCCAATTTAGTGGGCACAAAACCTAGACCTTTCGCTAGGACTTTAGTTTCCAAGGCTGTGAGTATTTTGCTGCTCAGGTTCACGATTAGGTCGGCAGGTCGCTTGTGGATGCCATCAGTTCTCTCGGCATGTTCCTGGTCACTCTCTGTTCCAAGGTGGGGTCCTAATTCACATGCTGTTGGTTCCATGGTGAACATCCTCTGTTGCCTCTTCTTTGACCTCTTCTTCCTCTGTCCTGTCCAAAAAAAGGTTGGAAGGCAAGGCCTCCAAAAGGGGGGCATGTATTAAAGGGCTGTGGTGGAAAGGCCCAAGGTTAACACATGAGTGCTTCTGTCCCTTCTTCCCTTCCCTCCCCTTTACTTTTGTTTGAGTCTTCATATACACCATCTGTCTACCTTTTGTGAGATAGATTTTGTGAAGTGGAATTATAGATGGTAATAATTCCTCCCTCTAGAACCCCTATTGTGAGATTATAATCTGTTTGGTTTCCCAGGTTTCTTGGAAACACAGTATATCATGATTTGTCACAAGTGATAGCCAGTCCTGATTAGTCTTTTTCTAGTATATACCACTGTATTCCAGGAGATTATTTTTTAAATATACATATTTGGACTCAAGATGGCAGTTGCTTCCTGGTTAGAAGGGATATAGTTTACACCCTGCAGAAGGTATAGAGCTTCGATCAGGCAGTCACAAGCTTCAAGATTGGTTAAAAGTTCATATCTGTTTCTAGTTGGAACTGATGGAACCAATGGACAGGCTACGAGGTGTCGGGGATTAGGGTAAGGAATTGGGCTGCAATCTACAGGTGCACTGTTGAGGTTGTAAAAAAAAACCTAATGGGAGTGCAAAAATCTGTGTATCAAACTGTGGTGTATTAGGCAATAAATTCAATAAATGCTCAACCAACCAACGGTTCAATCACTGTGCAAGTTCCCTCAGTACAAGATATGTACACACAAGGTCTGTGTGTGTCTTCCACAGGAGCAACCTATGGTCCCTTTGTACTTTGAGACAACAACCTTTAACTGCAAATATCACAACTTTAAAATGTCCGAATGAAGATGAAATTAGAAGATAGCTAAAACTGATTAAAACAAAAAGATGAGTAATGAAACATAATAAAATAGACACATTACAAAGTCATCTTTTTGAGGACATATTTTCAAAAACACAAACAGAGAGAAAGTATAAAAATGAACACAAAAGTCAATGTGTCAAAACTTTGACCAACAAAGACCTGGATTTTCCTGAACTTGCCCTTCCGAAAAAATATCCAGCACATACGTTTTTTTTCCTCATTACAGCAATAGTTGGTTTAACAGCTAATGTGATCATATGTAAAGAGATACCAACACTCATGTGAAGAAGGTGTCAATGACATCCTGACATAAGTCAACTCCTTCCTTCTCACCACTATCATCTTCATTTGGCATTTCAGATTCCTCACCTGGTGGTTGTGCATGGTCTCCATCCTCTGCGATGTAAGGGATGTTCCATTGCAGCACTATGCTTTGCAGCATGAAGCAGGCCAGGGTGATATGGCACACCTTACTGGGTGAGTAGAGGAGGGCTCCGCTAGTTTTCTCCAGGCAGCGAAATCTGGCCTTTAGGTGTCTGAAAGCACTCTGAAGTGGCCTCCGTGTTCTTCCATGGGCCTCATTGAAGAGGAATTCCCCTGGTGTTGTTGGATTCCTCAGCAGTTCCAACAACCATAGTCGGTCGGTAAGCTGAGTTTCCTAAATTAAAGACAAAGAGTCAAGATATGTAACACCTTGAAATTACTCAAACAATATTATGTCAGATTGTACTTACCAACAAGCCAGGCCCTGTCACGTCCATTTTATGACAGTAGCAGGGGTATGCTGCTGTTCTGTAGCACAAAGGAATCATGGGCTGATAAAGGTAAACGTGCACAGACACTTGTGATGTACAAATCAGCTAAGCAGACAACTTGCACATTGATTGAATGTAAGTGCTTCAGATTCCGGTAGACTTGTTCCCTGGCATGTGGTGGCACTAAGGCAATATGTGTGCCATCACTTGCTCTAACCACATGTGGTAGGCAACCCAAAGAATGGTAATCACCCTCCACATTCACAAAATCCTCATTTCATGGAAACTGGATTAACCTATTGATGTGTCTCATAATTGAGGAAAGAACTACTTGTAGCACACCACTGAAAATGGTTGTGACATTCCACCAGATACTGCCACAGTGTATTGGAATATCCTGTGGCCAAAAAATGAAGTACTGCCTTGAGTTTGACAATTGGTGTTATAGATTTGGGATTTCTGTTATGAGGCAGAAGATCTGGATCCAGTTACAGTATAGTTTGCCTATTCAATCTGAACTTTTTGATAATATTCCGTCCTTTCATGGTGGCATAGTCTGGAAATGAGCGGTACACTTGGGGCTGCTGTCTCCTCACTCTCCCAGGATTCAAAGTCTGCATTGGAAGAATTGTGAACATTTTAAACATTTTCCACGTAAATTATTTGTGATTGACCGAAATGCATTGGGTGAGATGTCATTGGGATGATTCTGAAGACTCGAGGTTCGTTTAATGCCTATGAATAGGCCCGGGTGGGCAATTCTGAAGCAAGTAAAATGCACAAGACTATTGAATTTCGTACCTTTGACGTGATGGACAAACAAGGTTGAACAGTTTGAAATAAAAAATATGAAACATGGAAACATTATGGTTTATGAGTATTCATTTGAATACAAGTTGTGTATCAGGCTGTGCAACTCGCTGGGGACCCGCAAACCGCGCGTCACCATGTTTGGATGATTTCATGCATGTGCACAGGAAAGGAGCACATTACGAGTGCTGCACACCGAGTTTGATAAAAGGAAAACAGGAACCTTAACATTAAATACAGGGTGTGCTTCAGGTCATTGACAGCTCTATGGCTTACCAGAGGAACAGGTACATGTTTGAAATGTAAATGTGAATCTGTCTAACTGTTTTCCTTGCATTACCACAGGTTTACAATGTCCCTTTGAGTTCCTGAGTAAAGTGTAGTTATTGATGTGAAGTGTCATATATTATGTTCCTTAGATAGGACAATTATGTTGGGGATTTAAAAGCACTTTACAATGTTAAAAAACAAGATTAGTATGCGTTGTGTGTTTAAAGCCCTTGATTCTATTTGGTGTGTATGTAGAGATATATCTATGTATATGTTTGAATTACAAGTGAAATGTAGAAATCTCCCATCATGTAAATCCGAAAACACATTATATTGTCTTTACAAATGTACATATATATGTTTTCTGTACAAACTAAATGAAAATGAGATTTGCCATGTGTACCATTCCACACATCACTCAGATTAGATCAGGGGTCTCCAAACAGTTGATTGGGAGCTACCAGTAGCCACCAAACCACTTTAGAATAGCACACAGCCTTGAGGTCAGTTATTAGATGGGCACAAGGTCTTTTTCATATAAACGTTAATGGAAGGCTGTGTTCACTTGACATCAGAATCATCAGGCTGCAAATAGCAGGGCCTGACAATGAGCAGCGCTCAGTCGGAATCATGGGCCGGGATGGGGTTGAATAAAAACAGCAAACAACTAAAACATTGAGGTATATCTGTCATAAAAATATTCCCTTGTCAACTAATATTTGAAGGTGTATGCAAAAATATACCCCTGAATGCTTTCAAATTAACCCTGGGCGTAGTGGGGCTACGTGGAGCATCGTGTAGTGTGGCCAAATCTACGCACACTCGCGCGCTCCGCATAGCCCCACTACGCGCCGCCCGCCTCCCGCCCACCCTCCTTTTAAAATAAGTTAAAGTATTTTAAAAGTAAATAAAATGCGTTACCTGCGGTGCGGCGTCCCGGGGCTCCCTCTTCCTGCTTGACGGCAACTTCTTCTCACAAATGCGCATGCGCGGGCGTCCGCGCATGCGCATTTATGAGAAGAAGTTGCCGTCAAGCAGGAAGAGGGAGCCCCGGGACGCCGCACCGCAGGTAAGGCATTTTATTTACTTTTAAATTCTTTAAATTATTTTAAAATGAAGGCGGGCAGGCGGGTGTCGGGTGGCGGGCAGCTCTGCTTCACCGCGGAGTGTGCATAGCGCTGCCTGCTACGCCTACTTTGTAAACCGCGAAGCAGGCAGCGCTATGTACACTCCGTGGGCGGAGCGGAGCACTACGCCAGGGCTTATTTCAAATGGACTAGAATTGAAATGGAGAGTTAGCTAACTTCTTGAGCTAAACACTTCATTTCATTTGACTCCCATTTCAAAGTGTTTTATTTCCAAACTGCAGGCTCCTTATTCCCAGTGGCCAGTTTTCACTGTACCACAAGTATGTGTTCAAGATACAGCTCTTTTTTTACATATAAGAATTTTAAAGTGCAGAAAAATGTTCCATGATTTGAGTGTTTGGTAGAATATTTCTCTGCGCTTTTAAATTTCCCCAATTCAAAAGGACATACAATTGTATGTTTGTGTCATCCATGTACCGGTGCCACATATGGCAAAAGGTGTGTCCTGTGCTACAAGTACATACCACACACTCTGTCACCTGTACAATTATATTCAATTCATACATACACATGTAAAATACATCCCCAAAGAGCACGCTTCCACTGACACACATGGCAGCCCTTTCATAGAGCTCTCAGTTAAGAATGTCGTTAAAACCATAGTTTCTGGCTCTATGGACTTTAGGCATCAAGTCAACAAAGCTGGCCGTGAGGGTGTCTGGTAACAATGCGCAAGATGTGGGGGGCGGAGCTAGCGCGCGACCAAGATGGCTGCCTGAACGGAGCGCTCAAATAGCCCGCCACACAATGGGCGGGAACTCCTTCGGCCGTAAAGCAGGCCTAGCCTGGAATTCCCTGCCTGTAGCGCTTCGCGCTACTCATGGCCCTTTTCTGTTTAAAAGTAAATTAAAAACCTTGCTTTTCTAGCGTGTTGGGTGTTTTCCTTTCTTCTGCCTCTTGCTTTGAGTTCAGCGCCAGGACACTTTCGAGTAGCTGCGCGCTTTATAAATCAAAGATAACATAACATTATCCGCCCAATATCCTGCAGCTGTGTTTCACTTGCACCGGGAAACGGGAAACGGGGTGTCGCGGCGCCGGTGGCGGGAAGAGCGACTCGCCTACCTGCCCCCTGAGGGACGATTCAGCCCACCGCGGATACTGGGCTGACTGGGCCCTGGACGCTGGCACTGCGCGGAGGCTGACGTGCGGCGATTTTCCTTCCCCTGCCCGGCCGGGGAGGCGACGTGCAGCCCTCGCCGAGGTCCCGCTGCAGAGGCCCTGCGGCGGTGAGACCAGCCTGGTGTCTCTGAGACCCTGTTTCCCGTGCCTGCGTTCGCCGGTCTGCTGCGTCCCTGCCGATCGAGAGGGGCGGGCCGGCTGCCTGGAGGGATCGGTGCTTTGAGGGGAACTGAGGCCGCGCTGCCGTGACTGCCTTCCAGCCACCTGATGCGATCCCGGTGAGTGCCCCCTGCTGACGGCAAGGCCTGCCGGTGAGCCCTGCTGTTTTCCTACACAGCGAACTGACACACGAGGCGCCCCCCCCCTCCCCTGAATTGCTGGTTTCTGCGGGTCCCCTGCCGTGAACTGCTGCCCTAGCTGAATCCCTCGCCCTCCTGAGCGCCTCTGTGACCTGCTTGGCGCGTACCAGTAGAAGGGAGGGGGGTTAGGCCATGCATTGACCTGTTGGCCCACACTGATCCCGCGACGAATTGACCACACAGGGACTGGCTAACTCCGCCATCTTTACGTTTGCATTACTGTCTGGCGGGGGAGCGATAGACACACTACGGCGCATCAGACACTCTCCATAACAACGAAGGCAGGAAAGAGGGTGCTAACCACTATTTGAGGCCCTTGACCACCCACCAGCCAGCTACAACTAGCAGATTGCTTTGGGGCGACCCCCCCCATACGGATAGGAGGGGGTGTGAAATCCTTCTGGAGGAGGGCGGGGTACTCCTTAGGGCGCCGGGCCCTACACGAAGATACGATGGGACGCACGGATAAGTCGCAACCCAAATTGTCATTTGACCCTAGGCGTCCCAAGCCTTGCGGAGCCGCGACGGAGGGAGATGTCGTGGACCAAGACCAGAACCCGGACGAACAAAACCGGGATATACGCGGCCTCTTGCTCTCCATGGAAAAGAACCTCCAGGGTGGGATAACCTCTTTGGGGGCCAAAATGGACGCGCTGACCTACAGAATGGACCGCATGGCGGACAGATTGGACAAACATGCAGAGCGTCTGGACAGCTCGGAGCGCAGGCTGACGGAGACGGAGGAGGCGCAGACCACTCTTGATGTGGAACACAAACAGCTGGGCAGGGTGGTGCAGCTCCTCCAGGACAAGACGGAAGACTTGGAGGCCCGTTCTCGGCGCTGCAATCTCCGCATCACGGGCCTGCCGGAGACGGCACCCACAGGGAGCATGGAACTCTTCATAGAAAAGCTTTTGAAAACACTGTTGGGTGACTCCTCCTTTTCAAACATGTTTGTGGTGGAGAGGGCGCACCGCTCTCTTGGCCCCAGGCCGGCGCCGGGCGCCTCTCCCAGGCCAGTCATAGCTAAACTCCTGAACTATAGGGACCGTGATGTCGCTCTTAAACTTGCCCGCGAGAAACAACCGCTTCGATTCGAGGGGTCGA
Source organism: Triturus cristatus (assembly GCF_964204655.1). NCBI lineage: Eukaryota > Metazoa > Chordata > Amphibia > Caudata > Salamandridae > Triturus > Triturus cristatus. Next base: position 377,757,652 of record NC_140593.1, on the reverse strand, counting down.
CAATTTCACTCTTTCCAGACTTCACTGCTAGAGTTCAGGTGGCGAGGCGCTTGTTCGCACCCATGAAGAGACCGCTTCGGGAGATGGGTGCGGATTATGCCATGCTCTATTCGGCTAAGTTAAGAGTGAATCGGCAGGGCCACTCACATATATTTACTGATCCGAAGATCCTGCAAAAAGCTTTGAAGGATTGGGCGAGGGAGGGGCGGGCACTGCCGGACCGCCGGCTCTTGGACGAAACGACCGGGGGTCCCTTGGATGAGCAGGTCTGACCTGCTTTGGAAGACAGGAACTGTTGTAATTTATTGTTGAGTGTTTCATCCACCAATGTGTTTCAGACCACCGAAGTCTTATTATTGGGGGCCATGACTGTTCTCCTTTATATTTGTTGCTATGTGCTTGCTGCTTGATTTGTATTAGGTATGCGACTTGCTTATTTCGCCCCCCTTTAGACCCCGGGGGACATGCGCTCTGCTGCATTTATTCACAGCTGCACGTTTGCATTATGGCGGGGAGTGGAGCAGTGATCTAATTGATCACACTTTTCTTTTTCTCTATTTCTGTTGAGCGGGCTACCTCCCCCCAGCGTGTAGTACACCTGGGATGTTTCTGGATGTTTTGATTCGGGTGGGGTTTCTTTTCATTGGGTGGGTGGGTCGCTCTCATTGACGCCCCTGGATACGGACAAAGAGGGTAGATTTGTTTTGTCTAAGTGCTGTGGTAGGGGGCTCGAGCTTTTCATTTTCAATGTTTATGGCCCTAACTTTGACCACCCTGACTTTTACGCTAACTTAGTGGCGATGTCCCAACCATACGCTTTGGACAATATTCTGTGGGGCGGGGATTTTAATTTTGTCATGCTCCCTGCTCTGGATAGGTCCGATGGCCCGGACAGACGCCCGTCGGCCTCTGCCAGACTGGTAGAGTCATCCCTGAGGAAGTTGGACATGCATGACGTATGGCGCCGTAGACACACTCAGCAGGGGGGATACACGCACTATTCTGCACCTCACAACATACATACGAGAATTGACTACTGGTTTGCTTCACAACAATTGACTCACCAGATTCGGGCATGCACGATCCTCCCCCTCACCTTCTCTGATCATTCTCCATTGCTTCTTACACTGGCCTCCCCAAAGAAACGCATCCCACCATTTGCATGGCGCTTTCCTCCATTCTCCCTTCTTGATTCTGTTTTTAATGAGGAGATCGCAACGTCCATTGAGGCCTTTTTCAAGACGCACATAGGTTCAGTTGACTCCTTTCTGACAGTTTGGGAAGCCTTTAAGGTATATATCAGGGGGTGACCATATCCAAACATGCGGGGGTGCTAAAGTCGATACGCACCAGACTGACTGCTTTAGAGCGGAAACTGAAGGACCTTGAATCCTCTCGTAGACAGGTACACAGTGAGGAACTTGACCGGGACCTGGCGCAAACCCTACGAGACTACCATAAGGAAGCTGATGCAGAGATAAAACATCTCGGGAAATATGCCACTGCCCGTAGCTATGGGGAGGGGGAGAGGCCTGGTAGTGTTCGGGCGCAGATTCTGCAGTAGCGGAGGGCCAAAACCACGATTCCAGATATTAGACTACAGCAAGGTGACCCCCCGCTTACGGAGGATCAGGTGACGGAGTAATTTCGGCAATACTATGCTGATCTCTACGCTTCCCGCAGCCACTGCTCTGATGAACTTATGGAGGATTACCTGTCGCATATTAAACTCCCCTGGTTGTCTGACTGGCACCGTGAGTTCCTGATGAGGCCAATCGAACGTGAGGAGGTGCTGCTTGCCCTCTCAGGGATGAGGGCCGGTAGTGCTCCGGGAAGTGACGGTCTCACAGTGGCCTTTTATAAGGCATTCCAGGACCTCCTACTCCCCCACTTGCTCACACTGTTTGGGGATATATGCACATCAGGCAGTATGCCTCCAACCATGCGAGAGGCGATGCTGGTGGCCATACTCAAACCTGGGAAACGGCCAGAGGAGTGTGCTTCGTACCGTCCGTTGTCCCTCATGAACGTGGACGCAAAGATTTTCGCGAAGATACTGGCCTTAGTCCACTGGTCACCACCCTGGTGGCGCCTGAGCAGGCTGGCTTTGTTCCCAGCCATTACTTAACCTATAACCTGCGAACTGTCTTCGCAGCTTTACAACATACCGGCTCGGAGGTCCCGGCGGTCGCGGTATTCTTAGACATGGAGAAGGCCTTCGCCTTTCATGCGGCACGTCCTGAGCCGTATGGGAGTGGGGCCGGTTTTCCTGCAATTACTTGCGACACTCTACTCCTCCCCCACGGCGCGCATTCGTATTGGGTCCTTGGTCACCGATCCCATACATATTTTTAGGGACACGAGGCAAGGATGCCCTCTCTCACCAATATTGTATGCCCTGACGGCGGAACCCCTGGCTTGTGCACTCCGTGAGTATCACAGCCATAGGGGCATTCGATTCCCAAACTATCACCTAATCGTATCAACGTATGGGGATGATATGCTAATTTATGTTAGGGAGCCCGAAACTCATCTGTCTCCGGTATTAAGGGAGGTGGTCCTCTTCGGTTCTCTTTCAGGCATAGGGGTCAATTGGAACAAGTCCATCATGTTTCCTCTTACTCCAGCCACGGTTCGCTTTGAGCCGGAATACCCCCTTTTATGGTCCACAGAGGCGGTACGATACCTGGGTATCCGACTACATGCTGACTCGGAGGTTGTTCTGCGGGAAAATTATGGTGCTGCCATCTCCAATCTGGAGGACGATGTGGACAGATGGATTGCTCTTCCGCTCTCTCTGATGGGCAGAGTGGCACTCATGAAAATGATAGTCCTACCGCGGTTTCTCTTTCTATTTATGAACATACCCATGGTTCTGTCCAGGGCATTTTTTAGTCGCCTTCACTCTCTATTGGTGCGCCTGGCATGGAGGGGCAAGCAACCTCGCGTTGCCTGGAGGATATTGACGTTACCATATGCGATGGGTGGCCTTGGTGCCCCTGACTTGGATTTGTACTATAGAGCCGCCCAATCCTCACACGCACATTATTGGATACATGGACCCTCGGATATACCCCACTTGTTGATTGAGACTATCGTCGCCGATCCCAGGCCTCTGCCCGCCTTGCTGTTTTCGCCTTGTGACAGGCGTACGGGCATAATGGACTCTCTTAATTCGGTCGTACACGCTTGGCACTCCATACTGGCTGCTCATGCCGGTAATCTTCTGTATGCTCCATTGGTCCACTTTAAATTTCTCAATCGGGTTTACCATACCCCGGAGCGATTACACCGCTTTGGTCTACGTGACAGCCCCCGGTGTGATCGATGCGGAGAGCCTACAGCTGCATGTGGCCTGGACCTGCCCGGGGATTGCCTACTTCTGGGGTGATATATTCTTAGAAATTAATCGCATTACGGACATGTCTCTGTCCCCGGATGCGCTCCTCGCTCTACTAGGCTACTCACAGCCACTCCCCAAGAAACATAGACGCCTTGTTGATATGGCGCTGCTACTCGCGAAGAGATGTGTAGCTGTCTGTTGGCTTCGCGGCCCTACGCTGGCTCTGACTCAGTGGACTAGAGATATGCTTTACTGTTGTACACAAACTGAAAATTACAGCAAATTATTGCCACCTCGTAACAGACCTAAAAACTTTTGGGCCCTGTATTTGGACCGGAAACCGACTCCAGCTGCTGCTGAGCGGGGAGAGGATACATCCCCGTCGGGGGCTACTGCCACTTCTTAGGGTTCGATGGGACTGTACACCCTATGATATGTGCTGCGTGCCCCTGCCCCCCCTCCCCCCTCTCTCTTTCCCCCCTACACGGCGATACACAGGATAGGGCGCTACGGCTCACTTAGCTGGTGGGACCACTCTTTTGTTTCCATTCTAAATTCTTTTTATCTATTATTGCTTGATTAAATCTATGGCATATGCTTTGTATGTATGTATAGGACCTGTTACAGGAGGCTGTTTATGTTTGGACTGTGTCTATGCTTTGTTCTTATTGTTTGTACTGCTTGCTAAATTATTATTTTTTTTACTCTATTTAATCAAAAGTTCAATAAAAATATTAACAGAAAAAACAAAAAACAATGCGCAAGATGTTTAGCCTTCAGTAGTTCACAGTGCTTTGCACTGATGAGAAGTACCTCACATCACAGAAAATGTGGAGCTCCCTGGGGTAGACAATGTCACTGGCCTGGATTAGTGAGTTGAGGACATGACAAGGGATGAGGGTAGTAAACATGTCACTACAAAAGTGTGTATTAATATATTTGTTTTAGTCAATATGTGAAAATACACATGTGGTATGGTAACTTATGAATCATGCTTGTGATAGATGTAGTAAAATTGTGTTACATCAATACAAACAAAAAGTCACAAAACCATTATTTTTTTCTTTCATTTCTTGTATCCGTACAGGTCAAAACCCATCAGAAGCGGGATATATCTGGAAGGTCATCACCAGGAGGAAAATGTGGACCCTGGAGGTCTACAAGCGGCACAGCCTCCAATGCAGGAAGAGGTGGGAGGACCTATGATGCTGAACCAAAAAATTAGACGAAGTACAACTTGGGCAGTACTCCCAAAGTGGGATGCACGTGCGCCACACCCTGGCCCCCCTAATGGCCTACATTCTCGTGGTGGCCTATCCCCAGCTTGATGGGCAGTTGAGAGTCCAAAAGCAGCATGAAGGGGGTAAGTTCTTATTTGAGTTTCACATGTTACATGATTAATACGCACAAGAAGAGTTCTTGAAGGTTTAAGTTTTGCACGATGTGTATGATGATGTGTTTTGTCTATTAAATTGTTAGAAAGGATCCCACCTGATTCCTGTTTACTACCAAAGGACTGTTCTGAGCAGACACATGGCTGCCTAAACTACACATATCCATCAGGTTGTTTGATGTCATGAGTGACAGTTGTACCAAACAGGCCACTGGTGTTTGTTGTGTCTGATATGATGATCCTTCATTATTGTGGATGATGTAATGGTAGACCAATTACATGTGACATGGCATACTATGAACTTATGATATAGTGGATCTTCCATAAGTCACATTGGCAAGTTGGGATTTTACACAAACAAGACTGAGCATGTGAGCCAAAATCACTAATCACATATCCCAATTGTGTTTAGCATCAAATATACTGTTTCATACATGTTAAAAGTGACAGATTTGCATGTCTTACTCCTTCATAAATGTGTATGTAAGCCAGTGTGTTTTTTGTACAAATACTTGTGCTAGACATACACTTTTTGTAGAAACACAGACAGAGATGTATACACAATGGGGACAGAGTAACACATACCCCAGACCATTTTTAAATGTCCTTTGTTATGTCCAGATGAGAACTCAATGGTGGAGATAAATGGGATTTTGGCAGATTGCATGTTCCATCACATAAATGTTGGAGTATCCCATCTTAAAGACTCAAAATCAGGCCCAACTTGTAACTTATTTGGAAAATGGTTACATGCATCAAGGTGTGATTTGTTTCATCTTGTGAACTGCACTTGATTCTTTGATGTGTTTATCATATGTGAATCAGTGTATGTCATATTCACTGTGATGTAGTACCACATTTTACCTAAAGTGAAAGCCACCATATCTTTTTCAATAAATTCATAATGATGAGACAACCTTGAAATAATTTGAGATTTTTTGGAGTCAAATGTGGATAAGTAGTTGCTCTGTACCAAAGTGGATTCGAAATGTATCAAGCCCTATATATTTAATTATGCTATTGGAGTAATTTGGCAATCCACAATACATTTAACTTTCTTCAACAACATAGGTAAATACATAGTGTGTGATACAGTGATATGCTACTTCAATACTGAAACCATATAATATGTTGTACATTTGTACTATACTTGAGTTACTTGAGGTAAATGTTACCATTGTGAAATGCCCAAACAAAGGAGACAGGCTTTCAGTTTCTACAAATATTGGTACAACATTGCAGTATTTGTTAACACACATAGATTCATATTTTACTTTTAGTGTATGTCATTAATGTAGCTTTTTTGACCTAGTACACACAATGTCCAAAGGTATTTTTGGTGTATATCCTTGTTTACATAAGTTCACTATTCTGTAACACAAAGGCCAACCATTCAGGGGTGTTAAATAGTTCCTTTAGAGAAATGAATATGGTTAAGAGACAAGGTCATATATGATACAGAAGCTATCATGGGGAATTACAAAACTGTGACTAAATGTTTTCAGAAGATGTTCCCTACATGCATAAGATAATGATGTAAAGAACCCATGTTTGTGAGCCTTTTAGCAGGTACAGTATTGAAACTAGGAAAATGTTATGTGTTTAAAGTTATTTATCGGTTCTAATCACGCAGCTACAATAAAACTATTGTATATGTCTTTTCACCATCATCCGGAGCAGGCGAAGGAGATGTTGGTCACGGAGGCTGGGAAGCAGCTGACCACTATGTCTCTCCTGGTGAGACCAACTATACCAAGGGACACAATGTCACAAGGGTGAGGGGACTGGCATAGAGGTCACCAGCTCGACGTCTCTTTTTGAGCCCTCGCCAAGCAGCCAGTCTCCACTGGTGGCAGAGCCCACTGCTTCAGTTACACCTGCATCCTTGTCTGCCACCCAGATATCCATCTACACCCTCTCTCTTGCTCCCCCCTAGAGGCCAACTCCTCCCCCTAAAAGGGATGGAGTCTCCTTTGCCCCAGGCTACTCACACCCTGCCCCATCCCCCCAGCTGGGCTGAGTGAAGAGGGTATTGACCTCCTCCTATGCAGCATCACTGTAGGCCAGACTCCAGATTGTCAGCCAGGAGATTAGCTGCCATAGGCAACAAATGCTAGCTTACCTGGAGGGCATTCATAGTGGTATGTCTGGCCTACAGCGGTCTTTTCAAGGTCTGGCCTCCTCACTGACCGCAGCTTTTCAACCATCCCAACCATGTGCCTCACCTCCTGCCTCTTCAATATCCCAATTTCATATTCCCAGCCTTGTCCAAAGCACATTCACACCTTTACATGCACCCACTCCAAAAAACACAAGCTGCTCAGACACTCACACACATAAATGCAGAGACATCATAAAACACAAGCACACATCCAAACTTACAGACCCCACACCCAAATGCACCACACTGCACCCACCACACACACACATGAACCACCCCACCACCAGCACACCCACACACCCACAGACACCACATCTACCACCACACCCACATGCACCACCACATCCTCATGCACCACAACCACACTCAGCACCTCCACAGCACACCCATCCACACACACACATACATTAGATAGCACATCCACAAAACACTAATACCCAAACTTACCCAAACAACAGACACTGAGGAAGCAACACCGCCAAACGTACACGACATACACCAGACCAACAGGCACCTGTATCCTCAACAGACACATGTACATCAGCCACTGCCACTCCCTCTACCTCTCAAACCCAACTCCCTTGCACACATCCTACCCTTTTTCCCCATGAAAGTTTGCTGTTTGCCCTTGCCTTAACCCCTTCCAAAGCCCAAACCATCCCTCCCAAATGCAAAGCAACCCCTTCCACACCCCAACTCTCTCCTTCCACCTCCCAACCCACCCCTCCAAAAACAAAAACCTCCCCTAATAAAACTAAAAGTACCCCTTCCAAATGCAAACTGCCATACCAAACCAAAGACTCCCCCTCCCAAACCCAACCCCAACTCCTAGGTAATATCTTTGAGGGGGGAACAACCTTTACAACGCAACTTTTACAACGCACTACCTTTACAACGCATTTTTTACAACGCATAATCCATTACAACGCATGACATTACAACGCATGACACTACAACGCATTTTTAAAAACTACCTTTACAACGCATTCCATTACAACGCATACTACCATTACAACGCATACCATTACAACGCATAATATTACACTACACTATCCAACACTTACCCTACTGTTGCACCCCCTGGAGTTAGAATAGTAATTTTTACCCCTATACTATCCAACACTTACCCTACTGATGCACCCCCTGGAGTTAGAATAGTAATTTTTACCCCTATACTATCCAACACTTACCCTACTGTTGCACCCCCTGGAGTTAGAATAGTAATTTTTACCCCTATACTATCCAACACTTACCCTACTGTTGCACCCCCTGGAGTTAGAATAGTAATTTTTACCCCTATACTATCCAACACTTACCCTACTGTTGCACCCCCTGGAGTTAGAATAGTAATTTTTACCCCTATACTATCCAACACTTACCCTACTGTTGCACCCCCTGGAGTTAGAATAGTAATTTTTACCCCTATACTATCCAACACTTACCCTACTGTTGCACCCCCTGGAGTTAGAATAGTAATTTTTACCCCTATACTATCCAACACTTACCCTACTGTTGCACCCCCTGGAGTTAGAATAGTAATTTTTACCCCTACACTATCCAACACTTACCCTACTGTTGCACCCCCTGGAGTTAGAATAGTAATTTTTACCCCTACACTATCCAACACTTACCCTACTGTTGCACCCCCTGGAGTTAGAATAGTAATTTTTACCCCTATACTATTCAACACTTACCCCACTGTTGCACCCCCTGGAGTTAGAATAGTAATTTTTACCCCTATACTATCCAACACTTACCCTACTGTTGCACCCCCTGGAGTTAGAAAAGTAACTTTTACCCCTATACTATCTAATACTTACCTTAAATGTAATTTAATATTATGCGTTGTAATGGTATGCGTTGTAAAGGTAGTATGCGTTGTAATGGAAATGCGTTGTAAAGGTATTTTTTAAAAATGCGTTGTAGTGTCATGCGTTGTAATGTCATGCGTTGTAATGGATTATGCGTTGTAAAAAATGCGTTGTAAGTGCATGCGTTGTAAAAGTGTGCGTTGTAACGTCATACATCCCTTTGAGGTGCCTGCTCTGCCCAGTAGATGCCCCTTCCTGAGGAGGTTCCCCTTGGCAGTGAATTAGGAGTCAAGATGTGCACAACAGTGCACATCACTTTGTTGAAAGGTTATGGACTGCTATTTGGCTTTTGAAGTATGCTAAGAGATGTATTTTATTGTTTGGATTAAATCCATAATTTTAATTTCACCAAGTTAGCCCTTGCATTATTTTTCCTTATCAATTGTTTCATTCCTAGCAATGTTTCTGACTAAAATGTGAAGTACTTATTTTTCTTTACCATAGTGGCAGGTGATACAACAGATGTTTTTAATGTCTATTTTTTTATGTGCATACACTGGTTAACATTGTATGTGACGGCCATTGGAATTTAGGTGCAGGCATTCATCATAGTGATGGCCACTTGCACCAACTAATTGATGTTTAAATATATTTCTGGATGTGTTGCTACAGGTGCGCTTGTTTCACCTTGATTTCTCATCAGTATGAGCACATATGCCTTACACCTTATAAAATATGGTGACTATTGAAATTGGATACAGTACAGGAATTGGACTAGACAAGGGGAAATGTTACACGGATGCATATGCTGAATACTTCAAATTTGGACTGACACTTATTTTACTAGTAATTTATAAGGTAGAGGTTACACCTTGTCTAGTGCATTTCTACATCATGTTACATTGCACTTATCCCAGTGATGTGTGTGGTATATGATTTGCAGTGACAATATTCTAAATGTATTTAAACACACCTGTATGTTGACGTTTTGATTTTTGATTTGATATCCTTTTTTGTTCAAGTGGCAATTTTTTTTAAGGAAGCTGGCACCAAGTTTATACATACAATGTATCAAACAGGTGTATTTTTTCAAATTTCTTAAATGCCAACATCACAGACATATGCATTGCACATTAGTATGCTATAGCTTGTAATAGAGATTTAAAAATGCACGAGTCGAGTGCAAATGTTAACAGACAAGTCAAAAGGTAACAGGTAAAAGTGGAGCTTACCATCGATTCTGTCCATGACGGTGTTGATTTTGTTTGTCATCAAGAATCAACAGCAGCGGCAGGTCTTGAAAGATCGTGTCAATGGCGGAAAAGGAAATGTGAAAGTGAGAAAAAGTGAGTTTCCGCTGTATATTTTTTCCATTAACAACAACAGGGGCAACCCAACACACCTGAACCAGGGGCAATAATATCTGTTCCTAACAAAGGTTCAAGAGACAATTTGTTTACAAATACACAACATAAAATATACAAATCAGACGTTAAACAAATAATACATTAGTGAAAAAAAGAGAGAAAAGAGAGGAAAAGAAGTGAGAATATCCATATGTACAAGAACAGTCGCTGTAAATTTATTAACGCTCAAAGCAATATGCTGGTATACAAACAATAGAAATCACAAACCAGACAAGTGGCAAACGAAAAAATATACGTTACATTACGTTACTAAAACAGAGGACTGCAACCTTGATTACTTCAATAGGTCCAAAAACAATTTCATCAAATCGATAAAATGGGCGGATATAGCTTCAACCAGCCACAAAGAGTCAAAAGTTGGAAACTTCAGCCCGTCTCAAAGAGTCCACAGTTTATTTAAATTTAATGGCATCAATCCATGTAATTAAAGAGGTGGTATCGTTTGAACTTACTGCTGCTTCAAGGTACTGCCCGTTTATGGTTTAGCGCAAGCACATTGGTGTTTTGTTCACCATCCTTTGATACCACCTCTTTATCGATTTGATGAAATTGTTTTTGGACCTATTGAAGTAATCAAGGTTGCAGTCCTCTGTTTTAATAGATATTGAATGGTTTGTAACGCTCAATGGAACTTTTAGTCCTGAGGTTGACCGTGTATTTCTAAGGTGGTCGAAACGCCGCCGACGCTTTTGTGGCCTAAATCCATGATGGACACATTCATTTTTGTATATGTTGTACCTTTGTTGTAACGTATATTTTTTCGTTTGCCACTTGTCTGGTTTGTGATTTATATTGTTTGTATACCAGCATATTGCTTTGAGCGTTATTGTCTTAAGTGTTTTAGACTTTGTAATACATTTACAGCGACTGATCTTGTGCATATGGGTACTCTCACATCTTTTTCTCTCTTTTTTTCACTAATGTATTATTTGTTTAATGTCTGATTTGTATATTTTATGTTGTGTATATTTTTTCCAATCATCCAACTCAGATATGGCGGTTTTACCATCACATTCACATCGACAAGAAGGCACATCATGATTGGCCCATCAGACAATCCGGACTGCCCTAACTCGGACATCTGCTTTTGCCTATTGTGACGTTGATGGAGGTGAACATACCTGGCATAGACGGCGGCACTTTGACAGTCTTTTGTCCGTTGAATCTCCAACATCTATTAGAGTGGGCGGGCCAGCTAGTACGCGGGCAGAGAAACCGTGAAAAAGCAGCAGAGGGTCCAGGTCTGCTAAGATCTAAATTAGGCCCTAAGTTGTGTTTAGGGTACCTTACTGTCAAAGCAGTCTCAAGAAGATAAGTCGACAAAAGAGATTGCCCAGGAGAGTGGATGGCAGCACCTTGAGGATGCTGTCTTCCCCTTTTTTTGAGAGGCAGGGCAGGGTCCAGAGTCTCCATCTAAAGGTACTCCTGATAGGGCATTTAAGAAAATCCCAACACCCCATATATTATTCTAAAACAAAAACACTGTGGGATTTTCCACTGTGAAGTTATCGGGCCATATGTATCAAGCAAAATTGCGTTCGCAAATGCCGAAATTCACAGAATTTTGGCGTTTGTAATCGCAATTTTGCTAAGTGGTATGTATGAAGGCAAATCTGCGTGCAAAATAAGGAATCGCAAAATTTGCGATTCCTTATTTTGCAATTGCATTTAAGGAATCACACATTTTGCGATTCCTTAAATGCAATGTAAGAAGCACCAAAAAAGTGCAATTTGGCCATAAGGAATCGCAATTTACCACCAACTTCAAGTTGGTGGTAATTTGCGATTTCTTTGAAAAATTCACTTTTTTGCATTTTTCAAAGTGCAATGTGAAGCACATACATGCCTTTGGGGCATGTATATGCGCCACATGTGCACCCATGCTTATTTCAGGGGTGCAACAGGGTGTCCATTTCAGCCGGTGTGTCCCGCGGTACTTCAATGGGACCTGGCGTGGGCCCTGTGAGGTCCCACAGGATTTCCATGAGATCACACAGGGGTCCATGCTAGGTCTCATGGGAGTAATGTGGGACCTGTGAATTTGTTTTTTAAAGAGCACACGCTCCTGTGGGCAGAAGGGACACAGAACCTACTCCCTTTAGGTACCTAAGCACCTCTAGGTGGCCAAGTCCTTACTAGAGCCAGCCTTGGCCAGGCCCTTTAACAAACCCTTCACTGGCAGCCATCCTCTTGTGGGCAATCAGTCAGACACGGATCGCCAAGCCCTGTCTATGCACATCTTTCATCCTGTACACAATTCTTCACAAAGAGAAAACTCCTTCCAGACACTTACTTAGGTGGCCAAGCGCTACTATGCACAGACATAATCAATCAATGAGAGACAAGTGGCCAAGCCCCTGCTGCACACAGTCTTCATCCTGTACTGAACCTTTTGTTGACAGCAGACTTTTTGTGGGGAAGGAACCTCACACATGTGGGCTAGTACCTGATGTGCTTGGTTTCCACCCTGTACATAACCCTTCACAGAGAGCCATCTCCCTCCAGGCAGACAAGCCACATTAGGTGGTGTAGCCACCTACTACACTTAGCGTTCACCCTTAGTCTACCTTTTGTGGGCTATGAACAACACACAGGTGGCCTAGTAACTGCTGTGGACAGTCTTCATTGTGTATGCACCCGTCACAGAGAGTACACTCCCTCTAGATACTTAAGTCCCCTACCACGCACAGCCTTTACCCTGTACTGCTCCCTTTATGAGTTACTAACCTTTCACGGGGAACCCTCCACACACTGGTGAGTACGTTCCTGCTGTTTATGGTCTTCACCCTGTTCGCAACCCCTGACAGAGAGCACACTCCATTCTAGACCACCATGCCTTAGGTGACCAGCCTCTACTATGCTCAGCCTTCACCCTGAACACATCACAGGTAGCTGACCTCTTGTGGGCAACCATCCACACACACAGGTGGGCAAGTACTTGCTCTGCACAGTCTTTGCGATGTGCACTACTCTTCATGGAGAGCCCACTCTCTCTAGAGACCGAAGCTCGATTAGGAAACCAAACCCCTACTATGCACAGTCTTCACCCTGCACCTAATTCTTTGTGGATAAGCAACCTCTTGTGGGTAACCAATCACTCATGGGTGGGCTACTCCCTACTGTGCATGTTTTTTTTCTGTGCCCAACTGTTCACAGAGAGACCACTTCCCCAGACACACAAGCCCCATTAGCTGGTGAAGCTTCTATTACACATAGCCTTTGCCCTGTAGCAAGCACTCTGTGGATTGTTTATCTCTTGTGGGCTATGAACCACTCATGGGTGTCCTAGTCACTGCTGTGCACAGTCTCCCCCTTCTGAATTACTCATCATGGAGCGCTCACTACCTCTGCACACCCAAATCCCCTTTGGTGGCATAGACCCTACAGCAAACAGCCTTTGCCCTGTGCACAAATCTTCACAGAGAGCCCACTACACACAGCCTTTGCTCTACTGAACCGTTTGCGAATAACCACCCCTTTGTGGGTAACCATCCAACCTGGGTGGGCAGGTCCCTGGTGTGTTCGGGTTTTGCCCTATGCACAGGTTCTCATGGAGAGCCCACTCCTTCCAAATACCTAAGCTTTTCTGTATGTATATGACTGCTAGTAACTACCACACATACACAGAGCAAAACGTAGGAAAGCTAGTCAAGTCTCAGAGGTGCAATGGACTATAAAACTTGTACATAAGACCTGAAGTCACTTGTGTTGTCTATTACAACATGTCACACTTATTTAGCAAACTGTTGTAATATTTTTTTATACAATTAGAGTAGCTCATATCAGCCATTTAAGGGTCATTTCCTTGTTTTAAGCACACATTTTTCACTTCAGCGAATTTCTCTACAGTGGGCCTTTTATGTTCAGTATTTCCCATTATAGAATTTTACGAGGATGCATAAGTACATTCTATCATCATACAGCAGACTGATCTTATACAGTTATAGTTTTATGTAGTGTGCTATTGTTATTATTAAAGTGCAAATCTACTGTTACAAGTGTTTGCCTTATACTTACACCTTAAACAGTAGAGTTGTCTTTTACTGTTATCAATGGCCTGCTATAAAAGACTGTAAAGATATACTAGCTTTAATAGACACATATGACTAACAACATCATTGTTTTTCTATTTTTGAACAAGAACATGTGCCCCCTAAATGAACCTTTCTTTCCTTTAGGGGGCACATTTTCTTGTTTACTGTTCTTAACTTTTTTTGTTTCTATTCAACTTTTTGGGGTTGAACAAAAAATGGTAACAAATTCCCACACCAGGAACTCATGTGTGGCCTGCAGTTGTGTGTCCTGCTCCTCCTTCTTATGCAACGCTTGTTCTCTTGCCTCTCCAGGCAATACTATTTTTGTTCAATTCCCCAAAATGTTTTGGAAAAACAAAAAAAGAAAACATGCACTGTACAGGGTGTAAACCTTCTACAGTGCCACTTCATAATATCAGAAACAGGATGTGCTCTTCCAGACCACATATCATCCTAATAACATTAGCCAATGAAATGATGTTTCACTGTGGGTCATAAATTCCGCTGTAACCTTTGCAGGTACTGCATTACCTCGACTTCTAAAAAATACAAACATTTCAGAAAGCCCATACTATAGGCTCAAAGTTAATTAAAAAAAACACTTTATATGGAACATAACTTCGGAGAGACTCGCAACAGAATGTAAACCCATATGGGACCGCTGTACCTATAGGGGGTCAAACCCAAAAGAATTAATATCCACCATTAAGTTGTGAAATTACAAGACATTAGTAAAGAGAATCGGGAAATACTAAACATAAGAGTGACATTATATTGAACTGTGCTAGTAAGATCTTACTTTTTTTTAAAAGCCTTGAAATTCACAAATGAATCAAAGGTTAAAGTGACATTATAGGTTGGTATGGTAATAGGAACTTTATGTTAGAAAAAAACAAAAAATAAATTAAAAAACAAGGGCAAAATGAAGTTACAATAAGGTGCTCAAAAAAGCATAAATTGCATTAAAAAAACTCTAGTAATTCACTGAAAAAACAATGGTTAAAGTGATGTTATAGTTAGGTATAGAAAAAGGACCTTAACTTATGTTACAAAAAACTCTAGAAATTTACTGAAAAAACAAAGATTGGAAGCTGGCAATGTCAGTGATAACGTAACGTTTTAAACCTCACAAAACCACTGAAATTCACCAGTTCAGAAAGCAAACTATATATTGTGCCTCGACCATGCACTGCTTATGACCTCACATATTACATAACTCATGAGCGGTTCAATGACATAATATTGAACTGATGACATCACAAATGACAGTTATTGATGACATCACTGATGACACCATCTAAACTATAGCTGTTCAAATCACTCTTTAAACCACTACAACATTTCAGATATTAAAGTCCTAAATGGCGTACAATCATGTAAAGCATAAATTACTTGAACATATGTGCATGTACTAATCAGTAAAAGTGTTGGCCTGAAGACAAGTGTTATTTACTGAGTTACATACTGCACAGTATAGCTAGCAGAAAAGGTTTTAATACAACCAAAACTTTGGAAAAACAAGGTAAACAACCGCACATATAGTAAGAATTGCACAAATATGTTTCAGACAGTTGGTATATTAATTCAGCTGATTGTTCCAAAAACGTTAAGAGAAAAAGTTTTCAACAAATGGAATATACAATGCTGTTTTTTTAAATGCAAAAATTTCAGTACAAAAGTTTGGTGAAACAAATGGTACATTATACATTGTTCAATAATATATAATGAGTGATTAACTCACAAACACAAGAAGTCACAGTGTGATTCTAAGCATTATTTTAATGTTTTAGGCCATTCTCAACATGTCAGCACCACTCCTTTCAGACACCCAAGGTCCATTAGGAGGCCAAACTCTCACTATGCACAGCCTCCACACTTTATACGCAACCCTTCATGGATAGCCGACCTCTTGTGAGCAATCAAGCACACCTGAGTGGGCAAATACCTGGTTCTCATGGTCTTTGCTCCTATGCACAATGTCTCATGCAGATCCCACTCCCTCCAGACACTCAAGCTCTCTTAGAACACCAGGCACTCATTATAAATAACCTTTACCTGTGGCAAACCATTTCTTGATAACCAAACTGTTGAGGGCAATCAAGCAAACATGGGTCGGCAAGTCATTGCTATGCAGGGTTTCACCCTGTGCATAACTATTCATAAAGAGCTCACTCCTTTCAGACACCCAAGACCCATTATGAGGCCTAGTATGTTCCAAAAAGTTACACCCATTAGCTGTACAGAAGGTAAAGAAAAGATTTAGCACTCAGAATCACTTCCAGTATGAGAAGCGTAAAGCAAACTGTCATATTTACTGGATGATGTCATGAGTGATGTCATTAGTGATGCCATTATTGAAGTAATTTGAGATATCATCAGTGGTGCCATCGATGATGTCATTGAACATGTCATGAGTGATATAATATTTGAAGTTATAAGCAGCGCAAGTTATAGTTAGCTGGCTGACCTATAACTGGTGAATTTCAGGGTTTTTTCAGGGTTTATAAGTTATGTTGTAACTGACATTGTCACTTAAGTATAATGTTACTTAAACTTTTTTTGTTCAGTGAATGCCCATACATTTATATAAAATGGTATATCAATCTTTTAGTTAGGTGTTGTAATCAGACTTGATCTTCCATACCGGGAAAATAAAACATTCATTTAAAGGGCTAAATTGAGGATAGATGAACTGTTTGCATTTCTATCTGTGGTACTGGACTTGGGGGATTAGTCATGAGTTGTATGCTTTTCTCTTTCAATCTTTTATCTGTCTGGTTTTTCAGTATGTAATTTCATTGAACTGAATTATGTCCCTATTGGTATTTTTGTTAACATTTTCTAAGAATAATAAAGAAAAATCCATAGGTATCAGACAATCCAGTTTAAAACACAGGAGTTTAGTGAGGAGTTTCTGACTAGAATTACATTCCTATGTACTGGTGTATGTCCAAGCCTGCAGGTATTTCTGACTATTTGAAATATTTTTATGGGTATTCATAAATGGGGCATGGGATTGCATATTATAATTTTCAACCTGCATGAAGTATGTATGTAACTAAAATTTTGAATCACCTATACTTTAGACTCTGTTCTGTTGATAGTCACTTGATTTTATCGCTGTTCATGCATTCTATAAACCAAACATTGCCAAAACTATTAGTTCTGGCTTTTTGTTAAAAGAAGTGTTTGATATTAATTGGGTAATTTGCTGCATTTTTCTCAGCTGTTCTGCAGAAAATCATTTAATGGTGCATATCTTAGGCTCAAGTTAGTCAAGCTGGTAAGGAAACAGGGTATAAGACCACTTTGCTGAACAACTGCATTGGCAGAGGTAAGCTGAAAGCCCAAGAAGAGTGCTTTGAGAAGGAATCAGAAGGTAAAGTTTACATTGCAGTAGTGAACTTAAAGGCTTACACAGTAAAATGTGGCAATCTATATGCTTTTCATAAAAGACTAATATTTTTTTTGCATGTTCATGAAAGCCTATGTGCGCTCATGTTTTTACCTTGGAAATAAATACCGGTAAATCCAACATGTCATAATAAGCGCAAAGCAAGTCAAATGAACATTTGTATGAGTGTTAAATGTAGCACTCTACATTTAAAACAGATTAAAATATCTAAAGTGCACACATTTCCTGAACAAAAAACTCATAAATAAATTTAAAAAAAATGTACTTTCTTTTGCTTGGGAAACAGTAAAACCAGGTACCCATTCTCCACTGATTCCACCTTCTACAGATCAGAAAAGAAAAATCAATCTTTGCAATTATTTGATACGATGTCTGAACATTATCTATATTATCACATACAATTTCCAGCAGTGGATAAAGTGACAGTGACAACACGATACAGTATGATGATATATCCAACATGAAATAAAATAAATAGCGATATGAAACTGAGTTTTTGACTAATCAAAACCACAAACGGATCCGGGGGTAGACAATATAATAAATTGACAGTGCAAATACAGTACCTTTAGCTATGGAATAGCCGTAGGGCTTTAGTGCAGAAGAGGACACATTTTGAAGAAAACAAATGGTAATATAAAGTCACAGTGCAAGAGGTAGATTAAGAAACTCTCTCCCTTCCATTCAGAGAAATAGAAAACACGATTAAAGTGATGATGCAAATTTTGTACTGAATACACTTAACTTCTAAACTTGAAGGCAAAAGTTCTAAGATGAAAACTTTATCGAATTCTGCTCTACAGCCTTTTCCCCACAAATTAATCCCATATCTTTTTATGATGTGATATATCATTCATGCGGGTGTGGTACCAATATTCCCTGATGTAAGTTCTCCTCATCTTGCTTAACCATTCCTCAAATGTGGGCTTCTCAGGGGACTTCCAATGGCTAGTAATAATGGAACGTGCAACTAAGGTTGAAATATAGATAAATTGAGCACATTGCTTCCCGAACTGGGAGAGGTTTGTGATGCTTAACAAAATAGTGCTGGAAAGGTTTGACCTCACGTCCCTCCGTTATTGAAATATAATGGAAGATCTGAGACCAAAACTCTGAGACGGCCCCACATGACAAGAACATATGTCTCCAATCTCCTATGTCCTTGCACCCAGGGCAATTTCTAGCAGAAGTGTGAAACATTATATTGAGCCTCCCCCGGGTGTAATAAAGTATCCAGGCAGTAAAGAACATCACCATATGAAAATGTGCTTCCCTCATTAGTGAGAAGCTAAAGTCAAAATACTTCGTCCATATGTCTCTGCCTGTTCCCTCCATGTTGCTCAAATATTGATGGTAGCAGTAGAGCTGTCCAGCTGATGTTCCTTGTTCCAGAAACTCAAAGAGTTGTTCACCTTTTCCGACCGAAAAAGTTTCCCAACCAGCTAGCAGAACAGTGAACTCCGGGAAGAGACAAACTAATAAGAACTGAGACCATTTGTCTAAAAGAAAACTGGAGGGACACTTTGTAAGTAGAGTCATGGGAGCAAATCTTGGCCATTGATTTCACTATGTTCTGATTTCACTGTGTTCTGATTTAAAAAGTCTCTGATCTTAAACAAGCTGATCTTTTCCGACATCTTAATAGCCATGGGCGAAAAGAAGGGGGAGAGATGGGAGTAGCATACCAAGGGAGTTTCTGAATGAATCATAAATATTTTAAATTTGCAATAAAATTGAAGCTTCACAGCGCTGATCTCAAGCAGAGTCTTATGCCTCGCTTTCTTCTGCATTTGGGTTCATGAATGGATCTCTTGGCAAAATGGCTATATTACATGAAGCAAATAAACAGTTAACTAATTGCCAAAATGAGACCCCTGCATAAAGAAGCAGTGAAGCTGTACTGCAATGGCAGCATAATAATAAGTCCTAGGGCAGGGGAGTGTCAGGCCGCCCTCTGACTTAGGTAGTTGGAGACTTTTTAGACTAACTCTAGGGAATATGATACCCAAAAGGAAAAATGAGAAGCTACACTCCAACCTCTGAAAAAACGCCTGCTTTCAACTTGCAAGGGACATTCATTAAAGGAAATAATATTAAGGGTAAAATTGACATCTTTATTAATAATATCCGGCCGATCACGGAAAGATGGAGAGATTCCAAAGAGTGAAAAGAGATTGGACTTTAGATAGTAGCAGGGTGAAATATGAACAGTAATTATCCAAGACCAAATCGGAAAATAATTTCCCTAAGTATTTTTTAGGATGAGAATTATAATTCTGCCTAACATCTGGTGGTAACACCTTAATAGGGGTATTAAACAATATTGATTCGGTTTTAGATTCATTGATTTTATAACCCCCAACTAAGGTGCCGATTCCGATCCTGGAAAAACCGGGTACGAACCGTCGGTCGGAGCGTTTTCTCCGCCCGACTCGTACCCGGTAAAAACACCATACAAACTTGCAAGTACGATACGTACGGAAACACCATTTCCATATGAGTCGGAAAAAACACCGACCGACAGCAAAATACATACGAATGTGATCCGGGACACCGCGGACGTGACGTCCGGACGGAGTTTGGCATGTTTTCACAACCCAACAAGTACGATTCGTACCGACAGCAGTCCAGACGGCAATATTTTTACGGCACCCAAAAGGTGCTGGAAAAGCGAAGTACGCCGCAATGCGAGCGGAATAGGGGGCCCGGTACCCCCAGCCCACCGTATGTACGCGCCGTCCCCCCACCCAGCCCCCTGTATGTACGCGCCTCCCCCCCAGCCCCACGGATGTACGTGCCATCCCCCCCCAGCCCCGCGGATGTACGCGCCGTCCCCCCCCAGCCCCGCGGATGTACGTGCCGTCCCCCCCCAGCCCCGCGGATGTATGCGCCGTACCCCCAGCCCCCCCGCGGATGGACGCGCCGTACCCCCAGCCCCCTCGCGGATGGATGTGCCGTACCCCCAGCCCCCCCGCGGATGGACGCGCCGTACCCCCAGCCCCCCCACGGATGGACGCGCCATACCCCCAGCCCCCTCATGGATGGACGTGCCGTACCCCCAGCTTCCCCTGCGGATGGATGCGCCGTACCCCCAGCTCCCCCGTGGATGGACGCGCCGTACCCCCACCCGTGTATGTACGGCGTGTACCCCCACCCATGTATGTATGGCACGTACCCCCACCCGTGTATGTACGGTGCGGACCCCCACCCGTGTATGTATGGTGCGTACCCCCACCCGTGTATGTACGGTGCGGACCCCCACCCGTGTATGTACGGCACGTACCCCCACCCCGTAAGTACGGTGCGGACCCCCACCCGTGTATGTACGGCGTGTACCCCCACCCCCGTAGGTACGGTGCGGACCCCCACCCGTGGATGTACGGCACGTACCCCCACCCGTGTATGTACGGCGCGTACCCCCACCCATGTATGTACGGCACGTACCCCCACCCGTGTATGTACGGCGTGTACCCCCACCCATGTATGTACGGTGCGGACCCCCACCCGTGTATGTACGGCGCGTACCCCCACCCCCGTAGATACGGTGCGGACCCCCACCCGTGGATGGACGGCACGTACCTCCACCCGTGTATGTACGGCGCGTACCCCCACCCGTGTATGTACGGTGCGGACCCCCACCCGTGTATGTACGGCGCATACCCCCACCCCCGTAGGTATGGTGCGGACCCCCACCCGTGTATGTACGGCACGTACCCCCACCCCCATAGGTACGGTGCGGACCCCCACCCGTGTATGTACAGCGCGTACCCCCACCCCCGTAGGTACGGTGCGGACCCCCAGTGCTACACGCTGGGGGTCTGCACCGTACTTACGGGGGTGGGGGTACGTGCCGTACACACACGGGTGGGGGTCCGCGCTGTACATACACGGGTGGGGGTCCACACCGTACATACACGGGTGGGGGTCCGCGCCGTACATACGCGGTTGAGGGTCCGCGCCGTACATACACGGGTGGGGGTCCGCACCGTACACACCGGGGTGGGGGTACGGCGCGTCCATCCACGGGGGGGCTGGGGGTACGGCGCGTACATCCGTGGGGGGGCTGGGGGTACGGCGCGTACATCCGTGGGGGGCTGGGGGTACGGCACGTACATCCGTGGGGCTGGGGGGGGACGGCGCGTACATCCACGGGGCTTTTTACCATATGGTTGTACAATCGGACGGACGGTACGAATCGTACTTGCGCGCTCGGACTTCAGTTTTCAGATTCGTACGTAAAAATGTCCGGGGACGTGTCGGACACCTTTTCCGACCCGAGGACGTGTCGGGGGAATTTACCCAATGCGATTCGTATGGACTTTTTCACATACGAATCGTACTTGCCAGTTTGTACGGGACATGTACGATTCGTACGGTAAAAAATCCAGATACGATTCGTACGGGGAATATTTTTCCAGGATCGGAATCGGCCCCTTAGTGTAGCACTGGACTGCTTGATTGAAAATTACATTTCTCTAAAATTTTAAACAGGAAGTGCCAGCGTACATGGTCAAAAGCCTTTTCCGCAGCCAACAAAACAACCGCAGTGGGAATATTATCGGTGAAATCAACCAGGTAATAGGTATTGGTCCTCAGGCTGCGGCCTTTAATGAAACCACATTGGTCGGGGTGGATCAGCAACTTTATCACAAAACTAATATGATTAGTCAAACATTTTGTGAAAATCTTACAATCTGTGTTTAAAAGTGTTACTGGCATATATGAGGATGTCGCAAACTCATCTTTCCCTTTTTAATTTTTTTTTTACTAAAGCAAAAGCATTTATAAAACTCTGCCCTGATACCATCTTCCGACATGGCTTTAGACCCGGGTAGCTTTTTAATGACTCATTTTACCTTTACGGGGGAAATCGGAGATATTAAGAGGACTGCAGCCTCGCTACACAACTCTGGATGGTGTACTGCCTGTAAAAACATATCAGCCGCGGCCGAGTACCATGACCCAGCCTCACCTCGTTAGAGTGAGTTGTAGAAATGTAAAAGTATTCATCTGATCTTACCTTGTCCCTTTCTATTTCCCCCGTACCAGGATCTTTATACCGTTGATTACATTTTGGTGCATTTTTTCCTTAGCCATCCAGACCAGGAAACAACCCATTTTTCTCCCTCTTCATACACTCGGCAGTTAATAACCTGACTATTGAAAATTTCCTTCCCCTAAAAGAACTCTTTCAGGGCTTCTCGCTCTTCCTGCCATGTGCGTCGGGAACCGGGTGACTGCTCAGCTATTGCGGTAGGCAAATGATCCTGCTTATCCATCACCGACCTCCTTTCGAAGGCTAAGATGGAAATCAAGGATCCCCAAATTGAGGCCTTAAATGCTTCCCAAACAGTTGAGCCTTCTGCTGTATGGGCATTGATCAAGTAAACTATTTGATCTCTGTGGCCAAGGTACAAACATGAGATTCCTGACCTAATAATGTGTTGTCCATAACCCATCTCCTAGTGACCTTTGGACATAATGCAGGATGTACTCATGATTACCTTCGATAAATCCTGTTGCCAGTTTTTACAAAAAATAGGATATTTAGGTTTGACAAACTTGAGGGTCTAAGGCTGCTTTCAAGAGAAATCATTGTCGGTGCAGTTATATTCAAGTCTGCCAAAGTGGCAGTCTCCTCTAAACTGCTGTTTGCGACAGACGTGATGCAGAGTGGCATTAACCTTGATAGGCTGCAGGCCCCCCACTATCACTTCTGACATCTGCAGGCAGCCACTATCTCCTAGACCTGCCACTCCTGTTGCACTAGGCTGAGAGAGGACATCCTGTGATAATGATGGCTCTCTTGTCCCGGACCGACCAAAGCGATTAGCTGTTCCCTCAGCCATCTTTTCTTCGGCACCTCAGCTCCAAGTGACCACCAGCCATCATGCTTTTACTGAGGCAAGCCTTCACCTTGGTGTGGGGCAGTTTACTGTGTGGATCTGTGGGTGACTTAGGACTGCGCGATACCAGAGATTTTCTCCCACAAGTGCTTCATATCCCCCCAAACATATAGCGCCACTATTCAGAGCTGGGATGAATTAACGCAGAAACAATACCAAGACACTAAAAGTGAGACAAGAAAGGAGGAGAGCAGAAGTTGGAGCAAGAGCTCACTCACCCCTATGGGTGTCCAACTCCAATCAGACTCAGTCCAGTAAACAGCCCTCCAGGGCAAGGCAAGCTGACAATCCTCCTAGGTGGTCAGAACGTGTCCACTGTCCAACCTGCATACCCTTCTAATGGGCCAGTCAGAGGCCCTCCTGAGGAGCTCAAATCCGTCACAAGATCCTCTTCCCAGTGTGCAGTTTTCCATCAAAATTACTGGGGGCCCACGTCAAATGATTATAAGCGCTGGACCTTTCCCATCTTCATTAGTTTAGGTGCTGTTGGGCACATCTGACAAACAAAGCCCCAGGAAATCCAGAAGCGGGTAGGGAACCACTGGATCGGGGTTTGTGAGGACGCGGCTTCAGGCCACCATGACGGGATCAGGCAGCGTGCCTGCTGGGCAGATCTCCCATCAGCCACTTGAGTCACATAAATAAAAACTAGCTCTCAATTTCAAGCTATACATCAGCTTGTCTCTGCAGTCTAACGAAAGGGCTACTTGATGCCCCATCTCCAAATCATAAGGGTATCACGCAGGAAGTTCACAAAGAACTCCCTGCTTTACCAGCTACAGTAGTTTTATGGGCCTCTTCTCCATGCAACTCGGCAGACAAAAGCTCCTAATTAACCAAAAAAATATGAGTTGATAGGAAAGGGAAAGAAGGATGGAAGATTAAAATGAAGGATGAGTGAAAGGCTGTATGGATGGGTGAAATGGTGGGTGGATGAAAGGATGCATGGGTGGGAGAAAGGACGGGTGAAAGGGTGGATGGGTGAAAGGATGCGTCGGTGGGAGAATGGATGGGTGGGAGAAGGAATGGGTGAAATGGTGGGTGGATGAAAGGATGCATGTGTGGGCCAAAGCATGGGTGAAAGAGTGGATGGGTGAAAGGATGCATGGGTGAGTGAAAGGATGGGTGAAAGAGTGGATGAATAAAAGGATGCATAGGTAGATGAAAGGGTGTGTGGGTGAAAAAATGCATGGGTGGGTCACAGGGGAAATGAGTGGGTGGATGAGTGAAATTATTTGTGAGTGGGAGGAAGGATGAGTGAAAGAGAATAGCATTTGTTACCACACAAGCCAACACCATGTGTGGATTAACAATGCAGTCAATACCACAACTGTGTCGTAACAATGAGTTCCATTACAATGCAAGTAATTACAACGACTTGCTTTAGGGAAGCGCTGGACTTTGGAATAGTTTAAATTACTATTCCAACTCCATTTGGTGTATCAGTAGGAAAGAAGTTGGACTTAAAATCCAACACCAGTCCAACACGGCAATCCCTAATCAAGTTGTTGTAATGACTTGCGATGTAATGGAACTCGTGGTAACGTCGCAGTCGTGGTACTGACTGCGTTGTAAAGGCACTATGATGTAATGCCTGCGTTCTGATAGATATTTCCTGGTGAAAGAATGAGTATGTGTGTGAAAGGAAGGGGAAAGGGTGGATGGATGAAACAGTGGATGTGTGAAAGGATGCATTGGTGAGTGAAAGGACGGGTAAAAGGATGAATGGGTGAGTGAAACGTTGGATCAAAGGGTAGATGTGTGAAAGAATGGATGGGTGAAAGGATGCATTGGTGGGTGGAAAGATGAGTAAGGGGGTGGGTGAGAAGTTTGAAAAGTGAAAGGATGCATGGGTGAAAGGATACATGAGTAGATGTAATGATGTGTGGGTAGTGAATGTGTAAAAGGATGTAAAAGGATGCGTGGGTGAAAGGGTGGATGGGTGCTAGGATGCGTGGGAGGATGAAAGGATGCATAGGTGAGTGAATGGGTGAAGGATGGATGGGTGACAGGATGGGTGAAAGGACTGACAAAAGGGGGGATGGGTGAAAGAATAGGTGAAAGGGTGAATTTATGAATTGGTGAAAAACTGAATAATTGATGAAAGAATGAATGGATGACACAATGCAAAGGTGAAATTGTTGATACTTGGATAGATGTTTGGATTGAAGAGACAAGGGAGGTCTTATAGGAAGGGTCATGCTTGCTCACTTTGAACCAAAGTTCTGATGGAACCAGAAAGCAAAGTGGGGGTAATTTTCCTTGGTATCACAAATGGGATAATGTAACTATCCACAAAATGCTATGGCCTTCACAGAAAGCCCATCCAAGCAATGGTAAACCAGGACAACCACATGAAACCTGGCAGTGGCGTAGCTAGCAGTTGCAGCCGGTGCAGGTAAGAGCGGTGGGGTGGGGGTGGGAGTCGACAGACGACGGCAAGGGAAAACAACTTTTTTTTTAAAACACTTACCTTGCGCAAGGTGTGTTTTAAAAAAAAAAAATTATTTTCCCTCACCATCGTCTGTGACTTTTCCCGCCTACCGCTCTTGCCTGCACCAGCCGCAACTGGTAGCTAGACCGTTTGCCACTAGTGGTGGTCTCTGCATTCGCCGCGCCGCGCCGGCCTCAGGTAAGATCGGTGGGGGATGGCGGGGAGACAGACCGCAGCTCCAAACCTCGTGCCCACTGGGGCGAACCACCCCCCCACCTACCACCCTTTTACTATGCCTCTGAAATCCGGTGGCCTCAGGGGACTGACCCAAAGCCCGATCTTTCACTCTATTTCCTATTGCATTTTTTATTTTAGAGAATTGATGACATAAGGTCCTACAGACACCTTTTATTTATTTATATTTATTTATTTAGTGTTTTCTATAGCGCGAATATGACCCAATCCTGGGTGTCAGAGAGCTTTACAATTCAACAGCAATCAGTTTGGTTCACAGTTTACAAATTTACAAATAATATGCATATTAAATCTTACTAGACGACCACTCTGGTTATAGTAGTACATATCATGACATACTTGCATTTAAAGTGTAGCATCATTCCTAAAGACAAACGTGGAGTCAGAACTGGATACACAGTTACAAGACCAGACCAACATCCATGTGGCTTGATGGAGGTACCGTCATTGGCCAACGTCCCGGAATCTTGAGCATGTACTTGGCTATCGAAACAGGGCGGATTGTGGTCCCTAGGTGAGACTCGATGAAAGCCCACTGACGTGTGCTAGCCCGCGGAGCCATTGCTCTGATATTAGCAGTGCAATAGCTTTAGCTATCTGAAGGTGTCTGCAGCCAGATCTAAATGCAGTGCCCGTTATGTAGACTGTGGTACATGCAGGTGGGCAGATGCATGCTCAAAGTGGTGCAGTGGTGAGTTAGTGATGTGTCTTTATGCGATTTCCTTCACGTAGAATGTGTCTATTGTCATTCGTTCTGTGAAAGAAATAGTTCCAAAACAAACGCGTTATTAACACTGCCTCATCTTGACATTGCCAGACAGATTCTGACAGCAATAATACTTTGTTAACGAGTTTTTAGTCCAGAGACACAAGATAAAAATAATGTTAAATAACAAAGCAAGAGAAATGATAATCATTCAAGATAAATTATTTTGTTTGGAACTAAACGTTGAGTCAGTTTCAGGCAGGCATATTTTTCTCATTATGTGACAGGTGCCGAATGGTAACAAACCACACATTCCTGCATTTATTCAAAAGCAAGCTTAATTCAATGCTTAAATGCCGTGTTTACCATAGCAACCAGAAAACGGCACATCAACAGCAGGGTAAACATCTTGTTTTGTATTGTTAATAACGCACTTTGAAATGTCTGTGCCCAGTATGACAAGTGAAAACAAGCTTTTCGGAACAGGGCCCGGAGTCTGACCTCACCCCTATGAGCTCAGCAGGTCACTCCCCCACCCTCTGCTGCGCGCTCCCGGCTTTCACAGCGATGTTCATTCATCTCGGCATTTTGTTGGGCCCATTGAACTTACTGTTAAAGTTTAGTTTTATTGTTTCATTTTCATTATACAAAATATTAAAGATATGAAAAGAGGGTGGAAACAAGTGTGCGCATCATAATTACGTGAAATAGGAATGTGTCTTGTAAAAGAAAAAGAGAATCCATACTTCACACAAAATGTTTCCTTGTGAATTATAAATAATTGGACATTTCCTAAAAGTGATAGTATTAAACTGGTGTTCTATAACATCTACTGTCTAGCTGTCACCGCTGCGGACCCTTTCATGATGGGCTCTACTGAGCTATGCAGAGTACCAAACATGCACTAGAAATACATTAATAAGTTATAATACAAGTTTGTAGGGTAAAAACAATGATATGAGAAAGACTGGTGTATTGACCATGATCAAACCTTTCGTCCTGTGTGTATCAAAATCTGCACTTATAAATATTCCTAGAAGAAAACAGTGGTGTTTAGGCTGCCCGCCATTAAATCCCTTAGAGCCAGCATTATGTTAACCATCGCTAATTTTTACAAGTTTTACACAGTCAATAGTTTGGACCTTTGCACAGTGCATGCATACTTCCTCCTATAGAAGATGCATGCAGAAACCCAAACACCTAGACAAACAGACATATACCTATGCCTACGAAATAACAGATGTGTCAGGAGCCATGGACACAGACTAATAACCAAACGAGTTGGTGTACAGGTACCCTTTTAAATGGGACAAATGACACAGGAGGCCCATGCTGTGCTCTCTTCTGCACGGGGTCGCCTATCATACAGGCACCCGTACACACAGGCCTATAAGCATTCAGGCATACATTTGCACGGCTTAATGTCTATAAAGACACCCACGCACACAACCCAACACATAGTCAGGCATCAGGAGTAAAACCCATACAGGCACATCTGCCGACGTATCAGCAGAAAAACAGATTCCCAGGTACACAATGCAACGGATGACGGTTATGCACACAGAACAACAGAAATACAGCCACTGGTGCAGACAGGAAGAAAAACACAGCTACCCATGTATACAATCAAACAGGCATAAATATAGTAAAGCAGTGGTTCCCAAACTTTTGACTCCTGAGGACCCCCATTGAGTCACCACTGTATGCCGGGGACCCCCAAGCAATTTGTAGGATTTAAATTTCAAACATTAAAACAGTAATTCGAAAACAATTAACACGTGTGCACACAAAACAAATACTCGAATTACTAATGATTTTAGGTGCATATGTACAAGCCCCTATCACCATGGGAACATCACTTTTTGAGACGTTCTCGTGGCGATAGGGGCTTCGCCTTATTTACAAGGCAGCGTTAGGCCTTAACGTGGCTTAACGCTGCCTTGTAAATAAGACCCCCCTTTCATCCAATGCTTAGCGTGAAAGGGGTGGGCAGTGGGTGTTGCAGTGGGCGTTTCCCCTACAACACCCATTGATTTTGACGTGGCCCCCTATTTACAAGGGCAGCGTAAATGGGAGGCAGCGCCAAAATTAAGACCAGGGAAAACCTGGTCTTAACTTGGCGAAACAAGGAGAAATGCTTCATTTCTCCTCGTTTTTGCAAAACGCCTTGCTGCACATCAACAATCTTTAAAAAATAAAATAAAAATGACATTTCGTAACTTCCATATGTGCTGCATTAAGCATCACACATAGAAGTGACAAAACGACAATTCAAGATTTTTTTATGTGCAGGAAGGGGGACCTTCCTGTGCATAAACAATCTTCCCCTGTTAAGTGTAGCGCCAGCGCAGGGGAAACGCAGGGCTGCACCATATTCTTGTAAATATGGTGCAGCCCAGCGTTTCTGAAGTGGCGGAGTGTGTTAATCCAAGGAGGCTAACGACCCTCTCCGCCACTTCTGTTGCATTATATATTGAAAGCATTTGCAAGAAAACGAAAAAAGTTAATGGGAAGGTTGGTGCTGTATCTCCGTGACTAACTTTTCAATGGTTGGTTTTATTTCGCAGTACGAGGCTCCTGCCAGGGCCAGACTGGAAATCCAAAGCAGCCCTGGCAAATGATTTCAGACCAGTCCCAATACGGTGCACACCAAGTGCAGAGAGTGAGCCTGACGACTACAAAGGGGGCTTTGGGAGGCCCTCCCACCAAAACATTTAGGAAACAATGGTGCAGTCTACAACACATTTATCAGTATATATTGAAT
Organism: Triturus cristatus; assembly: GCF_964204655.1. Classification (NCBI taxonomy): domain Eukaryota; kingdom Metazoa; phylum Chordata; class Amphibia; order Caudata; family Salamandridae; genus Triturus; species Triturus cristatus. Next base: position 377,728,003 of record NC_140593.1, on the reverse strand, counting down.
TGTATTAGCTTTTAAAGAATGTAAATGAAGACCTGACTATGCACCAGAATTCGACAATCTTTCTGGGGGGTCTTCAATGATTCCCCCACTATCACCCTCCAACAGTGCTTCTCATCGCCCCATAGCCCCTCTGTCACCTGTATTTCATTTTTTATAGCATCTCTCATACCATTGTAGGATGTCAGAGCACTTTACATCACACACATATAGAGACAGTGAATCATACGTGTAAATCAGTGTATAGAAAAATTTTACATAAGGCAAAGGGGACTGCAAGGTGTAGAATTCACATGTCATTCATACTGGTAGGCATTGTTAAGGAGTGCTTGGTCTGGAGAAGCACAAACTCAGGATTCAGAACATAACACAGAGGTTAGCATTGACTTTAACACTAAAAATGTATTTCCTCCCAAATAAACCTTTTTAGCAGCATCAGGATAATGAAAGACTGGGAAAAAACATAAGTCACTAACTTGTACCATGCAGTTTGCAAGCAGCTGTTTGATGACAGGTTATAGGTCACTGTGCTAGATTACGATTGTCCCTTATGAACTGCACAGTAAAAAAAAAAGAATCTCTCTGACAAAAGAAGTAACCCACTGACCTATGCATATAAAATACAGTTTTTTAAAAGGCATTGTACATGTTCTTTGCAGTAGGCATTTTAACCCTCTGCGCTACATTCGATAAGTCAAAGTTGCCACTGGACAAAACTCTCATCTCTCTCCAGCAGGGACACTAATCACTGGTGTTATCTTGACACTTTTATTGTTCTTTGAAAACTGCTAATTAAACAAGATACTTTGCAGTGCTTTCAAAACTGCTGCCTGCGGACCCCCTAGGAATGTGTCAGGGACCCCTGGGGGTCCGTGGACCACAGTTTGGGAAACACTGTAGTAAAGCACAAAGACCAATAGATATATAAATGCGCTTTTACAAACTGACCACCAGATGTAGAGGCATCCTCATACACAATCTCGTTCTGTCTCTCTCACACACACACACACACACACACACACACACATTCCAACACACCAACAAAAATACAGTCATTCACAAACAAAGGCACATATACACAGATACTGGATAGACAAAAGCACATTGGTTTACCAAAAAACCCACGAACTGATACTTATACAGTTAAAGACAAAACACTCAATGGCATCCATGAATGGTGGAATCAATGAAAAAGCAGAAAGAAAGAGGAATGGACAGATAGATGGGTACATAATTAATAGTGGGCTGATGCAGGCTTCATGCTGATTTAATTATTTGCACCTATATAAAAAAATGATGGAATATCGAGTGGCGTGTCAATGCGACTCAAAAAGTTTGGCCTGTCTGTGATGAAATAATTTTGTACAGTGTGACGGAATACATCAGTCTCTCACCCTGCCCTCTTGGCAATACTCACTGTAGGTAACAATGCACTTTCCTCTGCATGCCAATTCCATTCTTGGCCTATCTGGGGTAATCATACATTTTGTTTTTGTTAAATAATTTTTATTGAAGATAAAGAACACAGGAATAAAAATATACTTAGTCAAATTTGATGTAGATATAAGTATACAAGTATAGATAAATAGTAACTGTAAAATAGGTGAATTATAAAGAAAAGGTTACAAAAATGTTATAACTCTTATACTAATGTTCCTGAACAATGACTACTAAAAAATACATAATAAAAATAGGTATAACATATTGTATTGGTATACAAAGAACCTGTGTAAATACTAGAGTGAATACAATACGCAAAAAGAGAGAGTTCATTTTTTTTATAGAAAAAGAATAAAAGAAAGGGATAAAGAGAAAGGAAGACAGAAAAAGAAGAAAGAAAAAGAATAAGAGAAAGGAAAAGAGAAGAAAGAAAAAGAAGGAAATATAAAATATAGAGAAAGGAATGATAAAGATTAAAATTACGATGATAGAAAAGTAGTAAAAGGTAGCCATAATAGATCAGATTTAATTTGTAAATGGATTGAAGTCTGAGGTACTGAAGCAATTCTATGTTCATCACATATTAAATTCCACCAAAGTAAAAAGGATAATTTAGAGTTGTCTTTCCAGCAAGTTAATATAACTTTAAAAGCCACAGCAAGAAATAAATCAAATAAAATTGATTTGGAAGTAATTTGATCAAAATCAGGTGACATAGTACCTAAAAATACATTGTGAATATTAAATTGGGTCTTATAAGAAAAAATCAATATACATTTTGACCATACTGTTTTCCAAAAAGTATGTACCTTAGGATAATAGAACAGTAAATGTATTAAAGAGCCTTCAGCAGTAAGACACGACCAACAAGATGATGTGACAGAATGGTTGAACTTATGTAAAAGGAGGGGAGTAATAACAACTCTATTATAAATAAAGTATAAGGATTGTGTGATATTTGCAGCTTTGGATGTCTTGAAGAGTTTCTACCAAAACTTAACCCACTGAGATACAGACAATATCTGAGATAGATCCTGTTCCCATTCTAGTTCAATATTTGATTTACTCCATGTGCCAACAGAAGCAGATAAAGTTTTATAGATAAAAGAGGCACTAGGAATAGTATCGGAAGAAACTTGAGACAAGGGAGTATCAGGAGTAAAAGAAGTAGGAATTGGTTGAGAAAGGAAATTCTGTACACATCCCTGTAGTATTGGGGCTAAAGTGTTATACTGCTGAATACAGGAATCAGGTAAGTGAAAAGTCTCTTGCAACTGGCGGAAAGATAAAATCACATTATTAACAATCATTTGATTGACATAAAAAAGGCCCTTTTCTTTCCACTGTTTGTAATAGAATGATTTGTGACGAAATTTGATGTATTTATTAAACCATAGTGAGGAAGCTAGAAAAAGATGATATTTATCAAAATTCTTAAAGAAAAGTGTATGCAACAGAAATTGAGAATGTTTCAAAATTGGGTATTTGGAAATAAAAGTACAATTAGTCATGTCTACAATATCCCGTACTGAAAAATCGTATAACAATGAGCATTGACCCAGGAAGGTTTAGGTAAATCCTGATAATCTTTGGACAGAACATAAAATTGATGAATCAGAAAAGCATTACGGTATAATTTAAAATCAGGAAATCTTACACCCCCCTCGTTCTTGGGTCGAAGCAATTTGGACATAGCAATACGTGCATGTTTATTATTTCTAAGACATTTAGTACATAACTAATTAATCTGAGTAAAATAGTATTTAGGGATTGTGAATGGTAACATAGACAATATGAACAGTATCTGGGGAACAATCATCATTTTAGTTGTATCAAGTCTGCCCCACCATGATAAAAATAAAGGTGACCAAAGGTTTAACAAATTGGCAATTTTAAGTTTTCAGGCAGTAAAGTTATGGGATAATGTATCACGAATGTTAGAGGAGAACCATTTGCCTAGATATTTAATTTTTTGAGGACACCATGTAAAGTTGGTCGAATCAAACATATGCCAATAGCATGAAGAATTTAAGGGTAAAATCTCGGCCTAGAGAAATTTAATTTGTAGCCTGAAACATTAGAGAATGACGAGATTTATTGTAAAAAGGGGGGTAAGGAAGACACAGGATTAGACATATAAATAAGAACATCATCTGCGTCTGCAGGTAGTTTAATTTGATGGGATTTTAGATTAAAACCAGTAATAAGAGGATTACTTCTAATGTGTTCCAGAAAGGGTTCTAAGCATAACAAGAAAAGCAATGGGTAAAGGGGACAGCCCTGACGTGTACCTCTTTGGAGAGAAAAATATGGGGAAAAAAAGACCATTAACAAAAACACATGCATTTGCATTTGCATTTTAGTGTGTAAATCATGAAATCCCAGTTAATTCGGTCAAAGGCTTTTTCTGCATCCAAAGATAGTGCACCTAATGGAGAGGGATATTTTTTGCTAAGAGCAATAATATTGGAAAACATTCTGGCATTATCAGAAGCCAGACGTCCTTTAACGTTCTGATTTGATTTTTAAATAATTTGCTAAAATTTTTCCTGCTTTGTTTTGGCCTCAGTGATATTTCGATTTAATCTTAAGGAGGATGTCACACGCATCCGTAGTAACTATTTTATTCAGGGTGGATTTAGCTTTAATTAACACTTGTAGTGATGATGAGGATTTGGATGAGTAGTAATTATGTTCTAATGTTTTGAGAAGAGTTAGGGCCTCCTTATATTTAGCATGCATTAGCTGTTTATTCTTTGAAGAATAGGCAATAGTGAAAGCTCTAAAGGATGCTTTAAATGCATCCCAATTATTGTGTAATGAGGTGTCTAAAGAATTATTAAATACAAAAAATTCCTTAATAAAGGAGGTCGCTTCCGAAATGAAAGTACGATCTGATAAAAGGTGATTATTAAAACGCCATCAGCCTTGTTTGCATGTGGTGATAGATAAGTCAATAAAGGTAGAAACAGGAGCATGGTCAGAAATAAAAATAGACCCAATGTCAGACGACTGGAGACAAGGCAGCAACGATTTGGAAATTAAAATATAATCAATACGAGATCTAGTATGGTGTACAGGAGAAAAGAAAGTAAATTCTGAGGTATCTGGATTACACGTTTTCCATCGATCAAATAGGGGACGAGAAGAAATGGCTGATTGAAATGATCTATGGGTTTTATCTGGTTTAAATTTGCATTTGGATTGTCTGTCTGAAAACTGGTCTAACCAGTTATTAAAATCACCACCAACCACAATGTTAGGATTGGAAACCGACATTAATTTCAACTTTACAGATTGCCAGAATTCCGGATCTGGTTTAATAGGCCCATAAATATTAAAGAAGGTAATTTGTCTTTTATTAATGATAACATCAACCATTACCCAACGACCAAAGGGATCACAATCTGATGACACAATCTGTGCATTAGTAGATTTATGAAACAATATAGCAACACCACCATGATGATCAATAGCAGGAGAAAAAACAATTTGATTGACCCATTGGCGTTTGAGTTTAAGAGATTCTTTATCATTACAATGGGTTTCCTGTAAAAAAGCAACCTGGGTGGTAAGTTTAGCTAAAAGAGACAATACCTTTTGACGTTTGACAGGATGACCAAGACCACGAACATTCCACGAAACCACATTAACCATGACGTTGGATGAAGGGGTACATGAGGAAATAGGAACACGAAACTGCATAATCAACAAGAGAAAAGATGGAAAGACATTGTTCAATATGTGATAAGGAAGACATATTATTAAAGGTAAAGCAGTTACTAAAAAACAGGATTAAGAGTAAGTTAAAATGTATAGAAGAGTATAAAGGAAAAGAAAAAGAGAGAAAAGAAAAAAGAAACAGAAGGAAGAGACAGAGACAAGTAAACAGATCAAGGAATAACATCCAGATCTGTAAAAAGAGAAGAAATCGAAAGAGGAGGAGCATAGTGACGCCAGAGGACACTGACCACAATATTAGGTATGAAGGAGGAGGGAGAAAGAGAACCTCATGAGTATAAGTAATGTAAACAATCAGAAAAACATTAAGGAAACAAGTTTGTTGGGGTCAAATTAACAATCCTGGAATGTAGAGAAGTCAAAGATTAGTATCCATTCCATGTGATGGAAGACTATGAAGATAGAGTTTAAGCTTTTCCGGATCATCAAATGAACGTGATCGACCATCATGTGTAATTTTGCAGAGACATGGATGGAGGATTCCATATGAAGAACCGGGATTTAAACCCAGCGGCGCAGGGGACACGCCCGAAGTCTTCGGGTCCACCTGTCTTAGAGTACAGAGACACGGGATTCTTCTGTTGACATCAAAGATCAATTTTATTAGCTGCAGCCAGTAACAGAGGTCCTAGAAGTACAACACGGTGTATGTTCTCAGGAGACTGCTCAACATAATAGAGAGGAGCATCGTCTTTTATGCCAAAAACCACGTTCCTGGCTAGCATCAATTACTCACAAATTTGACCAATCAGAGGATGATATTTACAGAGGCATCACATAACGACAAACCCACTTTCAGTTACCCAACCCATCGCCAATGACAAGGCAAAAATCCAGCATTCTTGCTCGAACAGGCCGGACGGGCCCATCATAAAAGACCTCAACCCAAATCAATAATTTAGGCCATAAGGCCATAAAAGGAACGAGCAGAAACAGATGAGGAGCAAGATAGAGGGGTGTGTGCGTGTGCCATAGAATCAATAATGTCCTGCTCTTTGATCTCTATCTGACCAGCTGCTTAACAAGGTACTGGCTCAACAAGTTTAGCCTCGGGCAACAGGGTCAGTTGACTCAGGTCAAACAGGAGTCAACACGAACTCAAGCTAAGGTGTACGCGTCCTTAGAGGCTCGCTTGGCCACAGTCATCCTGTAGTCATTAGCCTATGTGAGGGCAATCACAAAATGGCGGTTATGCACAAAATGAAACCCAAGGGTGCAGACTAGATCGTCAAATACACAGTGAATCCATCGGTGTAGCATGACGAAAACGCTTACGCATACCGCACTTGTCAGTCGCGGTTCGCTGATACCAAAATCATCACGATACGACAACCTTCATTGAACGGGTTCAGAATTCACGGAACCACAGACCCTCCTTTTGCCCTTACATAGGCAATAACCTAAACTCACGTCAATCTGAGTCCAGGTCTATATTCATCAGATCATTGAGATGTTGCTGTAGCATCATCCTGGTACTTAGTAACTCTCTCTGGACAGGTCTCCTCGGGCACGAGGTAGCAAAAAGGCCACAGATAGCAGGAGCACACTGTATACAAAGACAGAACAGGAAAAGGGTAGCTAATACCGTCCCAATGACCATCAGAATCTTCCATCCCCAGGTGGATAACAATCCCCAGAACCATCCCATTAACGACCAATCTCCTTCGTCCACATGTACGGACTCGGAGAGCCTATGTAGCTTGGAGATGGCTTGGAAAACTGTCGGAGCGTTGTCTGGAATGAAAACACAACAGCTTGATTGGATCAATTTACAGACCCCTCCTCTATCTGCAAGTATGACATCTAACGCAACTCTGTTCTGAAGAGTCATAAGGCGATCCGACTGGAGCTCAGCAGTCAAGTTACTAGGGGCGCCGGCCGTCTCGACCATGGTGGACTCAACTACTCTCGTCAATTGCCGTATGTTCCTGCTGTTAACCATAGGTCCCCAAAACGGCAGAAAACCCTTCGAGAAATCTCCCAATTCTTGTCCTACTGTATCTTCCTTTCTGAAGACACCTCTAACGACTCTCATCTTGTGGTAATCTGCCGCAGCTGTAAATGTAGGGGGTAACAAGAACGAGACAAAACATGTGCCCGAGAAATCAGGGGGCAACCATGTATACGCTCTGTCATGGCAAATGAAGTACGTACCCTTAGCTGCTAGAAACGGTGGGGAAGTCTGGGATGCAAAAACATATGTCTCAATGCAAACACTCTTCCCTAACTGAGCTCTAGGATTCTTGCCATTACCTTGCAGACAGTAATGACCCTGATGGGGTACTATCCAAATCGGAGAGGATCTCTTCGCTCGCTGGTTCCCACTCAGACTAGCTCCATATCCAGTAACGTTCCATCCAATATACGCTAGCGTCTCATCTCTCGGCATAGTCTCATAAGAACCTATTCCTCTAATCATGTCGACTATTCCCTTGACCAGAGCACTATTCTTCCGATTATCCTTCATAGAACGTAGGGGGTTGACTTCACGGGCATAAATGAACATTGCTCTGTATGCCCACACAGAACCATTGTAGCTAAATGGCAGGACCAGGTAAGGAATACCTTTATCGGTAGTATGGGACATAAGGCCACACACCCAACAATTAGTTGTGTTCACTACTAGCTGGTGTTGGTGCAGAAGCTGAACAAAGGAATTATTAGCGAATTCCATTCTCCTAATGGACTCATGTTCGGGCAGAGGGTGAAAAGAATGCGAAGAAACAGTAGGAGGAGGCATGGGTTGTGCAGTGGGCATGAATGTTACTTGAATAGAGAATGTCACATATCCAATTAAAACATCATTAAACTAAACAGTATAAACAGACATAATATTAAAAAACGTTTTCTACTCATTATTATACACATTACGTTCTTGAAGCTCATTCTTTTAGTAGGTCTCTCCATCCCGAAAAACTCCATCCTCTAACCGTGCTGCTCGCGGCGGATGGGTGTTCCCTGCTAAGGAATGCGCCTGTTGGTCCAGGGAACGCCCTTAGACCAACCAGAACCGTCGACCTAACGTCTTTGGCTTGCACTCCAAGGACTTGGCACCGCGACCCTACAGCTGAACCCGGATGGTGGTTCGAAAAACAAAAATCAAAATAGTTTCTCGGAGGGGAGCTAACCTTAAAAAAATAGCAAAGAAGGAACTTAATTTGTTATTTGTCCCGCGACTCTTGGTCGCAAATTACAACGCTCTTTGCCAGGCAATGTCTGTTCTCGGAAAAGTAGCTCAGGTTTAACAGTGTTCAAACGGTTCGATGGAGGCACAGCTTCTTGAAGAAGATTATCGCTTTCTGGCTCAGTGTTTGTTCCAATCAAACGGGCATCGCTGAAAGGCAGAAAACGAGGCACGGTCTCAGTCTCAGAATCAGGAAGTCCTTTTTGGACCCACCGGTCGTACAGCAGAGGCAAAGGGGCCCTCTTACAATGTACGCCGTGAATCCAGTTCTTTTTACCGTGCACTCGTACCGCAGAACGGTGTCAGACCACGCTCGATTCAATGCACAGGAGCAGAACGCCGCAAGTTCCCTATGCCCCTCCCAGGTTCTCCAGCACTGCACCTTATTGCACGAGTGCCAAACAAACCCAAGGGGGGAAAGGGGATGGGACAGAGAAGAGACGGCCACACTGCTGCTTCTTATTTTTTTTTCTTTCTTCTGACTCCTCCTTCTTATCTTCTCCTGCTAGCACGACAGCTTAAGGACTGTAATATAATAACACAATTAGTCCTACGTCTATCTGCTTCTCTTCTTATATATATTCTCTTCGTCTTATTACCTACCCTGTCTGAGTGTGACCCTTGCCTCTCTTCTGTTGTATGCTTTTCTTTTCTTTTCTTGCTTCTATGTGCTGCAACTGAAATTGTCAGAGTGTTAATTCCCTGTTGTGTGTCTAATCTTCTAAACTCTATTCCTTTTCTTTCACTCTACAGATTCCTCACCTATAGAATTTACAGCTGGGCATCACCTGGGGTTCAATGTAGGTAAGTATTCTTCTACTTGTTGTCCTTCTTACATTGTAGTCCTCTGCAGTTTGTTATTCTAATTAGTTTTAGTCTTTACTGAATAATTATGTGTTTGTTCTGATATTCACTTCAGTAGCTTCCTCTTAAACTAGGAGATGACTTTCTCTAAGCGTCACTAGAAAATAGTCGATAGTTTCACTTCACTCTGCCTCAAGGTATATTTGCTCACGACTGACACTTGCCGCTAGCACTGGTTCATAGTCTGGTGAAAACCTCACTGTGTCTCTTATACTTTAACACCACAGCCTAGAAATGAGCCACAAGTCTTTATGCGCGTACACCCACTGCTCCACACGGAACAGTCTTACCGCGCTCTCCAGATGATTCGAATTCCTCACGGACAGCTCACGAACTCTCCTCCACGACTTCTTCCACAGGATACTCAGGAAGGGAAAAATGCGAAAAGTGGTGCGCGTCGAAGTTTTCCCTATTACTACGCGATGCACCTCAACGAACTTCTCTCCCTCAATTCTCAGGTGAAGTGCGCCTCAGCACGGGCGCTTCACCTGGAACTATCAGATGGCGAGGGAGCGCTAGAACGCTAACTCGCTGTCCAAACAGAGGGCTCTTGGCGGCCATCTTAGAATCGGTTTTGGTCAATCTTTTACATAGATCCTTTGTCTTCTTCCTTCTTCCCTTTGCCCTTACTCTTACCGGGCTCACAAACAATGTTTTTCTGAGTCGTGGTTTGACAATCCTGACAGTACCCTCCCTCAAAGTGCTTCCTTTCAACTTGGGCTTTTTGGGAAATTTACGGTGAAATTCCCTAATTAACCGAGGGGCATGAATGTCTGAGGATAACACCCAAGATCTTTCCTCGGGGCCATAACCCTTCCAATCTAACAGATAGTATAACTTTCTCTTCTTCACCTTAGAATCTACTATCCTTTGTACCTCAAACTCCTCTCCTTGCTCAGTTTGGATTGGTTTGGGGGGTCTGTTGATTCTTAAACCACTCAAAGTCTTTTTTAATAGAGAAACATGGAACACTGGATGTATGTGCAACCCCTTGGGTAACCTTAATTGATAGTTCAAGGTACTCAATTTCTTGTCTATCTGATAGGGTCCTATGAATCTAGGTTGAAACTTCCTGACCCCCTTAAGTTTCAGATTTTTTGTATTCAGCCAAACTCTGTCACCTTCCTGTAACTCAGGTTCCCTTCTTCTCTTTTTATCTGCATAGTGTTTGTAGTCCTCTTTTGCTTTGGTTAGATTTTTAGTGGCTAGACTATGCACTCGTGTCATGTGTTCAACTAAATCTGTGACTGCTGGAACATCCACTTCCTGGAAACTTAATGTGTGATGGGGGTGCCTCCCTGAGTTCAAATAAAAAGGGGAATAACCTGTGGACATGTTCTTAGCATTATTATGTGCAAACTCAGCTGCCCACAGATAATCTGGCCAGTCCCCCTCGTGATCTAATAAACACAGTCTCAGATACTGCTCTAATTCTTGGTTGGCATGCTCTGTCTGCCCATCAGATTCGGGATGATAACTAGTGGAATATCTAGTGTCAATGTTCAATTTTCGGGTGAAGGCCCTCCAAAAATGGGATAAAAATTGAGCACCTCGGTCTGATATTAAAACCTTAGGAATACCATGGGCTCGGACTATATTTTGACTAAAAGTGTGTGCTAATGTTTTAGCTGTAGGTAATCCCTTTAATGGCACAAAATGTGCCATCTTGGTAAAAGCATCCACACAAACTAATATGGTGTCAAAACCCTGACTCGATGGCAAATCTACAATTAAATCTAAGGTAACTGCATGCCAGGGGTAAGGTGGTGTGGGTAAGGGTCGCAAAAACCCTTGAGGTGCTTGCCGCTCCGATTTTCCCCTAGCGCAGATCTCACATGTGGCTACGTACTGACGCACATCTTTTTTCACATCCGGCCACCAGAATCGTCTTCTCACCAGTTCTTCTGTCTTAGTCATGCCTTTATGACCTGCCAAAATACTATCATGACATTCCCTTAAGGCCTTCTGCTGCATTTCAGGTGTGGGCAAGTATAATGCCCCATCATGGTATGGTAAACCTTCTCGAATTTCTCGCCTTGTATCTCCTTCCAACCAGTCTGTAATTCCCTCCAAGGTCATTACATTCAGATTCTTCCCTTGAGTCTCCTGCAAAATCGCTCCAACCAGCCTTTCAGCAGGGATGATTGCCTGATCCTTGACCTCTTCCACGACTCCTTCGGTTCCCAGTCTGGAAAGGGCATCTGCCTTACCGTTCTGTAACCCAGGTCGAAAGGTCATGACGAAGTCAAAATCTGCAAAATACAATGACCATCGCAATTGCCTTGGGGTTAATGTTCTGGCCGACTTTAAAAATTTCAAATTCCGATGATCGGTATACACAGTGACCACATGTCTTGCACCCATCAAATAATGCCTCCAATCCTTAAAAGCATCCTTGATGGCTAACAACTCCTTTTCGGTGATGGTATAATTTATCTCAGCTGCTGTCAATTTCCTGGAACGGAAGGCCACTGGATGCAATTGCCCCGTTGTCTTATGCCTTTGGGATAGTACTCCTCCCAATGCCAAATTTGACGCATCAGTTTCTACATAGAAAGGCTCTGAAGGATCTGGATGGAGTAAGATTGGTGCTGTTGTAAAGTCTCTCTTTAATTGTAGAAATGCTTCCTCTGCTTCCTTAGACCATTCAAATTGAACCCCCTTCTTTAACAGTTTCGTAATGGGGATTAACTTCTTGGAAAAGTTTTGTATGAACCTCCTATAGAAGTTCGCGAACCCAATGAAACTTTGAATTTCTTTCACAGACTTAGGGGTTTCCCAATCGATGACGTCCTTGATCTTGTGCTCATCCATGGTTATTCCACTGGGCGCAAGCACAAACCCCAGAAACTCCACGGTGGTGACATTGAAAGCGCACTTCTCTAACTTGACAAACAAGCTGTTGTCTCGCAACTTCTGTAAGATTTTCTTGACATGCACCTGATGTTCTTCTTCGGTGTCAGAATAAATTAGTATATCGTCTATATATACTATAGCACTCTGATCTATGAACTCCTTCAGTACATCATTTATGAAATGTTGAAAGGCAGCTGGAGCATTGCACAATCCATAAGGCATGACTTGATATTCATATAGCCCATGCTTAGTTCGGAATGCCGTCTTTCATTCGTCTCCTTCACGAATTCTGACAAGGTGGTAGGCCCCTCTCAAATCTAATTTTGTGTAAATTTTTGCTTCTTTAACCTGATCCAATAACACAGATATGAGAGGTAAAGGATAACGATTTTTGATGGTTATGCGATTGATCGCCCTATAACCTATGCACGTTCTCAATTCTCCGTTCTTCTTGGGAATAAAAAATAATGGAGATGAGACCGGCGATTGAGATGGTCGGATGAATCCATTCGCTAGGTATCTTTGTATATACTTCTTGAAATGCTCATCTTCTCGCTCTGTCAATGCATAGATTCTACTGCAGAGAAGGTTGTTTCCTGGTTCCAGATCTATTTTACAATCATAGTTTCTATGCGGAGGGAGTTTTTCAGCCTCCACTTCGTTAAAAACATCCTGAAATTCGCTGTATTCTTCTGGCAGATTTACGGTACTTATCACACAAATGGTCGCCTCTTTTTTACTCAAATGATATGCCGGTGATTCCTCTTGATTTCTTTTACAACCCCTGTGGCAATTCAACTTGCAATACTTAGAATTCAAGGCTATAGTTCGTGCCTCCCAATCGATAGTGGGAATATGCTCAGTGAGCCAAGGGAGACCAAGAATCAATTGAAACTGTGGAGCATCTATTAGATTGAATTCCAGTATTTCTAGATGTCCTTCTTCAGATTCTAGCTCTACAGGCTCCGTATGGCTCACAATGGGTCCAGATGAAAGATTGGTCCCATCGACAGCTCGTACTGCTTCACTCCTTTCTTTCTTGATAGCCTTCAATCCGATCCTTTCGGTGAACTTTAGATCACAAAAGTTACCCATGGCCCCTGAATCAATCATGACTGCGACTTGTGTTAATTTCTTTTCTCGGAATCGTAAGATCATCATTAACACCAGATGTGGAGATGCTGACTGCAGGGTATTTGCCAGGGTATGAGCTTCTGGGGTTGTCCTAGATTCTGCAACCACCAGTCCAACTCCATTTACTGGTGGTGCAAGACGTTTTCCGCCGGCGATTGCTTGGGCTTCTTGGGACAATTACGAACAAAATGTCCCCCGTTTCCACAATATAGGCATTGTTTATTTACTCTTCGTCTCTCCTTCTCTTCCTTCGAGAGAGGACCTCGAATGGTCCCAATCTGCATTGGCTCTCCTCCCTTGAATGAGTCCAAATCCTTATTCCCTTCCGTTCTGATTCTATCAAATCTCGGTACACTTGGACGATATTCCTTTCTTCTCTCTCCTCTCCTTTCACTTTGACGGAAGTCAATTTCTAAAACCAAATCTATTAGCGCTGAAATCTCTGTGGGTCGGTTGGGCACTTGCGCTAAAGCATCCTTTAGTTCATCTTTTAAGCCACGATAGAACACTACAGCTCGTTTGTTCTCCGGCCATTCAGTCTCCACTATCAGCTTATTGAATTGAGCCAAGTAGGCCACCAAGTCTCGGTTGCCTTGTCTTATTTCCAATAGTTCATTGTCGGTTGCTTGGGAGACCCGGCGTCGGTCGAATATTCGAAGGAATTCTTTCTTAAACTCTTCCAGATCGTATAATATTGGGTCATTACGAGTCACTATAGGCATAGACCAAGACGCCGCATCTCCACTTAAATACGACAAGATAAATGCCACTCGAGACTGCGCATCAGGGAAAACTGCCGGACGGCACATGAAGTGTAAAGTGCACTGTGTTATGAACACTTGAGCCTTCTGGGGGTCTCCTCCAAAACGCTCTGGAGGGGCCAACGGAATTACTGGAGAAAAAGAATGAATGACTTGAGTTGTTAACTTAGGGTGGGGAACTGTGGTGTCACTAAGATTCCCTTCTTGTGGGGCTGGATAATTTAAACTAGAACTAGATACTAAACTACTCACTTTCTGGGCCAAATCTGTAGTCTCTTTTTTGAGCTCCCTATTCTCTTCCCGAACCGTTATTAACTCCCTCTGAATTCCTTCTAAAATGTCCCCCAGTTTCTTCAAGTCCAAACCTTCCGCCATTCTGCTTAGGTGCTACTTCAACCGTGGGCACTTCACTCTGTCAGACCACGCTCGATTCAATGCACAGGAGCAGAACGCCGCAAGTTCCCAATGCCCCTCCCAGGTTCTCCAGCACTGCACCTTATTGCACGAGTGCCAAACAAACCCAAGGGGGGAAAGGGGATGGGACAGAGAAGAGACGGCCACACTGCTGCTTCTTATTTTTTTTCTTTCTTCTGACTCCTCCTTCTTATCTTCTCCTGCTAGCACGACAGCTTAAGGACTGTAATATAATAACACAATTAGTCCTATGTCTATCTGCTTCTCTTCTTATATATATTCTCTTCGTCTTATTACCTACCCTGTCTGAGTGTGACCCTTGCCTCTCTTCTGTTGTATGCTTTTCTTTTCTTTTCTTTTCTTGCTTCTATGTGCTGCAACTGAAATTGTCAGAGTGTTAATTCCCTGTTGTGTGTCTAATCTTCTAAACTCTATTCCTTTTCTTTCACTCTACAGATTCCTCACCTATAGAATTTACAGCTGGGCATCACCTGGGGTTCAATGTAGGTAAGTATTCTTCTACTTGTTGTCCTTCTTACATTGTAGTCCTCTGCAGTTTGTTATTCTAATTAGTTTTAGTCTTTACTGAATAATTATGTGTTTGTTCTGATATTCACTTCAGTAGCTTCCTCTTAAACTAGGAGATGACTTTCTCTAAGCGTCACTAGAAAATAGTCGATAGTTTCACTTCACTCTGCCTCAAGGTATATTTGCTCACGACTGACACTTGCCGCTAGCACTGGTTCATAGTCTGGTGAAAACCTCACTGTGTCTCTTATACTTTAACACCACAGCCTAGAAATGAGCCACAAGTCTTTATGCGCGTACACCCACTGCTCCACACGGAACAGTCTTACCGCGCTCTCCAGATGATTCGAATTCCTCACGGACAGCTCACGAACTCTCCTCCACGACTTCTTCCACAGGATACTCAGGACGGGAAAAATGCGAAAAGTGGTGCGCGTCGAAGTTTTCCCTATTACTACGCGACGCACCTCAACGAACTTCTCTCCCTCAATTCTCAGGTGAAGTGCGCTTCACCTGGAACTATCAGATGGCGAGGGAGCGCTAGAACGCTAACTCGCTGTCCAAACAGAGGGCTCTTGGCGGCCATCTTAGAATCGGTTTTGGTCAATCTTTTACATAGATCCTTTGTCTTCTTCCTTCTTCCCTTTGCCCTTACTCTTACCGGGCTCACAAACAATGTTTTTCTGAGTCGTGGTTTGACAATCCTGACAGTACCCTCCCTCAAAGTGCTTCCTTTCAACTTGGGCTTTTTGGGAAATTTACGGTGAAATTCCCTAATTAACCGAGGGGCATGAATGTCTGAGGATAACACCCAAGATCTTTCCTCGGGGCCATAACCCTTCCAATCTAACAGATAGTATAACTTTCTCTTCTTCACCTTAGAATCTACTATCCTTTGTACCTCAAACTCCTCTCCTTGCTCAGTTTGGATTGGTTTGGGGGGTCTGTTGATTCTTAAACCACTCAAAGTCTTTTTTAATAGAGAAACATGGAACACTGGATGTATGTGCAACCCCTTGGGTAACCTTAATTGATAGTTCAAGGTACTCAATTTCTTGTCTATCTGACAGGGTCCTATGAATCTAGGTTGAAACTTCCTGACCCCCTTAAGTTTCAGATTTTTTGTATTCAGCCAAACTCTGTCACCTTCCTGTAACTCAGGTTCCCTTCTTCTATTTTTATCTGCATAGTGTTTGTAGTCCTCTTTTGCTTTGGTTAGATTTTTAGTGGCTAGACTATGTACTTGTGTCATGTGTTCAACTAAATCTGTGACTGCTGGAACATCCACTTCCTGGAAACTTAATGTGTGATGGGGGTGCCTCCCTGAGTTCAAATAAAAAGGGGAATAACCTGTGGACATGTTCTTAGCATTATTATGTGCAAACTCAGCTGCCCACAGATAATCTGGCCAGTCCCCCTCGTGATCTAATAAACACAGTCTCAGATACTGCTCTAATTCTTGGTTGGCACGCTCTGTCTGCCCATCAGATTCGGGATGATAACTAGTGGAATATCTAGTGTCAATGTTCAATTTTCGGGTGAAGGCCCTCCAAAAATGGGATAAAAATTGAGCACCTCGGTCTGATATTAAAACCTTAGGAATACCATGGGCTCGGACTATATTTTGACTAAAAGTGTGTGCTAATGTTTTAGCTGTAGGTAATCCCTTTAACGGCACAAAATGTGCCATCTTGGTAAAAGCATCCACACAAACTAATATGTTGTCAAAACCCTGACTCGATGGCAAATCTACAATTAAATCGAAGGTAACTGCATGCCAGGGGTAAGGTGGTGTGGGTAAGGGTCGCAAAAACCCTTGAGGTGCTTGCCGCTCCGATTTTCCCCTAGCGCAGATCTCACATGTGGCTACGTACTGACGCACATCATTTTTCACATCCGGCCACCAGAATCGTCTTCTCACCAGTTCTTCTGTCTTAGTCATGCCTTTATGACCTGCCAAAATACTATCATGACATTCCCTTAAGGCCTTCTGCTGCATTTCAGGTGTGGGCAAGTATAATGCCCCATCATGGTATGGTAAACCTTCTCGAATTTCTCGCCTTGTATCTCCTTCCAACCAGTCTGTAATTCCCTCCAAGGTCATTACATTCAGATTCTCCTTCCCTTGAGTCTCCTGCAAAATCGCTCCAACCAGCCTTTCAGCAGGGATGATTGCCTGATCCTTGACCTCTTCCACGACTCCTTCGGTTCCCAGTCTGGAAAGGGCATCTGCCTTACCGTTCTGCAACCCAGGTCGAAAGGTCATGACGAAGTCAAAATCTGCGAAATACAATGACCATCGCAATTGCCTTGGGGTTAATGTTCTGGCCGACTTTAAAAATTTCAAATTCCGATGATCGGTATACACAGTGACCACATGTCTTGCACCCATCAAATAATGCCTCCAATCCTTAAAAGCATCCTTGATGGCTAACAACTCCTTTTCGGTGATGGTATAATTTATCTCAGCTGCTGTCAATTTCCTGGAACGGAAGGCCACTGGATGCAATTGCCCCGTTGTCTTATGCCTTTGGGATAGTACTCCTCCCAATGCCAAATTTGACGCATCAGTTTCTACATAGAAAGGCTCTGAAGGATCTGGATGGAGTAAGATTGGTGCTGTTGTAAAGTCTCTCTTTAATTGTAGAAATGCTTCCTCTGCTTCCTTAGACCATTCAAATTGAACCCCCTTCTTTAACAGTTTCGTAATGGGGATTAACTTCTTGGAAAAGTTTTGTATGAACCTCCTATAGAAGTTCGCGAACCCAATGAAACTTTGAATTTCTTTCACAGACTTAGGGGTTTCCCAATCGATGACGGCCTTGATCTTGTGCTCATCCATGGTTATTCCACTGGGCGCAAGCACAAACCCCAGAAACTCCACGGTGATGACATTGAAAGCGCACTTCTCTAACTTGACAAACAAGCTGTTGTCTCGCAACTTCTGTAAGATTTTCTTGACATGCACCTGATGTTCTTCTTCGGTGTCAGAATAAATTAGTATATCGTCTATATATACTATAGCACTCTGATCTATGAACTCCTTCAGTACATCATTTATGAAATGTTGAAAGGCAGCTGGAGCATTGCACAATCCATAAGGCATGACTTGATATTCATATAGCCCATGCTTAGTTCGGAATGCCGTCTTCCATTCGTCTCCTTCACGAATTCTGACAAGGTGGTAGGCCCCTCTCAAATCTAATTTTGTGTAAATTTTTGCTTCTTTAACCTGATCCAATAACACAGATATGAGAGGTAAAGGATAACGATTTTTGATGGTTATGCGATTGATCGCCCTATAACCTATGCACGTTCTCAATTCTCCGTTCTTCTTGGGAATAAAAAATAATGGAGATGAGACCGGCGATTGAGATGGTCGGATGAATCCATTCGCTAGGTATCTTTGTATATACTTCTTCAAATGCTCATCTTCTCGCTCTGTCAATGCATAGATTCCACTGCAGGGAAGGTTGTTTCCTGGTTCCAGATCTATTTTACAATCATAGTTTCTATGCAGAGGGAGTTTTTCAGCCTCCACTTCGTTAAAAACATCCTGAAATTCGCTGTATTCTTCTGGCAGATTTACGGTACTTATCACACAAATGGTCGCCTCTTTTTTACTCAAATGATATGCCGGTGATTCCTCTTGATTTCTTTTACAACCCCTGTGGCAATTCAACTTGCAATACTTAGAATTCAAGGCTATAGTTCGTGCCTCCCAATCGATAGTGGGAATATGCTCAGTGAGCCAAGGGAGACCAAGAATCAATTGAAACTGTGGAGCATCTATTAGATTGAATTCCAGTATTTCTAGATGTCCTTCTTCAGATTCTAGCTCTACAGGCTCCGTATGGCTCACAATGGGTCCAGATGAAAGATTGGTCCCATCGACAGCTTGTACTGCTTCACTCCTTTCTTTCTTGATAGCCTTCAATCGGATCCTTTCGGTGAACTTTAGATCACAAAAGTTACCCGTGGCCCCTGAATCAATCATGACTGCGACTTGTGTTAATTTCTTTTCTCGGAATCGTAAGATCATCATTAACACCAGATGTGGAGATGCTGACTGCAGGGTATTTGCCAGGGTATGAGCTTCTGGAGTTGTCCTAGATTCTGCAACCACCAGTCCAACTCCATTTACTGGTGGTGCGAGGCGTTTTCCGCCGGCGATTGCTTGGGCTTCTTGGGACAATTACGAACAAAATGTCCCCCGTTTCCACAATATAGGCATTGTTTATTTACTCTTCGTCTCTCCTTCTCTTCCTTCGAGAGAGGACCTCGAATGGTCCCAATCTGCATTGGCTCTCCAACCTTGAATGAGTCCAAATCCTTATTCCCTTCCGTTCTGATTCTATCAAATCTCGGTACACTTGGACGATATTCCTTTCTTCTCTCTCCTCTCCTTTCACTTTGACGGAAGTCAATTTCTAAAACCAAATCTATTAGCGCTGAAATCTCTGTGGGTCGGTTGGGCACTTGCGCTAAAGCATCCTTTAGTTCATCTTTTAAGCCACGATAGAAAACTGCAGCTCGTTTATTCTCCGGCCATTCAGTCTCCACTATCAGCTTATTGAATTGAGCCAAGTAGGCCACCAAGTCTCGGTTGCCTTGTCTTATTTCCAATAGTTCATTGTCGGTTGCTTGGGAGACCCGGCGTCGGTCGAATATTCGAAGGAATTCTTTCTTAAACTCTTCCAGATCGTATAATATTGGGTCATTACGAGTCACTATAGGCATAGACCAAGACGCCGCATCTCCACTTAAATACGACAAGATAAATGCCACTCGAGACTGCGCATCAGGGAAAACTGCCGGACGGCACATGAAGTGTAAAGTGCACTGTGTTATGAACACTTGAGCCTTCTGGGGGTCCCCTCCAAAACGCTCTGGAGGGGCCAACGGAATTACTGGAGAAAAAGAATGAATGACTTGAGTTGTTAACTTAGGGTGGGGAACTGTGGTGTCACTAAGATTCCCTTCTTGTGGGGCTGGATAATTTAAACTAGAACTAGATACTAAACTACTCACTTTCTGGGCCAAATCTGTAGTCTCTTTTTTGAGCTCCCTATTCTCTTCCCGAACCGTTATTAACTCCCTCTGAATTCCTTCTAAAATGTCCCCCAGTTTCTTCAAGTCCAAACCTTCCGCCATTCTGCTCAGGTGCTACTTCAACCGTGGGCACTTCACTCTGTCAGACCACGCTCGATTCAATGCACAGGAGCAGAACGCCGCAAGTTCCCTATGCCCCTCCCAGGTTCTCCAGCACTGCACCTTATTGCACGAGTGCCAAACAAACCCAAGGGGGGAAAGGGGATGGGACAGAGAAGAGACGGCCACACTGCTGCTTCTTATTTTTTTTTCTTTCTTCTGACTCCTCCTTCTTATCTTCTCCTGCTAGCACGACAGCTTAAGGACTGTAATATAATAACACAATTAGTCCTACGTCTATCTGCTTCTCTTCTTATATATATTCTCTTCGTTTTATTACCTACCCTGTCTGAGTGTGACCCTTGCCTCTCTTCTGTTGTATGCTTTTCTTTTCTTTTCTTGCTTCTATGTGCTGCAACTGAAATTGTCAGAGTGTTAATTCCCTGTTGTGTGTCTAATCTTCTAAACTCTATTCCTTTTCTTTCACTCTACAGATTCCTCACCTATAGAATTTACAGCTGGGCATCACCTGGGGTTCAATGTAGGTAAGTATTCTTCTACTTGTTGTCCTTCTTACATTGTAGTCCTCTGCAGTTTGTTATTCTAATTAGTTTTAGTCTTTACTGAATAATTATGTGTTTGTTCTGATATTCACTTCAGTAGCTTCCTCTTAAACTAGGAGATGACTTTCTCTAAGCGTCACTAGAAAATAGTCGATAGTTTCACTTCACTCTGCCTCAAGGTATATTTGCTCACGACTGACACTTGCCGCTAGCACTGGTTCATAGTCTGGTGAAAACCTCACTGTCTCTCTTATACTTTAACACCACAGCCTAGAAATGAGCCACAAGTCTTTATGCGCGTACACCCACTGCTCCACACGGAACAGTCTTACCGCGCTCTCCAGATGATTCTAATTCCTCACGGACAGCTCACGAACTCTCCTCCACGACTTCTTCCACAGGATACTCAGGACGGAAAAAATGCAAAAAGTGGTGCGCGTCGAAGTTTTCCCTATTACTACGCGACGCACCTCAACGAACTTCTCTCCCTCAATTCTCAGGTGAAGTGCGCCTCAGCACGGGCGCTTCACCTGGAACTATCAGATGGCGAGGGAGCGCTAGAACGCTAACTCGCTGTCCAAACAGAGGGCTCTTGGCAGTCATCTTAGAATCGGTTTTGGTCAATCTTTTACATAGATCCTTTGTCTTCTTCCTTCTTCCTTTTGCCCTTACTCTTACCGGGCTCACAAACAATGTTTTTCTGACTCGTGGTTTGACAATCCTGACAAACGGGTAGACAATAACACTAGGTAGGGTCCTGTCCAGCGGGGCTGCTCGTTCTTGGTTCGCTGAAAATTCTTCACGAGCACCCACGCGCCAGGTTCAATGGTGTGCCCTGGATCTTCAGAAACCTGTGGCAAAGTATCATGAACCTGTTGATGCAGAACACGCAGTTTAGCCGTCAATTCGTACAGGTAGTCAAGCAATACAGGGTGTTCTATCTCACTAAATTTTGTCGGCCGCGGCACTCCCCAAATATTTGCCGGGCGACCAAACACAACCTCATAAGGACTCAGACCCATTCGCGAATGCACAGTCATTCTTGTGGACAGAAGGGCTAACGGCAAAGCATCAGGCCATTGTAGACCAGAGCTCGCTTGAATTTTGGCCAATTTCAATTTTAACGTGCCATTGTAGCACTCAACTAGACCAGCTGACTGGGGATGATTGGCAGCGTGGAACTTCTGCCGGATTCCTAACCCATCACACACTCTCTTCATCACTTGACCCACAAATTCGCTCCCATTGTCACTCCAGACCATTCTCGGCAACCCATACCTAGGGAAAAATTCCTTAATAAGGGCTTTAGCTGTGGACAAGGCAGTATTGTCCTTCAAAGGGTAGGCTTCCACCCATCTAGAAAAAGAGCAAACAACCACTAAGACATACTTCAGGTTGTTGCACCTCTCCATGTGGATGAAATCTAGCTGCAAAGCCTCAAACGGATACGTGGGAGGAGCAAAATGACCAGCTGGAGTTGGAGTTCCCTTACCAGGATTGTACATCAAACAAACCATACAGTTCTTGACCAGATTCTCTGCACACTTAGGAATTCCAGCATTTTGCCATACTGGGGCCAACAACTTACAAATCCCTTTCACACTGATATGGGCCATTCCATGTGCCATCGTAACCACTGGAAGTACATACGCATCAGGCAACAACCATCGCTGATGCTCTGACAACTCAACCCAACAACCATTCGAGTCCAATTTACCCTTGCTTTCTCTCCATTCATTCAACTCTTTCTCTGTAGCTTCAGCTTGGATGGATTTCACACTCTCAATCGTATCTTCACACATACTTCTATCTGGAATCCATCTCGCCGAACCCGCAACATACATTCGACTCATCACGTCTCTCACAGTCTCTTTCGCGACTTCATCTGCAAACGCATTACCACGACCAACATCATCCGTGACTTTCTTATGCGCACTGCATTTCACGATCGCAACTTGCAACTGCAGAGTAAGAGATTCAAGAAGTTCGTTCACCAATTGACCATGTCGGATCTTGGTCCCATGCTAAGTCAGAAACCCACGTTCTCTCCACAATCGTCCAAAGCTAAGAGCAACTCTGAACGCATACTGTCTGTCAGTGTACACAGTCACTCTTTTCCCTTTCGACAACACACACGATCTTGTCAATGCAATCAACTCTGCCGCTTGTGCTGAATTATGTGGGATACGAGCAGCTTCAACAATCGTATGCAAAGTCGTAACCGCATATGCCGCAGTCGTATCACCATTCGGAAGCTTGAAGCACGAACCATCAACCCATAAAGTACCATCACATTCCGCAAGAGGAGTGTCCCTAGGGACTATCCTCCCTTTCGTTTCTTCCTCAGTCCTAAGAAAACAATCATGCTGTTCGGTATCATCTGTCTCAGTTGAGATCGGCAACAACGTGGCTGGGTTCAACGTGTTGCATCTCTTTATATGTACATGACTTGCTAACAAGGTCAACTCGTAACCTGACAACCGAGCACTAGTTAAATGCTGTGTCTTGGTACGGTTCAACAAGGTATCCACTGCATGTGGAACCATCACGATCAGTGTATTGTCCATCACCAAACCAGCAGACTGTCGGATTGAAACAGCCGCTGCCGCTGTAGCTCTCAAGCAACTCGGCAACGCTCTAGCTACCGGATCCAAAATCGACGAAAAATAAGCACATGGACGTTGCTTATCGCCAAACTGTTGAGTCAAGACTGACATTGCACATCCCTCTCTCTCGTGGACATACAATGTGAAATGTTTACTGTAGTCGGGAGTACCCAACACAGGAGCCGAACACAGCGCATCACGCAATTCTGAAAAACTCTTCTGACATTCGTCAGTCCAAGGAATAGGATTCGGAGTATCCTTAACAGTAAGAGCTATCAAAGGTTTTGCAAGCAACGAAAAATTAGGGATCCACTGTCTACAGTACGATGTAATACCTAGAAACGCACGCACTTCTCTCTGTGTCATAGGCACACTCATTTTCGCAATCGCTTGAATTCTTTCTGGGTTCAATCTTCTTCCCTCCTTCGATAAGAGGTGACCTAAGTAGGTAACTTCTTGTCGGCAATACTGCAACTTTGAAAGAGAAACCTTATGATGGAAATCAGACAAGTGACGTAACAACGACAGAGTAGTCTCTCTACAAGTCTCTTCATTGTCAGCAGCAACTAAAAGATCGTCAACATACTGAATAAGGGCAGCACCATCAGGTAAAACCAACAAATCAAGTTGCATCTTCAAGGCTTGACTATAGATCGATGGACTCTCACAATAGCCTTGAGGAGTGCGTTTAAACCGGAAACTTTGGCCTCCTAAAGAGAAGCCAAAAATATCTCTACTCTCCACGGCAATTGGGATGCTGAAGAAAGCATTCTTCATATCAATCACCGAAAAACCACGTGGCTTTGGCCGGAATCAAAGTCAGTAAAGCGGTGATATCAGGCACGACAGGGAATTGCGGAACAACGATCTTATTCACCTCGCGAAGATCGATCACAAACCTATATACAGGAGGCTGAGAAGAATCGGTTCTCTTCAGAACAGGCAAAACCGGACTATTGCACACATTACCTCTTGTTTCCTCAATCACACCTTTCTCAATCAGATCAGAGATGATCGCCAAGAGTGCTCTTTCACCATCACTTGAGATACGATACTGTGGAATGCGTGGCAATCTAGCATTCGCCTTCAATGTCACAACATATGGCGGAATCTCCAAAAGACCCACATCATTAGGACCAGTAGCCCAAAGAGAATCAGGAAGAGAAGACAATTCAGCTGGAAGTTGGTCTTTAGCCAAATACATCGCAGAGATCACTCTCTTTCCCAATGTAAGCTGTACTCCTGAAGGAGAACAATAAAGCGTCGCATACAATCTCTTCAACAAGTCCAATCCCAACAAGTTCTCACCACAACCTGTCATCAGAATGAGGGGTGCTTCGAATTCACAAGGTCCGACAGAAAGAGACAAAGGACTAGAAATCGGATTTCTAACCGGGGCGCCAGAAAAACCTACTGAAACATTCGTTAAGCCAGACAAAGGTGCGCCAGGGAGTTTAGAGTGCATGATAGAACTCTTCGCAGCACCAGTATCCAACAGAAAAGGCTCTAACACACCTGATGCAATCACTTCAACATAAGGTCCACTCTGATCTACTAGAACTGAAACGACTCCGTCTCTTTGTCTGTGGCTGTCCTAACAATCATTACCTTCCTTATCCTCTCCTTCAACGTAATAATCGTCCGCATAATACTGAGCCGTCCTACCAGACGCGCCATTCTGTTGATCAAAACAATTCATCGAATTCTGCGGAGGCAAGGAACGCGCAATCTGAGACATACCACGTCCTCGACCTCGCGGAGCTTGTTGAACACCTCGATCTCTTATACCAGAAACACCATTCGTGCGCTGTAATAAAATCGGGCAACTATTCTTGAAGTGACCCTCTTCTTTGCAATACGCACACTGATTAGGACCTACAGGAAAACGCTGTTGAGAAAACTCGAACCTTTGCGAGTTTCTCTGATATTGTTGGGGTTGCTGATAATCACGCTGGGTGTTGCGAGGCGGGTATGCTTGCTGCAAAAGAACCTTAGTCTTCAATTCTTTAGTCTTTTTATCCGCTTTCTCTATCTCATCCTTATTTCTATTCTCATAGTACTGGGCAGTAGCCAATATCTGTGCTGATGAAGAAACAGCCCAGGCACTTTCAGAATCCTTCAACCTATTGCACAACTCGGGAAGCAAATTATGCACAAACTTGTCAACGAACAACCTTTGACCACCTTCTGTACTCATGTCTTGACCACTGTGGTCTGCAAATGTCTCTTCAAATCGAGTGAAAAAGTCGGACACAGTTTCGTCTTTCTTCTGCTTGCATGCAGACAACTTCTCCCAATTGACACGCATAGCAGGCATCAAAGTCTTCATATAATCAATAATTCTACCAGGAAGATCAGCAATCACATTCTCGGGTTTAGCACCACCTATTTGTCTTTCATCTGCAGTTCTAAGGTTATTCCATGTATCACCTAATTCCTGCGCATGATCCGTATGACGAATCTTACTCCATATAGGCTGTGGAACAACATTCCCAAATAACATATCTATATCAGCCAAATTCATAATACATGAACCCGCAGTTTGAGATAGCTCCTTATAAAACCCCGCAGGATTTTTACGTGGATCAGGCAGAGTCTGCTTTAGAGCTAGGACTTCGGCACGCTTCCATGGAACATGTACCCAAACACGCTGGAAATGTGCCAGAACAGGTGGATTAGCATTCGCATCACCAGGTCTCCAAACAGGAGGAGCCTCACGCATCGGATATTGACGCGCCTTTCTCCTAACTGAAGAATCGGGCACAAATAATGACCTAGAAGGAAACTCACTCCTAAACGACAACAATGTCGCGACTGCTCTTTCAACATCAAGACCCACTATAGTTCCTTTCGCAAACTCGGACCGCACACGGAACAACTCATGCGGAGTCTGCCCTACCTCACTATCTTCCCACTGTTCACGAAGGAAAGAACACATCACATCAAATACGTATCTCTGTTTCGGTGCTTCCCATTGATAGAAAACATCCATAACACCCTCAAGATCATAGTGCAAAGGAAAGGTAAGCCATTTACGCGCCAAGTGATCTAACACTGTCCGTTCATCAGGACCAGGCAATTGACTACGCAATTGCTTACGCTCTACAACAGGAGACACACCCAATGAACCCATTAGAGGAGAAAAAAGACTAGCAACCGCATCAGTCATCCTCCGTCGAGCAGAAGGAGAAGGTGACAAAAGAACAGGAAACAAAGCAGAATGAGAAGGAACTGAAGTCGGGACAGTGACAGAGGGAACAGACTACACAGGTATAGGAGTAGCAGACGAAGGAGGTAGCAAAGACGGCGGCCCTTGAGAAGGCTGCGCCGAGGCAGTAGTAGCCAGTAGAGGGAGAGCTGGCTGTTGAGGAACCACTGGGGGTAAAACAACCGGGGGTTGCGCAACTACAAGTGGCGGAGGTGCGGTAGCACTCTGAGCATAAGGGGGTGGCGAACTTAATAGATGTGACATTAAAGGATCTTTCGCAAGATCTTTCTTTTCTTCTTGCTGTTGAGGCGGCAAAGCTGGATAACATTTGTCTACCGCTAATTGACGTTGCCTAAACATCTGTTCGCTTTCTTGCTCCTCCTCATTATCCCTAAACTGTATAGCAGCCTGCACCATCGACATACCTTGTGCACGCTTATTTCGTTTCGCTAACTTAATTTCCTTCTGTTTGGCTTCTTTTCGCCAAAGGCGGAAAGAGTCAAACATTGCCGGCCGGGCTTTCTTTTTGAAGAGTCTAACTTCTAAATTATCTAAAATCTCCGTGTCATAACTACCATATTGGGGCCATTTTAGGATACCATCCTTCCTAGTATACTTAATCCATACGTCATTATACGTGATGGGGCCCACACCGTGTTTTAAATAGAGCTCATAGGTCGGAGTTCCAATCGGAGGCACCGGACACGAGTCCTCCAATCGGGAATCCCTATTACAACCATAACAAAATATCTTTCCAAGTCTGCTAAGACCAGGCATCTTCGCTCACTAGTCTAGCTTCAAACTTCAAGGGAATATCAAAACGATAGCCTCGTGAATACACGAGTCCCTCGGCTTTGGGGCCTGCAGGTACCAAATCAAAGCGATCCCGAAGGATACCAAAACAAACTAAGGACTGGGAGACGCTCCACTCATACTTAACTGAAATATCGATGATGTCGCCAGAAGACCCGTCTATCGTCTCACTTTACAAGTCATCAAAGGCTCCAAGATAGGGCGACAGTCAGGGCAGCAGTCCTTCGTAGCCGTCGGAATGCGGGGAACTTCGCAGCAAAGACTTTCGGACCACAACGACATACAGGGGTCGATGAAGTGGTAGGCCTCCCTCCAGAATTTTCACACGAAGCTCCTCACGATCTTCAGGCTTGGACCGGTACCGCTGAAGTCGCCCCAAAGTTGGGCGCCAACTGAAGAACCGGGATTTAAACCCAGCGGCGCAGGGGACACGCCCGAAGTCTTCGGGTCCACCTGTCTTAGAGTACAGAGACACGGGATTCTTCTGTTAACATCAAAGATCAATTTTATTAGCTGCAGCCAGTAACAGAGGTCCTAGAAGTACAACACGGTGTATGTTCTCAGGAGACTGTTCAACATAATAGAGCGGAGCATCGTCTTTTATGCCAAAAACCACGTTCCTGGCTAGCATCAATTACTCACAAATTTGACCAATCAGAGGATGATATTTACAGAGGCATCACAGAACGACAAACCCACTTTCAGTTACCCAACCCATCGCCAATGCCAAAGGCAAAAAATCCAGCATTCTTGCTCGAACAGGCCGGACGGGCCCATCATAAAAGACCTCAACCCAAATCAATATTTTAGGCCATAAGGCCATAAAAGGAAGAAGCAGAAACAGATGAGGAGCAAGATAGAGGGGTGTGTGCGTGTGCCATAGAATCAATAATGTCCTGCTCTTTGATCTCTATCTGACCAGCTGCTTAACAAGGTACTGGCTCAACAAGTTTAGCCTCGGGCAACAGGGTCAGTTGACTCAGGTCAAACAGGAGTCAACACGAACTCAAGCTAAGGTGTACGCGTCCTTAGAGGCTCGCTTGGCCACAGTCATCCTGTAGTCATTAGCCTATGTGAGGGCAACCACAAAATGGCGGTTATGCACAAAATGAAACCCAAGGGTGCAGACTAGATCGTCAAATACACAGTGAATCCATCGGTGTAGCATGACGAAAACGCTTACGCATACCGCACTTGTCAGTCGCGGTTCGCTGATACCAAAATCATCACGATACGACAACCTTCATTGAACGGGTTCAGAATTCACGGAACCACACATATTGGATGTTGAGATGTCTCATCTGAGGACGTAAAACAAGAAATTCTTTGCGACGGGCATTAGTTGCATTGGAAATATCTTGAGATATGAAGAGATTTTGGTCCGACCAAATAAGACGTCTTTTAAATCTGACAACTTTCAAAACATGCATCAACTCAGTGAATTCGAGAAAGAGCATAATTATTCCACGCGGCTTTTTGGCGGCAGGGTTTAAACGTCCCAAACGATGTGCTCTTTGTATGTTGAGGGGACTTGTTGAAGCTGGAAGATCAAGGAGCTCTGGAAGGAACTTCTGTAGGAAGGATACCAGATCAGGACGTTCAAGATTTTCCGGAAGACCATAAAGGCGTAAATTTTTTCTACGATTACGATTTTCAAGGTCCTCAGTATGACGTTTTAACTTATGAATTTCCTGTTCTAGTAATGGAATTTTTGTAGAGACATCCTACAGATTGCTAACACGTTGTTCCAGATCTAGAACCTTACTTTCCATGACAATCCATCTTTCCTCAATCTGTTTCAGTTTTTCATTTGTAGTGGACATGAAGGGCTGAAGACCACAAACTACATCCAGGATAGAGTCCAAAACAGGATTCTGAGAAGAATGGATAGGAGAAGGCGGATAATTTTTATGCCGCTTTGGTTTTGTACCAAATATGGAGGATCTGGCAGTATGAAGATCGGTAGGCATTGTGCTTTGCAATAGGAAGCAACAAAAAGTTGGAGTAAAAGTGAAGTAGACCCAACAAACGTCGAAGATAATCCAAAAATAACAAGGTCGTGGTGATAGTTCTTTCAATATGAGATCAGGATATGGAAGTAGCACCAGTGAGCCAAAATAACAGATGTACGATATGTGGAGCTCCTCAAATAATAAAGGAAATCACTTTTTGGTAAGAATGCTGCTCCATTTTGGATAATCATACATTTAACCTGGCAATTCAGTACCTGTATTTTTCTAGTGCTAACATGTAACAAACATAGGGCAGGATGATTACTTATTATATAATGAACACATCAAGTCTCAAGTTTTTGCAAATTATTGTTCAGAGTGTGTTAATTCATTAAGTTCAAAATAAAACTAAACCTCTAAGAAATAATCAGTTTGGTGCTTCAGTCTAAACCATGCTTCTGGCATGGGAGAAGCATTGTGGCACCGCATTTACACTACTATCTGAATCAAAATTGGAATGTTTCATTTCCAACAGAAGGCATTTAACTATTTGTATGTGCCTGCTGTTAAAGGAATTATATGCGTTTCCCAGTGACAACCGACAGTGGTGTAGATGGAAGAAACACAATTGCCACATGAAAAGTTTTACTCTGATCTGCTCTCAAACATTCTATCAGCCTTACACTTTCTTGCCTATGAAGTCAATGCCTTATTTCTGCCAAACAGTGGCCCACACATACAGGCTAGTACAGCAAAAGTCTATCTCATTTAAGACTTCATTTAGGACATGCTTTCTTTTTTATGTCTGGCTACTGACAGCTTCAGTTGGTTACCAGAGCTTATGTACTAAATACAAACAAATACACAGAGAGTGGGCTTTGGGTCAGCACCCTTCAGCCACTTTCTTATTTAGACGTTCCCCTTTCAGGTATTGCGTATTCAAAGTATTGTTCAATAACATATTTGAAACTGTGATTCAAGTGAGTCCGTCTCCCATAATGCAAATTTAACTATGGGGTATTCAAAGCTTTTGTATCAAAATATCTGAAAAACATATTTTTTAAATGCTTCATTTGGGAGGGTGTATGACAATTCAAAGGAAGGAGGCCACCACTGAGTGATCCTGTGCCTAGATCATCAGAGGTATGCTAACACATCTTGGCACGGACAGTCTGTGTGTTAAGGGTTACTGATAGAAATTAAACAAAGAATGCAAAGCTCCAGCTGTTCAAACCGCTGGGAAACCTCAGCATATAGATCACCGACAAAAAGCCTCTCACACCCTTCACAGTACATATGCACTCACATCAAGGATTGGTTGCATCATGAATACAGGTCCCTTTACAGTCGTATTTAAAAGACAAGAATATAGTGGTGTCCATTTAGTTCTTATTTTAACATTCCATAGTGTCTATGTAGTTATGGTTAGGTCACAGTTTCTATTTAAATGCCATTTTTGTGTTTTGGCAATAACTCTGGTGCAGTTCAAAGAATCTGCAGAAAACTTAAAGAAACAAAAACATTACCTGATTGACTTCAGCATTACAAGTTTTGTGCAATACTGTATTGGGTTGATTTTCAAAGGAGCTAAAAAGTGTCCTTTTTTATTTTAACCATTATAGGAATATTTACTCTTTGCTACAGAAAAAAACATATTGACATGAATTGCACCAAACATGGCATGAAACTAGAACTTTATTTATGGAAGTGTCTTTGCTTGGGTTTGTGAAAGTCTGTGCAGTAGTTTTTTTGAAAAATGAGAGTTACAAAAATGTGTTGGGCTTGAAAGAGTTGAAAAGTTAGAAATATCTGGATCAAATCTGGCGTAAATTTGAACAGTAAAGAAATCTAATTGTAGGACAGGTCAATATTTCATCATCCATTTCTGTTCTTTAAACCCAAAGATAGGTTTTCAGAATAAAAACCTCTGTTTGGCCGCAGGAGAAAATGTTTTCTTTTAGCCACCTTTACACTACACTGGACATGCACTGGTACCCTTAACAAAAAATGCCCACTTAAGGGGGCAGGATAAGTGCGGCTTGACAGCCAGGCCTAGGCTTGAGCACCCTCAGTGGTCCCCAGTTTAAAGATATTGGTTCATGTCATAGGATCCTGAAACTCCTCTTTGAATAAAGATAATGGTTCATGTCACAGGATCCTGAAACTCCTCTTTGAATAAAGATAATGGTTCATGTCACAGTATCCTGAAACTCCTCTTTGAGTCAGGCATTGAGCAATGTCATCCACATTCAAAAGTGCGTGGACCCAGTGCGCGTCTCAAATTGCAAACGTTCTGGACCCTTTGTTGTGTTCCCTTCTAGTGCAGACTGCAAAAGTGGGCCCAATGAAGCTCCAAATTTTACCCAGTTCACAGACTCTGGTCCCAGGATTATGACTTGTGCACCTATTTTGGGCTTTAAATTATCAATGTAAAAGGGATTGCTCATTGGTGAAAACTGGAGTATTGTTCTACCAAAATATTTAATCCTGCTCTCAAAGAAAAATATTCTATATCTGTGTGTGATTCTCATTCTGTCTGAGTGCTCTGTGTCATGCAAAAATTACTTTGGGGAAGGCGCGCATCATGGCAGAGCAGGGAGGAAGCTGTTTGGAGAGAGGGGAGCCTGCTTCGTCTGAAGCAAGGGAGGAGAGACCTGGGTCTTCTTCTGGTGCATCGGGAAAAAAATACATTTTTACCAATGTATTATTTTCATATAAGCCATACCCTGTAAGAGTCAGTTTTACCACTATTATTCTCCCTGCAGGGCATCTCTATGGTTAACTATGACTTTCATCTAAAGTATGGGGGAGATTAGTTTTTCAAGTTTATCAATGAACTTATTTCTTTGGCTCATTAAGTATTCTGAAATGAGTGCTCCTGAACCTACGGCCTGAATTGAAAAAAATCAATGAATATTATGTTTTTGCACTACAACGTACTGTCAATTTTGACCATTTTGGATCCTACTATCAGAAGAACTCTCTAAAGAAGAAAAATAAACGCTGAGCAAGAGAGCGGAGATGGTCTAAAGGAGCCTGCTCACCTGAGTGGAATTTGTGGATTGTTGACTAACATTATTGGAACCAGGTCTCTGCTGACTCCATGCAGATGCTCTGCATTGCTACTTCCCATAAAGAAGCATTAAAAACTTGAGAACCCTCTATTCTATTCCCAAGCGGTATATGTTTTCTGAAATGGATCTTGTTGAACTGGTGCGTTTTGCTGACTTTCCGAGAAACAAAACATATGCATGTCCTCCATCTTGAAATGATGATAAACTGCCCAACAGTTTATCATCAGACGCATGCCTTCGTCCTTCTTCTTCTCAAGGAAAATATTGCTTACAAAGTCCACCATGTTCTTAAAAACCTCCACAATAGCACCTTTTCCCAACAAATCTTGAAACTCCTTGTCTACCAATTTTGACTGGTCCTGACTGAACACAATACCTTTCAGAATCCAAGTCTTAACTGGCTCTACTATGAACTCGATACATTAACCATGCACTATCTTTAAAACCCATGAATCTTTTATAATTCTGACCCAATTGATAAAACTAGGCGAGTCTGTTGCCCATTTTAACTAACCCCGGGCGGAGACCTCTGCTCCGTCTACAGAATGTGCGGAGATTTGCCTTCACCGTGTTCCGCGGAGAAGGCAAATCTTCGCACACTCCACAGCAGAGCAGAGTTGGCCAGTCCCCGCCTCCACCCCCTTATTAAGAAGTAAGTTAACATTAATTGAAAATAAACTTAAAACCACTTACCTCTGTACTGCGGTGTCCCCGGGCTGCCCTCCTCCTCTTCCTAGCCGTACTGGTAGTGCTTGAGAAAACTGCGCATGCGCGCACGCAGGCGTAGTTCTCGCAAGAAACGCACATGTGCAGTTAGCATTACCGGTACAGCGAGGAAGAGGAGAAGGGCAGCCCGGGGACGCCGCAGTACAGAGGTAAGTGGTTTCAAGTTTATTTTTAATTAATGTTAACTCACTTCCTTATAGAGGGTATGGAGGCAGGCGGCGTAGCGGAGTTCCATAGAGTTTGTTTGCAACTCGGTGGACCTCCGCGTAGCCCCGCTACGCCCACTACGCCCAGGGTTAATTTTAACAGGATAACAATAGGATCTTGACTTACCTGAACCTCAGGATCGATGGTCCCCATGGTTCCCTCTTCCTCTGATTCGCTGTCTCTGAGGGTAAAATCCAGATGACTGGGCTGATTCCTGGTTCTGATAAAAAGGTCTAAACCCATGGGAGAGTGAACTCCACGTGAATCCCTATCCATGGCTGGGAAACTGTCCCTTAGTTCGCCCAGCCCAACCAAAAACAAGTTCATTAATATCACACTGTGACTTCTGTATAGAACAATAGACTCCCACAAACTTTGACATTTCCTTGATGAAATCATCGCCAAAAAGAAGACCATTGACTGCAGACCCTGCTTCATTATTAGTCAGGTACGCCAATTTAGGATAAATTGTGCTATACTGAAAGAGCTGTGTTAGCATTTCCTTAAAGGCAAACTGCTTGTTGCACCCATTGCCTCAGTTCTTCCACATCTATCTTCTCCTTATTTACACAGGCCTCCTCAGCTATATCAAAAGCCTTGGTTAATGAACCAATCACGTCAAGTATTCTGTCCTGACACATTCATAGTCCTTTATCTAGCCTTTGCGGGGATCACACCTCCATTCCCAATAAAGGCAATATGTTTTAATCCAACTGCTGTGTTACCATCATATTATTTGACAAAGAAGGTCTGGGCCATTCTAATTTCAACCTTATTCTAACATTTTTAGGTATTTGTCTCCTTAAACAAAACAATCCACATATTCCCTGACACGAGGCATAGGAGTACACTCTGGGGAGAGAGGGTGTTTTATCATCATACGATCGAACATGCAATCCCCTAAAGGATCAGTCATAACATTGTGATCCTTATTGTTAGAAATGTCTCTAGTTGGCAGACGTAGGTACCTTTGTCCAAGTAGGGACCCTTCTTCCTAGTCAGGGTAAGGGGGATACACTTCTAAAATAACCCCTGCTCACCCCCTTGGTAGCTTGGCATGAGCAGACAGGCTTATCTGAGAGGCAGTGTGTAAAGCATTTGTGAACACATACAGTAATACAGTGAAAACACTACAAATGGACACCACACCAGTTTAGTAAAATAAGTCATCTTTATCTAAACCAAAACAAGACCAAATGACACAAATCCTCAGTACAGTAATATAAATATGACTTTGAGATGGTATAAATAGTTCAGTTGAAAACAAATTGCAGATGCAACACTTTTCACACAAAGTACCTTGGATATGTCAAGCACAATAACAAAAAGGGGCCGCAGGGAATGTGATGCATTGGTTCCTTACACTAAGGGAAGGTGATGCATCAGTTCCTTACTCCCAGGGAGGTGTTGCATCGGTTTCTTATCAGAGACGAGGTGATGCGTCAGTTTCTTACTGCTTGGGGAGGTGATGCATTGGTTTCCTACTGCGTCCCCCAACGATTCGACAGACTTGGCGCCTCAATGTGATGCGATGATCCGGGACGATGCATAGATTCTTGCAGTCGCACAGCAGGCCTTGCCGCGGGCAGGCACTGCGACGATTTCTTTGGTGATGTGTCAGAAACAAGTGAGGATGCGTCACGCTTCTCAAAGTTGGGTACCTTTTCCAGCTCCCAGCGGCAAACAGCCTCCAGAGGTCCAAAACAACAGCAGGCACCTCTTTGCAGGTCATAACTCCCAGTAAAGAAGTTCAGGGGATCTGGTGGTGAAGTGTTTGTGTCCCTGAGACTTCAGAACAGGAGGCACGCTCTTCTTCAAGCCCTTGGTGATCTTCCTCAAGCAGGGGACGCAGCAAACAGCAAAGTCCTTTTCCCTTTCCTTGGCAGAAAGTAGCCACTGCAGGCCAACTCCAGTCAGCAAACAGCACAGGGGCAGTACTCCTCCTCAGTTTCTCCAGCTCTTCGCCTTGGCAAAGGTTCCTCTTGATTTCCCAGTAGTGATCTAAAAGTCAGGGGTCTGGGCCCCTCTTTTTAGACAGTAAAATCCTTTGTTCTCTGAAGGCAGATAGGGCCTGTGCCAAGCCAAAACCAGTTTTGTCCTCACTTGTGCAGCTTCTTGACAGGAGGTGGAGACAGCATTGTGGAAGGCAGGCCAGGCCCATTCAGGAGAAAGGAAATCTCCGCCCCCTACTCTAAATGCAGCCCAGGTCTATTCAGCCCAGCCCTGACTCATCAGACTCTCTGGAGCCACTGCACCTCCCCAGCCCCTGTCCCACCGCAGCCAGACAGTCAATACACACCCTGGCAGAAGCACACTAGATGGCTAAGCAAGAAAATACCTACTTTCTAAAAGTAGTATTTTTAAACACAGAATGTAAAAATCACCCTCACTGAAGGATGCATTTGAATATTCTGAATTCAGGCATATTAAACTTTATTTTCCTACCTTGTTCCCAGGGGTAGTTATGTTTATAAGATGTTATTAGCAAACTCTCCATTGTATCCTATGGGAACAGGTAGTCTTGCAATGGTGAAAAACGAAATTGCAAGTAATTCACTACCAGGACATGCCACACACATCAGGGCATGTACTATCTTTCACCTACATTGCACCCTGCCCACAGGGGTACCTTGGGCCTACCTTAGAGGTGAC
Source organism: Triturus cristatus (assembly GCF_964204655.1). NCBI lineage: Eukaryota > Metazoa > Chordata > Amphibia > Caudata > Salamandridae > Triturus > Triturus cristatus. The sequence goes on along the minus strand of NC_140593.1, from coordinate 377,692,132 downwards.
TAACATGTACGAAAGGAGAAGGTTAGGGCCAGGCAAGTGGGTGCACTTGCCAGATCGACTTGGCTGTACCAGACTGCACACAGGCTCTTGCAATGGCAGGCTTGAGTTACATTTACAGGCTGCTTATGTGGGTGGCACAATCAGTGCTGCGGCCCACTAGCAGCATTTGATTTACAGGTCCTAGGCACACACAGTGCACTGTACTAGGAACTGACTAGTAAATCAAATAGCCAATTATGGAAGCACCAATCCATAGAACAACTTACCAAGGGCGCACTTGCACTTTGGCACTGAACAGCAGTGGCAATGTGCCCAAAGCATCTAGACCAGCAAAACAAAGTCCAACACACAGCAAAAACACAGGAGGCAAAGGCAAAAAATGCAGGGGAAACCCACACTAATGGTGCCAGGTCTAACACTTATCTTCCATACTCCCATGGAGCTCTTTATCCTCCTGGTCAGGATATTACTTATTCTCAGAATCACAATCAGAAAAACAGTTTAACTAGACCTCTACACTGACAGAGGAATCATCACAATGCACAACAGTATACTTGCACCCTTTACTGGAGCCATCTTCTCTTTTTTCAGGGACCTTAAACTCCCCTCCTTGTGTGTCTTCAACACTTCCATGACCAATGTGCCTGCAAATTCCTTGATCTGCCTCCACAGACTTTCTCCTCTTAATTTGAACAACACTTATTTCAATATTTTTTCTCTTGCTTGAGACCTTACCTCCTTTCTCAATATGGGAGTCTGTCTCTCCAGCTGACCAACAATGTGCCTCTTCCAAGCCAAGATCTCACAACTGCAACAGAATATCTAACTTTTTTTCCATTTTGTTGTCAAACTAGAACAGGAACATCAGGGCATTTACATCAGAATGAGAAATTACCCACTCACTGCTTCTTCAAATAAAAGTGAATCCAGATACAAAGTGCTTTTAGTGTGAGCACAACAGCCGCGGATTCAAGTCTAATAGTAAGTAAATAGCTGCAAATTATGGCTCCTGCTCTAAAGCAATCGTTTCCAGTAGTAAAATTATTCTTGACACCCACAGAAACTCATGCATTTTTCTACACCAGGCAAGATCATCTTTGTGGCAGTCCTCCCTAGTTGCTTGTGCATGGTAATTTCCTGTCCAAAATGTTTCCTAGCATGAATGAAACACTACCTGCTTGGAAGTTCACTTAAAAAAGTCTTTGGTCTGAGGAACTCGTGCATTCATCCAGCTCCATGAGGAAGTCTCGAATGAGGAATATTCAAATGCAACTACAATCTCCATGGGCACAGTCAAACAATTGAACCAGTTATCGATTAATCTTTCTTTTCAGCTTGGGCTGGAAGGGCTTTGTACTCAAACCACCTCAATACTTTTTCATCCTTTTTTTACCTAGCCACCTATCTCCATGACAACAAACTCTTCAAAGTGTTGCTAGGTACGCAATGAATCGCAACATCTGTTCAGATGACAACAAGGTGTCGCACATGAACCTGCCCAAACCTGGAAGCTATCTTCTCAACCCTGCAGTCATTTCTCCCTATTCTCCAGATAAATGTGGTCTTTAAGGACTGAGACAGCACCAACACAATGTTTTATTTAAAAACACATGTGCAAAATTCTATTCTTCTTGGCAGTTGGTAATAGAAATAGGAAAATCAGACGAGTCAAAAAGCAAATCATTTGCAGCAGTGGGATAAAGCAAAATGCAGAGGGATACCTGCGGAATGTGAAGTGGGGCCTGAGTCTCCATATGTCACAGATGTTCATTGGTCTTCGCCATGACAGGATAGGTGGCCCCTGAAGGACTGGGTTTGCATCACGCCCCTGGTTTATACCATTCAGTCTTATGCCAAAGCCTGCATACTCCATCATACCACTAGTGAGTAAGACCTTGATTGTAGTGGATCTTCGAAACCAAGTGACGCTCCTGCATAGTAACCGCAGCAACCACAAGTGCCAGCCGGGTGTGTCCTGGACTGGCAGGTAGGCCCTGGTGTCCGCAAGCCTTTCCGACCCCGATGAAAGAGATATAGATTTTGGACTATTGTCCTAACTGCCTTTTATCCTAAAGGGTCTGGAAGAGCCATGTCAGAATGGGGAAGCTTTATTACTGCCATATATTGTTCCTGGTCAGCAAATGGATCCCCAACTTCTCCTAGTTGTTTCAAGTTCTCTCACAGAAAGGAAAGTTCGTCTCTCCACCCTTCAAGCCCCTTTCTGTTGCTAAACATAAAGGTTTCCAAACAGTTTGCTCCAAGTTACCTAGACATCTTTGTCATCAGTCATCAGATTCTCAGATCAGGTGAATGTGCTCAATGAGATGTAAATCCAGCGTCAGAAGCAGATTTTGTTGGCAGAACTTTGAGAGAGAAAAAACCCAACTAGATGCCCTTTTGGAACTGTTATATGATTAGCTTATTTACTTTCATGAAACGAGTATGTATGAATATTACAGAGCGAACTACTCGACTGTCATTGGAAATTACAGCACGAACTGTTGAATATCCTTAACACTCGCGAGTAATTGTCATCAGGCAGACACATCTCTCCCTCATCACATTACTTACTGGTATCCTACCTGGAGGAAGACACTTGGTTATTTCCAAAAGGCATCCGATCAGCTTCTTTTGTCCGATATTTTGCCCCTAATTCCCGAGCTGCCAATCCCAATCTCTTTAAGGAATTATGTGCCCTTATTACTGTTATTACTGAAAGGCCCACACACGTGTCTGCCACCCCTTCTGTAATATGGCAGTGCCCCCGGGGAGCAAGGAACGGGTGCGAATGCCTGTTGCACTCCTTGAGCACTGTTACAGCATGACCTTGACTCGAACGGCGCTTGTGCAGCTGAAAGAACCCCCCAGACCTCTGATAGCATGCCTTCTGATTTCCTAATGTCAAATTATTGCTTTTATAAAGTTATTAGTTATTAGTACTGTTTTTCTTCCTTGAAGAACTGGGAGAAAATATTGTTGTACTTTAAGTTAGCAATTAAAGTCGTTTTTACAGAAGGAACAGATCTCAAACTATTTAACTTCGAATATTTAATTAAAGTACTAAATATCTTGATGGCTGGTGTTGAAGGCGCTTAACATATCCTACTTACATAAGGCTGTTTTTCAATTTTTAAATATATTCAGAAACATACATTAGCTGTTTCACATCTGTACTAAAAACAATTGGAACCGTCAAGGAGAAAAGTAGGGATCATTTTGCAAGAGAATTTTCATGTTTATTTAGGAGTCCCACACTGGAAAAAGCATAATACACATTTCTCTGAATAAAAAGATAATACACAAGGGAAACACCACTCAGTGCCACATATATGTAGGCACCGAATGCGATGCTGTGTGTCAATACAAAGGCCGAACTATTCAGCTATTCAGACAGAAGCTGCAGCTGTGACAATCAAGATATAAAGGCAATTGAATAGAACATTGTCACAGGATAGTGGTATCCTGCTGTGATATTCATAGAAAGCAAAGAGCGAGGTGAAATCGGGACGCCTCGAGACCCTTAGCCTGTCCAAAACTGGCACCACACTGAGCCAGCACCAGTGCCGGATTAAACCCTGTGAAGGCCCCTAGGCAGTAGACATTTAAGGGACCCCCTCACAAATTATCTCCAAATACGTTTTTAATATTGCCAACCAACAATTTAAATAAACCAATTTTATTTCACAAAACGAAACATTAACAATTATTAATGTTATTAAACACAAATTAAGAGGAAACAATTTAAGAAAGCGTGATTGTAATTTTTTTTCAAGATCACATCAATATTATTTTGATTCGTTGTTGCCGGGCCCCCAAAAGGAGCTGGGCCCATAGGCCGTGCCTGCTTTGCCTATTTGGTAATCCGGAGCTGGACAGCACTAGATCGAACGGGTACCAAAATAAATATAAAAGAAGCGGAAGACATACCCGTCTGTCCTAACAGGAAACTGACTGCAGAGGACTTAGCTCTGCGAAGCTCTATTGCTAGGAACTATCTCCTGGCTGATACTGAACGCTATGTGAGCATTAATCTTTCAAGAAAGAAATCAGTTGTTGTTTCCACTGTTTAAAAAATACATGCATTGGTTTCAATATATTATTAGTATAATTCAAATATCAAACCAGAAAGCATATTTAAATATTCATTTTATTTGCATAAACTATAATTTCTGAATTAGAGGAGGATAGATATAGTAGAGGCACCAAAAAACGGAGATTTATCATCCATATTTTTGTGGTATTGCCCCCTAGCTTGTGTGTTATCTAGACAGTGGACATTCCACCCACAGAGAATTCTCACTCTCCACTTTAGGGTCCACCAAGACTTTCTGCGGAGGTTACTGACAGAAATTAGAGCAGAGCCACGATTTAGTATAGATTGACTGATCCACCATCACCTCAGGTAGAGTTGCGTCTGGGAAGCCACGGTTTAGTCTAGATTGACTGATCCACCGTCACCTCAGGTAGAGTTGTGTCTGGGAGGCCACGGTTTAGTATAGATTGACTGATCCACCGTCACCTCAGGTAGAGTTGCGTCTGGGAGGCCACGGTTTAGTATAGATTGACTGATCCACCGTCACCTCAGGTAGAGTTGCGTCTGGGAAGCCACGGTTTAGTATAGATTGACTGATCCACCGTCACCTCAGGTAGAGTTGCGTCTGGGAAGCCACGGTTTAGTATAGATTGACTGATCCACCGTCACCTCAGGTAGAGTTGCGTCTGGGAAGCCACGGTTTAGTATAGATTGACTGATCCACCATCACCTCAGGTAGAGTTGCGTCTGGGAAAGATGGCCAAAGAAATTGAGACAGACCTTCATGTAAAACTTAGTAGAGTATCTCTAACATGCAGGGAAACCAGTCCAAGCATATTAGGGAACCTAGAGGCAGATGTACTAAAGCATTGTTTGTGTCCTCAAAATGACATTTTAATATTTACACAACCCATTTTGCAAGTCAGAAAATATTTTCTGGCCTATTAATATGCAGGTTTTTATATGAAAGTCAGAGGTGAGTCGCAAAAAGATATTGTGCAATAAGATATTGCTATTTGCGACCTCTCTCTTTGTACATTGGGCCTTTATAAACTGGAAAAGGCAGTCCACCTCCATAATTTGGGGGTACATTTACACTACCAACTTTTGGTGGTGAAAATGTCACCATCCAATATGGGCATTTGAGGAATTTCCAACACAGGTCTCCAAGCCAAAGGGCAACTTTTATAGCAGATACCGCCACTTCGGTAGATACGCTGAGGACCTGATTTAGACCCTGTCCATCTGTCATGGTGGCAAGGTCGTCTCTTCCACCACTCTGGCTGGACTGCCACCTGCCAAAAAACAAGATCACTGCTGGCCACAAACGGTCTCTGTGCTTTCACAGGAGTTGCTGCTACCACAATCTTTAAGGCAGCTCCACTCAAAACATTTTTGTTTTTCAGAAACAAATTCCAAAAGTGGGAATTTGTTTCCAAAATACTCAAAAATAATGACCCCCTACACCTGGGAGTTTGCTCCCAGGGTGTGTGGCTTGTTATTTTATTCGCTGTTCATAGCCGCCAGGTTTTATCAGGCTTTACATGGCAGTGAGCGACAGAAAAAAGGACATCTGACTGGTCACTCTAAATAGGGCAGGCAGTCTAATGCCCTTCCTCTCACGACCCCTACTGCATTGGGCCGTCAGAGTGCGTTTTTGAATGACAGGGGCAGCAGGCGTACCCCCTGACTCAAAATAGAATAGGCCGCCCCAGGGTTTGGCGTACAGGGTACTGTGCCACGTTTGTAACAGAGCACGCTGTCCATCAAACTCTGAAACCAGGGTTCTCCAAAGTCAGTCCTGGAGGGCGGGATCCATGCCAGATTTTTAGCATATCCACAATTCGATAAATGTAGTTATCTTACAAATCTGGCATGGATCTGTCCCTACAGGACCGACTTTAGAGAACCCTGCTCTAAATTATAAATTTGGATTTCCTTCAACAACTTGGTGAGGAAAATGCATAAAAATGACAAAACCAAAATCTACGACCAAAACTTTAAACCAGGCTAGTAGTTTTGGCATTTTTGTATTTCATTCTTTGGATAAAACAAGCCAAGGAAGTACTCCAGAAAATGAAGTTTATTTCTGGGCAACAAATGTATTAAATAAAGTGAAATCGTGATGTAATGTATTTCTTTCTGCAAACAGCTGAGAGACATAACACCTTATGCACTGAGCCAAATAAAAACATACCTAGTTAAAATTAAAAGTATGTCTCAAGAGAGGACGAATCACAGAAAACAAGCCATGCTCACAAAACTAAATATAGACACAAAGGAGTCTATTAGGATGACGGGCAGACTCCAGTCCGCCCGCCACCCTAGTAGTGCTGGGACCAGCCGCCAGTGGTGCGGTGTCCCGCTGTGCCAAGTAGCGGCGGTCGCATCCAGATATTTAACATTGTGGCAGGCGGTGCTGTATTTACCACCCGCCACAATGTTAAAAGGGCATTTTGTGCATTTGCATGCACAATGTGACAGGCACCGCGTGGTGCCGGCCACCTTGTGCATGCAAATGTCGGGGGATACCATGGGTACCCCCCAAGTGCAGCCACCCCCCCAACCCCCTGGGGGCCCGCAACTGGCCTCCAAAGGTATTCTCCGCATGCTTTTCCATGGCTGAGTCTTCGCCATGGAAAGGCATGAGACTGCCATCATCGCAATATGGATGGCGGTGCCTGGAAGGCATCGCCACCATATTGCAGATCTTTTCTGCCCGGTAGGCAATCGGGCGGATTGCCTACCGGCTGAAAACTGGCGGACGGTCTTTCCGTCTGCCTGGGTCCCCACCGCCATCGTAATATGGTGGGGGAAATGTTAGGTGGGCGGACGGAAATGGCGGGCGGATCGCCACTGCCATACTGGCGGAGGCAATCCGCCCACCATCCTAATAGACCCCAAAATATCTGCATTGCTTAAACCATACACCTTCGCATGGCCATAAGTTTCACAGGGGCAGGTATTCGCAAGGAAACAATGCAGACCAAATGGCAAATATAGATACAGCACAATCCTAAATAAAATGCAGAGCTACCGCAAGAAAACACTGACTGCCTGCATTTATGCCCATGCAGTACGTTTCATAACTTTCAGAAATTAGATGCGTATATTCAAGTCATCGTCATCATCTAGCAACATGGATTTGTAGAGTGTGACATCATCCTAGGAATATCAGTGACAAACTTGGGCAATAAACTCCCAGTCATCACTTTCACATCCACAAAGGCATCCTTCGAATCCTTCAATCGCATAAAGGAGTTTGATCATATCACTGATTTACACTAGCTTCCAGGCACTAATATCCTTTAAAAACAAATGCTTCATCCACTTGGTGATCCGATGTGGCATCCAATGGCATCGGGCCAAGAAACTATGCAATTCACTTTGTAAAGTGTTGGGGAATACCGTACCGATGGACCCTAAATATATAATATTGGGTATCCCCACAGATGTGGACCTTCCCAGAACTCAGCTCCTAGTTAGTACCTTAGGGCTGGTGGTGGCCAAGAGGGTTGTGGCCAAGCGATGGCGGGCACCCGGTTCCCCCACCATTGAAGATGGAAAAACGGGATGGACTTATATATGACAGCTGAAAAAGTCACATACAAGACCAGAGGATGTCCAAGGAAATTTACTAAAATATGGGGTTCCTGGTTACAATACTATGAAATCGATATAGGAGAAGGGGAAGGGCAAGCCAGACACACACAGCACAGTACTGAGTGACAAACATATATTGAAATATCAGCTGTCAACCGCCTGTTCATTATAGGTCTAAAACCGTAAAAATGTGTCAATGTATAACATAACGAATCGTGTATGTACTCTCCTATACTCACGGATGTCTTTACCTTTATGTCTGTTGTATTCAATATGGTGTACAGTAGAAAATTCCAATAAAAATATTTAAATAAAAAAAAAGAAACTAAGAAATTCAGGAGGAGAACACCACATTGAGAGCCATGACATTGCCAGACTGTAGACAAAGAAGTACAAGACAAAAATCATAAGGTATGCCTTCTCCCTCTATGCAACCAGGACCTGGAACAAGGGTCCCTGCAATGACCATGAGCCACAGACCTCCTCTATGGCAGCAGGATTTGTGTTGATAACGTGGCCCGGTATTGGAATTCCCGAATAATTACTTGAATAAAGAAGAGAAATTTCACTTGATGTCACATACGTGGTGCAGCACTGTGATGTGATTCACAATGTAAGGCTACATAACTCGACTGTGTGTGCCAGGCAGGATATGTGGTAGAAGGTCACTCATTTGGTGGATGAGCAGTGGCGGATTTTCATACAGACTGGGAGATAAAGAAAAGGTGGCAGAACGAAAGGGAGGCTTGTGAAAGAGAAGGCCACCCAGCAGGGCCAGACTGGGAACTCAAAGCAGACCTGGCAACTTTGTGGGACTAGCCCCCAGGGGGAGGTCGGGGGTAGGGTGCAAGTCTGAAGCACTGCTGCTTTTGTTACTGGGGGCCAATATTGCAGCACCGCTGCAAAACCACCCCCCAGTAACAAAGCTGGTCCCCACCACTGCAAAACTGGCCCCCATTCTTCCAGCCTCCTGGGGAAATGAAAGATGCCCGGTCCGACCAGTCCTGCCCTTCCATCCAGAAGGATGTAAGAGCTGCATTAGGAAAAGACACACAATTGATCGACGGAATTCAGAACAGATCAAAACATTCACCCCTGTCAAAAGATCTGGGTTAAATCCATCACTCTTTTGCTCACCATGCCACCCCAGTTTAGACCTGGCCATATACAAATCATTATTGACCCTGTGCCTCATGGGAACAGTCCAGCCCGAACTGCCAAGGCAGGTCCTCCATGGACCGGAAACAAACATCCTAGGACTGCATTAGGGACAGGTAGGCATCTCATATTTAATACCTTGAATAAACAGAAAGCCGTAAAACCTCATCCATATGTCACATGGATAGGGAGAGCCATAATTGGGGCCACTGGACCTATTTGATTCTGTGGCTGTGATGTTGTTTACGTAGTTATGTATTTACTGCACTTGCTACACATTTCACCATTTGCTGTATTATTTACAAATCCTAAAAACAAAACAATTTTATTTAGGGGTCATATTGTTGTATTGTTAAGTTACTAAAGGGAAGTGGCAGCGGTGGTGTATCGTCCTATCACCTTGTAGACATTCTGGAATAATGCTGGTGGCCTTCACTTGTTTGCTGTATTAAGGTATCAAACGGGCACTAATGAGGCGAACCTTTGCCCGCGCAGCATTAATGTCTCCGGTTGGGGCCCAACGAGAGGGGCTGTTGCTTGCAGCATGAAGAAAACCTTTACATATTTAATTGTAATTCATACAGGGTGGGAGTAAGGATTCTTTCTTTGTCATGAAACTGTTTTATTATATTATTCAAATATTTGTAACACCTCTGACAGTGTTTTCTAGGGGCAATTACTTCAAGAGGGCGGGCACTCAGATTGCAGAAAAATACCCTAATGTGATTTTCTCCTCTTAAGGTTCGATGTCTAGATCCTTAGTTTGCCTTCTAGCACAACACTTACATTATATGAATGTAATGCGCAAGATTGTTCCACCAGGCTGCTTCTGAATGAAAAAGGGTGTTTCCAGATGCCCCTAGCGTGGTCATAGGATAGACCCAAAATGTAAGACCAATTCTAAACCATAACAAGGGCACACAAACAACTTTACTCTGGAAATCAGAAGGGACAGTGGTAATAAAACGATGCTCCCGTGCTTTGCACGCAGTAAAAAAAACATAATTCAGTTATGATGAACCTTTTCTATAGAATTAGCTGAGTGCGTATAATTTTATTTCTTCTAACGCCATATTTTCAAATCTGAGACCGCTTTTGCATCTGTGTGTTAAAAAATGTAAAGTTAGCCATATAATGCTGCAACAGAATGTGCAGTACGATGCCGTGTAATGTGCTTTTTTGTCACATACTTTAGTCACTGCTACAGCATGATTTTGCATTATACAACTGCGCAGATCCACTTCTCAAATAAGGTGGGCCAGGCAGTATGCACTAACTGACCTCCCTCTATTAATAGAGCTGTCTTCTTGTCTTTCTGTCTCTGTCCCCTTCCCAGTTGGGAAGTCTTGTCTCTATATCCCTGTCTTCTCTCCACCTGTTCTCGCTATATCTGTGTCAATCAGCTCCACCCACACACGTTTCTGCCACGCCCTAGTCTCTCTTTTACTTGGTCTTTCTGTATTAATGTCTATGCCGACCCTCTCACCTGATTTTACCCTTTCCCTATCCCCCTCTTATGCTGTGTTCTCCATGTTAACCCGTGGTTGGGTTAGCATTTCCAAAGAACTGCCTCTTACCTTTTAAGAAAGAATGGGCCCACCAACAACACAGCTATGTTACCCTATCCACTAAGACTCTTACACATTGGAAGCAGGCATTGTGTGGGCGAATTTAACTATCAATGTGTTGACATGGTACACATACAAGGCAGTTATCAGTGGCCTTCAAGGTATTGAAAGCACTTGCTTTAAAATCTGTACATAGCTGACATAAGCTTATCACTCACATCCATGCACATCTGTCTCCCATGCTGCTCCAGGGAGCTAGCCCCCAACGCCAAGGCAGACCTGTGTAATCAGGGCAGCGCGCGTTGGTACTTCAGTCTTCCTTCAGAGGGCACAAAGCTTCAGAGGAGGAACACACATATCATCTGCCTGTCTTTGATGAAATGCAATGACCAGACTCCATATGCAAGACCCTGAAACATGGAGAAAGCCTCCTGCTAGTCCACAATGCAATGGACACATACCAGTCACATCATCACAGCCAGAAATCCAGAACGGTGACACGTTCATCTCCATTGCAGGGGCATTTGATATGGACTGTCGTTCCACCAATGTCTGTATGCTAACTCCCACTCTTTATGACCTCCAGGCACACACCACTGAAAAGACTCCTGGCACACTTCACTATAAAAACTCTTATTTCACCCAGGCAGGCCCAGGTGGGGACTATGTTCTCATTGTCCTCGTTTGTATGGTGCCCCAGGTCTAGAGGTGCATAACCACCAAGGAGGTTTTTCAGTGAACTTTCAAATCATGGTGGAGACCTAACACAGAGAGCACCTACAACTGCATGTGGGCATGCTGTAGTAACACCAGTACACCTGGGGGTTGTTTCCAACTATTGCCAATGAAGTGCACCAAAGTGCAATTAAGACCTCACTACCTCTCCCACTAGACTTATTCCATTGACCATTACCCTTGAAGCATACCCACCAACTCCACCACAGGAGCAACATTCTCAGGGTGATGCTCCTTTTCCCCATCACCTGTGCGTGACCAAGCCGCACAATATTGAGAAAGGCAAGATTTACAAACACAAGTAAATTTTCTTCTGATGGATGTTTCGGTTTCATAAAATCCAAAGCCAGATTCACGCAACCGAAGCTCTGTGATTGCTGGTAGCACAGAGTCAAATCTGTTTCTGTTGCATATATAGGACTCAGGTCTTCAGTCTATGAGTGCTGAAAAATAGATTGAAAAGAGACAGAAGGAGGTAGCGGGTAGCATCACATGAGAAACTGATTCAGGTAGGTGGGTCTCAACAGGAACCTCAAAGAATAACATTTATAAAACCAACCTGGGTCATCCTCCGAGGGCTGTGTGCAGGGCCTGGCCAACCCCTGCTGTGGCCAACTCCCCTCTACAACCCCCTTGACCATCTCCCATGGCTGGGTATGGTCTAAAGCTATGACCAGTGGGGGTTGGTCAATAATATAATAGGAGATTAGTGAGTTGCATGTGGCGTACGAGCAAAACCCCAAGAAATTCACTATAAAAAACAAAGGTTTAAACGAAGTTATGATTTGCTTTGTGGGGTAGATGTTCATGGAACCTTATCCTTACTTGTGTTCCCCATTCTGCTTATTGTGCTGTACTGCTGTACGTCTTTGGACACAACTACATCCTCCATTTCAGTTGCTTCTGGTTTTCTATTTGCTTGCATCTTGTGTGTGTACTCCAGCATTAAAGCCCTTACTTCATTATTCCGAATGGTGTCATCATTTCATATTTGGCAATTAGGACGTGTGGTAGATACTCATGGAACCTTATCCTTATCTGTGTTCCACACTTTAGTTAGAAGACCTTAACAAGTGTTTAACAAATCCTTAAAAAAACCCACATGAGTGTCCTCAGGGTCCTGCCAGCTCCGGCACAGGTGCCAACAGTGGGAGCAGCTGTGCCAGGCAGGAGCAATCAGAGATGTCCCTGCCCGCAGGAGTGTGGGCAGGGAAACAGAGGTGTGCTCCAACCCGGCAGGGAAACCCAATGTGTCCCGGAAGAGGGTCGGTGGGACACAGTTATAGTGCCAGCCTCCCTGAGCCTTGTACGGCTAGAGGAGGGAGCCGCACCCTCTCCTCTCTACTTATTGTTTGGACCCAGGGATGGGGCCCCGGGGACCATTTGAGCTCCGGAAGGGTGGGCCATGTGCCCCCCCTCTAAAAAAAAGGGGCCCCAGGGAAAGCAGGCCAAGGAGATCAGGTCAAAATTGGCTCGGGGAGGGGAGGCCCCACTCACGTCCCCCTCCTCAAATAATTGAGAAAAAATTGTGGGTGGCCATTTTCTTTTTTGGCGATGATCCCGCAGGATCACTGCAAAAATGTCTTCGGTTTTTTTCCAATTTTGAGCCCGGGGCCTCTCTCAGAGCCTTTCCACAAGGGCTAAGGGGCAGGGAACCCTAATCTACCCCCTTATTTTTTTTATTATTGAAAATGCAGGACGGAGACCAAGTCCCCAAGTCCCGTAATGACTGCCAGTAACATTTTTCTTCATGTTGCTGGCAGCCAATCAGAGTTTGTGTTCCCACTTGAGTGACTTGGCCCAAGGGAAAAAAGCACCCTGGGCCAATCAGAATGCTCTCTTTCTTTAAAACTGGGTTCAAGGGACTCTTACGAGAGCTACTCAAAAGCAACTGTCCAGATATTTAAACATCTTTCTTGCTGAATATCTCAAATTGTACTAAATGGATTTACACTGAACTTTCCATGTACAAACTGGGCAAAATGTAGCACTGTTTTGGAAAGTTTCATGGAGATTCGTCAAATGGCGCCAAAAACATTAGCAAAACAAAAAAAAAACATTTCTCATAACCATCCAGTGGCAACAGGATTATATATATATCAAGACAATACCCTTTCAGGGTTAGGGTGCTGCATACAGTTTGCAAAAAAGGGAGCAGGGAACTCTGGGTTGTTCCCAAATCTAGGTGGAGGGCAGCTCCTGAATGGTGCACCATACAACACCGCTGACACTCTGAATCTGCTGACCTAAAATCTCTGTTTCTTTAGCAAGATTTTTAAGCATAGAATTAGCATATTGTCATCCAAGCTAAGCTGGAGAGTGACAAAGCCTTTTGTCATTTTTAGAGCAAAGTCTTTAAGCATAAGATTAGTACTGTGCCATCCAGGCTGAGCTGAAAAATGAAAAAGCTTTTTACCACTCCTGGCACAGTATTACAGCTTTGGATTGGTAAAATACTATCCAAGCCAACCAGGACTGAATAAAAGCAACCCCTGACATGTGTTACACTGTAGTTAAAGCTCTTCAAAGAGGTATAGCTTTTTCCAGACACAAGGGAGCACACAGTATAAGTCAAGACAATACCCTTTCACGCTTAGAGTGCCACATAAATTAAGCAAAAAAGGGAGCAGAGAACTCTGGATTGTTTAGGTGGAGAGCAGCTTCTGTATGGAGTACCTTACAACTCCACTGGCACCAAATCTGCTCACCTAAAATGTCTGCTTCTCTAGAAGAGCTTTTAAGCACAAGATTAGCACAGTGCCATTGACACCGAACTTACAGAGTGGCAAAGCCTTTTGCCATTTTTACAGCAAAGTCTTTAAGCATAGGATACACCCAGTGCCATCCACATTGTGCTGGTGGGAAAATAAATAAATATATATATATATATATATATATATATATATATATATATATATATATATATATATATATATATATATATATATGCTGCTGCAACTATTTGGGAGCGAGAATAAATATTGCAGTGCAACATACCTACAGTGGTCCGTGCTCGTTTGGAAAGCGCAACTGGGAAAGAGTATTCGGTGTTATATATATATATATATTAATGAACACTTCCTCTCACAACAGGAAAGCCGACGCCGTGACTTTGCACAAATTTTCTTTATTTGTCAGTTAAAACGTTTTAGCTGACAAATAAAGGAAATTTGCGCAAAGACACGGCGTCGGCTTTCCTGTTGTGAGAGGAAGTGTTCGTTAATATTATCGGACCGTGCTTGGGAGGTCCGCTCTGCCGACGCGCCCTCTGTTCTGGAGGTGGTGGGTATACCGAAGCAACCGGAGGAGTAATATATATATATATATATATATATTACCTACTGGCGGTCGCCAGTAGGTAGTTATAGTTAGAACCTAGTTTCTATAGGAAAAGCATTTTTTGATTTGCAAATAACTTTGGCGTCGTTTGACGAATCTTGCTGAAATTCTCCCCCAAAAAAGTCTATCCAGATCAGCTCCTATCCTGAAAGTTTGGGGGTGATTCGTAAAGTGAGGGCGAGAAAAAAGGGAGGTCCCAAAACTCGTTTTCTCCATGTTAATTTCCGTAGGAAATTTTGCGACGAGCCAAAGCCCGAACTGCTGAACGGAATTACCCCAAATTTGGCAAAAAGGTAGAGCTTGGTTCAGAAAGCGACCTTTTTTTTTTAAATGGTGTATATCCGTTCAGTAGTTTTTGAGAAATTCAAAAAATAAGAGTCAAAAAATCAATTTCCCATAGGAAACTTTGTGCAAGGCTACAGCTGGAACTACTGAACAGAATTACTCCATATTTGGCAGAAAGGTAGTGCTTGGGTCAGAAAGCGACCTTTTTAAAAATGGTGTAAATCCGTTTAGTAGTTACTGAGAAATTTGAAAAATAAAAGTTTTGATATCTGGGCGGAGCCAGAGTCACGTGCACGAGCTTCACTGTGATTGGCTGCTAGTAATCCAAACCAGGAAGTGTTGGCAGCCATCTTGTGGCTCGGTAGAAGTGAGTCACCCAAAAACAGAGAAACAAAGGTATAAAACAAGAGAAGGGGGCAGGGTAGAATAACCCTGACCCCCTAGGCCTGCTCAGGGGGTCCCAGAAGGACCCCCAGGACCCAAAAAATCTAAAAATTGGCAAAGATTTGCACTGGGGTCGCAGGTTCTCGCATTTCATTTTAATGAGGCCCTTGGGTGGGCTAGGTTCCGGGGGTATTTCTTAAAAAATAATAGCAGGGGCTCGCAGGGGTTGCAGGGGTACGCTGGGGTCCGTGCCGCCCCAGGGCTTCACTCATGTTGGGAGGGAGGTTGCGCGGCCCCCTTCTGGAGCCTTCTATGTGCTTGTAACTTTGGCTTCGTTTGACAAATCTTTATGAAATTATCCAAAAAGTTTATCTTTTTTTTATTAGCTGTTATATTGAAAGTTTGGGGGTGAATAGTGTAGGAGGGGCTGAGAAAAAGGAGGGTCCTAAAACGTGTTTTCTCCATGGAATTTCCATACGAAACTTTACAGAAGACTACAGGGGAAACTGCTGAACGGAATTACGGCCAATTTGGCAGGGAGAAAGGTGATGGTCCAGAAAGCAAGCTTTTAATCCGTTCAGTAGTTTTTGAGAAATATCAAATTTTACAGATATCGATATCTGAGAATTCTGACATGTGATTGGCTGAGGGGTTATAAGCACCAGCTTGCGGCTTATTGGCTGTGAATGGTTGAAACCAGGAAGTGTTGGCAGCCATTTTGTGATTTACTCCGTTAGGTCGCATCTCTCCATGTGGAAGTCATCGGGTTCGTAGTTTTACCTCTGCGAGGCAACACTGGCATCTGTGTCTGTGTGAGATATGCCTTTCACGCTGCCTCTATTCATATCACCAGGTCGCGGCTATGCCTTTAGAAGCCCGTCCGTCGGCTCGGAGCTCTGTGAGTCAGTCTGTCAGTACGATCCCCTACACTACCCAAAGACTACCCAAACACCACTGCACAGTCGTAAACTCTAAAACACTACCTCAGCACGATCCCCCACACTACCCAAACACCACTGCACTACCCTAAACCCTAAAACACTACTCCCAGCATGACCCCTTACACTACCCAAACACCACTGCATTTTCATAAACTCTAAAACACTACCTCCAGCACGATTCTTACACTACCCAGACACCGCTGCACTACCTTAAACCCTAAAACGTTACCCCCAGCATGAACCCCCAAACAGTTCACAAACACCACTGCACTACTCTAAATCCTAATACAGTACTTGCTGCATGACTTCCCACACTACACAAACACCACTGTGGTACCCTAAATCCTAAAACACTACTCTCAGCACGACCCCCTACACTACACAAACACCACTGCACTGCCATAAACCCTAAAACACTACTCCCAGCATGACCCCCTACAGTACCCAAACACCACTGTACTGCCGTAAACCCTAAAACACTACTCCCAGCATGACCCCCTACACTGCACAAACACCACTGCTCTACCCAAAAACCCCAAAACAGTACTCCCAGCATGACCCCATACACTACCCAAACATTACTGCATTGTCGTAAACTCTAAAACACTACCTCCAGCACAATTCTTACACTACCCAAACACCACTGCACTACCTTAAACCTAAAACGCTACCTCCAGCACGAACCCCCTACAGTACACAAACACCACTGTACTACCCTAATGCATAAAACAGTACCAGTCCGTCGGTTCACAGGTCTGCGTCTGCGAGCCGTCGTGTTCCTAGCTGTACCTGTGCGAGCTAGTCCGTTAGGTGATCGGTGTGTCTCTGCTAGCAGGGCCGTTGGCCCATTGGTGTCCCTTTGTGAGTTAGACCCGAGCTCTCCCTCTGCGAGTCAGCACGCTGGTGTGCGTTTGCGAGCTGACGGCCTGTAGCTCTCCCTGTGCGAGCCGAGCGGACGGGCCGCAGCTCTCCCTCTGCGAGCCTGCCTGACGGCCCGCAGGTCTCCCAATGCTAACCGGATCGCAGTTGTCACTCTGCGAACCGATATTGGGAATATAAGGCGGCTCTAAAAAGAGCCCTTGTGTTTATTAGTTGGAGCTACATATAATTGCGGATGCACAGCTTCAGGTTATTCAGAAAAACTAGATTTCCCTGATCTGTGAAGTGTACTCCATCACTTCTGTAGATATCAGCCACATCAAAACGTATGTTGTTTTTGTAGATCAACCCCATTCTATGGTCTCTGAGGTATACAGGCACAACTTTGTTGACATTCTTCCTAGATTTTTCAATCTGAGGACAAAATTGGTTTGACCATTTCCACTTCTGTCTTTGGCATACATTGGAATATACAAAGACAGGTTGAGGCAAAAGCAACATCAATTGCGAAAGGTGTCTTTCATTACCATTTCCAAACCTACACCAGTCAATGTGCCTAGGTCGTTTCCACCACAGTGCAGAATCATGAGGTCAGGGTGTTGGAGATGCAAACAGGTTTTAACCAAAGGCAACAATTGGTGTCACTTCAATCCTCTCTGTCCAAACCATTTAATGTCCACATTTTGTAAATCTAGGTCTAAGTCAATACGTCTTTGTTCTGCATACCTCTTGCACCAGAAAACATGGCTATGTCCTACGATCCACACTAGCATTTTGAAGGCGTGGCTGGGAAGTATGGATAGATGTCTTTAGCTCATGCAGTCCGTTCGTAGAATAAAAGATATGTTTAAAGGTGGGGAACTACTTTTTTTTCTCATTCAAAACGATAACTGATTGGGAGATGAAAAGCATTGTTTTTTAAAAGTAGGGTGCACATTCGTTTTGTGGAAAAGCATCTTTGTGATTGGTTAAGAAAAAGCAGTTTAAACATGGAGTACATGTCATCGGATAAAATTTGGTCAACTCAACCTCACCTGCCACTTGCATTTGGAAGGCACTGTTCGAACTTAAAACAATTGTGAACTTTTAACCTGCACGTACCGTTAAATGTTCTAGATCATGTTGCAAAAAAATATCGTTAGATTTAAAAAAATTGATGAACTTTTAACCTACACGTGTTGTAGAAATTGCTAGAAAGTGTGTTGATAGAATACATTGCACTTCTGACTTCTATTTGTCCTTGAATATTAAAAAAACTGTTATATGGAAAATTCAAAAATAACCAATAGAGAGAAGTTTTGCAATCTAAAATAATCAAGGAACTATTCTATTTTGTTCTTTACATGTATTTATGTGTGGAGTAACAAAATTACAGACAAAACAGCACCAGGAAGTCGAACAAGAAGGGAGTGGGGGGACGGGGGGAGATCAGCACAATGGCACACATGCACAATTAAGTACAGCACAACTACAGACAAACCATGGCTAAAATGAAACACACCAACAAGGAGCACAAGTCACACAACCCTCCAACATCACACCACTGAACATGCACAGAAGTGAAAACCACACTGCCTGAAAGGGAGATGGGTGAACAAAACCTCACATGAAGGGACATCTCACACAAAATGCAGCACACACACATAGGAAGCAGAGCACACCAACATCCAACACAATGTTGTCCAAACACAAACATTGGCACAATCGAACACAGGGCACAAATGCACTCGCCTGTGGCGGATAAACGTCCAAAAGCGTCAGTACGAAACAGGTACATGAGAACTGGGCAGTGTATCCCGCTAAGATCCAGAACCTGACCCACTATTCCCAATCAATATAAATACAATGAGATTTCTTCATTGATTTTGTATGTACACAGTAAATGCACCCACTACCACAGTGCAATTCAATACAGGATTTTAGTATTTAGATCACTGATTTACACTAGCTTCCAGGCACTAATATCCTTTAAAAACAAATGCTTCATCCACTTGGTGATCCGATGTGGCATCCAATGGCATCGGGCCAAGAAACTATGCAATTCACTTTGTAAAGTGTTGGGGAATACCGTACCGATGGACCCTAAATATATAATATTGGGTATCCCCACAGATGTGGACCTTCCCAGAACTCAGCTCCTAGTTAGTACCTTAGGGCTGGTGGTGGCCAAGAGGGTTGTGGCCAAGCGATGGGGGGGCTCCCGGTTCCCCCACCATTGAAGATGGAAAAACCGGATGGACTTATATATGACAGCTGAAAAAGTCACATAAAAGACCAGAGGATGTCCAAGGAAATGTACTAAAATATGGGGTCCCTGGTTACAATACTAAGAAATCGATATAGGAGAAGGGGAAGGGCAAGCCAGACACACACAGCACAGTACTGAGTGACAAACATATATTGAAATATCAGCTGTCAACCGCCTGTTCATTATAGGTCTAAAACCGCAAAAATGTGTCACTGTATAACATAACGAATCGTGTATGTACTCTCCTGTACTCATGGATGTCTTTACCTTTATGTCTGTTGTATTCAATATGGTGTACAGTAGAAAATTCCAATAAAAATATTTAAATTAAAAAAAAGAAACTAAGAAATTCAGGGGGAGAACACCACATTGAGAGCCATGACATTGCCAGACTGTAGACAAAGAAGGACAAGACAAAAATCATAAGGTATGCCTTCTCCCTCTATGCAACCAGGCCCTGGAACAAGGGTCCCTGCAATGACCATGAGCCACAGACCTCCTCTATGGCAGCAGGATTTGTGTTGATAACGTGGCCCGGTATAGGAATTCCCGAATAATTACTTGAATAAAGAAGAGAAATTTCACTTGATGTGGAGGCAGATATCATCACATACGTGGTGCAGCACTGTGATGTGATTCACAATGTAAGGCTACATAACTCGACTGTGTGTGCCAGGCAGGATATGTGGTAGAAGGTCACTCATTTGGTGGATGAGCAGTGGCGGATTTTCATACAGACTGGGAGATAAAGAAAAGGTGGCAGAATGAAAGGGAGGCTTGTGAAAGAGAAGGCCACCCAGCAGGGCCGGACTGGGAACTCAAAGCAGACCTGGCAACTTTGTGGGACTAGCCCTCAGGGGGAGGTCGGGGGTGGGGCGCAAGTCTGAAGCACTGCTGCTTTTGTTACTGGGGGCCAATATTGCAGCACCGCTGCAAAACCACCCCCCAGTAACAAAACTGGTCCCCACCACTGCAAAACTGGCCCCCATTCTTCCAGCCTCCTGGGGGGAAATGAAAGATGCCCGGTCCGACCAGTCCTGCCCTTCCATCCAGAAGGATGTAAGAGCTGCATTAGGAAAAGACACACAATTGATGGACGGAATGCAGAACAGATCAAAACATTCACCCCTGTCAAAAGATCTGGGTTAAATCCATCACTCTTTTGCTCGCCATGCCACCCCAGTTTAGACCTGGCCATATACAAATCATTATTGACCCTGTGCCTCATGGGAACAGTCCAGCCCGAACTGCCAAGGCAGGTCCTCCATGGACCGGAAACAAACATCCTAGGACTGCATTAGGGACAGGTAGGCATCTCATATTTAATACCTTGAATAAACAGAAAGCCGTAAAACCTCATCCATATGTCACATGGATAGGGAGAGCCATAATTGGGGCCCCTGGACCTATTTGATTCTGTGGCTGTGATGTTGTTTACGTAGTTATGTATTTACTGCACTTGCTACACATTTCACCATTTGCTGTATTATTTACAAATCCTAAAAACAAAACAATTTTATTTAGGGGTCATATTGTTGTATTGTTAAGTTACTAAAGGGAAGTGGCAGCGGTGGTGTATGGTCCTATCACCTTGTAGACATTCTGGAATAATGCTGGTGGCCTTCACTTGTTTGCTGTATTAAGGTACCAAACGGGCACTAATGAGGCGAACCTTTGCCCGCGCAGTATTAATGTCTCCGGTTGGGGCCCAACGAGAGGGGCTGTTGCTTGCAGCATGAAGAAAACCTTTACATATTTAATTGTAATTCATACAGGGTGGGAGTAAGGATTCTTTCTTTGTCATGAAACTGTTTTATTATATTATTCAAATATTTGTAACACCTCTGACAGTGTTTTCTAGGGGCAATTACTTCAAGAGGGAGGGCACTCAGATTGCAGAAAAATACCCAAATGTGATTTTCTCCTCTTAAGGTTCGATGTCTAGATCCTTAGTTTGCCTTCTAGCACAACACTTACATTAAATGAATGTAATGCGCAAGATTGTTCCACCAGGCTGCTTCTGAATGAAAAAGGGTGTTTCCAGATGCCCCTAGCGTGGTCATAGGATAGACCCAAAATGTAAGACCAATTCTAAACCATAACAAGGGCACACAAACAACTTTACTCTGGAAATCAGAAGGGACAGTGGTAATAAAACGATGCTCCCGTGCTTTGCACGCAGTAAAAAAAACATAATTCGGTTATGATGAACCTTTTCTATAGAATTAGCTGAGTGCGTATAATTTTATTTCTTCTAACGCCATATTTTCAAATCTGAGACCGCTTTTGCATCTGTGTGTTAAAAAATGTAAAGTTAGCCATCTAATGCTGCAACAGAATGTGCAGTACGATGCCGTGTAATGTGCATTTTTGTCACATAGTTTAGTCACTGCTACAGCATGATTTTGCATTATACAACTGCGCAGATCCACTTCTCAAATAAGGTGGGCCAGGCAGTATGCACTAACTGACCTCCCTCTATTAATAGAGCTGTCTTCTTGTCTTTCTGTCTCTGTCCCCTTCCCAGTTGGGAAGTCTTGTCTCTATATCCCTGTCTTCTCTCCACCTGTTCTCGCTATATCTGTGTCAATCAGCTCCTCCCACACACGTTTCTGCCACGCCCTAGTCTCTCTTTTACTTGGTCTTTCTGTATTAATGTCTATGCCGACCCTCTCACCTGATTTTACCCTTTCCCTATTCCCCTCTTATGCTGTGTTCTCCCTGTTAACCCGTGGTTGGGTTAGCATTTCCAAAGAACTGCCTCTTACCTTTTAAGAAAGAATGGGCCCACCAACAACATAGCTATGTTACCCTATCCACTAAGACTCTTACACATTGGAAGCAGGCACTGTGTGGGCGAATTTAACTATCATTGTGTTGACATGGTACACATACAAGGCAGTTATCAGTGGCCTTCAAGGTATTGAAAGCACTTGCTTTAAAATCTGTACATAGCTGACATAAGCTTATCACTCACATCCATGCACATCTGTCTCCCATGCTGCTCCAGGGAGCTAGCCCCCAACGCCAAGGCAGACCTGTGTAATCAGGGCAGCGTGCGTTGGTACTTCAGTCTTCCTTCAGAGGGCACAAAGCTTCAGAGGAGGAACACACATATCATCTGCCTGTCTTTGATGAAATGCAATGACCAGACTCCATATGCAAGACCCTGAAACATGGAGAAAGCCTCCTGCTAGTCCACAATGCAATGGACACATACCAGTCACATCATCACAGCCAGAAATCCAGAACGGTGACACGTTCATCTCCATTGCAGGGGCATTTGATATGGACTGTCGTTCCACCAATGTCTGTATGCTAACTCCCACTCTTTATGACCTCCAGGCACACACCACTGAAAAGACTCCTGGCACACTTCACTATAAAAACTCTTATTTCACCCAGGCAGGCCCAGGTGGGGACTATGTTCTCATTGTCCTCGTTTGTATGGTGCCCCAGGTCTAGAGGTGCATAACCACCAAGGAGGTTTTTCAGTGAACTTTCAAATCATGGTGGAGACCTAACACAGAGAGCACCTACAACTGCATGTGGGCATGCTGTAGTAACACCAGTACACCTGGGGGTTGTTTCCAACTATTGCCAATGAAGTGCACCAAAGTGCAATTAAGACCTCACTACCTCTCCCACTAGACTTATTCCATTGACCATTACCCTTGAAGCATACCCACCAACTCCACCACAGGAGCAACATTCTCAGGGTGATGCTCCTTTTCCCCATCACCTGTGCGTGACCAAGCCGCACAATATTGAGAAAGGCAAGATTTACAAACACAAGTAAATTTTCTTCTGATGGATGTTTCGGTTTCATAAAATCCAAAGCCAGATTCATGCAACCGAAGCTCTGTGATTGCTGGTAGCACAGAGTCAAATCTGTTTCTGTTGCATATATAGGACTCAGGTCTTCAGTCTATGAGTGCTGAAAAATAGATTGAAAAGAGCCAGAAGGAGGTAGCGGGTAGCATCACATGAGAAACTGATTCAGGTAGGTGGGTCTCAACAGGAACCTCAAAGAATAACATTTATAAAACCAACCTGGGTCATCCTCCGAGGGCTGTGTGCAGGGCCTGGCCAACCCCTGCTGTGGCCAACTCCCCTCTACAACCCCCTTGACCATCTCCCATGGCTGGGTATGGTCTAAAGCTATGACCAGTGGGGGTTGGTCAATAATATAATAGGAGATTAGTGAGTTGCATGTGGCGTACGAGCAAAACCCCAAGAAATTCACTACAAAAAACAAAGGTTTAAACGAAGTTATGATTTGCTTTGTGGGGTAGATGTTCATGGAACCTTATCCTTACTTGTGTTCCCCATTCTGCTTATTGTGCTGTACTGCTGTACGTCTTTGGACACAATTACATCCTCCATTTCAGTTGCTTCTGGTGTTCTATTTGCTTGCATCTTGTGTGTGTACTCCAGCATTAAAGCCCTTACTTCATTATTCCGAATGGTGTCATCATTTCATATTTGGCAATTAGGACGTGTGGTAGATACTCATGGAACCTTATCCTTATCTGTGTTCCACACTTTAGTTAGAAGACCTTAACAAGTGTTTAACAAATCCTTAAAAAAACCCACATGAGTGTCCTCAGGGTCCTGCCAGCTCCGGCACAGGTGCCAACAGTGGGAGCAGCTGTGCCAGGCAGGAGCAATCAGAGATGTCCCTGCCCGCAGGAGTGTGGGCAGGGAAACAGAGGTGTGCTCCAACCCGGCAGGGAAACCCAATGTGTCCCGGAAGAGGGTCGGTGGGACACAGTTATAGTGCCAGCCTCCCTGAGCCTTGTACGGCTAGAGGAGGGAGCCGCACCCTCTCCTCTCTGCTTATTGTTTGGACCCAGGGATGGGGCCCCGGGGACCCTTTGAGCTCCGGCAGGGTGGGCCATGTGCCCCTCCTCTAAAAAAAAGGGGCCCCAGGGAAAGCAGGCCAAGGAGATCAGGTCAAAATTGGCTCGGGGAGGGGAGGCCCCACTCACGTCCCCCTCCTCAAATAATTGAGAAAAAATTGTGGGTGGCCATTTTCTTTTTTGGCGATGATCCCGCAGGATCACTGCAAAAATGTCTTCGTTTTTTTTCCAATTTTGAGCCCGGGGCCTCTCTCAGAGCCTTCCCACAAGGGCTAAGGGGCAGGGAACCCTAATCTGCCCCCTTATTTTTTTTATTATTGAAAATGCAGGACGGAGACCAAGTCCCCAAGTCCCGTAATGACTGCCAGTAACATTTTTCTTCATGTTGCTGGCAGCCAATCAGAGTTTGTGCTCCCACTTGAGTGACTTGGCCCAAGGGAAAAAAGCACCCTGGGCCAATCAGAATGCTCTCTTTCTTTAAAACTGGGTTCAAGGGACTCTTACGAGAGCTACTCAAAAGCAACTGTCCAGATATTTAAACATCTTTCTTGCTGAATATCTCAAATTGTACTAAATGGATTTACACTGAACTTTCCATGTACAAACTGGGCAAAATGTAGCACTGTTTTGGAAAGTTTCATGGAGATTCGTCAAATGGCGCCAAAAACATTAGCAAAACAAAAAAAAACATTTCTCATAACCATCCAGTGGCAACAGGATTATATATATATCAAGACAATACCCTTTCAGGGTTAGGGTGCTGCATACAGTTTGCAAAAAAGGGAGCAGGGAACTCTGGGTTGTTCCCAAATCTAGGTGGAGGGCAGCTCCTGAATGGTACACCATACAACACCGCTGACACTCTGAATCTGCTGACCTAAAATCTCTGTTTCTTTAGCAAGATTTTTAAGCATAGAATTAGCATATTGTCATCCAAGCTAAGCTGGAGAGTGACAAAGCCTTTTGTCATTTTTAGAGCAAAGTCTTTAAGCATAAGATTAGCACTGTGCCATCCAGGCTGAGCTGAAAAATGAAAAAGCTTTTTACCACTCCTGGCACAGTATTACAGCTTTGGATTGGTAAAATACTATCCAAGCCAACCAGGACTGAATAAAAGCAACCCCTGACATGTGTTACACTGTAGTTAAAGCTCTTCAAAGAGGTATAGCTTTTTCCAGACACAAGGGAGCACACAGTATAAGTCAAGACAATACCCTTTCACGCTTAGAGTGCCACATAAATTAAGCAAAAAAGGGAGCAGAGAACTCTGGATTGTTTAGGTGGAGAGCAGCTTCTGTATGGAGTACCTTACAACTCCACTGGCACCAAATCTGCTCACCTAAAATGTCTGCTTCTCTAGAAGAGCTTTTAAGCACAAGATTAGCACAGTGCCATTGACACCGAACTTACAGAGTGGCAAAGCCTTTTGCCATTTTTACAGCAAAGTCTTTAAGCATAGGATACACCCAGTGCCATCCACATTGTGCTGGTGGGAAAATAAATAAATAAATATATATATATATATATATGCTGCTGCAACTATTTGGGAGCGAGAATAAATATTGCAGTGCAACATACCTACAGTGGTCCGTGCTCGTTTGGAAAGCGCAACTGGGAAAGAGTATTCGGTGTTATATATATATATATATTAATGAACACTTCCTCTCACAACAGGAAAGCCGACGCCGTGACTTTGCACAAATTTTCTTTATTTGTCAGTTAAAACGTTTTAGCTGACAAATAAAGGAAATTTGCGCAAAGACACGGCGTCGGCTTTCCTGTTGTGAGAGGAAGTGTTCGTTAATATTATCGGACCGTGCTTGGGAGGTCCGTTCTGCCGACGCGCCCTCTGTTCTGGCTGGAGGTGGTGGGTATACCGAAGCAACCGGAGGAGTAATATATATATATATATATATATTACCTACTGGCGGTCGCCAGTAGGTAGTTATAGTTAGAACCTAGTTTCCATAGGAAAAGCATTTTTTGATTTGCAAATAACTTTGGCGTCGTTTGACGAATCTTGCTGAAATTCTCCCCAAAAAAAGTCTATCCAGGTCAGCTCCTATCCTGAAAGTTTGGGGGTGATTCGTAAAGTGAGGGCGAGAAAAAAGGGAGGTCCCAAAACTCGTTTTCTCCATGTTAATTTCCGTAGGAAATTTTGCGACGAGCCAAAGCCCGAACTGCTGAACGGAATTACCCCAAATTTGGCAAAAAGGTAGAGCTTGGTTCAGAAAGCGACCTTTTTTTTTTAAATGGTGTATATCCGTTCAGTAGTTTTTGAGAAATTCAAAAAATAAGAGTCAAAAAATCAATTTCCCATAGGAAACTTTGTGCAAGGCTACAGCTGGAACTACTGAACAGAATTACTCCATATTTGGCAGAAAGGTAGTGCTTGGGTCAGAAAGCGACCTTTTTAAAAATGGTGTAAATCCGTTTAGTAGTTACTGAGAAATTTGAAAAATAAAAGTTTTGATATCTGGGCGGAGCCAGAGTCACGTGCGCGAGCTTCACTGTGATTGGCTGCTAGTAATCCAAACCAGGAAGTGTTGGCAGCCATCTTGTGGCTCGGTAGAAGTGAGTCACCCAAAAACAGAGAAACAAAGGTATAAAACAAGAGAAGGGGGCAGGGTAGAATAACCCTGACCCCCTAGGCCTGCTCAGGGGGTCCCAGAAGGACCCCCAGGACCCAAAAAATCTAAAAATTGGCAAAAATTTGCACTGGGGTCGCAGGTTCTCGCATTTCATTTTAATGAGGCCCTTGGGTGGGCTAGGTTCCGGGGGTATTTCTTAAAAAATAATAGCAGGGGCTCGCAGGGGTTGCAGGGGTACGCTGGGGTCCGTGCCGCCCCAGGGCTTCACTCATGTTGGGAGGGAGGTTGCGCGGCCCCCTTCTGGAGCCTTCTATGTGCTTGTAACTTTGGCTTCGTTTGACAAATCTTTATGAAATTATCCAAAAAGTTTATCTTTTTTTTATTAGCTGTTATATTGAAAGTTTGGGGGTGAATAGTGTAGGAGGGGCTGAGAAAAAGGAGGGTCCTAAAACGTGTTTTCTCCATGGAATTTCCATACGAAACTTTACAGAAGACTACAGGGGAAACTGCTGAACGGAATTACGGCCAATTTGGCAGGGAGAAAGGTGATGGTCCAGAAAGCAAGCTTTTAATCCGTTCAGTAGTTTTTGAGAAATATCAAATTTTACAGATATCGATATCTGAGAATTCTGACATGTGATTGGCTGAGGGGTTATAAGCACCAGCTTGCGGCTTATTGGCTGTGAATGGTTGAAACCAGGAAGTGTTGGCAGCCATTTTGTGATTTACTCCGTTAGGTCGCATCTCTCCGTGTGGAAGTCATCGGGTTCGTAGTTTTACCTCTGCGAGGCAACACTGGCATCTGTGTCTGTGTGAGATATGCCTTTCACGCTGCCTCTATTCATATCACCAGGTCGCGGCTATGCCTTTAGAAGCCCGTCCGTCGGCTCGGAGCTCTGTGAGTCAGTCTGTCAGTACGATCCCCTACACTACCCAAAGACTACCCAAACACCACTGCACAGTCGTAAACTCTAAAACACTACCTCAGCACGATCCCCCACACTACCCAAACACTACTGCACTACCCTAAACCCTAAAACACTACTCCCAGCATGACCCCTTACACTACCCAAACACCACTGCATTTTCATAAACTCTAAAACACTACCTCCAGCACGATTCTTACACTACCCAGACACCGCTGCACTACCTTAAACCCTAAAACGTTACCCCCAGCATGAACCTCCAAACAGTTCACAAACACCACTGCACTACTCTAAATCCTAATACAGTACTTGCTGCATGACTTCCCACACTACACAAACACCACTGTGGTACCCTAAATCCTAAAACACTACTCTCAGCACGACCCCCTACACTACACAAACACCACTGCACTGCCATAAACCCTAAAACACTACTCCCAACATGACCCCCTACAGTACCCAAACACCACTGTACTGCCGTAAACCCTAAAACACTACTCCCAGCATGACCCCCTACACTACACAAACACCACTGCTCTACCCAAAAACCCCAAAACAGTACTCCCAGCATGACCCCATACACTACCCAAACATTACTGCATTGTCGTAAACTCTAAAACACTACCTCCAGCACAATTCTTACACTACCCAAACACCACTGCACTACCTTAAACCTAAAACGCTACCTCCAGCACGAACCCCCTACAGTACACAAACACCACTGTACTACCCTAATGCATAAAACAGTACCAGTCCGTCGGTTCACAGGTCTGCGTCTGCGAGCCGTCGTGTTCCTAGCTGTCCCTGTGCGAGCTAGTCCGTTAGGTGATCGGTGTGTCTCTGCTAGCAGGGCCGTTGGCCCATTGGTGTCCCTTTGTGAGTTAGACCCGAGCTCTCCCTCTGCGAGTCAGCACGCTGGTGTGCGTTTGCGAGCTGACGGCCTGTAGCTCTCCCTGTGCGAGCCGAGCGGACGGGCCGCAGCTCTCCCTCTGCGAGCCTGCCTGACGGCCCGCAGGTCTCCCAATGCTAACCGGATCGCAGTTGTCACTCTGCGAACCGATATTGGGAATATAAGGCGGCTCTAAAAAGAGCCCTTGTGTTTATTAGTTGGAGCTACATATAATTGCGGATACACAGCTTCAGGTTATTCAGAAAAACTTGATTTCCCTGATCTGTGAAGTGTACTCCATCACTTCTGTAGATATCAGCCATATCAAAACGTATGTTGTTTTTGTAGATCAACCCCATTCTATGGTCTCTGAGGTATACAGGCACAACTTTGTTGACATTCTTCCTAGATTTTTCAATGTGAGGACAAAATTGGTTTGACCATTTCCACTTCTGTCTTTGGCATACATTGGAATATACAAAGACAGGTTGAGGCAAAAGCAACATCAATTGCGAAAGGTGTCTTTCATTACCATTTCCAAACCTACACCAGTCAATGTGCCTAGGTCGTTTCCACCACAGTGCAGAATCATGAGGTCAGGGTGTTGGAGATGCAAACAGGTTTTAACCAAAGGCAACAATTGGTGTCACTTCAATCCTCTCTGTCCAAACCATTTAATGTCCACATTTTGTAAATCTAGGTCTAAGTCAATACGTCTCTGTTCTGCATACCTCTTGCACCAGAAAACATGGCTATGTCCTACGATCCACACTAGCATTTTGAAGGCGTGGCTGGGAAGTATGGATAGATGTCTTTAGCTCATGCAGTCCGTTCGTAGAATAAAAGATATGTTTAAAGGTGGGGAACTACTTTTTTTTCTCATTCAAAACGATAACTGATTGGGAGATGAAAAGCATTGTTTTTTAAAAGTAGGGTGCACATTCGTTTTGTGGAAAAGCATCTTTGTGATTGGTTAAGAAAAAGCAGTTTAAACATGGAGTACATGTCATCGGATAAAATTTGGTCAACTCAACCACACCTGCCACTTGCATTTGGAAGGCACTGTTCGAACTTAAAACAATTGTGAACTTTTAACCTGCACGTACCGTTAAATGTTCTATATCATGTTGCAAAAAAATATCGTTAGATTTAAAAAAATTGATGAACTTTTAACCTACACATGTTGGAGAAATTGCTAGAAAGTGTGTTGATAGAAT
The DNA here is from genome assembly GCF_964204655.1 of Triturus cristatus. NCBI lineage: Eukaryota > Metazoa > Chordata > Amphibia > Caudata > Salamandridae > Triturus > Triturus cristatus. Next base: position 377,662,474 of record NC_140593.1, on the reverse strand, counting down.
ACGTTGCACTTCTGACTTCTATTTGTCCTTGAATATTAAAAAAACTGTTTATATGGAAAATTCAAAAATAACCAATAGAGAGAAGTTTTGCAATCTAAAATAATCAAGGAACTATTCTATTTTTTTCTTTACATGTATTTATGTGTGGAGTAACAAAATTACAGACAAAACAGCACCAGGAAGTCGAACAAGAAGGGAGTGGGGGGACGGGGGGAGATCAGCACAATGGCACACATGCACAATTAAGTACAGCACAACTACAGACAAACCATGGCTAAAATGAAACACACCAACAAGGAGCACAAGTCACACAACCCTCCAACATCACACCACTGAACATGCACAGAAGTGAAAACCACACTGCCTGAAAGGGAGATGGGTGAACAAAACCTCACATGAAGGGACATCTCACACAAAATGCAGCACACACACATAGGAAGCAGAGCACACCAACATCCAACACAATGTTGTCCAAACACAAACATTGGCACAATCGAACACAGGGCACAAATGCACTCGCCTGTGGCGGATAAACGTCCAAAAGCGTCAGTACGAAACAGGTACATGAGAACTGGGCAGTGTATCCCGCTAAGATCCAGAACCTGACCCACTATTCCCAATCAATATAATACAATGAGATTTCTTCATTGATTTTGTATGTACACAGTAAATGCACCCACTACCACAGTGCAATTCAATACAGGATTTTAGTATTTAGAATAAATCGCAAGGGTGCACCTCGTGTGTTTTTGCATGGGAACGCCTACTCTGCATCTCATTATCAGCACTTTAATGCAAATAAAGTTGAGATAAATCTAACACACTATTCAGAAGCTGGTGCAAACTGCAGACATCACCAGTATTCCCGCGATAACTGCCCCAAAATTTAACACCATGGTGGACACCACCAAATAACAGTAATAAGAACGAGAAAGAGTCATACAGCACTCAAGTAACAACCAAAAACTTTATTGACATTTTTTTTTCCAAACTTTATTTTTCCGTTTACGTACATATAGAGGATAAACTAAATTTAACAAACTCAACACAAAACAACAAGGTGGAAGACTCCTGTCGGGTCCATCAATGTGGACGACACAGCCTGGAAAATAAAGCACAAAATAAGGACGTGTGTAATGCGCAAATCAAAGGAGTGAGACACAGAGAAAGAGAGAAGGAAAAAAAAAGAGAGAAAAAGAGAGGGAAGGAAAGAAAGGGAATGAGAAAGGGAGAAGGGAGAGAGAGTGAGAGAGATAGAAGGAAAGGAAGTAAGAGAGTGAGAGAGAGAGTGAAGAGAGGGAAGAGAGAGACACTGCCACCCCTGCGCATCCTTGACCAAATAATTACCTGCTGCCACCGGAGTGTCTACCAGTGGGCACTCCACATGCCCGTGAAAGCTCCAGGGCCCGGTCCTGCCACCATGGCTTGGTGCACATTATGCGGACCTGCTCCACGGCCCAGTAGATCCCACACATGTCGCTGAGTCCTGAGTCATCAATGGCGGAGACCACATCAGCTTTTGGTGCCGCTAACCCTGTGCAATGCAACTCAGCGCCACGTGGTGGTAGGCCGCTGACGGCCATACAACTTAGGGTGCGACTAACCCTGTGCAACTCAAGTCCGCGCCACGTGGTGGTAGGTCCCTGGCGGCCACATCAGCTTTGTTTCAGATGGCACTAACCCTGTGCAACTCAAGTCCGCGCCATGTGGTAGTAGGCCCCTGACGGTCATACAGCTTAGGGTGCGACTAACCCTCTGCACAACTTTTCATGGCGTCTTTATGATTGAGACCCGTGGAGCATCCGCCATCCAGTTACCACCTGCAATAAAGGATGTGACGTTGTCGATCAATTATATTTGCGTGGTCACATGGCCTGTGATGCATGTGTCGGATTGGTGTGGTGTGTGTGCAAACCTGCCCTCAGGGAGTGGCCGTGACATGTTGACAACTAGACCACTGACCTGCACACCAACAGCGAGTATGCCTGCGACAGGTAGCTATGTGGGGGTGTGAAAATGTGTTTTCTCAATGGATTTTCCATAGGAAACTTTAGACAAGGCTACAGGTCTTGGTCCAGAAAGCGCGCTTTCTCGCATCGAGTGAAAATATAAAAGAAAGGTCCCGGGGGCAATTTAATATACTGGAGCTTTGTCTGTGCGAGATAACCCTTTCATGCTCCCACTCCCCAACATCACCACTTCGCAGCTATGCCATTAGAAGCCAGCCCGTCGGCTCGCAGCTCTCTACCTTTGCGAGCTAGTACGCTGCTGTGCCTGTACCTCTGCGAGCTACTACGCTGCTGTTCCTTTGGGAGCGGACGGCTCGTAGGCCTGCGTCTGTGAGTCAAGAGGACGGGCCGCAGTTATCCCTCTGCGAGCCTGGGTGCAAACTGTTCATAAGTCACACTACATAAGCATTGAAAAGCCATTTTGTGATTCAGTCCATCAGCTGGCATCTGTCCGAGGCATTTCTGAAAACATACCGGAGTTCTTTCTGTTACAGATGCCCCTTTCACGCTGCCTCTCTCCACATCAGCAGGTAACGCACCCTCTTCCCACATTACCAACATATCCCCAAAAACCTTCTTGGGCCCGGAATTGTCCCTGTGCGGTTGGACAAACAAGAATCTTAATCATGTATAGATTTACATATAAAATATTTTATTTAAACAAAACAGCAACAAATAAAACTGAAGGGAGTCTGGTGCTGTGATCGCTGCCACGAAGTTGGGGGTCACTGCCATTCAGGACTCAGGACACAGTTCTACATGTGGGATCGGCTTGTGTTGAACAGGGTTAGTGGCACTACGTGTCACGGCTTGTGTTGAACAGGGTTAGTGGCACCACGTGTCCAAAATTCGAATTGCGAGCTCTGCTGCCCGAAGTGTAGACTGTTATTGAGTGTTAGTTTGCACTTGAAGATGAATTTGGTGATTGTACTAAAGCTATAACTGATATAACTGATATTAAAAAAAGTTCTTGAAGCAAGGATACTAAAAGGATATTATGTAGGTTTTAGGCTTGGGGTAGTTACTTGCCTAGTGGACTTTGTAATTAATGAATCAAGATTTAATTTTAATTGTGAGCCCTATTGACCGCAGTGTAGGCGTATCAGGAAAAGATGAAATATGTATAGAATACACTGTTGAAGTGTATGAGCCTGTGATGCTGTTTGGTGCAGACGGGCCGCACTGGGAGCAATGTCTCTTGCCTACTGCATAATCTGCAATCACGACTGTATCTGAATTGTGAGCCCTGCTGACCGCAGTGTAGGCCAAAAGGTAGCGGTGAGCAAGGGCCCATAGCCACGTGGCGTTCAGTAGAGCTGCACAGTTATTGGCACTGGTAGCAATGTCTTTACATGCATTGAAAGAATCTTCATAGCAGTCAAAATCTCCAAGTAATTCCATTTCAGTCCGCCAAGGTTTGAAGAGTTGCAGAAGAGCTAAATAGAAAAACTCTCTCTTATCTGGAGTATCACAACTTAATTTCCTGTGATTAATCAAATTACCTTTGGCATGCTTTACCAAACATCCATCAGATCCAATTACAGCATATGTTCCTTCATTTATTTTTTCTGTAACATTTTTTTTTAAACTATAATGTTGCAGTATTTCATATAGACATATGTTTTCCAGGTATGGACTTCTATTTGGATAGTATGCGAGGAACAGCAATTGAGTTATCTGCAACATATTGTATGTCCATATTTGCATTCCACATCTTCAAAATTACTGATTGTAATCATTAATGTACTTCGATTCTTCTGTTCTTTTTATATTATAAGTATTTTTGGGTGATTTTCGAGTGATAGTATGCCTCACTGCTGACATAAAAATGTTCACTTTTCCTTGCGATGACTTATGGTGCACTGAGTTAGTAGTACCTGTGGCGCTCAGCGTGTATGTACCCTGCGATGATGCGTGGTCCGGGGAGACTGCACTCGGACCAATGTCTTTTGTCTATTGAATTCTGCCTCAATAAAGCCACATGGCATTGACTTGTGGTGCACTGAGTTAGTGGCACCTGAAGCACTCAGTGTGTGTGCACCCTGCGATGATCTGTGGCCCAAGAGGGCCGCACTGAGAGCATGTATCTTGCGTACTAGACTGCGTCATCTGAAATCGCTACTCCATGTGAATTGTGATGCCTGCTGTTCGCAGTGCAGATCAAAGGCAGTAGTCTGTACAGACATAAGTCTGCGGAGCTGTGCTGCTGGTTTTGCCGCTCTGGCACAGTCATTGGTCTTCACAGTTCACAAGTGAACCATGCCCAGAGCCCCGGCCTATTTATTCACACTCCTACGCTGAAGTGGCGTACGTCGGAGCAGCCCACTCCGGTTACGCTTATGCCTACAAGGGGGAACGACACAGCTACATGACTGAGATCTTCCCTAGTGTTTGACGTAACATGGTTGGGTCCACTGTCCACAACACTACAAGCACCAGTAGTATTTGTGCAGATGGAGAGGTGTGTGTCCTGCATACTGAGATGTGTGCATTGTTATTCATGGGTGAATTGCTTCCTTCACATATAGTTTGTTCACACCTTTCCCAATATTCAGCTATTGTGTGGCTGAGAGGCTATGCCTTCTTCAGAATGTTCGCTGTCTTGTTCTGCGCTGCCTCGGTGGTAGAGGGGGGGTCCTGTGGATGGTGGTGGGTGTTGTGGCGTTCTTGGGTGTCGGAGCTGCCTGATCAGTAGGTCTATGACATGTGTTTGTCTTCAGATGTGGCTCTGGGCTGGGCTCCCTTTCATACTGTATGTAGTTGTTTAATATTTAAAAAACAAGAAGACATTATATAGTTTAAATAACAAATAAAAAAAATTACAAAAAATATTTTTAGGATATTAAAGTTACAAAATATCAATTTATTTTTTTCAAAATTACTGAGGTTTTATGAACATTATAATTAGAAATGAGTATTTAAATAACCTTTGAAATTCACAAAAAACATAGGTCTCAGGAACATTAAAGTTAGAAATTAGTATTTAAAAAAACCATTCAAATTTACTGAAAAAACGATTGCCACATTTCCCAACATTGAGCTATTATATGGCTGAGGGACAATGCTGTTTTTGGAGGGTTCGCTGTCCTATTCTGCACTACCTTGGTGGTAGTAGGGAGAGGGGTGGTACGGGGGGAGGCCCTAAGGGTTGTGGCAGTGGGTGTTGTGTCCTTCTTGGGTGTCGGAAAAAACTATAGGTTAAATGAACATTATAATTAGAAGTTAGCAGTAATAAAAACATTGAAATTCACTGAAAAACCATAGGTGTCAGGCACATTATAGATAGAAATTAGCATTTAAAAACCTTTGAAATTCACTGAAAAAACCATAGGTTTCAGGCATGTTACAGTTAGAAATTAGCATTTAAAAAACCTTAGAAGTTCACTGAAAAAACCATAGGTTTCAGGGTCGTTATAGTTAGGTGGACATTTCACTCATACAAAACCATAGAAATTCCACCGCGATAGTTAGTTCAGCTAACTATAACTCGCGCCCCCGCAATGCACTGCTGATGACGTCACATATTACATCATTCATGACATGGTCAGTGACATCAGTGATGACATCACTGATGACATCTCAAATTACATCACTGATGACATCACGGATGACATCATCCATGTGACAATCTGATGCACCTCTTCACACACTAATATAACCTTTGATACACTCACTGTAAAATACAGACTACCATTTTCGATACCATTGACACACTAATACCAGTTACTACATACCCACTCAGTGATTCCTAGGTCTACACACACATCTACCCATTCACCCATACAATCATTCATACATACAGTCACTGATCAATAGAACAGTATGAAATGCACTCATACACCTATATAGACATTGCCACACCAGCACTCATACTAGTCAGTTAAGTACTCATTCTACCCACTTATGCAAAGAATCAATCACAGTTCCATTTACTCACCTACACAGTTATACACACATATATTTATTCATACAGATAGTAACGCATACTTAGTCTCTTATATAATCACTAACACAAGTATACACTCATACATACAGCCACTCTCACAATCACTGACTCTCACGTATAGTCATTTCTATACACCAACTCTCAAATACACTGCATTTTATATATGTGCTTAGCTGGACATGTGCACTGAGACATCGATTCGCTCACCATGACGCCCATAGACACACTTACCCACCCACACAACTGTTTCAACATGCACTCTTAAACTCATAAACCCTGTCAATCAACCACTCACACATCTATGCACAGAATCACACCCCCCCACCCAACCACACACACACTAAGTCTCCTATACAAATACGCAGGCAACTAATCAATAACCCATATGGACATTCATGAAGCTACTGACCAACCGATGCAGTGGCTTACACAACAACAGACAGAGTGATACAGACATTCACACACTTTAGACACTAACTCATGTATTCAGTAAGATACATTTAATCATTCACTTAAACAGTCAGTCACACACCTACTAAATCCTCGATCCAGACACTTATACATCCATTAATTCTTCAATACAGCTTGGTATATATATAATACATATTTAAATTTGAAAGAAAACCACATTCAGTGGATGATGTCATCAGTGATGTCATCAGTGTTGTCATTTGAGATGTCATCAGTGATGTCATCAATGATGTCACTGACCATGTCATGAATGATGTAATATGTGACGTCATCAGCAGTGCATTGCGGGGGCGTGAGTTATAGTTAGCTGAACTAACTATAACGGTGGAATTTACGTCCCTGAAACCTATGGTTTTTTCAGTGAATATATATATATATATATATATATATATATATATATATATATATATATATACATACATACATACATACATACATACATACAAAGAGAATCAGAGAACTCTGGGTAGGTCTTAAGTTTAGGTGGAAAGCAGCTCCTGTTTAGAGCACCCTCAACACCAGCGACTCTAAATCTGTTCAACTCAAAAGTCTGCCTTTCTATCAAAGTCTTTAAGCATAGGATTAGCACAGTGCCATCCATGCCGAGATAGAAAGGAACAAAGCCTTTTGCCATTTCTATTGCAAAGTTTTTAAGCATAGGACTAGCACAGTGCCATCCATGCCGAGCTGTAAAATGACAAAAGCCTTTTGCCACTCCAGGAACAGTATTACAGCTTCGAATTGGTAAAAAACCAACCAAGCCAACCTGAAATGAACAGAAGCAACCCCTGACGCATGTTTCATTCTCATTAGAGCTCTTCAGAGAGGTAACGCTTTGTCCAGACACAAGGGAGCACAGAGTATAAGTCAAAATGATACCCTTTCAGGCATAGTGTGACACATAAATTATGCAAAAAAGAAGCAGAGAACTCTGGGTAGTTCTCAAGTTTAGGTGGAAACAGCTCCTGTATAGAGCACCCTCAACACCAGCGACACTCTAAATCTGCTCACCTCAAATGTCTGCCTTTCTATCAAAGTCTTTAAGCATAGTATTAGCACAGTGCCAGCCATGCCGAGATAGAAAGGGGCAAAGTCTTTTGCCATTTTTACAGCAAAGTTTTTAAGCATAGGACTAGCACAGTTTAAAAAAGCCAATTCACTGAAAAAACCAAAGGCTAAAGTAATGTTATAGTTAGATGAATTTGTCAATGACAACATTCATGTTTTGAACTAAAAAAACATAGAAATTCACCAGTTACAGTTCGCAACACTAATCATAACATGTGCCCCACCATGCACTGCTTATAACCTTGCATATTACATCACTCATGACATGTCCTATAACATCACTCATGACATCTCACATGACATCATTGATAACATCACTGATGACATCACTGATGACATCATTCAATGTGTGCTAGTTTCTTTTATAGTTCACAGAGTGGGGGTAAAGTACCATATTATTTGCCTATCTAATTTCATACAGCATGGGTTCAGCTAATGGATATAAGTGTTTACAAAACACATCTGCTCCTGATGCACCATAGGTTTGTAGAGGTATTGAATAAGTTATGAATCTTTGTATTCAAGAGTAACTCTGTGTGCAGGTGACAGTTGGCGAATTGTGTTCATTATGTGCCACACAAGATTTTTGGCGCTGCAGAAAACGTAAGATTCTACATAGTATATATTAACTCTTGTAAGCAGCCTTGAGTTATTAGACAGAATCATGTCAGCATGACAATTTCTACATAAGTTAGAAGACTGTATGCAAATAGTACTAACCTATGTGCTTGTTTTGTGTGAGAAGATGGGCTATCTGCAAAGTTTTCATGACAGTATAAAGGATGCAGGTAGTAGGATGTTTAGCAACTTCGGATCTTAGTTATTTTAAGCAAATAGTGTATTTTTTGACAACTGTTGCATGGAATGTACACAATGTACTTAGTAGATACCTTTTAGTACTCTGTGGTATGCTTCTTATGAAAGTTTTACTGTTTGCAAACTGTGTGGTATAACATAAACTCTCTCCATAGAGTAAGCACTGTTTACATTACCCAGTTCTCTACCATATCAACTTAATTTCTCAATGTAGGTTTGGTGAGTTTCAGGTGCTTGATACAGATGAAAGCTGTCCGAACTAGGTCATTTGTTTTGGAATGGACATTCACTATTTTTAGTAACTTGGCTTTGCCCGAACATTTGTATACAGATTGAACACGATACTCAATGAGGGTTTCCTATATATCTGTGGTTAATTGTTACTTTGAACTATGATAGTTGTAAAGTGTATGGTATAGGCTCAATGTTGCACATAGTGCATGCTTTGTACAACTATGGGAGCTGTGTCTGTGATGGCAGTAATGATGGCTGAAATTCTCCTGACCTATTTTGTACTCACTGTCAGGCCTCTAATGCCATAGTAATTTTTAGAGCAATATACAGCAAAACAAAGCTTGGATGATGTCATCAGTGATGTAATCAGTGATGTCATCAATTATGTCATTTGAGATGTCATCAGTAATGTCATAAATGATGTCATAGAACAAGTCATGAGTGGTGTAATATGCAAGGTTCTAAGCAATGCATGGCGGGGGTGCAAGTTATAGTTAGTGCTGCTAACTGTAACTGGAGAATTTCTGTGTTTTTGTGAGTTCAAAATGTTAATGTTGCCATTGCCAAATTCACCTAACTATAATGTTACTTTAACCTTTGTTTTTCTTCAGTGAATTTCTAAGGCTTTTAAAAAAAATCAATCTTTTTTATCACACCTAACTATGACGTTACTTTAACCTCTGTTTTATTCAATACATTTCTAGGGTTCTTAAAACATAAATAAATACGTAATTACCACCTGTAAATGCAACCTACTGCCATGCACAGGGGTTGGCTGCAGAGCCTGGCCTGTAAGGTGTGGAGAGTGACTGGCCTCTCCTTTCAGACCTCTCTCTCAGATGATGGGTGTGCATAGTTGGGTGTGGGGAGGGACTGTGCTCCCCTTTCACACCTCTCTCTCAGATGATGTGTGTGCGTAGTAGGGTGAGGGGAGGGACTGGCCTCTCCTTTCTGACCTCTCTCTGTGATAATGGGTGTGCCTAGTAGGGTGTATGGGGAGCGAATAGCCTTTCCCTCGAGGTGATGGGTGTGCGTAGCAGTGTGTGCGGAGGGACCAGCTGGTACTTTGAAATCTCTCTTTCAGATGACAAGTGTTCATAGTAGGGTGTGTACATGGACTGGCCTCTCCTTTCAAACCTCTCTCTCAGATGAAGGGTGTGCATAGTAGGGTGTATGTGGAGTGACTGGGCTTTGCTTTGAGACCAATCTCTCAAATGACAGGTATGCACAGTAGAGAGTGGGGAGGGACTGGCCTGTCCTTTCAGGTCTCTATCTCAAATGATGGGTGTGCATAGTAGGGTGTGTGCTTGGACTGGCCTCTCCTTTGAGACATCTCTCTCAGATATTGGGTGTGAATAGTAGGGTGAATTAGGAGCAACTGGCCTCTCCTTTGAGACGTCTCTTTCAGATGATAGGTGAGCGTAGTTGGGGGTAGGGATGAAATGGCCTCTCCCTTGAGACCTCTCTCTCAAATGCTGGGTTTGCATTGTTGTGAGTGGAGAGGGACTAGCCTCTCCTTTCACATCTATGGGGAGCTATAGATATATATATATATATATATATATATATATATATATATATATATATATATATATATACTCCACTACTCCCCTCCAAATCCTCGAGACATATATATACAGCGATGAGCAGCCCGTTTCGCCCGCCCTCGACATTTGTTCCTCTCATGCCCAAAGATTCAATCAACACATTTAACGATGTTGTCACTAATGAACTTAAGAAGTTGAACTATCAAGTATTGCGTAAAAAGAAATACAGACAATATTCTGAAATTCAATATTCTAAATTAATGCACAAACTCCTCAAAGAGGAAGGCAATATCATCATCAACAAGGCAGATAAAGGAGGAAATATAGTATTGTGGCCTATACAAATGTATATGCAGGAAGCAGAACTTCATCTTACTGACACTGCGTGTTACAAAAAGGCAACATCACAAGATTTGAAAAATACTAAAGAACTGGTCTTTGGACACTTAGCACAGTGGAAACGTGAAGGATTGCTTAGCAAGAATGAACACAACTTTTTGAAAAATGACCATCCAGTCATCCCTGTTCATTACCTAATCCCGAAGGTTCACAAAAATGTAACCCCGGTGCCAGGCCGCCCGATTATTTCTGCCTAGAAAAGTTTGCTCAAAGCTACTTCTAAATACGTAGATTTTTATTTGCAGGACTTTGTAGAGAACTTACCTTCTTTTGTCAAAGATACTGGTGCATTTCCTTGCAAAACTAAGGACGGTAACCTGGAAGAAAGAGTACTTACTGATTGTGATGGACATTTGTTCCCTGTACACGAGCATCAGACACAGCTATGGACTGAGAGCTGTCAAATATTTTCTTGACTCTAGAAACATTCAATGTTATCAGCACAATATAATGATACTAAAAATGATTGAACTGTGTCTACTAAACAATTTTTTCCTATTTAATAAGGAAGTGTATCACCAGCTGCGCGGGGTGGCCATGGGGGCATGCTTCTCTCCCAGCTATGAATGCTTGCATGTTGGCTGGTGGGAGGAGCATGTCCTTAGGTACACCCACAAACAGCTGTATGACGCACACGTTATTAAATGGTGGCGCTTCATTGATGACATCTGTGTAATTTGGCAGGGAACTATGGAATCAGCTGAGAGTTTTGTTAATAACATCAATAACAATAACCTTAATTTACAATTTACAGCGCAAATGAGCAGCCAAAGTGTACAGTTCCTAGATGTTGAAATCTATATTAATGATGATGGCATACAGACCAAATTACAAAGGAAGGCCACAGCTGGTTACTCCACATTACACGCTCTCAGTACCCACCCCAAACACCTTATCAGGAGCATACCTTACTTAGAACGTTTGAGAATAAAGAGAATTTGTAGCACAGAAACAGACCTTAGACATTGTCCAGCTGAAGCTGTACAAAGATTTTTAAAAAGAGGCTATAACAACAAAGACTTAGATGCTGCGCTATTAAAGGCCAACAGTAATGACATTATAGCTGCATCTAGCATTGAATCTAGCCCTGCCACCAGCAAGCCAAATACAACTAACCAAGGCAGCAATGATACTATCAGACTTATAACCACTTATAGTGATCAAGAGAAACAAGTAAGAAAAATCATACATAACAACTGGCATATTGTGAAAACAGATCTGACTCTTTCTCTTATATTGCCTGACTTGCCCTCTATTACCTTTAGACGGGCACCCTCCTTGAGAGATATTTTAGTTAGGACAAGCCCAGAGGTTACTGCATCATCTACTACTTAGCTTTCTAATAGAACAGGCATTTATAAATGTAATACCTGTCGAGCTTGTAAATTTGGGGTTAATAGGCAGGAATACACTGATGCATTCGATCCAACACCCATAAAGATCAAGGGTATGTACACCTGTCATACCGAGTTTGCGGTTTATGTACTCGAATGCACCTGTCACCTCAAATATGTAGGGAGCACGAAGTTGCAGGTGTTAAATCGCATCCTCCAACATTTGCGTGCCATAGTCAACACAGACCCAAACTACCCTGTTGCTAGACACTTTAAGCTCGTTCATAATAACAACCTGAAGGATTTAAATTATTTTGTCATTGATGCAGTACCTAGATTACAGAGAGGAGGCAATAGGGAAAAGAAGCTTCGTCAGTTGGAGACACAATACATTTTAACTCTTGATACCAAGATGCCAAATGGGTAAAATATGGGGGATGATATGCATAATTTTTTATAATGTCTGGGCAATCCTTTTCAGTGCATATGGCCCCGGAGGCATCAGAGCCTTGGTTATCTCTATTTATCTATTTGTGTGCCTGTGAGAACTATGGTGAATTTTTTACTTGTGGTGTTCTATTATCCGATTTGTGTGACCGTGTTTTACCCCCTTGTTACCTTGTTTCACCTGATATATCCGGTTTTACTTGGTTTTATGAGGCGTTTTACTTGGTTTTATTGAACTCTACATGTATTATCCCAAGTTTTATCACAAGGGAACCATTATGTTGCACTGTAGTTGCTCATTTGCACGAGCCTTAGTTTTGGCTCCGTTATTATGTATTTGCACTATCAGTTAGTTTACATATCTATACAAATGGTCTATGACAGCACTTTGCACTATCTCTTATGCTCTTTATTGTACATACGGTTTCCTTCCGCTATATACCCACATCAACTAGGCTTTAAAGTAATGTGTCTAATTTGCATTTGAATGCTCATGATTCTATACAGTGCACTTGCACATTCGGGATATTAGCTGCTGTTACCTGTATTGGTTTATAAATTTAGCTATGAAGATTTTAATAGCTAATTTTAATGTGTGACGATAGCACTTTATAAGCACTTGCACTTTAATTTTAGTATTCACTCCTCCCTACAGCAGTCCTGCAGTCAAAATGGGTTTTGGAAATATTAGTACTAATACAAATCAGGTATTCCTCGCTTTATGATGTATTGTTCTTTATTATATTTTTTCAAAATAATGTATTTCTGTTCCTAGCCACTTGGCTATGTACTATACAGTTAGATTGTTTCTACTATTTTAGTCATTTTACAGTAATATGGTATCCTCTGTGATCATGAATCCTAAGTAAGACATCACTGCCTGAAGTATGTTGTTCAGCTCTATTGCTGTAGGGGGAGTGTTCAAGCAATTAGCACGTCACTACTTAAGAGGTTAAGCTACCAAGGCACGTCATGTGATCAAGACCGGGGCAACCCGGTCAAAACGCGTCATGCTGTGGAACTTTTGCACAATAAAGCACTGAATATTGAATTAAGCTACAAGTGGTCCATACCGGATTTTCCGACAGAGGAGTAAGGAATTTGGATCAGGAATTTGCGTGATAATATATATATATATATTATCTACTGGTGGTCGCCAGTAGATAGTTATAGTTAGGACCTATTTTCCGCAACATTCTATTCCCAATAAGTCTGGCGGCGATTGACGAACTTCGCTTAATTTAAAATTAAGTGGGAGGGGGGCCGCTCGGCCCCCCTCCTGGAGCCAAAGATGGCCCTGGGGACCGCCACCTCCCAGGGCCGGCTCCTGCAGTGTCCCAGGGTGCCCACCCCCGGGACACTGCAGTATGCAATGGCAGGGCTGGAGCCTCGCGGCTCCCACCCTGCCAGTGCAAACTGCTTTGCTTCATTGAAGCGAGAGCAGGGAAACCTGCTCTCGCTTCAATGAAGCAGTATGTTAGTTGCTTCAATGAGCAGCATGTTAGTTGCTTCCCATGCGGAAAAGCAATGTCGGCTCCCGCAGGAAGCGGGGAGCCGGCTGGGACCATGGGGGGATTGGGACCCCCCCACGGTCCCCAACGAGATGGCCAGGCTCCAGGGGATGGGGTCCCCGGGGCCAGTAGTGCCCCGGGAGGGGGGCCACGTGGCCCCCCTCCTAAAATAAAAAAATTAAAAAATGGCCCAGTGGGATGGGGTCCCCGGGGCCAAAAGGGGACACAGGAGGGGGGCAAGGCAGCCGCCCTCCAAAAAAAAAAAAAAAAAGGCCATGCCCCGGGGGATGGGGTACCCGGGGCAAATTATGGCCTTGGGAGGGGGGCCACGCGGACCCCTTCCCGATTTGTTTTTGTTTGTTTTTTAATAAAAAAAGACAAATTGGGGGCAGGCCCTGGGGGATGGGGTCCCCAGGGTCAAAAAATAAGAAAAAGAAGGGGGGGGGAGGAGGTCACGCCCCATCCTTTCATCACTCTGCAAACGCGCACCCCTGGCGCGTTTGCAGAGGGGGAACAAATTCCCCTTCAATACTGGGGGTCCCTGGGGGACAACTAGCCCACCAGGAACCTCCAGTATGTGCCAGGGGGCTGCGTTGCAGAGAGGTGTAGTGAGGCCACGCCCCTTTTTACACCTCTCTGCAACGCAGCTCCCTGACGCTTACTGGAGGTACCTGGTGGGCTAGTTGGCCGCCAGGGGACCTCAGGATTCAAGGGGACTTAATCTCCCAACTTAAAACGCACCACGGGGCACGTTTGCACAGTGGTGAAGGTAGGGGTTGGGGACTGAGGTGATACTGTGCAAACACGCCCTGTGGTGCGTTTTAAGTTGGGGAAGTCATTCCTCTTCAATCCAGAGGTCCCCTAGGGAACAACTAGCCCACCAGATACCTCCACTAAGTGCCACGGAGCTGTGTTGCAGAGTGTTGTAAAAAGGGGTGTGGCCTCTGAACACCTCTCTGCACCGCAGCTCCCTGGTGCATACTGGAGGTACCTGGTGGGCTAGTTGGCCGCCAGGGGACCTCAGGATTCAAGGGGACTTAATCCCCCAACTTAAAACACGCCACAGGGCGCGTTTGCACAGTGGTGAAGGTAGGGGGCGGGGCCTGAGGTGAGATCTGTGCAAACACGCACTGTGGCGCTTTTTAAGTTGGGGAATTAATTACTCTTCAATCCTGAGGGTCCCTGGGGACCAACTAGCCCACCAGGTACCTCCAGTAAGCGCCACGGAGCTGTGTTGTAGAGTGTTGTAAAAAGGGGCGTAGCCTCTGAATACCTCTCTGCAATGCAGCTCCCTGGCGCATACTGGAGGTACCTGGTGGGCTAGTTGGCCCCCAGGGGACCTCAGGATTGAAGAGGAATTATTTCCCCAACTTAAAATGCGCCACAGGGCGTGTTTGCACACGTCACCTCAGGCCCCTCCCCCTTCCTTCACCATTGTACAAATATTCCTCTAAAATCAGCCGAACTACGAATTCCGATTTACTCATCTGTTATCAGGAGAGAACCCAGGGCTGCATCTTTTAGCCCAGCACTGACCCTGAAAAGTAATTCTAAGTGTACTTACCAGTAACTTGTATTTCCTTCCATAGGAATCCATTGTGTGGTTTTCACCAGAAAAGTTTCGAAGTGTCTATTTTCACAAACTAAAAATATTCCTAAAAAATCGTGTGTATGACTTAAACACATTCTTTCAACTGTTTACAGGAGGTTGGCCAGTGCTGGATCCAGGATCCACCACTGTGTAAGAAAAAGTAACGATAACACTACTTACCTGCTAAGTGAATTTTCTGCCATAGGATAACATTGGTGATTCTATGGGAAAAAGTTTCTAAGTGTCAACTTTTAAAATACAATATTATTCCTTAAAAATTACTACTGTAACCAAAGCGCTTTTACTCAACTGTTTCCAGGAGATGTCCAAGGACTGAATCTAGGATCCAGTCCTGTGGTTAGAAAAGTAATCCATAAAGTAACTAATTGCATTTAACTAGAAATTCACATTGAGCTCAATGTTGCTTTGTGTTTGAAATTGTGTTGCCCATTGCAACAACTGTAACTACTGTACTTAAAAGTCTGTTGCCTATTTGCCAAGTATTTAAACTAAAGTAATTCATTTACCGCGCCCCCAGCAAGACACGCCCCCGGCCGACCAAGCTCTTAAGTGTGAAGACTTCCTGAGTGCAGTGGGACCCTTATTTGTGAGGAACTTTACCTGGACGCCGCCACTTGCCGACTAAGTGAACTGGGAAACCGCCAACTCATCTTGTAGCCTCCCCGTGTCCCTGGAGGGATTGACCGCCATATCGCCGTTTAACAACTTGCAGCACCCGCTTCGCGGGTGCCGCTGCGCGGCATTTGGCGTGGGGTCGAGGCTGCAGGAGCGCCGGAGAGCACCCGGAAGGAGGAGGGAACAACAGCGTGAGGTAACTGAGGGCGCGTGCTGCAGGGACTCTCTAGACCAGGAGTCCCTGCGCTGCACAGGTGTGCACGGCCGCGCCCCCAGCAAGACACGCCCCCGGCCGCAACACCTCCTTTAAGAACAGCGCTCTTCCGCTCAGCGGGACGCGAGCGGGACGCCGAGCGAAGCCCGGGCAAAGGGCGGGCCCTCTGTGGCCCTCAGAGGCCAGAAGAGGCTGGACTGGGCCACAAACCCTGGTCGGTTACACTTAGCTCCTTTTTGCTACTACTGCTAGGAAATACGGGTTATGAACTGTCGCGAAACTAGAAGTATGGCCGCTGTAGGAGCTAAAAAACTCACTGGAACTCTGGACGATTTTATCACCCGCACTCATGCGTTAATCGACGAGGGAATAATACTAATGGATAGGAGAGTGTCCCAAGACTTGGCCATGGCCAAGCGATCCTCCCTGGGCCTTATTGCACAGGCACAGACACCTAACATTGACTCTCGGACAGATATACAGGCCCTAGTACATAGCACTGGGGAGACTGGGGATCTTGATGCTTCAAACACTTTACAGGATCTGGAGGCTTCTCCTAACCTTCATCTCCTAACAGAGAGTGGAGCGCAACAAAGTGAGTCAAACACCTCTAACACCATATCCGCTACAAAAGAAAGGGGCCGGATAGAAGGGGCAATCCCCAAGCAAAATCGAAAGGCCAATAAACCATCCATTCCTAAAGGAAAGAAGGTTCGAATTCCCCCTAACCTCCCTAACATGGATAAATTGACAGTTGTTTTACCTAGTCCCACAGGGGGACCGCATTCTTTTAAGAGTGGTTTACCCTTGAGCCTTCCAGACGACACTATCATCGACCAAAGTCTGGAGGAAATTCTGGAGCTGAGCGGGGAAGTTGGTAATTTAGCAAAATCACCATCACAGGAGGGGAATGGTTCAAGCATAAATAACACCACTATTTTTAATATGTTAAAAGTATTGCTGAAACCCATAGAGGCTAGATTACGCTGCCTGGAAACTGTCCTAAAAAACATACATAAGGATATAAGTGCCCCTAGTTTTACCTTGAACAACAAAACCGCCCAGGTCACCATCCCACCTAAAACGGCCAACAAGCCTTCGGTGGCTGTTAACAGAACGTTGGAGACCAAAAATGTGGCCCCCAAGAAACCTAGTAACACTCCAAACCAGGTTGGCACCAAAACAAAGCCCTCTGTAATTGACCAAACTCAGAAAACAGATCAAACCCAGAAAACAATTAAAATTAATCCAACCCCTCAGGCTACATCAAGTGATTATCACAGCCTCTAAATCTTGATGCACCCGACAGAGCCAAGGGCATGGCCCGCAGAAATATTCACCTTCCCCCTGATGCCTGTCCCTACGTGATCATTCTCACTGGTGTTACTGAAATCCCTCCATCAGAAGTAGAATCGTACCAGGCTCTTAAAAACAAAGTATGTCACTGGCTATCCAAAAATTATCCCCTCCCGCCAAACATACCGAGCAATATTCTAATGATAGAGAGAGTTCCGTGGGTGGAAGGCAACAGAAAAAACCTACAAGGGGACTGCGTAGTGGTCACCTTTGAGAATACGGAGGTTGTAGATTTTATTTGTAGTAGTGGATCCCCTAGATATCAGGCGAGCACGGTGACTGCTAGACCTCTTTTCCTACTTTTATCTACCACAAAATCAAGCTGATAATCGATGGAGCTGGTTAAAAGGACCACATGACCGTAAATCCAGACAGAGACTTAATCCCCCCTGGGAAATACAATCCCTTGGGTGGGAGGAGGGGTGGGATGCGGGATGGAACCTGGCAAGGAGCAGAAGAGGTAGACCGCGCCAAGGCGGTCCTCTTGTTGGTCCACATCACATCCAACCTTATTATTACCACCAGCTTACAAATGGTCTAGACAATCCCTTGCACTTTCCAATAGCCAATCGCTTTGAATGCCTGTCAACCACAGACTGGGTTGACTGACAAACACAGGGCTCGTCAATTGGACAGAGTTATCAGATTATTCCTATTCAACCATGTAAGGATGTTGCTACGGAGGACTTGATTAAATTAAACTTATCTCCTACGCCTGACAAAGGCCCGGCGGAGGGCGAGTGCCGGGGAGCGCTTACCCCGCCTAACGTAGATTCACTATATTGTAAATTTCTCACCTGGAATGTGGCGGGTTTAAATGTAAAGGCTCTAGATCCCATATGGCAAGGGTTCGTAAAACAATACGACATCCTGGCAATCCAAGAAACATGGGACACCACCACAAGTTTTTCATTGGATGGTTTCCGCAGTTTTTCTACTCCAGCAGTTCCAGGAGCAAGAGGGAGAGCAAAGGGTGGCCTACTCACACTGTGTTCTCTGGACTTGGTGGGGGTTTTTAAAAAACTAGATTCCGCACCCATGAACACGTTAGTTGTGGAGTGGACTCTACCTGATTCAAAAAATGTTTTGCTTATTAATTTCTATAATTCCAAGGAGGTTTCCTACGCGAATGAGCATTTGACCTCCCTGTTAGACTTCCTGTCAGTCTATAGACAAGATTGCATTTCCGTCCCAGAGATGGTAATCCTGGGTGATTTTAACATTCACCCTTGTGAGGGAGATTGGTATAACGATAGATATGGGGGTTTACCGACCGAGGGCATTCCCCATTTCGAACACACGAACGAGGGTGAGTGTCTTGAGACTTTCCTTGCGAACTTAAACCTATTTGAATTTGATCAGGGCAAAAATGAACCCAGAGCCCCAACCTTTATTGGGAGAGACGCCAACACCGTCATAGACTATATTTTTGTATCAACCGGGGTCCTGTTAAAGGGATGTGAGTATAGGGTTGTTACTGCTAGTTTCAGTGATCATCATCCTGTCCTCCTATTGCTGGACCTAGACTGTTTCCGGACCAGTAGATTGACAGGCGTGGCAGCTTCAAAAGCATTAACTTCACCAGTCAGTGCCAATGCTTCATCCCACCTGGTTATGGAGTTTAACACCACCGAGGTTGAAAGGGCGATTAAAGACACAAGTAAACACAAGGCCCCGGGACCTGATGGGGTCCCCGCAGATCTCTACATCCAGTATCCGCAATTTTGGTCAAAAATATTAACCAATGTTTTCAATGCGATACCTGCAGCTGGTTTTCCTTCCTCCTGGTCTACCTCTATTATTGTGCCCATCTTCAAGAAAGGGAACAGGGGGGACCCTGCCTGCTACAGGCCAATCTCCCTGTTGGACTCTGCCGTTAAGATCCTGGGCAGAGTCATTCTGCAAAGACTGGGGGATTGGCTTGTGGAGAGCGGGATCCTTTCGGAACTACAGTATGGTTTCAGAGCACATAGAGGGACCATGGACCAATGTTTAAACCTTCACCTCATTATTAGCAAATACACCGTGGTGAAGGGGGGGCTTCTTTATTTGGGATTTATGGACTTATCTTCTGCTTTTGATTTGGTTAACCGTTCAAAATTGTGGATTATTTTGCGTGACTTGGGTTTGGACACTACTTTGGTTAATTTTTTGCACGACCTCCATCAAAACTTGTCCGCCTCTGTTAGGGTAACAAGGGAAGGAAGATGCACGGCGAAGTTTAGGTCAGGGAGAGGGGTCAGACAAGGCTACATCCTGGCCCCTCTCCTCTTCACACTGTATATTAACTCCTTGGGGAAATCCCTGAACTCAGCTACCTTGGACATGCCGCGTATGGGGGGCTACCTATTCCGGTCCTCCTATACGCGGACAACGCTGTCCTTATAGCTCGGACTGGTACGGGCCTGCAAAGACTATTAGATCACTTTGGTGGTTTTATGGAAGCCTTGGACCTAAAGATTAACACTGCTAAATCTCATGTTATGGTTACAGGTTCACGGAAGAAAAATATGAAGGTTAGGTCCTTCAGCTGTAACAGTTCTCCAATTTCGAGGGTACCCTTCTTTTGCTATTTGGGAGTCACCTTTGACGAGAAAGGAACTTGGGGTGCCCAACTGAAACTAAAGGAGAATGGAGTTAGCAGATCCACCACAGCTCTTATGCATTTCTCCAAAAGATTGGGTTTGAGACCCATGGAAGCCATGACTCGTATTTATAGAGCCAAATGTGTGGCAATTGCATCCTATGGGGCAGATATTTGGGGCTACGTTTCAGCCCCAGGCATCCACATTGCAGAAAACAATTTTATACGAGCCTTGTTATCACTCCCGAAATCATCTCCTACATATTCAATCCATAACGAAATAGGCTTGAGACATGTCACTGATCTCTTAAAAATGTCCCCACTGTTATGTTGGATTAAAACCTGGACAAATGAGGAGATCACATTGAATCATTGCATTCTCAAAGATTGTATGACTCTGGATAAAGCAGACAGCATACCGTGGCTGGCGTATGTTAGAGCGGCATGCGCTAGGCTAGGGCGCCCGGATATGTACTCTTTTCCACAGAATCTTAAGAAAGAGGATGTAAGGTGGGTCAAGCAGCACTTTCGAAATATGTTGGAGGCTGAGAGGGAAACGGTTGAGCTTTGTAAACCAATGGTAAGATCATTTTACCAACTTTCGTCGTCCATGGCTATGGAACCTTATTTAAAATATGTAACCAAACCATATCATCGTTTCCTACTTATAAGGTTCAGGTTCAACCTGATACATCTTGTGCTTGGCTCGTACACAAAGTGGGGTACTCCAGAAGATTCCCCACCCTGCACCTGCGATTTTTTTTCCACACAGAACACTCTGCACCTAGTTATGCTTTGTGAACATTATTTGGTGGCCCGTAAAAAATTTCTTTTCCCTATCTTGAAAGACTTAAACTTTGCTCAGGTACGGCCGGCTCTATTATACCTATAGATGTTGAACTCGGTACAGGTCACATATGGTGTAGCTTGTTTTTTGGTAGCAGCCGTTAGACTAAATAAAACAAGACTTGTCCCAAAAATCAACCACCAAACCTGACATTTTGGTGGGAATGTTTAAAATATACTGGAATGGGTACTCCCCATATCTATTTTTTAAACTTGTTCTTGTAAATCCTTTTTTAACATGTTTTTTATCCAGGATTGGCAATCACCTTTAAGCTTGTTTAATTGTATTTTAACCTTGTTTTATGTACTATGTATTGCTTTTATGGTTTTAATTAACCGAATAAAGTTCTTTGACTGACTGACAAAAAGTAATTCATTCTGAGAAAGTATATTTTGTATTGTAATGTATAATGTAATTATAATGTAATTTAAAAAAATATATCTAAAAATAAATAGTTTAAAAAATGTAGTAAATCAGTATCACAAAAATCAGTATAACAATTAATACATTCAAAATTGTCATTTACAAAACCTTTGAAATTCACTCAAAAAACCATAGGTTTCTGGCCTGATATAGTTAGGAATTAGCATTTAAAAAACCTTTGAAATTCACTGAAAAAACCATAGGTTTCAGGGGCGTTATAGTTAGGAATTGGCATTTAAAAAACCTTAGAAATTCACTGAAAAAAACATAGGTTTCAGGGGCGTTATAGTTAGCTGGACATTTCCCTCGTACAAAACCCTAGAAATTCCCCCGTTAAAGTTAGTTCAGCTAACTATAACTCGGGCCCCCGCAATGCACTGCTGATGACGTCACATATTACATCACTCATGACATGGTCAGTGACATCACTGATGACATCACTGATGACATCTCAAATGACATCACTGATGACATCACTGATGACGTCATCCATGTGATAAATTAGTGCATCTCCTCACACCCTTTGATATACTCAATCAAAATTTCAGACGTCCATTCTCAAAACCATAGATACTCCAATACCAATAACTTCATACCCACTCATTGACTCTTAGATCTACACACACATCCACTCACTCACCTGTACAGTCACTCATACTTACAGTCACTCAGCACAGGACTATCATATGCATTTATACACCTACATAGACACTCACACACCACCAATCATCCATAGAGGTACTCTCACACCTAGTCAGTCATGCAAATAATTAATCACACTCCCATTTACTCACCTATGCAGTTATACACACACAAGTTCACTTACTCATAAAAATAGTACTACATTCTTACGCTCTTATACAATCACTGATACAAGCACACACTCATCCATACAGCCACTCTCACAATCACACACTCTCACATATACCCACTTATATACTCTTACACACATATATACTGCCTTTCACATATGTAGTTACTCACACATGTACCACTGAGATATACATTCAATCACTAACACACCCATACGCGGCGTATTGAGTTTAAGGTTCTTTGCCTGGCCTTCAAAATTTTGAAAGGCCTGGCCCCTCCTATTCTTACGAATCTCCTTACTCCGTACATTCCTTCTCGCTCCTTGAGATCCTTGGGCCAGAACTTAGCTGTTGTTCCCCGTTTTCTGTTGAATAGGACGGGTGGCCGCTCCTTCCGAGTAGTAGCTGCCAAGCTCTGGAACGCTCTTCCCTACGATATCCGTGTTGTGGAAGATTTAACCAGGTTTAGAGGTGTCATCAAAACGTTCCTTTTTAATAAAATTAAGTAACCCCGCTGCATTCTGTGTTGTTGTGTTCACCTTTTTAGGCGCCAGGACGCCCCTTTGCTGGGGCAGCTGTGCGCGGTACAAAAATCAGTAACATAACATAACATACATTCACCCAAACATACAGTCCATCACAGATGCACTCTTAAAACCATGCACCCATAGAATCACCCACTCACACATATATGCACAGAGTCACACACACCCCACCCACACAAACACTCAGGCACCCATACAGATACTCAGACAACCAATCAATAACCCATAGAGACACTCATATAGCTATTCACAAAACCATGCAGCCGCTTATACACCAACAGACAGACAAATACAGACATTCACACAGTTTAGTCACTAGTCTGCAGTAAGATACATTTAATGACTCACTTATAGAGTCAGTCACGCACCTACTAAATCATCCATTCACACACTTATACACCCACTCATTCTTCCATAGGTTTTTTCCTATATATATATGAAACATATTTAAAATTTACTGAAACACACACTCACTGGATGAGGTCATCAGTGATGTCGTTAGTGATGTCATTTCAGATGTCATCAGTGATGTCATCAGTGATGTCACTGACCATGTCATGAGTGATGTAATATGTGACGTCTTCAGCAGTGCATTGCGGGGGCGCGAGTTATACTTAGCTGAACTAACTATAACGGGGGAATTTCTAGGGTTTTGTACGAGGGAAATGTCCAGCTAACTATAACGCCCCTGAAACCTATGGTTTTTTCAGTGAATATATATATATATATCTCATCAGGTTCCTCATCCAAATCAGATGTATTATCAACCAGGATAAATTTTTTAGAAGAATTCAGATTACTCAACAAAGGCAGGACAGACCAACAAAAAGGCAAAGGCCATCTAAAAGGAAAAGGGAAAGGCAAAGGCAGCCTCACAAAGAAAAGCGGGAAAGGAGACGTGGACCATGAAAACAGTTCACCAAATGGATTTTACAGGACAGAATGCATTAATTGTCTGTTCACATACTTTGAATAAGACAGAAATTGAATTTTTTACTTTAGGGCTATCTTTTTGTCGCACTCAAATTTTTGATTTTACAAAGAGCAGAATCAATATTTTTTAATTTGCTAGGAAATTCAAACTGAGAAGGTTTTTTTCAACTACATTTGACAAGAGTATAACAAAACTGGAGCCCATTCCCAGTAAACTACCTATTGATGACATTGAATTGTTACATACACTACCAACATTGGATCCTGAGATAGAGGCTTCAGGAGATCCATTTACTAATTGTGATAGTCCTGTTAATCTGAGTTGCCCCAGTGGTTTTAAACATAAGTCAGTCTTGGTACTGACTTTATTACAATCAGTAATAGATGTGTTTGAGAAGGGGTGGTGAAAGAATTTAAGAAATTGTGATTCGCCAAGACTCACACTAGATTTATTTTAATGGAAAGCCTACAACAGGAACTCAGAAAATTACAGCAGGATGACAAAATAGTTATCTGACAGTCTGTCAACTTAATGATAAAACATATTATGAGAAGGTGGCTTGAAACATACTCACCCAGGCCAACATGTCATATGGGGGCAAACTAGTAGACAGGAGGAATAGCAGCAGCTTAGGAGCATTTATCATAAAACACCTGTATTGTACCTTATACCTAAGGCTCCCAGTTTTCAATTTTTGCTGATTTTTACAGATAAATGCAGACAGAAAACAATGTGGTTCCTGTCTGTATTTATTTTTAAAAGTGGAAAAATATGGAAAATGGTGCTTTTTGTGGGTGACTCTCCATGCTGGTTTTCGTGATTTCTAGGACAGCAGTGGAGCAGATATACAGCAGGGGAAGTTAAAAACAGGTTTAGATTTCCCTAAATGCAGTTGTATGTTAACATATACTTGTATTATAATGCTGATATTTACCTGTAGGTGTAGTGTTTTGCTATATTTGGCTGATTCATTTGCTAAAATGCGACAGGCAGCAAAGTATGAATGCATGTTTATCAATTAAATAAATGTAGAAATATACTATTTTACGACTATATATATTTGCAAAACACAAAATAAATATGGATAAATACCAATAGGAAATAAATATGGATAAATACAGACAGAGATATTTAAAAAAAAATACCATAAAATCGGGAGCCCGATGTATACCAAAGATTTACAAGAACCCTTCTAACCCCGGGGCAGGCCAATAGTTTCCTACTGATGTTGCTTATTAGAGAATACATCACATTATATGGATTTCTTCTTAAAACCTTTTGGGGAGAGTTTACCATTGTTTATGAAAGACTCACAGGACTTTTTAAAAATCCTGGATGGGATACATTGGGATCAAAATATATTTTGGTCACTTTGGATGTATGCAATTTGTGTACCTGTATCTGTCATGATGTGGGACTAATGGCTTGTAGACTTTTTTTGCAAGCAAGATCACTGATTATATTGATGCATACTGAAAGGATTATGGGTATGATTTGGCTCTTTCTAAATACCAACTTTTTCCTGTTTGATAATCAACACTATTGTCAAACCCAAGGCACTGCAATGGGGACCTGCTTAGCCCCTACCTAAGCTAATTCATGGGATGGCAGGAGGAGCAGGCTGCCAGTAACATCAAGGTCTAAAATGACCATGTAGTGGTCTGGGTGAGATATATAGATGATTTATTTCTAGTATGGAAAGGAGCAGAAAATTCTATCAAACAGTTTATGAAAGAACTTACAGTTCACAAGTAACTCTAATACAACAATGATAGAATATTTGAATTTACAAATTTATGCAGACCACAACAGACTTCAGTCTAAAATAAACCGCAAGACTGCAGCAAGCAACAGTTTACTTCACACCTCTAGTTCACATCCAGCTAAGCTAATAAACAGTAACCTGTATGGGGATTTTGTACCAACAAGAAGTACCTATTGTTCTGTAGAGGCATATGATGCAGAAAAGGAAGTTATGACTAAAAGATATTTCTAAAACACAGATATAGCCCCAAAGATGTCACAGCAACCAGTGAAAGGGTGAAATCTGTAGAAAGACAGAATTTATTTACACCACCTATCCAGAGTAAGAAACACAAGAGTGATTCTGAAGTAACCAGATTCATAACAACATACAGCTGTGAGGCCCCACAGGTCACAAATATATTTTTAAAAACACCAGCACATACTACACACTGATGATACAATAGCTAAATTGATAGAAACATGACCCAGTATTACTTTCAAGAAAAGTAGGTCCTTAAAAGATAAGTTAAAAAAGAACATGATAAGTAGCAGTTCCAATACACAGGATGGAGAAGAATACAAGGTCTTTTACATTTGCAAACAATGTAAAGCATGTAAACCTAGTCGCAGTATCAAGAGTCTTGAGATTCCTAACATCAACAGAAATTAGAAAATATTTAAAAGCTTGAAATGCAACTCAGATTATTTGATATATTGTCTAATCTGTCCCTGTAATAAATTGTATGTAGGGTGTACACTGTACAAGGGAGGAAGAAGCTATTGGAGCCCTTAAGAGCCATCACAAATCCCAACATACAAGACCTACTAGCCAAATTTTCTATCAGGTACACAATCAAAACACCAGACTGTTGTGTTTGTAGTTATTGATAGAATTCCACCTAACATAAGAGGTGGTAACAGAATTTTGGAGCTACCTAGATTGGGGTCAAGATATATCATTACGTTTCAGACAAAGGCTCCAATGAGACTTAGCTAATATGAAGAGCTGGCTGTCCATTTAGGATACACTAACAGAGAACAATTAAGTACAGGGAGCAGTAATCATTACAAAAGTAACATTCTACAAATCAGTCTCTCATAATCATGTGATAGTGTTTGAATACATCTTCTTTTTTGGATATTTTCCGTGGAGTTTTCTTGTTTTAGCCTTTAATTGATTGTAACATTTTTGTATATTTTATGTCTTTTTGCACAGGAGCACAAAGTGGAATGAAGGGTGATGGTGAACAATTTATAAATGGATTGGACATATAATATGATGTTATGATTAATGTTAAAGCTAAGTGAATGTTCATAGTCATAGTATAACACCATTGTTAATTTTTGTATACCTGACGATAACACTTTTGCACAGTAGGGCTACACAATAATCCATTAGCATTTTGATTAACATAGTCTACAGTGGATTTCTCAGTTTTATAGCTTTACATAATGAATTAAATGTATTGATAATTGTTACAGACCAGCGCACAAAAGATTGGCAAGATGTTTGGATTTAGGTATCCTTACATTGGTATTTTTGCCTAACTGATATATAGAGAAAGTAACATAGTGTATGCTTGGCTTAAAAATATGATGCATGATGAGTAATTTTCATTGTATATACTTATTTATTTATACTTATTTACAATGTGACTCTGGGTTGTAATTTAAAAGATAGAAACCTGGTATGTTTTTGAGATAATTTTGCCAGCATGTTACAGGCAGAAATAATGGAATTGTGATAATTTATTGATGGCAACTAATTATTATTATGAGTGCTATCAGACAAAACAATTTAGGTTGATTTTACTTTCATTTCTCAATAAGGCAGCATCATGTTTTGTAAGAATGAATCCTGTTTGTCATTCACTTCCTATAATCAGTCTGTTACCAGTCAAAGATATCTGCCACAGTAGGATCAATGGGATATGTCGTCACTCAATTATTGTCCTTCCTTTGTGTCATCACTGTGAAAATGCATGTAAGCATGGTTAACAAGGTGACCCTTGACCCGTGATCGAGGCTATGGCCTAAACATGTCTGGAAAGCAGCCACTTGTTCTAATAAACTCAAGGATGTCACATAACTCGAGGTGAACGAGTCTCTGCCGGTTAGTAAGAGGTTTCATTAGTCCTACTGAATTCAGCTGGACTATAGATAGAAAGTCTAGTGTGTAAGGCCAAAGTAATGAGTAAAATCCTGAATTAACTCCTCCTGTTTACCACTTAAAGTATTAGTATATTATTATATTATTATTAGAACCATGGATAGACAGGTTACAATGTATTTGCTAAAATAATCAATCTAACATTACTGGACTTTTAACATCATAACTTGTACCCTGTCTATCCATGATTCTAACAATACCATACTAATACCTCTCTATAGTGTATATCACCCCAGCTGAATTCAGTAGGATAAATACAACCTCTTACTCACTGGCATACAGCACTGCACTAAAATTCTTTTTTTTCCCTTTCATTATTTTCTCTTTCAAATAGATCGGTTCCTCATTGATATACTTGTCCCTCAGTACAACAGAGCCATTTACAACTATCTCAAGATACCCTTTTTACATCATACCACTCTTACTAACACATTCAGTAGCTAGATTTGAGATAATATGCCCATCTGACACTATATAATATTTTATATTTTTCTTCACCTGAATCATTCCTAGTTAACTGATTTTGTCATGACTGATCTGTACTTATTCATTCCCATAGGTTATTATGCACTACTCTAAGATAGCAATGTTTTATGCTCTTCTGGCTCAACAGATTGTTTTCACACGGTCAGAGGAGAATTAATTGACAATGTTCCATTAATAATTAACAATATTTCCATTAGGAATCGATATGCGTAATTTTGGTTAAATAATTGGCTTGGACGGCACGGGGAATGGCTGCCTGAGTACGCCACTCCGTCGGATCGGAGAGAGCACTTATCCCAAGAGAATCACCGAACAGAGAAGGCGCACTAAAGGCATTTTTGTGCGTCGGAATGCTAGCTGCATCTGCTGACAACAGCGCAGAGACACCCGAGGCCAGATAAAGGAAGGAAAATCGTGAGGAGTCCGGTGCGAGGAGCACAAAGACGCGAGGAAATGGCGGCCAAAAACGAAACTGAAAGCTGAACAGAAGAAGTAAACACCTCCGCCATCCCCAGCCAGCTCCGGTAAGCCAAGAACGGGTATCGATGCATGGGGAAAGTGCGGTGAGAAGAGACTTGTGTGCGCACCGGTGGACCTAGTGTGAGGAAGTGATAGCTGAACCTCAGAAGAGGCTGAACAGTAGACAAATTGCACCTCCGCCATCCGCTATCCTCAGCCAGCACAGGTAAGCCAAGAACGTGTATCGGAGTGCGGGGAGGTACGGAGAGAAGAGGCGTGTGTGCACACCAGCGGACCTAGCAAGAGGAAGACATAACGCTGGGACTCAAAACCGGTGAGGGGCGACGGCAACAGAATAAGGGTCCCCCGCTCACGACCCAACTAAATTGCAGAGAGCACCAATGAAGAGTCCTGTGTGGCGGAAGGCAACGTGCGAGTGTTTGCGGTCACATTAAGGGTACACCAGCGCTGAGACACCCGAGGCCAGATAAGGGGAGAAAAATAAATGAATAAATAAATAAAATTGTGATGTGCCCAATGCGAGGAACACAAAGATGCAAATGGCGTCCAAAACGAAACTGAAAGTTGAATAAAAGAAGTAAACACCTCCGCCATCAAATTGAAAGCTGAACAGAAGAAGCAAACTCCTCCGCCATCCCCAGCCAGCGCCGGTAAGCTAAGAAGAACGGGTATCAAGGAGCGGGGAAGGTGCTGGAGGCTTATGTGCGCGCCGGCGGACCTAGTAGGAGGAAGTCAGAGGGGGGAACCCAAAAACGCCTGCGAGGAGCAAAGGCATGAAGAGCGAAGGAGCGAAGGCGCGGAAAAAAAAAGATATAAGGGTCCCCCACTCACGGCCCAGCTTACGGCCCAGCCAAATTGAGAGAGCGAGCACAAACGAAGATTCCACTGAGGTGGTAGCCAAGGTGCGATCGGCTGCGATCTGTTGTGATCTGCTGCAGTCACATTAAGGGCACACGGGCACAGTAACCAAAAAAGAAGAGCGCCCGTGATCAGCCCACGATCACTGTGTGACCCCCATAACCACTGCAAGGATACCACCAGTAAACACAGTGAGGGGCCCAACAGGGGGGTATACAAGGTGTTTACCCAAGCCACGTCTGGGAGCTAAAAAGAACCCTGCAAAAGGGAGGGCACCCTCATTACAGCCCAGGAAAAGCGAAAGCAGCACCAGCAGCAGATCAAAAGAAGCTGACAGTGAAAACACCAGCTGACTACAATCAGCTACAGCAGCCAAACGAGTAGGGCAGCTGGTGGCGGAGGGACCAAAAACAAGGAGAACCACCAAAAGGTCCAACACACAGTGCAATTCTATACCATCACACCGGAAGTCGCAGAAGGGGGAACCCTGCAGTGCAACACCGCATCATCCCAAGAACATACAGTGGAGGAGCGCAGCTGCAGCTGAAGCTGATCAGGCTGTCAACACAGAAACCCAGCAGATGATAACGGACCACAGGCAACACAAAGCCACAACAACCCGGGAACAGCGCAAAATGTGTAGCACCAAGTAAAACCGTGACTTAAAAACATGGCAGAGAGGGAATCAAGGCTCCAGCAGCAGCTTAAAAATACAAAGGAGATCCTGCGTTATCTGATTCACCGCTTAAACAAAAACCAAACATCAATGGCACCCTAAAAATGATCCTAAAAAATTAGCAGATGTCCATGACCTGGCCAAGACCACAAAGCAAACCACAGATGCGATCCAGTTAGAGACTGCAGCGGTCAAGGCTGACATGCACACAGTTAACAACAGACTCACTGCGGCAGAACTAAGAATCAGTGATATTGAGGACGCTGGCCTAAGCTCAGACAAAGAGCTGAAGACTCTGACAAAAATTACCGCGAGACTCCAGAAACAAACAGCAGAACTGGAAGACCGCAACCGGCAGGGGAACATCCGAATACGAGGAATCCCGGAGGGGGCTGAGGACACGGCGAGCTCGTGCTTGGCATTTCTCGAGGATCTGGTCCCCAAGCTCACAAACCTAAAATTCAACTGTCAGTTTGAGATAGATAGGGCACACAGAGTCCCCACCTTCAAATCTACAACAAGGAATGCAGCCTGACCGATAATATGTAAGCCTCTGAGATCGCAGCACATGGAAGCCATCTTCAACTTTGCACGTAGAAACCACCAGATCTCCTGGAAAGGGCATAAGATCATATTTACACAGGACTACTCTAAACCCACGGTGGACACTAGAAAGGGGTTCCTTGTCTTATGAGACAATCTGAGGAAGAAAAACATACAATTCTCCTTTATTGGGCCCGCCAAATTCAGGATAAGCGATAGCGGAAGATCCCACATTTTCGACGACCCTAAGGAGCTGGCTAAATACCTGGACGGCCCAACAGCCCAAGAAATGGAGACATCACAAGCCGGATCCAGCAAAAGGAGAGCCTCGCCTGAGCTAGGGAGCGAATGAATCAAACCAGCACAAGAGAATTGCAACCAGTATCTACCTCAACAACCGGTCTCTACCTCAATAAACCACACATTCCTACCTCAAATGGACACCTCAAGTCTCGCTCAAGGACCTATGGACCAAAGGTCAGTTATCGTCGGCGGCACCTTGACACTCGTTGCCTACTCTCAACTCAAGAGAAAATCTTCATATCCTTTATCCTGTATAGACAATGGGACAAGTATCAAGGGCGGGGGTTACAAACACAGAACTTTTACAAGCAAAGAAATAATACGCAGCTAGATAAATTCTAGGCTCTCTTTGGAATACAGAGTCATAAAAACGTCAGTTATTACCTGAGAGACGGGACGGCGACCTTGTCGTCGCACGTCCGACACACGATGTTTTAGTGACTAGGGGGAGGGGCGGGAGGGGGGAGAGGGGGAGTCGCTCACCTCTTTGCTTTCTGTATTCTCTATCTTGCTTTCCATTTTCACCTCTTTTCTCTCTACAACAGTGCTCTGGCAAGTCCTAATAACCTACGGGATCGGGAGACCATGCATATCTAGACACACGGAACCGACACCTAATCTGCATGCATTCCAAAGAGGCCTAAAGCCGTACCACACAGGGTGAATAGGGTGGGGGAAAGAAGAGTGCTGCCCTCCAGCCCAGGACCCGGAGATAGCACAATCGTGTGTTGGGTTTATAGGGAGGATTCACCAGACATGCCTTACCCTAAATAATGGCCCACAGTAATACTCTCAGCCTGACATCTGACCTCAATATAGTGTCCCTCAATGTCAAAGGGCTTAACCACCCCATTAAACGCAGGAAGATCTTAGACTAGTTAGCTAAAACTAAAGGAGATGTAATCCTACTACAAGAGACCAAGCTATCCATGGAGCTAGTGAGAGGCAACTGGATATCACAAATGGCTTGCTCACCTGCAGAAAAGAAGAAACGAGGGGTCATTACACTGTCATCTAAAAGATCCAACCTAACATAGACCCACGATGAAGAGGGTAGACTTTTGGTGACACATCTGAGAAGGGGAGAAGAGCTAATCCACGTAGCTAATATATGGCCCAAACACGGAGGGAGGAAGTATCACACACATTAGATAGTTTCCCACAGAACAACCTCATTGTGGTGGCGGGGGATTTTAATATACCACTGGACCATATAATGGATAGACAGTCATGCTGCCAATACCAGCCCACAAACGCACATACCACATTCAAAGATATTTGCTCTAAATTTGACCTTAAGGACCCACGGCGCCTCCAGCACCCGGACTCTAGGGACTTTACATTCTACTTCAACCCACACAATTCTTACAGCAGGATAGACTACATACTAATCTCAGGGCCCCACACACATTTAATGGAACACTCAGAGATAGCGCCTAGACTTGTATCAGACCATTCATGTATCAGTCTAAAACTGAGCGGCTGCCACAATGAAGCCGTACCCCGGAGTTGGCGTTTCAATAGTGACGTCCTAGCAGACCCAGCAAACAAAAACAAGATTGAGGAGGCCATAACAGATTACCTCAAACAAAATGACTCCCCGGGTACTAGCACAACCATACTGTGGGACGCCCTAAAGGCGACCATCAGAGGTACAATAATTGAAATTAAATCCAAAATAAACAAAAGCGCAAACCTGCGGCTGACACAGCTAGAGCAGGACATTAAAAGTTTAGAAACGGCTCATGCCAGGGCCATACAAGACAGAAAAATTCTAACAGACCTAACAAAAAAAAAGTATGAGTACAACAAAATCCTGAGTGAAAGAGCGGGACTGTGGTTTAACAAATACAAGGCCCTTAACCTATGAGAAGCAAATAAAGCTGCTTGCCTCCTACCTAAAACATAAGCGCAACCAATTTACCGTCTCGTCCATCACAGACTCAAACAACAAAACCCACACAAGACACAAAGACATCCTCAAGACCTTTCAAGAGTTCTATCAGGAACTCTACAAAAACGTGAAGATGCACTCAAATTAGGGCAAGAAATTAGCGATGTTGAAATTGAAATGGCGGTCAAATCAATAAAAGATAACAAAACCCCTGGACCGGATGGTTTCACAGCCACCTTCTACAAGACCTTCCTAGAACAGCTGAAACCTACCATGAAGCAGGTCTTTAACCATTGTGTAGATAGAGGGACTGTGTCCCAATATGTGTCAGAAGCCAACATAATAGTCATTCCAAAGGAGGGCAAAGACCAATTGTCATCAAAAAACTTCAGACCCATATCCCTTATTAATGTGGACTGCAAAATATACGCGAATATCTTGGCAACCAGACTCAATTCTGCCCTACCCAGTCTAATAAGCAACTCCCAGGTGGGTTTCCTACGCACTCGGATATCTAACGACAATACCCGACTTCTCTGCCACATACTGGAGCATACGGCCACAAAATCAGAGCCAGCAGTAGCTATTACCCTGGATGCCGAGAAGGCCTTTGGCAGAGTTTCCTGGACGTTCCTAGAGCGCTGTATGCAATCCTTCAACTTGGGGGAAGGATATATACGGATGGTGATGGCCCTGTATGGGGACCCAACAGCCCGTATTGTCGTTAATGGGTCACTATGAACTGTTTACACTACTATGGGGTAGATGGCAGGGTTGCCCACTGTCCCCCTCGCTATTTTTGCTGGCACTGGAACCCCTGATCCGTGACATCAAACTAAACACAAACATAAAAGGGGTCGATATTAATGGCGTGGAGATAAAACTTGCCGCATACGCTGATGACATACTAATAGTAACGGAATAACCGAAGGGTTAAATTGAGGCCCTGATAGAAACCATAGCAGAATACTCCAGGCACTCAGGATATAAGCTCAATAGGGATAAATCAGAATGCAAACCATTAAACATCCACTGCACTAAAGATATTCCAGGGGAGTCAGGCCTAGTCTGGCAAACAGGACATATCAAATATCTAGGTATACACTTTGGGAGTAATCTACTGAACACCCTAAGTCACAAAGAGAAACTATTGCTAGAAAAGATCAAGAAACTCCTGGAGTCCTGGTCCCCAAAATTCATAACACGGTGGGGCAGAATTGAGACGATCAAAATTATGATCACCCCAATGATTAACTACCTGATCAACATTCTTCCACTCCTACTAGCAGATGACTTTCACCGCAAAGTAGATATCCTGAGGAGTCGTATACTTGAACAACGCTAGATTAGAGCAAACTGATGTTTTTACCTACCTGGGGGTAACCCTGGGTAGGAAATTAGACTGGCAACCCCAGATTGATCTAATGGCCCTCAAGCACGCCCAGCTAGCTGGTGTACTGGTGAAAGAACACAAATTATCACAGACCAAGCCGGTAGGTCCAGCACTAAAGATCTACAATACCAAGGTAAAAGGCTCAATTTTATATGGTGCAGAGTTATGGGGATTTAACAACATAACCCCTTTAACTGTGGCACAGAATACATTCCTTAGAGCTCTAACAGGTCTCCCCCCATCTACTCCCCTGAAACCCCTTTACCTAGATCTTGGGTGTCATTCGCTCGCTAATGCAGCACGATTCAAATCAGTTGCTTTCTGGAGAAAAATATGGACTACTCCGGAGTTGTTAGTCTATGCTAATGCATTGAAAGACGTTGTTAGTGCTGATACCTCCCACAAGATTCTTTGGATTCAAAAGGTCAAAAATGGCCTACAGGATATGGGTTTGACTCACTTATGGCGGGATCCTGTT
This sequence comes from Triturus cristatus, assembly GCF_964204655.1. Lineage (NCBI taxonomy): Eukaryota > Metazoa > Chordata > Amphibia > Caudata > Salamandridae > Triturus > Triturus cristatus. The sequence continues at coordinate 377,627,723 of NC_140593.1, read as the reverse complement.
GGTAATTGCTTTCCCTCCAAAAAGATCTTCAAAGAAATTTATTGGAATATGATTAGCACCAAGTCAGCGCGTCTTTCTACGAATAGCCCTTTGACTAACCTATTTTTAGATGTTAAAAACGCCAGTAAATATGAAGACTACTGGGATTTTATAACTAAACCAGGTGACAAAAAACGTTACTTTCAGTTTAGAGTAGGTACCCTTCCAGTCAATGTCTTTACAAGTAAATGGAAGAGTTCACTGGGCAATTCATGTGTTTTTTGTCCTGAGCAGCCAGAGACAGTTCCCCACATATTTTTTTCCTGTCCGGCATATAAATCCCCTAGAGCCAGATGGATTAAAGTCTTATGCTTTAATATGGGCACTTGATCCTGTGCCACTGCTCTTCGTATATTAACATCAAACACTGAGGAACATATTGTGATAGCTGTGTCCAAATTCTTGAGCTGGGTGTGGAAAATAAGGGCAATTAAGCTGAAGACATTTGAATATGTGTTAGCCTTTTAAGTTATAACCAAATTATCTACTGGCCTAGGGGGAAAGAAAATAATGCCTCTCATTTTATGCTTGTTTTTATATCTGTTTTAGAATCAAATGAAATCGTTTTTATTGACATCATTTTAACACTCAATGTTTTATCATGTATTTCATTGTAAATTGTTTTTCTATATGTGTCTTTTATGATCATAACGATCGAAATAAAGACGTCTTGACTGACTGACTGATATCCTGATCTCTAAATTCCTCTGGCAAGGTAAGAAAGCACGGATAAGCATCAAAAAACTAAGATTAGGGAAGAACCAGGGGGGGTAAACCTGGCAGACTTCAGAATATTCCAACTAGCATTTCTGGCAAAACAAGGGTCTTACTAGATATCACCCCCTAACGGCTACACACCGGCGTGGTTTCAAATAGAGAGGGCTATCCTGAACAATCGAAGCCCCCTGGTGCTGCTAACAGCAAATAGGTACAATCAAACCTCCAAGTCCATTTTCAAAAACACAAAAATTGCACTACTAAAGATAGATGGGAAACTGGAGATCAGCATCAAGGGCTTTAGGATGGAGGCACTCTGTGCCAATAGTAAGATCCTATACAAGGGGAAATGCCTAGCCTTCGACACATGGATTGAGAACGGTATCTACCACCCCTACCAGATAGAAGATGGTGCATACCCCGCCACTTTCATAGACCTCAAGGCTAGGCATAACCTAACAGACATTGAACTCTATAACTTTTTGAAAATCAGAACGGCCTTGACCAAACCCAAACTATCCATCGCACAACCGTCAATCTCCCGGTACATAGCAAACATTAATAAACTAGGACACCAGGTCTCACACCTCTACAAACTACTACGCCCGATATCCTCCAAACTTAATGACAAGACAATGAACTACTGAGAAAAACAAACCAAAAACACACTTGACGAACAAGAACTGGCCACACTATGGGCCTCTGCCTCATGCAATAAAATCTCCCTGGTGCTATCACAAACAAAATTTTGGCTACTCCATAAGGCTTTTTGGATCCCTACACGCTTATTCTCATTAGGTCTCAGGGAAGATGCACTATGCTAGAACTGTAACAAGGAAAAGGGGGACCTAGCACACCTTATCTACCAATCCCCAACACTCAAAACATTGTTTGGTTTTATAAATAAGGTACTGGGCTGTACGCTAACAAATGAATTATCCTCCCTCGCCACCGCATTCATGACCGCAGAACTATGATCAGATCACGATAAAGACCTACTAGACCCGATGCTGACCGCGGCAGTGAAAATGGTCCTAGCCAATTGGAAAGACACAAGTAAGACCTCATATAAAGGCTGGTTCAGCTGGATTACGCACCTCAGAGGTGCGGACAACATTGCACTACAGAACTCACCCTGAAGACCAGCATACAGAGGGATGTGGAAATCACTCAACACGTACCTAGACTTTTACAAACCCCCATGAAAACAAGTCATCCCGGCGACACACCCCCTGTTACCCTTTATGTGCGGTAAAGTAAATGTAACTGAGCGCAACTATTATGGCCCCACGGGTCAGTAGGTGTTCCAACATGTTTCCCAATCTCTCCACAAGCAAACTAGTCGCATGTCAAAAGACTTATAACCACAGAGTCTGTCTTCTTGCTCTCCCTTCACCCCTTTCTCTCCTGCCTTTTTCTTTCACCCTTTTTCTTGTTCTCAGTAAATTTACGTAATGTGGGGTTAGCTAAGTGCATGTGCTAAAGTATCTCAAGACGCTGTTGTACAAACCGCGATTGGCTAACCTTGTAACAGAAACGCTAATGTCTTTGCTTATAAAAATTAAATTAAATACTTTGAAAAAATAAATGTGTTTATCTCTAAGATATATTTTACTGTGGGCCCTGTGCGGACCATCTCAAGATGGCCACGAATCCTGCAACATAATCTCATACAGAGTTTTTCCTTCCAGTTTTCCCCTGATATAATCCCTCTGCGTAGACGTAGTCCTTTGACTACAGTGTCCCAGACCGCAAGAGGCCTGACCAGTTTCACGCTTGATGGGCCAGCAGATGAGTAACATTCGCTTTGCTAGATATTTTTAGGTATATTTCCTGTCCCTCCCTCTATCTATGTACGCTTGGCATGATGGTTCAATTATGGACTTTACGGCATCAACTACCGCTCCACCTCACCACTCAGATAGACCAACCACTATATTTTCCATTTCCATATCTCCGCAACAGAAGCCAAAGCTCCCATCAACACCAAACAACCCAGCCGGAACTGGAGCAGAGTAACGGAAACAGACTGGCGCTACACTATCGAAACAAACCAACCCGACACCACCAACAACCTAGTCGAGGACATCACCACCTTCAGCCAATGGATCTCTAACTCAGCCGGCACTCTTGCACCCATAAAAACTCCAAAAGATACTGAAAATAGCAGGAAAGAAAATGGAGAACAAACCACAATGCTCACACCACATTAACCTGCAAGGCTGCCTTCAGGCACTACCACCACCCAATGAGGGTTACCGGGAGAAGAGTCCTCACAGATAGGATTTAAGCCAGTTCCAACAGCAGCAAATATATATTTGCCATCATCAAGGAATCCACCTCCCAGGCACCTCAACCAACTCCATCACCCCCCAAGAACTCTGCAATGACCTTTCATATTACTTCAACAACAAATTCGAGTAGACCGACAATAACTTCAAAAAGAAACTGGACCCTTTAGACATCATCTAAAAACTGCAAACCTACACTCAAACAGACACTTGTCTGAATAGAGAATACTCACAGAGAAAGACACTACTTCAGTTATGAAGACCGTCTACACCGGGGCCCCCACAGACGTATGTCCACACTATATCTACAACGTAGGACCAGTGATCAGCAAATTCCTCACCCACATCATCAACTACTCCATCGAGTCTGCAGCCTTCTCAGAGAATTGAAAGCATGCCGCAATCACAACCCTCTTTAAAAAACCTTTGGCTGAGCCCCAATGAACTAAGCAACTTGTGACCCACCTCCCTATTACCTTACTCAGCAAAGGTAATAGAGAATGTAATCAACCAGCAGTTCGCCAACCACTTGGAACTCCACAACCTTCTCGACCACTCCCAATCCGGCTTTTGTAGCAATCACAAAATAAAGACAGCTCGTATCGCCACCACAGATGAGAGCCACACACTTCTAGACCGAGGAGAAAACGCCACCCTCATACTGCTAGACCTCTCAGCAGCATTTAACACCTTGTCACTCTCCAGCCTCATCAAAGGATTACACAATACAGGTATCCAAGGCCCGGCCTCAAATGGTTATGCTTCTTCCTCACAAGGAGGACACAACGAGTAAGACTCCCTACCCATCTGAGCCCAAGGACCTGAATGGCGGTGTCCCTCAAGGATCATCCCTTAGCCTCACCCTGTTGAACATTTACATGACATCACTCGCCAAAGTCATCAGATCGCATGGCATCTCCATCATCTCTAATGCTGATGACACCCAGCTCATCCTCTCTATGTCAGACAGTTCTCCCATGACCGGATCACTGACAGAATATCAGTAATTAAAATATTGTGTGGACAGAATATAGTGTCAACCATATCAAGGACCAAAATATGGAGAAGGTAAGTGCAAATTGGTAACTGCCTTAAACTACACACAGGTAAGACAGAAGCGCTGATCTTCAGGAACAAGAACCCTGTCCCCCGGGACTCCACATGGTGGCCATCAGAGATCGGTCCAACTCCATCAGCCACCACCACCAACCACGCACATAACCTGGGGATTATATTAGATGACAAAGTCATTATGGCCGCACAGATGAACACAGTTAGCTCCTCCTGTTTCCACATGCTATGCATCGTCAAAGAAATCTTCAGATCAATTACCAAAAGCACCAGACGTAACGTTACTCAAGGCCTAATCACCAGCAGACTTGACTACGGCAACACACTCTATGTCAGAATCCCCTATCACCTCCTCCACCATCTTCAGACCATCTAGAACGCCACTGCCAGGCTCATCCTGCACCTTCCTCAGCACACCGACATCACATCACACATCAGAGATCTCCACTGGCTGCCGATACACAAACGCTGCCAATTTAAACTCCTCACACACACATACAAGATGCTACAAAACATTGGAACAGCATACCTCAACTGCTGGCTCCACTTCCACCAGCCCACCAGACACCTGTGCGCTGCCTTTCTCTCTCTCTCGCTAACGCACATACCCCACATCTACAAAAAAAGAACATGAGGCCTAGCTTTCTCATACCTCGCACCAAAAACGTGGAATGACCTTCTTCTACAGTTAGGGGGTCTCCTCCTTGCTGCTGGAATTCTGCCAGAAGCAGAAGACATTTCTCTTCAACTAAGACCCAGCAGATGACCTTCACACCTACTCAAGCTCATAGATAACCCTCAGGTGATAAGTCATCCTTAACAAATCCTGATAACATAACATAACATCACATAACATAACATAAGCGCAAAATTGAGAGGAAATTGTTCTGAGGAGAGGTCCAGAGCCTCTTAAGAAATCATGAGATGCCATACAATTATTATTTGTCTGACCCCCCATTCCCCTTGGTGTTCGGCCTGAGTGTTCCATTTTCTCAGTGGAACACCAAGGAGTGTGGTCGGTTTATTTGCAGCATCTCTCCTGCCAGGACGTTTAACTCAGGTTATTGCCAAAAATTGCCTGGTATGTTTATCTTGGGTTCTGGTTCTAAAATGTTCCAAAAGACTGTGTAGAGGTGTTGGGGAAGGGGTGAAGTGATGATGTGGCACCCTAGGATTGGGTAGAGGTGCTTTCCTTCCAGAACTTTCCACCCAACTTAAAAACTCTGTGCAACGTGGGGGCAGTCAAGAACTCACTGGACCTAGGAGAAATTATGTGGAGGAATGCCTATCCAGAAAGAGAAGCTACTTGACCACCACAAGGATGGACATAATTACTTTAATTCCAACTGGCATCCAGAGACTCGGAGTGTTTCTTCAGGGCCAGTGCTGTTGGTCCCCTTATGGCCTCCGTGGGAAAGAACACAAATGGACCTGCTTGGGGGAACCCTGGAGAGTTCCTTTGGACATTTTGTGGACTGGTTTTGCAGGTGGGCCACTGCCTCTGCTGATAACACACAGGCGCCCTGCAAGACGATCAAAGACATGGGGCCTGGGGAGTGCGGCAGGGAGGGTACTCTGCTTTTGGTTGCGTAAGAAGCAAAGGAGATACCAGGAGCCCAGATAGAAGGCAGATACAATCTCAGGAGCTAGTGAAAAATCAAACTTCATGACTAAAGTCACACCATGAGACCCTCCTGATAGCTAGAGCTCATTAGCAGATGCACAATGACACCAGAATTATGTAAATTGCCCCAACGGGCCTAAGAAACATGCCTGTGAATTGTTAGTCCTGCATGGGGCAGGTGGGAAACAAAGCACATATTGCTCCACTGTGTATCCCCAAACTGGCACAGGGTGGGCAAGGTCCTGTAGCCTGTATATAGACTTTTAATCTAATGTATCTAATTTGAATGGGAAAGGGATATGCATGGGCCCACCTCCACAAGATCACCTACGAACACAGGGACCCTCTGAACCTAGAAAAGAAAGACAAGAGAAACCATTAACTCAGAATTTGCTTAATATACAAATTATACAGGATATAGAGTGTCTTCTCTTCTCCCATAGGTGCCCTGGAGTTTCCTTGGGTAGCTTTCACAAGTCCCCTAAAACCTTTTTGTACCTGCTTGATTCGTTACTTCGGTTTTTATATCAATTGTCCATCCCTCCCATTAGGCAGTAATCTTCCCACCTTGTGTCATCTTTGTCCTAATGATGACCACTAGTCATGAAGGTCGAAACATAGTCGACTTGTACCAGCCAAATTCGAATTCTGTACTATGACAAGATTCTTTATTATTGCTATAGTAAATTAATTCATGCATAAGATTATCCAGAATCTTTCCCAAACGCTGTAGTATTTTTCGTTGTTCACATGTTTCACTTGCACTGTTTAATTTCTTCTTCTTGAGCACAACATGATCACTTTGCACTTAGTACACAATTGTAAAGTATGGTTGATACTCCTTTATAATTTGTGCAGCATAATTTGTATGCCTTTACTGTTAATACAACTGCAACTCATTTTCAAATTGGGACTATGTGTTTCTTTTTCGTTTGTAATTGATTTACCTTTAATTTCATATCCCACCATTGATTTCCATTGAGACATTGTTGCATGACACCCCAGAAAGGGTAAGGGCACCACCAGTATTTCGAACAGCGTATTGCGGAGTGCAGTAGCCCACACCTGAGTCCCCAACTTATCTTACCCAAACATCACCCTAGGTCTACCAGGGGGTTACATTAATGCTCCTGGGAAAAGTTTTCCAATGTTTTAAAGTACTCCAAAAGTTTGTGCTTTTTCACATGGGCTATGGAGTGCCAGGGCTCCTCTTGGGTGATCCTAGAACTGCAGTGGTAGCAGGGTAAAAATAAAAGAAAGACTCTTTCATGCATCTTGTTCAATGTATGATATTTTATTAACAATGATGTTATTGACAATGAAAAGTTATATGTTTCATGAATGTTATTAAAATATGGTATCATCCACATTGATTTCAATGATATTGTAATGTTTTGTGATTATAGGGTTCAGACCTTGCTGGGGTGTGACCTGTTCTGAGTGTGTCTCCAGAGGTAGTTCAATCTGACTATTTGTAGATATTTATAAATTAATGCATAGTATTAAGTAGTGAATGTGTAATAAATGACTTTTCTTTTATATAAGAAGAAACACTGACTGGACAATGATTTATTGAGGGTTGTTTTTGCGTACAAATGAACCGGGGATGTTGCCCACGCCACCTCCACTGAGAAGGCCTTGGTCTGCTCTGCCTCTGCCTAGCTACACTGAAAAAGTCAAGTGCTACTATGGGGTACTTATTTCCCAGTAAAGGGAAGGTTGCAGACTTTTTAATTGTGAAGGGCTCACAACTAATAACCCATCTTCAGTATCCATGCAAGATTAGCTACCGCACCTCCAGATCTCACATTGTGCATGCCTACATAAATGTTTCTCTCCCAAACACCGATGTTCCAGAGTACGAAATATTTTAGCTCCCTATCAAGAAAAAGTAACCTCCTTTCATCCCATTAAGGAATCCCTATACTTAGTGATCCATTAGTTATAGTAATCAGCTCCCATCTACCTGTATATATAGAACTCTTTCTTCCTTGTCAATCCCAAGTAGGTTCCTACTTTCCTTTAGGAATGGATTAGGCAAGAGCAGAACTCTGTTGTCCTTATGCTTTCCAGTGTCTCTTGAAATTGTGGGGTATATTTACAACAGAATGACAAAGCGTGGTATTAAGCGAAAATTTCTATATGTCACTCTTCGCCATTCTGAACATGCAGGGATGCGCCATATTCACAAGAATGCGGCACACCCCTGCATTTCCCCTAGCACCAAATCTAGCTGCCTAGTGCCAACGCAGGCCCACCTGCACCATAGTGCAAAGGTGTCTGCGTTGGGGGAAAGATTCCAGAATGCTGATTTGGAACTCCTATATGTGCTGCATTGTGCTGCACACATAGAAGTTGCAAATCACCAATTTTTTAATGATTGTTTATGTGGAGTAAGGGACACCTTCCTGCACATACACAATTATTCATGGCAATTTGCTGTTTCTATGTGTGCTGCACAATGCAGCACACATAGAAACAGAAAAAACAAGGAGAATTTATCAATTTCTCCTCGTTTCGCCATGTTAAGACTAGGTTCTCTCCGGTCTTTATTTTGGCGTTGCCTCCTATTTACGGCACACTAGTAAATAGGGGGCAGCATTCAAAATCAATGGGTGTTGCAGCAGAACACCCATTACAACACCCATTGCCCACCCCTTTCACGCTAAGTGTAGCGTGAAAGGGGGCCTTATTGACAAGGCAACGTTAAGCCATGTTAGGTGGCCTAACACCACCTTGTAAATTAGACGAAGGGATTATCCACACAGGAACATCGCAAAAAGTGACGTTCCTGTGGCGATAGGGGCTTTTAATTGTGCCCCTAAATCTCTTATATAAGGATTTCTCAATGTGGCTAAGAATATGTGCTCCCTTCCCAGCCCTCAGACTTTGGGCTCGATTTAGACTTTGGTGGACAGAGTACTCTGTCACAAATGTGATGGAGTACCCTGTCTGCTAAACCCTTGGCCTGCCCACTCTATTTAGAGTCATCTTTCCAACTGTGGTGTCCTCACACCCCTCTGCCAAGGGAAAGTGTTTTCCTACAGACCGACGGAGTATGGCCCATCATAGTATGGACATCATATCACCCATCCTATTTAGAGCAAGTGGTCTGATGTTTTGCTTTCTGTCTGTCAACACCAGCAAATCTTGGAGAAAATTACCAAAATGATCACCATACGCTAGGGGAAAACTCCCAGGTTTTCGGGTCATTCGTTTTTTTGTTTTTCAAACACAAACTCCCACTTTGGTGACTTTAGAGGAATAGCCATGATGGCAGCTCCTCTGAAGAACTAGAGATCGCCGCTGGGTAGGTGGTATTCTTTAAATATGGAAGGCAGAGTCAGGCCAGGGTGGCTGATGTAATGTCCTCTGCCATCCTGATGGAAGGGCAAGAAAGCAAAAGACACACAACTGATGGACGGAATGCAGAACACATCAAAACATTCACCCCCAGTCAAGATATCTGGGTTAAATCCATCATTCTTTTGCTCACCATGCCACCCCAGTTTAGACCTGGCCATATGCAAATCAGTCTTGACACTGTGCCTCATGGGAACAGTCCAGCCCGAACTGCCAAGCCAGGTCCTCCCTGGACCGGAAACAAGCATCCTAGGACCGGTTTCGGGGTTTCACCCCTCTTCAGCCAGGTCAGCTTGATTCCAGTGGCACAGTGAGCCCGGGACCCATGTCTGGGCATACCCGGCGCACTTAGGGCAAGAAAGCAAAAGACACACAACTGATGGACGGAATGCAGAACAAATCAAAAAATTCACCCCCAGTCAAGAGATTTGGGTTAAATCCATCATTCTTTTGCTCACCATGCCACCCCAGTTTAGACCTGGCCATATGCAAATCAAGTCTTGACCCTGTGCCTCATGGGAACAGTCCAGCCCGAACTGCCAAGCCAGATCCTCCCTGGACCGGAAACAAGCATCCTAGGACCGGTTTCGGGGTTTCACCACTCTTCAGCCAGGACAGCTTGATTCCAGTGGCACAGTGAGCCCGGGACCCACGTCTGGGCATACCCGGCGCACTTAGGGCAAGAAAGCAAAAGACACACAACTGATGAACGGAATGCAGAACAAATCAAACATTCACCCCCAGTCAAGATATCGGGGTTAAATCCATAATTCTTTTGCTCACCATGCCACCCCAGTTTAGACCTGGCCATATGCAAATCAGTCTTGACCCTGAGCCTCATGGGAACAGTGCAGCCCGAACTGCCAAGCCAGGTCCTCCCTGGACCGGAAACAAGCATCCTAGGACCGGTTTCGGGGTTTCACCCCTCTTCAGCCAGGACAGCTTGATTCCAGTGGCACAGTGAGCCCGAGACCCACGTCTGGGCATACCCGGCGCACTTGGGGCAAGAAAGCAAAAGACACACAACTGATGGACGGAATGCAGAACAAATCAAAACATTCACCCCCAGTCAAGAGATCTGGATTAAATCCATCATTCTTTTGCTCACCATGCCACCCCAGTTTAGACCTGGCCATATGCAAATCAGTCTTGACCCTGTGCCTCATGGGAACAGTCCAGCCCGAACTGCCAAGCCAGGTCCTCCCTGGACCTGAAACAAGGATCCTAGGAACGGTTTCGGGGTTTCACCTCTCTTCAGCCAGCACAGCTTGATTCCAGTGGCACAGTGAGCCCGGGACACATGTCTGGGAGGACCTGGCCTGGCAGTTCGGGCTGACTGTTCCCATAGGGCACAGGGTCAAGACTGATTTGCATATGGCTGGGTCCAAACTAGAATGGCATGGTGAGCAAAAAAACGATAGATTTAGGCCCAGATCTCTGTGCTGGGGTGAATGTATGACATTGTTCTGCATTCTGTCCATCAACAGATCTTTTTGCATGTGTCACCTCGAGTGGGTGGGACGGGTATTCTCAGACGTGAGTCCCGTGCTCTCCATGCCACTGGAATCAAGCTATCCTGGCTGAAGAGGGGTGAAACCCCGAAACCGGTCCTAGGATGCTTGTTTCCAGTCCAGGGAGGACCTGGCCTGGCAGTTCAGGCTCGACTGTTCCCATAGGGCACAGGGTCAAGACTGATTTGCATATATGGCTGGGTCCAAACTGGAATGGCATGGTGAGCAAAAAACGATAGATTTAGGCCCAGATCTCTGTACTGGGGTGAATGTATGACATTGATCTGCATTCTGTCGATCAACAGTTCTTTTTGCATTTGTCACCCCGAGTGGGACAGGTATGCTCAGACGTGAGTCCCGTGCTCTCCATGCCACTGGAATCAAGCTATCCTGGCTGAAGAGGGGTGATACCCCCAAACCGGTCCTAGGATGCTTGTTTTCAGTCCAGGGAGGACCTGGCCTGGCAGTTCGGGCTGGACTGTTCCCATAGGGCACAGGGTCAAGACTGATTTGCATATGGCTGGGTCCAAACTGGAATGGCATGGTGAGCAAAGAAACGATGGATTTAGGCCCCGATCTCTGTACTGGGGTGAATGTATGACATTGTTCTGCATTCTGTCCATCAACAGTTCTTTTTGCATCCTGATGGAAGGAGCCTGCCCACCAAACTCTTAATCAGCCCCTATATTTTTATAGGCATTTGCATTGCTCTTGTGCTTCAGGGTTTTTCCCACTTTCAGATATTGGCAGAACCCCTAGAAAGGATACATTATGTTACCTCCTAATGTTTTCAATCATCTACCTCTTGTGCTGGAACAAACAAACTGCCATTGTGGAGCAGTACTAGAGTTACAGTGGTTGCTTTTCGGCTTATTTTACCTCAACTGTGTCAGTCTCAACAGCCACAAAGGTCTCACTTTTCTATTCCACAGAGTTCTTCATAGCTGCCGCTTTAACATTGGTCTTCATCGTCATGACTATTGATAAAAACTTTGTTTTACAGATAGAGATAATGAATAGATACCAATAGGATTGCAATGCACCAAGGTACTGTATCACGCCATGGAGTGGTTTGTCCAATTTGTTAGGCATTTCCCTTAGTTGGGGTCTTTTGTTTTAACTACATTTCCTATGACAAAGTGGTGTACTCTATCCCTCATTCAGGAGAAATAAATTGATTATTATAATTCATATTATTCAACTTTAACAAATTTGCTTTCATCTTACACAGAAAGGAGGACTGATGGTTTAACAGCAGATGATCAGGTCATGGTTTGGAACTCAATTTGCTACAGATGAATACTGCAAATTACCCTATGTAAGTCTATCCTCCTAGTGCAACGAGCAGAGTACCGCAACAAGCACTGGGGAATAAACATTGAAATAACTATGAATTGCTCAGGGATTTTAAGAGTAGAAGATTATGGCACCAGCACAACAAATACACAAAACGAAAGCTGGAAGGAAAATGAGCAGTGATGTTTTCGCATAAGAGTCCTAAAGATGCAATGTTAGGTGTTCCATGCCAGAAACATAGGCTTTGAGAAGCACACAGCTATCGTCTGTGGTTGTTGAGGGAGTTCACATGATGGTAGGTATTTACTAGTATGGAGAGAGCCCGAGAAAGTTGGAAGGATTGTGAAAGGGCATATTTTTGTACCACACCTGCATGACTTCTTTGCCACTGCACAGGGCATCCACAACATATATAAATGGAGGGAGGTAATGGTGAATAACGATGGGGCATATTAACAACAACTTGTGATAAATATCGCAATGCGCGCTTAGCGCTATTTCTCATATTGCCGGCTGTCGCTGGATTTTAATGCCGAGATAGCGCATTATTATCAAGGCTTATCTCTGAGGCGATATGAAATCCAGCAATTGCGGCGAAAAGCGCCAGTATCGCCTGAAAACAAGAGTTAAATTGGAGGAGATAAGGAGATCCTTGCTGATACGCCCGAGTGACCTTAACCCTACAATCCACCTCCCATTGTGTAGATGGATTAGTCCACTTTTAAGCAGGTGTTAAGATCCTGCGATAAGGGGGCTTAGCGCGATTAATCTTGTCGCTAAGCAGGTCTGCTGCAGGCTTGTTAATAAAGCGAAGCCTTGTTAGCGACTGTTTCAATGTAGTTTTGCTCCGGAACGCCTACTTTGCATGTCATAAGCGATTACATGCAGGGCGATAAGAAAACGGGAGCAAACTCATGGAAACTAGCGCTAAAAAGGCTTAGCGCGAGCTTGCTGATAGTGCGATATCGCCGCTTTTCTGGCTTTTAAAGCCAGGAAAGCGGCGTTATGGCCCTTGATGATATGCCCCTGAGATGTTCAATGCTAAGATGTTCTGATGACATCAGATAGGCAATAAGAGCGAAGGACAAGTTGTCTATGATCCCACTTTGTCTCCGAGGAAAACAACATCACTGTTATTTACAATTACCCATTTATGTGTCATGTATGCCTCCCACAGCCTCTTCCCCTACTCCGAAGAGCAGTGCAAAGTGGCACTCCCTGTTTTCCCATTGAGAACAGAAAGCCTGCATTGCCCTGATAGCAACTCTCTGAGAGACGATTGTGAGTCTGGCACGTTTTTCCCTGTCTGCGCAGGTCTGCAGCTGCCTACGATTGACAAGTAAGAGGGTGAATGGTGAAGGCACAGCACCAGGTGCATTCCCATGTCTGTGGAGACATTAGAGAGGTGGGGGAAGGTGAGTGAGATAGAGGATTGCCATTTGCCATTAGCCTGGTCCAGTTTTTAGATACCTGGGTGAGGACTGTGAGACATCAGAGTAGCATGCAGGTGCTTTGGTGACATAACAGCAGTACAAAACAACTTATTGTTTTAACATGCTCTGATGTATTAATAATGAAAAAACTGATTTTCACATCTGCTATTAATGCCAAATGCTCTCAAAGAGAGCCCTGTATAACAATATAGGGCCTGAGTTAGAGTTTGATGAAAAGGGTACTCTGTTGCAAAGGCGAAGGAGTACCCTTTCTGCCAACTGAACGTCCACTCACCCGATCCACAGATGGGTGGACCTTCAATATGTAGATGGCGGAGACTACTCTGTTAGCGCAAAGCCTTGCCGTGCAGACTGTACCCCCTAATCCAAGATACTGTGTTCAGTGGGCCCAAGTGGGTCCCTGTAGCAAGCCCGCGCTGCAACGCGGTCAGCCTGAACATCGTATTTGCACCGATCCCTTGCAACCTGAAGTAACCATTTTAGTGCTACATGCTTCTAAGCCATTTATTGCATTTATTTTGAAAACATTCAATAACTTGATTTCAACTTGATGGATTTTAATAGTTTTGGACTTGTTTACTCATAAATAGTCTCTATTTTTCTAAACTGTTGTGAAGTCTTTATGTGGTGTATTTACTGTGTTGTTGTATGAGTTAGTGCACAAATAATTTACACATTGCCTTTTAAGTTAAGCAGCAGCGCCCCGTGCAGGTAAGAGCGGTGGAGCCAGGTGGGGGGTATTTCGACAGACGACAACTATAGAAATTAATTATTTATTTAGTTTCCCCTCATGGTCGTTTGTTGAAATCACCCCCCACCCGGCCCCACCGCTCTTACCTGCACGGGCTGCTGCTGAAGTTAAGCCTGCCTGCCTGCTCTGTGCCATACTACAAGGTGTTGAGCACAGGATAATGGGGATTGTGTTGTGACTTACCCTGACAAGGAATGTGGTCCCTACATGGACAGGGTGCATAATTCTGCCAACAAGAGACCTGATTTCTCACAGTGTGGTATTTAGCTGAGGTGCATTCAGGTACACACTGTCGCACATTCATTGCTTAAGCTTGGTGTGGTAGGACACTGTCATTTACAGATAGATCATTTTCCACTGAAATGACCACTACATTTGAACAGACATGCACTTTTACTGATAAAACTACATAGCGCACAAACAACAATGTGGAGAAATAGGGTTTCAGTGAATATTTATCATTTGCCCATCCCAACATTTAGGGGTCGCTTATGATGCGGCTGTAAAGTGTAAAGACAATCAGAGCCTTTACAGCCGCATCGTAATGGGCTGTTTGGTTTCCATTCCGGCCGCCTCCTTACGATGGAGATCATTACAAAAGACGGGGTAACCCAATCTGGTCAAGGACCTGGGTAATGTATATTACAAAAAACAGTGGTCCTGGACCTATATTTTGTGAATGAATTAATCAAATTACTTTGTATTTTATGATTCAGTTAAACATAACATTAAATGAATTAATACAGCAAAAAAGAAGAATGACCTGGAAAGGAATTCATCATATGTTTATTCAATGATGTATTGGAAAAAAGCCATACATGTTATATTAATCAAATGAATTAATCAAAAGGAGGTTGCACCAGAAGAGAATGTGCAGTGAAAAGGAGAGGGTGCTCAAGTGTAAAGAAGTCAGAGAAAAGAATACTTCAACATATTATCTGGAATTTAATATGTCAGGGCAAGGAAGCGCGGTTACAAGTCACCGTCTTAGCTGGTCTGTCCCAATGTCATTCATATAATCTTGGACTTTTGTTCAATCACAGAAATCAATTCTGATGCAGCACATGGAAGGGGGTATTTCGGGTACAGACTAAATACAAAAGGGGCGTCGACGTTTCGATCCGACTTGCGACCATAAGGGAAATTAAACAGCCTCGGTCTTGCGGATCTTCATCAGGACTTGGCCTGGGCAACCTAAAAGGCAATTGGCGCCGATTAGTAGGTCGTTGCATTAAAAGAAGGTTAAAATCAATAAAAGGTTTACAGGGGCTCACCTATCAATTATAGGCGTTTGGCGGATTCATGGTCCATACTTGGGGTCCAACAGAATGAATATAGTCAACCTTAAAAGACAAATGTAATCAATGTAGGATCAGTTAAATAAATAACCTTCTAACTACTACATCGGGGTACAGAGAAATTTACCTTGACAGTGAATGTCCAAAAGTAAACCACCAGAGGCTTCAGGGGACGATTACAGCCAACTGTGTAAACAAAGAGGGAGCTGGGTTGTAGCCTCTGTGCATGTTGAATGGTACGATTTAAATACGTTACTCAGTGGGATTACAGTAAGATCCATGGAAGCGCACTACCACAGTGACCCAATTTATATGAAGGAGTCTAAAGCTAAAGAGCGACGTAGTACACCGGCTCTAATTGACATTCAGGCACCCTCTGAGCGTTGTTTTCAACTAATGTCGAGTGCCATGAGTTATACGGTCCTTTTAATAGAAGCTCTTTAGCTTTAGACTCCTTCATATAAATTGGGTCACTGTGGTAGTGCGCTTCCATGGATATTACTGTAATCCCACTCAGTAACGTATTTAAATCGTACCATTCAACATGCACAGAGGCTACAACCCAGCTCCCTCTTTGTTTACACAGTTGGCTGTAATCGTCCCCTGAAGCCTCTGGTGGTTTACTTTTGGACATTCACTGTCAAGGTAAATTTCTCTGTACCCCGATGTAGTAGTTAGAAGGTTATTTATTTAACTGATCCTACATTGATTACATTTGTCTTTTAAGGTTGACTATATTCATTCTGTTGGACCCCAAGTATGGACCATGAATCCGCCAAACGCCTATAATTGATAGGTGAGCCCCTGTAAACCTTTTATTGATTTTAACCTTCTTTTAATGCAACGACCTACTAATCGGCGCCAATTGCCTTTTAGGTTGCCCAGGCCAAGTCCTGATGAAGATCCGCAAGACCGAGGCTGTTTAATTTCCCTTATGATCGCAAGTCGGATCGAAACGTCGACGCCCCTTTTGTATTTAGTCTGTACCCGAAATACCCCCTTCCATGTGCTGCATCAGAATTGATTTCTGTGATTGAACAAAAGTCCAAGATTATATGAATGACATTGGGACAGACCAGCTAAGACGGTGACTTGTAACCGCGCTTCCTTGCCCTGACATATTAAATTCCAGATAATATGTTGAAGTATTCTTTTCTCTGACTTCTTTACACTTGAGCACCCTCTCCTTTTCACTGCACATTCTCTTCTGGTGCAACCTCCTTTTGATTAATTCATTTGATTAATATAACATGTATGGCTTTTTTCCAATACATCATTGAATAAACATATGATGAATTCCTTTCCAGGTCGTTCTTCTTTTTTGCTGTATTAATTCATTTAATGTTATGTTTAACTGAATCATAAAATACAAAGTAATTTGATTAATTCATTCACAAAATATAGGTCCAGGACCACTGTTTTTTGTAATATCCTTACGATGGAGGCGGTCGGAAAGGAAATCGGCTAGTCATTCCAGCTGGCTTCTGACTGGATCAGAGAGCCTGTCTCCCAGTCGGAATCCGGCCTGTAATCTCAAGGGCGGGTATTTTCGTGTTTGAGATTCCGATGACGGTTTCTGACATGGTTTCTATGCTGGCCTGTCCGACATGGAAACAATGTCGGAAAGCGAATTTGGGGGCCCCCAGCAGGCTCCCCTTGGGTGCACGGCCTCTGCATGGCACCCCCTAGTTGATCCCTGCACCTTGTGTCTGCCACGGGTTGCAGGGATGAACCGCACCTCCCATTTTATGATGGGAGCATGCATTCCGGCTGGTTTAAGGCCAGAATGCATGCTCCCATAGTAAAATACAGGAATGCGACCGAACAGTTTTGGTTGCATCCTAATGGGAGTGATTCTGCCTGAAATCGTAATGACCCCCAAAGTGTCTTGATTACTTTGGATCCTATTAAAAAGATTAGTTTCCATCACACTTCAGAATTACAAAAAAAGTTTCATTTGTGCTCTGCTAACTGCTCATATATTTAGAAATATTGGTAATGTTAATTTACAGGTATTTAAATGTTGTGTTAGAATTTTTTTATATCCTACTGCCTTTCCTTTCACACTCAAACTACAGCAAGATTGTCAGATAGTTCACCTTACAAAATCCTCTCACTTTGTAGTCTGAGAATGAAAAGTAAACTCCAATCTCCATGTTAAATGAATAAGCAGCGATTTGTCAGAAGACATAGCCTGACATTTGTTCTCTGTCTTTGAACGCACAGTCAATGGGACAAGATAAAGCCAAAATGTAAACACATCTTTTTTTCTCATTCTCCTTCTTGAACTCCACCACGGTTATTTCTGGGGGTGCTGCAGCACCATCCACACCTCTACTTCCTGTGCCTATGGAATGCTGTGATATAAGGTGAAATTCTTCTGTGTGTTCCCCATGTTTCTATTTTGAAGACAATGTATCACATTTTTACCTGATGGTTGTTGCATGAATTACATGCCAAATATTATCAGGGCTCGGTTCGTGCATGGGCACTTCGAGCCAGAGTCGACCTTGACTCAGCTCTGGCTTGCTCTTGTCCACCTTTGTCCACCTTTACTGACCTGACAGTACAGAAACGACCACTGTCCACCCCCTCTTCCCTTTAGATAGAAACATGGGGCAGCTAAGGCTTGGAACGAGCTCCCTTTCTATCTAAGAAATTTTAATGATTTATTGGCCTTTAGGAAGGCGTTGAAAACATGGTTGTTTTGAACACCACTTTGGCAGCAACCTATGTAAGTCGGGAGGACTGCAGCAAGCGCCGGGACACCTCAGGGTAACCGTGCGCTGTATAAGTTTTCCTAACATAACATAACACAAACACCTGCCTGAGGCATGTCTGGCAATCAATGATGACTGCTTGTCATCTTTCTCTCATTAATTTTTTGTAGTATAGCTCATCTTCCAAAGTGGGTTGCTTTAACCCCTTCGCCACGGGGGTAATTCCATCACGGCGCCGGGGGGGGGGGGGGTGGGGGTGGGGGGCGCCGCGCCACGGTGCTCCTGAGGAGCCCAGCTCGTCATGAGGCACCGTGGAGCTGTGCTCATGACGAGCTGGGCTCGTCACGACTCCGCCAACTGATTGATTCTCCCGCACAGGCGGGGAATCAATTGCGCGCGGGAGTGCCGCGACCATTATGACAAGCCCAGCTCGTCATGAGCACAGCTCCACTGTGCCTCATGATGAGCTGGGCTCGTCATAAGCATGGAAGCAATTAAAACTCAGGAAAAAATTTAGGGCTGATTCACAAAGGTAAACTTACACTTTTGTGTAAGTTTACGATTGTTTGCTATTCACAAAGGGTTTACGAGTAGTATCTTTAAGAGTGTGGAGTATCCCCACATAAAAAGCCTATCTTTTTACATGCAGAGACTCCACACTCGTAAATATACTACTCGTAAATGCCTTTGTGAATAGCGGACAATTGTAAACTCACACAAAAGTGTAAAGGTACCTTTGTAAATCAGGCCCTTAGACTTTTGATGTGTTTACATGTTAGAGTTCTTGCAGTTGGTTTATATATCAAGATATAAAAAAAATAATGAAGTCTGATAGTTTTCCCCATTATTGTACCTGTATTGACTTTAAAATACCTGTTGGGTAGCTACCTGAGTGACTGGGTAGTATATCTGTTGCTTTCTTAGTACCGCCTGGAGTTGTGTCTAGGGCACTATAGTAAATGCAGAACAAGGGTCTTAAAAGTTCTCTAAAAGGGATCAGGTAGTATTGGTTGCGGTTGTCCTACCGAAGTCAGGCATTTGAAATCACTACAGTGTGATAAGTACGATAGGTTAGAAGCTATTAATTGCATAGGTTTTCCAGCACTTTCAAGGACTTTTTAGAAATTTCCATTCTTGAAAAATTGAGTCATTTCCTTTATTTAACTCTGTAGGTGGACTTCATTGCTTGGTTTTAGTCATTAGAAATTGGCTTGAGAAATATCACTTATTTGGCAGCAGAATTTCATTCATACCTACTGTCTAACGAAAAAAATGTCAAACATACTCATTCCAAAAACGTGGCAGCTGTGTACACTGCAACGGATTCTAGCAATTACATCATAAGTGATGCCTGTTACACCCAGATTATCAGTTCACTGTCCTCAATAAAATATTTAGATATTGCATTCCTCCTCTTACTGCTTCTCTCTTCCCTTTACATGTTTATTGACGTGTGAATTATGCGGTGAACCACACTGTAAACATCATTTGAACACTAAGCGGCCTCTAAAGCTGTAGTGCGCTCTATTGAATGATTAATTAACCCTCTCATTAGCATGTTTTTTTACACAGATTCAGAAATGGGCGAGCATGACCTGATGAAGGCTCACTGCCTGATTATCAAACCGAAATGTTGGCATAGCTCCTAATGTTGCTACAAAAAGGGCACACAAGGAGCATGCAGGGCAGAAAACTAGGGCAAAAAAATAAGCAGCCCCGTACTGAACATAAATACTGGTTGGAAAAGGCCAGTGGGTGACCCTGCATTGTGGTTCAGCGTGCAAAATGTAGTTATCGTTCAGAACGTGGTCCGGAGAAAAGAAAACAGCGCTGTGCTCTGATGATTAAAAGCAAATGGTCCGATTAATTTGTGTAAAGCAAGCGAATGTTTACTCTGAAGGTTCATGTCCTTAAGGAGCCACCCATGATTGGTAGTAACACAGCATTCCCCGCTCTGATTAAACACTGGCCTATGTTTCATGGCCAACGTTAAAGACTTTAGTCAATCTGATTTTAATTGCTTCCAAGCGCGCACTGCCACTGGGTGCCGAAGGGTAACCTGATCTGCTGGCCATCGTCCACACTCATTAAGTTCACTTCATGACTGATTTAGACTTGGAGTTATCGGAGTTCGAAATCAAATCCTGAGAGGTGACATACAGTGGCATGTTTACACAGATCCCTGCTCCTTCCAAACTTGGCCTCTGAGATAAATAACAGTGGGCCTGAGGGTTCATGCATAGGACTGTATGAAGGGGACCGGTTGGTGGAGGCTATCTGCTCTAGTGCCTAGGTATCCCACCACAATTTCGGATCCACAACTTCACACTAACTTTATTTCTGATCCATTCATTCAGAATTACACTAAATCAGAATTACCATTCAGTCAGATGTCAAAAAAGTAGAAAGGTAAGTATAATAGGGTTGGCGCTATCTATCTATCTATCTATCTATCTATCTATCTATCTATCTATCTATCTATCTATCTATCTATCTATCTATCTATCTATCTATCTATCTATCTATCTATCTATCTATCTATCTATCTATCTATCTACACAAATATATACATACAGATTTATGAATGTAGATATTTTAAAAGGGTAAGGAATACAATGGTTTTTCTTTCAAAATATTTACCTTTACTTGGGAAAAATAGATTGTCACAGTGGACATACAATGAGAAAGGTTTTATACTTCCATCTTAATCTATTCAAGTCAAAGATAGCTTTATTGGATTTTAGAGTTAAAATCATAAAAGCACAATCAAAAGAACATAGTTAAAAGCAAAATCGAATTACATACAATTTATGTACAACATGAAAAGGGGATAACAATCATAAAAAGGAACATTAAAAATTAATCCAAAGTTAATCTACATCGGATTGCAAATTTTAAAAACTTGGATACAGCGCTAATAGTTATTTAATCTTCTAGTAGGAGTAACTTTAGGTACGCAGGTCTGCACCGTCTTAGGCCCCAGAACTTAAGAAGGGGAATCAGATATTTCTTTCTTCCCCAAGCATAATACTTGCAAAAGAGAACACAGTGTATTGAGGATTGCAAAGCATGATCATCACAGGGACAATTAATTAAATTTGAGGACCAATCGTTGCTAACTGGGAATGTTATCAACCTATAATAAGTGCCAGTTCTCAAGCGCGACAGCAACATTCTGTCGTAACAAGGGTAGTCAGGAGACAGATAAAGCTGCAATCCAGGGCCCTGGGCCAGTGCATTATATTGAATCACAGATGTCTTAGACCTCTCCCCAAGCCGTCTTTTGCTCTCCAAGAAAGCAAGGCAGCTTATCTTAAAAGCCTTTCTGGAGATCAAGGATAGCGAGGCGGGATTATCAAAACAAGCTTGATGCCCCATATTGATCATAAACTCCTTTACATAGGAGATCCAATGAATGTCTTTCCACCTCTCAAGTTTAAGGCAATCACTCAAAATAGTTCTATTAAAAACAGTTGCTTCTGAGGTCCATATCTTATGCCATAAGAGTAATGGATTAATTTTAATGAGATCCGAAATATATACCAAATCCAATTCCCTGTGACCTATATATGTAGAGGTCGATTTAGGGACCGCTAACAAATAACGCAGAAAAGTGTTTTCTTTTACTTGGATTTCCTGGGAGTCTGCGATACCCCATATACCAGATCCGTATAAAGCAGTTGATATGCATTTAGACCTATAAATGTCCAATAAAATGCGTACAGGCCTGCCCCCTAATTTATTTGCAAACTGTCTGATTGCTCCTAAAGTACGGGCAAAAGCAAGATTCCTAGCCCTAATGGCTGCTTTCCAAGTGCCTTTTTGATTAAAAACAATCCCCAGATATGAAAAAGTACTAATAAGTTCTATCTTAGACTTATCAATAAAAGTCTTACAAGAAAGTTTATTCTTTGACGAGCAGCACATGGTAAAGGTTTTCCCTATATTTATTTTTAAACCCCTAGAACTCATAAAGAAAGAGAAGCTGGTTAAAGCCTTTTGAAGGCCCAGTTGAGTTCTGGCCATGATGACCGCGTCGTCAGCATATAATACAATAGGAACAGCGGTGCCGTCAATTTGAGGATAGTCTAACTCTTCTTTAATTAAAAAATCTGCCACTTCATTTATATACAAGTTAAAAAGAAAAGGTGTCAAAATACAACCCTGTCTGACGCCTTTCATAATTGGAAACTTGGCAGTGCACTCCCCTTTATTACCAAAACGCACCTTTGCCCTTGCCTCTCTGTATAGTGCTTTGATAAAATTAAGGATGTTTAAATCTACGCCCAAACCCATTAGAGTGTCCCATAGTACGTCGTGGTCCAGGCAATCAAATGCTGAACTAAGGTCCACAAAGGTCATAAAAAGATTGCCCTTTTTTGCCATTGTGTATTTGCCAGTTATTAAGGCCAAATTGAGCCCCTGTTCAACAGTACCTAGGCCAGCCTTAAAACCGTACTGGAACTTCGAAATAACATTGTGTTCCTCTGCCCAAGTGTGCAATCTATTTAAAATGATTCTTCCTGCCACTTTCATCAATGAATCAAGTAGGGAAATGGGCCTATAACATTTGGGATCAGTTCGATCTCCCTTTTTAAAAATAGGCACCCGATGGCTTCCTGCCAAGTCGAAGGAAAATCCCTTAATATTATAACTATTTAGCACATTAGTCAACAAAGGGGCCCATAGAGAAACAGTATCTTTATATATATCTGTAGGAACCCCGTCAGGCCCAGGGGCTTTATTTCTAGCACTTTCCTGTAGAGCCAATTCTACTTCAGAGGGAGTGAAAGCGATCCCCAAGGGAAATAGAACAGAAACAGTAGGCTCGATAACAGCCTCCTGAATTAAAATTTTAGACGTTGTGCAGGGCAAAATTTCTTTTTTGTAAAGCTCAGTAAAGTGATCCACCCAAGTTGATTCTTCTATCGCAGGGTCCAGCTTATCAGGATTCCTTTCAACGAAGAAGGGAGCATTTACTGCTCTCCAAAACGCGATATTATCTCTCAGGGAGCTTGCTTTTACTAATGCATTCCACGCGTTCTCCTTAAGCTCCCGCTTCCGTTTTTTTATCGATATTTTATAAGCTGTCCTAGCCGCTCTAACTTCTAGCATATCTCTGGATTTTTTCTTTAAAATCTGCTTTAAGTTAGAGTGTGCTTTGGAACAGTCCGAGTTAAACCACCCAATGATTATTTGGGTGGCCCTGTCTCGTAGTGTTCCTGTTAACTTTTTGGCGATAAATGAAGTAATCTGATCAAAGGCGCGAATAGTCAAACTAGGGTCAGGATGATCCTCTAAACAAGTCCTGACATTTTTATATTGATCCAATATCAGGTTCTGAAGAAAGTTTGATGGATCAACCTTTTTCCATTTTATAGCAAAACCATTTTGTCTTGCCAGTGAAATAGCATGGCAGGAGAGATTTTCCACTACGTTTGAAACAGATCTGGTACCCCTGTCAATGTCAAGGATTGAGCTAATCGGGAAGTGGTCACTCATTACAGTGTCCAATGTTTTAAATAGCAGGACTTTACAGTTGTGAATAGTGCTAACCATAGTATAATCTATGACAGACTCTAGGCCACGCCCGTTAAAGGTAGGTTGGAAATGAACCTGAGGCGTGCACAGTTCGTTTGCAAATCCCAAGTCCCATTCAAAGATTAAGCTATTAAACATATTTCCCAACATGGTATGCTCAAAATGTGTGCATGGGTCACCAATTAGGTTGACCATTCCACATATACCAGAATTGTTGTGAGGGCACAAGTGACAATTAAAATCCCCTGTCAAAATGATACAAACATCATTTTGCTCCAAACCAATTGCACGGGATATTGAATCATTTAGATCCTCGAATACTTTGTTCAAAACCTCCTTCTGGATGTTATTATATAGATTTATCAAGATAAATCGATCTTCCCCTGCAATCAGACAGAGGACCTGGTAACAATTGTGCCCTTCTGTATTCTGATGCTTTATTGCCAAATTAACCATGTTGGAAATATAAGTGCAAAGTCCCCCCGAGTTTCTACCTCTCCTGGACTGGGTTGCAGGGGTGAAATACGTACGATACCCTGCAAGATGGATCTCAGCCTGTTCCCAACATTCCTGCAGACAAATAATATCATTCTTCTCAATTAAGTCACGGAAGATGGGATCATTTACCTTATTTGCTAGGCCTGCTATATTCCAGGATAGAAGGGCCAGCTCTCCCCTTACGGCGTCTCGATGACGGTCCTTATCAGGGGGACAATCTGTACATAGATTTGGTTCCATCAAAGAAATGTTATGTTCAGTATCTAACTCCTCGTCAGAAGAGCAGACCGCACACAACTGTATTTCTACCAAAGAAGAGTTGTATTCCACGTCAGACTGCACTGTGGGACGGACGACTTTCGGGGATAAATAGTTTTTTATACCAAGGCCAGGAGATGTAATTGTTTCAGACTCTTGTTTATCAGCTTCATCAAGTGAAGCTTTAGATGTTATTAGGGGCTCTAACAAGTTTTTTATCCTACCCTCATTAACATCTCTTTGGGGGTCATTTAGCGGGTAATTTAAACTTTTGTGCGTTGTATTGAAACTAGGACAATGGGGAGAGAAACTAGGTCCAGTCCGATGGAGTCAATCCACCATCTCTAAAGTGCTGTAACGATTGGAGGTAGGTAATCCTCTCCAAATGTCACTATATATTAAGTCCCTGTTGATTTGCCTACCCCAGTCCCTTTTGCCCGTTCTTCTATCACGGGATTTTACAGTAACCCATTTACTATCATTAGGTAAATAGGAATGAGATCTAGGAGGGTAAAAAAAAGATAATCGTTTAGTTTCAATACGCTCATTTATAAACTGATTCCCCCAAGAGCAGATGTAGTCAACCGTTTCCGGGTCCTCAAAGTTGACCAGGACACAATCACCTTGTATTGTTTTTGTTTCTGCCCCCACCCAGGAAACCCTGCGGACCATTAAGATCTTACTCGTCCTATTCGGAGGAAGTGGTCGATTTGTGTTGAGCCAATATTGGACCTTATTTTTCAAAGATCCAAAGGGTTCTTCTTTGTCCTCTTTCAATTCGGGGACCCCCGTTAAAATCAGCAAGTAAGGAGATGCTTCTGGGGGCAAATCTATAACTGAATTTCCCGGTTTAAAACCGCTAATAGAATTTTTCTGTATGTTTAACCCTTGGTCATTATTTCCAAGAGGGTGGTTAGTTTTTTCTGTTATAGAATTCTCTATGATAGCAGGTGCCAAGCTATTAGCCTTTGTAGCATAGGTTAACGATTTAGCTGTTGGAGGACCCACTATTAAATTTTCTGTACTTTTTAATACCCCATCCGCAACCTTTAATGGCTCGATGTTAGTCGAGATCTTACAGAAAGCAGCCAAGTCTGTTAGCTGCATCTCAATCTTCTTCAATCTAATTTCTAACGGGGTAAGATATATTTTAAAAAGTTCCCTTATATGTTCAATTAACTTATAGTCAGTCTTCAAAGGCTCCGAGTTTATAGACATCAGTGAAGAAATAACAACACTCGGCTGGTCCGATAGTGGACTATCCGCATTGGGACAATTTTGAACAGGGCCATCTTTTAGCTGTTGTTCATTTACTTCTAACCTTCTAGTGGGGGGTTCGCCCATCCCTTTATCTCCAGTAGCAATGGCTTTTTTTTTGGCTTACTGAGCTTAGTTACTTTAGGATCATGTTTCTTATACTTTCTCTTGGGATATTTTGTCGTCTTTGGTATTGCCCCCTCTTTCTCTCTCATCGTCTGACTATTGGTTGAGTCTTGCGATCGCGGTTCTAATACCAAAGGCTCCGATATGAGAATCGAAGTCCTCTCTAATTGCGAGGAGGATATGCATTCCGTCATTGAACAAGACAAATCTACTACATTAGGAATGCTATGTATTTCCGCGTGTACTAGAGCAAGGGGTACTTTGTTGGTTGTGTTTTCGGGAGTTTTAGCTGTCGCAAAAAGGCCCATAGAGGAACACCTAGCTAATAGTAGGTCTTGGGACACTCTTCGTTCCATAAGAGCGATTCCTTGATCAATAACAGAGTTCGCTCTTACAATGAAGTTATCTAATGGGCCAGTAATGTTATTAGCATCCTTTATCGCCTTACTCCTACTCCCTCGTGTGGTCGCCATGGATGATAACATATAATTACAACAACGATTAATCAGCCGATATTTACAGGCGGCAACAACATCCAGTACCCACAGTTTCAAATGTTAGAGGGGGGGCCCGGTCCGGTCCTACTCGGTCTGTAACGGGCTAGGACGGGCCCGCCCTTGGCCCGGGCTTCGCCCGGCGCACGTCCTGCGCCGCGTCCCGCGCCGCGTCACTAGTCTCGGTATATATAGGTAATAATCAACTAAAGGGGGAGTGTCCGGGAAGAGGCCGCAGCTGTAGCTGGTTTCACAGCCGTGGAACCTCGCAGTCCCTCACGCCCAGGTCAAACACAGGATTGCACGAGAAAAGTTCCTCAAGGCACGAACGGCTCCCGCGAAGCGGGGGCCGTGAGTCGTCTTTGTAGTGGTAGTGGCAGGCAAGGGGAGTGTCCGGGAAGAGGCCGCAGCTGTAGCTGGTTTCACAGCCGCGGAACCTCGCAGTCCCTCACGCCCAGGTCAAACACAGGATTGCACGAGCAAAGTTCCTCAAGGCACGAACGGCTCCCGCGAAGCGGGGGCCGTGAGTCGTCTTTGTAGTGGTAGTGGCAGGCAAGGGGAGTGTCCGGGAAGAGGCCGCAGCTGTAGCTGGTTTCACAGCCGCGGAACCTCGCAGTCCCTCACGCCCAGGTCAAACACAGGATTGCACGAGCAAAGTTCCTCAAGGCACGAACGGCACCCCTATTCACATATTCCCCAATTAAGAGCACAAAACATGGCCAGATCGAACTACGAGCTTTTTAACTGCATCAACTTTAATATCAGCAATTGGAGCTGTGTTGGAAATTACCATCTTTTGGGTGGTATTTCCCCAGATTTTTGCTTTCTTTAGCTAAACCCAATTTTGTTGGCCATAAGACTTAGCAGACTTTACTCCTGCTAATCGGTGGTAAAGTGCTTGCACTCTCCCTTTTAAACATGATAAGACTTTCATATTCTTAATTGACACATTTAATTTACTTATAAGCCTCTAGTATATGGCACTACATGTACTTAGGTCATGTAATTAAAATGAAATGCTACAAATGGGCTGCAGCACTCATTGTGCCACCCACTAATGTAGAACTGTAAAACCTGCCATTGCAGATCGTGTGCGCACTTTTAAACTGTCATTTTAACCTGTAGAAATAAACCTTTTGACAGGCCTAAACCCTCCTTATTAATAGCTAGATGTCACCCCTAAAGTAGGCTCTAAATACCCATATGGCAGATTGCATTGTAATAAAAAGTAGGACATGTATAATTAAAGTTTTTCATGTCCTGCCAGTGAAGTCTTTTTTCGCTGTGACAAAGCGGGTTCTCCCATAGAAAAGCCCTGGATTACATTATAATGCCTTATAATGCTTAATTTCAGTTTTGGAATAGCAAGAAAAATTATCCAAGGACTCATTTTAATAGTAATTTAAAATCCAAATTAATGGTAAAGTAGATTTTATATCACTAATTTGGAAATTATACTTTTAGAAAGTTGCCATTTTCCCACCTAAGCAAAATGTTCCTTTCTGCCAGTGTTCAATGTCACCAGATGGCTCCCGTGAAGTATTATGTGTATTGCTCCCATACAGTGTATGAAAGGTCTTGAGTGAGTTGAGCAGTGTTCCTCTCCTGTGCAGGATGGCCTGGGGCTGTACCCAGCCCCTTCCTGAGCTTCAAAGGATAGTCTGGGATTTGTACCCAGCCCCTACATGGCTTCAAAGGAAACCTACTGTTAGAAATGGGGTTTCTGGTTGGCTAGGACCTAAGCCAAGCAGAACCCACCACCTAGTCAGGGTGAGGGAGCTACACACCGAAGATAACCCTTGCTCACCCCCTTGGTAGCTTGGCAGAGCAGTCAGGCTTACCCCAGAGGCAATGTGTAAAGTGTTTGCGCAACACACACACACACACCAGTGACACACTAGGCACACCACAAAAAGAGACTGCACACAAGGTTATATCAAAAATATCCTTTGTATTGTACATAAAAACACATTATACCATAAATCACTGTGCAATATGTAAAACACATTTAGATCACATAACATAAATCACTGCGCCACTAGGTGCTTGTCATAAAGAAAGCATGTAAACCACATAGGACCACAGTTACAGGGATTACTGTGCCACTAGGAACTGGTCATCAAAATGCGTAAACCATAAATCCTAATCACTCTGCCATAAGGCCAGAGTCATAACGCCACATGTAATGCACCATATCAAGAAAACATCATTACTGAACAGCAAGGTATGCAAGGTAGGGGCACCAATGTCACTTCCTAATATCAGGGCACATAAGGTCATTGGAGTGAGGCATCATGTACAATATCAACAAATCCCCACTTCCTCAAGTTTTAGTGGAGGTCTCCGTCGAGGTCTCTCACTGAAATGCCCCTCAGGCAGGGTTGTGCCCCCAAAGTAAGCAGCAGCCGCCCACAGACACATGGTACATCCGCCAAGACAAATGAGGCAGTGGCCGGCTACTCTGCCCAGGCCAATGGGGCTGACCGTGCCCCCAACAGAAGCAATGCGGTAATCTGCCCCAAAATGCCCCGATTGGCAGGGAGACCTCACTGGGTTCCCCACGGGTAGAATCCCCTCAGGGCAGCTACTCGCAACCATGCGGTGCAGCCGCCACAGCTCACTTGGGAAGACGGCTGTAGCAGGGAGGATGCAGCCGGGCGGGACCTCCGATAAGATCCTTTCCTCCCGGTGGCCAACAGCTGATAGGAGCCCCGTGAGGCCCCGGTTCTCTTCCAGGTGGTAACAGCTGATAGGAGCCCACGAGGCCCCGGTGCTCTTCCAGGTGGGGCTAGTGTGGAGCCCGCAATGGTCCGGCTTCCTCTCGTGGTCGGGCCCCGTCCCCAGGAAGAACCAAGTTCCGGAGGCAGAGATCTTCCGGCGTGGCTCCCTCTGTGGTTGCTTAGCAACCGGGACTCTGGGCGGCCATGTCCTGCAACCCTTCTTGCCCTCCAGTAGGTTTTGGGAGATAAAGGGGGGGGCGAGCCGACACGAGACCAATTTATTGTGTTTGAAAAAGGCCGCTTTATTGAAACAGGTGCATATCATAATTTGATCCCTTGGCCACTGCCTTACAAAACTAAAAACCTCACTATACAAGAATTTCCTGACCCCTTGTTCCTCCCCCCACCCCTACGATCCCCACATCAGATCCCCCACCCCACAAAATACAACATAACATTCCATAACCATAATATAACCCAATCTTACACAATCTAGCATTTCCAAATCCTAACCTCCCCTGACCGTAATCCCTACCTGCCTTTGTGCTACTGTAACTAACCAACCTCTAATCTAAACTTATCCTACCTGGTTACCCTTTCCCTGCTCCTGCTCACAAACTCCAGCAAATGCCGGCCAACTGTCAACCACCCCGCCTGCACCTGTTCTAAGCGACAATTACAACAAAATACCCCCTAGGTACCTGTTCCAACAAATGCCGCCCACAAAAAACCCCAACGCAAAAAAGATAAAACAGCAAAAAAGGTCCCCCCTAAACCCCTGAAACTAGCGAGGGAGGGAGGGGACAAAAAACCTGCCCTGCAGAGCGCTCCCAGCCACCAGGTCACCAAACCTAAAATGGTGGCTGGGGAAGCACGAACAACCGTTAAGTACCCCTTGGGCTACATTCTAAAATTGGGCTACATTTGGGCTATTCCCAATGTAGCCCAAATCATGCAAAATGGCCATGATCCGGCCACTCCCCCCCCCTTCCCAATCTGCCCGGGGGCAGACCTCACCGTGCCCGGCTGCCCCCCAAGCCCCCATTGGAAACACAGCAGAAGGACGGGTAAATAACACTCAACACACGCTTCGCATTTGAGAATTGTAAAGCAACACTCACCATGCGCTGGACTCTTGGCCAGAAGGTCTTCTCACTCGCTGTTGCTGAGACCCTCACATAAGGTCAGGAACCTAGCGCTCACCACATGCTTGTTAACAGTTCAAAAAGAAAAGAGAAGTGCTCACCACGCGCTAGTTACTACTTCCTGTACCTGAACTGGCTCAAATGACAGTAAAAGCAGGCAGAAGGAAGACCTTTATGCCCCTGAGTCTTCTAAAACAGGAGGCCAGCACACAATCAATCAATCAATCAATCCATTTGTAGAGCGCACTACTCACCCGTGAGGGTCTCAAGGTGCAGGGGGTGGGGGTGCTGCTACTGCTCGAACTGCCAGGTCTTGAGGAGCCTCCTGAAGACCAGCAGGTCCTGTGTCTGTCACAGGCGGATGGGGAGGGTGTTCCAGGTTTTTGCGGCGAGGTGGGAGAATGATCTGCCGCCGCCGGTTGCTCGCTGGATGCGGGGGACTTTGGCGAGGGCGAGGTCAGCGGAGCGGAGCTGGCGGTTCGGGGTGTAGAAGGTGAGTCGTTCGTTGAGGTACGCTGGTCCGGTGTTGTGGAGTGCTTTGTGAGCATGGATGAGGAGCTTGAAGGTGATCCTCTTGTTGACAGGGAGCCAGTGCAGGTCTTTCAGGTGGGCTGTGATGTGGCTGTGGCGGTCGGCATTCTGTATGCGTTGTAGTCATTTCTGGAGTTTGGCTGAGGTTCCTGCGCAGAGAGCATTGCTATAGTCCAGCCTGCTGCTGACGAGGGCCTGGGTGACCGTCCTTCTGGTTCCGGTGTGGAGCATGCGGAGGGTGTTGAAGCAGGAGCAGGAGACGGCGTTTCCTTGCTGGGTCATTGCCAACGCTGAGTCCAGGATGACCCCCATGTTGCGTGCGTGGTCAGTGGGGGTCGGAGCTGCTCCCAGTTCGGGCGGCCACCATGAGACGTCCCAGGCGGAGGGTGTGGATCCGATGATGAGGACCTCCGTCTTGTCCGAGTTCAGTTTCAGGCGGCTGTTCATCATCCATTCGGCGATGGCCTTCAATCCTTCGTGGAGGGTGGATTTGGCTGTGGTGGGTGCCTAGGTGAGGGAGAGGATCAGCTGGGTGTTGTCGGTGTATGAGATGATGTTGAGGTCACGCGATCAGACGATGTTGCCGAGCGGTGCCATGTAGACATTGAGGAGTGTCGGGCTGTGGGACGATCCTTGGGGTACGCCGCAGATGATCTTGGTGTCTTTAGAACGGAATGGGGGAAGCGGACACTCTGGATTCTGCCGGTGAGGAAGGAGGTGGTCTTTGTCGCGGATCCCTGCGTTGTAGAGGCGTGTGCGGAGGGTGTGGTGGCAGAAGGTGTTGAAGGCAACTGACAGGTCCAGGAGGATGAGGGCCGCGGTTTCTCTGTTGTCCAGCATGGCTCTGATGTCGTCGGTGGCAGCGATGAGGGCTGTTTCGGTGCTGTGGTTGCTGCGGAATCCAGATTGGGACAGGTCCAGGATGTTGTTCTCTTCGAGGAAGGTGGTCAGTTGCCTATTGACAATCTTCTCGATGACTTTCGCCGGGAACAGGGTTAGGGAGATGCCCTTGGAGATTCCCTTCACAAGCAGGATGCCACAGCAGGGCCACAAGAGTCAGTTACTTTCCTCCACCACAGACAGAAGTAGCAACTGCAGGCCAACTTCACACACCACACAGCAAAGGGGCAGTACTCTTCCTCACAGCTCTCCAGCTCTTCTTCTTGGCAGGGTTCTCTTGTTCCTTGAAGTAATCAAAAGTCCTGGGGTTTTAGGTGTAATACTTATACCCCAAAATGCCAGTCCTGTCCTCCCTGGTGCAGCATGGCCACAGGGGGCGGAGCCAGCATTGTGCAAAAGGAGAGACACCCTATTCATGTGTAAGCAAAACTCCTCCCACTACTCTAAGGCCCAGATGTATGACCCTTTCATTTAGCGCCTCGCAATTCGTGACTCATTGCGAGTCGCAAATTGTGAGGTGCTAAATGAAATTTATTACAGTGTTATTAGACTGTTTTGCGATTCCCAATGGGGTCGCAAATTGCGAGGCTCATTAATATTAATGAGCCTCTCGCAATTTGCTAGCCCATTGGGAATGCCAGCCCTCCCAGGGATGGTGGCCTGCTGGGCTCAGCAGACCACCATGTCTGGTACTGCTTTTTAATAAAGCAGCTTTTTTTTTTTAATGCAGCCCGTTTTGCTTAAAGGAAAACGGAATGCATTTTTTTTTAAGGTGAAACATTTTTGTTTACTTTGATAAGGGCAGGCAGTGGTCCCCGGGACCACTGCCTGCCCTAATGAATATTTTTAGAGACAGTCACAAAGTGGAAGGGGTCCCCTGGGGACCCCTTCCAAATTGAGACAGCATTACCACCCTCTTGAAGAATTTGCGAGTGTTTTGCGACTGCAATTGCGGTCACAAAATATTCACACAAAGCATTGCGGACACAATTAGGAAAGGAACGTCCCTTCCTAATTGCGACTCACAATTCCTTAATAGCGAGTCGCAGATAAATTGTGACTCGCTATTGAGGAATTGTACATGGCCAACAGTGATTTTGCATGCGCAAACGGGTTCGCAGACCCGTTTCGCATGCAAAATCACGTCGTACATCTGACCCTTAATGCAGACCAGGTCTATTCAGCCCTGCAATGAGTCACCCAGGCAAGGCAGGTCACACCTCAGCCCCCCTCAGTGACTGTCTAGAGTGAATGCACATCTCAGCTACTGTCACTCACACACCAGTTGCTGAATACACAAACAGCCAGAGGCACACAGAATGCTGAAGTAAGAAAATGCTCACTTTCTAAAAGGGGCATTTTCAAACACAGGATTTAAAGACCACCTTATCCAAAATGTGTGTTAATAAATTCTGAGTTCAGAGAGTCCAATCTTGATTTTTCTATCTTGTCCCTATTGCAACTTACATATGAAAAAATGTTACAGTGCAACCCCAATGATAAGCTTATGGGACAGATAGCCTTTCAATAGGGAAAAATGAATTACACAGTATTTCACTATCAGGACATGTCACACACACTAGTACATGTCCTACATTTCACAAAAACTGCAGCCTGCCCATGGGGGTACCTTGGGCCTACCTTAGGGGTGCTTACATGTAAGGAAAGGGAAGGTTTGGGCCTGCCAAGTGGGTGCATGTGCCAGTACAACATGACAGTTCACAACTGCGTGCGCAGACACTACTACAGTGGTAGGTCTGAAAAACATTTACAGGGCTACTCATGTAGGTGGCACAACCAGTGCTGCAAGCCCACTACAAGCATTTGATTTACAGGCCCTGGTACACACCGTGCACTTTACTAGGGACTTACCAGTAAATCAAATATGCCAATCATTGTCACAATTTATACAGAGAGCATATGCACTTTAGCACTGGGCAGCAGTGGTAAAGAGCCCAGAATCATATAGCAAACAAAAAGAGGGCCGGAAAAATAGGAGGTAAAAGGCAAACAGTTTGGCAATAAACCTGTCAGACCTCACCTCAGAACACTCCTAGAATTGTGTGGATCAGAAATAGGACTGCCCTGCTGTTTGAAGAAATTAATGGAAGACTGGACCTGCTGACCTTAAACCCAGGTCCACAGAAGTGACTCAAAGTTTCAGTTGGCTGACCTCCTGTGTGAGCTACAAGGACACAACAAGCTCTCAGAGTTCTCATTCTCTACAACTGACCAGCTGGCAAGTTCCAACTGGATCTGCCCTGGGCCCTGCTACTGACCTCTGCTGGAGTGAGTCCTAATGCCCAGGGGGTGTCCTCAGGTCCTGGACCCTTGCCTGGTGTCAGAGTGTACTCCTTGTGCACACACTGCAAAGAAAGGACTTAGAAACTTTCTGACAACTTTTCCTACAGAGAACTGGCTAATAACCAGGACTGCTATTGATCCGAAGCCGTTGATGTTGAATAACCAGTCAGATTCAACGTGCTGGTTTGCCCGGCTGAAGCAGATCTGACTTCCAGAAAAGTTTCTATGTCTGACGATAGAGGGCTTCATTGGGACTGACGCCAAGCTGCAACTAGTCAGCCCAGAGCACAGACTTTGACTTCGACTTAGATTTTTCCCCCTTGTAGCTCTCTTGCCTTCCTTGATGACTGCACTAGGGCCCTGCTCTTCAGCAACCCGCCATCGCCGAGCCCTGCTTCGGCTCCAGCATGCAGCTTGCCCTGCTGATGACTCGTCAACAACCACTTTTCTTCAGAAAACTGTGTAAGTCAGAAGGTGAACATTCCACCGGGGCAAACCTTGTCCTTATATTTAATCCTCACTCGATCGGCCTTAGTTCTTCACTTTGATATAGTCTAGCTTGACCCAATAACCATGGCTCGCGCTTTGTGCTTTTTGGCGCTATTATTCATTCAAAATTTAAAAATTCATATCTCCGGTTCAACTTATTGACTTGTTATCATTTTGGTGTCATTTTATTTATTAAAATTAACTCTATTTTTCTAAATTGGTTGGGATTTTTCTTGTGTTCTGTTTCCACTTTATTGCAATTTGGAAACAGCAGATATATTTTACACATTGCCTCTCAGCTAAGCCGGACTGTTTTTGTGCCAAGCTAAGAGAGGGTTAGGCACAGGTTTAGTGACTTTTGTGATTCACCCTGACAAGGACTGTGACTATTATTTGAGGTGAGTTATCACCCCCTCAACTATTACTCCAATTTCGTGCATGCTGGAATTACAGTGGCAGTTGGCACCAGACTTGCCCTCCTAAGTGCACTCATTTCAATTATAGTGCTTCATAAGAGTCCTGTATTTTTTAAAAATATTTTTAAAGAGAAGGTAGGTTTGAAGTGTTTATCCATCATATATAAGAAATTTATATAATATATGTGTTAGACCTGACTGCCTTGGCGTGGTTCCCCCCCCCAAACTATTTGACTTTACTCCTGTTTTGCTGAATCCATTCTTATTGGCTTTTGGACTTTTTGTAATCTACCACTGCTAAAGTGCTTGTACTCTCTCCTTTAAACATGGTAAAATTGGCTTACAGACATTTGTCACATTTAATTTACTTATACATCTCTGGTAAAATGGTACTACAGGTACCCAGGGCCTGTTAAATGCTACTAGTGGGCCTGCAGCACATATTGTGCCACCCACTTAAGTAGCCCAGGGAAACATGCTTCAGGCATGTCATTGCAGCCTGTGTGTGCAGTATTATACTGCAATTTCGACCTTGCAAAATAAACCTTTTGTCAGGCCTAAATCTTTCTTTTTAATACAAATAAGTCACCCCTACGGTAGGCCCTAAACAGCCCATAGGGATTGACACAGTTTATTTAAAAAGTTGGATGTGTACTTTTAAGTTTTACATGTCATGGTAGTGAAAAACTCTCAAACACCATTTTCACTATTATAAGGCCTACTTCTTCCATGGGATAACATTGGGTTACCTTAATACCTTTAATAAGTGATATCGTTTGTGGGGGATCAGGTAGAAATATCATTTTTGGTGTCTGTAGAATTGTAGTTTCAAACCCTCTTTAATGGTAAAGTCGGATTTTAAGTTACAATTCTGAAAATGACACTTTTGGAAAGCATTTTCTTGTCCTAACCATTTAGTGCCTCAACCCTGTTTAGTGGATCACATAACTAGGTGTAGTTGGCAATTGACATATGTGCATTCTTCCCAGACAGTATCACAATAGATGGCCTGGGTGTTGGCAGAGTGGGCACATGGGCCATCCAAAGGACAATGGGGGAGCGGAGCTGTCACACTTGCACTTCAAAGACACTGCCTCAGCACACATAAAATGAACTTCATACTAGCCTATTGTGTCTGCAGACAGACTGGAACAAGGGCAGGGAGATATGAAGTTCCAGACACCTCTGTGGGGTGAAAACTCCAGAAGCTTGCCCATGGTAAAGGTAGCACCAGGCATAAGAATGGGACCCTCAGACCCACTCTTGAGTATACTCCTGGACCTGTGGATGCTACAAAAGAAGGGCTGCCCTATGGCAAGAGGACTGCCCTGCTGCTTGATGCCTGGCCTGTTGTCTGAGAAGGAAGACTGGACCTGCCCCCTTCATCCCAGGAGACTTGAGTGACTCCAAGAGATAGTGCTGGCCTACTGTTTTGAGCCACAGGAACACAACAAGCCCAGCTGACCTGCTGCACTGGACCTGCAACCTGCCTGTGCCCTGCTGGCCTCCGCTGGAGTTAGTTTCTGATTGCCAAGAGGTGCCTCCCAGGCCCTGGACACTTGATGTGGCATCAGTTGAGCTCCTGAAGTTTTGGATCTTCACGACCATGTACAGACCTGTTCGCACCAAGATCTTGCTGCCTACGCCGACCGCCAACGCGAAGTTCCGGTTCTTCATTTTGCGCTATAGCATCGACAGCCAGCTGTGACAACCAATGCAAAGCTCCAGCAACAATCATCCGACTGGATCTTCGCACGACAGTGATGACCATCTACGTTGCCTGGACTGCTCTTCGCACTACAGCAATGGACCTCCGCGGCGCTCTCCCTGCTCCTCGTTACCTTCTCCATCGCAAACTTGTCTTTTCCTGCTAGACTTTAGAAGGTAACTTTTTCAGGAGCACTAACACAGTCCCTGTATCTTGGCAGCACTGCATAGTGTTTGGCCAGAGCTTGTGACTTTCACCCAGTCTCCCACAACCAGATTACCGTTTTTGGCGCTTTGTGCTTTTAGGTGCTATACATACCTTATATCTCCTGTACTACTGATTGGATTTTTATTGTTTTCATGTCACATGATTCATTACATTTTACTCTATTTTCTAAATTGGGGTGGGATTTTTCTGGTGTTATGTTTTCACTCTATTACTGTTTGGGTGCTGCATAAATACTTTACCCATTGCCTCTAAATTAAGCTTGACTTTTTTTGTTCCAACCTACCAGAGGGATAGGCACAGTTAATTTAATGACTGTTTGTCATTCACCCTGTTAAAGATTGCGGCTGGTGCTTGATAAGGACTCCCACTCCCCTCAGCCAATAACCTAATTTCTCACAATATGTATATATATATATATATATATATATATATATATATATATATATATATATATATATATATATATATATATATATATATGTTCCACGTACTCCGTCAATTATCCTGCTCTCAGCACAGCGGGTGCTCCAGCCGCGAGGGCGGAACTCGCGAATCAATTTCAGCCACAGTTTCAAAGATTGCTGCGCACTCTTGGTCAGGAGCACCGCGTCTTCAGCACAACTTTTGGTGTAGTATATATATATATATGTATGTATATATGTATATATTTATGTATTGTATGTATGTATGTATGAGTGTATGTATGTATGTATGTTTATTGTTCTCCCGTACATACATAAAGTGAAAGGAATAATTTAAAACAAGTGTAAAGTTTATACTTGAATATTTTACAAAAATATAACTGATTAATCATAAACTCATGAATAATTCTCCAGATCCCTTGCTCGCCCTCCGCGCCCGCTGGGACCTAGGTCAGATAGTGGATGAGGTCTGTCTAGAAGCACTGGCCTCTCCCAGGGAGGTGGTCATCCACTCACGATTTAGGCTGATACAACTAAAAGTATTCCATAGATCATATATTACCGGTACAATGCTGGTGAAAATGGGTAGAATTGACTCCCCAAGCTGTCCCCGGGGATACGGGCAGGAGGGCACCTTTCTCCACATGATATGCGACTGTCCAAGCCTACGGGTACTTTGGGAGGGAATTATCACCTGTGTGCGAGAGGTTCACCCTATAAATAGATCGAAGTCGGCACAGTGGTGTATTTGGAATATATGGAGTGAAACAAACCTCACAAGTAAAGAGCGTCTCTGGGTGACATTGGATTTTATAATGGCTAAACGTAATATTGCTAGATTATGGAGTGCCCCAGTGACCCCTAGGTTGAACGACCAGAAATGTGATAAGGACTAGTGCATGGTTGCTGAGAAAACCATATATGAAAGTAGGGGCTACCCAGACAAATGGTCAAAATTTTGGGGGAGGTGGAATGAGTATCGAGGTACGATATGCGCACCAATACCCCCGCCAAGACCAAGGAATCCAGCGGGAAATATCTGAGTGATGGGGGCTTTGGGAAATGATCGGTAAGGTCTTAAAAAGTATGATCTGATTAAAATGGACTTGGTATCACTGTTCTAGACCTACAACATGTAACATGGTACTGAATGTGCACTGATATTGCGGATTGTCTTTTGCTTTGTTTCTCCTTTGATTAATAAAAAGATAAAATATTACCTACTGGCGGTCGCCAGTAGGTAGTTATAGTTAGGACCAAGTTTTTTTGCTTAAACTTTGGCCTCATTTGATGAATCTTCATGAAATTTTCCAAACTAATTCTTTGTATATATCAGCTCCTATGTTGAAAGTTTGGGGGTGATTCGTCAAAGGGGGGCGAGAAAAAAGGGGGGTCTCAAAACAAGTTTTCTCCATGTTAATTTCCATAGGAAACTTCAGACAAGGCTACAGGTCGAACGGGTGAACGGAATTACCCCAAATTTGGCAGGGAGAAGGGTCTTGGTCCAGAAAGCACGTTTTTGTTTATTTGGTATAAATCCGTTCAGTAGTTTTGGAGAAATATAAAAATTTACAGATATCGATATTTGGGAATTCTGCCATCTGATTGGCTGAGGTGTTACGAGCTTGCTGCTTATTGGCTGCGAGCGGTGCGAGCGGTTGCAACTAGGAAGTGTTGGCAGCCATTTTGTGATTCAGTTGAAGAGAGTAAGGGGGGAAAAAGGGCGAAAAGAGTAGGAAACAGGAGGATAGGAGCACTGTAACCTCTGCGAAGCGAAGTAGTCACTCCAACCGGACTGAAAGTGCGGTGTTGCTCAGAGTGACATGGTGCTGAGATGAGATGCTGCTACACTCGGGTATGAAACGGAGATCCTAAACCGTGAGGTCATTGCTGTAAAGGGATGTGCTCTGGTCTTTGTAGCATACCTGTGGAAGTAGTGTTAGTAGACGTTTATTCCATACAGGGAGTGGGAAGCGAACTACTGACCTCTATCGTGCGTTTACACTATACCGGAAGTGGGAAGCGAAGTACTCATGCCTACCGGTGTGAAGACTCGGGGATCAAACCGAGCTGATTGTTGTAAAGTGATGGGCTGTGGGCGCTGTAGCATACTGGCCGCTGTAGTATAACTGTGTAAGTAGTGTTAGTATGCGTTTATACTATATAGGGAGTGGGAAGCGAACTACTCACCCCTACTGGTCTGAAGACTCGGGGATTAAACCGTGAGCTCATTGCTGTAAAGTGATGTGCTATGGGCGCTGTAGCATACCTGTGGAAGTAGTGTTAGTTTGCGTTTATACAATACAGGGAGTGGGAAGCGAACTACTCACCCCTACCGGTCTCAAGACTGTAAAGTCATGTGCTCTCTGTAGTATTCCAATGTAAGTCATAATAGAATGTTAGTATGTAATGCTACTATAATGTACGTATGTAATGTTAGAATGTAGGGCTGTCATGAGGGGAATCTTGGGGAGTTTGTACATGGTGCTGGAGAAGACGGTTGCCTTGCTGTCTGGTCCTGTTGGTGGCTGTTTAAGCTGTCTTCTTTTCCTGCAATAAATCTACTTATCGGATCCACTGCTGTCTTCCTCTTCACTACATAAATTTGGTGACGAGCGGGAGAAAGTAAAAAGAAGGCAGCACTCACCAAGATTTTGAGCTTGCTTACGTTCTGCTGAAGACCCGTTTTCTTGGTGAAGCTTTTTCTACTCATCCTAGGGTCGTCGACTGATCAAACTATGTGATCCTACCTCTGGTAGGATTTATATTTTTTGATTTTGGGCATCCTCTGCCTCTTCACTACACTCTGGTTGCTGTACTACACGTGTGCAAGTAGTGTTAGCATGTGTTTATACTAATTCTGCAGTTTTGCATTAACCAATGCATCATGGCCCTATGGAGCGCCACCTCCCAGGCGCAGGTCATACAATGTCCCGGGGTGTGCATCCGCAGGACATTTATGTTTGCTATTACAGGGTGGGAGCCTTGCTTCCACCCTGTGATAGTAAATTCTTGTTTGCCTCGTTGAAGCGAGAGGAGGAAAACCTCGGATTGCTTCAATAAAGCGGATCCGGATGGTAAAAATGGAGAAAAAAAATGAAGCGGAGTCTCACCCGTTCATTTAAATGAGCCCACTGGTGGGTAATGTTCCGGGCCAATCCTATTATAATATTGCGGGGTCTCTGAAGCACAGGGGACCTTAATCTCACATGTAAATTAGGCGCGGGAGGTCACAGAGACGTTTCGCAGACTAGGGGATCGACACCTACCCGGGTATTGTTTACTAATTGTTCGGGGGGCTTCGAGGCCAACTCAAGACCGGGGATCAGCAACCTCCGGGGCTTTACTTAAATATGCAGGGTGGGCCTCGCCAGTCCTTGAAGCCTCTGTGGCCCTAGGCAGTGCCTTATTGGTTCTGAAATCACACGGTCAGTACTCATGGTGTTATAAAGTGATACACTCATAGAACCCTTGCCGTTGTAGAATTACCCAGGCTTCATTTATGTAATAGTCTGTTGGTTTATATTTGGTAGGTGCACCGCAAAATTAAAAATGTTTTCCCTCATAACCTACTATCAACCGCCGATTTTCACAATAAACTACAGACAAGTGTTGTCAGAAAAAGAAGACCCATACACTCACTTATTTATTGGTAAAAAAATAACTTTTATTAAAATGACACAAATAAATGGAACCGTAACTTTATTGGAACAACAGTAAAACATGAAAGAAGTGGGTGGGACTCCTCCGGAAGCAGCGTACATAACCTGCAAGAGAAAAAAGAAACATAAGTATGTGTGCCATGTCCAAGAGAACAAGCATTTGCAATGCAATAGGTTTCGCATTAACGCAAGTTTAAGCTATTGGCATTGTAAATGACAATGCCTTTTATAGATGTTTTAAAAATGAAAAAAAAAATTAAAGGCATTGTTATTTGCATTGTCAATAGCTCAAACTTGCGTAAATGCGAGACCTATTGCATTGCAAATGCTTGTTACTTGCTGGCAGGTCTACGACCAGGAGGGACCCGGCCCACTTAAAGCCTTGCGCACTGTAGGTTTCAAGCAAGCGCCCTCTGAGACTTAAGGCTCCTTGCCCTTTGACCCAAGGCACCCTGCCCAGTGACACTGGCTCCTGCTCACAGTATGAGGTTCCTATCGTTAAAACTCACCACCATTGGCTCACCGCATGAGACCAGAGGCAGCCTTAAGCCGCGTTCATGAACTGGCATCAGAAAAGAGGCAGTACCAGCACGCGCCCTGAAGTTCTCGTAAGGCGCCACTTAGGCGCTCTAAAAACGTCAAAATAAATACAATGAAATAACAAGCCCGGGAGTTGTGTGTGTGCGCACCCGCGCGCTAAAAGAAAATTTTAAAAAGCACGCGAGTGGTGCTCAGAGGCGCTTAAGTGAGTGCGCTGGCGATGAGCAGGTGCATGATCGCGCATCCTGCTCTTTTTCAAAGCACATACTCGTGCTTGTGGCGCGTGGCTGAGCACTCCCGCAAGCCGTATGCCGCCACAAGCACGAGTATGTGCTTTGTAAAAAGAACTGCACGACGACTAAAGGTCTCCTATGCAGTGCATGTGCAGTGCATGCGCACTGCGTAGTGCATGCGCACTGCGTAGGCGAGACCTAAAAAGAAAGGTAGTCAGAATGAAAGGAAGAAAGTGAGAATGGGACAGAGAGCGAGTAGGTGTAAGGGAGAAGGGGAGGGAGAGTCAAAAGAACAGAGGGAGGAGGAGACAGAGCGTCGGCCTACTGCTCCCAACCCTCACTGTTCACCTCCCGTCACCCGTGTGTCTGGGATGCTGGGGTCCGCGAGAAACAGTGCGGTCCAGCAAGTCTTTCAAATGAAATAGAGATATGAATGAGGCCAGAGATTATATTATTATCTACGGCAACATCGCTTGCCTGCACCTGTGCACCCAGGCTGCTGCACCCCAGCCCCTTCCCCCGCACTGTGCTCAATTGCAGCTCCTGCGCACCGAGGCTTCACTGATCACCTGCCACATCCGGTGTGTCCAACGACGTGCCAGTGCGAGCTCCAACTCCGGGGTGCCGCTCTCAGGGTGGCACAGTAGGTCTCCGGTCGGGGATGGTGTCTTGATACCACGATGGAAGGCGTCAGAAAGGCCAGAGCATCAGCACCGATTGAGCACCAGCTGCGTGCTTTTTCGTGCAACTAACTCAGTGTCTGAAAAGGGAGAAATAATATAATGATGGAAACGTCTTAAGGTAAATGAAGGTTTATTTCAAGTTTAAGAGAGAACACCAGTTGAGTGCATCCTTCCTTCTTGAAGTATGATCTACCAACTGTGAGTGGTAATCGTGGTTCAAAGAGGAGTTGGAGTGTACGAGAATACACAAGGGTAAATAATAATATATTATGCCAACGTTCACATACAAGGGAACAGAGTGCATGCTAGAAGCATAATGTGAGCGTGCAATGCAGTTGGCAAGCCTGTGTGCATGTACACTTAGTAATCAGCTCACTACAGTGCCCCAAATGCCAACACCACGTGTCTGTAGGGCAGCGCTGCCCGCTGGCTCAGGCCTACATTACAGTCCAGCAGGTCCTTAAAATGAGACGGAGATGTGACTGAATGATGTCAGAGATCACATCATTACGCACGGCAACATCGCTTGTTTGCACCTGGGCTGATGCACCCCATCCCTTCCGTCGCACCATGGTCAATTGCAGCCCCTGTGGCACCCAGGCCCCACTGCTGTCATTGGTTTGTGTCCAAACACGACAGACAGCCGGGTTCACAATTCAGATGTAGTTTTGATTGCCAGGATGATGTACACCTCATGGATCCCTTTTTTTTTATTGCGCATTGTGATATACGAGGTGGATGCGGCCATATCACCTGAAGCAGTGTGGAAGAACTTGGACATGTGGCGTCGTCGTTATCCTATTTATATGTACGCAAAGTGGGCTGGGCTTGCGTACGCCAGGCTAGCGTAGGGGTGTGAATAATTATTCCGGGGACCTGGGTGTTGTTCAGTTCCTGCCTGGGCAGGTAGTATACTTATGTGTGTGTCCCTGTTGCAGTTTTGACGTCGCACAATCCGCAATTTACATTAATGCAGCATGTACCGGGAGGGCGGCAACTATTGCTAATGAGATGCTGTCCGAAAAGATTGAATGGACAACATCACATGTCGTTGTCAAGCTTGTGGATATGCGCAGACACGCATGTCAATGGTGTGCGGTATTATTGAAGGTGTTGCTATCGCGAAGCACGCACATGTGAATGTGCTCGGATGAAGGAAGGATGAGCAGTGAGGCTACGTCATACACAGTGATAACACTCATTACAGTCAAGCAATGCATGTCAAACGTGAATCTGAAAGTCTCACATATGGCACACTACTATACTGGTAAAGCCTGACAACAGACCATACTGCAACACAAATCTACACATTACTCTTTACTGTTTGTCACAAGTGATCTGGGGTGTGCACTCTGCCCGTGGCTGATGATACCACTTTGAGCCACCAATACCCAGGCCGAAAGGCAGCACAATAATGCGCGCACACACACACCAGGGGCATCGTGTAACACACATTTGTTTTTTGATGTAACGTTTCAGATGCATGGCTATCACACGTGGAAGGCTACTGTACAGAGCATGATTATTGATCATGATGATCGTTGCATGTTGTGTGTACTATAAGATATGTGTACACAGCAAAAAAGGTTTCAAAAAAGCTCTGTAAGCAGAAGAGGTGTCTCTCATCAAACGGTGTAGAGAGAATGACTGAAATGGGAGGGGTCCTCCAACTGTTACAATGGGAAATGTTATGAACCAATCAAAAGCTTTTTTTTAAGGTCACATGGCAAGCGCGCACCGAGCGCACAAGGAGGACGCACCCGACGCGATTTTGAGAAAATATTTTTACCATAATATAAGTTTATTACAGTTAGAAATATATAAATGTGGAAAATATTTTAGATTATCGCTTGCTCTCATATACACTTTAAACTTATTTAGATATAGTTTTGAGACATAAAAAAATAAATGAGGGAATGGCGTACCCGGCGCGATACCATACGTCTATGACGTAACACAGGGCCTGGCAGCGTGCACTCGTTGTGTACGGAACGCGCAGCCGGTGCGACCCTATACGTAGATGACGTAACACGCGTATTGGTACCGCGCAGCCGTCGCATACCAAACTAGGAGCTGGCGCGACCTTATACGTATATGATGTTAGGCGGGCCCGATGCTACGAAGCCGTCTGATACGAAATGCGCATCCTTAACGAGTTTCGCAATATCGCAGATAGGATTCGCGTGGTGATGGAGCTTGGTACACTACCGGTATAGGAGGTTAGTTTTCTAAAAAAAAAAATATCTATACATACATTTTTGGGAAGATATAAAAAATTACATAATTTTTCACATTTAAAAAGAAAGGATAATAGAGTTGCAAAATATTACAAAGAAAATAGAAAAAATATAGGTTTTATAAATATTAAAATAGGACATTAACATTTAAAAAACCTTTGAAATTCACTGAAAAGCCATAGGTTTTACAGACGTTATAGTTAGTTGGACATTTGACTCATATAAAACCAGAGAAATTAGCCTGTTAGTTGAGCTAACTATAACTCGCGCGCCCGCAATGCACTGGTGATGACGTCACATATTACATCACTCATGACATGTTCAGTGACATCACTCATGACATCACTGATGATATCTCAAATGACATCACTGATAATATCACTG
This sequence comes from Triturus cristatus, assembly GCF_964204655.1. Lineage (NCBI taxonomy): Eukaryota > Metazoa > Chordata > Amphibia > Caudata > Salamandridae > Triturus > Triturus cristatus. The sequence continues at coordinate 377,582,812 of NC_140593.1, read as the reverse complement.
ATGACATCATCCATGTGATAATCTAATGCACATACTGATGGCCTAATATAAACTTTGATACACGCACTCTAAAATACAGACTACTATTTTTGAAACCATACACACAACAATGCCAGATACTACATACCACCCACCATTTCCTAGGTCTATACTCACATCCACTCACTTATACATGCAGTTACTCATCAATACAGTACTATAATATGCACTCATACACCTATACATACAGTCACAGTCCGCCACTCATCCATAGAGTTACTCACACACCTAGTCAGTCATGCAAAGAATCAATCACATAGGCATGTATACAGTTATACACATCAACTGTGTTATTTATACACACACCACATCACTTATTTATGCAGATACTAACACATACTTACTGTCTTATACAATCACTGATACAAGCAGACACTCTTTTATACACCCACTCTTCAAATAACTTACTCTCATGTATAGTCATTTATATACTCCAACACTCACATATACTGCCTTAAACATATGTAGTTACTCACACATATACCAGTGAGACATTCATTCACACACTAACTCACCCATACAGCCCTTCCCAGATGCACTTTTTAATCCACACAACCAGTGAATCACCCACACATACATGTATGCACAGAGTCACCCCCCCCCCGCACCCACCCATACAGACACTCAGGCACCCATACAGATACTCAGACTCATGTAGCTACTCACCAACCCATGAAGCCGCTTATACACCAACTGAGACACTAATACAGACTTTCACACAGTTTAGTCACTAACCCATACATTCAGTAACACATGTTCAATCACTCACTTATACAGTCAGTCACGCACCTACTAAATAATCCATTCAGGGACTTGTAAATTCACTCTTTCTTCAATACACCTTGGCATAGATATATATGAAAAATATTTCAACTTTACAGAAACACACATTCACTGGATGATGTCATCAGTGATGTAATTTAAGATGTCATCAGTGTGTCATGAGTAATGTCACTGGCCATGTCATGAGTGATGTAATATGTGACGTCATCACCAGTGCATTGCGGGCGCGTGAGTTATAGTTAGCTCAACTAACTATAACAGGCGAATTTCTCTGGTTTTATATGAGTCAAATGTCAAACTAACTATAACGTCCCTGAAACCTATGGTTTTTTAAGTGAATATATATATATATTTTACAAAATATAAATATAAATATAAATGGAAACAAACTTAAAAACAGAAAAAATAAATTAAAATGGAATAACAAAATTGTCACAAACCTGGGTCTGAAGATGAGGTGCCTTATCTCATTGGAGCCAACTGCACCCTTCATCTATTATAGGGCCGATATGGTGAGACCGGAACTCAGACAACCCTGCGGAGACCGGAACTCCCTTGGGACTCACATGTAACTAGAATAGGAGGCAGAGCAGGCTCGGCAAAGGAGGAGACTGGAGGTTGGAGAAGAGAGCTGCTGTGTGTTAGTCCAGGCGGGTTGTGTCGGGAGTCTCCAAGCTACCAGTTTCTGACTAGGAGCCAGAGGAGTGGAGGCAGGAAGAACCGGAGGGCTGTGCGAGCATCAAGAAGACCTCTGCTGCAGCCAGTGAACAAAAGACAGGTTCAGGTGGCCGGTAGAGTCCGACTCCTAGCCAGGTTCCAGGAGGGACGTGGCTTAGTCAGGTGTGTTGAAGGATCCTGAATAGAGCTGGCAAATGGGAGGGAAAGTCGTAAACGGGAGGGGGTGGGAATAGAAGGAGATAATAATTTTCTTTTGGGAAGACGGGAGGTGCAGGAAAATGGTACTATCCTGTCACTCCGAATATTTCTGGGGATTGTGCTTCTTCCTTCCACTATTTCCCGATCTTATTTGCTTGAAGCACCTTTCCTATTAACCCCACTTCTACAATTCTACAAAGGATCACTAAACTAACCTTCAGAATAAAACTATAAAAACCCCTAGAACCACGGCCGGACTGGGAACCACAACTGGCCCTGGCAAAGTGCTCACCGCCCCCCCCCCCCCCCCCCCCCTGCCCCTGAGGGGTGCTGCCGAGCTCTTTGCCAGGGCCGGTTTTCGGACGATTTTGTTACAGGGCCGTTTAACGGCCCGTAACGGCCCTGTAACAAAAACGGCCCCCAGGGGCCCAAAACCGGCCCCCACCCATGCGGCGCACCGGGGGATTGCCCGGTGCTCACTACGGCAAGTCCAGCCATGCCTATAACAGTGACTTACCAGAACTCTCCTTTCTGTCGAGGGTACTGGTTAACAGGAACTTCCCGAGGGCCTAAGGAAAGGAAGAGAAGAAGGAGCTTATTAATTTGGGACTCCAGGCCTTTTTTTTTCATTTTTTTAAAGACTTCAAAATAAAAGATATTGGCTCAAATTCCCTCAGTGATTGATTTTGGTATTAAACCCACTAAGAAGCTGCCAAAAATATGCAGTCTGAAATAATGGTACAGATACATATTGAGATGAAATTGTGGTAACCCTCCCCCCAAAACAATACGAAATGATGGCCTTACAAATTGTGATGAGGGAAATAATGACATGCAATCAGTGCCTAAGCTTGTGAACCTGGGTCCTGGAGACCTGGTTCTAATCCTTGCTCTTAACTAAAAATCTTCAGGTTTTGGGCAGATCACTTAGGATCTCATTATGGTCTGGCTTGAAAGTGCTGTTGTCGCCAGACAATTATGTAATCATCACTTTAGAGGGAATTTGACTCCGCCCACATGTTGGGAGCCAAGGGTTTATGTTTTGATTGGGCATAAATTGTGTGCTTCCACAAAAAAAGTGCTTGCCCTACACACAGCTTTGATCATTTTGTTTATTTATCCACTTACCTGAGATTGAACTTTCAGGGGTACCCACATGACTTGTAATGCGATTAAAGTGGCTTACAAACGAGATAATTTATGGCAGCAGCCCAGATGGGAGGAGGGAAGTTATGAGCCTACTTGGATATGTAGATCTGGCTAGACAGTGTGAATGTCACCTGACCTTCTAACCTACACCAACATTATTCTACAGCTCTTTGCTTCCACCCAAATACATAACCATTCCCATTCTATTTACCTGTAATACTTCACATTACCATACAACATTCCTTCAAAGCCAGACCTATTGGCATTGCCAATGCTTGTTTTTGGAGGGAACTGAAAATCCTCCAATATCTGGAAGAAACTTGAACTAGAGAGTAGAATCCGTGGGTTGAATTCCCTCTGCAATACTACCCTGTGGTCCAGATAATGCAGCAGGTTTATTCCTCCCAGTGTATAGCGATTTCTGCAGAAATTGTTTGCTCTTCAGTTCCCTCAAAACAGTAAATGAAGACCAAAATCAGGCCCGCAATCGCCCTGTGCCTATTATTGTAAATATGTTTAAAATATAAAGCAAATGTAAGCATGTAGAATGCTATGGCATTGTGTGACTTCTCAATAATAACCAGCAAAATAAGTCAGCTAGCTCCATTATGGCCCTTTTCTATATTAAATAATTGCATCGCAAATTCAAATATTAATTTCTCGATTAGATCCCAAGCTGAATATTTTTTCAATATAACTTTGGTTTCGAAATGCAGAATAGTCATGTGTGTCATGTTCTGGTAGCCTTCAACGGGCAGGCGCTGGGGCAGGAAGTATTGAGGTACATTTATAGTTGAATTAATTTACTGAGAATCTGATTGATTTTTGCGGCTGCGTAATCATGTTTTTTCTTCTTCAGCAACAAAACATTTTGTTTTTCACAGATGCACAGAGCATTGGCAAAAAGCATTGGCAAAGCCAATAGCTCACAAAGGTAATACCTTTGCTGACACTTGTTAATTTTTGTAGTAAACCTTGTCTGCCTTCAGGTTACAGTAATTTGTTTTGCCTCGATAAAAGAACATATTCTCTTGCCGCACTGAAAATGGTTTTAAAACCAATTCTAAGCACCCCGTATTGTTATATTCTAATTCTAATCAATGTTTTTTTTCTTTTAAAATGTTTTATTGCAAGTATGTGGCTGCAGTCCATAAGTGGCATGTTATTCATTTTTTATTATCCATTTTAACATAGATTTGCTATAAAAAAATAAAAAGAAATAATCACTATTGTACCAGCTTGCCAAGGCCATGCAGATTTGGCAATTCGCCTTCTGTAAGGCAACACTAAGATTCGCCTTGTCCATCAACACTACTTTCGAAGTTTAACTCCAGTTCAACCTCGCAATCTGGCATAGAGCTTTGGAACCAGGTTTTTGCCGCCCTAAAATACATCTTGTGCAATTTTTATACTCTTGATGTATTTACACGTTGTTATCAAATTCCCCATTCCCCTCAATCTAGTGTTCTCGTTTTGATCCTTAAAGCTCCCCTCGGGGGTTTACAGCGCAGAACCTGCACCAGACGAGCACTGTCTGCCTCCAAGATCGCAGATTCCATCACTCACGCGGCCTTTCCAGCGCGCTGGTGACAGATGCGTTTTAAGCGCTGAATGTCATCACTTTCTGCCTGTGGATAGTTCGCTTTTCGTTTGAGCAGGTTTGTCCTTGTGTCTGACATTTCGCTCTTCAGTCTGTGTGGTCCCAGTTGCAAAGCAATCTGGACATATTTTTCAGTCCCAAGCCAATCGTAATAATGCTATGTACTATGTCCATACTTGCAAAGCAATTTAAGAGATGCAGGCCAAGCGTAAACTATTCTGCTGATACTAAAGTTGTAGAGTTAGTGAGAACACACCGCTCTGGTAGTTTACTCAATCCCTCAGTTAGGCAGGAAATGTAAAGATTGTGTTAAATGCATTAATACACATTTAACATGATTTGTCTACATATTTTAAAGAGTTAATACCGCATTACTAATATGATAACACATTTTACTGCAGCAGGGCATTAAGTGGGATTGAAAAACTGGGCGTGGGGGGGGGTCTATCAAGGGGGCGTGGCCGATGTAATTAAGGGCGTGGCTTAAAAACACATTACCTAAAAATCTGTGTTTAGCATAGTGTGCCGCCTGACTGCTATTGTGCTGCTTCTGTCATTACATCCAGATATATTCTATAAGTAAAATCACACTTACGACAAGCCAGAACTGTTGGCTTTGTCAATGGTTGTTAGCTGCATATGATAAATAAGCACCAACTACAGCTTTGCTGTACATACATTTACAATGCTTCAGTTCTGACATGATGAGAGACTGTGACAGAACTATAACGAGTCTCTTTGAAGTTACATCAAAGGCTTTGAGCAGTGGTTCTGCTGCCGAGTTAGGATTTATTTTTCACCCTGAAGGTGAGGACAAAAATGGAGAGCCCGATAGGGACCCATCTCAGCACATGCTTTGAAGAACTGCTGGTGCTGAGCACCGGCAGGACCCGGCCCACTTAAAGCCCTGCTGCAAGGGATATAAGTGCTTGTTAACGCACGTTCAAACCATCTAGAAACACTGACCCCCATCTGGAGAGGGTCAGTAATTCTGATCCAGTTGGCCACCAAATCAACTCTCTATTCTATACTGATGAAAGAACCATAGGGCCATCTTCTCCAAGGGGTGAATGAAGTGTGCAGAGCATGCTTGCAGCAGGTGCATTTGATCCTGAGGGCTCTCACTCACTTACTCTGCTGTTTGTCATAGCCGTAGCCTGACGTGCAAGGAGCTCGTGTGCGCCCTGTCGTGCCCGCTCACCCGCAGCATCATCGAACACGGATGCCTGAGATCGGATCGGACATCCGATACCGATGCTAAATTTGAACAGAAGGAGAAACTAAATAAAATGGAGAAAATATGAATTTGTTGTGATCTACCGTCGCCGACCCCTGGCTCAGCGGGAAAGGTTCTAGAGAAGGCCTGGAGTAAAACACTGAAAGCAAAGTCTGGTAGTGCCGTAATCCTCAGCTTCCCCGAAGGGGGGGCTAGGAGGAAGGGCAGGTACAAGCAGTGTCTATGGCCATAGTACGCCGTTAGAGTCTGGACCACCAGCAAAACCAGTAAAATCTCCAATAATTGCTAAAAATTAGACTAAAACTGGACTAAATATTAGTAGAAGAGGACTGGAAGACTAGAGAGAATTGTAAAATCAGGTGGAGGCGGCGACAGGACAGGACAAAACACTCAGGCGTACAGGCATACAGACACAGGCACAGCAGAGGTAAGTGGAAGTGTTGGCTATTAAGTAATTTTTTTAAGTGAGCTACTGAGTAGAACAAGTTAATTAAAACATCGCACAAGTGCAGTAGGTGACCCTGGAGGAGTGCAAGGGAAAAGTGCTGCGTAGTAGTGGGGATGGCACCTGGCAGAGGTAAATTGCGGAAAGGCAATGGCCCGTCAATGGACACCATAACGAGAAATGATCCAGTAGGTGAGGTTAAGGCAGCATCAAAAGTCAGCATGCCAGATTAACAGGAGGATATCCCAGGAAAGCCCACAACAAGACGAGAAGGGAGGAGGGTTGGTCCTGTCTAACTCCATCAAGGACTTTGTGAGCAAACATTTTGCAAGAAAGGAGCAATTGCCAAGTCCAGGCATAAGTGTGGATGGGCAAAAATAGAAGCCCAATACGAGGTCAGGTTGGATTGCCCGATTCCACCAGACCCAGATTTACCAATCATTATCAACCGAAGTGTTCATACTTTTAATCAAAGGTTGTCTTCGTCACCACGTCTATTCACCCCCCAGAAAGGTGGAAGCCCACATCAACAGGAGGAGAAGGCGGGACCTTTAGAGTATTGTACCTCAGGATTGGTGGATAAGGAGTCCGAACAGTGGGGCAGATGGAGAGCCCTGAGCTAAACCCGAAAAGTGCAAGTGAGGAAACTGCGAGCTCAGTATTTGACTCTACCCCTAACCTAGAGATTTCAGCGACCTCATCTTCAGTGATGTTGGATGTAATGGTGATTTTACAAAAAACTTTACAAGGACGGTTGGAAGTATCTATGGTGAAGAATGATCTATTGAAATCTCAAAAAGTACAGCTGCAGTTAATTGTGGGCGAGCTGAAACAAATCGGAGAAAATATGCCATCTATAGTAAGACCTGTAAGGAGCGAAAATGTAAATAGGGAGCTAGGAGAGCAAGCTATACATACAGTAGGGGGTCACAGTGTATATGTCTCTAGGTGCCCAAAGAAATCTGGAGAGGCAACCAGTTATAGACAATATATACCAAGAGCGAGAAGGGTGGCCAAGAATATAAAGCGGAGGGAGAAATTATTGGAAAAAAAGAACATCGTCAGTATCAGGGTTAGTGATGGTAGAATTAAGTAACCAGAAAGCCTGAACTAAAAAAAGAACCCCCAGAAAACTCAGTAAGAGCTAAAGCATAGAACGAAGGATGAAAATGAAAAAGGAGGAAAGAAGATACAATTAAGATTAAAAAAAAGATGAAAGTAGAGAGCAGGAGAATGGTGGCCCAAGTAGACCACTAAGTAGGAAAGATAATGTGAAGTTGCAAGGAATGATAAGTGGGAACTTAACCACGAGGGGGAGAGAAGCAAAAAGAAATAACATGGAAAAAATAAAAGATAAGGAGAAAAAGGAGGGGAGAAGTTTGCGGCTGTATCTAGAAGCATCACGCTATCGGGATGTGGGTAGAAGAATAAGAAAACAACACCCCCTAAATCGATCTCAGCTATTACTAACCTTTTCTAAATGTGCCAGCCAAAGAGATAGGGACAAACGACCTTCGACAAGTAGGGTTTCTACAAAATAAAAACGGGAAGGAGGTAACCAAAGCCCTGATGTATTCTGGCTTTGTAAAACATACAATAATAAAAGCAGAAAAGGAGCTGCAGAAGGAAGGAATAAGGTTAGTCCCAGATGCAGCACTACCTACAAAGGATAATCAAAGATCAGTATTTCTGAGCCATCATGCGGGTCTTGGGCAAAGACAAATACGACTAATTGACCCGGAGGTGGATGGAAAGGAAGTCATAGAAATGACAGTAACTGGAGGGAGGATGGCAAGGGCTGGAGCGATGAAAACTGTGTAGATACGTTCATGAACTGTACTATGCCAACCAAGAAAAAAGAGGGGTCTCTAAGTGAAATAGATTAGGATACTGGGTCATCGCACAGCCTAGGGGTTCTTTTTTGGACTATAAATGGCTTTAGTAAAATTTCAAAATCAGAAACCTTCAAAAAAATTATGTAGACCCATGAGATCATGTGCCTGCAAGAAACCTGTCTGTGCGATGTTACCCCAGCAATAAAGGGATTTTTGCCGGTTCATAAGTCTGCAACAAAAGGGCAGGAAGGACGACCTGCAGGGGGGATATTTACCCTAATTCAACCAGAATAGCTAGAAAGATAACGCCCCATCAGTAAGATGTAAATGGCTGGTAGTATGCAAGGTGGACCCCTGGGACCCATACCCTATGAATGAAAAGTTGATAATAGCTAATGTCAATATACAAGGGGGGGTGGTCTGAGGATTATAGGCAGGAAATTAGAAGGATGAAAGAGGACATTGATTAATTGTGTGAAAGTTACTCGAAAGATATTTTTATATTGACGGGGGATCTGAATGGATAGATAGCTTGCTTATACAGGTCGCATACATGAACAAGGTGGAAAAGATTCGGTATACGTTATACATGGACAAGTTACATGATGCCTACAATCACAAATGTATTATCTACCATCTTTCAATTAAATAATAAATGATTCAAGAACAAAAAAACAACATTAAAGAACTGAGCTACTTCGAACTAAGTGTCTGCTTCAATTTCCTGTCGGGTTGGTCAGGCCAGAAGGCAACCGGACCGGGGGGGGGGTGGGAAGGAGGGGAGGAAGGAAGGGGATCCCAGGAGGGGGGGTAAGAGGGGAAGGAGGGGGAGAGGGAACAGCAGGAGGGGACAAGGGGGGACAGGGGGAGGAAGTGAAAAGGGAAGGAAGCAGGCCGTGGCCTCAGTAGTACATCAGTCGTAAGCAAGAGTTGTATATTGTATTTTGAAGTGTTCTAGTAATTGAGCCCATTCCATTGATATTGGTTTCTTCCTCAGCCCTCTATACTCTTTGCGTTGCAACGCCTCTCTCTCAGCAGTGGCCCATTTTATAACCTCCCCCCACCATTTCCCTTCACATGGCACCCTGTGTAATTTCCACTGCTGTGTGATGAGTCTCTTGGCCAGCATTTAGGTGAGGCTCGAAAAAAGGCGCAGTACCTTTGCCTTCTTAGGAAGAGGGAAGAGACCTAGATGACAGGCCTCCGGAATATTCCAGGTGGAGCGTTCAGCGAGGTGTGTGAGGCCCTGTATAACCTCTGTCCAGAATTCTACAAGGGAGGGGCAGGCCCATAACATGTGTATAAAATCTGCCTCTGGGCTCTGACACCTAGGACACTCTGAGGAGGAAGTTGAGTACATATGCTTTATCGCCCGAGGCGTGAGGTAGGCCCTGTGCAGTACGAACAATTGTTTTGTTTTGAGCCGGGCATTTCGGGAGACGCGCCCAGGATACTCAAGGATCTGCACCCATTCCCTGTCAGTAAACTCCATAGCCACTCCGCCTCCCATTTATGATGAAGAGTCAACAAGGAGATTCAGAGTTTGGGCCGTAAGACTCGATACAACCATCTAACCAGGTGGCTACCATGACCCATTATGTGGAGCGTCTGCAATAGTCCGAAGGTCAGGGGCTCTTTCTGGTCCACCTGCCAATACCTATGCACATACTGTTTGACCGCAGCATGTGTTAAAAACAGTGTGGGAGGGGCCAAATAAGTCTGCATGAATTCTTCATGAGGCATTAAGTTCCCATCTAGAAATAAGTCACTTGGGGCCTCATGTAGGTAGCCGATTTTCGGTAAATATGCCGTTACCGACCGGTATTCAGACAAGTGAGATGTAGGAGTCCAAAAACCACCTTTCGGTAAATATGAGGCGGTAAATACCGATTCATAGTTACCGATTTCTAAACTACCGATTCATATTTACCGAATACATTATTAACGAATCGGTAAATATGAAGTGGTAAATATGAAGTGGTAAAAATTTAAAATGACATGTAGGAGCAGTCGGTAATTAAGAAATCCAGGAAAATCGGTAAATAAGAGTCGGTAATTAACACGGATGGAAAGCAGGTGGTAACCATCAACAATGCACATAAGCAATCCCAAAATGCAACTGCGTGGACAACATGGCCGCCATGTACGTCATTGCAAGGCGCCTACGTCTACAGGCAGCAGGACTGAGGGTGTGGCGACGGGAGGAACAAATCTACAGACAGCGCATCACACTATTCCAGCTGACTGATGCAGAGATACATGAGAGGTACAGGCTACACCCCGAAACCATCATGGACTTAATCAGGGACCTTCACCCACTCCTGGACCAGCCAATAAGAAGGGCGCACGCCATACCCCCACATGTGCAGGTGCTCTGCAGCCTACATCTGTTGGCATCCGGCAGTTATCAGGTGGTGATAGCTGCGGTGGGAGGGGTATCCCAGAGTTGCCTGTCACGTTTCTTCAGGAAGTTCCTGGATGCCATGATGCAGAGAATGCACCACTACATCAGCTTCCCAAACACACAGGCTGCACTGCAGAAAACAAAAACAGACTTTTATCACATGGCACAGTTCCCCCATGTCATCGGCTGTATTGATGGTACACACATCCCAATCTGTCCTCCAGCTGACACAGAGCACATCTACAGGAACAGGAAGTCCACCCACTCCATCAATGTGCAGGTGATCTGTGATGCAGGGAACATCATCACAGATATTGTTGCAAAGTTTCCTGGGAGCACCCACGACTCTTACATCTTCCAGAATAGTGGGATCTACACACGACTGAGAGCCGGAGAATTCGGAGAAGGATACCTGCTGGGTAAGTAACAGTGACGCCCCTTGAAACCTGCAAATCAGAGTGTATAGAGGCATGTAACTGATGGTTCCCTTTTACTCATCCAGGCGACAGTGCATATGCATGCCGTTCATTCATCCTCACTCCCTACCTACACCCAGCAACCCAGAGTGAGAGACGATACAACGTGGCACACAAATCTACACGCAATGTGGTGGAGCGCACGTTTGGACTGCTGAAGAGCAGGTTCCGCTGCCTCCACAAGAGCGGAGGCGCACGCCAGTACAAACCCATCACCTGCTGCAAGATAATTGCCACTTGTGCAATGCTGCACAACCTTGCCACGAAAAAAGGTACAGATGTGGAACTAACATATTTTGAGGACAACGAGGATGAGTCAGGCCAGCCAGAGGGCAGCGCAGCTAGAGTGCCAACTGCAATCGATGGGAGAGAGAGACGGGCAGAGATCACATGCAACTACTTCTGAGTAAGTGAGGGGACACAGCGAGTCGTGAGAAGTCATGACGTAGTTTAATGTGGCACCACGCCATGAACACATGAACAGGCCAATCTGGCAATATGCCATCTATACAATGAGTATGTCCAGGGTTACGTCACCCAATGGCAAGTGGATAAGCAGGGCCACATCAATGTTTGCGCATACGCGCTGCAGTGGTGGATTGCACGGCCTGTGCATCCTCACTAGAGCCAACCCCAAGCCGCCTGCTGCTCCTGCGTGCTTCTGGGACGGGGGGTGTGATGCTGCTGCTGGTGTCGATGCTCTCTGCAGCATCCCCTGCAGCAGTTGTCGACGCCTGACTAGTCAATAGCACCCCTAGTGCACTTGTCACCTGCACCATCCCCCGTGACAGGTCGCTGCAGCACTGTGTTAGGCCCTCCTGCATCGTCACAGAGCGCCGGCAAAGTAGGGAAGTCGCAGTTGCCAGACGGTTGAGTGCCCTGCTGGTGGTGTCCCTTCTCTGGCGTTCCCGGCGCCGTGCTTCGATGTCAGCATCTAATTTGCTGCACAACTGCTGGATTGACTGGGACATGTCCCGAATGCCCGCAGCCATGCCGCCAATGTTTGTGTCCATGTTGACTAAGCTTGTCCTCATCACCCGCATGTGCCTCTGGACTGACATTACTGCCTTTGATTGCAGGCGCTGTTGCTTCAACATTTGGCCCTCGAGCCCCAAGAAGACACCATGGCCGTCAGTGGGTGCTGGTGGACTCTGGACACGCGACCTGCGGCGCCCTCTTGCTCCCGTCTGTGCTGCCTGTGAGGTGTGGGGCACAGTGGGATGGCTCCCTTCCTGGGGCCCGGTGCGGTCTTCTGGGCCCATGCTGTCGTCTGACGAGGTGTCTAAGGCTCGTAGCCTGGCTGCTGGACGCCTCCTCATTCTCACACCTGCAAGCGGAGATGTGGCCGGTGAATCGAACATGAGTGGCGATGCTGGCTCTGGTGGTGGTGATGCTGGCTCTCGGTGAGGTGATGGTGGCTCTGTGTGCGGCGCGGCTGGCTGCGTAGGTGGTGCGGCTGAAAGTGGGCCTGCTCCCTGGTCTGAACTCGTGGTGGCTAGAGGTGATTTTTGTGGCCGGTGTGCCGTCTCCCCTGCAGCATGCCCTGTACTGCATGATGTCACATCTGTGGACAGAAAAACAACATTGGCTCAGTGTCCCCGAAGGGCTGCATTGCAAGCGTCACAATAAATCATTTCACATTCCAATCTGTCCTCTGTCTCCTTGTGCCTCGAGTGCGTGACATGCCTTGTTGCCCTGTGACATTTACGTCATGGTTAGTGTTGCCCTGACTACATCTCCCGGAATGCATTGCCTGTCTGCACTGACACGTGTGGACTGCAGTGTGATTCTCGTTTCACAATGGGGGATGTGGGATAGGGGTAGGGGCGGCTACATTGCTGTGCTTTCGTCTTACCTTGGTGTGTTGCGGCTCTGGCAGAGCTGTCGGCGTCCCCAAGACCCACGACGCTCTCTTGCTCGAGTGTGGCCGCCACCAGCTCCTCCAGTTCGGTGAGGGCAGGTGCCCTGTTGGTTCCACCTCCGGTCTGGCTGGCCTCCTTCTGGATGTCGCCCATCTTCCTCTTGGTCACAATCCTCAGGTCATACCAGCGCTTTTTGAGGACCTCAATTTCCCTGTGGGTCACTCCCACAGCATTGACCTGCGCCTGGATGGCCAGCCATATGTTGCGCTTTTCGGCCTCAGGCACTTGCAGGGATTGCCTCCCAAACAGCTTCTGGTGCTGCTTCACCACCTCCTCCACCAGCACCTGGAGTTCCTTGGGGCTGAATTTGAGCTTCCTCCTCCTTTCCCCTCCGTCTTTCTGTGTGCTCTGGCTGGACATGCTGTTCGTTTCCCGCTCGCACATGCAACTGCTCCCTGCCTCTCCTCTGCACTCCGAGCCTCTCCAGGGTCGGCTAATTATGTACACCTGCCTGGGTGTGGCCACTTCGGCTAATTGTGTACACCTGCCTGGGTGTGGGCAGTTCCTGGTTGGGTGGGCTGTCGTTGCACAGGATTAGCTGTTTCGTCAAGTCATGTGATGTTATTTACCGAATCCGTACGTACCGATTCGGTATTTTCCGATTCGGTAGATACCACCTCGGTATTTTCCGAATCGGTAATTATCACCTCGGTATTTACCGATTCGGTGAATTCCGATTCGTATTTACCGAATGTTACCGAATCGGTAACTGTTACCGAATTTTTACCTACATATAACTTACCGATTCTAATTTACCGATTCGGTACGGCTCGGTATTTAAGAACCGGTAAAATGTATTTACCTACATGAGGCCCTTAGAGTCTTCACGCCGGCCTTCGCCCAACTGCGTATTCTAGTGGCAGATAATACTCCCCGTAACGAGGGTAGGCCGTACAGGGGAACATTTGGGGCGTATGGTACAGGTGGGCTAGTGTATTTCATCGCTAACTTCCAATAATGGAGTACAATGTGTAATAGATATGGGGGGTCCATCACCCGATCTGCTCCAGGACATAATAGTGATTGCAGTGATCCACCCCGTAAGCATTCGGGGGAATAACCTATCTCAAATAAGTTATGGCTGGCCAACCAATAAGCCATCCACTGCAACTGGCCCACTATAGATTAGGCTTTGAAAACTGGTGCTCCCATGCCCCCCTCAGTACCTGTTAACTGCATTTTGGTAAGAGCCAATCTGTGACGGCCCTGTCCCCATAGTAATGAGGTCAATATTGTGTCTAGTGCTCTATAAATCCAGGCAGGAAGGACCACGGGAAGATTCCCAAATTGATGCAGTAGTCTAGGGAGCATAACCATTATAGAAACGGCGATACAGCCTGCGGTTGTCAAAGGCAGAGCGTTCCAAAACGGTACTTGGGCTTGAGATTGTTAAGTGTACGGACCACATTTCCATCTACGATGTCCGATGTGGTCCTGCAGATATGGATCCCTAGATATTCAAAGGTAGTAGGGTCTACCTTGAACTGCACTGGGCCAAATTGAAGCATGGGAACAGTGTACGTATCGTAAAAAGAAAAAGCTACTGATTTGGAGGCGTTAAGGCACAAACCAGATATTTCCCCAAATTGCTCAAACAGCGAGGCGACAGGTGTCATATCTTCATGCATATCTGAAAAATAAAGCAACATGTCGTCTGCATAAGCTGAACACAGTGACATAGCCGGCCATCCGGAATGCCATATGGTGCCATCATGCAACGCAGTCGTTGTACCAAACAAGCACAAACAACAAGGGCGACAGGGGGCATCCCTGTTGTGTACCTCTAAACACGTCATATGCTGAGGAGATGTTGGTGCTAGTTTTCGCCCTCGCTGTGGGTCTAGTATAAAGCAGCTCTACCCACTTGATAAATTCTGGAGGGATCCCATATTTAACCAACGCGGCCAACAAATACGGCCAACTTAAGGAATCAATAGCCTGACGTATATCTAAGGAGAGGCACCCCGCTCTGGGGAACTGGCTCAGGCAGAATGTAAAAGGGCATAGAAGCGTTGTATGTTCAGTGAGGTACTGCGTTTAGGTATAAAGCCACACTGATCTGTGTGGATCAAATTGGGGAGTAAGGGAAGTAGTCTTGATGCCAGAAGCTTACTAAGAATTTTATATTCCGTATTAAGGATCGATAGGGGTCTATATGCTGTGAGGTCTGTCAGGGACTTATCAGGTTTCAACAAAGAGGTCACTATCGCCTCCCTAGTCGTGGGGCAAGGTACCCACAGTCAGGGCGGTGGCGTACAGTTGTAATAATTTGGGAACGAACGGAGTTGCGAATAAGGAATAAACCTCGATGGGGAGCCCATCAGAGCCTGGGGTTTTGTTACGGGTGAGTATTGCACCGCGGATCTCGGGAGCGGTCAGAGGGGCCGCCAAGTCCGCAGCCTGTGCTGCAGTATTAGTGGGAAGCTCCACTGATTCTAGGAACGCTGCTGTTGCTTCTGTCACTTCATGAGGGGAGGCAGCATAAAGGGCTGCATAGTAATCGTGAAATGTTTTATTATTTTCTACCTGTGTAGTAATTAATGTGTGGCAGTTATTGTGTATGGCCAGAATAGGTGTAGGGGTGGGCTGTGGCTTAACCCCTTCAGCGCGGCGCGGATTCCCGCGCACGCTGAAGGTTCGTTGCGCGGGCGGGCTCATGACGGAACGGTTCCGTCATGAGCACAGCCCAACCGACGCTCATGACAGAACCGTTCCGTCATGAGCGTCGAAGGGGTTAATCAACCTAGCTGGTAATGTGCCTGACCTGTTTGTTTCTGCGTGATTGCAACAGTGTGAATGCATGCAAATCTATCACACGCATGTGTTCTATAACTCAGCATATCTAATCCTGGCTTCTTGGAGGTCTGGTCCTTTCTCCACATCAGACTGGGCTGCCCCTTCCAACTTTCGTAACAAGTCCTCCTGATCCTTAAGGTCCCGGGTTGCCTCCTGCCTGACCCCCACCAGTGTCCCCATGAAGACGCCCCGGATTGTCACCGTAAATGCCTCCTACTCAACAGCCCTGGATGTCGCCGTACCCTTGTTTTCAGTAAAATATTTAGCGATGGTAGTTGCTAACTTATCATGCAACACTGAGTCCTCAAGTTGTAACGGTTGAAGGTGCCATGTAGGAATTGGCGTGGGGGTTTGACCCCAGTTAAGTAACAAGTCCAACGGGTTGTGGTCCAAAATAGTTTTTCCCAGATAGGTGCTGCGCACAATCGTGGGGAACAAGTCTGGGGTGCATAGGAAATGATCTAGGCGTGTACGCAAGGACTGCGGGTAGGAATAAAAGGAGTATTCATGCAGACCAACATGTTGCAGTCTCCATATATCCAGCAGCCCCCATCCCCTAGACAAGTTAGTCAAGTTAGTGGCTTGCACAGTAGTGGCCACGTGAGATAAGGAAGGGTGTGAGCTGTCCAAATGAATATCAAACACTGCATTAAAGTCTCCCCCTAATATCATGGGATACTGCATCCATCCGAAAGGGCTCGTGAGAGGCGGGAAAGGAAGGCTTCCTGGTCAGTGTTAGGTGCATAGACTGACCCCAAGACCACTTGTGCACCATCTAGCGTCCCCTGTAAGAGTACGTATCTCCCCTGGTCATCAATCCTGCTGTCAGTCAATGAGAAGGGTACTCCCGCTCGTAGCCAAATTGCCACTCCTCGGGAGAAGGCAGAGTATATAGTACCAAACAACAGACTCCTCCATCTTCTTTGCACCTTGCTAAGCTCAGAAGAAATCAAGTGTGTTTCTTGTAAGTATACTATCTGCGCTCGGCGGTGATGTAGGTGGGCCGCTATCCTGTGTCATTTCTGTATTGAACCCATCCCCTGTATATTCCAGGAGATGATAGTGTATGATTTTGCTACAGACATAACATCAAGAACATAAACTCCATCTCCCCCCACTCTCCCCCAGGCCCCCACCCCCACCCCCATGAATATCAGGAAACAGATCAGTAGCTCAAACAAAGAAACATAATCTCAATACAGGGTCAAACGACTAAACTCCAGTCGGCCAAACTGTGCGAACAAAACACATGACACACTATATAACAGTAAGGGCTTCTCGCCTGTGGGGTAGGCTGCTTACTCTGGATACGTAAGTATCAAATATAAGGAGTGTACTAACCCAGGACGGGCCGGGCCACAGGATCATAATTGAGCATACCCTGCAGCTTCCAGTGGAGCCGCCCATGTTTGGGTCAAAATTCAACAGGCGATATATGGCAGACAATGAATAACAAAACTTTACCTCCCGGGGATGGACGTTTATCAGAGAACCCGAAACAATACCCCAAATCACATTACACTCACACTACTGTTAAGCCAGTGGGTCGTTGCTAAGTTGCGTGTGGACACAGAAGGAAATAACGCCATGCTTCCCCCAGAGTCTGAGTCCGAGGATACCCACACTGACGGATTAGAGCTGATAGGCGCACGAGGAATCCGCAACACTGAGGCCGAATGGAGGGCCTCACGTCTGCCCTCCAGCGCCGACTGTTGCGATTGAGGACTAGTCGCCGTGCTCTACATGGTGAATCCCTTCCTCCTTTGACGAGGATGGCGCAGTGGTTTCGGCTGTAACTGTGTAGGGTGACAACACGTTCATTGTCCGAAAGTTCCTGTCCAGCCATTCCCATGCACTTTCGGGCATGTCAAAAAAACAAGCACGCTGGTTGTAGATGATCTTGAGTATGGCAGGGAATAAAAGAGCAAATGTCATGCCTGCAGCGCGGGCCCGGGCCTTGACCTCCATGAATGAATAGCGTCGGCGTTGGACTGCCAGTCTGTAATCCGGAAAAATTGAAATTTTTGTATTGTCGAAGTGGATGGGGCCGGTGTCCCGTGCCATTTGCAAGATATGATCACGGTCTCTGTAATTTAGGATACTAGCCAGTATCGGGCGTGGGTTGGTGCCGGAAATGGGTTTACGCATAGGTACCCAGTGGGCCCGCTCTACTGAGAAAAGCGCCGATAGTCCAGTGGGGGCTACACAGGTCTTCAGCCAGTCCTCAATAAATGTTGTGGGATGTTGCCCTTCAGCACCTTCATGAAGCCCAACAATGCGAAGGTTATTGCGTTGGGCCCTACCTTTCGCATCCTCAGCCCGGGCCTGCAAGGCCTCAACTTGTTGTTGCATCTGCTGTATTTGCACGTCGTGTTCCTTCACCTGCTGTTGTAGCGTTAAAATCGATTATTCAGAGGCCTTCACCTTATCTGCCAGTTTCTTATGATCGTCCTTGAGCAAGTTCAGTTCAGTGGATATAGTGCCTATTTGTTAGGCTATAGCCAATTGCGATTCCCGGATTTCCTCGAGTACCATATCCAGCTTATCCACAGGAGGTAGAGCTGTAGCCCCGTCTTCATTCCGACGAGACTCTATCGAGGAGATCTCTGAAGGTGGCGATCCAGCCCCACTGGTGTCCACCGTCGTCTTCGTCCTATTTCTGCCCATTGCCGTCAGCAGCTGAGTGTACTGTGTCTATGGGCTCCCTGCAATATCAAGTGGCCAACAGTGCAGGCCCAGAAACAAACGCAGCCGTATCCACCACCACTCGTCCACCGTCTCTGCCCGGGACCAAGAGAGGATCCACAATGCAGCTTGGGGGCCCTGTGTGCTGTGCCTAGTCACAGCAAGTTAAAATGTCCCTACGGGGCCTCAGGGCGGCCCCCATGGATTCAGGCGCACCCCCATCCATTCAGGTGCTGAATATAAGGGCAGTTCCCGGTGTGCAGCTGGACAACAGAAGGGGGGATGCACCACAGTGATGAGTCAGGGCCCACACCTCTACCGGACGCACCCATCTCTCCTCCTAGCACCACAGGCCCCCACCAGGGAAACTCAGCTGCAGGATCACCGGGCGCACTCACTGTGCCAGGCAAGTGGAGATCGCTGTGCATCTTCAAGGGCAATCTCCTGATCTCCAGAGGCACCGGCAGGGAGGGGGGGCACGATCACCCGCAGCCCTCCGCCAATTGCAGCAAAGCAGTATCCAAGGCCCACCAGGAGAGCCACCAGCCGGGGTCTTGCGTGTCGGCGCACGCCTCCGTGTATGATCACCACCTCAGTCCAGGGCAATAGGAAAGGCTGGTGCCTTCAGGCCTGCTCCATACTCTGTCGGCCTGCCCCCATCGGGTCTGCTCCAGGATGCAGGGTTACTCCCAGCAGCGCTCCGCGACTCCACAAATGTGCCCGCTGCAGTTGTTGGGAAATCCGCCACCGTTGCACTGCCCCGCTGGGATACAGGGCTGCCAGAAATGGATAGAAAACTTCCGATTAGCGTCCCGGAGCTCGTCGCTTATGTGACCTTCATCTTGGGCGGCTAGCCACACCCCCCGCCATTTGTATAGATATGAAAGTAATGCTGCTCCCACAGACCTTACAAATAGAAATCTCTAAGAGTGAGCTAAAAGCGCTAGGCAAAGAACTGTCCAACGAAAGTGACTATCAATATCTAAGAGAGAAAATCGGTGCATTTTGTGTTAAATGCGTGGCGGAATAAAGTGAGTTATCCTTATGTGGATACTCTACCAAGCCAGCTGCTAAGAACCGCAGTGTTGAGAGTAAGAATTGGACTCAACCCTTGCAAGATAAGTGATATGGTAAAAGCAAAAATGATTGGTATAGGAGGGAATTGTTCTTGTAGGTTGAATACCAAATGTTATATGTTGCATATTTTGCTGGATTGCCTAAAATTCAAACAACAGCGGAGACAGTGGTTATGCCCAATATTCCTGAAATATGGAATTATGACTTGTGGGCACGCTGCAGAATTTTTAATTGATATGCCCTTTTTAGACATAGCATGTGCTATTGGAAGATTCATGAGGGCAGTGTTTATTGAGAATTAGTAGAAGTGCGGATGTATTTTACAAGATTACCTGCAGATTTTATTGGAATATATATTTTAAATAGGTAATTTTGTATGGTTTTATTAAATGAAATGTATTATTATATATGTATTTGCTATCATATTTTAATGTTGTGTTGTTTAAAGGCCAGTGGTCTAAATAAACATATCTTTTTTTTTTTTTTTTTTTTTGAAAAACCTTTATTTAGAAATCAGGACACAGCTATTCAGCCGACAACCCGGAGGTTCGGCAGCATCGATAATTAGAAACAGTGATGCGTCCCCAGTACAGTACAAAGAGAAGTGCAAAGGTTCAATTTTAAGTAAACACAAAAACTCACAACAAACCCCAGCAAGGCAAGAACACTAAAATCCCATGGTGAGAGCCCCCAGGGGAGGCCGGACCCCACTCATCTACCAGTGACAAGATAGTGTAAGGAGGAAGAAGGGGGACAGCAGAGGCCAAAATAGTTCATCAACCAGACTGTGCTGGAAAGAAGGTCAGGGGGAAAGCTGTTCCTCGGGAGGTTCCAGATCAGGGGCAAGACATATTCCCCCCCTGTATTGATTCCACCGCCCCCAGATGGCATGCCACTTCCGGGGGCGGCCTCTAGAGCAATAGACCGTCTTCTCCCTAAACATGCTCCAGTCCATGTTTTCTTTCCACGCGGTCAGTGTAGGGGGCCCCGAGGAGCCCCACAATCGCGCGATATCCCTCTTAGCGACCATGTTACCCAGAGTCACCCATTGGGTCCGCGCCTCATCGAGGTCAGTGGGCCCCCAGACATTCAGGAGACAACACCGCGCCTCCGGCTGCACAGCAATGCCCGTCACCTCCCCCATAACTGCATGGACTCTCCTCCAGAATTCCACAATGACACCACATTCCCAAATGATGTGCAGGAAAGTACCCACCATACCACACCCCCTCCTGCACAGGCCGTCCTCCGAGAACCCCATGTGGACCAGCCTTGGCCCCGTCACATACACTCGGTGCAGTATTTTAAGCTGCACCAGCCTCAGACGCGACGGGATCGCAACCTCCTTAGGAGAAGAAACAGCTGACTGCCAGTCCTCATCATCCAACTCGAGGCCATCCCTAGTCCACTGGTCCCTCAGCCCCAGAAGCATGTTCGCCCGGACGTTTATCAGTTTCTTATATATGAGCGAGATCGTGCTCTCGGGTATATGGCCATCAAGGACCCGGTCCTCCAAAGGAGAGGACTCAGGCACCTTCTCACCCTCCACGAGGACTGATCGGAGGGCGTGGCGCATCTGAATATACCTGAAATACTCGGAGGGCCCCAGCTCCTACTCAGTCTGCAACTCCTCAAAGGACTTCACCTTCCCCTTATGCAGCACATCTCCCACCCTGGAGATGCCGATCAGGTCCCACCTATCAAAGCCTTTTGTATGCCAAAGCCTTCCCAATCTCTCCGATTCAAACAGCGGGGTAGCGTGGGTGAGCCTATCCTTCCAGCCCAGCGAGTTAGTTGCCATCTTCCACACACGCACCGCCACACCAGTGGGCCCCGTGAGGGACGAGTCCAGGGACCGCGAGTACAACGCCCTGTAATAGTTACCACCACGCAGCAACCACCTGTCCATGGCATACCCAGGGCTGAGGGCAGGGCCATAAAACCCATGATTAATCGCACTCAGCTGGGTGGCCCAATAGTACCGTCGGATGTCTGGGAGCGCAATGCCCCCGTCGTACCATGGAAGCGTCAACTTTGCAATAGCTATTCGCGGCCGCCCATCCCACAGCAACGTCCTTTGGAGGCCTTCGACCTCCCGAAAGTATTTGGCCGGCACCCAATCCAAGGTATTCTGTAAGGCGTAGAGGAAGCGGGGAAGAGACATCATTTTGAACAGGGCCGCACGCCCAACGAGGGAGAGCGGCAGCCTCCGCCAACCTTCAACATCGCGCCTCAGGCGTGCCAGGGGGGGGAGCAGATTCTTCTCATAGCGCACAGCGGAGTCCATGGAGATAAAGATCCCCAAATACACGAAACCCTGCTGGGCGACCTGTATCGAACATGTTCTAGGGATCGGTGGAACCTCGCCACTAAGAACATACAAGTACGATTTGCTCCAATTGATGACGAGACCCGAGTTCCTACCAAAAGATGTGAGTACGTCACAGACCACTATAAGTGACTTCTTAGGTGAGGCAAGATACAACAGGATATCATCGGCATAGAGCGAAATACGGTCCTCGTGTTCAGGCGACCACCGAAGGCCCCGTATATCCGGGTGCCAACGTATCCACGCAGCCAGCGGCTCAAGGGCGAGGGCGAACAACAGAGGCGACAGGGGGCAACCCTGCCGAGTACCCCTCCCAAGCTGAAACGGAGTCGACGCCCAACCATTCACCACAACACTCGCTAGCGGCCCCTCGTACAGCAACCGCACCCAGCTCACAAAACCGCGGCCAAAGCCGAACTTGGCCAGCACGGCCCACAAGTATGCCCACTCCACCGTGTCAAAGGCCATCGTGGCATCAAGAGACGCCACAATAGCCGGTTCACGCAGCGTGCCCGCCCTGGCGATTACGCCATGAAGACGCCTAAGATTTAACGCTGTGTTTCGGTGCGGGATGAAGCCGGATTGATCCGGGTGGACCAAGTCGCTAAGTACCCTAATCAAACGGGTCGCCAGGAGTTTCGCCAGAATTTTCGGCTCCGCGTTGAGAAGTGAAATAGGCCGATATGAGGCGCACTTATCGCGGGGTTTACCCTCTTTGTGGATGACCACAATCGACGCCAGTCGCTGATCCAACGGGAGGGTCCCACCCCACCGCGCCTCCAAAAACATGGCGCGCAGGTGAGGGGCGACCCTATCCGGGAACAGCTTGTACAGGTCGATCGGCAAGCCGTTCGGTCCCGAGGCCTTACCCGAGTTTAACGCGCGGATAGCCCCCGCCACCTCGTCGACCGTTATGTCACCATCTAAATCGTCCCTATCTGTAGCAGAGAGGCAGGGCAACTCGATATCACGGAGGAGGTTACACGAGTCCTCGGGCGGCCTATCCGACGCAGAGGCATAAACCCTACAGAAATAATCCGAGAAACACTTTACAATCCCCTCAGGTTCCACAATCGCCTCTCCCCTCTCTCCCGTCAACTCTGGCACCACTCTATTGACCCGTTTTTTTTTGTCCAGCCACGCCAGGAGTTTCCCTGCCTTATCACCAACATCATACAGTCGGCCCTGCTGTTCCCTACTGAGGGTCTTAGCGGCGTTCGTCACCAGGTCTTTATACTCAGTTTGCTTCAAGCAAAGCTCATGCAGTGAGGACTCTGTAACCTCCTCCTCCATCGCTCCCTCCAAAGCCGCGATCTCCTCCTCCACCTGCAGAACCTCGCCATCTCTCCGCCTCTTGGCAGCCACTACTAGGGAGAGGGCTTCCCCCCGAAGCACGGTCTTAAAAGCTTCCCACAGCGACACTGCCGAATCCACGGTTCCCTGATTGTCCTTGAAAAAATGTTCTACCTTCTTTACCAGGGCGCTGCGCATCTTGGGGTCTCGGAAATACCACGGGTTGATAGGGGCCACCCTTCCTCCTCCCTCCCGACCTAGATCCAGCCGGATCCACACTGGCGAGTGGTCCGATATACCGCGCGCCATGTGCCTCGCCTCAGATACCAACGAGGCATGCGCGGCCAGAGTGAGCAGGTAATCAATCCTGGAAAGGCTACCATGTGCCCCGGAGTGGAACGTGTATTGGCTCTGTGTGGGGTGCCGGAGCCTCCAGCAGTCTATCAGGCCAAGCGTGTCTAGGAAGTCTGGAAGCCATTTCTGAGCCCCCCCTGTGTCTCTGGGCGGGTATCTATCCAGCAGGCCGGAGCCAACAGCGTTGAAATCCCCTCCCACCACAAGCATTCCCCCCGGGAGATCCAGCAGGGCCCTACCCAGATCTGCAAACGTGGAGGCCTGCAGGGCAGGCGGGACATAAACCAAAACTAAAACCAAAGTCCTTCCTTCCCACCGCCCCGCCACCGCCACAAACCTCCCCCTATCATCAACAATGGTGGAGTCCACCTCAAATGGCAACAAAGCTCTAACTAGGATGCCCACACCCCTGGACCCAGAAGAGAATCCCGAATGTGCAATGAATTTATACCCCTTCCTATTCAGGGCATAGCACGTATTACCTATAAGATGCGTCTCCTGCAGCAGGGCAACATCCGGCATTGATCGTTTCAAGAATTGCAAAACAACCCCCCGCTTAATGCGATCCCCCAAACCATTAACATTCCAGCTTATAACACTTAAGCCCCTACCCCCCATCCTCAAACGGAAAGAGGCCCACCCCACACCCGAGGAGCCACCATGGAACAGCCCTGGAAATAATCATCATGCCTTGCAGAAATAAACCCCCCATCAACAAACTCAAAATCCCTGAAACTCCCCCCACCCTGCACCCCTGCTGCAGCTTACAAAGCCCCCCCAACTTGCAGTGTGCCTGTCGCCCTACAAAACCAAAAGTCTACAAAAAGTACCCTAAGGGAGGAAAAGAGCACCCCTCGTCCTCCCGCAACCCTCCACAGTTACTGCACTCTATTCAAGTCTTCAAGTATAGCCAAATCAAGTCAGACCGGCTCCGAGATGTCAGCCCTGTCCATCCCGGCCATTGTCTCCATCCTCGGCTACGTCGTCACCCGTCCGTCGCCGGGGCAAAGCGTCCAGCCATTCGTCGGCCATAACAGGAGAGTCAAAAAAGAATGTCCGATCTTCGTGCACCACCCGCAGTCTGGCAGGGAAGAGCATGGCATACTTCAGATCTCTTTCCCGGAGCCGTCGCTTCACCCCCAGGAAGCCCTGTCTCTGCCTCTGCACCTGCTGGGTGAAGTCCGGATAGAAATTCACCGACGCGTTCTGGAAGGGAACCGGGCCCGTCACCCTCGATGCTTGCAGGATAGCGTCCCGATCTCGAAAATGAAAGAGCCGGGCGACGATCGGCCTCGGCGGGGCACCCGCCTTGGGCCTCCCGCCCGGCACTCTATGGGCCCTTTCCACCGCAAAGAACTTTCCAAGGCCCTTAGGCTTCAGATGATTAAGGACCAAGTCCTCAACAAGCAGGTCAACCGAAGCCTCATCCGAGGACTCCGGGACCCCGATGACGCGCACGTTGTTGCGCCTGGCCCGACTCTCAAAGTCCTCCAGCCGGCGGGCGACGAGATCACTCTCGGTCCTCAGCTTACGAACCTCGGTCTGCAGTTCCGTAACATCATCAGTGAGGCCCGTGGTCTTGAGGTCCAAGTTCTTAACCCGTTCATTCGTTTTGCCCAAGTCCGCACGGATCAGGTTGACATCCACCAAGATGGCATCCACCTTATGCGCCAGGGCCTCAAACTGTCTCCCAATCGAAGTCTGCATCCCTTCGAGCGCGCCCATGACATCCTGTAGGGAGAGCTCCGGGGCCACAGGTGAGTCCTCCTTCTGGGCCTCCGGCGCCTGGCTCGATCCACTCGGTGATCCCTTCTGCAGAGCATAGCGGTCCATGCTGTTGACTTGGGTATAAGTTCCCCGCCTGGTAGACTTAGCCTTCAGCCGATCCCCTTCTGCTTTGCCCGACATGGTTGACTCCAAGCAGGTCGGTTCAGTTAAGACGGGTCCCTCTCAAGGAAAGGAATAAGGAGTGATCAGTTCTGCCGTGGGCCGCCAGAGTAGCCTGCAGAGCGTCCTTGGGGTAATAAAGCCACCCAGAGCTCTCCAGTGGCAGGGCTGACAAAGGGAGCGAAATCGAAAGTGAAAGAGCGGGGACCTCCGTCCGACAGTTCACACCTCGCCTGGCCGTTGTTGTTCAACTAGGAGTCGGGCATCCTGCCAACTCTAGCCCCTGGCATCCCCGGGAGATAGGCCGCAATCTTCCGCCAGGCGTAAGTCCGGTTCCCGGTGGGCGATCCGACCGCGGGTAGCATCAATCGCCTCCCTGACAAATCATCTACACGATGCCATGCATACCGACAGGATTAGAGACAGGATAGGCGACGGAGGGCGCGAGGGTCTCGGGAGCTCTGAGCTCACGCGGCCATCTTGGTCAAGCGCTAGGCTCCTCCTCAATATATAAACATATCTTTGATTGATTTAGAAGGTACAGTGTTTCTGCATGTCTCTGAACAGCCACCATTAGTGTGTGGTGTGATTTTTACAGCCCCGGAGGGATTTTCTTAAGATTTCATTGACTGTGTCATAAAACACAAGATTGTTTACCATTAAATAACAAAAGTAAATGTATAGATTGGGGGGAGGGGTCAGATCCACTAGTCTTAGTACTTTCTAGCAAACATTGAAGAAAGTGCATACATTGGGGTGGTGGTGGGGGAGGGTTGTATTTGTTATTTTAACTACAGTCTAACAAACACTGGATAAACTGTATATATTAGGGGGTCAGAGGGAGGGTAGAGGCAGGTGTCAGATTTACTATTCTAACTCCAGTCTAACAAGCATTGGAGAAAGTGCATACATTTGGTGGTGAGGGGTCAGATTTACTATTTTACCTCCATTCTACTAAACATTCAGTAATACATTTACTATTCTAATTCCAGGTTATAAACACTGGGAAAACTGCACACATTTAGGGGGGCATATTTACAATTCTAATTCCAGTCTAACAAAGATTGGGGAAAAACATACATTTAGGGGTGGGGTCAGCTTTAGTATTCTAGTTCCAGTCTAACGAACATTGAAGAAAGTGCATATATTTGGTGATTGGTGTGCCAGATATTTTACATTTCTAGCTCTTTTGTAATGAACACTGGAAAAACTGCATACAGGGGGGAGAGCAGGGGGCAGCTTTTCTATTCTAACGCCAGTCTAATGACTATAGAGTAAAATGCATACAACGGGGAGTAAAATGCATACATTTGGGGCCAGATTTTCTATTTTGTCGCCAGTCTAATATACATTGAGAAAATGCATACATGGGGGTGTTGTTTCAGAAATACTTGTCTAATACCACTCTAACAAACATTGGAGAGAGTGCTTACAATTAGTGCATAGGTGGTGACATAAGATTTACTATTCTAGCTCTAGTCTAACAAACATTGGGGTAAGTGCATGCATTCAGGGGGTCTGATTGACTAATCTAGTTGCAGTCTAACTGGCGTTGGGGAATATACTTACATGGGGAGGAGGCAGATTTACGTTTCTTAAATCCAGACTAACAGATATACAATGGATTGTTAAAATTCACTACTGCAAAATAATATCAGTAGCCATTAAAAATTATTTCAGAAATTTAAAAAAAATCTTGAAATTTGAAAGCATCATTAAAGTAAGGTTAGATATAATAACAAATATACCAGAATTGTAAAAAAACATTACAAAATAATAGATAAATCATTTAAAAAATAAAATAAATGCCTCAAACACACCATAAAATACTCAAATCTAAAATAAAAAAATAACAATCATTTGTTATAATTAAAACAAATATTACCCACCCATTCCCCCAATATGCCCCATAATCCACACTAAAAATAATAAAATATTTTTTAAACTTAAACCATTGGGGCCAGATTTACTAAGCCCTTGCATTACCATTGCATCACGCAAGGTGACGCAGAGCAACGCACTGGCTTAAGCCAGATTTACTAAGCCACGCAGAGTCACCTTGTGTGGCTCTGTGTGGCTTAATATATCTGCTGTAACGCAAGGCAGTAAAAGTCGCTGCTTTTCATTACTCTGCATTGGGAAGTCGCTCCATGTGCGGGGAGTGGGTGTTCCCATGCAGCCACCTATGGATTTTGGCGCATTTACAGATTTACTAAGACTAATAAAAATTAGAATTCATCAATATGGTATGCCTTCCCAACACAGAAGTAACAATGAGAAATATGTTTATGTCTCCTCATTATTTCCTCTTTCTACGTGTGCTGCATTCTGAAGCAAACGTAAAAAGAGGAAATACCTCTGAGGGTTGTTTTTGTGCAGAAATGTGTCCCTTCCTGCACAAAAACAATGCTGCCTGCAATGTAGGCAATCTTGCACCATGGCGCAAAGGTGCCTGCGTTTGCGCTAGGCTGCACTGTGTGCGCCCATGCAGAGAGAAGGAACAGGAATGTGCCATATCTCATTCAATATGGTGCATTCCTGCTCTCTGCTTTGATGCAGCATAGCGCAACAACTTATGTTGCTGCGTTGCTCTGTGTTTAATCATGGTAAATCTGGGCCATAATCATATAATTTGAAACGTTTAAATAATAACCATGTTAAATAGCATTCTTCAGTGAAAAAGTAACATAATTAATAACTTGATCAATTTATACACATTAACATATTTTACTAAAAATACTACTCACCCATAACCCAAAATAACCCACATTTAAGAATATTATTCTAAAA
Source organism: Triturus cristatus (assembly GCF_964204655.1). Classification (NCBI taxonomy): domain Eukaryota; kingdom Metazoa; phylum Chordata; class Amphibia; order Caudata; family Salamandridae; genus Triturus; species Triturus cristatus. The sequence continues at coordinate 377,554,835 of NC_140593.1, read as the reverse complement.
ATATACACACATATAATGAAGAAATCACCACATCACATATTGCATATTTACCATATTAAACAGTTAATTGTTATAAAGCTTAAAATCACACTACGCCACAAAAAACCAATAGATACCGACAACCCATAAAAATATGAATTCGCAGTTTTTTCTAAAAAACATATAAACAAATAGTTTAATAATTTCAAACTACACAGGGTAGTTATATAATGTAAAATCAAGTAAACATAACAATTAATTTCCTATTTTTTAATTAATTTTTAATTAATAAATTAACAAATTAATATATATTTTATTTATTTTTTATAGTGACAATATTTTGACCATAATATAATGGTAAGATGATATTTGTGGGCCAACCTAGTCAGAAAACTGCATGCTTCTCAGCCAGTGACTTTAGATGTGCAAATATTGGGTGGACCTTTTGTGAGCTCAGGTGGGATGTTCTTAAACCAGTTGACAATGGTCAACTGCCAGGGAGTGAGGTGGTGCATCCCCCTGTGAGACTAAGAGCTATAATAAGACATACAGTGTTAGAGTGATTCACACGAGAATGCGTGAATGAGAAGGCAGATATATGTTTCAGAAATGTCCCCTCGGTGTTTACATGGCTGATCCAGCTGGCCTTGTCATTGTACATGGTTGAATTGTGCATGTCCTGCTGTGTTAGGGTTGTTAGCATAAATAGACTTGAGGGTATCACATTCAGCCTGTTCATTATTGGAGCTATGCAAGTAAATAGGGTTTCCGGGTCCCAAGAACTAGGAGGGGAACCAGAAATACGAGATAGATGATGCCGATGTGAATGGCTCATAATCCCTGCTTACAGTTTGCCCACTGGAGCAGGCTTGTGGGTCTTTTCATTAGGAGGTAAGAGCCAAACCAGACATCCTATAGAGTAGGCAGCACGAATTAGAAAAATATGAGGTATAGTTGAGCTGTTTTTAAGGCAGATTTGAAATTTGCTCTAAGATGAGAGTAGGGATTGCATCCTTTTTTGGAATGGCTAAAAAATTAAGAGTTCTTCCCTGTGTATAACATCATCTTACCATGCATTTTTCTACATGATGTCTAACCTCTCCATCTTTTCAAGCATCCCTTTTTCAAATCTAAGATTGTAAAAATTCAAGAGCATTTTGAGGTTTTTAATAATGTCCAAACACTATTTGCAGATAGATCGCCAACAAGATGGTGTTCGGAGACATCTACTTTTCTTTTGGGAATCTCCCATTACCCTATTTTGTAATCTACTCTACAGTACACACACTACTTTTTACGCGTAGAAAATGAATAATGAAATCTGTGTTTAATTTGATTTTGAGACAGTTGTCCTTCATTCAGTCAGGGACGTTCATCATACATCTGTGGAAGTTGGTTCATGGCGGAGGGGTCTTCTGACAGCGAGAGGATGTATTATGGTCTGTACACATTTAAATCGGGTGGGTGGACCATTATTTTGGTGGTAAGGATACTCGGTTGCACGCTGAAACGGAGTATCTAATGATATTCCATTGCAACAGAGTATTCTTATCGCCAAGATATAAATCAGACCCTTAGTGCTTTCATTCCCAATCCACCACAGGAGTACATTCCTAAAGCCCCCCAAGACCTCATGGGTGAGACGTTGAGACTCATAGGTTATCAGACAGAGGCCAACAGCAGGTTCCAGTCTAGCTCCAGTGACCACTGGTCAGCTATACAGTTGCAGGAAAGGCCTCCTGTAGCATGGCAGGAGGTCAGCCTTATGAACCTTGGAGTCCACACCTTTGTCTTTGGTACAAGAGGGAACAGGTTCAGACCTCCAGGGCTTCCTCTTCGGTCACAGACAGCAGGTTCAGTACTCTTCTGCTCTTCCTCAAGATCTGCAGTGTTCTCAAGTAGGTACCTGGAGATGTCACATTTATACCTGCCATGAACAAGTGGGTGGGAATTGATCCTGGACACACCCTAACCAAAAGAGGTAAAGGTTTCTGGACCAACCCAATCCACTTTGGCCGTTTTCAAGATGGCAAAAGTCTTCAGCCACGCTAAACATGGGCACTGAGGGATGGGTGTGTGTGGGTGAAGTGTACTATGGTAATCCTAGTGTCCTCCCACATTTAACTCTAAAATCCAATTTGGGGCAGCCACTGTACCCACAATATTCGAAGAGACAGACATCTGGTAGAACAAAAGCAAGGTTCTTCAGCAACAAGACAGTGGATACGCACAAATTGCCTTGGCATCCTGTCCTCTCTCTTCCAATTGGTACATGTGGTTCAGCTGACCTGTCCAGCAGAATCTGACACTGTGCTGTCAAAAGGAGCCAAACCCTGCATATTCTGCAGAGCTCAGAAAAGTCATCTCTTCCCATTCAGGCCAGCCTATTTCTTGTTCCTGGGAGGATCTTCAGACCTTTTTCACACCTAGTCAAAGACTAATCACTGGCTCAGATCTAGTAGAGGACAATTCTAATTAGACGTCTGACATTTCAGACAGGTAAAGGGTAACTTTCCAAAAGTTACTTTCCCTTAATATTTATTAAAAAGCTCACTTCACCATTGAATTTGATTTTTAATAGCTATTAAAAATAGGTGTTAAATTATTTTTCTGTCTAGTCCCTTTTCTGAGATACAGCATTAGGATTTTTAATCTAAACCCGCCCCACCGCTCTTACCTGCATGGGCCGCTCCTAAGTGTCTCCTGAAGGGTCTGAAGTAGTTTGATTATATCTCTAATACACTGAAGAACTCCAGTGGCTCCCTCTCAAATTCCAAATCATCTTCAAGACCAGCTGTATCATCTATAAAACCATCCAAAATTACACCCCGACATACCTGGCCAAGAATCTAATAACCTCCGGCAGCGAGCTCCACACCAGGAGCCTGAACATCACCAAAACTTGAGCTGAAAAGGTGCAAGCATACAAAAACAAATAGATAGGACTTCTCTATCTATGCGTTCAGTATCTGGAACAATGTTCCCACTGACATAAGATCTCTAAAATTCTGTAATTCAGGGAGAAACCGAAAACACAGATCTTCAAGGAGAATTACCCTCAGTATATTAGATCCACTTGATGCACGCCTCTTGTAAACAACTGTATCATTTTCTGTGCTCTCTTTCTTGCTCATCATTCTGTTGTTTCCCAGCTAAGTTCACACTAAGCAAGTATCACAATAGATATACATTCACAATATTAGCATTAGACATGGTGATGCACTACATGTATAGTTGATCATTTCATTGTCTCAGTCAGATTTTCAAAGCTAACACATTAAATTCCTACTCCATTAGAAACACCATCCCATAATGCATGTTAAGGATGTAAGCACAGAGGAGTTTGAGTTATCCTACAGTACTGCCAAAACCAACTCGCCTGTAACAAGTAACCCTGAAATACTGATTGGCAACCTCTATCTCAACATCATCACCTGCTCTAGATATCAAAGCGCCACAAATGCCAAAAATCTAAGGTGGGATTCAAAGCCACCAACAAATAGAACAATTATATATTTGCTGAGCAGAAGCTTGTCGCACAGGGTGAAAGACAGAAAAGGCTGCTGTAGACATAGAAGAGGTTACCATAAAGCTGTAAAGAGAACCAAAAAGGCCAGTGCTACCAAACACATTGTGGAGACATTCAGTGCAGGAAATCTTCAATATCTACCTGGAATTGTTCAAATTAAAAACCCTAAAAAATATATCTCGTATGTATTGCAACAACTGTGCAAGCATTTTCTTTAGGTCTTCGAGTCAAAAATTGCAAAGATTTGCAACTCCATCTCCAACACTTGAAATTCCTCTCTACATTTCTATTTCACCTCCTTTTTTAGAATCATTGTTCACGTCGTTTAAACCCCTATAAATTGCAGAAATGATACGTTTAGCCCTAATGGTTTAAGTGTCTCTCTCCAATGGACCCACTCTCAGCCACATGCTTCAAACAACTTTTTCCCCTCTTGCTATGAACAATGAAAATATTATAAATGGCTAATTCTTTTATGGAGTCATTCATGGCCTTCTGACATATGCCAACATACCCTTCAATACTGAAACAAGAATATTGGAAGACAGCTTGCCCATCTCTAAATCCTTTTTCCCAGCAGATTCATGGACAGTAAAAAGTGGTGAGACAAGATTAAGAGTACGTGGAACTAAACGGCCTCGTCCCAATGACCAGTCTGGATTTCAGTATTAGGGAAAAGCATCTCCGCTCCATGGATGGCAAAACTAATAGGTCTTGCTGTATGAGATCTATATACCTTGTCAATGTATTTTAGCCATTTTGCACTGCAGACTGTCCGGAGTGCACTTGGGTGACCACGTCACAGTGTGCCCGCTGTGCAACATGGCTGAAAGTAAAGAAAAAAGTGTAGGACACAGCTAACATTCACACCATAGCACTTTTATTTCCTTTACTTTTAGCCATGATGCAGAGCCAAAAAAAAGAACAAGTAAGGCTAGTTGAGCTGAAATTCTAAAATAGCAGGTCGCAGTAGGAGGTGCTCCAGTCTCAGCTCAGCCTTCGACACAAGGCTCGACTGTCATGGAAACCTGTTGTCAAAGATCTAATTTCCAACCCATTTCTCAATGCCTCCTCTTCCCCCACACCCCCACTACCACCCACGTTTCTAGCCCCTCAACTGCCTCTGACTTAGAAACATGCAAACATCACCATTTTATAATTAAGTGTAGCAAATTTTAAGAAGTCACTAAATAATGAAATGCCCCACCCCCAGAAATCTTTGTTGGAATTAGAAACTAAACACCATGCACAGGTTTTGAATAGCACATGACAGCGCCCCACCCCAATAAAAACGATTGTTAGTGTGTAATCACTGTGACACAATTACACCCGCTCCTCAAAAAACACACATAAGTCTGAAATTTTGAAAAATGGCCGGTCTCCCCGGGGGCACACACACACACTTTTCTTCCTTTAAAAGTGTGTCTATGTGATCCCTTTGAAATATAAACTTGGAAAACAGGGTGAAAATGGCAGGTCCTTCTGACTAATTAAAAAGGAAATGGCTTGACTCGAAGGGGGAGGGGGATTTTTGGGGTTGGAGTGCATGATAATTCCAGCCTTGATGGAGAGGAAGAAGCTTCTGTTGTGTTCAAATGGCAGCTGGGATTGACCCTTCCCATCGGTCTGCAGAGCACATCCTTGAAAAAAAGTTCATAACAAAAACACACAAGAATGTGCAACCCGTGCATGTGATGACAAACAGATATGCTCTTAAACGTATCTGTGGTGGGAGGGCCAGAGGCAAGCAACACAGGAATGCGAGATGAGTGGGAGGAGCAAGGAGAGATGACCTGTAGATGATGCACTCTCATGGAGTGCAACACTATACAATAAACAAGTACCTCTGCAAGCGCGCTTCCAGTAGAATGGCCCTGGCCGCAGACAGGAAACTGTGCTTGGTCCATGCTCCAGGGAACCTAACATAGACAGGAAGCACAAGGGGGGCACTGACCAATGAAAAGTAGGGAAATGAGAGTGACATTGAACACAAACAATGGTAAGTAATGGGTGGGCTCTAAGCCCTTTTTAAGTATTATATTGTACTAGACTTGCAAGCGACAGAGCATGTGCTGTCTCTGGCGAGACCTAAAAAACAGCCTGTGTATTCCTTGACCTTTCTGATGCCTCTAACACAATCAGCTACAAAGGACTGTGGGAAAGGTTGGAGCACTGCAGGAGCATTATCTGTACCTGACATAGAACCAAACATTCCTCAAAAATTACACCCAGACATCAGTCGCGGTCGGCATGACTCAACCAATCAATCAAGAATCTTTATTTTGGCCGAAACGGCCATAAAAACACAGATAAAAAAATACAGTACCAGCCATTAAATAAAAAGAGATGAGCATTACAATGTGAAAAACGGGCAGTTGTTCTGGTTAAAACAGCATTACAGTACATATAGCGCTCCATTTTCCCCCCAGGCTTCCTCAGTGGATCAGAAAGCACGTCTAAAATTATGTAATTTACTAAAAGTGCATGTGCAATACATAGGGGACGCGGGGCCTACTAAGTCAGATTCAGTAAAGTGCATATGCATTATGTAAACAGCCAGAGGTTGTTAGAGTGCTCCAATCTCATGAAAAAGGGAAAAAAAACATTCATAGTACACAGTTCACATATCCCCTCTTGTGTTCCTAAGGCGCATCTCTACTCTTAAAAAGTTTACAGTACAGTGCAATGTTAAAATATCTGCAGAAAGTTTCAGATGCAGTAAAGCTACCTTGGCCTGTCTAAAACCAGCTTTTTTTAAAACTCTTTGTAAAAAATGTTTCCTTGGGAGCATATAATACAGGCATAACAGCACGAAGTGAAGGGTGTCCTGCAGAGATCGCAGCCGCAGGAACCCTTCTGCTCCAACGTTTTAGTAAAACCTGCAGGCACCGTTAGACTGTGATGTATGGAGTTCAACCTGAAGCGTGTCATAAGGAACCTATCCTGGGCACTATGGATGAGATAAAGGTAAGGTTCAATGCCCGGGCAAGATTTCGTCAGTATGTGGCTTCTCACTGCGGGTTTTGTTATCTCTTGGTCTTCCCTGGTAGAACCCAGTAGATTCAAAAACTCCCCTTTAACAATGGTCTTATCCTTTGCCAAGATTTTAGTAGGGTGAGTAAAAAGTGCAAGGTGACCCGTGGCCTTAAGAGAATCTCTAACATATTTGAGCCATGGGATATTCATCCCTTTGTCCCGTGCCAGGCAGTCCTGAATGATATCTCTTGTCAGGGCCGCCTCTGGGTTTGACCAGATCTTAACCCAACAGCTAACCGGTCTTAATTTTATCCTGTCCTCGATGTGGGCAACACCCAGCTCTTCATGTACAATGAAGCCCGAGGTACTTTGTGGCACTTTCAGCAGTCTTCAATAAAAGTTTATTCTCTTCGATGTGGAGCGGCTTTGTATCCACAAAGCCCCAGACTTCACTGCCGTAGAGAACTTTGGAGGAACATATTGAATTATAGAGAATCAGGATCTAGTCAGGAGCCCAACGGCCCAGCCTATGTGCGTGATTTATAATTGCCCCCATGCTTCTGGTTAGTGAACGACATTTATCCTCCAGCAATGGTTTAAAGTTAAGCCTGGCATCAACCAATATCCCTAGGTATGAGAAGGACTGAACTTTTTCAATACGGTGTGCCCCAATCGTGTATTTATATTTCTTTTGGGGCGCGTTCCCTACCTCCATTATGTAGGATTTGGCTAGGTTTGCTGACAAATCCAGGCTCTCCATGAAGTGGATAAAACGGTCTAACAAAGTTTGTAGGCCACACGGGGTTCGGGCCAGAAGTAACGCATCATCTGCATAGAGCAGAACCTGAACCTCTCTGTAACCTATCTTAGGCGAGTCCACTCCCAGCCCAGCCAGTGCTTTCTCTAAGCCATTAATATAGAGGGTGAATAAAAAAGGTGCTAAAATACAGCCCTCGTACAGGGGAACTGATCTGTCAGACTGCCCTCCTCGTTGTACCTGACCTGGGCATGGGTATTCATGTGTAGGGATCTCAGAATATTTACTAGATCCTGATCCACTCCCATTCCCTCCATAAGTTCCCACAATTTGTTCCTGTTTACCCAATCGAATGCGGCTGTGAGGTCCATGAACGCCAAGTACACAGTTCCTTGGCTCGCTATCGTGTACTTGGCAGTCAGGAGATACAGGTTGAGAAATTGGTCCGTTATAGACCGACCGGCCCTGAAACCATATTGTGTGTCCGTTATGATCTTATGTTTTTCTGACCAATCTAATAGACGGTTAAGTATAACCCTGCCAAGAACTTTCACGGACATGTATATCAGGGAAATGGGCCTGTAACAGGACGGGCTCTCCCTGTTCCCTTTTTTAAAGATTGGCACAATTATGGCTGTTGACCAAGATTCAGCCATGCCCGTGCACACTGCCGCGTTTATAACCCTAGTTAAAATCGGGGCCCACAACTTTGCATACGCTAAGAACAAGTCCGGGGGGACACCATCTGGGCCCAGCGCTTTATTTCTGGTCAATCCTTCTATGCCGGCCTTAATCTCATTGAGAGAGAAAATTGTGGGTTCCCCCTTCCTGACCCTTCGTTGGTCACAAGGCAATCTTCCTGGGTGCTAAGATTATATAGACCTTTAAAGTGCTCATACCAGGTCTCCGCCAGGATATGGTTTACAATCTTGGGTTTATCCCTTTCTTGGAAGCAAGGGCCATTCATGATTTTCCAAAATGCCGTCATATTTTTAGTATCTACTGCTTCCCTCAGGTTCCCCCACGCCTGCTGTTGCATCAAAGATTTACGGCACTTAACCGCATCTTTGTATAACCCTCGACACACCTTAACCCTGGTTTTATCCCTCGGACAGGATTTCAAAGCCATTTTCAGCTCTCTCAGAGCCTTAGAACAAGCATGGTCCAACCACCCATATTCCCTTGGTTCTTTTTTTCCGGACTTAACCCTGAGAAGGCTGTCAATGTGCAGTGTTGCCCCTTCGTAGGCCTTAACCAGCTCGATCCCTGTCACTTTAAGATTCAGGCACCTCCCTATATGATGGTCTTTGTCTGCCATTAGTGCTTCACAAAAGGCATCGACGTCAATTTTGGACCATCTCAGCCTTCTACCCTGATCAGTCGCCATTAGCTCACCTTTCAGACCTCTTTTGTCGAGGGTGTTGGTGGTATTTAGGTCCCTCAGGACAATAACTAAGGGATTGTGGTCCCTAAATGCACTATGTTGTATTTCAAACCCCAAAAGCTCCTGCTTCATTATGTGAGATACAAAAATAAAATCAATGACTGAATCACAGCCTCTTCCTTTAAAAGTTGGGTTTATCCGCCCTTCATCATCTCCATTTATTAAATCCATGGTATGTTGCAGATCATGCCTTTTCCAGCACCTTATTGAGCTCTTTTCCCTCTGCAGTGTGTTCTAAATCGGGACCCTCTTCCAGCGGGCAGGAGTGCCAGACACTTCGTGTATTTTTCACATTTGGGCAAAGGTGACAATTAAAATCACCTGCGAGCACCCATTCGTACCTGCATCCCTCTTGATCAGTCTCTCCCTCCAACCTTTTGCCCAATACTCTAAAATTTATGAGTGGTGACCCTGGAACTATAGCATTATAAAAGTTCACAAATAATATGTTCTGGCCCCTCATACATAGTTTTAGCCCTTGTACAACATCAGAATGCCAGCTCAGGTCTGCCCATGTCCCTTTCAGTTTTAAATCCGCATAGATCATCAGCCCGCCCTTAGCTCTTCCTGAGCGCCCTTACCTTGCCGGGACAAAGAACATTTTAAAGCCTTCAAGAGCTAACTGGTCTCTGTTCCATTCCCATGTCTCTTGTAAACATATGACCTGGAACTTTTTTATATAGGCCACCCATTCATAATTTTTTAGTTTTGCTGACAGCCCCGCTACGTTCCATGATAAAACTTTTATAGTGTCTTGGGTCATGGTATTTGTGCTCAGCAATGTCTGACCGCCGCGGGTAGTCAGATGGGCTCCTATGGTCTGGCCTATGTCCTCTTTAGGACAGCTAACCATATCACTTTCCATGGGAACGGATATTTGTGTGCATTCCGGGGTTACTGGGAGGCCTCCACTAGAATATATGCATGGAGCAGTCGCTTCGGCGGGGGCGTCGCCGCGGCAAGAGCTCCGTTCATGTCAGTCAATATCTTCTAGTCCCCGGCTATATGCCAGAGGAGCAAAACGATTTTTTGTAAGAGACAAGGGCCCATTTCCAGTCAGCCCACTATACGTTTGCCTATCGACCTCTCTTCGGGAACTTGCCCAAGGGTCCCTGTAAAAGAAACCCAACTGTAACATTTGGATGAATGGGTCATTCTCCCCCCTAAGGCCACCCCGGGGATAGGCAAGGAGGTCCTGTACCAGCCCTGGTGATCTAAAATGTACGATCACTGTGTCTCCTTCAAAACACTTTCTGCTCCGGCCTATCCAGGACACCCTTCTTGCCATTAAGATTTGCCTATAGTGCTCCAGTTTAAAATGTGTGTTTTTACTTAACCAATATGCTGCCTTGTTGTTTAACATCTGGGGTGTTTCTTCACAAATTTCAACCCCTGTCAGAACTATTGTATAAGGCCTCGTGGCGGGAAGAGGGGGGCTAGTTGATTAGTGATTAATAATTCCAGTCTTAGCCACATTGGTGAATCCTCCTCATTGTCCGAATCCATTCCTCTGCATTTAGAACACTGCAAGAAGCCTGTGGCTTCTGGGGCCCCGATAGGCCCTGTGGGCCTATCTTCCTTTGATAGTTCTTTCTTATTCACATTTCTGGTAATCTTATTCCGTCCTACCCCACGCCCTCCCCCCCGTGCGCTCTTGACTGAGGCTATAGGGACACTTACGGGCATGACATCTCTACTAGACATGTGTTGATCTAAACGCGCCCTTTTGGATCATGTTACAACCACTGCGTGTTCCATAGGTGGCAGCCCACAGGGCTCTGGTGCTTCTGCCCTCTCTGCCCCCTCTTCCCCCGCTCCTTCCCCCCTTGATGATGACGTAGATGCCAACATGGATTGGCCCGATTCTCCCTCCTCCCCTCCATTTATTATAATTACAGATGTAATTTCCTTGGTAGATGACATCATTACTCCTGCCTCAGCGCAGGCTTTCTCTGCCGATCTGTGGGGAGTAACAACCATGTCTAAATTTTTTGGGGTAACAGCCTTCGGGTTCTCTGTCTTGGCTAAACCCCCCGTGGACAATCTTTTCTGGGCTGTGTTGGAATCCAAGGAAAGTCTTCTGATTTCTTGGTCCAAGGCTGATTCTGCCCTGATAAAGAAAGCGTCCAGTGTCCCTTTTAGGCTCCCTCCCACAAAGGTTTAACTCTCTCTTTAGTCATCGCGATTTGGGGACCAAAATCCCAGCAGGGTCGGCCTTAAAATGCACAATAGTAGATGGCTGGGTCAACAACCCTCTGGATGTGTAAGTTCAGCCGCAATATACTGACTCAAATCTGTTGGGCTATTTTGATTCGCAACAGAGGCAAGTTGCGAATCAAAATAGCCCAACTGATTTGAGTCACCAATTTTACTTCCCTTTGCGGGCATCCAGTTTTCCTTACCTCCCTTCTGTGGCGGTGTATAGTCACCCAACAGAGTAATCAGATATGTAGGTGGCGATGTTAGAGCCCTGGTCCAGCCCTGCCTCCTCCTGGCTACGGGAGGTGCAGCGATATTTTAAGCGCTCTGTGGTGATGATAACAGTGTGCGCTGCCCAGGGGACAATGGCCGGTACAGTCCCTGATGATCGTGTCAGCCGTCACCCTCGGCAATGGCGCGGCGAGAGAACTGGGTGAGTTGTGCTGCCTCCAAGGTCTGGCAGCGTTCAGCACCCCAGCATCAGATTGGCAAAAGATCAGCCCGCCAAAGTCAAACAACACCCCCCGTGGTGAACCCGGTGAACATAGATGTTAGCAATGTCCCCTCTTGGCGACAAACCTAGTGGATCGAGCAGCAAAAAATCGAAAAGTCCAGAAGCAGAGGCCTGAAGAACTACAGCTCCCAGAAGTCCAAGTGGCGGTGCAGGAGGAAGCAGCCAAGAGATATTAAAAATTGCCTATAAGCCAGTTCAGGATAATATACAGCTGGAAATGTGGCTGTGGTTGTGGATGTAAGTGCCCATGGGAGACTCTAACCTCCTAGTATTGCCTCGCGTCCAAGCTGTTTACCCGCTCCCGCCGAACTTTTCGTGGAGCTCAGGAGCCTTCAGTGTTCAAGTCCGATAGAATCCGCCTTGTGTGTCTTGGGTGCCACCTCAGCTGATAGCCTGCGGGGGCCCCGTCACTAGCCAAAAGAAGATGGTGTCACTTTCCTACTTGGGGCACCTCTCGCAAGGCTCTCCTTCACCAAGGTATTTTATGAGCCAGCCCGCCGAGGGTGCCTACTGCGCCCGTCCTCCGCGCCAGCAATCTTCTGGCTACCCCCAAGTAATTACTCGCCACGATTCAACTTCCGGCCGTCTCCGCTACCGCTGAGGCAACACCGGCATGGGAGGAGGCGGGGGTTGGTGAGAGATCACCACCCGTCGCCTCAAGTCTTTTTCCCCGCCGGGCCCACTACAGCCTTCCAAGCCATTTCCTCACCGTCCACAGCCGAGGCTTACAGGTACGTAGCGCGGGTATTGCTGATTCAGATCCACACAGTCTGCCCTACGGCTGCTCCGGATCTCGCCGTCTGCCTCCAAAGTTGCTGGGAGCTGCTGGGAGTCAGCCTGACCGCTGAGGAGTCAAGAGGAGCCGGTTTCTGCAGCACCGTGGCTCCGGGGTATCGGATTAGTCAGCGGTGGCGGCTTCACAGTTCCTCTGCTGCTGCTGCTGGCGTCTGACGACCAAACAGATTAGCCTCGCCCCCCACACTATCATTACCAAGAGTAAGAATAGTTCCCTCGTGCTGTGACGTCAAGAGGATTGCTGCCAAGATCTAAAGATTGTCAGTGTCATGTGTGAGTACTTTACCAAAGCTTGTATTTTCCTTTGCATCCTGGGGTGAGTAGCCCTATGTTTATAATGGGAAACCAAACAACAAGTTCCAAAAACTACAATCGGCATGACTCATGGGTGGGGGTTGCGGGAGGGGGACGTGTTGGGTTAATTTATTAATTTTAAAAAACTTACTTTCCCGCCGGCTGGGTCCCGTGTCGTTTCTGCTCCTCTCCTGCTTGCCTGCCTCCGGCAGGAACAGTAAGCAGGCAGCCAGGCACCCACCCCAAAGCCAATCACAATGCTGCAAGCAGCGTTGTGATTCGCCGGGTGCTGCAAGCAGCGTTGTGATTGGTTGGGATGCCGCCCAGCCAGGGGAAAATGGCCCGGCCCTGTTCTCCGTGTAGGCTGCATTGCAGCCTACATGGAGAAGGGTAGAGTGTGCATGACTGGTTTGGTCGGTCCCAGAGGGCCGACCAAACCAGTCATGCACACTCAAGAGTGGGCACACCACTCCTCCCCTGCCCACCGGCCCGCCGACAACCAAACCCTTCTGCTTTCTTGCAGTGCGAGAAGCAGAAACATAAAATGGCAGTTATTACCATTTTATGTTTCTGCTTCTCGCTCTGAGAGAAAGCAGTGGGGCGACGCTCCTCCACCCTCGTCGAGGAGCCGCCCCAGCCAAACATTTAGGATCAGTTCAATTCAGTTGTCCATAAACAGGAGTATTGCAGAATCCTTCAAGGATCATTCCAGCGGGGCAGGTATCCTAATAATGGATAATTCTGTGTCTGATTTACTGCTCTTCAGTTGATCCCAAGGTCTTGGAATGTCACTGTCAGCCTTATGGAAAGTAAAGCACCTGAGGATACCTTTTGATGCCTACCCTATATCACTCCATCCTTACAGCTTTTCCTCATGTTTCAGCTGAAGTTAGGATCAAATTCAATGTTTTTTGGATGGCCCATAGAGCATCCTGGAGCATAGGCCCACAATACCTACAAAACCGTGCTCCTCAGATACACAAAACAGAAACTTTGATCACTGTTCTCTTATCTATTCAACCAGAAATATTTCAAGAGTAAACACAGACAGGTCAGTGGGTGAAAAGGCCCGTGGCTTTACAAAACCCTCAACCATAACATGAGAGCTGAACCCAATCACAAGCAGCTCGAGAAGCACTTGACAACTACAATATTTAGACTTGATTTTTTTATGTCAGCTTAGAATAGAGGTCATTGCTGAGAAAATACGACATCGTTACTCATCAGGCTTAATTAGAGTCTCACATCTCATTGCTCTCATCACACTGTAGTTTTAGCCTTCTCTGTCAGTTCTTTGAAGTAACCGCAAGGTAACGCATAGCACTTTACAAGAAACTCCCAAATAAATATCTAGCGAAATCAGTTTTTCCACATGCACCTACTATTGCTAGTTTCAGATGTTTCATTAACTTCCGACAGAGTACTCCAGATAACACATATTCTACTCTACCATAAAATCTCCATATCACAACATATGGAGGAGAGTTTCCGCCCATTTCTAACACACCCATCACGTGGGGTTCCAAGCAAGCCCTGTTTTACTCAACTTCACATGAATGTAATATACTCTGTTTAATATCTAAAGTTTAAGCAGTCTCAGACGTGCCTACATGTCTCTTATGCCACTTGCCTCCTCCAATGTTAGACCGCAACCTGAGCTTGTTCAAGCTGTCTCAGTTATGATTCAATGTTTAGTATGTCCTAGAAATCAGACTGGTCCTTTCTCTTGCTTTATAATGCTCTAATTCCCCTTAATTGTAGGTAGATGTCAAGCTACAAAACATCCAGAAGCCCGCCGTGAGACTGGTCCTCAACCTACCAAGACACTGCCATATCTCCCAGCACCTGCACACACTCCACTGGCTCCCCATCGAAACTAGAATCACCTTCAAGATCCTCACACACGCACACAAAGCCCTCCACAACACCAGACCAGCATACCTGAACAGCCGACTCAAATTCCACGCACCCCAAAGGACCCTACAATCAGCCCAGCTCTCCTACACCGCGTTCTCCCGCACCAGAAAGACCAGATCAGGAGGCCGCTCCTTCTCCTTCCTCGTGGCCAGAGCCTGGAACGCCCTACCACTCCACCTCAGACAGACAACATCACTCCCCATCTTCACTAGAAACCTCAAAACTTGGCTCTTCGACAGACCCCCTCCTAGATGGACTGGAACATGCACCTCCCCTCCTCCTCAGCGCCTTGAGACCCTTACGAGTGAGTAATCACGCTTAACAAACACGTTATTGATTGATTGATTGATGCCAAACCCTATGTTCCTTTCTTGTTCCTGATGTCACTATTGCTGAATTGCCATCGCCAACATCTCATGAAGATACCAAGATCATAACAAAGCCTAATATGAGAATTGTCTTGCACTGCACAGATAGTGCTTTTAACTTGTATTTGCTCAGTATGATACTCTAATTCAGAATAGCTCACATGGAGCCAGTCATTTCAACTTGATAACACCTCAGATATTTACTTATTAGTCACTTTAGTCAGATTAAGTTTATGATGTATTTCTTTTTAATGGTCGATTTTGCCTTATTCTATGTGTTCCTATTTCTTAGTCGCTTCCTTTCGGAGAACGAGGGCACTTGTCTTCCATTTTTATAGGTTATTGTCTTATTTGATAGTGTGTAGGTTGCATAGGGATTTAAATAGAATGAAGCAGATACAACACAGTGGAGCCCTAAAGTTAAGTTAGATGAAAGGAGTGCAAAGGATCAGTGGTGTAGCAACGGGGGGCAGTCCGCTACAGGCAGCATGAGTTTTAGGAGTGGCGGCCTCCTCCCCCCGCCCGCTCTTACCTGCAGCCCCGCAGGGTGGCAAATGCAGGAATCGTTCACCAGCACCTCCCCCCCGCTCTTACAGCCAAAGGCTGGGACTGCCACGGGTGGCAACAGGCCTAGCTACGCCACTGCAAAGGATATGAGTGAGGGATAGAACATAGGCAGGGCACAGGGTTGACCAACTAGGGTTCATCCTCTCGGAGTTACCCATGGATGAGGTGTTGCTTGAAGAAAGGAATATTCAGTTCAGCCTGGAAAGGACGAGACGAGTGAGGGTGCTTCACTGATGTAAATGGAAAGTAAGCTACACATCCTAGGAGAGTAGCTTGAGATGGCTAAGCATCTCGTTTTCTCTTTCTTACATTCAATCGCATATAACGGAGCTTGGTATTTCCTTCCACTTTGAGTTTCTACAGAATGAGGATAAGGGCCCATCCACCTTTAGCCTCCATGAGTAAGCAATTAGAGCAAGAATAATTCAGGAGATGTAATTAACACACTAGGGTATGGGTCAAGCCCACTTCTCTCATCATATTATATTAACAATTTTACGATGAGTTTAAACACCATGGGCCAGATGTACAAAGCATTTTTCAGGTTGCAAACTGCTCAATTCATATAATCAGGCAATTTGCGGCCAGAAAAATTCCTTTTCTGATGTTCAAAATGTGATTCGATAACTTGTTACTGAATCACATTTTGAATGTGCGAGTCGATATTTGGAAGAGGTGTGTTTAGGGCTTCCCTTCCAAATACCAAATCAATATGGTATGTATTACTGTTTTGCCAATTAATTCCGGTGGTAATACAGTAGTACTTTACCACCAGTTTAAAACATTCGCAAAGCAGAATTGGTCCCCGAGAAACCCTTTCCCCTTTAAGAATGTAAATAATAATATTTTTCAAGAGCAGGCAGCAGTGGCTCATTTGTAAAAAACACAAGTGCCGGGGCTCTCGTCAGGATGTAGCTTGCACCAGCCCATTTCTCCTGTTAGCGCGGCCTAAAAAGAACCAACTACTAACCATGAAAGTGGGGAGAGGACATGGCGTAATGGCCAGAGCTGCCGACTTCCAAACTGGAGAACCAGGTTCGAGGCTCAGTGTTGGCTCAACAGCCTGTGATTCTGGGCAAATCCCTCAATGTTCCCGTGCCTACCGTAAATGAATGTGCCCTTAATTGGTGCTCATGGAAAGCGCCAGTGTTGAGGATTAAGTGCCGGTGCTGAGCAATGGAAGCCACTGGCTCAAATTAAACACTGGCAGGCAGCGGTCCCACAAACCACTGCCTATTCTTAAAAATTTAAACTTCGAGGTTTTATTTTTTTTCATTTTAAACAAATCTTGTTTTCATTTAAGGAAAGCAGACTTCTTTTTTTTTTATTGCTTTATTAAAAAGCAATCACAGACGATGATGGCTGTGGTTTCTAATGGGTCGCAAACTGCAACCTACCTCATTAATATTCATGAGGTAGGTAGATTTGCGACCCACAAGGAATACCTAAATGAAACTCAATGAGTTTCATAAATTGGGAATATGGGAATTCAGAGAGAAACACAATTAGGAAATCAGTATTCCTAATGTTTGTACATCGGGCTCCAATGTCTTGTAAGTATCTAGTGACATAATAGCGGAATAGAGAAACATTACTGTTGCTAGAGCTAAATAGAAATGCAGACCACATCTCTATTTGGGTCCAACAGCTACACTGGTAAGCAGTTAGACTCCAGTTTTCTGCCCACCTCCTTTTACCATCCCAGCCAGTTTTTCAAATACCTAAAAGGCCTTTTCCAATTTCATTGTTCCGACTATATAACTGTCCCAATTCTTTTGTTTGTTTCTTTATACATTTTAAATTTTACATTTTTCAGTGTTATCATTTTTTGTAGCTTTCAAGGCCAGAGGTACTTTATCATGATTTCTGTGTTGCACCTAAGAGTGTACACTGAGGAGCAGGGCTAAGGCATTACAAAAGAATGTACAGAACAAATGTAATTACTGCAAACCCGTACTCACGTTTTCAGTTTTTAAAAATCCTCAGGTTTGCATGCCACCAAAGAGCAAACCACATGGTGGCTGTACTGTTTTGATTATACTGCTGAAGAACTGAAACTACGAATAAAGGAATATTCCCAAAAAGAAATTCCCATGTCTATTTCTATTAATGCAGTCCCACTACTCTGTAACTTGACACCCACTAGACATGGTGTTTTACCCTCAGTCACAAACCTGTTCACATTGAGTTCCTGTTGTTACCAATGCATCAGGTTCTATAAATCTAAATTGAGAACAATACTTTATATGTAAACTCGCAGGTGTCAGTATCACATAATACATTTTTGACACAAATCCCATGAAAACTAACTCTTAGGTGGTCATTACGATGGCGGTCGGACGAGTTTCCAACAGCCATCGTTGTGGATTGGGACTGGCCGACAAGTAGTTTGTGTTCCCACCCGCCAGATTAGGATGTGACTGCCGCGTAGGCAGTCTAAAACATCCCTTTTTCAATTGCGACTTGTGCTGCGGCCCGCCACTCGGAAAGGAATATCCTAATCCCTATGTTGCCTGCTCTGGCAGCGCCCCTGTTGTAGGGATTAGGAATCCGACTGCCGTCTCGACTGGATCTTTGATCCTGTCGGTGGCAGTGGTCCTACCCCCACCTCTGCGGTCTGACCAGCTGAATAGTAATGCAGTGGCCGGACCGATGCCCTAGATAGCGAATGGACTGCTACTGATGGCCTGTTGGTGGCGGTCCGCCCGCCATCATAATGAGGGCCTTAGTGTCGATAATTGCCATCATTCATTCTTAATCTTAGACGAACTTCTTTATCATCATAAACAAAAAGACCTCAATACCATTTCTGCACTCATTCTCTCCTCCAAAAGGCCCCTGAAAGCTATTTTGAACCCTTGTTGTCGTCTACTCAATTATGCTACGATGGATTTCCCTTCTTATTAATTTTGTTAAAATTTGTATTTTCCATGAATGTGTGCATCTGTGTTAATAGCCATTCTGAGAGCACGTTGAAAGAAATACACTTTTTTAGTCTTACCTTCAGCTCTAATTCGGGGATTGGAAGCCGTCGGTTTAAGATCTGCCTACCTTTCAGCACATGCCTCGTAGTTGCTACTTGCGCTGTAGTTGCTGTACTATTAATTAACCGCTCCTCACTATTCACTGCAATTTCAATAATCACTTTCCTTTCTTTGGGTTCCCGCATAATGCACATGATAGTGGAGTCCCCTGGAGTAGATTTTCAACATCCTCACCATTTTTTGTTATCAACAGTCTTTCCAAAGTGATCCCCTGCACCATATCAACTTTGTTATTCACTCCTTTCCTGGTGCATTTCACTGCCCCTTCCCTATGCCTGCCAGCCATGTAATCCAGTACAACCATGCCACTGATGTGTCATCTCAGGGCAGCCTTGACTTTGCATTGTCTCTTGACATTCCCTAGATTTATAATTCTCCTTGGCATAGACATAAGGACCAGAGTCTTTTCATGAATTTAATAACTGCCACACATGCCTAGTGTACCACGTATTCCTGCTTCACATAGTACTACATCACAAGAAGAGAGTCGAAAACTCAGATATTTCAGGTACCATGTCACCTTCACCATGATTTCAGATTATTTGTTGAAAATCTGAGCTTGGAAATATGGATTGGAATTGTCACACTATCTCCACAGGGTTAATTGTTTCCATGCAGGCCCTATGTGCTTCACTTTCCCACTTCACACAATACCGCAGACATGACGATATATGAAAAATATAGGCAACTATGTTGTCTAGTCTGGGGGGTCTGGGATATTGTGTTGTGCAAGGCGTGGAATTCGGCAGTGCAGTGGGAGATGCTAGGTGGTACAATGTGAGGTTATATAGTCCTTTCCAATACTCAACCCATTTTGCAGAAAACATGTTACTATGCTTAAGCATGGAGTGGAGCAAAGGAATGAAAAGAGATGAAGTAGTATTTGTGCATTTTCATAGAATTGCCATAGTTGCCATATTGGAGGTACTAAGTAAGAAGCGGTGCCAGTTTATTTGATTTATAGGATATGAGGCTGTAGCCTAATCTTAAGTGAGTGGCGCTGAATGTCATGCTTGAGATGTGCCTCTCCTCTAGGAAGTCTACCCATGTGCTTTGATGGAGAAACTTACTAGTACATTCAGCTTCCCAATCTGAGAAAGAGTAATATGAGTCTATGGGGTTCTCTCTTGAGCAATGAAGGTGCACATGTTAGAAGACATGGTGTCATAAAGTACGGAACTTGTAGTATGGATCCAATGGAAGTGATGCATTCTTCCGTAAATCACTGCCACAACTTACCACACACATTATGCAAGGTAAGAGGAATGGGGTAAGAGAAAGTAGAGACAGAGGACACCATTCTCTACCTCATCATTCTGCTGGGCACTGATGTCTGCAGGTTGGAATTTAAAAGACAAAGTACGAAATACTTGATAATCTATCATGAGTGTTCGGTATCTAACTCATACAGAGAAGATCATATACCTTGAGGTTTTTTCCATATAAACACATTTTGTTTTCTTTATAAGCTGATTTTCCTGAAACTGAAATGTAATGAGATATGAATCGATTGAAGTTACCTTCCTCCCTGCTGTCAAGATAACTACCTCCAACTTCACGTATACACATCTTCTAATATTAACTGCCTTAGGTTCTGTTTGTCTTTAACACAACTGAAAAATAGCTAATATTCATTAATGCTCTGTGATTCCCAAACTAACTACACAGACATGATCTGCTAAATGAAGTTGTACCTTGAATACACATAATGCATATCTTAACCAGTAAACTTGATGCAAGAATTCCTCTGTTCCTTCACAAGGGAATTCAAAGTTCAAATGGGAAGTAATAGCTCCCAAAGTCTTTAACTATAAAAACAGTACAAGTTTGTGTTCCCACTTGATTCAATTCCCAGAATCCTTCTCCGTAACAAATGTTTTCCAACAAATTCTTCAAGATGAGATGAAGATTGTTCCTCCAGTTCAACTTACAAATCCAGGAAGCATGGGTCATGGCTGTGGCAACGTATCAGCACATTTGCTCAGCAACAAAACCATTACACAGGGGCAAGTAATTCTCGATCATCCAAGGTGACTGCCACCATCTCAAATGTTGTGAGAGTGTAAGGCTTCCTAGTAACTGTTTTATAGTTGTGCCTAATTGTGTAGTGCATCCTCCACATGTGATGCACTACAACACTCGGTGGACTCCGCCAGCCTTTGGTCCATGAAACAAGCTTGGGTGGACATATGACATAACAGCCAGAGCTGCTGACTTTGGCATTGGGCAATCAGGTTTGAGTCTTAGAATTGGCTTAACATCCTGTAATTTGGGGGATATCACTCAATATCCCTGTGTCTAAAAGAACAAAAATCTGAGTTTGCATAACGTAATCTGGTGCTCATCTGCCTAATGCTCTTGGGCCAAGCTCCTATGATGTAAAACTGCAAAAGAAGCATTGGCAACGTCAATAGGTCTGGCATTATCAGCTAGCCTTTTGTTAATTTTTAATTTGTTTTGCTATGGCCTTTGCAAAACTTTATTATTTGGAAAGCTTCCAGGAGTTTGTCAATATAAAAACAAAATTTACTAAAAATGCATTACCTCATAATTTAGTCAGCCAATGCTGAAGTGAGGTGATGTGTTGCCCATTGATGCATGCTTGAATAGGTTGAAGAAAAATGTGAATGATACAACCAGACTAAAATGGATGATGTATGGCTGAAAACCCCTATAAGTATCGATGTTATAGGCATAATTTTAGTAAAATTATTAATTGTTATGCAATTGGCTGTCAGCCAAAAGAAACAAACAAACAAACAAA
Source organism: Triturus cristatus (assembly GCF_964204655.1). NCBI lineage: Eukaryota > Metazoa > Chordata > Amphibia > Caudata > Salamandridae > Triturus > Triturus cristatus. Next base: position 377,533,688 of record NC_140593.1, on the reverse strand, counting down.
GAAAGAAATAAAGAAAGGAAGATAAAGAAGGAAGGAATAACAGAAAGAAAGAGAGAAAGAAGTAAAGAATGAAAGAGCAAGAAAGATGGAAGAAAGAAAGAAAAACAAGAGGGAAGTAAAGAATCGAAGAAGAAAAGCAAGCAAGAAAGAAGGAACGAAAACAAGAAAGAATGAAAGAAGGAAACATAAAGGAATGAAAGCAAGAAAGAAGTAAAGAAAAAATGAAAGCAAAAAAGAAGGAAACAAGAGAAAGAAATAAGGAAAGAAAAAAGGCAATAGAGAAAGAAAACCAGAACGAAGGAAAGGAGGAATGAAAGAAAAAGAAAGCAAGAAAGAGAAAAAGAAGGAATGAAAGAATGGAAGAAAAAAGGAAAGCTAGAAAAGAGGAAATAAGGAACAAAAGGAAAAAAGAAAGAAGAAAAGGAATGTAAGAATGAAAAAAGGAAAGAAAGAAAGAAGGAATGAAAGAAGAAAGTAAAGAAGGAATGAAAGAAAAAAGGAAAGTGTGAAAGCTGAAGTGGGGTGGTGTGTTGCCCCTTGATGCATGCTTGAATAGGTTTAAGAAAAATGTAAATGATACAACCAGACTAAAATGGATGATGTATGGCTGAAAACCCCTACAAGTATCTGTGTCATACGCATAATTTTAGTAAAATTAATAATTGTTATGCAATTGGCTGTCAGCCAAAAGAAAGAAACAAACAAACAAACAAAAAAATAAGGAAGATAAAGAAGGATGGAATAATGGAAAGAACGAGAGAAAGAAGTAAAGAAAGAAAGAGCAATAAAGATGGAAGAAAGAAAGAAAACAAGAGAAAGTAAAGATTCAAAGAAGAAAAGCAAGCAAGAAAGAAGGAACGAAAACAAGAAAGAACGAAAGCAGGAAAGATAAAGTAATGAAAGCAAAAAGAAGTAAAGAAGAAATGAAAGCAAAAAAGAAGGAAACAAACAAGGCACAAGAGAAAGAAAGAAGGAAAGAAAAAAAGCAATAGAGAAAGAAAACCAGAAAGAAGGAAAGGAGGAATGAAAGAGAAAGAAAGCAAGAAAGAGGAAAAGAAGGAATGAAGGAATGAAATAATGGAAGAAAAAAGGAAAGCTAGAAAAGAGGAAATAAGGAATAAAAGGAAAAAAGAAAGCAAGAAAGAAGAAAAGGAATGAAAGAATGAAAAAAGGAAAGAAAGAAAGAAGGAATGAAAGAAAGTAAAAAAGGAATGAAAGAAAAAAGGGAAGTGTGAAAGAATGAAAGGAAAAGCAAGACAGAAGGAATGAAAGATAAACAAAAGAAGGAATGAAAGAAAAGTTCACCCATCGCCTATCATCCTGAGAAGGAAAGATATTCGCTAAGATCAGGGTCTTACCAAAGTTGAGTTTATATCAATCCTTCTCGAAATCATGAGCTATGGGTCAACTTGATACTTATTTAGGGGTTGAAATCTCCTTGAAAATGGAAGAGGTAATCGAGTTTAACTTCGACGCACTCTCAAGAATAAACTTTGAGATATTAAGTAAGTTGAACCGCTTACATATTAGCCTAACAGGGAGATGCAATCTAATTAAAATAATTTTTCTGCCTTTCTACTTATATCTTTTTTATTGTATACCCCTGTATTTAGCTAAAGTATTTTTACACACATAGAGGCCTCTTGTCAAAAACGTATATGAGAGTATAAACAGCCTAGTGCCAGTATACAAATGCTACAGAGGCCACAGCTAGAGTGCGGTCTCTCGCTACTAGTTTTTCGAGCACACTAGCTAGCGACTTTCATATCCCGACTTGTCAAGATCTTGGGGTGTGAATCATGGGGGTTAAGCTGTCTGTTTCCAACATATCTTCCTTAGGGGGCAGATATCGCCCCACCTACTGGTATCAACGATACAGTCTACTTCAAGAGGACTTGTTTTAAGACTCAGCGGTACTTCCATTCTTTTTGGGCCTTTCTGAAAATGTGAATCTCTAGGATCATCCTATTTAACCCATATTCTTAGTTAGGCTATAACGCTAATTTCCCCCGCCAAGTACACTAAAGCTTTATAGATTGTTGGAATGCATCCTATCTATTTACATTGTTTTTTTTTTATGGGAGTGTTGATTTCTTTGGAGACATTATACCAGAGATTCTCTCACCCAGGCTCAGGTTTTTTCAGCTATTTGCAAATCTGGCACTTTATTATGGGCCTGAAGGTGGATGATGCTGACTGTTATCCGAACGTTTACCCTGAATATTTGCGGTCTAGCCCGCCTAAGAAGTACATCAGCCTGGCTTACAAAATGATCCTGGCGGCAGAGATCCAATGACCTGATCATCTATATCGGTGAACGATGTGCTCAGCTTAGGAAAATATGGGAGCCATTCTGCGGATGCTTTGTGGGGTTTCAGTCAGGTCGTGACCACCTTCCTCCACAGATATCTCATTCCTTTTCACCTCTTTTATGTGCCTCTTTTGTTTCCTGTTTGGTTCATTTACCTACACTCTTTGAATCAATGTAATACTTAATTTCTTTACTGCAAACCGATGAATTTGTGTGTTGGTACTATTGGTTCTTATCCAGGACCTCAATGACAATATGTTTAAAATAAAAAATAAAAAGGAAGAATGAAAGACAAAGGTAAAAAAGGAATGGAACAATGAAAGGAAAGAAGGAAAGATGGAATGAAAGGAAAAAGGAAAAAGAAGGAAAGAGGAATGATAGAAAGAAAGCAAGAAAGAAAGAAGGAAATAAAGGCATCAAGAAAGATAAAAGAAAGTGTTGGAGCGTAAAAACCCTAGTAACGGGGAAAGCAAACCCGTACCGGTATCCTCCCTTCAGCAGACCAGACTTCACACTATTCACACATGCAATCATTGGTGGGGCCCATAGCACCAACACTCACACTTGGCCATTCCGCGGTCTGCACACAACAGGAGGGATGGGCGTTTTAAGCGCTCGACATGTGAGGGGAACACCTTATAACCTATAGGAAAAGAAAAGTTATTTTACAACAATACACATCAAATACCCCTTCCACCTACAAATCTCAATCCTAATCATCAAGGCACTCCTCCCACAATGATCGATGAATCATTTAGTTGGATTGGTTGATGGTGATTTAGAACTAGCTAAAACACATTCAAGATTAAGATCTTACCTTTCTTAATAAACCACAAACTCATTTCTTGTTAATCAATATCTATTTATCTAATTTTCTGGAAGAGTTAAATTCACATTTGGAAATTTATATCAGATTTCAAATATAGCGCAGAACATTATATTTACCTAATCTGGCTATTCGGAGTCCTCTAAGTCATTGGTTCATTTTGCAGTCAGTTGTCAAAGTTCAAAGTTCTTTGCTCAGCACGCTACAGTCTCAATGGATCAGCAAAGACCAGAGACGTGCAAGCATCTGTCAGTGCCCATAGAATTAAGAAAAGGGCAGCATCTGGACCATCTAAGACTCAGGAAAACGCAGCAGTCATCCTAAGTAGTAGAGTTCGCGTAGCGTCACCGTCGTCGTCGTTGTCATCGGAAAGAACGATCGCAATAAGCGTGGCTCTCTAGTCTACCGTGTATTTTTATAATAAATCAAAGCAAGAAGATACATTTCGTTATTTTAATACGGTCGTGATTGGTTGATTGGGATCGTCCGATGCTAAAGTTTACGACTTTGGTACAGTTCATGGGGTGATGTCATACTTTAATTTAAAGTTAGTCCGTTCCGGTTTACTGTGAAAGTCTATTGTCTTTCGTCTTGGCCGTCATCCCACAGTGTCCTTGCATGGGTACACAAAGATCAGGGTTCAGGACGAGGTGTTGGAAAACTTTGTCGCTTCTGCGCACTTCACTCCATTCCTCGTGGAACAGTGGCCACTTCGTCGTGTCGTGGCCGCGGCCATTTTGGGTTTTAGGCCCAAACGCCAACTTAAGCAAAACAACTTAAGCAAAACAAACACAAAAGAGTAATCAATGCATAGAAATAATAAATTTAATGTTAACCCCTTACTAATCCCTCTATGTGCTTGTATTTATCTAGCGTATAGCGACATTTAAAGCAATTGTATTCACCCTTTTGGTCCTCTTCTCGGGCAACATTACAAGACATCACAAAAGCAACATATATCATGCAATATTCTATTCATTACATATACTACTGTTAGTATGTGTACGGATTTTAATTAATAAAGGTTATTTAGCCATGCAATATGCAAATCCCACATGTAATTCGAATATTAATAATGTTGATTAATGATCATGCACACTCATTTAATAATATTATAATATTATAATTAAGAGATTATTCAATTAGTATTTTCATGCAGAATGGGGGAGGTATACAAAATGTTGTACTACCCGCTCCATCAATCCCCCCTTTGGTGATTTTATCACCACACCATTAAAATTTTGTATCAATTTGTCAAGAAAGTGAAATGAATTCTTTTAATTAGTTTACATCTCTGTTTCCCCAATTTCTTCTCTTCTTGCTGTTTTAAACATACTTTCTTTCATCTCTTCTAATTCTATCTCCTCAAATTCCCTCTCTTGTCTCTTATTCTGTCTTCTTTTCAAATTTTCTCTTTTTCTGTATTTTATTTATTTTATGGCATAAACATCCTAGTCTTAATATTAATATTATAAATATCACACATGTTAATGGAAATAAGATCCTACCTATAAAGGTACTACCTAAGTGTATCAGGAAATCTTTTATAGAAGAAAGTTTCTTCCCAATTTTTTCCCAAACACTTTCAACCTCCAGTGGTTTAATTTCCTCATGCAATTCAGTTATGTTTTTTATGTATATTTTCAGATCTTTACTTTCATCTGGAATATAAGTACAACAATGTTGAACTTTCAGCATTCCACAGACTCCACCCTCTTTTGCCAATAATATATCAAGGGCAGGTCGATTTTGCATTACCATGGCACGCATGGCAACCATTTCAGTATTTACCAATAAAAATCCTCCAGCTGTGCTTGTTGACAAGCGATCCACTACTGTTGATTGTTTTCTAATTTTGTGTGCATTCAGAGATATTCCCACTACTGGTATCAATGCTCCAAATATGTCTCCTACAATTTCTGACCAAGATTCTCTCTTTCTACGTGCTAAATGACTACCTAACTTATGTACACCATCTTCCTCGCTCCCCATGTGAAATATCTTTGGGAAAACCAGACCTACATAACATGTGCCATACCAATGGTCTTGCAAACGATAATATGCCCTGTTCCCGCAGATAAAATATAACTCAGGGAAAACTTGATCATGTCCTCCTTTAGCCCCTTCAGTGCCCGCCCCTTTCCCCGCCCAGTGCCGGCCGTTGCATTAGCGGGCGGGGTCTATGACGAGCTGGACTCGTCATGGGCACAGCGCCACCGCGGCCCATGACGAGTCCAGCTCGTCATGGGCACTGAAGGGGTTAAATCCCCATACACCCATGATTCGGTATGTATCATGGCACTCACTGTTACCTACAAAATAATTATCATATGCAGTTTGATTCCTTCTAATACACAACTTCCCTTTCTGAGGCCAATCTAAAGCCATAGTTGGACTAGCTTCTCCCTTCAAGTGTTTCTCCATTTCAACATCCCAGACTGTCTTTTCCTCCTTTCTCTCAGATGCCTTTGTTTGCATTTTCAATCTCCTTTCTTCAGCCATATCCAAAAACGTCTTTTCTTCTTTCTTTAAACTACAAATCAAATTATTCCTAAATATGTATTCTAATGTTATTTCCTTAGTTTCTAAGAAAAATTCACCTAACACCTTGGCAGGCTTTACTTTATTCAACTTGTTAATTGCAGGTACTTATGAAAATATGTTATCTACATCTGAAAAATAATATTCTAATTTCCCTATTTGGTAAAACAGACTAGCTATTACACTACATGTTATTCCATATGTTACTGGGAGGTGATGGTAGGTCACTCCCTCCTATACAGATGCAGGTAACTGCATACAAACGTAGCAATCTCTCACATCCATTGTCTTTACATATTCGTATAAAAGTTTTTAAAACACATTGTTAGAGAAATCATTTATAGACCTGTCTTTATGTAAGTAATTTCTATATATTTTAGTCGGATATACTTTCTGAATCTTTTCTATATTAGTCTTATTTTCACCATGTCCTTCTATTGTGTCTATTGTAACCTTAAATGAAATCATCAAAGCCAATATACTCCATAGAAGCATTAGTAATCCTGTACAACAACAACACATTTTAAACCATTGTTTTAGAAATACACATCTAACTTTTCTACTTTCCGTGTTTGCCATTTTCGCAAATGATCGGTGTCTTTTGACTTAACCTCTTTCTACTTCACAACTAGTTTTGTCTAATCCAAGGCTCTAAACACCTACTTGGTTCTATCGGTTATGTCTTTTCCAGTATTCTATTTTCTTTCCATTAGCAGCATTTTTATCGTATTCAGTTTGGCATTTGATCGTCTTTTACTTTTCTCTCATAATCTTGATACAGAACTTCCTGAATATCCGTCTCTTCTCCAATATCGGACAAGATAACTCTCAGGATTTCCGATTCTTTGTCTTCCTCAACCACTTCCGGTAAAGTCACCTCTGGATTTTCTTGGCTATCCGCCTCCTCTTTTATTTCAGGCAGGGCCACATACGTCCATTCTGGCGACTTATACTTCTGGTTGGGTTTTCTCGTTCTTTTGTGTTCCTCTGCTGTAACTATTTTCTCATCTTTCTACTTTTCTTGACTTGATACTTCATTCACCTGCTCTGTTCTTGGTAAATTCACTTGTGTCTGTCAATATCTTAATCCCTTTATTTTATTAGGCCAGATTTAATCTCTTGCTGGTCTTTTCGATTTATTTCCTTTGTTATTCTTTTCAGCTCTCCATGCTCTTTTTCTCAGGACTCGTCCTTCTGGTACTTCCTCATCACTTTCTTCTGATTCTGTTTCAACTTGCTTTTTGCTTTCAGCTGTTCTTACCACCACTTCTTTTATTTCCCCTACTTCTGTCCCTCCTCGTGGTTCTTGCACACAATCTTCCTGCTGACTAATTGTCCCTTCCTCTAACTGGATGTTGGAATTCCCTACAACTCCTCGGGGGTCTTCCGCAAGAATCTTTCCCTCTCTCTCTGTATCTTGCACCTGTCATCTACTTTTGTTATTTCAGGTGGAATTTCTCTCAGTTTTCCATCAGGAATCTCCTTATCAATAACATCCTTGATTGTTTCTTCACTGCTTTTCTCTTTTCCCGAGCATTCCAGTATTTGTTCTGATTCTGAGCTGGTATCAGAAATCTGTAATCTTTTTCTCAAGGGAATATTTTCTGGGGCAATGATCAAGCTTGGTTCTGTTTCCCCCCTTTCAGGATTTTCTCTTGTTCTTGTTTCTTCAGCATCCAATTCAGAACTAGTCTCTGACTCTTCAAAATATTCTCCTTCCTTGTTATCCACTGGATTTGGGATTCTCAATGTGTGACTAGCATGTATCCAGTTCTTTATTCCAGCACACTTCACAGCTGTTGTTGTGGTCAAAATCACTTGTCGTGGTTTTCCCCAACGTGGGACCAGATAGTTCCTTCTACTGTGTACTTTAATTCTCACCCAGTCTCCTGGGCTCAGATCATGAGCTTGCTTCTTTTTAAGGGTGGTGGTGGTGGCATACGCTCCAACCTGATGAAACACAGAATGAACTGCGTCAGCCAGCCCCTTACAGTAATCCAACACCAAGTCATCAGTTATAGGCAATAGCTTGTTGACTGGTATGAATACATGACGCATTGCTCTTCCCATGAGAATTTCATGTGGACTCAAACCCGTGGTTCTATCTGGAATTGATCTAATAGTCATGAGTACCAGAGACAAGACATCAGGCCATTTCAAACATTTTTCCCAATCGGTTTTTAATTGTGCCATTCATTTGTTCCACTACACCAGAAGCCTCCGGGCGATAGGTACAATGTAGTTTCTGTTGTACATTCAATGCTTCACAAATCAATTTCATGATCTCATTATGGAAATGCTTTCCTCTATCTGATTCAATTGTATCTGGGAACCCGAATCTAGGGATGAATTCCCTCAAAAGCTGTTTTGCTACAGTAATTCCATCACTCCTTCTTGTGGGATATGCTTCTACCCATCTTGAAAACAAGCAGACCATCACTAGAACATACCTCAACCTATTACAGGGAGTCATCTCAATGAAATCAATCTGCATTCTGGTGAAAGGCCCTCCTTCTCGACCTATTGTTCCAAGACTTACCACTGTCTTTCTTCCAGGATTGAACTGCTGACATATAAGGCATCTTTGACAAAGGCTCTAAGGTACCAGTCTAAATTTTGCATTGTACAACGTTTGCTTGAAAGACCGAATCATCGCGTCCCTCCCTATGTGTCCCTGTCCATGATACATTCATGCCATGGCAGACACCATGCTATCAGGCATGACTGGTCTTCCGTCTCGATAAACCCACACTTGATCTGTTTCCCTTGGTGCACATCCTGCTTTTACCCATTGTCTCATTTCCTCATCTCCTGCTTCTTCCTGCAATTGCCTCACTTCTTCCCAGGTACCCACAGTGTTAGTAAACAGTAGGGGGTAAGAATTTATTTCCCTCTCTTTAGCCCTGTTGACTGAGTTCTGATTTCGAGCACAATATTGAGCCATATCATTGGCGTATTTATTCCCAACTGCAATATAATCACCCGTCTGACAGTGGGCAGCACACTTCACAACAGCCAATTGTTTTAGGCAGCTGTATCACCTCAAGCAACTTTCCAACCACTTCAGCATTCTTTTTAGGAGTCCCACTTGAAGTGAGAAATCCTCTCTGCAGCCATATCTGGCCGAAATCATGCACAATACCAAAACCATACTGACTATCAGTTATCACAGTCACTCTCACATTCTTTCCAATCTTGCATGCTCCAGTTAAGGCTACAAGTTCAGCAACCTGGGCTGATTTTACTCCCTTCAGGTAAGAGGCTTCCATTACTGCTGAAACTGTGCATACTGCATATGCTGCACTCAGATTTCCTTCATCTGTTCTTAAACATGATCCATCTACAAACATCACAAAGTCACTCTCAGTCAAAGGTACATCTTTTATATCCGGTTGTGGTTTGGTACAGAAATCCAATACATCCAAACAATCATGATCCACTTCGTCCCTGACTTCAACATTTTCAGCATCAGGCAATAGTGTTGAAGGATTCACATTCAGATATCTCACAAGGCTCACATTCGTTGCACCTAATATGACTTTCTCATACTTAGTCAGCCGACTATGTGTCATGAATTGAGTGCGACTCCTTGTTAAAAGGATTGCCACAGCATGAGGTACAAACACTTGCACAGGATATCCCATCACAATTCCCTCACTCTGTTCCAGACTCTTACAAGTAGCAGCTACTGCTTTCAAACAACCTGGTAATGCCACAGCTACAGGGTCTAACATTGCTGAAAAATATGCAATTGGTCTTCTCAATTTTCCATGTTTCTGCATTAATACAGAAAGTGCACATCCATTCCTCTCACTGCAGTACAGCTCAAACTCCTTTTCATAGTCAGAAATTCCTAATGCTGGCGCTTCACACAAACTGTCTCTCAATTTCTTAAAAGCTGCTAATTCTTCCCTACTTAAGTCAATAGGGTCTCTCACATCACTTCTCGTCAGGCGTACCAAAGGTTTTGCGATCAGGGAAAAGTTACTTATCCACTGACGACAATATCCAACCATTCCAAGACACATTCTCATTTCTCTTTGTGTCATTGGAGCTCTCATTACTTTTATTATTTTGATCCTGTCTGTAGTTATTTTCCTTAGTCCTTTTTCAATTTTATGTCCTAAATATTGAACTTCTTTCTGACAAAATTGCAATTTCGATGGGGATACCTTAAGTCCTCCATCTGCCAAATGATTTAACAATGCTATGGTGTCCATTACACAGGCTTCTCGAGTTTTCAATGCCACAAGCAGGCCGTCGATATATTGAACTAGCACTGAATTTTCGGGCATTTCAAAATTTTCCAAAGATCTTTTCAATATCTGATTAAATATCGAGGGGCTTTCCGTGTACCCCTGTAGGATTCGGCACCAAGCCAAAATACGTTCACCAAAACGAAACGCAAAAATGTGTTGGCTATCATGGTGCAACGGGATGGAAAAGAAAGCGTGACATAAGTCAATTACTGTGTACCATTCTGCATCATGAGGAATCTGATACGAAATCACAGATGGATTTGGTACAATAGGACAGCACGATACAACAATCTTGTTTATCTTTCTCAAATCCTGCACTATCCAGAACTTTCCGTTAGGCTTTTTCAGTCCCATAATTGGTGAATTACATGGACTACTCATTATTTCTCTCAAAATTCCTTGTTTAATCATTTTCTCGATTATTGGGGTAACTCCTTCAATTATATCGGGTGTCAATTTATATTGGGGAACATTTGGGTAGCTTATTCCTTCCTTCACTGTTACCTTTACGGGATCCACATTTCTCATCAATTCTAAATCTTCTCCTGTAAAATCCCAAACCTCTGCTTTTACTGTTTGTTTCAATTCTTTTGGTAATTCGTCAGGGTTGAATACAGCATAGGCTTCAGTAATCTCAGTTCCCTTATTAGCCTTAGTCATTTCATACAGTACGTCTTCATCAGGGGTCTCAAATGCTATACCATCAGGGGTACAATATATGGTGTAATTCATTTTACACAACAGGTCTCGTCCTAATAGGTTTACAGGACTTGAATCGCACACAACAAAGTGGTGCATTTCGGAAAATTTCCCTATATTGACTTTTACTGGCTCTGTGAGATACGTTTTGATTTGTCTGTTGGATACTCCAACCACTTGGATTGTTTCACCCGAGAGAGGAAGATTTCTAACATCAGCTGACCTAACAGATGATTGAGTAGCACCAGTATCTACTAGGAAAGCAATATTTTCATTATTTACCTTTCCGTCCACAAAAGGGCCTGTCTGGTCTACTTCTAGAGTTGCACCAAGTACGCACTCTTCTACCTCCCTTCGGCACCGTCAATAACCTTCTTCGGACTCACTCTCATCGCGTTGTAGCCAATACTGCGAAACAGCGCTGGCGCGCGGCAGCTTAGTTACATGTTGTTCGTTGTAGAATCCTGTCTCATTACTGTATTTCTGTGAATTTACGTTCTGTGGAATAGGCAGGCTTTGGCGCCTGATTCTGTTGGTTAACAACCTGCTGCTGTCGCTGCGGTTGACCACTCACCTCTTTCTGCACCTGCGGATTCAATGATGCATTATCACCATTAGTATTTGGGGGATATTTACACTCGGATTTCCAGTGCCCTATTCTTCCGCAATTATGACACGGCCATTTCTTTTTGGCTTCTTCAACATTGAACTGTCCCTTTCCTTTTCCAGTATTAAATCTAGGTTTTGATTCTGCATTATTTGCCTGTTCAATCAATTGTGCTTCCTGTCTTTCTGCTACCTTTACGTGTGCCCACATTGCTTTTTCTTTTTAATTTACGCTGTTTAGCTTCAATTTTATCACTAAAATATTTTGCATGTCTTAGTACTTCATCTATTTTCTTGTTTTGCCAATCCACAGTATGCTGCTTAATCATTTTACTAATTTCTGGACGTAGACCATATACAAATCTATATACAAAATGACTCAAATCCTTTTCACTTAAATTTTTATCACCACTAAATTGCTTAAAGGCAAGGATTAACCTTTCGTAATATGCATGCACTGACTCCTTAGTTTCTTGATGAGTCCGGTCAAGTTTTACCCAATCAGTCTCTTTGGGAGGCACGTTTTTTTTCAAAAATGTGATTACTTGTTCGTATTTTCTCATCACCTCTGGATCAGGGGCACCTGTCTTTGGATCTCTAGGGTATTCTTTTGTAGGCCAGTATATTACAATTTTGCACTCTGTCCATAAATCTGCTGGCACTATTATGTCAAATATTCTATTCAAATCGATCCACAAAACTTTCAACAATTTTACAAATCTGTCTACTTGTCTATACCACTCAACTGGCTTTTCGCGTAGTCGAGGGATATCATTTGTAAATGACAAAATATCTTGCCTAGTCCAACATGTACATATCCTCCTCCTGGAATTTCTCTCATAGGGCATTCTGTCACTATTTTTCCTTTTCTCTTACGGGGAAAGCAGCAAACATTTTCTCTGAGGCATCATCTCGTTTTCTAAACCATCTACTTCTCCATTTATCCACATCTCCCCATTTTCTTAACAAAATGATTATGTCTTTAATCTGAATTATTCGTCCTGTGGTGTTTAGATTTTCAATATCCTTCTCGGTAAAGTCTAATCGATATGGTTTTTGCAAAGCTTTTACCTTTTCCATGTCTATACCCATTTCATTTGCTATTTCCTCTAATCTCTCGTGTAGGCTTTTTGCTCTCCAACTTATGCTTTTGCACAAAAACAGTAATTCTTCATCCTGATAGGTTTTAAATTTTTCTGTTGGGATCGTCCCTACTATTAATTCTTCCAACACCATCCTTAGTTTGGCCACATCTATAGATTGAGATTCTCTGTCTTTTCTCAGTAAGCTCCTTAACCATTCGCTTAATTCTTCTGAAGTAGGACCTACCGGTTTCTCTTTATTACCTCGTTCTGAGTCTCTTGGGGTTTCTGATATGGGATCTGTAGTCATTATCAGTTTCTCAACTAAACCTGGATTTGCTGTTAAATCTTTAGGCGTACTCTGTTCTGATGTACTTATTGTTTATCTCCATGGGTTCTCTTCTGAACTTGGCCTTTGAACTTGGCCTTTCTGTCTGTTTATTACTGTTATAAGGGACCGTTAAACAATGTTAATTTTCCTTCTGTTTATCAAAAATAGGCATTACTGGACCTATGGTTACAGGAACAGTTACGGCTTCTAAGTTTTTAGTCAATTCCCTAATCTTTTCGGTTAACTCTAAAGTGGTTTTTGCTAGTTCTGCTGCATTTTCACTACTTACCTTGCTATCCTGTTTTCTCTCTATTTCTCTGAAAGAATTATTTTTCCCTAACTCTTGGAATACTGGTTCAGTCTTAATGCGTCGCAAAGTCTCTCTCTTTGGGGCACTTGGTGTCAACATTTCAGAATCTGGTTGATACGGGGGTAGATTTTTATAAAACATGTCGTCAAGAACATCATCCTCCACCACTTGCTGACACTTCCGGAGAAACATGGTGGCAGGTTAACACTGGCCGCGGGAGCTCCGATCCGATGCAGCTAGGAGACCCGTCTTTGACCACCATGCGGTGAGAAAGTACGTGTGCTGTATGCCCATATTTTGGGAGCCTTATTTTGACCCTTTCTTTCCCGTTTTTGCTCCTTTCTTTCTCCTTGGTATCATACCTGAGGTTCAGCGACTTTGGGAGGCTCTGCACGAGGCCGGCACTAAGACCGAGGGAGCAGAGGGGTAGAGCCGTATGGGAGGCGAGAGAGCAGAGGATGCGGCGCTAACAGTGTCAGCGACTGGCAGAGTCTACGGAGAGCTTCAATCAAGTCTGTGGAGGAAAATTAGGTCAGCAGCGGCAAGAATCGATTTTCGAGCCCCAGAGGGGAGAGGAGCAGCAGCAATACGGTCATTTGGATCAGCGAGGGTTGGGGAGGACAGTTTGCAGCCAATTACATTGAATTTTTGTGACTGTACTGGTGGAAGAGTGTGGAGTGAGCTGGGCACCCCTCAAGCGCTGCCAATGGAAAAGGACCTTTTTGTATTAGACTCTCAAAGTCCAGACAATATTTTAGAGCAGGGTCCAAGTCTATGCCCCAGAATTAGTGCAAAGACTCTGTTCAGTGGCTCTGGAGAGAAAGCGAGAGCGTTACCTGTCAAAAACAGATATCAGCTCCGCTCCCAGCTGGAACTCCAAGGTGAGGATCTATTTCCCTCACAGGGGGAGATATAGGGGGATCTGACGTAGTAGTTCCATTAACCCCATTGAAGAAAAAGAAGGAGAGAAAAAAGAAAAATACAAGAAAGGGGGGGGGGGCAGAAATAATAAGACCTTAAACTCTGCTCCTCTGGTGAGACCTACCCCCTCGCTAAAATCATATTTTAAGATAATGGAACAAGTGGCTGCTCCTAAGGGGGGGAGGCTCTCACCCTGTCTCCCCCCGCCCAGATTATTCCTCTTATTCCTACTGAAAATTGGTATTCCCCTCTAACTGGTGCTCCAGATACTGAGTCTGAAGAGGTTTCCCCGGGATTAGAGACTGCTAACCTTCTTATCCTAACTGAATTCGAACCTGAGCTAGCTATTCCAACTAGCCAGCACCCAGAAAAAGATTTAGATATTTCTATTACTAACACCACTATCTGTCCTCCGTCTTCTATGTCCTCCTCATTCTCCACTGATACCGAAGAAGGAGATAGGCCGGATCAGATTGATCAGACTCCCTTGGGGGGAAAATCTGGAAAATCGAGCGGTGGTCATTCACAGTTAGAGTCACTTCTTCAGTCTCTTAGAGGAGACCTGCTCTCAAAATTTGAGATATCTGAGGCAAATCAAAAGGCGATACATGAGAAGTGTGCGAGTTTAGAAGCAAAAATGGATGATATCTCTAAGCGGACTGATGCCTTGGATGCGGAAGTTGCTACTCTCTCAGAAGAGAGTCGAATCCATACAAAAGATATAATGTCTCTGATGGCCCAGAATAAGTCACTCCTAATGGATATTGAAAGGCTGGAAATCCAAGCTAGGCGAAATAACCTGAAATTTTTAAAGATCCCAGAGGGAGCCGAAAACGGGGATGTTAAATCGTTGATCTGTAAGCTTCTCAGGGAAGGAGTTTTAAAAGACAGGTTAGATATCGACCTCGAAAAAGAAATCCAAAGGACACACCGAGACCCCTTTAGGCAACATACAGATAGGAAAGCGCCCAGGAAAATTTTAGTAAATTTCCACACCTTCTCAGTTAAGGAGCTGATACTGGGCAGAGCACTTACTAATACTTCTCTTCAGTTTGACTCCACAAAATATCTTATTCGCTCTGATGTAGGCAGAGCTACAGCACAGAGACAATGGGAGCTAGGGTCAAGAATGCCCGATTTGAGGAGCTTTGGCGCATATGTCCAGATGAAATTCCCTGCCTCATTGAGGGTGATGTGGAAAAATAAGTCCTATAACCTTACGTCTCCCTCAGAAGTGGACTCGCTGCTGACGTTGATGAAAGAAAACTCACATTAGCTTTTTCTTTTCTTTTTTTTCCTTCTCTCAGGCCTATATTCTAATTTCCAGATGGGATAGGAATGGAGCAGAGAACCAGGAGATAACTAAATATACTAATTATTATCAAAATAATCAAAATTAAAGAAAAAAAGGAAGAAAGAGAAGGAAAATGAGGTGGGGAGAGGGAGGAAAGAAGAAGGAAAAAGGAAGAAGGGAAGGGGAGAAAGAGAGAAAAGAGGCGGAGAAGGGAAGAGGGGAAGAAAGAGGGAAAAAAAAAAATATATATATATTAAATTGTTTAAGTGAGAAAAAAAAAGAAATTTAGTAGAAATAAGATGCCTACGTCTGCACTTTAGAGAAAGGGTGTGAGGAAAGGGGGAGAGGAGATGGAGGAAGGGGGAGAAAAGAAAAGAAAAAAAACGGGCACACAATTATTTGGGTTTTTTTGCTTTTAGGGGGTCGATCCTGGCATCGGATCAAGGGAGGTCCTGAATGGCGATTAAGATCGCCAAAGGAAGACAGGGCGGGTTCCTCAGGAGGGTGGAGGGGTGGTTGGGGGGCACGGGCAGCAGGGGCAAAAATGGGAAAAAATTAATCCTCACACAACTGTGGAGAAAAGAGAAATTCAATGACCGTATGGGAGCCAATCTTAGTCTATCCAAGGTAACCCAAAGATGAATAGTATCTTCAACAAAATTAAGATAATTAGTTGGAATGTTAATGGGTTGAGGGATATGAGAAAGATGTCTAGAGTGGGTGAATTTTTGAGTAATTCTAAGGCTCATATATGTCTTCTTGAAGAAACCCATTTAGAGGCAGAGGCGTGTAAATTAGGGTTCAGCAAATTTAGATGGGTACAAGATATGTTCTGCTCCGAACAAAAAGGTAGCACCAGGGGAGTCGCAATTGTAATTGCAAACAATGCTGGGATTAAATTAGAGAAGGTTGAGACAGATCAATCTGGGAGGTGGCTGGTAGCTTCATTGCTAGTAGGGATCTCCCCATTTGTGTGCGTAGTTTATTATGGGCCGAATAAAGATAATCAAGCTGCTCTCTTAAAAGTAAAAGCAAGCCTCTCCAATATGGCAGCACCCATTATTTTAGGGGGAGATTTTAATTTGATCCTGGACGAATTTTTAAATCGCACCTCTAGGGTTAAATATGTCCCTCCCCGCAAATCACATTTGGAATTGAGGAATATTATTAAAGAGTTTAATCTAATTGACATCTGGAAAGAGCAAAGAATGGTTCTAAAAAGGATTTTTCCTTTTATAGTCGGAAGTACAGACACCATTCCAGAATTGATTTTTTTTTATTAGACCAGTCTCTTTTCTCAGCAGTAGATTCCATCTCCTATGCTCCAGCCTTACTCTCTGATCATTCTACGGTGGAGCTGGTGGTTCATTTTAAGCAAAAAGAGTGTCAGAGAAGGTGGACCCTGGATAGATCCCTATTATTAAAGGAGGAGGTTAAGTTAGACCTAGTAAACCAGGCAGAAGAATACTTTAAATACAACTCCGGCACTACAACTGATCAGGTGGTCTGGGAGGCATTTAAGGCCTTTTTTAGAGGATCATTAAGTACACTAATGATAAGGAGAAGCCTGCTTAGGAGGATGTCGGAAGAGGAGTGCCTCTCTAAGATTAAGCAGAAAGAACAAGAGCTCCAGAGGGCATCGGCATCGGCAGATCGTCAGAGTATAGTATCATATTTACAAAGGGAATTGGATAGACTACGGGCAGAATTTCAAGCCAGTTTGGATAAGATCCTAAAAGATAGGTGGGATGCCAGTAAGCTCCAAAACTTTTCGTATGGTGAAAGATGTGGCTCTTTTTTAACCTGGAAAATCAGGACAGATAAGGTAAGAAATCAAATCAAAAGCCTATCTCAGAGCAGTACAGGAGCTACCACACATGATGATGACCAAATTAGGGAGGAGGCGAGAATATATATGCAAAATCTATATAAAGAAAATACTCGCTTCGTACCTCAAAGAGCTAAAGATTGGCTGAATCAGCTAGGACTGCCCCAGATATCTATGGCGGATAGAGCCTCCCTATGTTCGGGCATTAAAGAAGGCGAAGTCAAAACCCAGATTAAGAAAATGGCCAAAGGGAAGGCTGCCGGCCCAGATGGGCTCCCAATAGAGCTATATTTGGTAGTCCTTGAAAAGGTTGTTCCAGTCTTAACAAATTTGTTTAACAGAATTTACTTATCAGGTGAGATCGTTCCAAAATCATGGTCTGAAGCCACAGTTACCCTCATCCTTAAGCCCAACTAAGATCCGTTAAAAATTGAGTCATATAGACCCATATCTCTGTTAAATACGGATTATAAAATCTTTGCAGGGGTTTTGGCCACTAGAATGGCTAGAGTCATTAAAACAGTAGTACACCCAGATCAAAGGGGCTTTATTCCAGATAGACAGTTGAACGAATTAACGTTTCAAGTTATTGCAGCAATAGATGTGGCAACAGATAAAAAGCTTCCACTGACTTTAGTGGCTATCGATGCCGCTAAGGCTTTTGACCAGGTGAACTGGTCATATCTATGGGAAGCTCTATCTGGGTTTGGTTTTCCCAATAACCTAATTTCAGCTGTAAGGTCCCTTTATTCATGCCCTCGGGCAAGAATACTAGTTAATGGAGCCTTAACGGACTGGGTCACAATTGCTAGAGGCACCCGGCAAGGGTGCCCCCTCTCACCCCTTTTGTTTAATCTTTATATTGAACCTTTTGTTTGTCAACTTAGGTCTGACCCACTGATTAAATCCTTCAAAATTGCAGATCTTGAGTTAAAACTTGCCCTGTACGCAGACGATCTGCTTATGTTTACATCTAATCCAGTTATAGCCATCCCTAGAGTAGTAGATCAGGCCGAAACTTTTGGAGTGGTCTCAGGATATAAAATAAACAAAGATAAGACCGAGATTATGGAATGGAATCAAGAAGTGGGGACAAAAGGGGTCAAGCTCCGGATGAGATACTTGGGGATCCACCTGGCCCAGAAAGTCGGCGATATACCTAAAATCAATCTGGCTAGAGTCTCTAAGGATGTCTGCGGTCTGCTACAGAGATGGTCTAGCCTCCCTTTAAACATCTTTGGAAGGGTTAATTTGATAAAAATGATCATTCTACCAAAAATAACTTTCTTATTCAACTCAATCTCACTATCTTTTATGACATCAGACATTGCGAAACTACAGGGAAAAATTGGGTCTTTTATATGGAATACTAAGTCTTCCAGAATTTCCTGGAAAAAGCTCCAGAGAAGTCTATACATGGGCGGCCTAGCTCTACCAGACCTACTTACTTACTGTCACTCATTTCACTTTAAAAATTTTAGAACAATGGCCAATAAGAGGGATGTTTCATCATTGGGTCTATTATTTCAGGCTCTGCTGCATGACATCCTCCAGGGTCAAGAGTTTTTTCTTTTTAAATTTGGGGATTCAAAGTTTTATAAAAAGGCAAGGCTAAAGATTCTGGGTGCTGCCTTGAGGAACTGGCTATATATCAGGAAAAGTCTCAAAATCCCTTACTATGCACCCCAGGCCCCGATTTGGGATTCACCCGGTACCCCTGACTGCCTCAAAGACCAATTATCCCGGCCCTTAATAATGGCAGGCATATTTTGCTGGGGTGATCTGCAGAAGGACTAGCAGCTCCTGAGCTGGGAGTCCCTATCGGGGTTGACAGGAGGCACACTTACTAGATTTAAGTATTATCAGCTGTCAGGATGGTGGGCAACAAAATCTTGGGACATTGAATTAAATCTTAAATTTGATTCAGTCTCTAGGAGGGGGGCATTGAAATGGGAGGTTTCTTTTTTGGTATTGGGCCCTTTTAGATACTGAAGGGGTGACCGAATCCGAACTCCGAAAACTCTGGGGCAATGACATCATTCTCAAATCCAATGAATTCAAGAGTATTTGGAGGGATTCTTTTACTATGCTACAGGCAGTTGTCAAACCCGCAGCACTGAAAATAAATCATTTATATACTACATATAGGGTATATTTAACACCTAGAAAACTAGCTAAGGTCACCGGTCTAGAATACCACTGTCCTAGGTGTAAGTATCCTGCTGCAGACGACCTCCATATGTTCATGGATTGCCCGCAGATTTCTAATTATTGGGTTGAGATACAGGAATTTTTGGAGGATGTGTTATCTCAACAAGTGGAGATCACCCCTGAGACTATCTTTTTTGGTCTTACGACAAACTATAATCCTAACGATCTAGTTTCTAAATTTATTTTCTATGTCATTATTCTGGTAAGGCGTGAGATATGCAGGGCATGGAAAAATTTAAATCCCCCAACTTTCATGGAATGTTTGAAATATATAATTCTTACCAGTGAATCGGATATGGCCTGTGACAGTACAAGCTACAATAAGATCTGGGCTGCCTTGGTGGCATGGCGAAATAGGTTAATGGTAGTCCTATGATTTTGCCCGGGCACTGTTGGTCCTCAATCTCCTTAATAACACTGGGCTCCAACAGTAGTGTGAACTGGAGAGGACCGGGAAGACAGTATTAGCTTGTGGGTTTCGTTTCCCTCCCTACTCTCAGTACGGGCCCTTGAGACGGGGTTGGAACAGGTTGGCCGTTTGAGAGAGGGGGTATTCTGTTTCCCATCAAGAATGCCCTCCACGGTGTATGAGGACAAAAAAAAAGAAAAGAACATCATCCTCCGATTCATTCACTCCATACCCTCCTGACCCTAAATTATGTCTCTTTTCCGTACATTTTTCACCACTAACTTCTTCAACATGTCTCACAGGAAACAAACCTTCAGCCATATTTGCACTTCGCCATCTCCTCATTCTGTCATCATGATTCTCTTGTCCATAGGATCTACCAAATATGTACCTATACCTTCTGCCACTCCTCTGTCTTTCTCTGTCATGCATCTCATCTTCCCATTCCGTCAATGCTTCAAACTGTGTTGGTCTAGGTCTCGGTACTAGATTCCTCATTCTTTCTCTTAAATTTCTCAAAACCGCTAAATTAAATGAATCATGCTCTGGAAATGCCAAAACTCCATCGTCTCTCGTATATTTCGCCTAATTGTCCAACCAAATGCATGTATGATATCTGTATTTTGCAACCTTAAAGGATGCGGGCGATTTTGGTGGGGGAAGCAACTGTCCCTCTCTAGTCTTAATCGGTTTGTCCTTTTTAAATAAACCCTTTATCTTTCCAAACCAGGACTTTTTCTTCTTTTCTGGTGGATCGTAATACATCATTTTGTCTTCCGTGTTTCGCTAGTTTTTCCCTACGACTATTCTGTTGTCTTAGCCAATCGCAGTGTGACTCACACTAACACACCAATCCGGAGCGTCTACGTCACTTCAGCAATTCTCCAATCCCAGCGCGACTCACACTAACGCACCAATCAGGAGCATCTTCGTCACCCTGTAATTATCCACTCCTAGCGCGGCGTACACTAACGCACCAGGAGCGTCTACACTTCTTATTGACTAGCCAATCCCAGCGCGGTCTTCCTGACGTCAGCTTTTCTTGCTGTCGCAGCTCCTGCTCCTGCTGACCCCTCCTTTACAAAATTTATCGGTAACTTTTTCTTACTTTCTTCTGATTTACAAATCTGTCAGTAACAACATAAAAACGCCACCATTGTCTGTTTTGCTAACCAAAGAACAGTTAATGACCTTTTTCACAAGAATTCCGTCTTTCCCAAGAGCAGCGCTTACCTCTGCCCTACTTCGGAATCGTTACATCCGTTGATAAAGTAGCACATCCCTCTACCTTACCCTTCTAACAAGCATTAGCTAACCATTTCTCCAGAATTAAGACACCTAGTTGGAGACGCTCTGCTCCTGAGAAATAAAACCAGAGTTTCGCAATTAACCTGAATGCTATTTCATTCACGCACTTTCATACGGAAAATGTAATTCATTCACACAGAATTCTGTCTTTCCCAAGAACAGCGAATAGTCTGTCCTACTACAGAATTATAACAAAGTAGCACTTCCCTCTACTTTATCCTTCTAGCAAGTTTAGTGAACACCTATTACCTTTCCAGTGATAAGCATAATCAGAGTGCCTTTTGGACTCCTGGTATCTAAGACCAAAATTTCACAGGTGACCTTCGCTACCATACACTTCTCTCATACAGAAAATATCCCTAATGGCAACACACGACGATGTTACCGAATCGAACCCAGACAATGCGTCGTGCAACTCCAATCGTTACACGTTTTCCCCGTGTACCTACAGGGCAACAACAATTCCGTCTTTCCCGAGAACAGCGCTTACCTCTGCTCTACTACGGAACTGTTACAAACTTCCAACTTCTTACATCCCAGAAGCCGTCAAACAACAGAGAACTCGACGCGACTCAACATAGAGTGTTAACACATAAACCAATACTTATCCACAATCAATAATCCATAAGCAATTTACAAGCAATAATCACCAAACCAAAACAATAAAAACCATCATCTTGCTACCAGAAAAACCGATGGAGCGCAAAAACCCTAGTAACGGGGAAAGCAAACCCGTACCGGTATCCTCCCTTCAGCAGAACAGACTTCACACTAGTCACACATGCAATCATTGGTGGGGCCCATAACACCAACACTCACGCTTGGCCTTTCCACGGTCTGCACACAACAGGAGGGATGAGCGGTTTAAGCGCTCGACATGTGAGGGGAACACCTTATAACCTATAGGAAAAGAAAAGTTATTTTACAACAATATACATCAAATACCCCTTCCACTTACAGATCTCAATCCTAATCATCAAGGCACTCCTCCCACAATGGTCGATGAATCATTTAGTTGGATTGGTTGATGGTGATTTGGAACAAGCTAAAACACATTCAAGATTAAGATCTTACCTTTCTTAATAAACCACAAACTCATTTCTTGTTAATCAATATCTGTTTATCTAATTTTCTGGAAGAGGTTAAATTCACATTTGGAAATTTATATCAGATTTCAAATATAGCGCAGAACATTAAATTTACCTAATCTGGCTATTCGGAGTCCTCTAAGTCATTGGTTCATTTTGCAGTCAGTTTTCAAAGTTCAATGTTCTTTGCTCAGCATGCTACAGTCTCAATAGATCAGCAAAGACCAGAGACGTGCAAGCATCTGTCAGTGCCCATAGAATTAGGAAAAATTCGCAGTCATCAAATAGTTGGGCAGCATCTGGACCATCTAAGATTCAGGAAAACGCAGCAGTCACCCTAAGTAGTAGCCCCTTTAAAAAAGTAAATTGAACATATATTGTTTTGAACTCAAAAGGTCTTGGCTAAAGCTTGGAGAAAGAAAATGAATAACCTTGTTTGCTATATGTGTTCTTATTCTTTGTCAATAGGTCAAAGAAATAAACCAGTTGAACCAGAACACATTATTTGTCAAATGTCTATACATTATTTACAATTGTGTCACTTCACAACTTTAATAGTAAATAACAGAAAAGAGAGCAAGTAACGTTCATCATCTAATATGTAATACATTACTCATGCAACGAAATTGAAACCACGACCCTTTATTAAACGGATCCTCTGGCTGTTTTTTTTTTTTAACAAATAATGTAGTTTCCAATTTACAATTGAGGGCTGACAGAATATGTAATTTTGATGACTGAAGCTTTCAAATTGATTGGTCCTTAGACTGAAGTTGGAAACGCAGATGATATTGTCTTTCTTTTTTAGATCTTTTTTCCAGTAAATCTTGCGGTGTGAACCATGAAGCTTTAAGAAAGTGTTTTGTAATTTTGGAGGGAACTGCCTGCTGGTCAGTTCTACTAATATATATTTTTTTCCTAACAGATGAGTAGCATGTTCATATTTCCTTTCTTTTGTGGTGTAATTATTGTGGATCCTGAGGAATTGTTCATGTGGGAAGTTGTCTCTCACGTTTCTGGGATGGAAGCTGTCATATCTATGTGTGCTGTTCTTATATGCTGTTCTTATTTTTTAATAGAGATCTACACCAGCAGCTACAACCCATAAAGAGATACCACAGATGTGGCGGCTGCATGGTTTGCCAACAGACCATTGAACAGAGTTTTTTTTTCTCACAGAGACAAACAAATGGTTCCACTGCAAAACGAAAAATGTAGTGCAAGGAATGCGCTGACCCTGCAAGAAATGATATATTGGCAAGACAGAACAGGAAATATGTAAACAGATAGGCCAACAAAGAAATAGAAATTCATTGTAAGAACTCGTAAGCACTCCTGGTCAAACACTTCATAATGAACTCTAATAGTGCCTAACAAAAAATGAATGTGTGTCCTCATGTATTGTAACTGGTGCTATGTAAAGCACTCTGATACCTGATTGGATTCGGGTCAAGTTCGCGCTATATAAAACTCTGCAAAAAAAAAAAGTGAACATGATCTAATGCGGACGGTACTTGAAGTGATATCCAAAGATCCAAGAGAAGGTAATACGAAATCCCTTCTCCTGGAAAAAGAAGCCACCCTGATGTTAAGATCTAACACTTTTTACAGAGTTGTTAAGGAAGCCTCAGAACGGCAGAATGTCTAATTCGACCATGCCCCATTCATTTTGCTAAACCTTAAGAATAATACATTGACCTGTCATAAATTCCCCTAAGTCACCAAGATTAGCTTAGATTAATAGCCAATCTGGACACACAACATCATAATTGACGTGCTGTGGGAAGCTTCCTAAATAATGGTGACCATTGGCAGAGCAAATGATTCTAGACCACAATTCCCACAATCCTGAGATGCTTAAAAACACTATAAATAAGTGGATATCAGCATTAAATAAAGCTCAGATAAGACCATATGCACAGCCAAAATCCATACTTAGCGGTCCCGCCACCCCAATTATGATGCAACCACCACCGCGGAAGTCGCATCAGGCTTTTTAACTTTGCGGCGGGTGCTGCTAGCTGCAGCACCCGCCGCAATGGTAAAATGCCATGTTGTGCATTGGCATGCACAACGTGGCAGGCACAGCGCGGTGCCTGCCACCTTGTGCATGGCAATGTAGGGGGGTACCATAGGTACCCACCAAGAGCAGCCCCCCACCCCTCTGGGGGCCCGCAGTGAACCCCCAAAGCAAATCCCCGCCAGCCTTTCCATGGCGGTATCGCCGCCAGGGAAAGACCTGGAACAAACACCACACATCATAATATGGATGGCGTTGCCTGCTAGGGACTGCCACCATATATGTGCCCCAGCTCCGCCCGGCCGGTAGGGGTGGGCGGAATTTGCAAAAGTGACTTTCGCAAATTATCGCGAAAATGTTAAAAATCTCCGCAAACACGTGGAAATATCGCGAAGATGCGGAAGTTTTTTTCCCGCCCGTTCGCGGTATTTTCTGCGTGGTCGCGGCTCGCCAACTTACCCATGCGGTTGCTCGCGGGCGCGGCCATCTTGTTTTCACTCTTCTCGCGGTGCATGATCGCGAGAAGAAAGACGTGATCGCGCGACCAATGACATTACTGCGGGCGCGAACTGTCGCGAGAAAGCGCAAATGGTTACCAACAATCCAACATCTCGTGGAGAACGCGACCGGATCGGGAAAACTTGTCGGCGAACGCGGGGATTCGGGTAAGGCGATCGTGCGCGCGCGAGAATGTATTATTTTACAGCGCGAGCAAGAAACAAATTATCACTAAGCTGCGGAATGCGGAAATTTTGAAATTTTCGCGCTCTCCGCAGAACGCGAAAATGTCAAATTATCGCAATTTCCGCAAGCGGAACGGAAATTTAGCCCAGGCCTACCGGCCGGCAATCGTGACGATTGCCGTCCGGCGGAAAAGCAGCGGACGGACTTTCCGTCCGCCGCGTTACCCACCGCCATTGTAATCTGGCGGTGGGTAAATCAGGTTACGATGGCGTGATGGTCGCCACTGCCGGCACAGTGGTGGCGATTGTGACACCATCCTAATCACCCCCTAAGTGCAGACGGGACACACCACCCACCCTGAAAAAAATTGAATCCCAGAAGTGTCCTTTGATAATATCACTGTGTATCTTGACTCTACTTCCTCAAAAATACACGCCTCGACCCAGCTCTTTGCGAGCCCACATTCCAACCGAAAATAGACAGTAGACACACACTGAAAGGTCTTTTCAAGAAGCATTTTGCAAAATCGCTATGCCAACTAAAGGGACAGGCCCTTATGAAACCATTACAAAACAATACACAATAGTGGATGCACTTAATCTTTCTTTACTTTGATAACAATTCACTCCACTTGCCTTTCCTACAGAAATGGTTCCCTTTTCCTTTGAGGTTAATTCCTTACCTTTAATTTGCAGAAGGTAAGTCACACCAGCATTTTAGACTCATAGGTTCTTTCCACCAAGCCTTATGGTTCCTAACATTAACTTCCCTTTCTGTATCACACACAGGCTCTACCAATGTTCTGTCCTAAATGGACTCCCGAACAAGACAGGTGACGAAACGTTCAACACCAACCTCCTGCCGCGAAAGAGACTCCCAATTTCCCAGAAAGGGTTCTATCAAAGGAATGAAAAAACAATAAAGGCAATTGAGTGAAACTTTTGAGTCACAGACCGCCAGATTTTCACAACAGTATACGGAAGAAACATTCGAACTCTTCAACCTGTACAGCTATACTTCCAAAATATTGTATTAGTCTAAAAGGCAACCTGTCTTCTTCCAAAAGAGTGTTAGAAGTAATTCAGGATGCACTTAAGTCCTGTGGTTTTCCCAGTCTCTCAAAATCCCATCTTTAAGGGTATTTGCCTGACAATGGAATAGCTTCTTCCAACTAATCAACACTTGCTTCATCCACTGGTAATTGTGCACACTTTCGTTTCACAAGTAATGAATAAGTTACAATATGATGATTGTTATATGGTTGTATTTTGCGTTATTTACTATAAATTGAATTTGGAAAATGTGTTTCCATAGATAATGTTTAAGAAATGTGTTTCCATAAGCAGTGTTCTTGATAGAAACCTGATTTTCCTGAAACTGAAATGCAATAAGATATAAGTGATCACTGAAGTTACCTTTCTCCCTACTGGCAAGATAACTACCTCCAACTTCTTATATACACGTCATCTGATAATTATAGGCTTGGGTTCTGTTTGTCTTTAAAACCACTAAAAATATTGTGATTTCTTATCAATTGATGTATTTCTTTTGACATATTAGGGGGGGGGGGGCAAAAATAGAACATGCAAGGTTCTTTGCTTATCTTTCTCTGTTCGATATTTTTCTGAGTAATATGCGGTCCAAACGCTCGCTCCCTTTGTCTCCTCGTGCAATGTCTCCCTATCCATCCATTCTCTCTCTCCTTCTTTCCTCTCTTTCCTCCATCTCTGATCACTTTCTCTATATCTTCCATCTGCGGCCCTCTCTTGCTCTCTGAAAGCCTTCCTGTACCTGCTGGAATTAAGTTTGGGGAGCTGGGGAATGTGGCAGAGGCACCAGGAGCAGGGCTTTCAAAACCAGCCTCCAAATGTTTCACCCCACAAGGAAAGTGCCCAATGGAATAAAAGGCCTGTCCGGCCCTGCAGGGTGCGCTAGAGGTACATCCCACTGTAAATTGCAGCTTCCCAGCCACCAGCTGTAGAGTGAGTGAATGGAAAGTTTGAGGCTACTCATTTAGGAGATGGTTTGAATGCACGAAAACTCCTAGATACCCAACCTTCCTTCCTTTGCTCAATCTCCACATTTACCCCTTTGACTGAGTCTCAGCACTGTTTTAAAAAACTCAGTAATCCATTCATTTTTTGGTCCTTTGCCTCTATATAGAATAATGAAGCCAGTTATACCTATGCTGTGCCTTTTCGTTTGCTTCTTTCAAAAACATAGTTACTTGAGACAGCAAATGAGTTTCAACCTCAAAGTTTAAATGCAACCAGCCCTTGAACCTTTTGTGATCTGCATGGGTACTGTGAATTGTTTTGGGGGGTTGTTTATATATTGTAGTGATGCTTGTTGCAACCTCTGGAGGTACGATGTGATGGTGAGTGTCACAAAGTTGAATATAATGCAATGCAGTATGGCTCTTGAGTTTCGTAGTGTAATATGGTAAAATGCAGTGCCCTACTTTGCGATATGGGTTTTAGTAGTGTTATGTGAGGATGTACAGTATAATATGGCATGTCGTGCTGTGAGATAGAGGGTGGCTGGTCATGTCTTAGAGGGTAAACTTTGGGACGGTCTGATATGATGTGATGTGGTATGGTGTGGTTAGTGTGATGCAAGGTTGCGAAACCTGACAGCCATCAATGTCATAAATGTTTTTTAAAGTTTACCTGCTTCTTTATGTATGAAGATCACAAAGTTTCTACCCTAAATGAAAAGTGAAAATAAGTATCGCTTCACTGCAGCAGGAGATTTCCAGCTGCCATGCAGGGCTCACAGTATGCTGTTCACCTTTCTTCTTTGTTGTAGTGTGCTACCTCTTCTTTCGCTGCTGCTCAAAGTTACAGGTTGAGACTTGTTGGAGCAAGGAAAGGATATGAAGAGGTCCAACTGCCACACACATATCCTGTAAAGGAACACAATTTCCTGCAACCTGAAGTCTCACCCTTATTGGACAGTAGATCCGACTGATGATATGAGCAATGTTGCTCAATCTTACCCTCAGGAACACTCAGGAAACTTTGTACTTCTTCATGAAATACAAAATTGGACTGGGGCTTGTTAGACTTGTCAGCCTTATGGTGGTCTTCCCCAAACATTTTGCCTGCCTCCTCCATGTTTTGCTGATCTTGTTTTTGCGGGCCTTAGGACTTTACCACTGCTAACCAGTGCTAAAGTGCATGTGTTCACTCCTTAAAACATAGTGACATTGGCATATACTCAATTGGCATATTTAATTTACTTGTAACCTCAAGAAGCTTCTCCCCCACTTCAAAGGCACAACTGGGTATAAATACTGGATCTCAAACACCCACTCTTCAGTACACTTCTGGACCTGTGGTTACTCTGCCAGGAACAAGGACTGATGAGCTGCCGAAGAACTGCCACCATGCCAGACTGCTGCCCTGCCAGACTACTGCCTTGCTGTGCTGCTGCCTTGCTGTGCTGACCTGATTCCTGCTGTCCTTTTGTCTGGGTGAGAAGTACTGGACCTGTGTCTCTTGAACCCAGAACCTCAGAGTGACTCCAAGGACTAGTTAGCTGGCCTCCTTACTTCCGCCTCAGCAACAGAAGGCTCCAACAACCGTGACCCAGCAACTTGACTCTGCCATCTGTGAGTTCACCCTGCCAAGTGGTACCACCTCAGTCCTGGACCCTTGGAATTGGGCTGAAGGTGCTCTGCCAGTCTCTGTAGATCCAGCAGAACCAACACATCTCCTCTGCTGTGCAACGCAACCTCAAGCAGAACCGACGCATCACTGCTACTGCGTGGATCAGAAATGCCATCAAGACCTGAATTGCATCGCAGACCGTCGCCACATAGGAACCACCACTGCACAACACATACTTGGCCCAGGCTTCTGCATCCCTCATTGATGACTCCAGACTACATCACAGCTGTGCAGCTCCTCAGAAACCGACAAATCGTCCCAACTATGCCGCACATCCTCAACTCAGGACTTCACATTGCAAACCCTGGTCGACAGAATCCTCAACGATGCAGGACCTAGCACCGCAGCCTCGCTGCATCTCGAAACTGATGCATCTCTTCAACTCAACAATCCAGGATTTAAGGGAGTCTATTCTGCGGGACCTAACTGGGTCACTGAAGCTGACCCACACTCCATCGCAATCGGCCTTAACTTTTGACTTTTCCTAGTCTGGCACAAGCAGATGTCCACATTTGGGACTATTTCCCCTAATATCTTTAAAATTTTAAATCTCTGGTTCTACTAATTGGATTTTTGTCATTTTGGTCATATTATTTCTAAAAAGCTACTCTATTTTCTCACTCTTTTGGGTGCTCCTTTTGTGGTGTGTTTTCACTGTGTTACTGTTTGAAGTGTTGCACAAATACTTTACAAATTGCCTCTAAATAAGCCTGACTGCTCTGTGCCAAGCAACCCGAGGGTTGTGCAGAGGTTAATTTAGGGTTTGCTTGTAAGAATAATTGTGGTTGCAGCTTGAGAAGGGTTTCACCCCCTCAACAATTAACCCAATTTCTTACATGTACCGTGGCAAAATTAACACTTCGCCTATTACTATCTATGGGGTGATGTCCTGAGGGGAGCTGTTATTTAGTGTTATACAATGTGGTTCAATGTTGTGTAATGTGTGGCATAGGAATTCAGAACAGGTATTCCTTATTGAGTGCATTGTGGAGTATTGGTATGATAAGGTTGGTGTTGCACGATGTGCCATAGGGGAGGTTTAATAAAATGTGATGAATTGTACTACGATGTGATGTGATGTTGTGTGATATGGCCGTATGTATTTTCAGGAGTGCTGCGGTGGACTTTGTCTTGTACAGTGTTGTGTGATATACTGTGATGTGCAATGGAGTGTGGAACGTGTGGTGAGTTGTTGGATGTTGTGAAGTTATGTTGAATGGATTGGTGGACTAGTTGGATTAAATGTTACATATTTTGGTCTTGTGTAATGTGGAGTGGGATATTTTAGTGCACAGAGGTATGTGCCAGTAAAAAAAAATGCATGCTGTGGACTTACAGTAGGTGTTGTTGTGACAAATGCTATAGAGTGGTGAAAGTGGGTATGATATGTAGTAGCATGCTGTGATTTATTTTGGTGCATGTAGCTGAAATATTTAGTTTGATGGGAATGTTGTGATTTCCTATAGTAAGGTAAGAATGTTGGGGGGCAGTGTGAGATGTCATGTTGCAATGTAATGATGCACAATTTGGTATGCTTTGATGTGGTTTTCCTTGCAATGGTGCCACATATGAAGGACAGAGATAATGTGCATTGTCTTATTGAGTTATAATGTGTGGTCTTGTGCGATGTGGTACGGGATGGAGTTCTGAAATATGGTTTAATACAGTGTTATATGCTATGGTGTCAAGTGACATATTGTGGTTTAATGTGATGCGGTCTCATATGGTGTGGCTAGATCTACTGTAATGTGCACTGGGGAGTAGCACTATGTTAAGCAATGCAGTGAGGCATTGTTGGGGCAATGTGGTTGTTGTAAGTGTGGTTTTGGTACTGTGTGACTTTGTGTGGTATCTTATGTTCCGATGATGTGGTGTGGTATGGTGTGGAATGTTGCATGTCGAGATGTGTTGAGTTGTGGAATGGTGTGACATTGTGATTCTTTAATAAACAATGTGATTTTGTAAAGTATAATTCGTATAAGTGAGAACGGACGTGGTGTGCTGTATAAGATATTATGTTATGTGGAGTGTGGTGGTGTGGTGAGAGTGAAGTCCTGTTGCAGGCAGAGATTTGATGTGATGAAGTAGAGAATGTTTTTGTGTTGTGTTGTGTTGTGTTGTGTTGTGTTATGTTGCATGGTGGTAAAGTTTGAGTTAGTGATAAATTTTTACCGCTGAACATCCATAATTTACAACCCTTTGGCTCTGTTCAAGTTTAATGACTGGTGGTGGTTTGGCTCAAACTTTATGGTATGTAAAAAAGGGGAGTGTCAGTGTCTTGTGGTACCAGTCATGGAGTCACTTTGCCCTAGTCCAGTGATTACAGTCTCTTTGTCTAGGGGGCAGTGAATTTGAGTGTCATGTCACAGTCTCCTTGTCATATATGCCTCTCTACATGTATTGGATAGTAATAGTTCATTTACCTTAAGTTGTGTTGTGTGTTTACTTTTTTGTTCCAGTTGGAACAGTGTGCCTCCTAAGCTCATGTTTGGCGAATTTGGCTCCCTGACCATGTATCTTGCTTTATGTCTTCCGTCTCTGAGGCAATGTATGACTTCCATTCCCTAGTCAGTGCACGTGCCTCTCTCCTATATGCCAAAATTTCCTAAGAAGAAAGTAGGAGATTTTAAATATATAACTGAGAGAATGTGTTTCTCCCATTAACTTCTATTGAAGCAGAGGCAATTTCTGGCGAGAGACAGCCAAAATAATGCCATATTTGGGTTCAGTAATTGAGAGTCTAGCGTTGAATCTGGTCTATTGGCATGTATGCTTTCTGTAAACATGATGAAGAGTGTCACTCTGCCTCCGAATCAGTGTGTGAATATACATATCCCATAGTTTCGGCATGGGCCAAAATATCTGTCTGAAACATAGTTCCAATCTTTAAAAAAGCTGACAGTGCAAGATGCTTCCCTGTCTGGGCTAGTAGCCCACGGGTGAGACGGTTTTTGAACTCATAGGCGGGGGAGGGGTGAATGAGCAGAATGCCCAGGGGGCATAGAGCACCCCCCAAGCGGCAGACAAGGCCTAGAAAAGGCCGAGCATTGTGGACGTGATGGACAAGAGGCTCAACCCCATGTCCAGGACAAAGGAGAGGTTGAGTGGGAGGAGAGAGGTGGTCCTGATGAGGGCACCAGTTTTGTGAATGCCTGGAGAGGGTGGGGGGGGGCTGCTGGGCTCCTGCAGGAGAAAAAGTTCTTAGATAGTGAAGGCCAGGAGGGGGATGACGGGGGCAGATTTTTGAGGATATTCCCAAGCCAATGACATCCAGAGCAGCAGGTTGGGTTGGGATGAAGCCTAGGATACCCCTGGGGGTGTGGGATTGGCTGGAGAGGGTGCCTCAAGGCTTACCGGCCTAGTGGCCAGAGGGGGTGACTTGGGAGGGGGAGACACTACGGGGCAGAAGACGGAGGCAGGTAGAGGGGTTCAGGATGGGACCCTGCCCCGGGGCAAATCTCCAGGGTCATAACGGGCCCAGTGTCTGTGATAGTGGTGGCTATTTTGTAGTGGACCAAAGAGGGGCAGGACGGTCCAAGGGTGGGGGGACCGTTAATCAGTGTCCACATAGTGTTTTACAGGCTGCACACATGGCATGCTCCACCGACACCAGGTTGGCAGGCAAGCAGCTTCTACTGACAAGGTCGCAGGCTACCTTAATGCCAGGTAAGAACTTAAGAGCCACAGGTCACAGCCCCGGTGATGGTGTCCATCGGGGTAGATGCGTGGAAAGGACGGGAGGAGGAAACTTCATGGCTACAGAAGAGTGGAGGCCAGACTCAAAGGAAGCAGGTGGTACACAAAAGAAGGAGGCTACATAGGTAAAAGGTGGGATTACCACACGAGTGGGAACGGCAGGAGGAGAGCAGGGTGAGAAGGTCAAGGCAATGGGAACTGGCGCTGGGAAAAATACAGGTGGGGAGGGAGAGAAAGGTAAGGTGGAGGTAGCCGAGGACAAAGAAAGTAAGGAACTAAAAGTAAAGAAACTCTCCTACAGCGGGGTGACTAAACCATTGGGGGAGCACCTTATGTTGTCCACAAAAGAAAGGATTTGGGAGGGTGAATATGTCAAAATGTTTAAGCTGTTACATAGGGAACTCAAGACCAAGCAGGGGTCTAAGGAGGAAGAATATGAATTGTACAAATGACTCAGGTTGCCTGTAACCACAGAAAACTGGACTGCAGCATTTTTTATTTTCACCATCATCTACTGTTTAAAATATCTTAAGCGGAGTATGGCCCTGCTTAAATACATGGATGTTGTACATAAGGCACCAATCAAGTATGGGGGATGTGCATGGGTGCAGTATGATGATGAATTTAGGGCTCGTATGACCCTTGATTCTGAGGCACAATAAGGGGAGATTTATTCTGATCTTTGGCAACACACGATGGATCCGGCAAAATTTGGAAAAAATATTTTCACAGCCAGCGATTTGCCTATAGTTTACCAGCCCTTTCAGGTCTGCAACACCTGGGGAAGGGGCGGGCTCGTGCACAGGACACGAGTGGTGCACGGGGCATGAGTGGGTTAGGCACAATCTGGGCAACTTCTTTGTTAGCCGTGCAGGCTCTGCAGAATGCCAGCGCTTGACGTTAAGTTTTCAAGAGCTCATGGAGGATATTGGGGTTCCTTTGCCACATAAAAAGACGTAGGCCCACAGACAATGCTCTTCTTCTTGGGGATAGAGCTGGAATCTAGGGTCATGGAGGCATGTTTATCACCAGACAAAAAGCTGAAGATGCAGTTGTTGTTGAACATGTTGCTGGAGAAAGCTACGGTTAAGGTCTAGGCCATCTTAGTTTGCATGTAAGGTGCTACGAGCGGCCAGGACTTTTTGTCAGAGGCTGGGAATGGCGCTGTCGGCCTGTTCCTGCCGCATCATGTGCGATTGTCAGCAGCTGTGTGGGAGGATTTGTGCATGTGGCGCTTCTTTTTGGACTCGTTCAAAAGTATTCCGATGTGTACGCTGCGAGACTTTGAGTAGGATGTCCAAATTTATTTCAATGTGGCAGGGGTGTGGAGTTTGGTCTCTACTGGCAGGGACATTGGTGCACGGAGGAATGGCCCAAAACTTGTAAACATGGAGGCTACAGTCTCGGATTTCTTGATTTTTCCACTGGACATAGCGGTTTCCATTTGGGGAGAACTGCTGCAGACAAAAAGGTTCTGTTTCGCATTGACGCTACGGCTGTAGTTCAGGTGGTGAATGGGCAGTTGGCCAGGGACGCACAGATTCTGAAGTTGCTACGGGCCTTTGTACTTGTGTGCTTGAGACATAACATTTTGTTCAGGGTGATACATAGGGGTGAACAATGTTATTAAGGATGCTTTATCTTGTTCACAGTGGGAGAGATTCCATGGGCTGCCACGGAGGTGGACAGGAACAAAGCATGCATATGAAGCTATGGACAGTTGGAGACTGAGGCTGTTCCAGCTGGTGGTAGGGTCTTTGGTCGCGTCCACCCAGATATCACGCACAGGTGTAGGAAGAGTTTTTGAACACTGGGGCTCTCAGGAGAATTGAGGGACGGGAGAGAGTCATGGATGTAGCACAGTTTATTTTGACACTAACAGAAAAAGGGCTTTTGCGAGTCACAATTGCATGAACGTTAGCAGGCATTGCCTTTATGGGGAAGTTGCTCTGGGGCTATGCACTATCAGCGGGGGAACTGAGGAAGAGGATGTTGGAAGGAGGGGCCAGGGAGCAGGGCCTTATGGGGCCCAAGTGGAAGCCCATTACTAGGCAGGCCTTTACACAGGTGTTTCGGTACACTGCCAGCTATTTGCAGTACAGAAGGAGAAACAACCTTGTTTGCTACCTTGATGACTTGGATGTTTTTTGGCACCTTCCTTGTGTCAGAATTGTTGGAGGGCATGGGTAGTAAGAGTCTTCTATGGGAAGAATTAGTGTCCCAGGAGCATGGGTTAGGGATACAGCGGTGACGTTCTAAAATGGATCACAGATCGAAGAGAATGACAGTTGCTTTGTCAGCTTACCCGGTAGAGGGGTTCTGTCCGGTAGCATAGGGTAGGAAACTATGGGTGCATGTGGCATAATACGATGGGGACTTTTTCACGTATGGGGATCGAGAGTGTGTGATCACTTTCCAACTGCTGGCAACACTGCAGAAAGCACTTGCTAGACTTGGGTTAGTAGCAACAGAGTATGGTACGTATTCCTTCCTCATTGGGGTTGCGACAGAAGCAGGCAAGTGAGGTTGGTCAAGAGAGCGAATTATGGGGTTGGGTAGATGGTTCTCAGATTGTTTTAAGAGGTAAGTCAGATCAGGTGGGGGGATTGATGAGGAATCAATTCACTGTGTCTTTCCCTTACTGCTGTTTTGTATTTCAGGTTCGGTTCTACTTCCGGAGGCTGCCGACTTGTTTGTGTGGATCATGGGGCACTCGTTCGTAAAAATGGGCTGATTGGGAAGCCGGAAATAGACATCAGGGTTGAAATCTCAGTTTTGATGCAAGTTCTCTTTCAGTGTTGTGGGACAGGAAGGGTGGGATGTGGTGGAAAGAGCTGTTGCCCAATCTAAACATGTTGCAGCAAGGAAAGAATCGTTCTGACGTCCTTTTAATACATCTAGGGGAAAATGACTTGGTGGTGGAGTAGGGCTTGGCATTGCTACGAGCGATGAAGGGGGGTTTGAGGGAGATCAAAGCACAGTGGTCAGGGTGTTTTGAGGCATGAATGGAATTTATATCCAGGAGAATTTGAAGAGGTGCAACCAAGCCAGCAGCAATCGATAAGGCCAGGGGGAAGATAAAAAGAGAAATACAAAGATTCTTCCAGGAAGAAGGATGAGGCCAAGTACAGCATTCAGGCCTGAAACATGATACAGTAGAATTTTTTTTGGGGCGATCGGGTCCACCTTTCACGCTTTGGGATCGAGCTGCATTTGTTGGAGGTGAAAGAATTTCTAGCCAGGATTTTGAGGTCGGAGCAGTGAGCAAGAAGGTTGTCAGGAGGGGCAGAAAAAGCCATGCTAGGGACTTTTCTGAGTGGTGGTTGCCTGACAAGTTTGCATGGGTTTAGCTAATGTTATTGTTGTTGTTATTGGTGAACCAGGCTGAAAGGGACGATCTGAACAATCTCACACCGGAACAAGGCAGGAAGTTAAAGGTTACGTCATAGGAAGTTAAGTTTAGTAGATGTTAATACATTCACTGTAAAGCGGCAGGGGGAGTTAAAAAGTCACTATTGCAGGATTGCAGTATGTTGGAGGAAGACAATTGCTGGGTCACGTTATGTGGGGGGAACGGGATTTTTAGGAGTGGGTGTAGAAAGTGGGGTGACAAACTTTGTATACTTAGGTTTTAGATTTGTAAGGCAGAATGCCCAGAAATTTTTGTGATGGGAACGTTTATCAATAAAGCAGCCTTTTTCACACATCAAAGGTGTTGGTGGTTTGTGCTGCGCCTCTTTCACCCAATAGGGGTTTGGGGGACAGCCGACCAGAAGGTCCGTCCTCCGGCATTATTGGGGGAAATGGTGCAGTTCATAGGACTGTGCTCCTTTTGGGCTACATCTGTTAAAAGGTTGTAGCCCAATTATATAAATGCGGCCAGTTTGGGCTGCCACCCACCAATTTGTGGTAGGTGACACAGTGGCAGCTCTGAGAGAAGAGTGGGTCTGTTTCTCTTTCCCCATCCACCCATCCCTCAGATCAGCAGTGTTTTGGGGGTATAAACAGAAGCGATATTTTGTGCTAAGGTTTGGCTGGTTTTGTTTGGGACAAGTGTGCAGGGGTTAAAAGCTATTGATTAGTTGTCGCTTTGAGACAGGGGCTGTGTAGATTGGTGGTTGGCCAACAAGTTTGTATGAGTTTAGCTAATGTTATTTTGTTGCCATCGGCGAACCAGGCTGGAGGGGAAGGCCTGAACAAGCTCACACTGGAACAAGCAAGGTAGTTAAAGGTTACGTTATAGGAAGTTATGTTTAGTAGATGTTAATAGATTCACTGTTAAGCAGTAGCGGAAGTTAAAAAAGTCACAATTACAGGAGTGCACTATGTTAGGAGGTAGACACTTGCCTGGTTACATTATGGGGGGGGGTGATTTTTTTGGAGCGGGTGTAGGAAGTTTAGGTGACAAGCTCTGTATAGTGAGGTTTTAGTGTGGTAAGGCGGAATGCCCATGAATTTTTGTGATGCGCACCTGTTTCAATAAAGCAGCCTTTTTCACACATCAAAAGTGTTGGCTGTCTGTGCTGAGCCTCTCACACCCAAAAAGCTTTCTGAAAATCAAGAAAGATGCTCGAGATGAAAATGGAAACATTGAATGCAGCTTCCATTTTGGTTTGGAAATTTGAGGAAGGAAGAAGACAGAAAATTTTCTTCACACAGAATTGCATTTACTATTTTTATGGGAATAGACTGCTCTTCTGCCTGTGTGGCCAAATTTGAAAAGTTGGAGACAAGACAGAAAATACTCGTAAAATAAGATAACAAAAGTAGGTCTGCTAATAACGCATGTGATCAACCCACTCTTTTTGAAACTATTATTTTATGTATTTTGCAGCGCGATGTCCACAAGCCAAAGATTTTTTGTAACTCAGCATGTCTTATAGACAGACGCTGAAACTGAGGAGAGATTGGATTTGGCCCCCTTCAATACCACAGAGGCGCAGTTCTCACTCGCCATGGCGCAGGGGGTAGAGGGTGGGAGGCGGTCGGGAATGATTCCCTCACACACAGTACGTGGTTCGGCCTGTGTCAGCAGCACAGCCGAGCCGTGAACACAAGCCGCTGCTTGTTGCTTCCCCTGGGCGGGCGCTGCGTCCCTCCCTCAAGCCTCCCCCAGTACTTCTAGCGAGGTTAGCTCACTCGTCCTTTCCTATCTTGCAGCACTAAGAGGGGCGTGGCGTCAGGCTGGTGGGGTGCGCCCCGCCCCCTCAGGACCCGCCCATCGCCCACGCCCCCTCGCGCTGGGACCGCAATGATTTAGAAGTTCAGGAATCCCACGTGACGTCACCATGGGGTGATGTAATGGTCTCTAAATAGAATGCATTGTAATCTGCTCTCAGTCCAACGTGGTTCCTCCGCACCGGGCTACGCTCTTCCTTCCCTACACTTGTTTGGTAAGTTCCTAAAAATACAGTGCTTGCTGCCGCCGCCTGGACGGCTCTCGTGCCTGCTGTGTGCGGACTGCCTGTGCACTTGCAGCCGGCTGCGGTGGACTCCTTACCCGAGGCAGCATCGAAGCGGGGCAGGGGCTGCATGGACAGCGACAGGTCCTGCTGATGGGACAGTTCTGCACTCCGACAGGTCCATCTTATGTGATCACATCTGTGCACACTGCACAGTCACGTCTAGCATACAGCGGCTGATCTGTGCAGAGAGAAAGGAAGCTTGAACCTATAGGGGCAAGTCAAGTTTAAAAGGTCAATTCCGTGGAAAGGGACATGGCAAGGATGTAGGGGAAGAACTGTATTTACTGGTAGGTCCATTTTATAGGGACCGGTCTGTGCAGAGGAACACGTCTACAGTGGCAGGTCATTTCTACATATGGTATAGGAGCACCTTATAGAGAGACTTCTATGCAAAGGTCTAGAAACTGGCTAAAGAGACATTTCCGTACTCGGGAGAAGGTGATGCCCGTATGAACCCTTCCTCACACAGGGACATGCCTCGTCTATAGCCTCAGGTTCTACTCTGGAACAGTCGCAGCGGATTGGACACAGACCGGGATGTCCGAAGCCTGGGGAGTCTGCTGCCGCTGAGGAGGACCCCCGACGCGCCTGGAGGTGTCTCCGGATGAGATGCACATCCGCGGAGTGACTCTTCTCTGGGCTGCACAGGTGCCTCGGCGACCTCAGGGGGTGTGTCCACCCTCCAGCTCTGAGCTGTGACAGTGCTACCCAGCCACGCGCGCAGCCCGGCGCATCTCCACGTCTACGACAGGGAGTTCTACAAGTTCCGAAAGTGCACGCGGTATCTTTTATCATCGGCGCGAGGAGCCCGCCAGTGTTCGGGTGCTGTCTGTCGGTGACTGGAGGCGAGTCGCGACATCGTCTGTGTACGAACAGGTAAACAGACTGACACACACTTGACATTGTATATACAGTGATGAGAGCTGTGTCTATTATATACTCCATACGTTGCTGAGATATGTGCTGTTAATATGTTACAGAGCTGAACCTGTGATTGTATTTTAAATGAGTGATCAGAACTTTAACGGGATATGTAGTAATACACCTGGGAGTTTAATATAAGTATAATAACAATGATTGGGGTGAATTTTAATGTGTAGTGAGAGGTGGGAACTGCGACTTATGGAGTACAGCTGAGCTGGTATTACTAACACGTTTACAGCTCTTTGAAAGACAGGTGTGGGTATGAAGCGCCTTGTGTAAGTTAACATAAAAGTTAATATAACAAGTTGGACCTGGTGTGCAGTTCTGTGAGCTGTTAATTTAACGCTATATGCATACATTGGAGTTGTAGCCCTTAGGACTGGAGATAGCAAGCGATGGAAACGGCGACGTTCCCAGTGTAGGTGAGAGCTTGGCCTTTTACCAGGATATGCCGTGACCGGAGTTAACTTGTGTGGACTTAATTGCACGCGGAGCTGTGGCAATTGAGACTTTAATGGACTAGGCACAGCTGGGAGCTTAAAGCCATACCATATATCACGGGGACGCGATTCCCCCACTAAATGGACAATCTCAAAATAGGGGAGAATTTCAGCAAATCAAGCCTACTTCTGCCAGTAATGTGACTTATAGCACGAGCAGCACTTCTCTAGAATGACCCCACTGATATACCTGTGCAGTGTCACCTGCCCTGCGCCGAGCACGCGCGCATCCTGCTTTGCATCCTTTTGGTCGGGCTGCAGGTGTGTCCTCAGTCTGCTGCGAAATGCATCTTCGATTAAACTTCTTTTAGGGTTGTAGCGCACGTGTGGGTTTGTTATACTTGCTCACCTCTCACCTTTGCTTCGCAGGAGAGGCGCGTGGCTCTTGAAGCCACTGGCGCACCCAGTCTCCTCGGCATCTCACGGTCCGGCGCGTGCCTGGAGGGTCCGAAAGTGGCCGTTCTCGTACAGCGCGTTATAGAGGTGTCCCGAACTTCGACCAATGACCCCTCCCAACTCCCGTTAATGCTTATTGTTAATAGAAAACGCGATGGGCGGCCTTATGGTACTTTGCATTGAAGATGCCGGTGTTCCTATAATCCCAGAACACTCTCTGTGGGGAAAGGACAGTACCAGGGCAATGACGTACCGCAAAATTATTCCCCATCCCTGCAGAAAGTTGTGAGGGTTCCCAGAGACTCCCAAATCTCACAGAAATTCATAGACGTCAGTCGGAATTAAGGGGGGTGGGGCTACCTGAGGAGTGCCAACCCCAGGAGGGGTCGCAGGGCCCCGCGTGACGACTCTCCCTCGGGACGTCATTGCCTCACTGTGCGACCCAGCAAGACTCGGTGGAAAGCGCGGGATCTGAAAAGGGTGCGGTAAAACAAGAGGTCTGTCATCATCTCTGGAATGAACTCTAGATAGGTACACTAGCAGCCCAAGGGGCCCCGGAGGTTGCTACCTGTCGTCCAATTATATTTCACTATACGTATTCCATTAAAAAAGTTATTTGTTAATGGCGTAATACAGCAGCCCGTAGGCGTGGTGTCAGCTTCCCTATCTAGCACCACTCAGAAGCACTTCTCTTTAACTTGGTAG
Source organism: Triturus cristatus (assembly GCF_964204655.1). Classification (NCBI taxonomy): domain Eukaryota; kingdom Metazoa; phylum Chordata; class Amphibia; order Caudata; family Salamandridae; genus Triturus; species Triturus cristatus. The sequence continues at coordinate 377,493,603 of NC_140593.1, read as the reverse complement.
AGACAGAGCAGGGTCTGAAGTGTTGTCTCACTCTAGAAAACTGAGAGTGGGGTGAGACTTTGGGGTCTGCCACTCTGGCATCAGGGGGATGGGGAGAACGGGGAACACACTTTAAAGAGAAAGATAAGCTACATGTATTGAAACCTGTTCATTAGAGTATCCACAGGCGTGCCCCCTGAATATCCAAGATGGAATATTGTGATATAAAATATCCAGGTAAAAAAAAATCGAAATCAAAATAGCGAAAGGGTTTGTAAGTATAGATTTTCAATACTCAAATCCACATATGTGTAACTTGACAATATACATATATATCTTCAAGGTACCTAGGTGTGAAGCTGAGAATAGTAAATCTATACTTCGTCCAGGATATTTTGTATCAGAATAGTCGTATCTTCGATATTCAGTCGGCAATAGCTCAAGGCAGAGGAACCGCTGTGCCCTACCTGGACTCTGTTAAAGCCCCCAGAAGTGTCCTACACTTGGAGGGCGTGAACCCAAGGTAAACAGCCTTGGAATGGCAGACAGAAAGGCACGTGGGCAGCACGGAACTGGATGAATCATAATCAGGGCTGCTAGAATTTATTTCCACATAAATTTGGATTGGTCACATTTGCCACATAATACTCTGTTTTCTGGAAACTGTGCAGAATCCAACAGAAACCATGTTTTAACTCTACTGGAATCAACGTTGCTTAAATGCTATGCTTTGAATGTAGCACAGGTCTTTACACTTTGCTGAAGTTAACCAGTCACTTTGAATATTTTGATTGATTACCGGGTCTGGTGGCTCAGTGGACTAATGCGTCTACTACAGGGGCCTGTGTTCGACCTCATGGTCACAGGTTCAAATCCCGGCGGGTCCACTCAGCCTTTCATCCATCTGAGGTCGATAAAATGAGTACCATTGAGTTGGGTAACAACAAATATCTGTTATTCAGCGCCAAGATACCCGTAGTGGTGAACTTGCGCTTTACAAATACACATGTTAAGCATTGACAAGATGAGGATTTTGCCCAGATGATGCTATTCGCATCAAAAGATAGGCTATGAGAAGTGTTTGTGCCAACAATAGGACACAAAACCCGGCATATTTTAATGTCATTAAACTACATTGAAAATAGTTATTTTCTATGAACACAACTCTCAGAGAATAAATATGTAACACGCATTTCTGTTCCATAGAGGCGTTTCTTGCTAGAGCAGGATTCGTTCATAATCCATATAATGTGAGCATGGAATGAACTTCACTCTGAGCTCCAGAACAAGTCTGGAAACCCCGCTGGGACGCCCAGAGTGAAAGAGGCGCACGTGCTACCACAATGGACTGAGCACCTGCAGGCCTGCTTTCTGCTGAGTGAACAATTGTATAAATGTTGTACAGACTATTGCACTCTGAGAAACAGAAAGGACGATGTTAATACATTGAGTCACTGTGCTTCCTTGCAAAAGCAACATAATATAATGTTTTTTTGTGAACAACATTTTCAGTAATGTCCCCAGAATGTGTAAATTTTTCTTTCTCGAGACATCTCTTTCATGAGACATCATTAAAGTACCAGGATCCTTTTTGTAGGAATAATTATGTGTTAAACATACAAATAGCTAGATAATGCCCAAAAGTACTTCATTATTTGTCTTTAGTCCTATAATGTGTTGCCCAATTTCGTTTTTCTCGCTCTATATTTCAGTCAACCATGTTGCTTAATTTAATCTCACACTGCCGCATAATCCCAGAGTCCAGTTGACAAGGGTCAACTGCTGTTTTCAGATGGAGTTCAATCTAAGTAGAAACTAGTGCCCTCTATAGTGCCCCCAGGGCTATCACACGCGCTGTAATAGTGAGCCTGCATAGCCAGAAAAGCCTAAAAAAAAGCAGGCATATGACATGTAAGGCTGACTGTGGCTAAGTACAAAGTGCAGCATCTAGAGGTCAGAAGTGATGGGGAGTAACACTAGGATTCTTGGAGGGCACCGAACTTAAAAGGGTTGAGAGAGAATCTGATATCATTTGACCTTAAAGTGGTTAACCACAAGAACAATGTCATGGCGAGGAGGCAGCCAGATGAATGTTGTTCGTCATAGGGAGTGGTCTAACCAGTGGGTAAAAGGAGATTGTGTTACCGCTGTACACCTCATAGGTAAAGCCTCACCTGGAGTGTTGCAAACAGCTTTGTTGCAACCCCCTTAGAAGAATACCAAACACCGTGAAGACAGGAGGCAGCAAACAATGGCCCACAAGGGCCTAGTTCATACCACATTTCAAGATATCCACATGGGACGCAGTTAATCTGAAGTGGAATTATTCACATAGTGCTTCGAAACCTCACTTAGAAACCTGGTATAGAAACAGCCTTCCGAGTCGTAGAGGTTGGTCTTATTCCGAGTGAAACATATACACAGGAGGACAATATTCAGAGGGAAATTATGCTCTGCAGCTTCAGAAATAAAGGAACCACAATGCAAGAGTGTGCACTTGTTAAAGGCCGAGTGCTAGCCAAAGTAGAAATAAGACAGTGACCATACAGGCAGAGAGGTGTTCGAGCAACTGAGACAAAGTATTGTTAGGAAATTATACACATCTCACCATCACTGGTGGAGATCAAGAGTATAAAAATTCAGAGAAGTGTGGGACACTGGGTGGCGTAATAATATTGAAAGAGTGGGGGAAACATTTGAGGATATGTATGACCGCATACACAAATTATAAATATGAAATTGGGCAGGGTGGGTGGGGTTTCTCAGATTCTGTATCAAGTATGTTTTCCAAATACCCTAGTTCCCTTTATGCAGTGATCGCAACATTTGTGTAGCACAACACTCTCCATTTAAATGACTTTGTGGTACTGTAGAACTTACTGTAAAACACAACAGAAGTTGTGTGTCACAGTAGATGGTGAAAAAATCATACATGATACATTACCTGTGCCACATACGGATTCCTCATTACAGACTTTGTGCTAACCAGCATGTGGTCACCACGTCTGGGGCCTATTTGTACATTATTATCATAGTCATAAATTACACTCATGTTTGAAAAAGTTGGATGTTAAATCGTATTTCCTAAATTTTGAATATTTAATCCAGATTTGATGAATTATCCAACCCGAAGACTCATTTACAACCTACAAAAATTCTGCAGTTGGACCTGAATGGTTAAATATGGCAAATGTAGGTGTTCCCAGGGGAATTTCAGGGGCGTGTGGTCTGGAAAGTGCTAAAAATCCACAAAGTTGCAACTTTTTTATTTCTCATAAAAACGCTCTTAACTACTTTTCACCTTCATTTAATTGTTTCTACCTTTAGTGATAATACGTGATGAAGTAAGTGTGTAAACCCTGCGTGTGAAAGTCCCAGGACCGCCCATATTTTCAGGGGCCCAGGGAGAGGGTTCTACAGACTTAAATGTATATTTTGCATGTGGAAAGAAAGAAAAAAGTTAGGGTTAATTAGCATTTTAAGTGTAACGCAAAACCTGCAGAATTTCTGCCAGTGGAAAATCCACCGGGAATGGGCTATGCTTATGTGTTGAAATCTACAATTTTTGCTGTTTATATTCACGTGCAAGGAATGGATTTTTGTGAACGCAGAAAAAACGAGCAACTTTAAGAAACTTGTACTTACAGGTACAAGGTTCTCACAATTACTCGCTTATTTGTGAAACAGGCTTTTATTATTGACATTGTACCTGAAAGCAATTCACTTTTCCTTCTCTACAAAATGCTGAAAATGGTGAGAGATTCACTTAATAGGGACAGAAAGGTCAACTGTGTATGTAAATCTTTCCTTTGGCCCTACTCCTGAGTGGTACAAAGGTACAGTCTACATGCTGACTGGTGTGGTAGTCAATCAATCAATCAATCAGGGGGTTTATAAAGCGCCCTACACACCCGTGAGGTTCTCAAGGCGCTGGGGGGTGGGGGAGTGATTCTCCTGCATTATAGTTATTTACTTTGGAGTTTATTTTGAATCTGTTGTTATTTCCTGGTGAACTGTGCTGTGCTGAGTGCATTTAAAGTGCTTTACCTGTGTAACTGTGTCAAAGGCTCGGCTGAGCTCAGAGGCTTCAGTGTCTGTGCTGCATAAGTTATGCCTGCTTTGGTATTGGCGGTTAACGAGAGGTCAAAGGGGATCTCATGTGGCCTAAGCATACTGTACAAGCTCTGACAGTGGACTTTTTTACATTCTTGCTAAAACTAAGCAAAGGATGGACCTACCATCAATATTTTAACTGAACCATATACAGTCTTATTGAAAGTTCTGAAAATGTTACTATTTAAAAAAAAAAATACAAGCTAAACCTGGATGGTCAAGTCAAGTCAATTTATTATGCTTGATTAATTAAAACCATTGCATATACAAGGCATATAAAATACTTAATATAACAGATGAACACTTTTATTATGTTGGTGAAAGTTATGTCATTTTCAAATTAATTTTTGGGAAATTTCCCATTAAGCAATTTTGAATACTTTTTTTGCAAGAGGGAGGCTCATGTGCATTAAAAATGTTTTGCAGAGAGGTATTTTGTGCCCAAACCATCTCTGCCCCATTCTTGTGCACCAATTTTATGCAAAGTGCATGCTCTAGTGAAAAAAATCATGTGAGATAACCACAAATCACATTTTGCGCTAGAAGCATCATTTAGAGATATTTTAATGGAATTTCAACAAAAACCTCGATTTTGTAAACCCTGAATATGAGATCTAAGGTGCAAAGAAGTCGCAAACTATGACTAACAGACAACTGTACTCTAACTTCACATACTTGTCATTGAACCTGGTCCAAGTAATTACAACCTAGTAACTCAGTACGAAGTGGAACCTGGGTAGGCAAGTAATCTATCAAAGCTCTTGCTCCTCCTCAATAAGTTATTACATTTATTACCACTGACACACTTTTAGTCTGCAAGTATAAGCGTTGATCAACAATTTATTTGTATGTGCAAAATGGGAACACACAGCACAAGCAGATTTTACGACTTGAATTTATTATCCAGAGATTACTAGTACAATAAAATAACAATATCAGTACAATATGACGGATGCAGTCCTCTGTGGGAAAAGCACTATGCAATATTTATGGAAAAAACTATCTTAAAGAGTTAAATTATCATCCCTGGAAGAGCAAGCAGATTGCTTGTCAGATGTCAAGCGATTGGCCAAAATCTCCATTTATATTATGGTCAGTAAATAAATGCATGTATGCCTTTTGCACATAGCTGACGTTTCGACCTATTCGTATTAGTCTAAGGGCAATCATCAGGGCAGTATAATAAACTCGGAGCATCTAAAAGGGATGTATCTAAAAAGACAAGTAGTCGTGCCAGTGTCTGAGGTCTAATTAGGTAGAAAATTAGAAGTAATTACTTTGGTGCTTTGCTTTCAGTCGGTTTGCTTATGTAATTAAGTAGGAATGTGAGCAGATTCGTATAAAAGTCTAATCAAGAGTGCGGCAGGGAACCGTCACATCATCATGCTATGGTTGAAAACAAACCTGTCTGGGGTTGCTTATGTACTTATTTGAAGGGGTCATGGCCTAGCAGTTCGGCCTAGACTGTGCTTACCGGAGCAGGACGAAGACTGAATTGCATATGGGAGGTCTCTCGCTAGATGGACATAGTGGTCGAAAAATGATGATCTGGAATGTGGACCAAAGCCATCACCAGTGGCTGGGATAATTTATGCATTCCTTCCATTGCCCTGTTGTTTGTTATGGTTGAAACCATTGCACCTGCATACTCTATTGACAATAACTATTTAAGTCTTTAGGAGTATTTTAAGCACAATTATTGTTTAACACTTCTTTGTACTGAGCAGTGGGTCGCTTGTATTGTACTGATATAGTTATTTATTGTATTAATCTTTGGATATTTACCACATTTCATAAAACTCTTTTTGTGCCCGGTGTTTCATTTTACAAATTCAATTAAGTTGTTGTTTAGCAGTTATTTTGGTATGCTAAAAATGTGTCAGTCGTAAAAAAAATGTAATCATTTATAGAGGAGGAGCCCGTTTTGATACATTCAACCTCTTCGATCACCCATCCCGCGTTGTCCTCCACCTCGACTATCATTGTTATCACCATGGACATAGATGTAATCAATTTTCTAATCAAAAAGTCCAATTTGATGTATTGAATTGTATACTTTACTCTTCCTGGATTTTCATTTGGTACATTGTTAGATACCTTTGCTAGCCGCTGAAAACGAATAATGTCTGTACAACAAAGCACAATGAAGTGCCCGAAGGCACTATTTAAATAATAATAAATTAGTGCTTTGTACCCTGCTACGAACTGGTCCCATGCATAAAAATAAAAACATCAACAGAAAAATGCTATCAGTAGTGCATTTTTGCGCATATATTATGTTAAATTAGGAAAGTTAATGGTGACCTAGTTGTTGTTAGAAAACCCGTAAGATTCCTTTTTTGTGAGATTTTAGATGAGGGCGGAGAACCACAGGGGGCATAGAAGCAGAGGAAAGTGTAATTAATTATGAGTTATTATTGATATGTGATTAGCAGTTTCATTGAAACCCCCCATCAGGGGATTAAGGGGGTCTTTGGATGAACGCTCGTTAGCGGAGCGGGCAGAACAATGATAATGGGCGCACCTCCAGAGGCAACTCCCTCCAGTCTGAGTGACACAAAGCACTCACAAAGCAAATCCCACTCCTGTCAAGGTTTTCTTTGTCGTGCAAATCAAAGTTAGACGTAAAAGGTCTCCCAAACAATTGTTGCCTACATTTTCCCATCTCAACTTGCGATTTTCTATATTTATAGTTGGCTATGTATCACTGCTCTTGCGTGTTATATACTCAAAAATTCAGTCAGTAATACTTTTCTAGTATACTTTTGTGAGGCCCTAAGTTATAGACCCCTTAAAGTGGCTTAGGAAATAGGATTTGATGTGAAACCTTGGCTATGGAGTTTCAGCATGTATGGAGAAGGAGGTTAATACAGCATTCTCTTGACCAGGTTGATGAAGGAAAGGCTTTTGCAACTGGCTTCTGATAACGACAAGTGAGGAATGTATTTCTTAGTTCTCAGAAATGAACCAAATGGTGGTCTATTACATTTCTATCTAGCGCTTCTGTTTTATATGTATATCGCAAGTTACTGTGAAATAAAAAGTAAATTTGCTGTAAAACATGTAAACTAATGTTAATATTGTAGCTGCTAGAAAGTGGTTGCATAACGCACACTTGTGTGTGTGTGCATATACAATACTACATGCATTATATGTCTGCCTTCTGTTACTGAATAAACAGCAGTGGATTAAAAGCACGTATTTCACTAGAATGATGCCAGACTTGACAATAATTTGCTATAATTTGCATCAATAATTTATGAGAAATACTGATTTCAACCAATAGAGGCCAAGTGAAGTCTACAGAATTCTACTATATTCTGTCTTACTAGTTTCAATAAATATTTTCCTGTATGAAAAAAAATATCAAATAAAAATAAAATACAGGACACATATATAAAGTTCTCATATTGCCATCCAGGTGTTCTAGTGACATTTACAAACCACAAGCCCTAATGTATACTTAAGTAAAGGAATAAACTTATCCTATAAAATGCAAAGCCTGCTGCCCTTTAGGTGGATGGTTTCGCACTGGGCCAGGTGCCTGTGCTGTCAAAGATTAAGCCCCAAGCTAGTAACCGCTTGCTAGCAGTCTTTCAACACGTACAACAACGTTCATTCTGTTGTAGGCCAGACAGTCCTGCAGGATTTTAGCCAATTTTTCCACGTCAGTAAATTCAACCTGTGTGAGTTGATGCCCACTGGAAAATGTAGTCTCATTACTAAAAGGACCTGTTAGATAAAGAGCGGGAGGGAGGTGCGAAGGGAAGCGCGAAGCCGGCAGCACCGTCTGCGAGTGCCACTAGCCCGTCGGTCCTTTTCTTGTTGGATATCGTAGAACAGCAGAGCCTTAGTACCACTGTGGGAAAACCCACAGGTCTGGAAGAGTGAAATCACGGAAAGTAGAAAGTTTCACTTTGCCAAGAGCCAGTCACTTTCTGCCCATCTGCAGTATTCAAGAAGACAGAGGAGTGATTTGGGAGTTGAGCGAAAAAGCTTTTGCCAGAGGTCATCCGCCGGACGATGGTAAGAAGACGGTGGTCTGCTACTGTTCACTTGTTTGTACTTGTTAACTCACCATGTGATGTTTGGCTAGGCTTAGAATAAGACTCTTTATTGCCTGACTTTAAGGAGTCCGTGAAAAACTATTTGCTTACTTGGTGCAACAGCTCTATGCATTGTATCTCTCCAATCATCTTTCCTACCATGAATACCTCTGTCAGGGACAGTTTGTAGTGCAGCACTTCATAAACAGGTATTTTGTGTTTTCAGCCTCATTATTATCATCCAATGCTAAAGTTATTTTATTTCTACCATTATAATTCATTTATATACAAATGCATGTTTGGTCACTGTTGGAAAATGTCAGAGCACTGCTGTATCTTATTGTACACGCGAAAACCAGGACAAGCAGGGTGTAGCAGCTGCTTTCCTTGGTCAATAATGGCGTCTACTGTTCGACCGAGATCCGACCTCATTGAAGAGGGGGCAGAGTTTATTTTATTTTATTTTTGTAAGAGAGGAGTTCCTATGTGCAGGTAGTGCACAGAGAATCAGAAAAAAGTTGTCATACATCACACTGGAAATTCGCACTTTTGTTTTCGTTCGTGCCCAGGTTTTCAATGCCTACTTGGAAACAATAAATCTCTGATGTTTCCAGAAAACGCCAGAATTCTTTGGCACGTCACAGTACAAGCAGCTATTCTAGCTTCACGAAGGGCCTACAAGACTGTGTGGACACTTGCGGTTTCTCTTTCCAGTTTTCTGCGGCGCCTTGCGGTCCATTCTCTCTTTATCAATTCTTTCATATGTTTTCTCTCTCACGCTTCTTCGCCCTGTAGCTCGGCCCTCCGTTGCCTTCCTTCTCATTTGCTTCCCAGCGCTGACCTGTTTATTCGCACCTCTCACAAGCCTCCTGCACAGCGTTGAAGAGGGAGCTGTGATTTAAAGTCCCAACCAACGCCGTTCGCCTTGAGTTTCATTCCCTCCATCAGACACTCTGACTGATTTCCACAAGGCCTCGCGCGACAATATCTACAAACGCGGGCCTTGTTGTAAAGAGTGAAGCGCCACCTTCAAGTGTGTGTATTTTGTGTGAGAAGTAGCGTGCTGGAGACACCGAACAGTTAAACGCGCACTGAGCCTCGGTTGTCGAGTTTTGTGAAGCTCATGGGAGTATCGAGCAAGAACAGAAACTAGCCTGCGTTCCCCCGGTCTCGCCTTTCGCAGGCGCAGAGATGCCCTCTCGGGATCTGCTAAATAATTGCAGATGGCCCGCAGGGTGTCTCGTGGCGTCTTCCCTCGCGGCCCTGCCGCACACGTGCGCATTCAGGCCGGGGCCGTAAGTGATATTATTACCTGCGCCGATCGAATGTCCGGCCAGCCGGCCTTTCCCGGCGCCTCAATAAATAATGCTGCAAGTTTACTTTTCAGTAACGCTGCACTTTAAACAACGCGACCTGCCGCGTTAATAGGATAATTCTTATTGCAGCATCACACCCGTCACTTTCATAAAGTTTGGCTGCACGTGCTGTTCACTTTCCTAAAGCTTGGCTGCACGCGCTGTTCGAGAAGGATTCTAATCTGCAAGGCCACACAAGGGACATAGACCAAAACTCTGGGCCAGGTATATTACAGTGGGTGGGTGGTCTAAGGGCAGGGGCGCAGAAGTGGGGGTGCGAGAGGTGGTGCGGGACTTCTTAGATATCCTTGCAGCGCAGGAGGTCAGAAGGGGCACGAGCAATAACGAGGCATGTACATTGTGTATGGTGTCAAGCGTGAAGCAATGTATTGTGCAGAACTGCTGCCTGTTTATCTTGACCACTGGCCTTTTCTTTTCTTTGAGTGTAGTAAACTAAGGGGTTCTTTTTTAATGTGAACAAGGTCACCGTCTAGCTAGGGTACAGGAAGTGTCGTAGAAAAGGCCCCGCAATGTTAAATGTTTTCTAATATTGAACAAACTGCAAAGGCTTGCAAAATAAATGTTACAAATATTTCGATAAATATGTGAGCATTAAGAAAAGTTCCAATGAAGCTCGTTTTTTGTGTGATTCAGAATTTTTTTATTTTTTTATTTCAAAGTATTTTATTAATTTTTACAGACAGGTACATTAGCTTTTCCGTTAGGAAGTACCAGCCAAACGTGGTTGGTGTTGCCGTAGCTACAGGTAATTGGTATACATGTTTGGCTGCACCCCTTTACATTGACTTGCTAGGAGATTAAGGACAGGGTGATAGAAAGAGAGAAAATAGAAAAGAAAGGGTGAAGGTAGGTTACAAGAAGTGTTCTATAGTGATGGGCCTGGTCTGTGTGATTCTGAATTGTGATTGCTACAAATATTGTAATAGGATCAAAACAAAAAAGAGACACGTCACCTGTGTGATGCACAAATGATAGATATGCGCCGAAAATCGATTTCCACGTCTTTTCATTTATGGGCCTCGCAGGGTTAGCAGTAAAGCTGCACGACTGAGGCAAATGTAGTTCTTATATGTGCGCTGTGTAAAAGGCAGTGCCCTACCCTAGCACACCGTGCTTTAGTCATACACTTTGGACAATGGGCTCCCCACTCGCCCACCATTCACCTGTCCAATAGGTGTGGTATGTGCAACCCCAATAACTTTACTGACGACGCATTGATGGCGGCACCCCAACTCTGAAAATGGTTCCAGCGCCACTAAAAGATGCTGTCAATGCCTTTAAAATCAAATTTCTTTATTATTCATAGAAAAGTCAATTTGCTATATTTCAACTTTAAGAGTGATTGTAAGTAAGTAAGGAGCAGACATATATAGAGCAGAAATGTTAACATTACAGTTATCTTGGCGCTATGGTGTCTTGCCCTATCCCACTCCCACTATACAATCCTGAAACGAGCCATTAGCGGGTTCTAGGGCTAATTTCTGGCAAAGAGCTACATTTTAAGTTTTTTTCTAAGGCAATTCAGATTTCTACTAGCCTTGATGGACGCTGGGATCGTATTCCACAACTGGGCAGCCGTGATATGGAAGGTCCCTCCACCCGCCCTGACCCGCTGTGCCAGTTCCCTTTTGTGCCGTATAGACTATGCACATTGATTTGAATATAATCCTCTCTTTCACTGGTAGCCAATATAGCTCTCTCAGTGTCGTTGTGGAGGAGTTATATCTCGATTTATTCACTGCAAATTTTGCTGCAATTGTCTGGCCCTATACAGTCTCATGGGCTCCCTGGAGAAGGGCATTCCAATGGTCTAGTCTGCTCAGAATTGTGCCTTGCATTACTAATCTGTAGAAAAAGATTGGAAGCAGCCGGGTCAAAGGAGACTGCACCACCAGAATCAGTCACTAGCAATGTGCAATATTGCCCACCTCAAACGTTCTGCTGCTTGTAGAACGTAAATATATACTTGAAAATAGATTGGATGAGAGGCAATGTAATGAAACAGCAGCCCTAGTGACTGTAAAGCCGGAAGTGCAGCCGCCTCAGAGCCTTGTTGAAGACATGTCGGTGTCAGCCGGTGCTACCCCGGGCACTGGAAGAGGGGCAGGGAAGCAGACCAGCTTTGCCCCGGAGTTGCAAAGCATGATTTACATTCTGCTCAAGTAAGGAAATCGAAGTATTTGAGTCAGAGAGATAGTATTGTTCTTCCTTGAAATCCACCCCTGAAGAAGCCCATGTTTGGGCGAAACGCATTGACTGGCTGTTTTTATGAAGTACAACAAGGAAAATAAAAGACGGAAGATACAAAACATTGATATGTGACTTGTTTTGTGCTGTAATATTTTGTTTACTTGGTTTACCTGTATCATCATATTGCCTCTCATCCAATCTATTTTCATGCATTACTAATCTCCCTGCTGGCAGAGGTAGCAAAGGCACTATTTTCCTCAGGTTCCATAGAATGCAAAACCATGCAGCTGCCTTTTTTATTTACTTGGGTCTCCAGTGATAGTTTTGCATCCACATATACCCCAAGATTACGCCCTATTTGCGATGTCTCCAGGTTGCCTGTCTTGGACCAAGGCCAGAAGGCAGCAGGGAGTGAACAGGGAGGTTTAGAATGGGAACAGCACAGAGATTCTATCTTTCCTTCATTGAATTTTAAAGTTCTTTTGAAGCCATCTAGCCACCTCATGTAGATAAGAGTGGAGTACTGCTACATGGCTATTCTTGTCGAGGTACAGAATTTGCTGCGTGTCGTCAGCATAATTCACAAAGTAAATCCCATAAAATCTAATCAATAAATAAGATGCATAGATATAAATTAAAAAGAATAGGGCTCAGGGCAGAGCCCTGAGGTACTCTCTGTTCTATTTTTTTGAACTCTGAACGAAACAGGGGGGGGGGGGGGGGGGGGGTATGATTTTGCTGATATCTCTCCAAAATGAAAGACTCAGTCAAGTTAAAAAATGTTCCTTCTATTTCTATCTCGTTAAGCCTGTGCAACAGTATTTGGTTGTTGAAAAAGTGTGTCTCATAGTGGCAATACAATGTGTCTGTCTAACTTTTTCACAGCTGCTGTTTTTGGACCAAGTATTAATATAAGCTCTGTCTTTCAATTAGTTTGCCAGATTTTATCGGCTGGTCTCACTGGGCAGACAGTGAAGTGAGCACAAGCACATTACTTACTCTTCAGAAAACTCCTGAAAAGGAACTATTTGAACAAGACTTTGAGCGAGAGCTGCATCTAGCGATGCAGTGACCGAGTAACGTTGGATAGGTACCCAACACCCACAGACTGACTGGCAGGAGTCCAACTACCTGCAGTGCGCACCATTCCTTCCCCCCCCCCCCTCAACTCTCACAACCCTCCCTGCTAACTTCCCTCCACGCAGAAAAAGTATCTCAAGCCTCCTCTTCCATTCGTCAGCCAGAGTTGCATTATCAAATGTTCAATACTTGGCCTGCAATCCCTGTATAAAAGGCTATGTGTAATGCCCTTTTTATAGTGTAGCTACCTGTTATTGGAGAATAACTTAGCTACTCAATTGTAATAGGTTGTTACAGTATAGTTCTGTCAGCACAATGCCTGCTGCTAGAGCCACCAGCCAAAGTGAAAGGTAGGTCAAGGAGCGTCATTATAGCTGCAGTTTAAACAAGGAAAACATTAACTGGCTTTTCCCTCTCCTGATATCATTTTTTTCTGGAAAAATGTGATAGGTATAAAGGAGATATTTATGACAGCATGCTTTATTTCCCCAAGCTGCAGGTCATTGTTGGAAAGATAGAATCTCTGCATGTTTCTACACAACCCGAGCCACAGCCTTTTCTATCAGATTTATGTTTAACTGGTTCTAATATCTTTTTGTGAAAATGACTGTCTGCTTTTGGGTGTGTTTAATTTTGCAGTAAAGATTCCGCTTTTATTCTTCGTGTCTGTAATGAACATGAAAGAGCAAGACACCAAGTATTAAGTGGTTTGTGAGAAGGGTGATTGTGTGACCATTATTATAAGGAATAAATTACCCTCTGGTATATATTAAAATGATATTAAAAATCATCTGAGAGTTCCATGAACTTATAAGTGAACTCCTTCTTGACTTGCAATATCCTTATAATGAACGTCAGAGGGTACTTTATTTCAAAAATAATTATAGCTCATTCTTGGCCCTCACAGGACAACATAAGCCTTAACCAGATGCGGCCAGTAACACAGTGGAGTGAGTGTGTATGGGAATGGTAAAGCTCTCTAAAATGACAATGAAACAACGCACATGGTGCAGCAGAAAAAAACCTCAATAAATAAATCACAGCATTTAGATGTTTCCAGCCTGATCCGATACTGATGAATTGTGTTATGTTTAGTGTGAAATGTAACAACATACACATTTTCATATCATTGTCAATAAACTCAACAAATACCGGCGCACGCTCGAAATTATTTTCAGGTGTCCCAACGCTCTAATAAACTCGCGGCAGCGCCACATTGCGGCTCACTGTTGGTTTTTGCCACGGGGCATTTCAGTCGTTTTCAGGAACCCCTTGCTCTAATGTGGGGTGTACGAAAATAAAACACCTTTTAAAATACTTTAATAGCACGGGGCAGCAACCTCGAAAATGACGTCAAGAGTATACAGTATACCTGGGTTCTGTGACCTGAAATTACAACAAGAAAGGAGTTTGTGCACTTGCTTGTGTGTTGGACGGGTCACCTTGATACTAGGACGACCTTTTCCAAGGTCGCAGTGTCTGAGGTAGAGCTAAATTCTCCTCAGCGGCGAGGAGCTGGGCTGGAGCCGGGCTCCAAATGATTTTTGTTGGGAATAGTTCCAATTGTGTGGCAACGTCCAACCGACTCAGGCACTTTTAAAAAGACATTCTGTCTTCCACCTTCCTTAAAGTGTTATTTCACTTACCAATTAAAAGAGTCTCTTTGCGGGATTTTCTTGTCTTTCATGGATTTGTTCCTTCGAATGGCTAAGAGAACATGCTTGCATTGGGAGGTGTCTGAAGGCCGCTATCTGCACCCGTTTATTGTTTTTTTTTTTTTGGGGGGGGGGGGGGGGGCGAAAGATGCACTTATGAAACGTTCCCATCTCAAAAAGAAAAATAAGCCTTTCCATTTTTTTGAGGGCCATGTCAAAAATACAGAACTCTATGTTGTAATATTTCCTGAACATTAAAGATGCCATAATTTAATTTATATTCCTTTTATGATTTTTTAAATATGCATTTTTCTTGAGGAAAGAAACGTGAGAAAACTTTACTCTTTGCCCATCTGGATTAACTAATGTGTACATGTAGCTACCCCATTGTATCCCGTAAATACTATTTAGTTTTAGCTGTTTGTGTGGTTTTTAATACAAGGTCAAAATCGCAAAGAAGTATTTCACCAACATGAGGGCAATCCTAGACAACTTTCAGGTGTGCCCAGAGCCGGTGTGTGGTGTTCGTGGTGGAGGGGCGCACTGGCCCTGCACGCATTAAGTGTGGACGTATTGCCAGGGAGCGGTAACAAATGTCAATTTACCTTGAGTGCCAAACATTCTAGCACCAGCCCAGAGGGCATGATGGGATAAGATGTGACGGTAGATACAGCAACACGAGACACTGCATTGACACCACAGGTGCAAATTATTATCTTCAACACTACGTATCGCAACCGCACAATTACACAAGGGTATTCATTTCTTGTGGTTGTCTGGAGGTCAGGATGGTACTCCGTCAAATGGCGGCGATTGTGGCCTCCAGAAACGTCAGTCTCACCTGGATAATGTTTACTCTGAACGGATGCTGCAGCCTCAGCTCTTTAGCCAAGGCCTCTCTGTGTAGTTGGAGAAGCAGTTTACCACAGGGGAACACATTTTTTTTTACCTTCAGTGACTGAGCAAAATCTTGGTACTTTTACCACATGCAGTCACTTTTGACATGACTTTGTAAGGCGAAGACACATATCTCAAAGAATTTCAAAAAACGCGAATGATTTTAATTCAGTTTGAAACTGGCTAGTCTGATGTAGTCATGGCCGGACTGGCCATAGTGGGCACCGGGCAATCCCCCGGTGCGCCGCACGGGTGGGGGCCGGTTTTGGGCCCCTAGGGGCCGTTTTTGTTACGGGCCGTTTTTACAGTATAGCTGCAAAATCGGCCCTGTAACAAAATCGGCCGAAAACCGGCCCTGGCAAAGAGCTCGGCGGCACCCCTCCACCCAGGGGAGGGGGTCGGCCTAGCAGTTTGCCAGGGCTGGTTGTGGTTCCCAGTCCGGCCCTGGATGTAGTTACCGTGTTTCAAGGGGGGTGAGTAGTTTAAAGCAGTGGTGGCTCCTCGAGGGAGTGCTGCGGAGCAGGGTGGTAGAGGGGCAGGGCGGGGGGTAGTAAACTACGGCATACGGCCCATAGGAGTTAAGTCAATAAATATATAAATAAAACAAATTACATTGCGCTCTCTGCATCGCCATTTGGCGTTTCAGCACACGCACTGTAATTTGTTTAATTCATTCACATATTGACTTAACTACGTTCGGCCGTGTGCTGGTGTTTACTACCCCCAACCTGCCCCTCCCCACCCCACCTCACTGCCCCGCAGCACTTCCTCAAGGAGCCACCACTGGTTTAAAGTAACTTAAATGAAAGGGTGAGTAAAAGCGATGGCGGAGCTATTTTCTTTCAAATCCATTAGAAAACAGATTTGCACATAGTAATTGCACGCCTGCGCCCTGTATCCATTTATTGTACGATTCCACCCATAATTAAGGCGCACAATTAAGAAAAAGGAGAATCACCTATTTAGGTGAGGCTAGAGACAGATATAGTTATTGCAAGAGAAAATGTGATATATAGAGAGAGGGGCAAAAGGTCCAGACGTCCTGACATTTATACGTCATTCAACCGTATATTGATTGGAACTATCAGTAAATGTAATGGCATTTATGTAGCACTTACTACCACTGATGAGGTGTCAAAGCACTTTTTTGGCAAGTAGCATGCTACTTCGGAGTCCAAAAAGGATTAGTGGTGAATTAGTATAGATAAATATGAAATTAATTTGAGCAGTGGACATGCTACTCTGATTTCTGGATTGAAAAGGATAGTGGAGGGATAGAAGAGGGAAGGGTTTACATTTATATAGAGCTTGCTGCCCCTGATGGGGTGTTGAAACGCTTTTCGGCGGGTAGCACGCTACTCTGGAACCCAAGCAGGATTAGTGGGGAAATTAGAATATGGGAATATGAAATTAATTTGAGTGGTGGACATACGAGTTTGTTATTTGGATTGAAAAGGATGGTCGAGGGATAGAAGAGGGAAGGATTTGGATTTTTCTTTTGAGCTCATATCAGTAGGAGGAGGTTTGGGATGAGTATAGGGGAGGTGGAGGGGAAAAGTCAGAGGGAAGGGTTTAAAAAGGCTTGTTTGGGAGATCTGCATAGTAAAAGAGGGATGAGATGATGCAAGGAGGGGCAGAGGAGGGAAGAGTCTAGAAAGGGTGGTTTTGGTGATCATAGTAAAGTAGAATGGGGTTTGGGATGAGTAAGAGAGTGGAGGCAGAGGATCTATCGAGAGAGGTACAGGGTGAGAAATAGGGTAGTGTATTGGAGAGAGTGGTACAATAAGGTTTGAGATGAGACAGAGTGGAGGTAGAGGATATATTGCGAGAGGTATACAGTGATATGTATGGTAGTGCATTGGAGATGCTGAATTAGAAGCAAAGTAATAAATATAAAGATACATAAGTTCATGGAAGGTATATATGTATAAGGAAGGTAATACATGTAGATTTAAGTTGTATTTAATAAACTCAGACTTTCAAGTGTTGCTGTATTTAAAGTTAATTTATTTGTTTTTATTAACTTTTCTTTTTTTTCTAATTCAATAGTGAATCAATTGTAGATAAATAGTTATAATAATTAGTCATAACATATGGAATTTTCCTCTTTGTTTTGGACTTTGTTACTGGACTATTTAAGTCAACATCCCTGGAGTCCTAAGTGCACCTTCGTATATACATTTTGCACTTCTCACTTTTCAGCAGTGCATCGTCTGCACTGTTGTCTAATAATTCTAGTATTATGACGATATATTAATACAATGTGACATCTTTTGACAGAGAGTGGTATTTGTGAGCATTTCTTACATATTGTTGAATTGGTTAACCAATGGTGACCGATTTGATGTATGTAGTGTATGTGTCAAAGGTAGGTGTCCCACAGAACCATTGTGCCTGTTTTTTGTGATTTACCCAGGTTCCGTAATAAGTCAGTATAAGAGTGAGTTCTGGTTGGTTAATATCTTGTCCTGTAGACACATCATGACTTTGTGCAGCACGTCACTGACTCCCAAGCTCAGTGGACAGTTGCGGTGCGTCCATTGGGGCACTAGGGCGTTGCCCCACTAATGCCACATACCCAAATTTGCCCCCATTCGTTAAAAAAACATGTGCGCCTAACTCACTAACTTACTGACGCTAATTCCTGGGCCGTCACCGGGCCACGCCCGAGGCAACCAGGAAGCTGAAGGGGGTCGGGCCGCGGCAGCACTCAGTAGTGCGCATGTTCGGTTTTGGGCTGGTAATTTTTACGACCAGCCCGAACATGCGCACTATCCTTCCCCTTAGGAGAGCGAGGGTTGCTTCATGCCGCAGTCCCCGGTCTCCTAATGGGCCGGGAGTCTTCCTGCTCAAGCCAATCCTGGTGCTGCTGCAGCAGCGCCAGGATTGGCTGAGAGGCACCGCACGCCTTCACACTTCACTGCGCAGTATGGCATAATAGCCAGGCATTGGATGCCGCGTGTGGGTGGTACTTGATGACAGTTTGTGGCCAATCACTGTGGCTTGCTAAGCCATGCAGACAGTGATTGGACATTTTTTTGTTCATGATGACGTCGTCACAGACCGCATCGGACACACGAGTCGAGTCGACACACCTCTTGTTCAGTGAGTACCTGCCTACTTCGACTACTGGTCACGTAAGGTAAGTCAAGTCAAGTGTGCAATGCATAATTCATTTTATTTCCCATGAAATAAGTTAGGTGGGTTTGGACCGTTCGTTTGTTGGTGTAATTATATATGGTGGTCATTTGGTTTTAGGCGGCGGCTCTCGTTCACCTGCGCGGCCTCGAGATCTTAGTATGTATAGAGCACTTGGAAACAGATTACAATTTTTAATCTGTTTCCAATTGCTGCTGTATACTAAGACCTCGAGGCCGCGCAGGCAAACGAGAGTCGCCACCACAGATGGGGTCCGCCGAAAGGAGCAGGTTGTGCTCCCGCTGACTGTAATGAAAATGTAAGAAGCTTCCCTTACATTGCACGATGCCGACTGTTTAATGACTACGCATCTTTTTTTTTCTTTTTGAAAATTTGTCACCACGGAGGCCTTGGCCAAGTCTCTGGTGATGGAACCCTTCTAGCTGGCAGTGGCCGCATTTTGGACAGTCTCAGGGTTGCTCGAATCTCGCCACCCGTGCTGAGGCAGTGAATTGACCAATCCTTAAGTTTCGCCCCTGAACCATGGACGGTGCGGGTCCAAGCGAGCCTTCATCCGAGCCGGCCCGGGTGCCCTCCAAGCTGGCAGCCGCACTGATACAAATGAAGACGCGGATCTGCACAAGGTAGGCACGCACGGTTTATGTTGCTGTGGTGGTACGTATCCGCCCAGGCTGGACTGGACTAGCTCTGACGTAACTGCTTCTAGATAGAACTTTCTTATGGGGCTGAGTAGTGAGAGTGCAGTGGGAGCTGGCTTGCCACCTCCTTCTCCTTCGCCTGCACTCTTCTCAGAATGATGCGTTAGAGACTCCATGTCTTCTGTGGGGGTATGCCCCCGCAGACAGATAACCGCGTGCTTCCTAATCAAGGTGTGCAGCAGGTGTTTGTGCCCATTCGTGACCCTTTCATTCAGTCCTGGAGCATCAGGTGTTGTTCAATGGCTGCAGCCCATCCAGCTGGATGAAGAATCTTTGTGAGGAAGGCTAGATGATATGGCCCTGGGTCTCGGAATGTGTTGTCGGCTCATTCTGTGTTTGATGAAAAGTGGAAACCTTGTCATTGGTCAATATATCTGTGTATTTCCTTCTAACTAGTAGTAGCACGTGATGGTCAAAACTTCAAATATGTTTTTTTTAACTCCTTTTCCAGCACTAGGCACAATTGTTTCATTGCAAATTTGACTAGAACATTGAAGTGAACCAACATCTTTTACACAGAATGGCCTGGTACAGAGCAAGTGAGTAATAGTTTAGGACTGAGCAACATGGTGTGAAGTATCAAATGGGCAACAGGCGTTGTAGGCAGATTCTCTGTAAAGGCACAGTTTGTGTCCACCAGAGGTTGTCTTGTTGCACTGCACTGTGCAGGGGGCTTCCTTCCAGATGCAAGTCTCAGACGGAGTATCAGGCCTTTCCTGTAGCCATTGAGGCCCTCACTGCTAAAGTGTCAGTTTAGGGACAGGCACCACCACGGTAAAGAGATAGACTTTATAAAAGAGGGTTATCGATTTGCAAAGAAGGTGATCACCATACTGTTCTCCATGTAATTTTTTTTTCAAAAGAAGACTGATTGCTCTACAAATTAGGGTATTTGCATACCTGGTGCTATGCCCAACTTTTCAAAGACAATAGAGCAATCTGTCCAAGCATAGTATAACTTCAGTTTTCAGAAACAATACACAAATGTCATGATAATGCTGCTGGTCAATGTTTTTCCTAAAGAGACATCAGAGTTTTGTCTAGTGGAAGTTTTGACTCATGGAAAGGTAGCGCAGAAGGTTTATTTGCCTGCTGCAAAGAACATGTACCTGATGCGGATCACAAAATGCACATGATGTAAATAGGTCAGTGAGTCACTGCTTTTGTCAGAGAGATCCTTTTGTTACTTGCAGTTTGTAAACTAAAATCCTAACATACAACAGTGAGCTATTAACTGTCATCTAAGAGCTGTATGCAAACTGCAAGGTAAAAATTAGAGCGTTATGTTTTTTTACCCCACTCTTTGATTATCCTAATGTTTCGAAAATAAATTGTTATATTTTTATTTTCAGCACCTTTATTAATGTAATAACTGCACTTTCACAATTGCTTTATTAACCTTCCTGCTTTCTCAAATTTGCTTGAAAATGCACCATTTGTCCACTCTTTTTTCAAATTTTCGCGGAGGGAGAACCCCCCCGAACTCCCTTTAGGGTGTTTGGGCTCGCTCGCTAGGCTCGCTCGCTATGGTGCAGTATGATAATTATTTTATGCCTGACCACTTTCAAATGTCACCGGCCGCCACTGTCAGTGGCTACCCCACAGCCAGGACCGTTGTGTATGGGCCATTCTGTCAATCTGGCATTTTTCTGGTAGGCTGCATTCTAAAGGGCTATTTTCAGAGCAGGATACACTGCAATCACACAACGATGCCCTGTGCCACATTGTAGCTGCACACCCCTGCAGTGTGGGGCTTGCCTTTGTGAGTGGTAGTTTTGATTTTCAATCCGACTATATTATGGGCCGTAGATAAGCTTCCAAAGACACTGTCACAGCCACCATACCATGGCTTCTCACAAGCAACAAGATGACATCAGTTAGGCCGGAGACACTGCCACATTCGCAAGCATATGGGAAGTTGATGGAGGAGTTACATCTCGGCACTCTCTGTCTCTGCGTGCTACACCGTCTGTACCCCCATCATGAGATCATGCAGCCTGTCACCGCCCCATCAGCCCTCTCGCTACCTGTGTTCCAGGAGAGAGTTGCCAGAGACCATGGCACCAATGCACTGGCTTTACCATCTGTTATTCAGCACCAAGATACCCTTCTGGTAGAGAAGTGACAATGGATATGGACCTTTAACCCCATGTGACAAATAGGGATAATACATTGATTGGAGTGCGTTCATTTGGACTCATTACCGATAACTCACTGAGTTGAGTAAATGCTGGATCTTTAAATAACTTTAAAATCGTTTCATGTATTGTTCAACTTATTTTGATTTGTGTTATTTACTGTACATATCTATGTCGTCTGCGCCAAATGGATAAGATTAGCATAAAATTGAAAATATAAGTAAAAATAAGCTCATGAAATGTGAAATGAGATAAATACTCGAAAACACTAGATTGATGTGTATGTTGCGTTTTTTCAATTAATGTCTAGCAATGGCCATGTGGGGGTTTTCTATAGATTTTGTATTGTGACATTGATATCTCCCCATACATTAGGCCTTATTGGATCAGACCCCATTGAGTTTATAATAATGATTGATAGCTCTGGCACCATTCACTGTTGGAGGGGGATGCAGAAAAAGAAACTCTAAAGCTTTGGGCTTAGAGACACTGTTCCAAGATTTGAAGGAGTAAGTGAATGAGAGCAGTGTGGTTATGCAGTATATGGAAGTAGAAGTTCAGCCAAGGATCTAAACTTTCCTAGACAGAATTGCTCCACTTGATGCAAGATGACTTTATACAAAGTTTAGGTTTAGCTGTTTGCATGTGCAACACTAATGGGCAGGCGGGGCAAGAGGCAGAGTAAAGAATTCACGTGTGTTCATGAAAATGCCACAGTCTCAATCATCCCATTCTTTTTATTTGGCCCTTTATAAAATAGACTGTGAAGTCAATGGCTTATACCACTCGTCCCAGCAAGAGGTACAAGGACTGTAAATTGGGTAAGAGCACTATTAGCCGCTTCCAAAATCTTGCATACAGTTGAAGTGGCTTCCCATTACATTAGCAGTACGTGGAAGCAAAGGCTGAGGGCAGCTCTGGGTTAACTTTTGAGGATGAAGTGCACTCCAAATTAATTGATTATTTTTGTTCATTTGTTGACCAACTCTTCAAAGCTGCTCTTTAAGATTGATTTCATTAGGTTTTTATTGTATTTTACTATCATATAACTGCTCCAATGTACATCATTTAGCTGGTTATCTTCAAAATAGTTTTGTGCTCCTCAGAAGAGTAATGTGTTGTTGACTTGTTTAAGAATTTTAATTTAACTGGTTGAATAAGGAGCTGGCACTTTGGCCTCTACCGTCGATAGTCTGTAGTATTAATTTAACCAAAAGTTTTTCTAAACAAGATTTTAAAGCTTATCAAGGTAGAAAACCAAAAGTTTATAGAGCTCTTGCTAATTTGACGGTTAGTCATGGGTTGGCTGATGTCATGGGTTGGCTGATGAAAGCGGATCCTAGTTTCACTTTTCTTTCTGCCCCTAACAAGGTACACTTCAGACTGGATTCTTTTTTTACATCAAAAGAACTTCTGCCAAACTCATGAATTTTGAAGTTTCCCAGGGCTATGTCAGACCACAACCCACTTCTACTCAAGATCAAAATGACTCAGCTACCTAAGGTGGAGCGGACCTGCTCTTTCGAGAGGGCACTCCTATTAGATCCAGAGTATGTGAGACCTATCCAGGGGTGATCCCTCAGTTCATGATGGATAATCATGGCAGCGCTCCAGCCAGTGTCGATACATTTAAGGCTAGTCTGCGTGGTCAAACTTTGAGATACAGTGTAGAGCGGCAAAAAAGAGAGAAAATGCTGATGGAGGATATATATGCAAATCTAGCTAAAGCAGAATGGTCTCTTCAGGGTGTGGGTCTGACATGGGTCTCTTGGAAATAGCAATAGCCAAAGAAATGATTATTGATAGTTATGTAAAAAAAGGTGCAGATAAATATATAGTGTGGTGCGATAAGTTCTATGAATATAACAAGATGGTGGGACAATTCCTGGCATTTAGTACTAGACAAACGATTGCTGGGGGGCATATTAAGGAAATAAGAGACTCAGTGCTCAGTGTGAAATCAGACCCGGCTGATGTAAGGTCTGCTTTTCAGCGCTTTTATCAACAACTATATTCCAAGGATACAGGCAAAATAACCAACACAATGGGGGAGTGTCTGGCCTCAGCTTCTGAAGATGCCCTACAGGCAGATAATAGGCAGATGCTTGATCAGCCCATCTCAGCACAGGAGGTAGGATTAGCTATCAGCAGCATAAAGTCAGGGAAAGCCACAAGTATGGACTTTATTCCAAGAGAGTTTTATAGAACCTTTTGTGCCGTACTTAAAAAGTATTTGGTGGATCTATTTCAACAGGTTCAGAAACCATTGCCCCGCCAGATAGCTAGGCTACAGCGAACATAGTTGTCTTTCAAAAGAAAAATAAGCCACCCAAAGAACTAGGTTCATATTGGCCGATCATGCTTATTAACAGTGATTCCAAAATGTATTCAAAAATCCTGTCAGCATGTTTATCGGCTATAATCAGCCGGCTCGCTTCCCTTGTCCAGCATGGTATTATCCTGGGGAGGGGGACCTCTGATCACATCCGACAGGTCATTGCCCTCTTTGATGCGGCCAGAACAACTCGAGACCCTATGGCATTAATATTTCTGGATGCGAAAAAAGCTTTTGATAGGGTTTCCTGGCCGCAACTGTGGAAGATAATGTCTAATAAGGGGATCGGCCAGGGGTTCATTAGGTCAGTGAAAGCCCTCTATCACAACCCAAGATCTCTTTTATGGGGGTCTGTTAGAAGTCATGAATATATAATGGAGAACTAGGCAAGGGTGTCCATGCTCCCCCCTTTTGTTTGTGCTATAGATTGATCCCTTGATTAGGCAAATTCAACACAATCCGGCAATTCTGCCAATAAGTTTGCTAGGGAGGGAGACGAAAATTCTGGCTTATGCCGACAATTTGACTAGTGTCAACCCGAGCATAGAAACGCCCTATTAGAAATTGAAAAAGAAGCTAGGAGATTTGGGAAATTTTCTGGCTACCTGCTAAATCAGGAAAAAACATAGGTTATAATTAATAAAGAGACACTATTTTCTGATAGATGGGTTGCAGAAGACGCATTATATTTAGGCGTTACCATCAGGTCAGATGTGGAAACAATTGTGGAAGCCATCTTGGCCCCCTTGATACATAAGACTAAGATAGATATTGGGAGATGGGACAACCTGAGGGCGGAGCAATGCTGTTAAAATGATGGTCCTAACCAAAATCCTGTTTTTTGTTTGGGCCATTTCATTACAAGTGGGCAACAATTCCAAATGCATGGCTCAAAATCAAATTAAATCAGACTCATATAGGCATGTCTGTATTGACATTCACTGGCAGATTCATAGATTACATTTGGAGGACTCAACGGAGGCCACCTAGACATAATATCAAAAGACCCAGGGATCTGAAAGATTTTTAAGCCTTCCTCTAAAAAAAACCACAGAGGATACTTTCCAGGCATATTGTCAGAAAATGTAATGCAATATGTGTTAGCAGAATACTAAAGGCTCTCAAGAGGCACTGCTGCAGGCACTGTTAAAGATCAAGTAAAAGAATTAGAGGTCATACTCTGGTTACCTTCTCCATGAAACGAGACACAGCTGTAGCTCCATATTCTATGTTGGCAGGTTTGATAGCCGTCCTTATGCAGTTATAGCAAAATGTAAATTCTTTCCTCAGACCCTTAACAAAGCAAAACCCTATTTATCAGACTTGTTAATATTGTGGGTATGTGTTTGACTCCCCCCTAGAAATTATTAAAAACACATTACTTCTTTGCTCCTGTACCTTGACACATTTAGAACAATTTATTTATTGTCTTTTTAAAAATAATCATATACTTTCCCCAAATGTAACATACCCTTTAGTCTGAATAATATCTTACTCTACACACTGATACTGTACAAAATCCAAGAAGGAGGTGACCACGACCACTTACCTTACTTCATGACCAACCTACCTGCCACAGACCCAGTTTTTCCATCACTTTTTTCCAGCATTTCTGCAACACGATTCTGTCTACTGTCAATCCAGCACTTTATGTACCTCGAAGAGTAATAATTCTAGGATACTGTTGCATCTCACAAAGTGAACTGACTTTGCAACTGCTCTTTAATGGACTTTTATCAACCTCACCTTAATGGTTAATAACACTAGTAGCAATAGTAGAAAACGTATACAAATATATACAGTAACTTGTCATTTATTAGCTCAATTTTCGTAGAAACCATAATTGCAGTTAAATAACAGTTTTGCAAACCTTCCATATGTCTATAACTGAGACTGTTAAGGTCTGTCTTGACACTGCAACTGTCTTCAAGACCTAATGTTACCAATTCTTTCAAATGTACTTAGTGGGCTTTGGCTCCATCCAGATGTTTTTATCTCTTGGACTTCATACTATTGGCTTTTTTGTGGATCAGTCCACATTCTTGGAAGTGGTTGCATAGGAATGCATGAGTGACTACTTTGCATCTGAAAAATACACTTACTCATCACATTGTCACACACAGTCCATATGTTGATTCTATACAGAAAGCAGATTATTTGCCACTTTTAGTCCTAGGATTTAGCATATTAAAGCCAGCCTATTTGCTTTGCCAATGCCTGTAATATTGTCAGTTTATCTATCACTAACCCTGGATAGTCATACCATTCATACTAGTCTAAGTGAGCGTGAACCCGCCTATCTCATTAGTTATCTCTTTTGCACTCCAGGAGTTCAATGCACTGCAGGGGTGTCCAATCTAAATTGAACTACTTTTCTTAGTCTGTAGTATTCTGCAAATCAAGCATGAATCAAGCCATCATGGACCTATGCGGGGTCAATTGCCCTACACTAATCCGAACTGCACCTCATGTTTGCTCCCTGCAGTTTTCAGTTTCACTGAAAGAATTGCCAGAGCACCTTCCTGTTGTGATCAGTCATGTCTGTGTTGCTGTCTTTCATGCACAAAAATAATCGTTTCTAGTGTCTCACGTAGATTGTCTAATATGTTTTAAACTTGATATCTGACAAGGACCTAATAAAAAGAGCTGAGCCTGTCATATAAACACAATCAAAATGAATCATGCGAAAAGTCTGAAAATGAAAGGTGGGAAATAGGTAGGGGGCACCTGACTTCACTCCATTTTAAATTGTAGATTTTGCTTCGATG
Source organism: Triturus cristatus (assembly GCF_964204655.1). NCBI lineage: Eukaryota > Metazoa > Chordata > Amphibia > Caudata > Salamandridae > Triturus > Triturus cristatus. Next base: position 377,467,169 of record NC_140593.1, on the reverse strand, counting down.
ACCATAGGTTACCAAATTCAGGTTTCATCCCATCAAGTTACCTGTCGAGTATGAAACAAAATCACTATAATGGTGGTCTGTTGCATATTTTAAAACGTGTGCCCTAGTTATTGAATATCAAGAGCTGACTAATTCTTGATGCTCCAGTGAATTTTTCCATATTGTCAACAAGCTTTATTTTAATTTTGTTTTATTGTAAAGCAGGAGCGGCTTGTGCTGGTAAGAGCGGTGGGCGGGGGAGGCGGGGATCTCGACAGAGGACCATGAGGGAAAATTAATTATTTATTTAATTTTCCCTTGTTGTCTGTCAAGTTCCGCCCCACCCCGCCCACCGCTCTTACCTGCATGCGCCGCTCCTGTTGTAAAGGTCACTCAGTGGTGTTAACTGATTGAGCCCTCCAATAATCTTTTTTTAATAATGTGCATTCCCACCATATCTTTACAGTGGCACGCATAATTAATAAATGTATATACATCATCTTCTTTTACTTTTACTTTATTCTGTTTTTGAACTTTCGGGTATGTAAAGGTCGCAGTGAATTGCAAGGCTATGTTGCCATTACGGTGACAAGGTAAAACATAGGACCGAAGGTCATGTGGTTTATTAACCACGCTGGACTCCTGCTGTGCACTTATTGGCTGCAAACCTACTTTTATTTTATATGAATGAATCTGTTATAAAAGCATACATTATTGTTTCAGTTGTTTTTTGAAAGAGGTACATAAACCTTATGTTACGCTATTTTATAGTAAACCATATAAAAGTATTTTATATCAGCTATATTGTTATTTAATATTACACTTATTGAGTAGGTGGCCTTTGTACTGCTAGTAAAGATGTTTCCCTTTCAAGTGTATTTGTATAGCATGTTTTAAAAGCTGATTTTACTTGCAGTAATGGACAAATAGACTTTTCATGAAATGCTGCACCAATTTAATTGATTTAATTTAATTGTGGGTTTATATAGCGCTAGAATCGACTCCCGGAGGAGTATCTCCGCGCTTCGACCGCTGGGGAACCCGTCCTGGCTCACCCTGAGAGATGGTCCCTAATGGGTATCTCTAAGGTGCGACCAAGCATCCCCGGCGGTCTGGGGGGGCCGTTGTGAAGATGAGGCAAGCTAATGCCCAGAGTTGCCGAGTGTGGTCCCTGACTGGAGTAGGCACCGAGGCGAGAATTATCGAGCCCGCTGACCCTGGTCCACGACCCTGCCGCGTCGGGAATCGAACCCTGGTCCCGGGCCGTCCTCTGCTTACGGGTCTGCCGCCTCTAACCAGTGAGCCACACCTCTACACCAAGAAAGAGAACTATTGAAAACAATATTCATGTGCCTTCATGAGTGTTGTTTATAGTTTTAAATTGGGTGAAAATGGGACAGAGAAACATTGCCATAAACTATTTGTCTAGCGAGGTGGCACTCGACGTTTCATTACAGCGTTCTTTACTGTAGTTTTACGAATTATTTGGTCTCTGAATGTACCACACCATGTATCATACACATCCATATTTTTGTCAGAACCTCCTGTAGATTTGGGTTTATTTTAGTAATGCTTTTAATTATTATTGCTGTCCACATGTTCCTTTTAGCAATGTCTGTAGGCCATGGTCCCAGTCAGCCGCTTTTCTGCAAGGGGCAAAAGTACGGTTAGCCTTTTTGGGCTTTCCATGAGTGTACATCATCCATTAGCAAAAGCCTTAAAATATCTGGCAACATTACAGTGTTTTTTCTGTGTTGTGGGAGGGTTGATTTATTGATAGTTCTATTTTTATGTAATTCCACATCCCAACATCTTAGTAGCTATTCAGCATTTTAGTTCCATCAGGGCGGTGTACTATTATTTTACCCACAAGAGCATCACCTGTTGCATAAAAACTATGACTTAAGCATTACCTGACAATTGGGTGCTGTTAGAAAGAAGGGTGGTCTTTTGGTTAATATCAATGTCATTGGAAGCAGGGGTGTGCTCAGATGTGGGTGCCTCCTCTTGAAAAATGGTTGCAACATATTGCGTATCATCCATATACTTCATTTGAATTTGTTGAGAGAACTGGACACAATTTAGCTATTCTGCTGATGCAAATTAAGATGTGTGTTTGTAGGTATAATTAGTCTTGTATATATTCTGAGGCTCAGGTGCTTAATGTTCATATCTAGGCTGTTGATACACTTTATTTATGAAACATGAGGTTTGTATATGTCACTTCATGTGTCCGCCAGAGGCGGTTCCTCCCTTGGAGAGGAGGAAGTCAGCCCACCTAAATGCCCTAGCCCGAGATGAAAAATAAAAGGTACGTTCATCATTACCATTTTATTTTTCATCCTGACATCCTCCCGCCCTGAATGAGCATCAGGATGGGCGGGGACGCTGCTGAATGACAGCAGCAGGGACTGGGAGGAGGTGGGTTGTGGATGAACTTTTTAAAGTGCTCATGTCTTTTTGGCTGTCTAACTGGCGACGGACAGCCAGACATGCACACTTTGAAACTTCTAACCCAGCTGTCTTAAGACAACTGGGTTAGAGTAAGTGCACGCCTCCAGAGTGCTGTAGAGCTCCAAGTGAGGCCGCTCACACCAATCAGGGTACTGCTCCCATGCTGGTGAAAGCAGCGCCCTGATTGGTCGTGGGAGTTTCCTGGTGGCCGGGCTGCAGTGCGATGAAGTCTGGAGCAGGAGGTCCTGTTGTCAGGCAAGTGATTAAAAAAAATATTTTAAGTTTCTTTGCGCACCCGTTTATTTACATTTTTTTATTATATTTGAGCGCGTGTGCGCCCACCCCACCTTCCCGTTGATGCCTGCAACCACTGGTGCCTGCTGCACTTTCATCATATACAAAGCATTAGTTCCAAGCATATATTTACAAACACAGTTGATGCTTCCGGCATTTGTAATCTAAACTATCACACAGTGTGATGTTTTTAGGTTGAGCCTAGAGTCTGTGTGCATGTGCTGCTCTGCAAGACTTGTAGTGGAGTATGGAATTAAAGCCCCGCCCACTCTCCGCCCATATTTGTCAATGGCTTGTGTCACTGTCCTTCGTAAATGCTGGCTTCTGATTCGTTAGTAGACTTGTTAGTCCCTCCTTAGTACCGCCTTGTCTTCAATTGTAACCTCCTATGGCAACTGGCCCTTTTACTTGAGTTGTTACACGGTACGTCTTATTTATTCTTGTAAGCACTATTTTCTTTAAGGAGTTTTTTTGAGCAGCGAGGCATGCTTTAACAATAGCAGGCATGCGCCAAGCAATTTGCACTTTTTTATCAACATTTGATTTTTTGGGGCAGCGCGTCAGCTTTAACAATAGCTGCTATGTGCCTTTATTTTGTCAGAGTAGTAGGTAATGGCGGCCTCACGCTTTTATTTACAAAATGCACCTCTCCCCACTCCAAAGCAATACGGCAGAGAAATAGACTTTAAAAAAACAGAATTATGGACTTTTGTAGTACTTGAGGGACGCTGCACGGTGTGCCACCATTGTTACAATAGTGAATACATTTTAAAAAAAAGTTGTTTGTCCACTTATTGCTTTGGAGTGGGGCAAGGTGCGCAGTTTATAAATAAAGGCGTGCAGCCGCCATTGCCTGCTACTCGCCTTTCTTTTCGTCGGGGTAGCAGGCAAAGCGGCCCCACATCTTTGTTTACAAAATGCTCGCCTCGTCCCTCTCCAAAGTAATACAGCGGACAAATAACTTTTTTTAATTGACTTTTGTAGTAATCACAGCATGCCGCACAGCGTACCAGCATTGTTAAAATAGTAAATAAATAGAAAAAAAGTTGGCCGCCATATTTACTCAGAGAGGGGCGAGGTGCGCAATTGGTAAATAAAGGCATGGAGCCGCCATTGCCTGCTACTCGCAATTTTGTTCATCGGAGTAGTAGGCCACGCCTTTATTTATAAAATGCTCGCCTCGTCCCACTCCAAAGACCTTCTGAAAGACCCTAGCCCTTTAAAAGCACATTACTATATTGGTTGCATTTACAACAATATTGCTCTGTTTGCAGCTCAAAAAGGCAGCCTCTGCATGAAATAGGATGTGCTGCCGCCAACTCAGATGCACAAGGCACCAACAGTGATTCATGGACTATTGCCTCCATGTTGTAAGATATTCGCATGTGCCAGAATATCAGCCGCTTCTTTAAAATGCTATAGGTCTTGCATTTACAAGAGTTTGAACTATTGGCATTGTAAATGACAATGCTTTTTATTCATGTGTTAGTTATCAAAACAGATAAATAAAAGGCATTGTCATTTACAATGCCAATAGCTGAAACTCTCGCAAATGCGAGACCTATTGCAATGCAAATGCTTGTTTCCTATACAATAGATTTTTGGTTGCTCACTCCTTTACTCCCATATTCGCGTGATGGATAAACCCTGTACCAGTGTTGCTTCTTGATCAGTCTTTCTTTAAAAAAGGAGGTATCTTGACCATCGAATTTGTACATTTTTCTCAAAAGTTTATATGTGAATTATAGCAATACGTTTCTGTCTTATTATCTCAAACAGACACTTGTAGTTCCTCTGCTGAAAAAGATTAACACTGATTCTGAAGTTCTTTCTAACTTCAGACCTATATCTCCTGCATTTCCAAGCCAGAATCATTGAAAAGTATGTCAATGACCAAATTGATAAAATCTTGGCATCTTCCATCTGCAAGGATCATGCAAAATCCAGTTTCTGCCCTCTTCATACAACAGTAATGGTCTTAATAAGAGTATTGGACGACATTAGAAGTCCTGGGTAAATGATCCACTTCGTCCTGCCTGTATCCTTTGGTGCTGTAAAGAAGAGGGATTACTTAAATGGCTACGTAACAGGCATTAGACAGCTAGCCATTGACTGGTTCCAATCCTTTCTTACATATTATCATTAACCAATTTCCTTTCCTTCTTTAAGTTCAGCCTTTTGAGCTCTGTGCTGCAGGTTATCTTACCCTTTTCACTAAGACAAAATCAGATCACCCAACCTCTGACCAGATTGGATGGCAATGCACCCAAATCTGTTTCTAACTTCCAGGCTTGTATAACCAATGGCGCCTCTCGGACGGACCCCAATTTGTTAATATAAGTCTTGGATATTACATGGTTCTTCTGCTTGGCAGGCAATCTTCATTTTGATCAACTGCTTGATAATTTCACAAATTTGGGTCCAGTGGCGGCAACTGTTGCTTAGGTTAGGAACTTCCGAGTTATTATTGACTCTTCTCCTTCACACCACACATAAATCACATGTCCTCAATGTGCTCTGATCTACTCAGGACAAGAATAGCAATCCAGATCATCATCATATCTCCCCTCAAATGCAGCATTATGCTCCTTTGGGTCTGTGGAATACTTATTATCAGACTTCAGACCATCATAAATGTTGCAACTCACCTATGCCCTAGTCTTCCATGTGATCTTTTGTGGGTTCACCTTTACCCAGTGTATCATGGACATCAGAAAGCTAATCACTTTTGAGACACTTTGCTTGACATGCATAGCCATTCTCGAGAATGAGCCTCAGTATCTTCAGTTCCGCTTACATTTTTTACTGCCCTATCTGCTTTCTGAAATCTGCCAGTATCTCCATGCTTCAGGGTCCAAGATTTAAACAGAGCAGCTCAAGTGTATCATTCCTTTCGCTGGAATAAGGTCCTTTGCAACCTATACAACATCACAACCCACTTGGCCTCCTCCACATTTTTAAATATGTTCTTTCTCTTGAGTTACTTTATCTGCTTACAGTGTTGTTGTATGAGATCAGTGGCAGGATATCGCTTAATAATTTAAATAAATATACTACAGCCACCTTGAGGTGTAGCCATTTTAATTTATAAGCTGCTGATCCACATAATGATACAATTTTTATATATTCGTCTTTTTATTTATAATTGCAGTTAATGAAACCTTTTTTATCACTGTCAAATAGTTCCAAAATATGCCGTCTAACTTGATTGTGAAAGCGTGAAATGCTCTGAGTTTATTAATATGACATCAATTATTATTGCGCGATTCCACTTTTTATAAATGAAAGCTGCTTTTAGTGCCCTTTGTTAGTTACCTGTGTGTGGCATTTTCTTGACAGCCATCTTGGTTTGGGGAGCATGCTCTATGCTATTCTAAGCAGCACAGGGCTTCAACAAACGTACATTTTCTGCCAAAGAAATAAAGCGATAAATTCTAACTGCACCAACATCTACTATATTAATGAATATTTTTTAAAATAGTTTCTGATATACATATAGAAAGTGGTGGTATGTTGATATAAACTTGTTTAAATGTTAACTGTCTAAAGCATAATCTCACAGATGGTATTATGTGTTTTGTGCTGTGCGTTATTGTAGGGTTTATGGACTGAGTTAAATCTCTGTGAAACTTGCAAGAATTACATGGTTAATTCCCAGATTTAAGCACTAGTGCACTATTAAACACTTTCACGCTTCTGCACTGGAGATGGTAAAAACACGGGGAAAAATCTAATTTAACGGTCATTCCTAATCTCCTGTCATGTTTCACTTTCCCAGATAATTCATTCTTGCCATTCTCTAATTGGAGAACAGTATATCATTCTAGTGTTCATGAGCATTCACTTGAATCTTTGCAAAAAACTCTCAATAAGTTTAAAATGTAAAGAGGGTAATATCATTCTAATAGCAGCACTTTCATTGCTTTAAACTGAGGTAGACTGATCTGCTGACATTGTGAATAAATGAAATTTGAGGAATGAATGTTGTTCATGAAACTTGCATGTGCGCGTGGAAGACATCCAGTGCTTAATTTGAGCCTGTGGGTTTCACCAGCACTTAGGGGTCCTGCACTTATTTTTCCATATCAGATATTTACTGATTGCAAGAGAGACAAAAATGCACATATCAGAAAGGAGGAGTCAGAAAAAGATGGCAAGACTGTCACACAAAAACGCACAGATCAGAAAGGAGGAGTCAGAAAAAGATGGTAAAACTATCACAAACAGAAAGCAGGATTCCGCAAGAGGGTGAAAAAGGGGAAGGGAGTGTTTGGTAGTGGTTTAAAGACTATAGGTCTTGGTATTTGGTGCGCCAATGTTTAATTGCACCAACCTTCGACTTCTGAGCAAAGTTTCGGGCACCGGCACTCTTTCCAGTGGCAGCTGGCAGCTGGCAGCTACTGGGATGGGGGGCGCACCCGTGTGAAATATTATTTACAAAAAAATAATAATTACCTGACTCGACGTCCTCGCTCCGGACCTCTCCATCACTGTAACCGGATGCTGTAACTCCCTTGCCCAATCCTGGTGCTGCTCACATGCAGCATGCGAGCAGCGCCAGGATTGGTGGGAGCGGCCTCATTCGCACAGCGCGCTGGAGGCCTGCATTGGGTTGAGAGGTTCAAAGTACGCATATGTGGCTGGCCAACACAAGATGGCCGGCCAAAAAGACATGCTCACTTTAAACAGTGCACAGGCAGCCCACCATCCTCCCTGTTGATTAACATGCTGCTGTCACTCATTAGCGCTCCCCCCCCCCGTCTTGACGCTCAGCTCGGGACAGGGATAAAAATGAAATGGTAATTAATTTCCATTTTATTTTTCTTCTTTGGGGGGATTTTTACGTGGGGCGACACTTCTCTGCTCTAACGGACTCTTTCTTTCACAAATTAAGCACCAAAGACATCCATTGTGGTAGCCTGAATAGCACGTCGTATTCCGAGAAAAGGATGCATTTTTTTCTAGTTGAGTTGAGCAGGAATAATGATGAAGGATGTGCCAGGATTGGTGGCAGCGGCCTCATTCGGCGCTCCACAGCGCCCTGGAGGCCTGCATTGGGTTGAGAGGTTTAAAGTGCACATTTGTGACTGACCATCTCAAGACGGCTGGCCAAAAAGACATGCACACTTTAAAGAGTGCACAGCCAGCTCACCCTCCTCCCTATCGAGTAACATGCTGCTGTCACTCTGCAGCGGCCCCGCCCCCGTCTTGACGCTCGGCGTCAAGAGCAGTAGAAAATTGTTCACACACTAGAAGGCATTACAGAAGACCTGGGCATGAATAGACTCTGTTTATACAACGTATTATTATGTCTGGTTTTAGCCAAAGTCTTTTGATCTTACTAAAATTCTATATATAGTATAGTTATAGTGATTTTCCATGTGTTCTCTTCACCCATTCATCTGTCGTTGTGTCGTTCACATATTTCTTCTGCCCACTACAGCATACAGCATGGCACAGTTGATCAGCCAACTTCAGCCATTGGCTAATTAGACTTTGAGTGATGGCATTCTTCTTTTAGCATTTCACAAAGAATATATTCACACAAAGTAGTTCCATTTACTATGAAACAATTAACAAATGAAAATCACCCTGTCACTGATAGCTTAAAGCAAATTATCTCACTCTTTATCTGGGACAAATGTTCCCACAAAAAGACCAACCCACACGAGAAAGGATAAACATATGTATGAATTAGTACATCAAAATACAATAATTTAATAAAACATTATGTCAGTACATTCAGATTCCTTGTATATATATATATATATATATATATATATATGTATATATATATATATATTCACTTAAAAAACCATAGGTTTCACACACGTTATAGTTAGGAATTAGCATTTAAAAAACCTTGCAAATTCACTTAAAAAACCATAGGTTTCACACATGTTATAGTTAGCTGGACATTTCACTTGTAAAAACCATTGAAATTCCCCCGTTATAGTTAGTTCAGATAACTATAACTCGCGCGCCCGCAATCCACTGCTGATGACGTCACATATTACATCACTCATGACATGGTCAGTGACATCACTCATGACATCACTGATGACATCATCCTTTTCTCAACAGTATGAATTGGACCATAAACATCTTTTATTGTGCGCCAAGATGCTCCAAGCGAAAAGCATGTGCTTCCATGCATAGTAACTGCGAGCTTATTCCTAGCAGGATTGTGGGAAAGGATGGCTAGATCAGTACCAAAGAACAATGGGACATCTTTAGCGCGCTTTTCTGGACTGAAGCCAGCTTATGATATATTTTAGACTATCATCAAATTCAACAGTTTCTGAGGTATAATCAGGTAATATGTGTTCAAGGAACTTAGGCCCGAAAAGACACGCCTATTGGTAGTGAGAGTTGTTACAATATCGGAGCTACAAAAAGGGAAGAGGTGTTGTCCATCAGGTGGAATGGTGATTCATGTCATCAAAACATTTTTTTTCATTTTAGGCACTAGACTGCTCATCTACAATGTCCAGATTGTCTTGCTTGCAAATTTCAATTGTTTTCTGGGCAAGTCAAGTCTCATAGTTGCAAACCTCCATTTGCTGCCACTGAAAAGAATACACTTAGAGTAATAAACGTGGTGGCATATGCACTCAATCCCTTGATGGGGGAATACTCTGGGGCTGTTTACGAGTCTTGTGGTCTTTCTACCTCCAGACTCATGGAGGTGCAGTAGTGGCGGTCCACTGTTTTGCCGATTGCAGTGTTCACCATCGCATCGGTGGTGGACCATCGTCTGCGCCAGGGAACAGGCGTTCCCTGGCGGTGGCGCAGCTGTGCCACAATGCAGCATCCTGAACGGGGACTGGCGCAGTCCTGCTCAGCATATTATGAGTTCCTGCACATCCAGCCATTTCATGGTGGACCCCCACGATGAAAAGGCTGGCGGTGCAGGAACTACGGGGTCCTACAATGCCCCCATGTGGCCCCCGCCATGAGGATACATTCGGGAGGGGCACATCATGTGCCCCCCTGTCTGCATCCCCATAAAGTTCCAACACGGGATGGATGTCCATGTCGTGCTGGAACGTTTTTGCTGTTCCTATTGCGGTGCCTGTTTTCTAGGCACCGCCATGAGAAAGGCTAATGACCACCAGCCGTATTACGAGTTGAACTCTTTCAACTTGCAATATGGCGGACGGTCCTTGTGCGAGTTTGGTGCAGCTGTGCCAGTGGAGAGCCAGCCCAACTGCGTCAAACTCGTAATCAGGCCCTTAGTTCTTTGTAGTGATGGGGGAGTTTAAACTTGACAACAGCTGAACCATGTGCTAAAGACGACCAATATATTGATACAAATCTTGTCAACTGAATCAAAAAGTATTCTCAGCGTAGTGATTCTATTGATGAGGACTTTCTGTATTTTATGATGAGTAATAATAATTTAAAGGCACGTAAAGGCCAGTTCAAGGCAGATTGACTGAAAGCCTGTACACGTAGATCACTAAAGCCGTCAGCAGTACTGGATTAGTCCTTTGGTAGTCTACCACTGGTTCTATACTGTGTGAGATCCTGACAAGGTTTGAAAGGGACCACTCTCCTCAGACATGATTTCTAACCATTGGAGTAAGAACACGAGAAGGGAATTGGGAGGTTGTAAATATGGAAAGGAGAGAAAAATCAGATGGATGGTAAATTTAATGGCTAAATTTAAGAAAATATTACTTTCCTTTTCTCAACAGTATGAATTGGACCATAAACATCTTTTATTGTGCGCCAAGATGCTCCAAGCGAAAAGCATGTGCTTTACAATACACGTTGTTATGTTGGTACATTATGTAATGTTACAATTTGTATCAAGCGTTGGCAAATCCAATAGTTCTGGCATTGGCTATCAAAGTACTGGGTTTGCCACTGCTTGCTTTTTCCAATTTTGTTTGGTAAAACTTCATTACAAAATCAAGTCAAAGAAGCCTGCTATGGTTTTTGTAATAAAGTTTTTCCAAAACCAATGAAAGATGGTCATCTATGCATGCGCGCACATGTGCATGCAGTGGTGTCCATCTTTGAATGTTGTTTTTCTTAAGTAAAAATGGTCAGTTGTGACTGCCTAGACTCACACACCAATAAGGATGGGTGGCCATCTTTGAAGGTTTATTAAATGCGTACGAATGCAGGTGGGCATATGTGGAGGCACGCGCAGCCATTTTAGATGTTTTTTGTGTCCTAAAAAATTAAATATGTGCTTGATGCAAACATATGAAGAAAAACAAATGGCCCAGGACAAAGGGAAAAATAGGAAAATGAAAAAAATATATGTTTTTGTAAAACAAAAACACACATCGCGCCAGTAGGGCATGGAACTGAACGTGATTGCTTTTTCTGTACAGGAGTACGTTGTGCATGAGCACAATGCAGTCATTTACAATCTAGTAAGTCAATGGCTGCAGGTATGTCTCTTTACAATGCATGCGAATACATCGCATGCCATTACAACGCAATCATTACTATGACTGTGTTGTTACAACGCAAACCAGTACATCGCAAGTCGTTACATCTGGACTTAGGAATAGTATTATTTACTATTTCTACTGCAGTTTGTGCAACAGCAGGGAAGGTGTTGGATTGTAGATCCAACACCAGCGCACCCCCTACAACAAGTCGTTGAAACGACTTGTGATGTAATGGTACGCGTGGTAACAACGCAGTCATTGTAACAACCACGTTGTAAAGGTACCGCGTTTTAGAGACAGCGTTGTAAATGCTGTTTCCCATTGAAAGCTCCTATATGATAAGGATAACGTGTTGAGTGAACACAAGGGAATGCCTTCGAGGAGACATTGTCACCAGTGTTTCAAAGTGTGACAGAAGTACTCAGCTGTTACAGAAAGATATTCATAAAGAGATCGTAGAAAATTGTCCACTGCAGTGCTACATCAGAAGCTGCGGAGGAAGATGTGCCTGAAGACGAGAGTAAACAAACTTCATAGCACTCCCAATAAAGCCAAAAACTACTCCTGAGAAAGTGCAGGTCTCATCTTTGAGATCTATTGGCCCTGCCAATGGGTTTAGCAATATGTTACAGTATATAGTTTGCATATTATTTGTAAGTAAAAGCGTTACATTTGTTAACATTTGGAAATGCTCTTTGCTTTAGTGCAATTTTGTATTCCAAATGTAATTTGCTTTGTTAAGTATAGGTAAAGCCGAGAGAGCTCAGCTCTAAAAGACTGAGCAGCTGGGGTTTTCAATGCTTGTTTGGCACATGTAAGATGAGTAACATTTAGGTGCCCAGGTGAGGTCTGCCTGTGGGAGGATGTTCATAAAGAGGATCAACTGAGAGATCTGGATCTTGGTAGTGTGCGTGGACGGGCCATAACAATGTGAAGATTACGTGCTCACACAATTCTTGGCCTATCTCCAGTTCACATATAGTTATGGTCACATATGTACCATTTGCAATTGCCAATTCTAATTATTTACAACCCAATCATTGTTATTAATCATTTATATCCGATTGCCAACAAGCACTCACAAAGCCAAGAGGCCTGGCTTGTTGTAGGCATACGCTTTTTGCTGTGTGATATGTCTGGAAGTAATAGCAAACAACTCACATCGAGATACCTGAATGGTAGTCAGGCATCATGCTGTCTAAAGCATAGGATTGTAGTTCTCATGTTTTAAACCACCTTAATGACTTAGGCCATGCTCCTTTTAGAGACCATTTCCCATCGTATTCATCCCACTTAAAGCACTGTTATAGGCTTTTCCCTACAGACAGCTAAAAGCAGTCGCCTATTCAAGACCTAAAATTTGTGATGTAAAACTGGGGAGATCTTAGAGTAAAATCTAAAACTTGTGGAGAAGAAAGAAGGAGCGGCTGCTTTGCTCTTCTACGGAACTCTGCAGCTTCTTTGGGGGGGCGGGAGCACAGCTGGTGTTACATGTCAGAGGGGGGAGTCAGGAACTTCAGTGGAAATAACTCCAGGGTCTGACCACCTCCACTCTGATACTCCAGGCATGCCCCAGGGATCGGATCTTTATACCATTATACCCCTGAGGAGCTGCAGTTTTTGTTCACTGACAAAATTGATCTAAAAGTTGTGCAGGTCATTTGTTTCCTGGTGAAGCAGATCCAACTATCCTCAGCTTCTCTGTGAGTCAAGCGCAAAGCAATAAACATGAGCGAGAGATAGCGATGTGGTAATAATTGGGTTATTGACAAGGAGCTGCCTGAGAATGGGGTTGGATGGGGCACACAACTATTGCCAACAGTGACTATTACAGGGGAGTAAAAGAGTGGCGTACTCACTCATAAACCCCCTGAAGAAGAATGCAGGATGCATTTGAAACTCGTGCTGGTGGGGAACGCAGAATAACTTTCATCTATATGGAACTGTTGAGACCCTGCTGCTGTATTTGTAAAATATCATTCAAAAATCAAGGAATTAACTAATTAATCTGGGCCGGATTCCAGTTTGCGCAATGACATATTTTGAGGTAACTGTTTGCACACTTTGCTTTATTGATATGAATACTTAAGAAAGGTTCCCACACCTTTCTGAGTCATCTGCATCTGGTGCTTGCAAGGAGGGAGGTATGACTTTTGGAATCAATGGAATATGTCCTTGCCCACCCCTTACTCTTTAATTTATATATTGAAGAACTCCCTAATCTCCTGGGTGAGATATCACCAACTGGGATTCAGGCCAATCAAAATTCTCATGAAGCGGATGACATGATCCTATTGGATAGCACGTTTATGGGACTTAGTCTAAATCTTTATAACTTAGATAATGATCTTACTGTAAGTCATCCAAACGCACCTTGTATATTTTGGAAATGTGAAAATCCGACTTGGTGCAGTCCTGCTGTGTGGGCCTACGGTATGTCAGCGGCACCTGAGGATACATTTAGATGCAGCCCAATGTAACATGATAAGAGCTATTTTTCATTTTAGCTAAGTGAGTTCACGAGCAAAACACTGCAGAAAATTAGGCCTTTAAATCTTATCTTTTTTGGCGGAATAAGCTTGTGCCTGTTCTATGTTCAAGCTGCGCTTTGCGCCAAACAATACTCTGAGAGGCCTCCTTTCAGCAGAGCAGACTAGAAATGTTGCAGTACAAGTCTAACCTATGGGCAGTATATTGGGAACAACTCCTAAGAAGTGAGACACAAACTCTCAGTGGGATGATAGGGAGTCATCAGTGCATTGAAAACATTAAAGGAGCAGGTCCCATTAAATCTTACTAAGAAGACATGCATTCTCTATGAGCACCAGGTGTGGTAGAACCACTGCTGCCTCTAATAAAGATCACTCCCCTCAATTGTACTTAAAATATCACTTACACATCATATTTTTAATTTGAGGTTAGGACTCCTACTAATTAATATGACTGAATTTCTGTGTACCTGGAAAGTAGTAAAGTGCACTATAGATGTTACCGCTTATGCGGCTATAGTGTAGAGTGTTTATTTCACCATATTTGCTCTTGTCCCATTTGCGAAGCAGAATGATTTTGTCACACTCTATTTTCTTTGTTTTTTACAAATGTTCCCAAACGCTACAGAGGCCAAACACTGAGACTCAGATGTGAAAGAGAATTATTAAATTTACCAACAAAATGCCCACATGTCTTAAATCAAGTGACACCACACAAAATGTATGTCCTAAGCCTTAAGAATTAGATTAGTAGCCTCTAAGATACTAATGATTGCAAGAAGTATTACATTAATAATGATTTTAATGTCATATCTCAGCTAAAGCTTGTCCACGTATTAGTTGGGCTCTGCAATTAACTTTTGTCTACACAATTTAATGAAATATGGCCAGAGTCCCGTTTGTACTCTTTTAATTTTCACTTCTGAATCCCTTTGAATTAATTGTTAATATTTTTTATGAATTATGTGTGGGTTTTGTCATAATTTATATTAACTAATTCAATTAAATGTCAAGTCAAGCTATCAAATGTGACTCACTTTTCCCAGTACAAACCTTCACGGACTACAGGCTGTGCCCTAACTTGAAAAGCCCCTTTGATATTTCTATTGGCCATGACCTGGAATTGAAATCTTAGCCATGCATATTGAACATCAGGCATTGTACTGTGTCACAAATATCCTTATGGGACCAGGCTGCTAAATGGTTTAAATTATTAACCCTGTATTGAAGGCCCTGAGCCTTGTCTCTGGCTGAATATGCCACGTTACAACACATGCCATTACAACGCGGTCGTTACAACGACCGTGTTGTTACATTACATACTATTACAACGCAAGTCGGAACAACAACTTGCTGTAGGTGGGGCGCTGGATTTTGGAATAGTATAATTTACTATTCCAATTTTGTGCAACAGTAGGGAAGGTGTTGGATTTAAATCCAACACCTTCTGCCCCCTACAGCAGGTCGTTGTTCTGACTTGGGTTGTAATGGTATGCGATGTAACAACGCGGTCGTTGTAACAACCACGTTGTAATGGCATACGTTGTATCGCTTGTGTGGTAAACAATGTTTACCTCTCTGGCTATCTCTGAAATTGTCCTGTGTCCTCAATGACTCTGAGTCTATTCCAAAGGGTTGGTGAAACCGTGGGAAATCAAGAGAATTCAATTTTCATAGCGGCGAAGACAGTATGAAATATAGACAACCGAAAACAGTGCTTACTAACTTGATGTAATTCTTGTACTATAGAAGAGAAAAGCTCAATCCAACACAGTGTTTATAGCTGTACTCCCCAGTGCCTACCACAAGAGAGGCTGTGACAGTTCAAGTCCATTGCCATCAAGAGAATTTTGGGCCAAATGTACAAAGCCCTTTTATGAACGGAAATTGTGCAATTTACAAAATTGCAGGGTTTGTGACTGTAAAATCCATTTTACAAGCCAGCAATGTCTTTACAACTTGTAAAATGGCGTTTACGACCCTTTTTGAATAAAAAATATCGGGGCATGAAAGGAGTATCCTGTTTGCATAGTAGAAAGGAATATATCAATAGTTTGTGATAGCGATTAGGAGTTGGGGTGGTAACTGATTTACAATTGGGACCGTTTACCTTTGGCATTCATGTTGGAGGCCTTGGGTGAGCAAAGGACCATGTGTGTTGTCCACGATGTCACCACAAATGGGGACACATTTTCTTTTTTAAAGCAGCACTGTGACTATAATGGACAGGGACTGCTTTAAAAAAATATTCTCCATTTAGGAAAGCAGATGCGGGATTTGAGTTCTGATGTGGCTTGCAGGCCTCCATCTCTGCATTTTTCGTCAACCCCAGGGGGTCACAAATTGCTACCTGCCTATCCACTATTCTGGCAGTTCCTTTTGCAACTCCCATGAATGTAAATTTTGTGATATGACCTGATAGTACATACATTGTATCATAAATTGCATTCCCATGCTCAAACCAGTCGGTGTGCAAAAAACACCTCTCTGGTTTGGAAATGAGAATAGTACTTTTGGCCAGCCGCGGCTGCTGCAGGTAAGAGCAGTGGGGCGGTGGTGCCAGGTGAGGGGAGATTTTGAGAGACAACCACGAGGGAAAATTAAATAAATAATTAATTTTCCCTCGTGGTCGTCTCTCGAAATCCATCCTCGGTAAACAACGTTTACCCCGAAACTTTTTCCCCGCTTGGAATCACAACGCGGTCGTTACAACGACCGTGTTGTGATTTCGCATACCATTACTCCGCAAGTCGGAAGAACGACTTGCGGAGGGGAGGGGGGGGCGGTGTTGGATTTAAATCCAACACCTTCTCTAGTGTCCACACACACTGGAGTTGGAATAGTAAATTATACTATTTCAAAATCCAGCGCCCCCCCCTCCGCAAGTCGTTGTTCCGACTTGCGGAGTAATGGTATGCGGAATCACAACGCGGTCGTTGTAACGACCGCGTTGTGATTCCAAGCGGGGAAAAAGGCGGCGGAATAACGTCGTACATTCTCCATCCTCACCTCGCCCCACCGCCTTTACCTGCAGCGGCCGCGGCTGCTTTTGACCCTATGATCTCTAGCAATAGTATCTTTCATAATTAGAAATGATGTGTTTGATACTCTTTTTTTTACTATATATGCTTATAGTGAAAAGGCGAGACAGGTAACCAGAATTTACCTTATTAAATCTTCTTAAATGAGCTATTGTAGAATTGACGTTTCACTGAATTTGAGCCAGGTGAATCCTATAGTTTAATGCAGGTGTACATGTAACTTGTAAATAGCTATCAAATTGGCCTTTTGTCAATATTTTGTAATCAGTTTAGCTTTAGGCAGGTGACTTTGATATTAAGCCTGGGATCATATTTTTTTAGGGTTCAATTTCTCTGTATTCAGCCTTCTGTTTAGGCCTGGGTGGAACTCAAAGAATTTCACACTGTGGAATCAGACATAGTTACATAAAAGTCCATGAAATTCTACAGAGGTCCGCCAACGCACGGAGGGTGCCTGTTGTGCTACTCACTCTCCGATTTTAGCACCAGTAGCATATTCCACACTGAAAAATCAGCTTGAACGGCACCACGCAGTACTCAAGCGCGTTCCCATTTTGTTTTATGCAGCCTGCTCCTTCGAGTTGATTATGCTGTTGCTCAAGTAGAGAAACTACTCGGGCAGCAGTCCTCTGACAGCGACTATTCGGGTTTCTTGAGTAGGGCGTTGATCTCGGCGTGCTTCCAGCTCTCTGGGAAGGTAGCGGTCTCGAAGGAGCTGTTGATGATTTTGCGGAGATGGGGTGCGATGGTGGAGCTTTCTTTGTTGAAGATGTGGTGCGAGTCTTTGTAGCAATGGGGTAACCCAGTATCCCTCAAAACCTGGGCAATCGTATATAAAGAAAACAGTGGTTCTGTCGGGTATCACATATTACTTCAATAGCCGAAAAACTCGATGAGTTCTTCAAAGACACGTTTACTTTCAATCAAAGGAACACACATGAAGACCATATGGGGTATCGCGTTAATTTTTATTAATTACATCATTTATAAATACCCCAACATACTTTGTAAGGCTGTCAAAACACAAAGGGAAATATGTTGTGATCTGTGACAAAAGTGACATCTAGTGCTCAGTGATACAGTAATGGTGCACAATATGTACAAGGTGACTAAAAATATATATACAAGAAAATTGGTGGCCAGGAATCAGGTATTGGAAATCAATGATTCTGCGAATTGATTGAATAAGTCTTTTTCGCAGAGCCCAATGACTGGTCCAAGGGATATTGTCGACGTTTCAACCCAGGGTCTGCACTACTAGTTAGTCAGTGCGGGTCTTCATCAGGGCATAGAAGGGGGATGATGACAGCCTAATAATGCCCCGTTGGGCAGTGAGGGTGCCTAGACACTTGCGCCGCCTTTCCGTTGTGACCGGTTAAAGGTTGTGCGATTGTCTTCCTATACACCTCTGACCTATAATTACTCTTGAGGGCGGAAACTCTCGTCTCAGGGCTTCCTTGCTGACGGCGGGTTCGACTCTAGTCGTCTTGGACATACTCAGACGTGAGTCCTGGCATGCCGGTTTGAATGCCAGGACTCACGCCTGAGTATGTCCAAGATGATGGGAGTCTTTTCTAAATAACAACAGAAGAGCCCGCCGGCAGCAAGGAAGCCTCGAGATGCGAGTTTCCGCGCTCGAGAGTAATTATAGGTCAGAGGTGTATAGGAAGACAATCGCACGACCTGAATGGTTTCTTGGCTTCAAAGCACGCTGATTGAGTGAGTCACAGCTCAATTTGGAATACGTGAGCAGCACAAGTTGCCGACCATGACTATGAATGAGCTTTGCATCCGGTTGAGCCGAACATTGCAGGTCATGATGTCAGTCAGACATCGACAGAAACAATCAAAGTTTTATGAGATGGCGAACATGGATAGTTAGAAGTCACTCACTCGGGGCCCTCTTCACAAAGGTAAGCGTAAACCTGAAGTCGAACTTTAGACCTGTATTCTAAGTTTACACCTGAAGTCTAAGTTCAGACGTAAAGTCTAAATTTCTATGCTATGCTAAGGATTTGTAAAGCGCATAGCTACCTGACGTGCCTCCCAGCACTGAGAAACTAGTCCGCCACATAGTGGCTGAAACAGAAGTAGGTCAATCAAAAAGGTATGTTTTGAGTGAGTTCCTGAATTTGGATTCTTCTCTAATCAATCTAAGTGCTGGGGTAGTGAGTTCCATATCGCTCGGTGGGCCAAACAGAGTTTACATTTGATTCTTTTGAGAACGGGCAGTCAGTGCAGCCAGGCCAGTGATGCAGGAACCAACTGAAACTTGGGCTTTTTAAGATGATGTGTGCAGCAGCAGAATTTGTAAGCGCTCAGTTACATACAAAGGGCTTCCCAGGTAAACTGAGTTGCAATAGTCCATCCGGGACAGCAATAGGCCCTGGACTACAGTTCTTCTGGTGGCCTGAGGAAGCTAGCTCAGAACCTTTCTTAATGTCCAAAAAAGGCCGAAGCCGGCAGCTGCTAATTTCTGGACTTGGACCTCGATGGTGAGGTGGGAGTCGATCCAGAAGCCCAGGCTTTTTATTTCCATTTTGGACGGGGGTAGGTCATCTAAATAGCTGGGCCATTGTAATTCAGTCCATAGGGATGGATTATTCTTGACCACCAGAACCTCAGTTTTGTCACCGTTACATTTCAAGTTGTATCTGGACATCCAGTCAGTGACATCTCTGAGGTAAGCACTGAGCTTGGAGGATAGAGCTCCTGAGCCTGGAGTCAGGGAGATGGTAATTTGGGTGTCATTGGAGTATGATACCAATAAAAATCCATGCCCCAGTATGATGTCTGCCAGAGGTTGAACATATATATTAAACAGGGTAGGGCTTAACGATGAGCCCTATGGCACCCGTGCCCTAAGGCCAGTGTGATATAGCAGAAGGATTCGTCCCAAACCTGAAATCTCCTGTTTCTAAGAATGAAATTACCCATTGGAGAGCTGTGCCAGCAATTCCCACATCTTTTAGTCGCCAGATGAGTGTCGCGTGAGACACCGTATCAAAGGTGGCACTTAAATCTATGAATATGACTGCAGCTCAACCATTTGAGTCTAGAATTGCTTTGAGTTAGTCCGTCATGCCTAGCAAGGCCA
Organism: Triturus cristatus; assembly: GCF_964204655.1. Classification (NCBI taxonomy): domain Eukaryota; kingdom Metazoa; phylum Chordata; class Amphibia; order Caudata; family Salamandridae; genus Triturus; species Triturus cristatus. The sequence continues at coordinate 377,447,404 of NC_140593.1, read as the reverse complement.
TTTCGGTGCTGTTGCCTGCTCTAAAGCCCGTTTGGGTGTAGTTGAGCAGACCCTGATCTTCTAGAAATTTGGTTAATTTTTATTAACATGTTTCTCTGAGATTTTACTAATAGCTGGAAGCAGGGAAATTGATCTGTAGCTTTCAAGGATTGGGGGATCCAGTGAGGGTTTTTTTAGGAGTGGTTTCAGCATGGCATGTTTCCATGCTCGAGGTACCCTACCACTTTCTAGAGATTGATTGATTATGTTAGCCAAAACAGGGCAGAGTACTTTTCTGCCTTTCAGTAGAATGTTGGGGGGTGCAGAGTCTAGGGGAGACCCTGACTTGATAGATGTAAGTAGGCTTTCTACGTCTTCTGTTTTAATCTTAGGAAATGGGCTCAAGTGCTCCTTAGCAACCTCTTTGTATGGTGTTGAAGTGTCATTGATGTTTTCTGTGACCACCCTAGGCATGCTTGTGCAAATTGTATTGACTTTCACAAGAAAGTTTGTCGCAAACATAATGCATTTGGCTTCAGATACTCTTGGACCTGCTAGTGGGGCTTGCAGCTTCATAAAGGAATTCACAATTTTAAAAAGATCCTTTGCTGAATTGGCAGAGTTTTTAATCTCTGTACTAAAAAAAGATATCCTAGATTTCCTGATGCATAGTGATATATTTCTACAGAGTCCTTATAGACATTTTTGCTGGATGTATCATAATGCTTTGTCCACCTTCTCTCCATTCTCTTGCATCCCTTCTTCAAGGTTAGTAGCTCATTCATAAACCAAGGGGCCTGAGCTGGGGTAGGGCTATTTTTCTGGGTTCTCTTTGTCATTATTTGCTTTACTGAGATATTCTATCCAGTCTTTAAATGTGGAGTGTGTCTTGTCGAGGTCTCCTGTAATAATCGGGACAGAACTGGAAAGAAGGCTGACCCAGCTATCTTCTTCAAGTTTGGCCCAGCTTCGGCAGAGCCTAGTTTGATGGGGGAGGATGGGTTTGCCTCCTATTTTAGGGAGATGGAAAGGGATCATATAATGATCATATCAACATAGAGGTTTTGGCCTTTAAGTCAAGGACATATGAGAATATGGGGTCAAGGAGGTGCCCATTTTATGAAAATGCTGCGTCTCTATGTGCGAGTTTAATAGACTCCAAGTCTTTTATTGGGTTTTGTAAATTTGGGCATTCAGTGTTTTCAAAATGTAAATTAAGATCTCCCAATACTGTGTAATTAGCCTTCAGCGGACATTGTTCGGTGACAGCACCAGACAGAGCTTGTTGACACTGGGTGGGAGTGACAGGTGGTCTTTAAATTAATATTCCTGACAGCTTAAAAGTGTGGGACAGTTCAATTGTGAATGTAAGGTTTTCACAACTAGGCAGCGGTAGGGAAGAAAATTTGTCATTTAGGTCATTCTTGAAAATAATGGCTACCCCATCCCCCACTTTGTTTTGGCGGTCAACTTGTGCAATGGTGTAATCCTGTGGGAGGGTGACTGTGATATCTGACATGGAGTTGTCTTTCAGCCAGGTTTTAGTAAGAAACAGAATGTCTGTCTTAGTCTCGTCAAGAAAAGTGAAGAGATCTAGTTTATGCCTGGGAAGGGATCTGCAATTGACTGGATACAAACTCCACTTTTCCCGTTTATTTTCCAGTGTCAGCTTATGGTTATGTATAGTATTTTCTGGAAAGCCTAAGTTTTTATTACAAAATTGGCATGTAAAGTTGGCTGTATGCAGAACATCAATGGGGTCTAGACTGTCAATGCAGTCCTTACTAACACGTTGTTGTAGACCCATGAGTTCATACCTCTGATAAACTATAGGAGTGTAGGGACAAGCAGCTAGGGTTCTGGCCCCGTCCTGATGCAGACGGGTTTGCCTTTAGCGCGCCCACTGAGCATCCGCTCCCTCAGGCTCATGTTGTAATCAGGTGAGCCTAACAACTAGTACTCTAACCAAGATGACGTCAGATTTTATCTCATTGCTGGCCAGGCACTGAACACAGCCAAAGCAGGACACGGTGAGTGAAAGTGCAAAGTGCGGTAAAGGAGGATGGCAACCTTTACAATGTATTAAAAACAACTTAAAAAATATTAAAACAGTGTGAAGATGCTGTGATACCCCCCTGCAGCGCTAATATCACTTAGAGATGCCACTTCGGTTTTGCCAACATTAGGGACTGATCCGCGCACCTGTGTTCCAAGGCTCATTTGTAGTCATCTGAGCCTAATGACTAGAAAGCTAACCAAGATGGCGTCAGAGTTTATCTCACCGTGGGCCTGGCACTGAACACGGCCAAAGGCACGATGAGTGGTAGTGCAAAGTGCGGTAAAGGAGAATGGCAACCCTTTCAGTGCATTTGAAACAGCTTAAAAAATAGTCAAAACAACCTAAAGTCTAAGTTCAGACCTAAAGCCTAAGTTTAGAACTGAAGTATAAGTTTAGACCTGAAGTATAAGTTTAGACTTCAGGTCAAACTTATACTTCCAGTCTAAAGATACACTGTAGTCTCTCTGTCTCGCCAACTCCAAGTACCACTGCTGCCTTTTGGCCTGCAAGGTCAGACCAGGAGCTGGGAAACTTTATCAGTGACTTGTCTACAGCACTTCCTCATGCGCAATGCCGTTACTGGTGCTGCAAACGAACAAGGAGGAACAGAGCAAAGAACAGAAATGGGCAATCACAGCATGGCTTTAATAAACACATGCAGTGATTGGCATTTGTTCCGTGGACCTGAATCTCTCCACCCCCACGCTGCCTCTTGTGTAGCTGCAGCAGGAGTCAAACGACTAGACCCCAGGCCTAACCCATGTGTCCTGAGCCAATTCAGATGTTGCTCTCTTATTGTTATGTTAACAAAACAACATGAGAGCATCATCAGGATTGGCTTGGTCAGACGAACTTAGCACTCATTAGGAGTCCTGGGGCCTGCAGCGGTAATCCTCCCGGCTCACTAATGGCGCAGGTACTGAGAGGCCTGTGGTGCGCATTGTTAGAAATGGGATTTCTGGTTGGCTAAGGCTTGCGCTAAAGCCAGGCAGAAACCACCAATCTAGTCGGATAAGGGAGTTACACTCCTAAAATAACCCGTGCTCACCCCCTTGGTAGCTTGACACGAGCAGCTAGGCTTATCCTAGAGGCAGTGTGTAAAGCGTTTGCACATAACCAACAGTAATACAGTGTAAGCACTATGAAAGAACACCACACCAGTTTAGAAAAATAGCCAATATTTTTATATACGTTGAGACAAGACCGAATATGACAAAAATCCACAATACTATATTTTAAAAAAAGTCTGTAGTTATCAAAATAATTTAAAAATCAAGTTCCTCGATGTCGGTAGCTTCGTCCGGGGCTACCATGGCGTCGTGAACAACAAATCCAACAGTTCTGGCTGGTCGCGGGGTTGCGGGCCAGCTACGGTGTCGGGAAGACCCGCAAACAGTACTTGTGAGAAATGCAGGGTGATGAGGCCCTTGAAGTCACTCGCGTTGCAGGTCGAGCTCCTCTCTGATGGAATCAGGAGCACTGCCGTCGGCAGGCATCGGGTACTGCGGTGCGAAGTACAGCGGTGCGGCGTTCGGTGCCTCCAGGTCGCGGTGCGAGCAGTGGCTCGGTGGCGGCGTCTGAGGGCGCCGTCAGTGAGACCAGGCTCATGGTGCAAGATGAAGGCTGTGCTTGTCATGGTGCTAGCAGGTCACGATGCAAGCAGCGGCATCGTCATTGCTGAAGCGCTGTCGTCGGCTGACGAGAGAGAGTCGATGGTGCCGGCGTCGGTGGGCCAAGGCTGTGGTGCGGAATGAGGGCGGTGCTTCGTGTGACTACGAGTGGTGCCCTCGAACCACGGTGCAAGCAGAGGCATCGATTTTCGGTGAGGCCAAGGCATCCTCGTGAAGCAAGGCGGTGCGGAGGGTGGTGCCCACAGGTCACGGTGCAAGCAGCGGCTCGGTGGCGGCATCAACAGGCATCATCAGTGAGACCAAGATTGCGGTGCGGCATTGAGGCAGTTCCCTCTGTGGTGCCTTCAGGACACGGAGTCGGCAGCGGCGTCATAGACGTCGTCGAGTTGCTTTTCCTCTGATACAGCACAAAACACACAGTCCCCAGTGTTGCGGGCAGAAGAGCTTGAAGTCATTGCTGTTCCTGAGACTTCGTGAACAGGGGGCAATCTCTACCTCAAGCCCTTGGAGAGACTCACAAATTAGGTTGCAGAAAGTCCAGTCCAGGCCTTTCACTGCCCAACACAGAAGCGCCCACTGCAGGTCAGCCCAGCAAAGCACACAGCAAAGTGGTAGTTCCTCCTCACAGCTTCTCTAGCTCTTCTTCTTGGCAGTCTTCTTGATCCAGATGAGCTCTAAAGTTCAGGGGTCTGGCCCCAGTATTTGTACACAAAAATCCTTTGATCTTGCAGGCAGAGGGTGTCTGTGCCCGGCCAGAACCAGTTCGGCCTTCTCTGGTGTGATTTCCTGACAGGAGATGGAGACGGCATTGTCAGAGGCAGACCAGGCCCTTTGAGGTGCAAGGAAATCTCCTACCCCTTCCGCCATCGCAGCCAAGGCCTATTCAGCCCTTTCCTGACCTACCTAGACTATCTGGAGCCCCTCTGGCTCCTCAGCCTTCTGTCATCCTAAACCCAGACAGGCATACCACATTCCAGCAGAGGCACACGGGATGACTGAGCAAGAAAATACCTACATTCTAAAAGTGGTATTTTCAAACATAGAATGTAAAAATCACCTTCACTAAAAGATGCATCTTTAGATTCTGAATTCAGACATACTATACTTCATTTTCCTACCTAATTCCCATTGCCAGTTACGTTTATAAGATTTTTATAAACAAACCTCCCATTGTCTCCTATGGGGAACCGGTAGCCTTGCAATGGTGAAAAACAAAAGTGGCTGTAATTCACTATCGGGACATGCCACACACGCATGTCCCACCTTTCATATACACTGCACCCTGCCCACTGGGATACCTTGGGCCTACCTGAGGGGTGCCTGCTGTGTAAGGAAAGGGAAGGTTAGGAACTGGCAGTGTGTGCACTGACCAGGTTGACATGGCGGTCCCGGACCGCACACGGGCTCTGCAATGTCAGGCCGGAGTTACCTTTTTACGGGCTGTTCAGGTGGGTGGCACAATCCAGTGATGCAGCCCACCGACGGCGCTTGAGTTGTAGGCCCTGGCACACGCAGTGCACTCTACTAGGGACTGACACACGAGTTAAGCAGGCCAATCACGGAAACGCCAATCCATACACATTTTACTATAGGAGCACCTGCACTTTACCGCTAATCAGCAGTGCGAAAAGTGTGCAGAAACGCTAAGCCAGAAGCAGGAGGTCAGAAAGCAGAAACTCAGGGGAAACACGCCAAAATATGCCAAGTCTAACACGCATGTTGAGCTGGTCACTGAAAGGCAGCTGGCCAACCTGACATGTGCACCTTGAGTGGGTGTGTGTTAACAACCCATGTGAGTCTGGCTAGTGGCTACCAGTGCCTTCTGACATCAATTATAAGGGCCACGCCACCACGCTACCACTCATCATCTTGCTGCAACCCGGCCCATTGATGAAAAAATAAGCTATGCCATGGCCAGAAAAAAAAGAACTTGCACATTTATTTATTTACATAATATGGGCAAGGGCTAAGGGGGGGCATTACAGGAATTAGAGAGGGGCAACAAAAATTAAGGGGGGCAATTCCATGACGCTCCAATACAGGAGCTGCCCCAGAAAAAATACAAGAAGTGTGTGTGATCTATATTCATGTAAGGGTGCATCAGGCTGAGGCAGAGAGAAATATGTTATTCATGTACCTGTGAACAGACTGTTCGGTTTAAAAGATGAAAGCCCTCACTCATCATCTGTGAAAATGCAGGAATCCCTTAGAAAGATTGTTTTATCAAGAGTTGGTGTGGTTTGGGGATGAAAAGGATAAGAAAGACAGTTAAAACTACCTCTTGGTGGACCTATGTATCTGTTTATTCATGCCCCAAAGTGCAGGGGCTGAAAGAGGGGCGTATAATTCAACCAACGTTAGGTAGTCAACATATACCAAAATACTGTAAAAAGGTATAAAGGCATTCTTCAGGTTCATGAAAAATCACTCTGCCAACATAATAAGTGAAATAATAAAAGTGTATGGAAACACACAACCAGTGGTGATATAATACTCTTCAAAATACTCTTACATGCCCTTGTGAATCAGCCTGGAAACATTCCACTCTCTGTTAGCAAAAGCGCACAGAGGGCACAGTCCTTTCAATTTGCACTTATTGTCTATTACTATCCAAATATATTCCAATTTGAATGTTTTTGGTGTCAATTTCCAAAGGCAGCTAAGAGCATGTGAAAGAAGATGTAAAGAAAGTACTGCAGGAGTACTCTTTTACATACTCTTACACGCCTTTGTGAATCGGCCCACAAGTGTCCAATTCACAAAGCTATTTTCAAATACAGTTCTAATTTACAATTTGCAATTAGCCATTTTTATGAGTGTAAAACCACGACTGTAATTCACAAATCTCGGTTTTGCGCTGGTGAAGGGATTTTCTCACAGAGGTTTCAGGTAAGTAAATCTCCTGCACTGATGTTTGTGAACACCAGCAAAGTTACATGCTTGTGCATATTGACATCCCCCTTTCCAACACTTTCCCACCCTTGAAATGTTTGGGGATGTACTCCTGTCAAGCAAAATAGTAAATCCATTTTCAAAGATGTGGTGGTAGTGAACACAATCTCTACAATGGCGGTGGGTGTATAACTGAAGGGGGTTGTACTTGAGCAAAAATATTGTCTTGGTGCAGAAAAAAGAAAACACTAAAGTATACAAAATCGTGATGGATGTAATGCTTGAATTAATCTCAGTCACTGGTAATTACTCGGGACGCAGCCTAATCCATTGTGGTTTTGCATACCATGTTACCTGAATTTGGACCAAGCTATATGCATCCTAAGTGCACCGGGTGAGTCGAGATGTGGATTGGATCCTGGGCTCAATCAATAACTAGTGAGAAACCATTCCTAGGGTGCTTGGGCTCAGGGAGGACCTAGATTGTCAGTTCGGGCATGAACGTTCCCATGAAGAGCAGGTCAAAACTGATTTTCATATGACTAGGTCCAAATTGAGGTGACCTGGTGTGTGACAAACGATGGACTGGGATGTGGCCCCGGTCAGTTGCCAGTGGATGAGATTACTTTAGGCATTCCATCCATCACCTTACTATTTTTGCGTTTGACGCCCCAAACTGTATATGCCAGTACAAGTAACATCTGTGGCTTCAGCCTCTAGTTTACGTCTAGGCAAACTTTTCAAAATCACCCCTCATGTCTCATTTGAGATTTGGCAAACTGCACTTACAGCACTCATTAGGTCTAGATTTGATGGTACCTTATTATTTTGAGGGCTCAACACAATTCTTTTACACCATGTGCAATGTATTCGGAATCATTTCATCTCCTTATTTTTCGTGGGCCTTTCATTTTCTCAGTCTGAATCACTACCAATAGCGTCTACAATTTCTTTCGAAGCCAAGTGTATCAACATCTTACCATCCAGTTCCCCTGTCCACACTTTTTAAGTCATTGTAATCTTCCTTATAACCCTGGCCAACATTAACACTTGCGCTTGTCTAACACGTGTATGATGAAGTTCTTCTTATGTATGATTGTCGGCCAATCCTTTTCCTACCTGACGCCAAAAGCCAGAAATTCTTCCTCTCAAATAGAGATAGACAGTACCTTATTTTGAATTGAGAAAAGAGCTAAAACACGTGATGTATGTTAATAAACAGTATGCACCTCAGCCATCCTATACAATAAAACCTGTTTCCGCAGCACCTAGAGACCTTTGAATTATTGAGCTCTATAAATTCACAAATACAAATACTAGGAGCATTTCACCTCTCCATTGCTCACGCCAACCATCCATCAACCTCTCAATGCATATTGTCTTTTCACTGTACATGACTGGTCTGTATCACCCCTATTACAAATGCACAACTCAACAGGCCCGCATAAGGACTTCCACATCAATTCTATAACAGACTAACTATACACAACCCTATGCTACCTTTCATAGCTTCACTTTATAGAATTACCAGTTCCACACACACATTTAATCTTCTATGACATCCTTTCATTCACATTTCTCAACAGTGCCACATTCTACACAACTCATTAGTTGATCATCTCTTTATTTACACATAACACCACATTCAAACGCATTTACCTTCATCACCAGAGCCAGGATTTCACAAAAGCAGACCCTCGTACATCTTACCATTTAATGTTACCCGTTCTTTACTCAAGACTGTTTGCCCACACACCTCACTTTTGTATCTCATCCCCACTTGGCAGTATTGTCAGATCACTGAATGCTCCACTTCCTTACAGCCAGACACCTCACGTCTTTGACACACCCTCGCGTTGCAGCATCATCAGATGACCACAAAAACCACACTTCCTCACCAAATGTCAGATAACTCACCCCATTGCAGTTGCAAGTCAGTAAAACCACATTACCACACATCTGTGTCCACACCAAACCTTCATCTCTCAGAATGACTAAGGACTCAACGTTTAAAATCATTGGAAGTTTAACAAATCGTTGTTTTATTTTAAGCTATCACAAAATAGTATTAGAATACTTGATTTAACGAGGAACAGGATTTATGAGGAAATATATTGAAAATGATGTATTTTGGAGTTGGGTCAAAGGGTGGAGAACAAAATGAGTGCCAGCAGTCCCAAGATGACCAGAAAAGATCTTTAGGGTGATGTAAATATTTTATTGAATAATACATTTCTTAAGGAAAAACTCAGGAGAAATTCTCATTTTCTATGTTGCTTTTCATAGATTCGAGGTTCACTAATGTTTGCTAGCAGTCATCAATCCACACAAATATTTGGCCATTTATCCAATTAACCTACGTACACACACAACCATCGAACCATCAACTCACAAACTGCTCACTGGCGTGCGTATATGTACTTGTATGTGTTGCGAGCATGTAGCCGTGTGGCATTTTGTTTGTTGTTTGTTCGTATATGGTTATAAGCGTGTTATCTGTGTAGGCACCCAAATAAAAAAATCACACAACTGTTATCCATTAAAACAAAAATATATACAGTTAAAGTATGCCAGACCTATTGGCTTTATCACTGATGAATATGTATAAATGATTGAAGAAGGTTTAACCCTGTTCTGCTGATCATTGGCAGTATGTTACCAATACCATTACCCAGCATGTGGGTCAGTCACTTACTGTTTATTGATTGACTAGGTGGGTGGGTGAGCAATTACACTTTGCTTCCTCATCCTCTTCTCCCTTGCATTTACATTTTGAAAAGGACTCTCAAGCAACACTGTCAGCTCTCCTTAGGTTTTCATTTTATCTCCATGTATTTTCGAAAGTAGAGCATGCCTACTCTGTCCAATCTCTTACCCCTCACTATAGGTAGTATTGTTCAAGCTACGACCACACACATCTGGCGTGGTGCTGCAGTACATCATTTGAGACATTGCAGGATTCCCTCCAGTGACTATGGGTGTGTCTTTTTGGCGTGCTGGGAGCTGGGAATTATGGAATTTATTTGAAAATCACAGAGATATTTATTTTTCCCTGAGGAAATGTAGTGCTGCATAATTGTTTAGCACCGCCACAGCTGAGAGTCCTTGGTTAGCCAAACTTCTGTCAGTCTTGAACCGCTGCGTTTTGTAAATCATTGCTTTATATACAAGGGATGCTGATATTAATACACCCCCCTCCATCACAACTTAATTGAAATACTTAATTCACCTGAAGTTCAGGTCTTGTAGAGGGCGCCCTGGGTTAGGTGTTTTCACTTCATTTTAACATATTGCCATGCATAGTTTAGCAGTCCAAAACCCTAAAAGACCTCTTCGATAATAAATGTATTTAGAAAGCAGTATCACAAAGATGTAACATCCATTTGACCTTAATTGGAACCCAGAGGCCACAACCCCCTTAAATTCCTGTCCTGTTGAATAGAAAAGTGGAAAATCTCTTAAAAAAATTAACTCAACATCTGGTACTCATAATCTTGTCAACCAGTTTAATTGCATAGGGTAGAGAAAAGAAAATACCATTGGAATCCAATTGCTCCGTTGAACATCAAGCCAGGCAGTTCTTAGCTCACTAAGAGATTATCTCTCACATCTGCCCAAATCTTACTCTTGCCTGACACAGATATTCATTAAAAGTTCTCATGGTCGAGATTCTCAGTTGCTGTGTCTCCTTGATACGTTTCCATGGTTCACCTTGATACAAGACTGCCCAAACTGGGTGTGGTGACTTTTTTATGAATTCACTGTAAGCAGATGTGATACAGTGGGCAACTCTCCCCAGTTTCCTGGGTTGGACCCTCCTGAGCCAGATTTTTTTTTTAAAAGGCCTAATGCAGGCTTACTTTTGCTCAGCACATGTATTCCCCGTTTACCCACAGTGAGGAATGCAAGAAACGAGGAACACCTGTGCAGTCCAGAGCGATCTGTTACTTTAATGTTAATTGCATTGAGGTAATTACACTGCCCGGCCCCTGACCGAGCTTGAAAGCAAGTTCCCCAGTAGGAGATGCTGTGCGGGCATCTGCCTGCTAGAGCGCCAGACTGGCATTGCACACAGGCTTCCATGATGGGGAAGTTGCTTTCATGAGTGCTGTCTGGGGCTGCGGCAATGTAATTACTTTTATGCAGTTGCCATTAAGGTAACTGCATTGCCCGGTTCCTAACTGTGCCCATAAAAGCGATTGTTCTGGGCTTTGGCTTAGTGTTCTTAGGTCACAGCCCACCAGACAGCAGAGCGGTATGCTTTGCTAAAGAGGGGCATTCAGAAAGTTGACCTAGAAATACATTCCGCCCGTTGCTTACCATTGGCTTTGTGGTTTGTAACTCACATTTTCTGGCTTTCTATTTGCTGGCTTTATTTGCTTTAGGCTGTTCGGCTGGAGTGCGTCCCCCCTGTTGCCCAAACCATGCCTACTGAATTATTCCACAAACTCCCTTTCTGTACACCGGCCTTTAAATCTTGTTCTTATCTTGTCACATTTGCTGTGCATTCAGAGACAGAGTTCAAATGCCAGGCTGTGTCTTACAGGGAGCTTGGTGTTTAATTTTCTTTCTCTGACTTCAAAGTGATAGGATTAATGTGACAATCATGCTGGCTAGTGGAGTCTGCTTGAGGAAGTCTGTACAGATGTTATTTTTTTTCTAGCACACAACAACATTTAAATGTCTAAATGAACTGTGCTGACGATCAAATCAATGCAGTGAGTGATGACATTTCCACATATTATCATTTGTATGCCATATACTTTTATCAGTAAAACTGCATTTGAGTGCAAATATAATAGTCATTTCAACTGAAGATGTGTTGTCTGTTATGGCAGTGTGCTACCATACCCTGCCTACACCACGTTACCCCAGTCCACTATACTTTGCACCACTCCACTCCACTCTACTCTGCACCACTCCTCACTACACCACTCCACTCCACACTGTATCACTGCACTCTTCTCTGCACCACTCCACTCCTCTCTACTCTGCACTACTCCACTCTATGCCGAATGCACTGTGCAACACCGCACTCTACTCTGCATCACTCCATAGCACTCTTCTGCACTCTAAGCCAATGCACTCTGTGCCACTCTAATCTACTATGCACCACTGCGCTCTGACACTGCACTCTACGCGGCTTCCCTCTAGACCTCTCTAGCCTACTCTACATCACTCTGCACTATTTTTATCTACAAATAGAAGAAAATGAGGAAATGTGAATGTTCTGAAAGACCAGAAACAATATGTAGGAAAAACGCAGGGTTTTTTAAAAATGCCCTCACCCACTAGATAGTGGAATTTTTCAGCATAGGGCTGCTACAACATACCTGTGCTGACCAACACCTGGGATGGAGCAAAGGGGTTGGGAAGACAATGCAAACAAATACTATGGGATTTATGCAATAGAACAAAAAGACAGAGAATGTCCTAAACTATCTTTATTCATGGACTTCCCGGACATGCCTCCTATGTGCTCCTAAGTTATCCCATCTCCATGTTGCTTTGTCTCACCGTGTGCTTCTCTAAGCCGAACCCCCAGTCTCTGTGTTGCTCTGTCTCACCGTGTGCTTCTGTGTTATTCAGCACCGCCTATGTCTTCACATTGCTCTGTCTTACACTGTGCTTCTTTGCCGCTACCATGTTGTTTTCGTCCCCATATTATTTCTGTCATTTCAGTATTGCTCTGCCTCACTGTGTGCTTCTCTGCTCCTCGTATTGCTTTGTCTTGTTGTGTGCTTCTCTGCCACTCACGGGCTGTGCCAGTATCCTGTGTTGCAACCCCCCATCTGCATCCCCTGTTTCGCTATCGCACCCTCCTCCGATGTTTTTTTCTTTTTAGTTACTGATCCCACTTGGATTGGTAGGTGAAAAAAAAGCACCCTAATAATTTTGTAGGTTTGCATCTGCATGGTGTGTTCACCTACAAAATGATGCTGCCATACACATCAAAAGTTTTTTTATTCTTTTGCCATGCTTCACTGCATCAGGGGAACTGTGCAGCATGACTAAAACTCATTGGCAAAGTCAATAGGTCCCAAGGCGGGACTTATTGGCTTTGCCAATGCTTGTTTGCCTTGTAATTGAATCACTTCCGGCAGTGTTATTCTGTAAATAGCATATTTGTATTTCGGGCACCCTTTGCCAGCAGAGGTTTCATATCCCTCTCAGTAGATGTCTCTTGCAAAGGGAAGAGAATTGAACCAATCCCCTTAAAACAAACATCAGAAAGAAACCAAAAGTATTGTCTGCTCATATGGATTCATATTGTAAAAGAAACTAAAAATTCTATCAAATGAAAAAATAGCCCTCAAAATGGACTGAACTCATTCGGAACAGAGGACTACTTTAAAAGAATGCCCTTTGGGACTTGTTTGCAAGTCTGTACTGGAATCCAAGGGGTATGAACTTGAAACAAAACATATGGCAGCCTTCCTATCGCCATCTCGATATAGAAACTGTTCTGCAACATGTCCACTAATTGCGTCCACAATGAGGGGCATTCTGCAACCACGCTATCAGAATTGCAAATTGTGCTTCATTCCTTTGGCATCACGGTGGAAGCTGTTTGCAGGTACCTAAAACACACTGCTGATAAAGTGATAACGTCCCAATTACATATCCCAGCAGTACTTTAATTATGTCCCAGTAGCATTTTTCTTGTTGCCAAAATAAAGATGCTTAATATTAGGGATAGCAAGAGTGTAAAAGTAATGTTGGGCCTGATGTACAAAGTGATGTTTCGTTCTTAAATCCTGGAATCTGCAAAATCACGGGTTTTGCAAAACTGCAAAAGCGCAAGCCACGGTGTACTAATAGTATTTTCTGAGTCAGATTTTTTTTCCAAATTGAAACGTGCCTTTTGCCGTACATTCCGAATTTTAAAGAGGAGTGGGCATGCAAGGAAGCCTCCCTTCTCATTGCTATCCTGTATGATATGTCTCAATGCTATTGCAGCTGCAGCCCATCTCCAGGTTCCCAGCACCTGATGTAAGGTGGTAGCTCATTCTCAAAGTGACTCGGGGGAGCAGGAAGCGGCCCAAGGGCCACTGCAAACTCCCTCTGATGTCAAACTGTGATTCCCCAGGGGTTCTCAAAAAATGTCATGATGAACAGAATGTAAATGTAGAGCTGGAGGCCTTCCCCTCCTCTTAAGTCTCCATTCCTCCGTTCACCGAATTTTGCTGGGGTGACAAAATGCCTTCTTCCTCGTGCACGGTAACGAGTAATAGGTTGCGTAACTTCCTGCAAACGCGCATTTTCCGGTGAGTCTGAGTAGTGTATTCGTTGCATTCCAAAATGAAGGGCAGGTCACTAATGAGTCAGTGTGGCAAAAAATTATCAACTGGTTTTCAAACTGTGTTTTGTACATCATATCCCTTCATTCTGTGGAGCAGGCAGCTGCGGCTCCACCGCAATGGCGGAGGAGCGTCGCCCCACTGCAGAATGGAAAACAAAACGATAATGAAACAATTTTATTATCGTTTTATTTTTCACTGGCCGCCGATGCTGCCGAGTCTAGGGCGGGGCCATGCAATCCTTTCTTGACACTAGCCAGGGACTGAGAGGAGGAGTGGAGGGCACTTGTAAGTGCGCATGTCAGTTTGGCGGCCATATGAGGCCGGCCAAACAGACATGCACTCGTAGTGGGTGGAGAAAGGGCACAGGCTCCCAGTCCCTTCATGGGCTCCTAACCAGGCAGCTCGGACCAATCCAGGCACTGCTCTCACAGCACGAGAGCAGCGTCTGGATTGGGTGGGGAGTCTGGGAGCCTGCGCTGGCCCAGGAACTTCCGGAAGAAAGGAGCACCGAGGCCCCCGGCAGCGGTAGCAGCAGTGGGAGAAGCAGGTAAGTGTCTTTTTTTTAATCATTTGCCGCTGCGCTGCTCCAGCACTCTATTTTGGCAGTACCCCCTGCTAGGAGTGGGCTTTATAAATAACATAAACATAGCAACATTGTTTTTTAATACAATTTCTGCTTCGTTAGTCTTACTGTTTTAATACACTTCAAGGGAAGAAATGGCAAAGCAAGAAACACCTTCACTGATAATTTAGCTTTGCCGCCAGATTAGCATTCAGTGTATTGCTATTCCTTATCACAAATGGTGTATACATGCCAGCACACACTATTCCTTATTACAGCTGGTGTATACATGCCAGCACACACTATTCCTTATTACAGCTGGTGTATACATGCCAGCACACACTATTCCTTATTACAGCTGGTGTATACATGCCAGCACACACTATTCCTTATTACAGCTGGTGTATACATGCCAGCACACACTATTCAGGCAGCTGATGTTTTAAGCCAAAACGCGCTTTAGTGTGGCTGTCTATTGTCTAAAAGGATCTCCACTTCAATATAAGTTAATAGGGAAAATAAATTCCTTCTGTTTGTCTCAAAATCTCCCTCCTTCCTGTTTCTAAATGTTGCTCTCTATAATTATGGTATGGAGGTTATGACATGGTAACAGTGACCACATCACACCATTTCTTGCTTTTTGACACCTAAGCTAATAGAGGAAATTATGAATTGAAGAGGCGGTGCCAGGAAGCGTGTACCAAAATGCTTTCTCCTGTGATTACTTGGATGTGTTGTGATCACTCTAGTAGAGGCAGACGGTGATCTTTGAAAGCGTTAGGTCATAATACATGTTTCAGATTGCAGTAGATGAGTAAGCTTTGTTGATTTGTTCTAAGAGGGTTCAGAGGTGGGGGTTTCTCTCCCAAGAACATTTTTTAAAAACTGGTATCAAACAGTGCATTTTGAAGCTCAATTTTCTCATACATTTCCCAAAACCTCATGGATTCTGAAAGGGCTCTTATTACATTTTCAAGTAATTTTACAGCATGCCAATTCAATGAGGCATGTGTTCCTCAGGAGTAGACCCCTTTTTCTTTCTTCAAAATGTGCAATGGGTGCCCCCAATATGTCAGTAATTACTTTTGTTGTGCCACAGCCAACATTTTGTCATGGGTACCCCTCATGCCAAGAATTACATAAAAAATGCCCATCCCAGAATGTTGCCCTTGATGCTGTTTATATACCATGGTTGATCTGCATGTCAAAAATAACCTCTAGTAAATTAGGGACAGCATTTTGTCGTGCCTACCCCCACCAATCGTCTGCCATGGTTGTTATCCCTTATGCCAAGAATTCCCTCCATTATCCCAGCATCAGCATTTTTGCATGGGTGTCCCGTATGCGAAGAATGATCTCCAGTATGCTAGAGCCAGCATTTCTCCATTGGTGCCCCTTATGTCAAGATTTACTTCTAATGTGACCGTTGTAGCAGAGAATATCACCAATCTGCCACCACTAGTAATTTACCAGTGGTGTTCCATATGCCAAGAATTACTTCTAGTATCCCAGAAGCAGCATTTTTCCATGGATACATGGTATGCCAATATTTACCTCTAAAATGCAAACACCAGCATTATTCCATGGGTAACCCACATGCCAGCTATTACACATAGTATACCAGCGCCAGCATTTTGCCATATATGCCGAATATTCCCAGAATTCCCTACAGTTTGTCAGCAGCAGAATTTTGCCATGGGTCCCTCTGTAGCAAATAATGATCTGTAGTACACCAGGGCCAGTGGCAGACTTGCAAGCATAACACACTCACACACACACACACACACACCCCATTCACTTATGCTCTCTTACATTCACACACTAATTCACACTCATTCTCACTCAAACTCACTCATACTCATTCATTATCTCTCACTCATACTCATTCTTAGTCATGCTCACTCACACTCATTCTCACTCCCTCACAATTATAGTCATTCTCACTCACACTCCTCATAATCCCTCACATTCATTCTCACTAATTCATTCTACGTAATTTACTCATTCTCACCGACAATCACTGATGTTGGGTTTCACCCTGTCACACTCCCTCATGCTCATTCTCACTCCTTCAGTCTCGCTCATTCACATGCAAGCATTTTTTTACTCACAATTCCTCATACTCACTCACATTTGTTCATTCATTCTCATTCTTACATCCATTAGCACTCTTTCATTCTTAGTAACTCATTCATTCTCACTTACTGTCACTGGTGGTCATTGTCACTCTCTTAGAATTCTTCACACTTATTCTCATTCATTCATTCTCACTCACTCAACTGTATTGCTACTCAATCTCCCTCATATTCATTCTCAGTCTCTCACACTCATTCTCACACCAATTGATTTCATTCCTTTATAGTCTCTCTCATTTATTCTCACTCACAGTCATTCCCACTCATTCATTTGCACCCGCCCGCCCTCTTTCTTTCTGACTTCCACTCACTCTCACAGTTTCACTCATTTTGACTCTTACTCATTGATAATCACACAGTTGTATTCACTGTCACTCACTCACTTGTTCTCAATAAATGCCTCTTTCACTCACTGTCACTCATTTTCTTTCACTCAGACACATACATGATTCACACATACACATGCTCACAATGAAACACATGTATACACACACACAAACACACTCTGTCTCCCACAAGCCCGCACATACACACACATTTGAGAGTTTTCTTTCCTTACCTTGAGCCTGTATACTTCAGCTCCTCAGCTGTTGATGTTTGGAAGACTGTTGAGACAGGCTCACAGCTCCTTCTCACCTCAATGAATGCAGCAGAAAACTGAAGCTTTCAACCTCTTGCTTTTTCACTTCTCCCTCCAACTCGTTACAGGGTGGGGTGTGGGTCAATGAGGTGCCTGACCTCACCACACTCAGTCACAAGTTTGGAGTGAGTGAGGTGACAGCCTGATTGAAGGTAGTCCCAGCACTACAAGGCTAAAGCAAGGGCTCCCTGTACCAGAGCCACTGCAGGATGTCTCCTGTTATATTGGATTGTATAAATTTGTCGCTCGTAACTGGATTGTGCCTGGTCAATGTAAACATGCGAGAGTTCAGGCCCTTTAAAAAAAACTAATCTTGACCCAGGGGACTGGGGAAACTATCGCCCCATTTCCCTGCTGCCAGAGGTCAGCAAATTAGCAGAGAAATATATTAACAGGATTCTATCTGCTTTTTTGGAAATGAATAATCGTCTGCATGTTACCCAGACTGGTTTTAGACTGCAACAGAGAACAGAAACGGCTATACTGGCGGCAACAGAAGACATTAGGAAAACTCTTGACAGTGGAGGCTGCGCTTATCCTTCTGGACCTCAGCGCAGCCTTCGATACTGTCAACCATCATCTCATGCTTCAGAGACTGAGGGCTGCTGGAGTGACTGGGCTGGCTCTTAGGTGGCTCCAATCATTTTTTCAAGATAGGGTTTTTTCGGTGTTTGAAGGAGATTGGTCATCTAAGTCTATCCCGTTGACCTGTGGGGTTCCTCAGGGATCCTCCCTGAGCCCCACGATGTTTAATGTTTATATGAGTTCGCTGGCAGAAACCATCCTCCCATTTGGGATACAGGTGGTTTCTTATGCCGACAATACTCAATTGATTGTCTCCTTGAAACAACCAAATCATTTAGACCCTGATTTGGCAACTTGCCGTCAGACGGTCTTTGATTGGATGAGCAGCTCTTTCTTGAAGCTCAAGGGTTCTAAAACTGAGCTTATGCTCTTTGGGAAATCGTCTCCCTCTGATATTCACCATCTGTGGCCCAGTTGCTTGGGTGCCCCCTGGTCCCAAAGAGCTGCGTTAAGAGTCTAGGAGTTTGGATGGATTGTAATTTAGATTTTAAAGTACAATCGCGTAAAGTAGCAGCGAACTGTTACGGATTGCTCAGAAGATTTAGAAAGGTACTGCCAATGTTGCCTTTTCCAGCAAGACGTTTACTTGTACAAGCCATTGTACTGTCGCGGCTGAATTACGCCAATGCGATCTACCTTGGAGCCCCTTTGGCCACAATCAAAAGACTTCAAATTGTACAGAATTGTGCAGCTCGCATGCTGATGAACATTCCTAAACGGTCCTCGGCTAAGCCGGCCCTTGATATTCTTCACTGGCTTCCTGTCCAGCGAAGAGTACAATTTAAAGCACTCTGTATTATCCATAAATCCTTGGCAGGAAGGGGCCCGCCCCTGATCCGCTCTTGGAATCAACGATATGTCCCCAATCGTAATCTCAGGTCAGGGAGTAAAGGTTTAATTGGTGTGCCTAAGTTCAAACGTGCTCGCCGTGGAGGTCGAATGTTTTCATATAATGGGGCCAAACTGTGGAACAGTATTCCACTACATTTACGTTCTGAACCAGATCATCTTACGTTCAGAAAATTGGTGAAAACCTTTCTCTTCCAGTAATTCTTTTGTTCCTTACTGAGTGCCTGCTAGCGCTGGGATGCCTCCGGGTAACCACACGCTCTATAAATATTCATTCATTCATTCATTCATTCATTCATTCATGTCACCCAGGGAGTTGGCGTGTCTTGCTTCTTCGGTCAGGGCTGGGACTTTGCTAGCCCTTGAAGGTCTGTATTGGTCCAATATTGTCCAAATCCTATAGTTCCCAGATCAGGGTATTTTTAAGGCACCATGAAATAGTTAATAACAAATAAAATAAATATAAGACACACACCTAAAAAGTTTTATAAATATGCGTATGTATTATTTTGTTTGACGTTTCTTTTGTGTACTAATCACAATAAAAAACACTGAAAGTTTTTATTATAACAGAAGCAGGCACATATGTGTGACAGTGAATCTGGTGCTATTAAACAAAGACCTGTTTGAATGGTACACCTCAGCCGGGCCTCTTTACCCACTAAATTTAATCCACGAAGTCTAATCTTGCTTTTTTATTTACTTTCAGTTAGAGTTTTGAAAGTCATAAAACGAACACTTACAAAATGTACACGCTTTGTGATTCTTTTTTGTACGACTATTCATAACTATGTGACTGAGCAGTAACAAAATATCTTGTCTTGTCAACGAGTTTGTTGAGAATTGTTGTTTTCGTACCTAAATTAAAGTGGTACTTGTATTCTCTTGTGCTCACTACTGGCCTCTTAGCATCCTCCCTTCACTGCGGTCCTCTCATTGTGGTAGACAATAGAAGGGCACCTGACGTCACACTCTTACTGTGATGGAGGGCTTCAAGGTATCCTGCCATGTTTAAAGAAAGGAGGAAAATGAAAACTCCTGAAATAAAGGTTGTGTCTAATACAACCGTGGTCATGGGGGAAATAAGTATTTCTTTAGGTTACCCTCACACACCCTAGTGGTGTCATGCTTCATCATCGGGTCACCCAGACCCCTAGAAGTCCGGGTGGGCTCGACCACAGTGTTGGGAGTGCTTTTAATATGTTAAAGACAGAGGGGGTTAACTAAATAAAATACCTCAGGCAGATCCCCAGTTTCCCTTTATTTTTGGGTCTGTCTGGGTAATTAAAATAGATAAAAGTGGGTCTTATAGGAGTGTTATGGTCCTAGGACCCTAGTGCCGACATGTTTCAGTCCAAAAAAGGGGCCAAAAAATGGTCCAGGACTTTCTTCAGGGCAAGGATGTAACTCCCCTATGTGAGTGAAATTACTGGGATGGGGTGTCCCTATCCTGTCAGTATGGTGGGGGCAGAGTAGCTGCTCCACGTGATATTACGTAAGAGTGGGTGTGTGTCAACTGCCAGGCTCCATCCAATTCGGGGAGGTTGACTGTATCTCACAGGACCAAAAAGTCAGAGCGGGCGGTCTTATTTAAGATCGGTCCCCCTGCCTGCTACCTATTTGGTTCTGGTCCTCGGCTTTCGCAAACCCGAGGACCAGAACCAAATAGGTAGCAGGCAGGGCGACCGATCTTAAATAAGACCGCCCGCTCTGACTCCCCGAATTGGATGGAGCCTGGCAGTTGACACACACCCACTCTTACGTAATATCACGTGGAGCAGCTACTCTGCCCCCACCATACTGACAGGATAGGGACACCCCATCCCAGTAATTTCACTCACATAGGGGAGTTACATCCTTGCCCTGAAGAAAGTCCTGGACCATTTTTTGGCCCCTTTTTTGGACTGAAACATGTCGGCACTGGGGTCCTAGGACCATAACACTCCTATAAGACCCACTTTTATCTATTTTAATTACCCAGACAGACCCAAAAATAAAGGGAAACTGGGGATCTGCCTGAGGTATTTTATTTAGTTAACCCCCTCTGTCTTTAACATATTAAAAGCACTCCCAACACTGTGGTCGAGCCCACCCGGACTTCTAGGGGTCTGGGTGACCCGATGATGAAGCATGACACCACTAGGGTGTGTGAGGGTAACCTAAAGAAATACTTATTTCCCCCACGACCACGGTTGTATTAGACACAACCTTTATTTCAGGAGTTTTCATTTTCCTCCTTTCTTTAGTTTTTTTTGGATCCCTCTCCAGGTCCGTTAGAGTATTTTTCGTGAATATAGTTACTTGTAGGGAGGATATACTCTACACTATTTTGCCTCTCTTACCCTTTAAGTCATTGGAACCTCCCAATGCCTTGTTGTGTTATAGATCCTGCCATGTTTGTCTCGCTCTGATTGGGGAGTAGTAGGTATCCCCCATTTTGCTTTCTGTTAGGAAATAGGAAGGTATTCTCATAAATTCGACCCTGAGGGAGGGCAAGCAGTTGGGCTTCCATCAATGCCTAAATCATGGGGGCCAGGAGGACATCCTCCCATGTTTGTCTGATTGTGAGGGAGGGCGTAAGTGTATGCTGCCAGGCTTTTCTGACTGATGCAGTGAAGGAGAACACTATTCTGAGCTTGTTTCATTCTGATGAAAACGGAAAGGACTTTCTCCCAGGTTTGTCTGGCTGCACTGAAGGTCATCATGTAGTCCACTTTACGAGCGCCGGGACACCTCGTCGGAGGTAGCTGTGCGCTTTATAAATGGCCTTTGATTTGATTTGATCATGATAAACAGCGTAACTAGCATGTTGAGATGTTCTTGACCAGGGTTGAGCTTCCCAGACTGAATATGGGGTAGTGTTTGCTGTGATTGTTCTTTAGACAGCCTTTTCCTACAGGCAAGGCCAACTGATAAGGTCTAAGAAATATACATTAGCTTCTGCCATGTGATATTATATTATACAGCACAGGGGCAAAACATTTTTCCCACTGGCCTACTGATATTAATAAACTATTCTGTTGAGACAGAATATAAGTGGCCTGCAGAGAGTAAATAGACTTTTCAACTTCCTACCAATTACAGTGTAGAATTAAATAATGCATTTGAAACCTACAGACCAGCAAGGCCTAGAGTGCTGAAGAGCCTGATCCACACAGAGGGCTTGAGTTCATCTTCAAAGTAATTCCCTCAGATTGGTTATGTATAACCAAACTGTCTGGTGATTGGTGTATGAAAGTGTCGGCCTTGTATTTAAGCCGGCGTTGTCGAAAGCCAGTTTGAAGAATCAGAGTGTCGGGAGCAGATTATTTTGCCTCTTTGCAAGCTCACTTAAAATGTGTTTTTCCTTTTAAACGAAAGCAACTCCATGGTTCTCAAATAAGTTAGCCTGTGTCAAACGTAGTGCTACAGCAAGAGATCCTGATTGCATATTTCAAGCCCAAAGTCTGTGCCTATGACCCGAGCTCTCTTCGCTCGGGGTTGAACATTTTGTAATGAAGCAAACATACTGTTAAAATATAATGTAAGAAAATTGAAGTGTGGAAAAGTTTTTTTTTCAAGGTTTATATTTTGTGTATCAATAATGACAATTTATACGCCTTTTTTCACATGGTTTTACATGTACAGACTGAATTAACATTATTGCAATTTAAACACATTTCCTATGATGTGTAAAAATGTGGTTCTTAAGGTGTTTTACTTATACCACACTTTCATGTAAAATGGTATTTTAGACAAGATGGATGTTACATCTGTCATTTACTCCTGCTCCCCCCCACTCGCATTCACTCCCCACAGACTTCCAAGCAAACAGTCAAACTGAGGTCATATTAGTTCGTTTTCATTGCTTTATTGTTTTGCTCATGATGAACTTTCTATGGTGTGGAGGTAAGAATGTGACAAGTATCAATGTCTTCTGTTCCTTCACTGGACCTTTTCACTTTTTGTCATATATTTCATTTTTGTTGAACATCTCCCGTATGACATTAGCATAGAGGGTGTTGAATAATTATTCAAAGCGTTGGGATGGTGCTTATGTGTTAAGGTAATAAGGTTTATTATTCCTAATTTGCTAAAAAAATATACTTTTGCTCACTCCATGGTGAGTTTGCATTATTGCTAATATTCTATGCAAGAATTGTGTTTAAGAAGCCCTTGTCTTTGGGGGTGACTTTCTTATTCTACTAGGTATGTTGTCCAATTTCTTTCTGATTTTTCTGCTCATTGAGACTTAGAATACTGTTTGTTTTTACCTATTCTGTATAACTATGCATCTGAGAACCTTCGTGGCATTGACACGGTACTGTTTATTTTGAATGTTTGTAATAAAATCCTTTAACTGTCCATTGATCTAGAACTCAATTATTGAGTGGACCCCATTATTTATTAAGCTATTTTACTCTGCTAATTTGAAGTTTGGGGGGATGCCCTAACATGGGGGCCCATTGCTTCAGGAATCTGAGGTTTAAAACCATTTCCGATTCAGTAAACCATGGGAGAACCAAATGAGTTAAATTTAGGGGTGTCAAAATGTTGTGGTACAGTTTTGCTCCCATGAAAGAACCTTTACATGCATGCAATAACAAAGACTGAGCAGGGAAATGGTGGAGAAATATAGCCATGTTACATTCTAATGATAAGGCAAGCTTTCCTGTACTCAGCAGGACTCTCGTTGTTGAGGCTATATCTTGACCACATTTCATAGCAGCCACTACGGCCGGAAGCGTTTCTAGCCTTTTACCCCTAAACTGCTCTAGTAATGTTTAAACATATCTTGACAGGGTGACCCCAAAACACCCTTATGAAGTATACTTTCCCTGTGGCCTTGGGCTGCAAATGTCAAGAGAAGTGTCCCAGACATCTTTGTACAAGGGAAATAAAAGTGGAGGGGAAAGTGTCTAGTGTAGGAGTACACAACCTTCCCTGCAGAGAAGAGCTAAAGGGAACATTAATCTTTGCTGACTTGTTTTCATCCATCTACTACAACTCATCTGTTTCATGACTTTCCTCTTCATATGACAATGTAATCGCTGCTAAAAAAACCTTCCAGCCTGCAACCAGCAAAAGAGAAAATCCACCAGGATCATAAACATATGCAGTATAATTACCACCTTATGATGGATGACTTCCTGTAAAGGTCATTAATGCATCATGTTCTAAAGTTTATTTAAGGTAAACTCTGAAAGTGTATCCAACAAGACATAGAAGCATGAGCCATCTTTCAGTAGGCCTCAACTCATTCCTCTTGAGCCAAATAACATTTTATCTTTATAATCAGTTTAATTCAAGGATTTAAATGTACAGCTAAATGACTCACACTTCATTTCTGGACTGAACACGTTCTCACTGACGTTCTCATGGAACACAGGGAATAAACATACCCTGTCACTAACCTCTACCTGCTCCCAGGCCCTACACACAGCTTTCGTTGGTGCTGCCATAACTACTTTTATTCACTATTCTGCAGCATAATACTCTTTCTAAATTCTGAAAGCCAATCTGAGCACATGCTACACACCAGGTACTTACGCAAAGTCTATATTTTATTTCTTAAACTTCTTGACATTCTTTGGGTAAGAATCAGACAGGGTCGGATTTGGGCAGAAAATAGTCCTCGATGCCAAAATAAAAGCAGACCCTAATAGCCTAATTAAATGGCTAAATAAAGAAGTAGTTGAAGTTTGCAAATCGGGGCAGTATTGAATAGTACAACATGCTGTATGGGTGGTTTGCAACGTATTGGAGACTGCTTGCATTTGTACTTGATGCAGGCAATGTTTGTGATGATAGCAGGAAAATCAATGGCAAAAACCAGCCCACCACGCCATAAAATAGGCACACAACCAACTAAAAGTAGGGTCCACACACTGACCTGTCAGACCAGCCCTTCTGACTAACTCTGCCAGATTGCCCGATAGGCCAGTCGGACCCTGCAACCAGATACCATCTTGCCCACCAACATATTATGGACAGCAGGACTCCAGGCTCCACTGTAAGTTGTCAGTGGGTCTGCCCACCAAACTTGCCAGCCTCCGACTGCATTTAGAGATAAGGATACACAGGTTTTCCTATGCCACAGCCTCATCTACTTCTGCCTTGGAAACCATTGACCTAACGACCTGCCTGCCCCAGGGCTGTCAGGTAACAGTGGCCCTCACCCAGCCTTATTTGGGGTGGGCAACCATCACTAGATTTGCTTGACCATCCCTGCAGGAAAATCAATGGTGACTGCAGCACACATGGAGAAAACTCTGCACCTCAGGCCATTGCTTTTTCTCACTTTGGGAGCTTGCCATCAGATAGCAAAAACATTTTTTGAGTGTGTGCATCAGGCATGGCACTTGCTCAGCAAAGTTCAGTGCCGTTTGTGCCTCTAATGTCAAGGAGATCCCACCTGCCTGGCGGGATCTCTAAATTTAGTGGGTGGAACTCTGCTAAGGGAGCAATAGCCATGGCATCTACTAACCTGGTTGACTGGCGGGCCACCCACCAAGCTCTAAATGACACTGCAAATCTGGATGTAGAGTTCTCATCTTCCCAGCACCTACATCCCAGCTTCACGAACTCCAGCTGTCAACAGTCAGTCAGCCTGCCATTCCTCAGTCCCGTCTAAAAAAAAAGAGGGGGAGAGAGAGGACGTGGGCTGGGGCCAACCTCCAAATGTCAGAATTATTTAAAGAAATAAAAGGCCCAACCTTACTTAAGCAAGGAATATCTTGTTCTTTTACCTGGGAAAAACCTTAAGGTTTTTTTTAAAACCCTCACCCACCAGCGTTACCCCTTGGTGGCATGCTCCATCATAGGGTCCTTCCCGTTCCGCTACAGAACGGGCGTGCTGCGACCAAACGAATTACGCGGGAGCACTGATTAACAGACTATGAGAGGCAGATGTTCCTGCAGGGAAGGAGTGAAGTATAAAGAAAGTGCGTTTAAAATTACCTGGCTAGTGGGTAAAGTACTTTATTCCGACCCCTAGTCGGTAAGGTTAAAAACAGGTGATGAATAGGGACGTTAAGAATAATGTTCCTACTCCCTATTGGTCGACATGTTTCAAGCCTACCCCTTTCGGCTATTCTTCAGGACCTAGTACAGTAAATTTAAAAAAACGAGTTTCTACTCCTTTAGTTGTTTTCTAATTGCAATTCACAAAGAAAAACAAACAACCAAGTGCAACAATCGCACATGCACGCTCAGGTGTACAATTCTTTCATACCACCTGGTCTTTGCATTGTTAATTTATATTGTCAATGAAGCCCGCGCTTCATGGTTTCACCAGTGGGGAGTTCAGCCTCTAGTTATACACTCGTCTCAGCCATACTCCTCAGAAATACTTATGCCCATGCGGTTCCCGAGCGGCAAACTATTAGGTTGAATCTGCTAAAACCATCACTAGCATGGTGGGACACCATTTGTACTATTCCCACTCTTTTATGACCCACAATATCCTTTGCTTTCACTAATTAATGCAATTACCACCAAGCACATCATGTGCTTCATATCCTGGTAAATTCCATATACACCACATGACATATCCTCTGAGTTCTAATTTTCTAATTTTCTATTACACAATTTGGTGTCCCTGTTGGCCACTTCTGAGAAGACTGTTTTCTCAGAATGCTCATATATCAAAAAGTTAGCCTAGGTATTACATTACATCAAACTCCCTGTAAAAAAGATCCTGGTAACTTCTAAAGATTATTGAAAATTAACGTGTATGGATTCAACTTCTGTAAGTATATGCCTGTTCAGTGACTTGGGAGCCAAATACGTAAGTTCTATCAGAATGCGTCATAATGAAAGATTGTAATACATTGTTAAATAGCATGAAGCAGGGTTGATTTGGGACAGAAAATATGCCCATGCACCAGTATAAAAGTGGCCCCCCCATTAGTGAATTAGATAGCTAAAAATGGGCATGTTTGCAAATTGGGACAAGTTTGAATTTACAAAAATACGCCGTACACATTTTTTGCAGGGTATGGCAGATTGCATGATTTGAGCTTAATGCAAGCAACGTTGGTTTTAATATCAGAGAAATCAACAATAAAAACTGGTCCAGCAGACCATAAACTTGACCCACAAACAGCCAAACAAAACCGTCCCACTCTCTGACCGGTCAGTCCAGCCGTCTAGGCACTGCCTGATTTCCCTCTAGGCCAGTAACACCCTGGCAAGAAGTTGTGGTCCTCCATTCGAAAGGACCCCTCCTTCCCTGCACTAAAAGCCCGTTCTCACAAGAAAGGGTTCCCAAACCAATAAATGGCGAACATAGATAATAAGTTCCCCCATCACTAATATCCATTTATTAATGAGAAAAGTGCACGATTGTGGTTGCGGGGAAACTGCAGTCGCTTGGCAAATCATTTAAGTTAAGCAACGTCGAATTGGACATTGTCCCAAGCTATGATTATTTTGTTCTCATCTTCAGTAATAAAGGGGATTCGTTGTCACAAATACCTAAGAGTTTTTAACTCTAGGTAATACCTCACAAATTCTGCCAATTTCCATCATTAAAACTTGTGGTGGGTTCCATCAGCACCCATGCATACTTTTCTAGCAAACTTTAAACTATTGTGGTTTAATGGTGAAAACTGTGGGGCAACTAAAATCGTGAAGTCCTTCAGTAATCCCAAAAAGATTTCCTTTAAAAGCTTCCCCAAACCATCATGTAATTGCAAAAGAAGAACCAGGGTTGAAAATATCTATGACGCCAGTGTTGAAAAAAAAACTTTTCGAAAGGCCAGACCATACCAGGAATACCATTATGACACCCTGAAAAGGTATTTAATATATGTGCAATTCTGAAAGGCATTTTTGGTTTGTTTTTTTCCACTTGGGCCGTCATTGTTTGGGCCGCTATTAGCAAGTGTGGGGTTAGATCTTGTCCCGAGGTGCTAAGAATATGTGAAGGCTTTTCACAACTTAGAATTCAATTCTGTGTCATAAACTATTTAACGAGATCATAAAAGTGCAAAAGGGTAGGGCTGTGTTATGAATTAATCACTGCAATGGACCTAGTCTAATTGGATGTCAGGTGTGTAGCTACTCAAGAAATGTAATTTCGCTTATTGAGGTACCCTTTATTTTAATGGAATTTTAAGGAACTCTGTATTTTTAATATTATTTTATATTGTGTAAAATTATGGCCTGATTATTTTGAAATGTATTCTACTGAGATATTTGGGATTGTTTTAGAAAGCTGTTAATGTAGCTATCTTATTAAAAACCTTTCAATTCGAATCTGTTCTCCTGTATTATACGTTCTGTCATCTCAGGCAGTATGTCATTCTGGCTTGCCTTGTCATTCTCCAGTCTGAATCAATTAATTCTATTAGAATTCTGTGTTATAGCCGAAAGACATACAAGCATTGAGATCAAATAAGAATAGCCTGGGGAACCAACGGCTTCTCCTTGTTTGTCCATTGTTACGCCTAGCAGTGTATTTGTTAATCCTGGTTTCAGGAGTCATGAACGCAGTGGCAGGAACAAGAAATAGTCAAAAGTCTTGTTTCCTTTCAGTATTTTGAGTGGCGGCTGGTGTGGAACAGGAGTGGTGAAGCAGGAGTATGGGGGTTTGAAAAATATCTTTTAAAAAACACACTTACCTTTTCCGCACCTCTCCGCCATCTCCGCTTCTCTTCTCTTCCTGACTCCAGTCCGGAAGAAGCTGCAGGAAGCACCCGGGCACACAAGCTCCCCTGAGCCAATCACAACGCTGCAATGCAGCGTTGTGATGGGTCTGAGCGCTGCGGATCGGCACCCAGATGGGGGCCAGAGAGCCTGTGCATATTCTCCACCAAGCTGTGCATTACAGGCTGGTGGGGAATATGCAAAGTGCAAATGACTATTTGGTCGGGCCAAGACAGCCGGCCAAGCAGTCATTCTAACTTAAGTGTGCACAAAGTACTCCTCCTCCCTGAGCCACAGTAACAGAAAAAAAATGATAACGTTGTTAATAACATTTGATTTTTCCCTTTTCAGTGCTCTAAGAGCAGTGGGTCGACGCTCCTTCACCTTAGTGGAGGAGCCGCCACTGAGTATTTTGCAGTTCTTGCCTTCCACTAGCCCCTCAGAAGCAAATAGTATACGGCAGAAGGCTGGTGATATCATCCTGTGACGTCATCATAGGTCAATAGGTGTGTGACATCACTTCTTTAGCATTTTGGTCAATTGATGTCAATCCATACTAGTCACTAGTTGTCCAACCAAAACTTTATTTTTGCTGTCAAATGTCTGCCAACTTCTGCTAGGAATGACAGTGGCAGAGGTTGGAGTAGAGACCACAGATTAAAGCTCCCTAAAAGCCCCAATCGGGATTCAGAGTTGTCAACTGCACAACTCCATATCATAGCTTCAGTGTCTCAAGCTATGAACTCCCAGGTCCACATGTAAGCTTTCACCTACCTTACAGAGCCTGGACATTTTAAACATTCACTCTCCCGCAACTTTTTGTCCTTTTTCAGTATTATTCACACTTCTCATGGATAGAATTGACCAGCCAGTCATCCTCAGGGAAAACGCTTCTCACTTAACCCATGCCACAACCACATCTCCATGTTATGTATCACGTGCAGACAAAGCACCCAGAAAACATCTGATGTTCATGAACATTAGAAAAAACATTTATATAATCAGGTAGGCAGAAACACCTGGTTCACTGTGTTACAGTATCTACCTTGCTCTCCCAGTCAATGTGTATAGAGCAGATTTTTTAAAATATATATTTTAGCATTATCCAATAAAGTCTTTCCCAAAGTGGGAAATTCTCTGAGGTGGTTGGATATGAAAGTGGATTTTTGCTGGACCAGGTAGACAATTGCATAACACTACCTCTCAATGAAATAAATTCCAATTTAAGCTTTTGATCAATGCCTCTACTACCTGCTGCAGCAATTCTTTGCTTTTTGAATATGGTCATTCTATCTGACATCGACCCTTGGCTCCAAGCTTATAATCCCAGCAGACAGTCATTCTGCTGGAGCTGCAGGTGCAGTGCTAGTTGAGTAGCATGCTGCCTTCTTCCATCTTTCCTTTCTAGTTTATGTGACCCAATGTGCTACCTTATATGCATGTACTTAATGTATGTAAGGGGCACTTCTGTCTTTAAATATCATTAGGGTTCTGTATAAAAGATGGTTGACAAAATAGAGACCTCGAAATTGTTAGTCTTATCCTGGAAAGTGGAGGAGCATGTTTCATCTGCCAGCTTCACAACATTCATGCTAACAAAGTATGCCAAGATGTATGGCATGTGAAGACCACAGCAAGTGTGAAGGGTAGTTAGGAAACTAGTCATGAAAGACCTTTTCGGCATTCCAATGGCATTTTGGGTGAACCCTTTCAGTCACTGGAAACTAGTGAAATGAGCCTAAAAGAAAAATAATGTGTAGTCTTGTCTGGAGTTTATAACTTAACAACACAAAAACAGGTCACCCTGTGTCAAGGACAAAATGGAGAGTAGTTTATAGGACAAATTCCCTCACCCACCTGTGGGTGGCATGCTTCATCATCAGGAACCTCCACGCACTGCAAGCCGGGTCGCAGTGTGGGGTACAAGCCCCTCACTGTGAGGGAGGAGCTCAGGGATGTTTTAGTTGTAGATGACAAGCGATACACTAAAACCTTCAGATGAGCTGGGTGTGGAGATAGTGGATGTGAAATTAAAACTGACTCCCTGGTATGTTAAAACTCAATTTTAATGGAACATATTGGAGTTAGTGCTAAAATTAGTTTGCGAGCTATGCCTGGAAAATTCAACCTTGCTTGGTTCAGTGTGTTCATAGGGTCGACATGTTTCAGCCTTAGTGCCCTCCGCAGAGGTGCTGTGGCTTTCTTCAAGACCAAATGAAAAAAAGGTGCGTGAACACTTGACACCGTACCAACTTCGGTCGGAGTGAAAAGGATACAGACAACTGATGAATTAGTACATCAGTCGTGGTGGGCTGATGTTCAGCGGCGTCCCCGACTTGTGGGGGGTCCTGGTTGCAACTCATCCTTGGCGCACTCGAGGAGGGTTCCAAAACCTCTGCTTGAAGTCCTGTGTACTCAGGTTGTGCTGCCGGGATGAGGAGGAGTTTATAACTGACAAAACATTTCTCTGATTCAGATGTCTGTTCTTGACTCTGTGGTCAAATAATGTGGAATGCTGTTGTGCTCCCCACAGCAGCTGACTTGCCTCTGGTATTGGGAAGGCTAATTACTGCTCTAAATTTAGTCATAGACTATTTGGGGAAATTGTAATTTTAGGTTAGGTTAATGTTCTAATCTGAGTGCAGCCCCTGTATAATGTTCTAATCTAACTCCAGCCCAGAATATTAATACTGTAAATTTACATATCAGTGCGATCCCGGCGAATGCTTCAGTGAAGGTTCAACTTAAATCAAAACACTAGGAATGCCTTAACAACTATATATTTTTTTAAAAATCTCAGTTTCATAAAACACTATCTATGAATCTATGAGTGTATTGGTGGAATTGTGTTTTGTGCTCTTGATTCTCTCATCAGTAGGGCCAGTACTTTACCAGATTTGTCACTACTGTCAAAGAATTTTAAAGCATTTTTGAGGTCCAGTTGTTGCAGCTTCTAATAATTTTTAAGCAGGTTTTTATTTCAAGTAAATTGACTTTAATTTTGAGTATAGCTTTGCTTGCGTTGTTGATATGTCTTCCAAATGGCTTCTTTATGCAATTTTTCTAAACTCTCAATATAGTGGCAGTATTCCCTTTCTTGTTGTTTCCTAACCCTATTCGTGTTGTTTCGAGAAGGATAAACCTCTTATATATACGTTGACACTATCCCATACTATATTTATGGGAGCTAGTGCTACATTTTGGGATGAAAAGATCCTGATTTCTGTAACCAAATAAGATACGGAGTCTCTATATAGGGTATGCCTAGTAGTGCACACTTTAAGGCCCAACGTAGGGGTTGGGTTTGTAGGCAATATTCTCCAACTAACAAAGGCAATATAGAATGTTCTGATACCAAAGTTGTGAACCCCGTCACACTTCATGGTTCATACTAAAGGAACTAGAAAGAAATCGGTTCTTAAATAATGATCATGTGAACCAACGTCACATGTACACTCTTGTTAGGGAAGCTTTTGCCCTAAGGCATCAACCAGGTCTAAGAAATACTTAAGATAAACTATTTTTTAAAGTATTTTCTACCTCTATCTCATATGTCTCCAGACCGGAAAAAGGTAACTTTCTAAAAGTTACCTTTCCTTCATTTTTAATACAATATGACTTCACCATTGTATAGGATTTTTAACAACTATTAAAAATAGTTTTAAATCATTTTTATAGCTAGTCCCATTCCTGCGATACAGAATTAGGATTTTAATCTGTATTCTGGTTTTCTGCAGAGGACTGCTAGCTCTTCCATAGTGAAAAATAATTTTTGGGTGCTTGTCACTGTAAGGACATGTTAACATTACATTCTACATATCTTACTTTTAAACACCATGCACCCAGCCTTATGGGCTAGAAGGCCTATGTGGGGATGACATTCATATTTATGAGAGTTTCGACCTGTCAAAGGGGTTTGTTTTGTCTGGCCGAATTGCAGTTTTTACACTGCCTCTGTCAGGCTTCAAAGGCTAGGCCTGGAGCCATGTTTTACATTTTCACTGTACTGGATGGCACGATAGATGTTGCAGTCCACCGGTGGCTTTAATTTCCAGGCCTAAGGTACACCTTGCACCATGTACTAAGTACTTATAGGCAAGCTAAACTTGCCAATTAGGCATATGCCAATTCAACCATGTTTAAAGGGGGGACATCGGCGCTTTACTTCTGATTAGCAGGATAAAGTGAATAGAGTTCTAAAATCAGCAAAACCATAGGGTCCAGCAAGAGGCAAGGCATGCAGAAAATAAATATTTCTTCTAGTTTTCATGGATAATTAACTCTGAGATGTGATGGAGCATTTAATATGAAGGGATGAGACAGTCTGTTATGGAAGGGGAGTATTTGCTTTTATACGTTGGGCTAGTAGGCATTTCCCCATCCATTTATTCATTTAACACCACACAGTGTGGCTCCAACAGCTTCTCAAGCAGCATAATCCTGTGCTTATTGTCCTTAATGTTTTGTGGAAAGAGAGTTGGAGGGATACATTAGACCTCATCCAGTTATCTATTTCTATGGCTTTGAAGGTCATAATTTGGTTATTGCGTTTCAAAATTGCCATAGTTAGACTCTGAGCTATTTTTTCTTCCTCAATAGTTTTCAAATTAAATCAAGAACTGGAGATAATACAGTATTATAAATTAGGCCCGAAGGTACTTACACACTTATAATAACCAGGAAGAATTATATATCAGAGATGACCCTAAGGCCCTGTACACAATTACTGGAATATGTAAGAAAAGTATAATTCCACATAAATGGTACTATACCTCTTTTTGAAATTCTGGCGGGATATTGTTAAAAGGTTGAATCGCGTATAGCTGCAGGCAGGATGGTAAGTTTATTTAGTAAAAACAAAATTAGCAGCTACACAAGCACGGTGAAATCATCTGTCTGTCTCTCTCTCCCATTGTCGTTATCATTTCCAAATCATCCGTAATGCGGCTGCAAGAAACAGAGATCATACAACTTTCCTGATTCAATTTTAAACAAGCTATACAAATAAAACAATAATCACCAATCTTTAACAAATTCAAACAAAGTAATCCCCACAACTAGAATTGCTGAAACAAGTAAATACAATTTGTGACCAATATTAACAACTTCACAGTCACCCATGAGAATAATGATATCAACAAAATATAACAACTGAGTTAAATGAATAAATATACAATAGCTCAAGAAATAGATTACATTTATTCCAAAATATAATCATTGAATTTGACAGAATGACATCTCTTCCTTTTGTTGGACTACTGCAACAGAGCAAACAGGAAATTCAGAAACAGGGCTGCAACTTTCACTGATGGGACTATCATCCCTTGCTGTAACTTTAACCACATGCACAGAATTCCACCGTTCTCCATTGCCTCACTTAACAGCACAACAATCATTACTGACTCCATCTACTAAGTAAGGAGGGCTGATTCTCAATCCACCTTTCATAACTCGATTCTGGAAATTGTACTTGCTCCCAATCTCCTTTTTTGAAACACACTTGTTTGGATCTCTTCACAGCACCATATCTATTTGTGCTTTTTCTACAACATACTTCCATTTTAATACGAGCCTGACTTATTGACCTATTTTGAAGTATCTCATCAGTTGATGTGATACTTTTAAATTTACCCACCCACGCAGGTCTTAAAAAATCACACAAGAATTTCTTCCCCTCAGTGCTTTAAAAGGGGAAACCTCTGTAACAGAGTGAGGTGTGTTGTGAGATGACTATGCTCAAGCATGGCTTGAACAGCATGAACCATATCTCCCCCCTCAATCATTGCCCCTTTGACACATTCAGTAACAAGCCCATTCACTCTTTCTACTTGACCATTAGCCTGTGGGTGATACAAACTACTTCTCTTATGCATCTTCCAAATATTCTTTGATTTCTGCATGCGTGAACTGCACTTCATCGTCGGCTAGCAACTCTAATGGATATCCCTTTTTTGCAAATATATTACTGAGAAATTTGATGACAGCTTCGGTGTTGGGTTCCCACACAAACTTTACTTCTTACCATTTTGACAAGCTATCTATAATTAAGTAGCATACCGCTAGTTAGCTGGTAAAAGTTGGAATGAGCCAAGAAAATCAATGGACAGTTTCTTTCAAATACCTTTCGGAGCTTCACTTTCTCCCATGGGAGGTGAGTGGCACTTGAGACCTTTATCATTCTGTGCACAGATCACACACTTTTTACACCTCTGCTCAACATCTTTGTCCATCCCTGGCCATCAATATGTCTCTCTCAATATTCTTTTATTAAGCGTCATCCCTAAATGACCTTGATGACTAAACTCAAGCAAGGTATTCCTGACCATGCACGGTGTAACAAGTTTGTCAACTCTAAAAAGCAATCCATCTTCCACTCTCAACTCAGTTTGGATCTTATTATATGATTGTAGTTCTATAGGGAGACTCCCTTCTCTGGGCCAAAACTGAACTGAATATCCCATAACTTTATTCAGCAGAAGATGCTCTGCAAGACCCTTGCGCAAAACGGTTCTCTCATCATGCTCCACACTAATAAAACCTTGTCCTGACATTGATCTTCTACCTCTTTGACTTCTACTTTTCCTTTCTCCTAGGCCTCTGTGCATACTCTGTCGCCTGTCTCAAGTCTTATTTTCTGCCCTTCTGTTTAGACTCCTTTCTTCTCGTGTAATATCTCCCCACTTTATTTCACTCAAATGGTTACCATTCCTACATTGTCTGCAGCCACTGTTTCTGCATGTAGTGTACTCTTGGCCAAGCCCATTCCAAGTCTCTGAGTTTATTACACTATATTTCTTCATCCACCTCTTCACGCCTGCCCTCGGTATCTTATTATATCACCTCCTTTCTCCC
Source organism: Triturus cristatus (assembly GCF_964204655.1). Classification (NCBI taxonomy): domain Eukaryota; kingdom Metazoa; phylum Chordata; class Amphibia; order Caudata; family Salamandridae; genus Triturus; species Triturus cristatus. The sequence goes on along the minus strand of NC_140593.1, from coordinate 377,412,286 downwards.
AGCCTCATCCCTTTTAGGCTTTTTCTCTATTGACCCCTAAACTCTGGAACTACTTCCCTGCACCTCTGTTTTCTTCCCCACACATACTTTCCCTATTGACTTTACACAAAATGTAATGGAGGGAGCATTCCCGCATAGCTTCCCATTGACCGTATGATGCCATTCCACCTCCTATAAGACACCTTGAGATGAATTTTCAAACAATTTATTGAATGCTTGTGCTCCCATCACAGTTACTATCCTAGAAGAAACAAAAGAAACATAAATGTGTCTTGTGGTGTTCTCAACAATTTTCAAGTTTCTTTTTTGGCTCAATGCCAAGAAGTAAATTTCATTGAAAGAGCAATTCCATATTGAGTGGCCAAGCAGACTGGTCACTACTAAGTATATACGCAGCTTGCTAATAACTGTGTCCAGCTGGCTGACCGATTTAGTCAGTAATATGCTTCAGTCAAAGTGCAGAACGCACAGCAGTACATAAAATTATAAATCGAGTATGGCAATTTACTATAAAATAGCAAAGACAACCACAGTGGTGGATCTCTCATTAGAATTTTAAACTATAAAAATATAGAAAACCAGACGAAAATCATAAAATAACAATATTCTCCCCTCTAGGCAGCATTTATCTGCCTTTTTACCCAGGAAACCCTTTCATCATGTGTAATCTAGCTCCACATAAAACTCTCAATTTCTCCTGCTTAGCCAGTCATTCATGACATTAATATGTGCACATATCAGTAACATGATATGCCCTCTCTTCCAAGAAAAATCAATGCTTCTTTGCCCTTGGTGTGCAGCCTCTAGAAGACTGATTACTGTGTGTGTGCTTGTATGCCAATAACACCCGCAACCTGCATTACACACGCCCTGCAGCATGTGTGCCCGCTACCAGCCCCCGCCTGAGCATAACCATGCTTCAGTCACAGGTTTCTTTGGTAACATTACACCTATTGATTTAAAGTATTAATAAATCAGTCTTGCCCAGCCTTCTTAGCTAGAAAAGATGTGCACAAGTGCATTACACTTTGCTAACACTGCAAAGCACGCAGGCCTCCTCTTGCAGGGACTGCCCGCCATTAGTCCAGTATCTATCCCAAAATACCTGCTGTAGTGTTCAGCAGCTTTCTGAACCTGTTAGAAAAAGCAAAACATAAAATAAAGCAAGAAGAGCAGAGAGAAGGAAATGATGTGAATGTATGTGAATGACTCACTTTGGAAAGTCGTCTGTTGTTATTTTTATTTGTCACTAATATAATGCATCTATTAGTATCAAATGGCGGCGGCACATTTGGTAGTCTGGGGGTGACTTTCCAAGCAAGTTTGAGTTCACCATCACACAGCAGAGTCTGTACAGTAGTGTGAAGGGGGGTTGTCAGTGGTGTGTGAAATGCATCTTTGTTTAATGAGTATATCAAACGTTTGGCTGTGGTTTTAAAGCGTGGATATGCAAATCGTTAAGATGTGGTATAAATGAGCCGTCCAAAGAGACTTCAGGGATAACATCAATGTGAACTGTTACAAAAAATGTTAATTATGTTTGTTGTTTGTGTAATGTGGAAATGTGAAGACATAATCTGTACCTTTCCAAATAATGAAAACATTCTTGCACGAGGGTTCACATGAAGAAGACAAATTCCCTAGAACTGCTTTTGAATGAGCAATAGATGTTAATCAAAGATCATATTGCATAAATAACATTTTTTTTAAAAGGTTATTTTCGGTTATTTTTGCCTTTTAGTGATAAAGCATGAAACACGTGTATTTTCATGTATTTAACGTGAAACACAGACCTGTGTTTCATTTTCTAAATGTGTAGGGCCTGGTTTTCATTGTCTTCTTGTTACTCAAACAACAACATAGTCTAAAACTCAGTTTCCCCCTCTCTCGAGATGGTGCAAATGCCATCTGCTGTGCAATGTAATACAACAGCAGAGAAATTATGCAAAGTGTTGCATTGATTTTTCAACAGTGCAAAGCTTCAGTGATAGAAAGCAGATAGCTCAATTCATTCCACCTGGATAATGTATAGTGCAGTTTAAAGTTATCTCTAAAAGTTGTCAATGCAGATTAAATGTATTTGTTGAAGCAATGTCTAACCGAATCCACATTTCTGGCACATTCTCTTCTTTTCTCTTTTGCACAGATCCCTCGTGCAGCCTGTGCTGCATTTAAAACGCTGTTCCCAACAAGGTTTAACAGATCGCACAATCCATCTTGAATCGTGCCTTGGTTCGGTGTAGTGGGACGTTTTGCTTGTGTCACACAGTACATACGCATCAGCCAGGCATGCCTGGCCCCAGGCACCACTCACCACTCCCCCTCTCTTCTGGAGATGGAAAACAAGGTGCTTGCAACAACCATGTTCTTTCAGTTCTCATAGTCAACACCGCATCCGCTGGAATAGACTTGTGCAGGGAAGTCTGCTCAGCAAGCATTTACAAAGCCAATACGTCTGGCAACTTCTTTATTAATGTTGTGATGAATGACTGATGTGAAAGCTTTTTTTATCTCTATGGTGCAGCCAGAAACTCAAACTGTAGGTCGCGCGAGCGCGCGAAACAAGATGGCCGCCGTTTAGAGAGCTCCGGCGCTTTTTCGCCCGTTTTTTGATTAAAAACGACTAATCCTGTCAGTTTTGCGGCGCAAATGAGGTCGCTTGGCTTTTGAAAGTCTTACCTGCCGATTGCTGTGATTTCTTCTGGATTTGGACGGTGTTGGAGGCGTTTTTCGGTGCCCAGCCTCTGCTTCCAGTTCTACCTTCAGGTATTCCCAGCCTTGTCTGTCAGGGGGCGGAGCAAGCCTTCAGGAAAGGGCCTGGCTTGGGCCTAGCCACTCCCATAGCCAGTTATAGCTGCTGCACCAGCTTTAATAAGGATTTTCTCACTGCTGCAATATTTTTTCCTTCATCTTCTTGCTTTGTGGATATTATTTTCGCAATTTTGTTATTTTATTTTATAGTTATTATTACTATACTACATCAACATGGATAATAAAAATATTCATCCTAAAAGGAAGCAACAGGTTTCGCCTCCGCCAATTAAATCAAAGGCGGTAGAGTCTACAGAACCCTCATTAGCCTTAATTTTAGAGGAAATTCAAGCGCTTCGTGTCAACACAGATTCCATTGCCTCAGAGATTAAAAATGTTCGAAGGGAAATGGCGAGTCTGTCAATGAAAATCTCTGATAACACAATTAAAATACACGATAATAAGGCTAAGCTTGAGACTTTCGCTCCACTGATAGCTAAAATATCTCCTTTGTCTACCCGACTTCTAGAAATGGAAAATCGTAACAGACAATACAATTTACGCATTTTTAATTTACCAGAGGATGTGGAGGGTGGTAACTGTAGATTGTATCTGGAAAATTTGATTCCTGGGTTTCTACAAATTAAATTTCCAGAAAAATTTGAGATTGACAAGGCCCACAGAATTCCTTCACACCGCAATCCTAAACATACAAAACCTCGTCAAATGATTTTCAAAGTCCTCAGGCATCATCATTTGGTTTTGATTCGCAAGGCAGCACGAGAGATTCCTTCTTTGATGGTTAATGGGAATAACATTTTTATTCACCAAGACTTTGCCAAGGAAACAGTCTCAATCCGCAAGGAATTTTCTGCTCTTCGGCCTCAGCTAAGAAGTCTTGGGTTCAAATATGGTCTTTTTGACCCTTCAACAATGCGTATCTGGAAAGACAATCTGTCAAAATCTTTTCAACATCCTGATGACTTACGTCAGTTTTTGGATCAGCGTTCACAGCAGTCCATGGATACTCATGACTCTAATACTTGATTATAGCTAATTTACGTATTTTCTGACAGGTTAATGGGTCAATGCTACATTGGGCTCCAACGGTTCGGTCATGCTTGTTGAGCGTATGTGCGTCTCATCTTTGATATGTTTGTACCCTGTTTGTTGTTCTCTCTTTTTTTTTAATTTTTCCACCTCTTTTTATTTGTTCTGGAGCTATTATCTTCTCTTATTATTGTTCTCCTTTTTCTCCTCTTCTTGATCCTTTTTATTCCTTCTTTCTTCATTATGGCTGATAATCACAATATTAAAGTTGTTTCACTAAATGTTAAAGGTTTACGTCATCCAGTTAAGCGTACAAAAATCTTAGACTATTTAGGTAGTTGTAAGGCAGATATTTGTTTTCTTCAAGAGACTCATATAGATGACAAAACCTTAACTTATATGAAGAAAAAATGGGTAGATACTATTGTTTCATCACCTGCTATTGGTAAAAAAAAAGGGGTGGCTATTTTTGTTGCAAAAAAGTTACATTGCCAAGTCTTAAACAAAATTTCGGACACAGATGGAAGATATATTATAGCCAAAATTAAAATTCATGATTCAGTCATATTTTTACTCAATGTTTATGGTCCTACTGCGGATGACCCTCTTTTTTGGTCTAATATTACCACTGAGGTTCTAAAACTGGGAAAAGTTCCTTTAATTGTTGGAGGTGACTTTAATGTTATTACTGACCCATTATTGGATAGAATGTCCAGTACTAAATTTCGCCCTCCTAAGGTTTTTCATGCTTTTAAATCATTTATTCATACCACCAAGTTAGTTGACATTTGGCGTTTGCACTTCCCTACGGAAAAATGTTTTACATTTTTCTCTAATCCACATAATTCACATTCTAGAATTGATTATTTTTTAATTTCCACACAACTAGTTCAATCTGTTAAGACTCCTAAGATTGGTAATATTGACATCTCAGATCATGCCTTGATTTCGTTTGTTCTGAACTTAACTTCAACTTTTGCAAACCAAACTAGGTGGCGTATGAATACTGGAATTATTCTTAATGAACATAATAAGCCTAAAATCTTAAATGCTATTCAAGACTATTTTTTACTCAATCCTGAAGGATCCACTTCTATGGTCAATAGATGGGACGCCTTTAAAGCTTATATTAGGGGTGTAACTATCTCAATTATGGCCTATAAAAATAAAACATTCAACGCTCGTATTAGATGTTTGGAAAAACAAATTGCGAAATTTGAAAGGCTTTTTATTTCATCAAATGATCCTCAATTTAAAGTCAAGCTACAAAAACTTCGATATGAATTTAACTCAATCCTTAGTACAAGAGCTGGCATCCAAATTTCTAACTCTAAGGCTAAATTCCGTTTTAATGCCAACAGGTCTGGGAAGCTTTTAGCTAATTACTTACGCATAAAAAAAGATAAAACGCAAATTACCTCAATTCACGGCCCTAATGGTAATATTGCAATATCTCATAATGATATTGTTAAGGAATTTTTGGATTTGTATTCTACTTTATATAATAAGCCTGAGCCTCATGATCCCTCCATACTGGACTCTTTTTTAAATACATGTAATTTGCCCAAAATTTCACACTCGGACAGGCTTGGGCTAGATTTACCCATTACTACAGATGAAATTTTAGCTGCTATTAAATCTATTAAAAAAAATAAATCCCCTGGCCCAGATGGTATTCCAGCTGAGTTTTATAAAGAGTTCCAATCCCAACTTTTGCCTTATTTATTTCAACTTTTTACTTTTTTTGGTTCTTCGGGAACGGTCTCCGGTTCTTTTACTGATGCTTTAATTATTGTACTTCCTAAGCCAGATAAAGACCCCACTCTTGTTTCAAATTACCGCCCTATTTCTTTAATTAATCAAGATTGTAAATTGTATGCTAAAATACTTGCTTCCAGACTGGCTCCTGTATTGGATTCTATTATACATCTTGATCAATCCGGTTTTATGAAGAATAGATATTCTACAAATAACACAAGAACCTTATTACATGTTATTGAACAGAGTTCCACTTTAAGTTCCCCTGCAGGAATTTTGGCTTTGGATGCAGAGAAAGCTTTCGACAAAATTCACTGGCAATTTTTATTTCAAACCTTACTATCATTTAATTTTGGTACTTCGTTTATACGCATGATTTCTGCTCTGTATTATGCCCCTACTGCTCGTTTATTTATCAATGGCCAAGTATCTAGTCAGTTTTCTCTTTTTAGAGGCACGAGACAAGGCTGTCCCCTCTCTCCACTTTTATTTCTCATTGGAATTGAACCTTTCCTTACTCATATACGACAATGTGTTAATATTAAAGGTATTAAGATTAAGGAGATTAATATCAAAACTTTAGCATATGCTGATGATGTCCTGTTATTTATTAGTGAACCTATATCCTCAATGCCTGCCTTATTAGACATTATTGCAAAATATTCCATGGTTTCTGGCTATAAACTTAATATTAATAAAACTGAATTCTTCCCTTTAAACATGTTTGGTACTCCTGATATGTTACCCATGGCTGATATTGTGTGGCAAAAAGATAAATTAAAATATCTTGGGATTCTATTTGCGTCCTCCATAAAAGCAACATTAACATTAAATAGTAACTTTATTCTGAATTATATCAAAGATAAAACATCTAAATGGTCTTCACTGCACCTCTCTTGGTGGGGTAGAATGGACTCCATTAAAATGATTATTGCTCCTAAAATTTTCTATACACTTGCTATGATTCCTATTCAATTTCCATTACAATTCTATAAAGACATTGATAGACTTCTTTCCAAATTTCTCTGGAACAATAAACCAGCTCGTATTGGTTATAAGAAATTAAAAATACCTAAATGCAATGCTGGATTTGGCGTGCCTGACTTTTTTCTATATCACAAGGCCTTTATACTGAAACAAAGTTCCATATGGTTTCCTCCTTCCTCTTTAAATAACCAACCTACATGGCTTCATATAGAGCAGTCTCTTGTGGCTCCTTTTCCATTGACCGCCTTACTAACAATGTCCAATAGGTCAACATATGTGCATAAGTCGGTTATTATTAAATCCGCTAAACTCATTTTTAATGACCTGGATTCAATTTTTTTGACCCCTATGAATCATACTGAAGATCTGTCATTGTGGCATAGTAATGTGATTAAATTGAATAGAAATGATAATTTTTGGAATGCTTGGATTAAAGCTGGTGTCTTGTATCTTAAAGATATCTATTTTGACAATGTTTTTATTTCTTTTGAAGCTTTACAAATGAAATTTAGTTTACCTCATTCTGATTTGATTAAATATGAATCTTTATGTAATTCAATTTTAGACTCTTTCCCTCATGGTATTCCGTTTAATGTTAAAGCAGATTTAGCACTATATATTCGAACTATCTCTATGTCATCGCATACTGTCTCTATTTTATATAAGAAATTATCTAATTCTATAGGAAACAATTTAAATATTATTTCAACATTCTGGAATGCTGAGCTTTCACTTTCTTTGTCCAACGATACTTGGACGGCTGTTTGGCTTAATAGTATTTCAGGATGGCTGCCTGTTTCACTTTACCAAACCAATTCTTATATTTTATTTAATTGTTTATGGACCCCAGTGCGTTTATTTCGTGCTAAATTGATGCAAGACGACCTATGTTGGCATTGTAAATTACTTCCTGGATCATTACGACATATGCTTTTTGAATGTCCATTAATTTTAAAATTTTGGTCTGATGTTTGGGATATTATTCAACAAATATTTCATATTCATGATGTTATTTCTTACGAAATATTAATATGTAAATCTGTTGGTCTTTTGCATAACTTATCTGAACTAGAAGGTAAACTGTTTAATTTCCTACTGTCAGCTGCTTTAAAGTCCATTACTTTTTGCTGGAAGGATATTTCGTCTTTATCGGTTCATGCTTGGTGGTCATGGGTCATTTTTACAAGAAGAGGTGCTCAATTATCCCTGCAAGGGATCAATCATAATTCTAAGTTGTTTCACTCTTTCTGGTTACCTATAGATATATATTTATCTTTATAATTGTTTATTTATACTTGATCCACCGTTTTATAGTCATTCTACTTCAAGATTTCTATGATGATTATAGCTCTTTTTTCTAAATAAGTTGACATCGCAATTTTTCATGGCTCCTTCCCTTCTTTTTAGTTTGTCATCCCTCCTTTACTTGATTATTTATACTTCTTTACCTATTGTATTTAGAATTGTTTTTTGAAATTTCTTATTTTACATAGGTATTTTCGCTTATGATCAATTGTTTTTCTGTATTGTCTGTATTTGTTTAATATTATGGAAAAATTTAATAAAATATTTTGAACACAAAAGAAAAAAAGAAACTCAAACTGTAAACACTACTCTATATGTATTTCATGCTTAGTTTAGCCTTTTGTACCAATAGGCAGATAGGAGGCGCTGACGTTATACACAAAAGGGCTCAGCACTTATGCAACATTAGTATTCAAAAGATAGTGAGCACACAATTGGATGTCAATTTCTTAGAAGGATTTCTTTTTATTGTTTTTTTTCATAAAAACAGAAGATCATAGCCGACGCGTTTCGTCTCACGAAGAGACTTCTTCAGGGCTTCATGTGGTAACAAGAAAGTGTATTCACAAGAACGCTGTAGATGTCAAAATTTGGACATCTTATTGGGTGCTCCTTGTCTTGTGAATAATAATGTTGGCTGTCATAATTTGTTGCATAAGTGCTGAACCCTTTTGTGTATAATGTTGCCACAGGATTTTGTTCCTAGTTAAGGAGCATAGAGGGGAGTGCTCCTTGGTTCTTTGCACTACATGATAATTTTAGACACTTTTCATTGTCAGGTGCAGTCTCTTATAGCCTCTACCCTCACTTCAATTGCATTCAGGATGCGCTGACGTCTTGTCTTACTGTCATTTGAAATAGGGCCCATTTATTGCGGTCCTTCCATTTGTGCTATCATTTGACTGAAGGAACTCATACTCTACTAGCCATACCTAAAATGGCTGCTATTGTTCAGAGGTGAAGGACTTTCATTCCTTTAAGTGGACCGATGCTGGAGTGGTACCAGAATATCACAGTCAGACTATTATCTGACATAAATCTAATTTTGTAGATATTTTCAAAAAATTGCCATAATCTACTCCCAATTGGAAGCTATTTTATGAACGTTATTCAGGAAGTGGTTTATGTCAGAAGATATTTCTGGTTATGATAGTCTGACTTACACCCTAGGGCCCTGAAGGGCAGGCCATGGCAGGCCTGATAAATTTGCTTAGGGATGGCACTCTTTGGAGTGCTATAACAGCAATACACTTCTTCAAGCTCCCTGAAAAGAAAAGCAATTTTGCACATAGTAGTTAAGAAAATATAGAATAGGAATGAGAGACAGCACAAATTGCTTTAAGATGAGCTGCATACTGTCTCTGGGGTAGGAAAATAAATGCATAATCATGCTAATAATGAAAGGAGATTACATCTTTGAGAACTGATTAGTATTTTACTACTAAAATGGAGATCGAAAAAAAAGAAATACAAAATACAAAAACATGTTCTACCACATTACTATAGGGCCTTTACTGAAGGCAGACACATGAAACACTTTGGGCCTGATTACAATGTCGGGCGGACATCGCCATGGTCTCGGGACTGACCGACCTCCGGTCGGCAGTCCCGCCACCACCATTACAATGCGACTGCACATGGTGCGGTCGCATACTCCCACTTCTCTATGGGAGCTTGTGCTGCGGCCGTAAACTGGCCGTAGAACATGCTCCCATGGAGAAATGGGAGATTCTGTTAATCCTTGCACCGCTTGGCAGGCACCTTAAGGTGCCTGCCAAGCGGTACAGGGATTAATGCCCCAACCGGAGGCCGTGGAGGAATCCAAAGTCACTTTCCAACAGACTTTCCTTGTCGGAAAGCCCAACATGGAAAGCCTGTCAGAAACCGACATCGTAATCCCGACGGGTCCTCAGGGATTACGTTGGGACCTCCGACTGCCTGAAGCCCATCGGAATCCAGCAATAATGACCGGCCGGTTTCAATTCCGGCCGCCTACATTGTTATTAGGCGATCTGAATTGAAACTGGAGATGTCGGTCGGAGGCTTTCAGACCGACATCTTAATTGGCCCCTTTGTATTTCATTAACCGAATGTCTGTTGATGCCACTGAGTTCTCATGCTTAGCTTTCAAATTGTGTTCTATAGATTACAAACAGTGCTCTGGCATGAGCATATTAGCCATCTGAGCTATCTTACCAGTACTGTAAATTGAGACTGGTTGGATACTCGCAGATCTCTGCAGCATGCACGTAAATCAGTGTGCTAGTGCATGAGCTGAATAACTTGGCCTGTAGATGTAGCCGTTAGCATGGCGCAATTGGTTCATATGTATATTGTAGAAATCTGTGGGGAAACATGGTTTCGAAGGTTCAGATCTCATTGTGATAAACTCAGCCTTTCATCCTCGCGAGGATACAAAATTGAGTACCGCTGACTACAGTAACTATTTCTAATATTTGTAGTGCTACTGAAGTACAGGTCTGTGGTAACAAACAGTATGCAAAAATACAGTTACAAGTGAATGTGTGTAGGCATTTATATGTATCTATTGTGTGGTAAATGGGTGCTTGGGAAAGGAGATGTCCCTTGTTCACACTGGCGGAGCTTAGAATGCAGGTTTTGCTTTAAACATAGATGGCTCCTGCCAATAAGCCATTTTAGGCCCTGCAGCATTGACTGTGCCTGAGCTTTGCTTTAGCCCCCGCAATGTGTAAGAAACGGGGTGTTGGAAGCAATACCACATTGTGGGGCGTTGTACACTTAGAGGGCCCATCATAGTGAGCCACTCAGTTGTCCTTTCTCCCCTAAATCCTCCTCTCATTTAGGCCGCTGGTAAGTAGGAAATGAGCGGTATGTCATTGTTTGGGAAGGGTAGGAAACATGCCCTTTCAAATAAAAAGAAGTGAAACCTGCAGATGAGACTTTCTTTGGATGGGGCAGCCTGCATTTCACAATCATTTTTAACGTGATGCTCATCTAAAAGGTATGACTTTCTTTTTAGTCATTGAAATGAATTTGGGTAGAGGGCCAGAGATTAAAAGTTGTCAACTGGTGATAAAAACAATGTAAAAAGGGGGATAAAATCATTATTTTACAATCTTTTTTACAACATAGATAGAAACACCAGATTGAAATCATGCTAAGCACCTTCTTACAAAAGAAGATCATTCTGTATAAACATAATATAAAGCAAACATGACTTCCGAGGAAACAGACATTGAGCAATTCCCTTTTCACTAATTTAAGTGAACATTGTTAGAAATTGGGTTTCTGGTTGGCAGAGGTATGCACTCTGTCCAAGCAGGAACCACAATCCTAATCAGGGTTTAGTACACGCGAACGTTTACCTGTGCTCACCCTCTGGTAGCTTCCCACTGGACAGTCTGACTAAACTTAAGAGTCAACGTGTAAAGTTGTGCACACACACTCCGTAAAACAGTGACACCACCACAAAAGTACTCCACACCAATTTAGGAAACTAGACAATATTTATATGTGAGTAAAACAAGACCAAAATGACAAAAATCCAACATGCACAAGTCAAGATATGAACTTTGCAAGATTAAATTAAAATGCAGTGTTTAGAAATCAATAGCTCCAACTGGGGCTATCTGGTTGTGCGTGACCAGGACAGATCCAAATGTTCAGTCCAACCGCGACTGAGTGCGAGACGGATATAGCAGTCATGTAGACCGGCTGACGGTACCTTGGATGCGTTGGAAATCGTAGACAATATGTGTTGCAAAGGAGGTGAGGCATTGCTGATGCAGGTGATGAGTTGGTTCCTGGAGGCGGTGCAGGGTCGTTGGGGCTTGGGCCGTCTGGGAAGATGCGCTGCGCAAAGGAGGTGATGCAACGGTTGCTTGTACGAGGCCTCCGTTCCTGAAGGCGGCGCAGTGTCGAGGATATGTTGATGTCAAGAGCGCGGTGCCTCAGTACCATGGCATTGAAGTCGAACCGCTGGACTGAAGGTGATGTGTCAGTTGAAAGCCACAAAGTGCCAGGACTGCGTCAGAATTGGGACCGTGCACCACGGACGTCTGTGATGCGGTGTCTGAGACTCACGCACCGGGCGTTCCTTGAAGGTGCTGAGGCAAGTCGAGGCTGTGTTGAAAGTCGAGGTTGTTGCGTCAGATACTCTGAGTGAGCGGGGACCATGGCTTCAGTGCAAGCAGTGGCGATGTGTCGAGTTCACAGGGCTGGGAAGGTTCCAAAATGACGCTTTGGAGTCGATGCGTCAGATTCTTGGTTGCAGCACCAATACTCAATTCCAAGGGCCCTGGACTGGATTTAGCACCACTTGGCAGAGTAGGACTCACAACAGAGGAGCCCAAGTGCTGTTAGCAAGGTGCAAGTGTTGTCTTTGGTATCCCTGAGACTTCAGCAACAGGAGGCAAGCCCAAACAAGCCCTTGGGGAACCTTTAGATGCAGGATGTAGAGAGTAATGTCCTGTCCTCTCACTTCCAGGCAAGAAGCAGGTGGCAGCAGATCAACACAGCAAAGCAAGCAGCAAAGTGGCAGTCCCTCCAGGCAGCAGAGCAGCTCTTCTTCCTGGCAGAATGTCCTCAGTCCAGAGGTGTTCTGAGTGTATGGTTTCAGAGGTCCAGTACTTATAACCGTTTTGGCCTTTGAAGTAGGGAGACTTCAAAGAAAGGTGTTTGTAGTACACAGGACCCTCCCTTCCTGGCCCTGGCTCCAGATACACTACGGGGGTATGCAGCTCTTTGTGTGGGTACAGGCACTGCCCTATTCAGATGCAAGTGTCAACTCCTCCCTCCACTCTAGCTCAGGAAGACTCATCAACCTATTGATGAGCCATCAGGATATTCAGGGCACACCTCAGTTCCCTTTGTGTGATTGTCTAGAGGGAATGCACAAAGCCCAGCTGTCGCCCTGACCCAGACGTGTATTGTAGGCACAGGCAGAGGCACAGAATAGTTGAAGTAAAAAAATGCCAAATTTCTAAAAGTGGCATTTTCAGACCTGCAATTTAAAAACCAACTTCACAAAAAGATGTCTTTTTAAATTGTGAGTCCAGAGACACCAAACTCCAATTTTCTGTCTGCTACCAATTGAAAGTTACAGCTGTAAAGGTACCTCCAATGCTAACCTATGGGAGAGATAGGCCTTGCTGTAGTGAAAAGCGAATTTAGTACTTTTTCACTTCCAGGACATGTAAAACTTAAGGGTGCATTTCCTACCTTTTAACTACATTGCACCCTGCCCTTGGGGCAACCTAGAGTGTATCTTAGGGGTGCCTTACATGTAATAAAAGGGAAGGTTTAGGCCTGGCAAATAGTTGAACTTGCCAGGTCTACATGGCAGTAAAAACTGCACACACGGGCTCTGCAGTGGCAAGCCTGAGACAGGTTTGAAAGGCTACTTATGTGGATGGCACAATCTTTGCTGCAGGCCCACTAGTAGTATTTGATTACAGGCCCTGGGGACACAGAGTGCACTGTACTAGGGACTTATCAGTAAATCAAATATGCCAATCATGGAGAAACCAAATGCCATTACATTTTAGACACAGAGCACGTGCACTTTAGCACTTGTCAGCAGTGAAAAAGTGCCCAAAGTCCTAAAACCGGCAAAAATGAAGTACAGCACACAGTTAAAAACAGGAGCTCAGAAGCAACAAGCATTGGCAAAGCCAATAGGTCTCGCTTTTGGGACCTTCTAAGTATTTAGTTATCCAGCACAATATTCTTGGTGCAACAACAACTGTTGCAAGGCTAAACACTTAAAAAAGTACCAAAGGCGAGACCTATTGGCTATGCCAGTGCTTGTTCTGTGTTTCTTCCTGGCACAATAAGCAAGTTGTGATGGTGGAGCACAAGGGGTGAAGATGGCAGAGCAAATAGAGCTGGTGAGCCAACCCCATCTGACCCCTTCCACAGAAGCCACTTCCAGAGAGTGTGTGCGCCATGAGCTTGGGGCCGAGTGACCCTACTACAGTTTTAATTTCACCAAGAAGCATATGACATCATGCATAAACGACTATTTCAGAGAAGTCCGAAGAATATTCACCTAGAAACTGTGTTTGAGACTGTCGTGTCTTTCTGTGGGAAAAATTAGGCTATGTATTAATCAGTCTCGCACCATTTCAAAATAATAAAATGCACATTTTTTAATGCTGAAAAGCATAACTAGTTTTTATGGCTTATTTCGCTGAGCAGCGATGAACCGTGAACGACATCGAGCACGCGCATTAGTCCTCCACATTAATCACGCCGGCCCGCGCGCTCGCTGGTGCGGGGTCTGGGGTCCCCATTCCGAAAGAATCGTGCCCCACTTAATCTCTATATTTAAGGATTATTTGCCAGTTTATCAGCACACTAGGCGCGGGCATAGCGAGAACTGAAGCTCGTCGTGAATAGGAAGCAAAAATATAATAATTCTTGATGTAAACAAGGAGCGTGCGACCGGGCTCGGCGAATGCAGAGTAGTGGGCGCCAAGAAGCGGCTTTTCTGTTAACAAAAAGCCATGAAATTAAAGGGGGTGGGTCCTTGTGTATATTCTGCCCGAATATTATCAGCGGGCAGCTGCTCCCACAATACACCCTTTCCTTGTCATGTTTATCAAAGGAGGCCTCTTGATCTGAAGCATTCTCGACACTTCAGTATTCAACTCATGTTGTGGCTCGAAGAGATTTGCGCCACAATGCGGAGCCATTGTGCTTCCACTGAATAAAGCACTACAGTAAATGTAATTAAGTACCACCTCCAAGACTGAAAGAGAGAAAAGAATGAACTGCACACGCCGTACAACCCAACAGCCTTTTCTTTCCTGAAAATTGTACAAGCCTGGAAGCCAAAGGCAAATTCAATGGTAATTGTCGCCGAAGGTTGTGTGCTGACCACCATTCTGCTCACTCGCTTCTGCAGTCCCTGTTGGTCGTCGTCTTTGATAGAAAAAGAACAAGTATTGGCCGCGCGGCAGTAAAAGTAACGCCGCGCGGCCGTAAAAGCGAGTCATCGCGATCGCTCTGAAAGCAAAAGTGATCGCGATGACGCGCTAAAGAGCACGAGTTTTCAAAGTGCTGCTGAAGGCTAGTGGTTTACGCGTGCACGCTCGCGTGAACGCAATCGCTAGGCCAGCCAGCAGCACTTTGAAAATCCCACATACAAAATGTCTCTCCGAGCCAGCGCATGCGCTGGGCTCAGCGAGACCTAAAAAGGGGAAACCATGTCAAACGATGCCAGGTCTAGCACACACTTTGAAAGATATAAGGTGCAGTGCGACCAAAGTAGACATAGGATAAGCCTTGAAACATATGGACTGTTTGTCCAATTAACAAAGTTTACCCTATCATCCCCCCACCCTTAAAGTTTTATTGAGAAATTGGCAAAATACAACTTTTCAATTAGAGTATTAGTAGGATTTCTGGGAGATCAGTATGTCTTAATGTTAATTGATAGACATATTTAAGAAGAAAATTAACGTTAAGAAAAATTAGGCAATTGAAGCTCACCCCACCAAAAACTAATATAATTCCAAGCAATGCAAGACATGAATTTGCTGAATTTGACCATAAGGTGAAGATGTAAAACAGAGGACTGGAATTCATCTGGCCCTGTCTATTTTAGAGCTGCAATCTGATTTGTCGGCAACATAATCTTCCGAAGCAGTCTTGTTTCTAAGCCCTTCTATTAGGTTTTCTCATGCACACACCATTTTATTCACACAAAGTAAAACCTCAAATAAGGATTATACAAATTTTAAGACGTATGTAGCTAAAACCCCACCCCAACCACATATTCAAGTATCAACGAAAATGCATCTCAAACTTTTACTTTTTTTACTTTCTCAAATAACTAAAATAAGTACAAGTGTAATATTTTTCCTAAGGAAACGCAAATGATCCCATTCTGGGCGGTGTGGACCAGTTAAAGGCTGCATTTGAATGGCATGATCTTGGCAAATTATATATTTTATTATGGAGTCCTATTCCGTGCAGAATGAGCCTCAGGCGTGATTCCTTGACGCAGGAGGCAGAATCCACTTTCTGGGTCGGTTAACAGCAGCATCAATACACATAACACGCAAAACCATTTGGTGTTGTCAGTGCTCTATAAACCTGGAAACAAATAAGTACATAAGTAAAGAAATTAATAAATAAATTATGATTGTGCTATGGCACCGGGTATAGGCAGCTTCCTAGAGGGGGAGGAGGGTGGAGGGGTTGGGGGGGTCAATAGGTACCCGAATCACTTTTACACTGCCATCTCCGTTGCCAGAAGACCTATTTTTATAGGACCAGCACTTGATCAGTCTGGGACAGAGGTGTAGTAAAATGCAAATCGTTATTGATTCATTCATCCTGTCCTCCCGGAAGCGTTTACAAACCGCTTGGTCCTGCTCCCTCTGCTTATGGAAGAATGATGCGCGACCACCTTTGGAACCAGCGCGTCTATTTTGCAGTATAAATCATACACTTTCCCTGACAGCGCGAGGCGCCTGTGCGCCTTTGAAGTCCATTCTGGTGCTCCGGCGGGAGGGGCAGGGGGCGCTCCGCGGCGACACGCTGGGCCGGCGGGTTACCCGCTGCTCCACTTGAGCGCATACAGTTTAATCAGCAGGACTCGCGTCTCAGACTGCTTGTCTCAGTCTGGCTGTAAATCACGTTTATGACTTCGGAAGATGCTCCGCGAATTCCACTGGGCGAGCAGGCAAAGTCTGAAGGGGATTTATGGGAGTGTGGGTTTTGCAACCTTGGCGAGCTTACCGTCTGTTTAAGTTTTATTTATGACGGAGAAATGTCAGCGTTTTTACGGGTGATTTCAAGGAAAATAACAGTTTATCACGCGCCTGGCGGTCAGCTGCTAATTGCTAACTTGATGCTGGCTTTCGCTTCTGACAGTGAAGGGCGTTTTTATGAGATCCCTTTAAACGTGCTTTGAGGTGACGCGCCTTAAGTAGTAATCTGTGCCTGGCCCCTTCGTTGCAGAGCCCCAAATTTTGTTGAGGCTTTTGGGGGTTCTGTAGGATGTGCACGAATTGTGGTTGACAAGAAAAAGGAGAACCCGTTATTAATGCGCCTGCACCACGTTCATTAGCTACAGGGCCGTGTGCTAAATCTGTAAACAAACACTATCACTTGTGCCTGGTAGAAATTAAAATTAACTTTTAGGAAATATTTGGACAAAAGGAATATGTGTTTCCTCCGCATGATAATTGATTTGATAACACCAGAAAATAAGCACCAGATGCACATCCTGCTTGATTAAGTTCCAGATTTGCCAGAAATGTATTCTAAATTCTTACCTGCTGGTGACACCATCGGTGACCCGGAAACGCTTAAGCCATGCCGGCGAAGAGTGAATTTAACTGACCTTGAACTGAAATGATTGAATCGAAATGAACTGAATTGAATTACATAAATTCCTTGGAAATGGAAATTCCCTTTCTGAACTTTCATTGAGGGAAAAGCAGTTCTAAAAACTGTTCACTGTATTTGCCGCGTGGACATTTCTGGCCACATCTTACTATCAAAAACATGCTTTTTGCAGCGTGAGTGGCATCGTATGACCCAATTTCGAAGACGTGAATCAAGGGAACTTTCCACGATGTACATAAAGGAGTTTGTAGATTTCAATTGTGGGGAAAAAAAACTGAAATGGACCCTTCCTGAAAAGAGGCGTATTACAATGTGCATCGAAAAGGTACACTGGGCTTCTATCATGCGCCTCCATTGTAGTCCATAATTTCAGATGTTCTGTCTCTGATTGAGAAACCACTGACTTGTAAACGGCAGCGGACATGATTCTGCATACATTTCTGGATTTAGGGGCGTGGCTATTGGTGGTGCAGGACACCTGGGCCAGACAGACAGGGGCCCACTGAACTGGCCAATAGTAATTACTCCAGTTCAAGCAGGACAAGGCGTGGTGCTGTACACTGTCCTTGAGGGTCACATGAACTTTTTAAAACATGATAGTGCACACGGCCTGTTGCTGCCAGTTCCGGATTACCAAATAGGCAAAGTAGGCACCAGCCTGTGGGTCCTCTCCTTCTAGGGGCCACGCGACAACAGATCAAAATAATATTGATTTGATCTTGAAAGAAAATTACAATCAAGCTTTCTTAAATTGTTTCCAAAAGATAGAAAACAAGCATTTGCAATGGAATAGGTCTCGCATTTACGAGAGTTTGAGCTATTGGCATTGTAAATGAAAATGCCTTTTATTTATGTGTTGTTTTTAAAATAGATGAATAAAAGGAATTGTCATTTACAATGCCAATAACAAACTCTCGGAAAAACCTAAAAATTGTTGGTAATCACAATATTTTACGGTTGCAAAGAGCCGGCCTTGGCATACAGGGAAGTATCAAACTGCATCCGCTCTTAACTCCAAGGCAGACATAGCATTCATTGTCCACTATCTGTTAATATCAAGTCCTTTGACTGCACACTGAAGCATCCCAAAGCTGCATCGTCTAAGCACTCCTGTTCAACTTTAAGTGTATGCCCCTACTAGACCAGATCATATCCTTCAACTTTACCTGTTAAAATGTCACTGACGACATACAGACCACGGTAAACCTAGAAAAACCAAAGAGCCCAAAATCATCAGGACTTGACCATAGTCTGCATGCCACAGATGAATGGATGCTGTGTAACCATCTTAAACAGTTCCTCCAAAAATGAGATTTTAACCTGTGGGCAACGGGGAAACTTCCAACCTACAACCATAAGCGCCAAAAAATTAGAGACCCATCATCAAATGAAGAAAACAATTTCTGAATAGCCACGGATGCCAACCTTTCACTGATGCCTCTAGGAAATCAAGTGACAAGAAGCAACTGCACAATGTGTGCAAAGCAACGCATTGCCCCACACCTAGGCTAGTTGCAGAAACCACAGGCCACTTTCACCCTTGTTATGTTGTGAGAAGACAATGGAAATTAACTGTACCAAGCAACTCAAAGGTGCTCAAGAGCATTACACAAGACAAAATCCTTTGAGCGGGTGCCCAGCCCGCTTCTACATTTATTTTAACTTTCGAGGGAGCCTACCCCTCTTGCGGCCGAGAAGCTATCACCGCCGCGGCCCTGTACGGCAAAACCTGAAGTCCGGCACCCTTGCCCGGGACATGGGTGGGGCCTGCTCCGGCAGGAAGAGAAACCGGCATGCCGTGCTAACGCGGGGCTCCCATGCTGAAGGGAGAGCCCCGCGGTGGCTGCCAGAGTGGAGAAAAGCCCCGGGTCCCAGGAGGGGGTCCGGGTGAAGAGTGCGGGCGGCCGAGGCTGCCCATGGAAGCGCGGGGCTCCGGAGAAGTACTGCCGCGGCGAGGCGGAGCCCCCGCCAGAAGAGAGCAGCCTGGTGAGTGAAGAAGGACTGCGGGGCTCCGTGTGGGCTACTATTGGTGCCTGATCGAGGCACAATGTCCTTTTCGCATTCTGAGTGGCCCGTCTTGCAGCGGGCCGCTCCAACGGGGATGGCATGTGGTCGGAAGAAGGATAGGAGATGTGCACATCGCGTGTGTGGACGTGCGTGTTCACGTGCGCGTACACAGGCTCCAATCCGCTAAAAGCCCTGTGCGTGCCCATCTCCTGTCCCACAACTTCCCTTCTTTAGCTATTACTCCTGAGGCACAGCCGGGAGCAGGGACTCTGTGAGTTAATTTCGTGATTTTAATTGTGCAACTACTAGCGTCTGTTGTATTTTTAAAGGGACAGAGGCACCATCTCCTCGCACAGCGGGCAGAACGCTGACGCGGGCGGGTGTTTCCCAAGGACCGCACGTCATTGGCCGGATTGATAGGCACGCCCACTGTCAGCAGCCACGTCCCCTATCTGGTATAAAATGCGCATTTGGATCGGAGCGCAGCGTCTTTAGCTATTACTCCTGAGGCACAGCCGGGAGCAGGGACTCTGTGAGTTAATTTCGTGATTTTAATTGTGCAACTACTAGCGTCTGTTGTATTTTTAAAGGGACATAGGCACCATCTCCTCGCACAGCGGGCAGAACGCTGACGCGGGCGGGTGTTTCCCAAGGACCGCACGTCATTGGCCGGATTGATAGGCACGCCCACTGTCAGCAGCCACGCCCCCTATCTGGTATAAAATGCGCGTTTGGATCGGAGCGCAGCGTCTTTAGCTATTACTCCTGAGGCACAGCTGGGAGCAGGGACTCTGTGAGTTAATTTCGTGATTTTAATTGTGCAATTACTAGCGACTGTTGTATTTTTAAAGGGACATAGGCACCATCTCCTCGCACAGCGGGCAGAACGCTGACGCGGGCGGGTGTTTCCCAAGGACTGCACGTCATTGGCCGGATTGATCGGCACGCCCACTGTCAGCAGCCACACCCCCTTGCCCCCCCCCTCCACTTCCTTAAAGGATGTGTCTCTGCCGGAAGCGCAGCGGACGAGCGCAGCGGGCGCGCCGCCTGCACGCCGAAGGCGCGCTTAAGGCAAGCTCGTCTGCGTTCATCTGCGCCGAGACCGGGCCTAGGGCTATCCCCCCTGCCCGATCGCCATTGAACCCCGGTGCTCACAGATATAGTAGGGAAGCACTGATGCTGCTGGACCCACTGTCTGGCAGAGCCCACTGCCCACGCCTAGTCCCTAACCTGGTGTCCGAAGATAAGAACCCCTGTCCCAATTGCTCTGGGCATCTGCCACATATTAAGCCCCTCCCATTGGAATCACTATCTAATCAGGGTCAGACCCTAGGCATCAGACTTTTTTCCTTGAAGCATAGGGAAAATAAGCACCCCACCAAGGGAGAATTAATCCGTGGGCTATTAAATGTTAGATCCCTTCCGAAACATGCCACGGAAATACAGCTGTTAATCGAATCCAATAACCTAGACATCTTATTTTTAACCGAGACATGGACTACGGTGGGAGCAGATTCAGAGTTAGGGCCGGCATGTCCGGTAGGATACAAGATTACTCATAAACCCAGGCCCACGGGGCGAGGGGGAGGAATAGGAATCATCTTCAGGGAAGAGCTAAATATTGTAACTCTGTGTATCGATACTGTTTCATGTGCCGAAATTCTCGGGATATTGATCAGACATGACTCAGGCCATTGCATCACAGGCCTAATCTGCTATAGGACACTGGGGCATTTCAATGCAATGCAACAACAGGAACTGATCACTGTCATCAATAACATGGCAATATCACATAGCAGGCTACTGGTATTGGGAGATTTTAACTTGTGGGATAACGACCAATCACACACGGCCTTACATAACATTATACAATCCTGTAACAACTTGGGTCTGAAACAATGGATAATTACCCCCACACACAGGCAAGGGAATATACTGGACCTGATATTCGCTGCTGAGGATCTCGTCACGTTGGGACTAACACTACCAGTAGACTGGTCAGACCACCATCTTGTAATATTTAACATCCATACTCTGGCTAACACAGAGTTAACAAACACACAGACCAGGACCTTCATCAGCCGTGATTGGAAGGGTCTGCTAAAAAGGAAAGAGGAAGGGAAGTCCGATTTCTGTCAAGTTGGGAATTCGTTTGATTTTGTTGCAATGCTTTTGAAAAGATGATGTTAAGATTCTAACTGCTGTCTGGTGTCCGTGGAGTGTATCAATTTACGACTTTTTAAAATGTCATGTGGATGCGCTTTTGAGGTCTGCAGCATCTGGTATAGAGTTCCTCTGCATTTCTCTTCACACCAGATATCTGTTGCATGCTTTCAGCACATCCTTTCAGTACTGTACCACATACTCCACTGGTGTAGAAGTGAGCCAGGCCCTGAGACACAACCATGGCATGCATGGTGAAGACACCCAATGCTACTAACAGCCAGGTGTCAGAGACTTGATGCATTGCCTGATAGCTTAGTAGATAGTAGCATATTTTGTGCATAGGTAGCAACAAATTGTAACTAAATTAACACAGGTTTCATGGCTCAAGGGGACATTTGAAACAAATGAACCAAAGACCATGCCACATAATTCTACTACACAAATCCACTCCACACCACACAATTCCACCACACACAAGTCCACAACTAACAATTCCAATTCAAACCCAGATAATTCCACTCCACACCACGTACATCCACTCCACTCCAAACCAAAACACATAGGCAAAAATCAATGTAATTTACACCACTAATAGCTTTAACTCTTGCAAATGTGAGACCTGTTGGTATTGCCAATGCTTGTTTTGATATTCTCATTGTAAATGAAAAGCTACCATTTATTTCCAGAATGCAGAGAAGTAAGCCAAACTCACAGAAATACTTACAGCTCTTGAGGTACAACTTGTGTTCTCTGCTGATCTCTGTTTAACTTTTCATGAGAAAACTACAAGCAAGGGGGCATTATTGTGAAGCCAGTGAGGATCTGTAGGAAAGTAGGATCTGCTTTTATGGTTACCCCAACTTTTTGCCTGGTGCTATGCTGTTTCTGACTAGTCGGACTGGGATCCTGCTAATCAGGACCCCCGTCTCTGTGCTTTCTTCCCTAAATTGGTTTGGTAAGTAACTAGGTACATCCCAGATTGGAAACTGGTGTAGCCTTGTCAGTCACTAGTATATGGTACTATGGTACCCAGGGCATACTTCCAGGAGGTTGATCTCGAATTTTCTATCAACACTTCCGTATGTAAGGACGTTGCTTCCCTCGATGCTGGCATTCTACAAACCTTAGACAAAATAGCCCCCATACGGACAACTAAAAAAAAGGCTCCTACAGAAAAATGGTACACCCCCTACCTTAAAAGTCTTAAAAGACAATGCCAAAAGCTTGAACATCTATGGAGGCAATCCAAGGACAAAACAGCTAAACCCAAGCTCAAACTCAATTATACCCAAAACCGGAAAAACTACATCCTAGCCATCAGGCAGGCTAAGAAAGACCACTTTACTCAGCGTATAGAGGAGAATAGTAACTCCACGAAAGAACTATACAAGATAGTGAAAGAACTGAGTAAACCGGTCAGTATCTCCCAAACACTTAATCCCTCGGCTGAGGCCTGTAATCGTATCAGCACCTTTTTCTCAGAAAAAATTAAGAAAATCTACTCAAACTTTTCTCCCGGAACTGATGCTACAAATGCTGAAAAATTCACTAACATTACACTCACTCCAGATATAGGAACTATCCCCTGTTTAATGGACTTTGAACCACTATCAGCAGCTGATGTCCTAACAGCAATGCAATCAGTTAAATCAGGCTCCCCCTTGGACCCCTGTTCCCATTTTGTGTTTTCTAAGATTGCACCTTCACTCTGCCCTTTGGTCACTCAAATTTTTAATAAATCTCTTAAAACTGCTACATTTCCTAATGCCTGGAAACACGCAGCCGTCATTCCTCTTCTGAAGAAAGCGGGCTCCGACATCGCAAACCCTGAGAATTACAGACCCATTTCTCAACTTCCATATCTTTCCAAAGTCTTAGAAAAACTGGTCAATGTCCAATTGACCAAATACTTAGAAACCAACTCCCTTCTGGACCCTACCCAGACAGGCTTCAGAGCCAATAACAGCACTGAGGCCACGCTGCTGGCAGTCTCGGACAGTGTTAGGTCTCACACTGACCAAGGTGGATCGGTGGCTCTAATACTGCTCGACCTGTCAGCGGCATTCGATACGGTCTCCCACCAATGTTTGTTGAATATACTTCAACAGAAAGGAGTACAGTCCAATGCTTTGAACTGGTTACACTCTTTCCTGAGTACTCGCACCCAGACTGTACACATGGGACAATTTCAGTCTAACACTACCTCCATCGACTGTGGGGTCCCCCAGGGCGCATCGCTGAGCCCCACCCTTTTCAATGTTTATATGTCTTCTTTGGCTGACATTGGAAGGAAATGGGGCATCGGCATGTGCTCATATGCGGATGACACGCAGCTAGTGGTAGCCCTTAATGAAAAATCTGCAATCACTAAAACCAAACTACAAGGCTGTCTTGCTGAAATGGCTCAATGGATGCACGCCCACTGTCTGAAGTTAAATGCTGAGAAATCGGAAATCCTCCTATTTGGGGGAGCCAAACGAATCTGGGATGCTACATGGTGGCCTCCAGCACTGGGTCTGGCCCCCTTCCCCAAACAACATGCCAGGAATCAGGGAATTATTATGGATGATGAGCTATCCATGAAAGACCATGTACGATTCCTTTGCGGCAAGGGTTTTGCCATCTTGAAGCTCCTAACGAAACTATTCCCATGGATACCGCTGAATTGTAGACGCTCAGTTACCCAAGCCCTATTGGTCAGTCGTCTCGACTATGGGAATGCATTATTTGTGGGGATGAATGAACACCTCTTCTCTCGCCTACAAGTACTGAAAAATGCAGCCGCCAAACTGGTCTGCGATAAGGGCAAGCTAGACTCGGCATCAGAATGCCTGAGGACCCTTCACTGGCTCCCTGTGCGCCAGAGGGCTGCCTTTAAGCTTCTCTGCCATGCCCATAGAGCCCTGTACAGGACGGGTCCCATCCTGCTCCAGGATAAAATGGAGTTCTATGTCCCCACCAGGAACCTTCGCTCCACTCATTCAGCATTAGCGAGGACAAAACGCATATACAAAGCAAGAACTGGAGGCCGCTCCTTCTCTTACCTAGCGGCTAAGAGATGGAACGAGCTCCCCGACGATCTCAGACACACAACCAATTATTTGCTGTTTCGAAAAAAGCTTAAGACTTACCTTTTCCCTTCTCATCACTAAACCTCCCTATTCAGCTGTCTGCTGTTCTTACCTGGTCCTAGCGCCGTGATATCCCCTGGGATGAGTGTTGCGCTTTACAAATACCATAAATAAATAAATAAATAAATAGGTACACCAGGGGTCCTCCATGGGCTGAAGCATGTATTATGCCACCCATGGGAGACCACTTAATTTGTAACTACAGGCCTACCATTGTAGCCTGTGTAAACTGGTGCTAGCACCACTTAAGAAAGATATAGGTTTACCTATATCTGAGGTCACTGCACTTAAAACTTATAAGTCACCCCTAGAGCAGGTCTTTCAATCCTGAAGGCAGGGTGCTCAGTTCAAAGTGTGATGGTGCCCCTGCATGAGCAGGACACCCCCACAACCTATGGAGTCCATTCTCCCTGGTTGTAAGTGAGACAGCCATATAACGTATAGAGGGGCACCGCGTCATTACATAATGACCATCTCAAAGTTGGCTGTAACAAATCCTATCATGTTTGGTATCAAACATGCTGGAATCATACCTCCACACCATAAATGGTGTGGGAGGTATGATTTCATGCACCGTAAAGCTCCTTTGGGAGGCCCTCTGTGCTCCCGGTACCAGTCTTCCAGAACCGGACAGAAAGCTAGGGCTGCTGCCGGCCAGAGACACATTTCTGCCCTCCTGCTGCTGAGCCAAGCTCAAGCAGGGGAAGGCGGAACAATAGGTATTCTGTCACAGGGAGGTGTGACCACCTCCCAGATGGGGTTTAGTGTATTGGGGCAGGGTGGGGGTGCTTGCCAGCGACACATAGTCTGCGTGCAGGGCACACTTGGTGCCCTTCATGCAAAGTCCAGTTCAAACCAGTTCAGGGAGCCATTGGCTCCCACTCTGGCGTGAAACTGGACAAAGGACAGAGGAGTATCCTCACCCTTGTTCAGCCCCTCCTTAGAGAAGGACCCCTGAATCGTCCCAACCCATTTCTTAGGGTATTTAAGGGCTAACCTGTGGGTGGGACCCTAGATTCGTTGTGGGACAAGATTAATTTCAGACACCACTTCTTCTTCAACTGTATGGGTACTCTGGACTTTGCTGGACTTCGCTCTGGGCATCAAGGCTGCAACCGGGAAGACTCCTGCTGCTCCTGTTTTCGTCGCCCTGCTCGTCTGCTGCAACGTCCATGCCTGTGAACCATACAGAAACCTTCCGAGGCCTGTGGGCATCCAAGACACCTGAAGGAATCTCCCTAGAGTCTGCTGATCCTGGGCTCCCACGGACTCCGAAAGGCTCAACAACACAGGTGGTGTTTCTTCACATCCCTCGAGGCTTGCCCTGTCCTCTCACCAAGTTTGAGGTCAGTATCCCTTGTCGCAGCCGCAGGAACCGAACCCCTGTGCAGCGCGTGTACTTGCATTGCAAAGGCCTGTTGGCTTCCTTCCACCAAGATCTTTGGGCTTCAAGTAGCCCCACAAGCATCTCCAGTGACCAAGATCTTCATCCTCACCACATCACTTGCACTGTGGGCCTGCATCTTTGTTGAGCTGCTCGAGGTCCTCTTGTGACTGCGGTTCCTCCAGCCTGTGGGTCCTCTTGAGGGTCATCTTTGAATTCTTGGGGCTCCCCTGATTGCTCAGGGCCTGCCCTGACTCCCCTGCTTGTGGTGAGTCTCCTGGACCTTGCTGGTCCCGACATTGCACCTTCTTCAACTTCCACATTGGTTGCATGTGCCAAGGCTTGTTGGTGCTCCCGCCGGACACCAACCCCTCAACTCTCAACATACGATGCGGAACAGCTCATGTACGGCTTCTCATCTTCCACAGTGTCGCCTGATCCACACAGCTGCAGTTTCAAGGTCACCGGCAGCTCTCCTGCAACACTCGACATCAGTGGGCATTCATCTTCCGAGTCTCCTGGTCACTCCTGAGTGGCATAGACTCTGTCCCCTCTGCAGTTTCCAAAGCCACTTCACACCTATGCACCCGGCTTCCCTGGTGCAGGTATCCTGGTTCCTAAGGTATCCACAGATGGGGTGGCTCTCCAACCTTCTGTCTTCCACGGGGTTTCTTCAGAATCCAATGAGAAGGGTCCTTCTCCTTTCAAATTGAAACCACAACTTACCCATTGACTTGCATTGATCCCGCGGTCGTGTTCCCACTCTGCCAGTAGCGGCTCCTGGAGGGATGCTGCGGGCGGTGGGGCAGAGCGGGTGAGGGGCAGGGTGGGGGGTAGTAAACTCCGGCATACGGCCGAACCAAGGTAATTACATACATAAATAAATAAATGCATTACATTGCGCACGCTGCATCGCCATTTGGCGTTGCAGCATGCGCAATGTAATTTGTTTTATTCATATATTTATGTACGTACCTCGGTTCGGCCCTATGCTGGAGTTTACTACCCCCCACCCTGCCCCTCCCCCGCCCCACCATACCACCCCGCAGCACTCCCACAAGGAACCGCTACTGCACTCTGCACACAGCCTCCATGGGGCTCTGTGTGGTTCCTTGGTTTCCCGGAACTTCTACGTCTTCTGGATATAGTCTTGACTTGAGTGGTCTTTCGCATACCACTATTTTAATATATGGTTTGGTCTCCCGCTGGTGACCACTGTGTATTACATGCTACTTACCTGTTTTCATTGAAAAGTATTGTGTGCATTGTGTATATCTCCGGCTAGGAGATATCTGTATGTGTTAGTGAGTGTCTTATAACAAATACATATTTATATAAATACACTGTGTGGTTCCTTTTCACTCAATCTATACCTAGAGGATTATGTTCTGGTAAAACAAGCTGCATTACACTCCTTCTGGACTAAGCCTGAAGGCTGCCCTCCACAGCTACCACTTAGAGAGCTTTCTAAGGTTGTCTAAGACCACTAAAATCTCAATAAGGGTTTGTTTGGTAATTGGTGCAGGGTGCCCACTTATATAATTGTGCATCCTATACCAAGCCAGCTTCTCACAGGATTGGTGTGCAGCAGGTGGGGTAAGGGCACCTTATAATCTAGAATCTCTAGTCTGCAGTCTGACTGTCTCACCATCTTGTCTCCCCATCTCCAAATTGACAATTGTACCCAGGCACTGACTGGCAGCTAGGCATGTTTTATGAATTCACCCAGCAAAGTAAAGTTACCCCATGTCAGACCTGAGTAGTTTTTTGTGATGTTGTTCTTTACATTCTATCACTTCTCACACTCTACCTATTGATTTCTCTATCAAAAATTCAAGACTGCCATGCGAGAGTTCAAAGAAAACAAACAGGTCTTGATGAGCTTTTGAAAACATGTATCTCCTTTCTATAGACATGAATTCACACCCGCTTGCACAATAAGACACACGCCTTGTCGCAGTATCCAGGTCACCAGTAGAGCGATGCAGGCTAGTTAAAGGATGCAAGTGGCAACTACAGTGACACTCTCTCTGCCACAGGGTGCAGTGCAGTTGATCTGTATAGGGATATTGTCCCTGTCACAGTCTATAGGGTGTCAGATTACTATAGTGATCAGTTTAGGTCACAGTGTGCAGGGTAGGTTACTTCTGCGGAGGTATAGGTTCTGTAAACATGTCCATATAACTTTAGATATACAGCTCCTGATAAACTCTGCTGGTCACTCAAAACGTATAAGTCTAGTTCAGGTCACTATAGACATGCAAATCTTGTTAAACCTGTTTGCAGATCATCAGAGACACATACTCCTATGCATGCCTATGTGCAGGTGACTATTGTTCTTATTATCAATTTGAGTTTTGTATAGCGCTAGCTAGACCCAAAGACATCAGAGCACTTTAAAAGCGTATAGCTTGTAACACCTGTCCAAAAGCCAATTTAGACGACTTGCTGTCCAGGAATTACTGCACCACCTTGGAAATTGAGTGAAAATGTGATTTATTGCAGAATTAGTGACTGTAAGAAGTATGGACTTTACTGTGGCCTTGTGGAAACTGGACAAATGTCTGCATTAATGGGACGTTGTACGTGGATAGAATACTGCATTGCTGATATGCTGCTCTTGGATACGGGTATCATGAATAGTTTATACCATAGTGTTCTGGTGGTGGCTCTCCTAAACACTAATAGCATGGAGGAAATTACGTGTTATATCCATTGTAGAATACTGATGGCATGGAGTAAAATATCTGTTATATTGTTTGCTTGAAAAGAATTTGCTGACGGGTCTGTTATGTGCTTTTACGAGTTGCTATATGGCACTGAAGTGTACAGATGCATTTACCATGCTGCTGCCATGTGCCTAAAATGCATAATTCCTTAATGACTACTTAGGAGAAAAATAAAGTTTACTGAATAATGGTCTTAATTTTTTTCACTTTTGACCAACAACACTGGCCATGTGTGCTTTAAATGTCACAATTTACAAACATTTTTTTTAACATTGCTTTGTCTGAGGACTCCTAAGCCCCCTTACAAATGATTTGCAAAACCATCCGGGTTAATCAATCTCTCTGGCCATTTCTCTGCTTTAAAAGTCACCATCTGGTGCAAAAGTTTTTAAAAGAAGGCCTTGTGTATTTTAACGTCGACATTTGTTTGGGATATTCCACATAGAAAGAAAAAGATTTAACGCCTATAAAGATGTCTGGAAATCATTTCATGTTACTTTGAGCTTTTGGCCCAATGCGCTTAAAATTGCACCATTTGACAGTTTCTACTTCAAAAATTTCTTCGGGAAAAACTGTCTTTCCCAAAACACCATGGAAAGGTCCTTACAACTCACTGAAGTGTATGTATCATTCCTGGCACACTGTGCATAGAATGCCTGATTCACAAAATCTGATCATGTTTAGAGCAGTGTTACCACTTGCCATTACTTGCGGTACTCCTGGCTGCCATTCCCTACATTGTCCTGCAAAGAGGTGTTAAGTTCCTATAAATGTTTCCGCACTGTTATGTTAATGGCACTGGTCTTGTCTCCCAATGAAGCACAGTGTGTGCAATTAGTGCAAGGCAATTTTGAAGAGTAGCTGAGGTATGTGGCACTGACCAGAATAGGAGCTCAATTTCTTTGCTTCCACTGGGGCCCATTTTAAGCTTGTTACAGCACTTTCGGAATTTAAACGCTTGGATCCACTTAAAGTTAGTTTTAGCTATCCAAATCATGGAGCTAAAGTTATTGGAGTTAAACAGCGCTGGATAATCAACAGATTAAGATTTTGGACCAATACCATAGATAAAGCCCTTTGCCTCTGAGGAATGTTGTGAACTGTAAGCAAGCAAAAGAAGAGAGTGGAAACATGTTTAGAGTTTTTCTTTAAGGCACTGTTCCAGTGCTCTCGGCCAACCCTCTTACCCAGGGTTCTGTAATGTCGGTTCTGGAGGGCCAGATCCATTCCAGATTTTTAATGACTACATTTACCTAATTGTGGATATGCTAAAAATCTGGCATGGAACCGGCCCTCCAGGACAAACACCGTAGAACTGTGTTCTTACCAATTGTCCTCCAGTGGATCTTTTCTTTCCCGCCTAGTGGGGATGGGGGTTAACATTCCATCAATCAGTTTCTATTAACAGTGTAACCTATTTGGCTTCACAATAAGGACCAGGAATCAGTGACTGTAGGTAAGAAGGGTTATTACAAGTTAGCAGTCAAGTTAAGGTACACGGTTCTTAACACCATGCTATAAAGGTACAGAATAACAACTGGGAAACCCAACCTCCTAAAGAAGTTTATACAATATTCGCAGCAATACAAAATATTAATAACAAGATTTGGTGAGCAGAGAAGAGTTTCTGTGTCTCTCTTCTATACACGAGTCAAATCTAGAATTATCTACGTTCCAGTCCAAACTCAGAGGATGGTTCAATAGTCTAAAGAATCTCAAATTTCAGGGAAATGCAGAAACTTGGAAAATGGGAATGTTCTGGAAGTAAGGAAATAAGGAAGGTGAAGGAAGGTGTCAACATTGCAGAAGCTCGGCCAAGAGTGTTCTTGGGTCACAGGAATTTGAGTGTTAGCCTAAGGCACACTCAGCAAGAATAAAAGTGAATAAGCATAGAGGTCTAAACCTCTCAAAGTCCAAGGAAAAGTGGCATTATTCTCAGACAGTGTAGACTCCAGTTATTTGCACCAAAATCACTCAGGTACCACCCCTCTGTTCGCATCATCAGTGGTTCCAATGTCCTTTTCCATTCTCACGTTGAAAGCTGCAACATTTACAAAATGCCTCACACTGAACATGGGAACCACATCATCCTTTTCCAATAAGCTATGTTGCAAAAACGCTGAATAGGACTCTTCAGTTAACGACCTGGCTCTCCATATTCCTTTGGCAAGGTCTTCCTCTCAGGCTCTCTTTTTATTGTTGGTACAGTGTTGTATCTATTCTCAAATTAACAATGCATGTCAACACACCTGTAAGAAAAAGTAATGCAAGCAGAAAAGGAAAAACAGTATTTCATGCAGAATGGAAAACAGGCCTAGTCAAGGTAAATTTTAAAGTATTAAATCGATGGTGCACATTTAATATGCGTGTACACTTCAAACACAAATGAATATAACTGCCAGTATGTTAGATTCATATTACATGTGGCATACAGCAAAATCTTTAATACACATGTGTAAGTATGGCTAAGAACTACATTTTAAATGAAAGATATGAAACATTAGTGCACATATTACATAAAGCCATTGTTGTTTCTAAAGTATACACATTCTAAATAGGTGAGGATGGTTTATTTATCAAGTCCCCAAAGAATATCTAATTTAGTATGGTTATGGCAGACAGAGTTAGTTAGAAATTCTCTAATTCTACAGAGAATGCACTTTAATAATTATGTCAAGTGCAACACCTTATATTAATGTCTTTAGGCCACCCAGGAGATATGTGCTAAGTACATGCTTATGTTAAGTATTTGTGACCTGTAAAGGTGGAGCTAAAATGATGCCACTCCAGTGGCAATTACAATCAGCAAGCTCACCATTAAGAAAAATATGAAAAGAGAGTATTTTTTTTATAAATAAGAGTCTTTTAGATCATCTGTGACCATGGCATGCCTTATTTGTATTCATGAACATACATTTTTTAAACATTTGGAGATTTAAGAGATATCTCCAACCATACTTTTAAAAAATATGATCATGTCAATACCGAAGTTTTGAATAAGTCTCCATGCAAAATTTTATTGAATGAATCTGTGAACATCTTCCCCAATCTGATTTTTAGTTTTCAAAAATAGAAAAAGTTCAAGAAGACTCTGGTGATATGTAGCAATTTTATGTCATTTTTTGCGTTGAAGTAAACATTTTGCAACATGTTTTTGGTTGGACAAAAATGGTAATGAAAGCAAAGCTGTGTTTCAGATCACCATATTCGTGGGATTTCTTTTATGTGCAGATGAATCATTGTAACATCATGGGAAATATGAAACCGTAGCTCCAACATGCGTTTCAGGGATTTTATGTTTACTAAATTGTCTTGTAATGGTTGACACTGTTTCTTAAAATTGTCAGGCCAAGCGTGATAACCAAGTGCCACATGTATTTGTGAGCTATGAAAACATTATGGAACCATATATTAGTTAGTTGGAATTGATAGTCCAGGTTTCAGTAGCGGCTTATGAAGGAAGTAAGATGCTGTGGTCATATTTTTTGTCAATGAGTAAAGGAGAGTTGGGCTCCTATTTAAGGATTTGGTAATGTTCCTCTATTCTTCAACAACACATCCCGATATTTCGAAAGTTTAGATCAGTTTCTTCTTGAGATTTCCCAGAGATTAAATGGCACCAAAGAAGTGCGTATGTGGACCCACTAAAGGCTAGGGTCAAAGCTTATCTTATTCTACCTCAAATTTCAATATACACTGTAAGATAAACAGCTTTTTAAAACAGAAATGGTTCAATCATGAATATAACTATGAAATATTACCCCAGCTTGTGCAGTTCCCGTTTCAAAGGTGGAACCATTTCACATCCTCCGCCTAGCACTCTGGCAGTTACTGCCAACCAGTTTCATAAAGCCCTTTGAGCAAATATATAGGACAAAATAGAATTTATTATAAGAAAGTAGTTATTGCACTTCGGCCTTGTTTAAGCGCACTAGGCATTTTGTTTTGTCTTCTTTTCACCTCAGTGAATTTCCCAGTCTCTTATATGGCGCATTGAACCAAGCTGCCCCTAAACTATCCCAGAGTGTTTTGGCAGAGATTGCTGTGTATAATTGGCAAAATATATGAACCAATAGTCTCATGGACAGAGAATAATGGATATTTACATTCAAAGGAGCCAACTTTCAACTTTGCTCTAGGTGGGTGTTTGAGCTGTAATTCATGACCTTGGTCCCGTGTTGCATCTGACTTGAAGTGCAGGAATGTAGGACGGCTGAAAAAAGAGGGAATGGATGAAGGCAAAAGTGAGAGTGGAAGAGGAAGCAATGCCAGGGATGGGAAAACTGAGGATGGGCACTCTAAGGCTAAGGGGAGTGCTGTCAGAGAGGTGAAGGTTTGCAGGTAACCTGTGGCAGCAGTTGATCTTTGAAAGTGGATAGGCATGACCTGTCCCAAATTGCACACAGCAAGTGAGTCCCACAGTCTCAAGCTGGGGTTAGAGAGTTTTACCCCCAATAAAATATTAAAACCTTTGAAAAATTAGGTCAATTAATGCATCTAGTAGGATTGTAATGAATAGTGACCACAAAAATATTGTTGCACAACAATATCACTGCAACTAATGACATCCGCACACTCCTAGACCGAGGCGAAAACAAAGCCCTCATCCTCCTAGACCTCTCTGCCACCTTTGACACCGTCTCCCACCACACCTTCTGCACAAGACTTAACAACGTTTCAACTGTGGCAAAGCGTTAGAGTGGATCCACTCCTTCCTCACCGGCCGAACCCATAGAGTCAGGCTCCACTGTTCTCCTCAGAACCTACAGAGATCAGTTGCTGAGTCCCCCACGGCTCCTCTGTGAGCCCCACCCTCTTCAACATCTATTTGGCCCCTCTTGCAGCCATCGTCAGAAACCATGGACTAAACATCGTCTCCTGCGATGATGACATACAGCTGATTCTCTCCCTCACCAACGAACTTACAACTTTTAAGAGCAACTTCCACGATGGGATGAAGGCAGTAGCTGCCTGGATGAAGGAGAGCTACCTCAAACTAAACTCTGACAAAACTGAAGTCCTTATCCTGGGCTCCACTCTCTCCACATGGAACGACTCCTGGTGGCCAGCAGTGCTCGAAACCCACCCCACACCCACCGATCACGCAAACTTGGCATCATCCTTGACTCCTCGCTCTCTATGAACCACCAAGTCAATGCTGTATTATCCTCCTGCTACCACACACTCTGCCTGCTCCAGAAGAGCTTCAAATGGATCCCTACTGAGCCCATGTGAGCAGTCACGCAGGTGCTCGTCAGCAGCATGCTCGACTACGGCAACACACTCTACTCCGGCACCACAAAAAAACTTCAAAAGAAATTGCAGTGCATTCAGAACGCCTCCGCCAGACTTATCCTGGACATTCCCTGTGGAAGCCACATCTCCGGTCATCTGAGAGACCTCCACTGGCTCCTGATCAACAAAAGAATCACCTTCAAGCTCCCCATGCACGCCTACAAAGCCCTCCAAAACACCAGAACCGAATACTTCAACCACCGCCTTTCCTTCTACACACCAACCAGATATCTCCGCTCTGTCCACCTGGCCCCAGACACATATCTCATGGATCTGCAAGACCTCAACTGGAGGAAGATCCTTCTTGTACCTCGCTGCGAAGACCTGGAGCTCTCTGCCTCTGCATCTCAGGCAATCACTGTCACTGCCTCAATTCAGGAAGGATCTCAAGAACTGGATCTTCAACTGAACTGCAGGACCCCCCTAAGCCGCGCTTTACAAGTATTTGATTGACTTTTTGATCAAGTCAAAAAAATCATATACCATATTATTGAGTTTCTACTTACCCTATGTAAAATACAAAAATATAGAAAAATAGCATTATAATATTGTATATATAGGGCTTATATCTAGCTAGGTAGTGTTGAGTGATGTATAGTATGTGGGGTAAATGGGAGATAATCTACAGAATCATGTGCATCAAGTGGGATTGCACAAATACAATTCACATATTAGATTCCACGTTCATATTTAAAGGAAGATTCAGGAAGTCAAACTTAAACCTGAAGTCTGAGTTCAGAAATGAAGTCCAATTTTAGACCTGAAGTCTAAGGGTCCAATTTACATAGGTAAACCTCAACTTCAGGTCTAATTTTACCCTTATGAGTTGGGCCCTTAGACGTCAGATCTCAACTTAGACTTCAGGTCTAAGGGGCTCATTAGGATGGAGGACAAACTCAAGTCCCTCCGCCATCCTGGTGTAAACCGGGACCGTCCGCCATGCATGCGGTGGTCCCGCGCACACGATCAGGATGCAACTGCCACCATTGCGGTCGGATCTTGATTTTTAACATTGCGGCCGGTGCTGATGACAGCAGCACCCGCCGCAATGCTGAAACAGCATGCCGTGAATTTCACAGCACTACGTGGCAGGCACCATGCGGTGCCTGCAACATTGTGCTGTGAAATGTTGTACCCCCCAAGTGCACCCTCACCTCCCTCAACACAATGGGAGCCCACAACGGGCCCCCCAACCCAATCCTCGCCAGCCTTTCCATGGCGGATCCACTGCAATGGAAAAGCTGTCTACAGGCAACATTGTAATTTGGCGGATGGTGCATGCTAGGCACCGCCGTCATATTACAGATGAAGACTGCTCCGACCAGGCAATCCTAAGGATTGCCTGTGGCGGTTTAGTGGCGGACGGTCTTTTACGACGGCCATGGTCGCAGTGAGATTCTCGTTGCCATGGCGGGGGGAAATGCGCGGTCAGAGGAAGGAAGGACCACCACCGCAGGGCTGGCGGTGGTGGTCCTTACGCTATCCTAATGAGCCCCTAAGTTTGTCTTTGTGAATCGGGCCCTATGTGATTTGTACCGAATCATATGATGTTGAATCAAGCACCAAGCACCAAGACAGGGATTTGTACCTGGGGGGCACCAGATTTGAAAATTGGGAGGTGTAGCCACCAGGCCATATCACCTCCCTACCTTTGTAAATAACATGATATCGATAGGCAAGATATAGAAATACACAATGTAGACTGTTCTATCACCAGAATTAATATGCATGAAAATATATTAAAACAACTAAATCGACAAATACATTTTTATCAAAAATGTATTATTAAATATTGATACAACTATACTATGAAAAGTGAAATAAATGCAACCAAACACACACATACACCTTAATTGGAATTTTCCTAATAAGGAAAACAACAAAAATTAAAATAACCCATGAAAATCAACCCAAAAACTATGAACCAATCACAACAAAAGCACAATTAAGAAACCACTGTAAAATACATTTAAAACACAACCTCTTTTGTGCCTGCATTCAGGAAGAATATAGACACCTGCCACACTGTCCAAATAAATAGTGAAAACTCCTACAAAAGTAAGTAAATAATTAAATATGTAAAACATCTATAAATAAACAAATAACTTCTCAAACAAATTTCTGTTCAAATATAACTAATTATATTTTCTGTGCTATTATCTGCTATCTACAAGCCTGCAAAAAAACAGAAAAAAACCTTATTCAAATGCCCACACTGCAAAGCAACCAATCCTAAAAAAGAAAACAAATGTGAAATGTAAGTATCTAAGAAATAATTAATTGAGTTCGTTAAATATTAAACAGTAGAATAGTAAAACACACATAAAATCAAATAGTTAATTTCTTTTTTATATGTTAAATTAAACACAGATATCAACATGCCCAATGCAGCCACTGCCACAGACTCACAGAAAAGAAAACCCCTGCTCAAATATCTAGGCTAAACCTACAGTGAAGGACGTAGCACCAAAGAACATGGCCACTAAAAGTGCACAAAATATTATTCAAGGGCCTAAACTGTAAATCACAAAGTAGAAAATACAACTGGGCATAACCACCCACAAAATATGGCAGAAACCACAATCAGAAACATAATTCAGGACTTAAAGAGGCCTCAAGTAGTTCCATAACTTCAAGTGGAGCAATACCTTAAGACTATGCTCACAAGGCCCACCGTACCGCCCAATTACCCGCTGTACCTAACTGAAAAAGGGCAATAGCAAGAACAAGGAGAATAGGAAGAATAGCAAACCCTTCACCAAAATATTTGCAGAGATAGACATTCCAGAACATCCCACTATAGCCCCCACAGAAGAGGATTTCATCCTATATAACAATCGCAATAATGAGCAACAAGCAACCATTTTTACGACTGCAAAAAATATGCAGACACTAAAAGAATGGCTCATGAATGATGCATTTAATACATGCCCAACTCTATTTTACCAACTGTAAACCATCCATGAGAAATTGCAAGAAAACAACATATCTCTCATGTATTAACTCCTTCCAAACAAAATACAATACATTGAACTCCAACAGTCGTTAAAGGAAAAAACAATGATTAGTCTCCAAATTAAATTGTTAAAGACTTTAAATTTTCATTTATAAACACCATAGTAAAATTGTGTCCAAGAAGCAAAAATAAATGGCTGTTATTTCCACTACAACAAAGCCATATGGCACCACCTCATAAAACACACTCTAAGCATTGAATATTTGACAAACATTCCAATTCAAAATCATAAAAATATTTGCACTGACATCTATACCATCCAAAAATGTAAACGATATTACAACCAATTACTTGACTGACAATTTTACAAAGAAAATTAAGAATAATTAAGCTTTTACTCCTAGACTACTTTGAAGATGCCTGGGTTGGCTGTCTGCATCGCTCAGGACTCAGACGCCAAGCTGCTCATTGAGAGGTGGAACATATATGAAGGTGCCCTACATAAGCAATCCAAACACAACAATGCTGCAGAAGGTTGGCACAACTCATTTCAAGCAACAATAGTCTGACATCATCCAACACTATAGAATTGTATCTAATTCATCAAAAAACATACACACTAATATAAAGCACACCAAATATCAACAAAGAAAACAGTAAAAGACAAATATGATACATAATGTCCAAATGTTTATTATATTATTAGAATATATACACATTTAATATATACAAACTATTAAAAGTGCTCATAAAATTGTAAAATCATCACTATACCAACATATACATAACAATAAGTCACCAATAAATTAATTCAAACACGGTACAATTAAATACATCAAAAACATGCCAATAAAATACATGGAAATAACATCAACACATATTAAAAACTTTTTATGATATATACAAAAATAGGAAACCTTAACTTAAAAAGAACATGATACAAACAGCCTGTTACAAAGAAGCCTACTGAAAAACATAACAATGAGAAACTAAAAGCTCACCGTTTTGTAGCAGTAGGGTGCTTTCAAATATCCTCTTCAATTGCTAGTAATCAAAAAAGAAACCTAAAAAAATGCAAGGATTTAAATACAAAAATAATGAAAAAACAATAGTCCTTCCAAGACAGAATAAATAAATGAAGTGGAACTAATCCTTAAAAGCCCAAAAGTGAAATTGTTGAAGTAAAGTCTGCATAAGACAACTGAAAAATAAAAAGGAATTACATTACAAATGGAAATATTAATAATTATCTAATAACTCCTTTTAAAACAACCCCCCAAATAACATGGGTGCAATGACGACACAACCTTGATAGAAGTCTTCATATTTCCTGTAAAAGTAACACATAAAGCACAATCCCAGCCCACAAACATAAATTAAATTAAATAAGTAACAATAAAACATACAATGACCGTAAACATATATCCCAAGTAAAACTTAAATTACACATATCTATACTATACTTGATTGTTGCGCTATCTCTGAAAATCCAAACTACATGCACTTCTGAGTGGGGCGTCATGAACCTCCCCCCCCCCACTTTACCAGCTGCAACGGAGGGTGGGGTTCTTTATAGGCCATTTTATCTACAGCTTGGCAGTTACAAGCTTATAATTATCATTGAAAGAAAGATAGGCTGATATAAAAGGGAAAGGAGGATGGTCGAGTTGATGCGTGAGTAAGTGAAAGGCAGGATGTGTGGGTGAAAGGATAGGTGGATGAAAGGATGGATGGATCAGTGGGTGAATGGATGAGTGGGTAAAAGGATGGATTTATGGATAGAAGGATGATTGGGTAAAAGGATGGATGGATGAGTGGCTGTAAGGATGTGTGGGTGAAAGGTTGGATAGATGAGTACAATCGTTAATTTATCAAGAATGACATTAACAAAAGCAGAGGAACAAATACTGTCATTAAGGTTATCGTTTTGCCCAGAAAGGTAATTAAACTACAGGTGGGTATAAACAAGGGTGGATATTTTTACATTTATCGATAAACTCAAACTTTAAAATTCCATCAGCTGAAAGCTAAATCACAAATTTCATACAAAACATGCAGTGGTCAAGAGCAAGAGTCTTTCCAAATGTCTGATATTAAACATCTGATTGAACTAAAAGAGTTAGAAAATGAAACCCGGGACATCATGGAACCTATATCCAAATAGGATATTATTGACACTATGCACCTAGATGTATATGGGGAGACACGTACACCATTTAAGCCAGCATCAATGTTTTTTACCAAAATTACCCAGGGGCACTACAAACATATATTCACTGGGGAAAAGCGTTGGACTTTGTGGGGTTAGATCAACTGTTCCATCTCCAAACATAGCCACATGACTGTGCTGTAATATGGACCCATTTATTTCTGCCTGATCAGTTCCAGGTGTTTTCCTCTTTACTTTAGATTGGTGCAGTCACATTATCATGTTTTTTTCCTCAGAGTCTAATCAAGGCATTGTCTTCCTTCGACTTCATCCTAGTCAGACTGTCAGAGATCAGGTGTCAATGCACTGCCTGACTGTTTTCTAGGGGGTTCATTTTAAGGTTCTCTGTCTGACCCATGAGGTCTGCTTTGGAGCAGTTTAAAGGTGTCTTTTGAGCAACCTATAGCTTTTCCTCTCACATAGGAATTTGAGATCTATGAATCACTTTCTGCTCCCTGCCCAGGGGTCTTCAAAACCATAGGTTATGATCTTGTAACACTGGAATGATCTGGCTCCCACTCCCAGAAGTTATTCACACTTACTTGCCCTTCGCTCTTTCCTGCCAGTTGATTTCTCCCTTTAGCTCTGTTTGGCGAGAGTTACTTTAGCTAGACAAATATTTCTCATTCAAATAATAGCTCCAATTAATCAATTCTGGGGAATTCTATGTATCTCTTCCACTTCTTACATATAATTGTAAGGCAGATTACCGTTGGCTCAACATGAAATTATGTATCTATTCACTTCCAACATGTAATAAAAGAAACATAAGTAATGAATGAATCTTTGGAGTGGGGTGTCTCTATTTGGGCTTTATAGAATAAGGAATTTTATATAAGTGAATATCTCCAAACGGTCTCTCTTCACGAGGGTGGTTTTTATTTTTTATAATTGAGTTGGGTCCATTTTTAAAGCATTTGTCCTCTTTTCTGTCTTTTATTATTTCAAAGGGAAGCTGAAGCCGGCCATGCTTTGTTGTTGTTTTGCTGACATGCTTTGCTTTACTGTCTTGCCTGTGCTCCACAGCAAGCAAAGGATGTTTATTTCACATCTAAACACAGATAACATGCACTTTAAAATTCTAGCTCTTACAAAAATGTTGGTTTAAGTTGTTCTACGCCCTAGAGCAGCAGCCTGATCCTATGTTATGTTGAAACTCTCAGGGCATTATGCGGATACATCCTTTTTTTCTTGCAAACCCAAAGCCACCACCAGTTAAAAGCCCACAATGGAAAGTGGCAGAACAGCTATTGATTTTGGGAGCCATAAATATTTACAGACTGTAGGTCCACATTACAAATGCGTGACACGGGGGATGAGCTCATTTCGCAGCTTAGCACGCGCCACACATTGGTGTGTTATTGAGTGTTGTGAGTGCACCCCCTTTGTACGTAAAGTGATTTTGTGCCTACTGTACGGCGGCTCTCTGTCGTGTCCTTACTTATAGTTATGGATCGGTCACTGGCAGCTGTTTGCGGCTAGTCAAGTTACTGGGAGTTACTTCATTTTGATGAACTGCCTTCCTAATGGAGCCAATATTCCTCAAGCCACAAATGCAGCTTTTAAAAATCCATTCGACGATTTAGTATCCCTCCTTAAGAACAAGTCTTGAACTGTTTTCTAGCTTTGAGGCATATATCTTGAGCTTCTGACAGAGAGGAAAGGAAAATGTCCCTTTAAACACAATCACAAACAGACATTTAGAAATTAAGACTTGAACCGGCAGGCCCAGTCAATACATTTTGGCATCTCCGGTATATTTTATGGATTAAATGGTCTGGTGCAGATAAGGAAACAGGCTTCTCCATTCTGGTCATGCACGGGAAAAGCCATTCATACAATTAATGTTTGTCGTGTGTAGATCGAACACACCACTTATTTTATTTTCCCTAAAGCAGTGGCATTAAACTCTAAAAAGTATATATTTAGACGTCATCTACTCATGAACCGGATATACATATAATCCCTCTCACTTCCAATAAACTATATACTGAGCTGCTGCACTACCCAGCCTGATCTTGATAGGCCTGGTGATTATTGTGATAGGAAACATTCAGGATGACCCGCATGACTCCTGACACAATGTTATAAATGCCGACATTAAGTGCCAACCTATATGTATAACAAGCGTCCATGTGTCCTGATGTACTTATATATTTGTGCCACTGTCGTCCAGAATCAAATATATTTAGTCTAATGACGGGTATTCTATTGGGAAACTTACACACACATCAATGCAGTAGGTATACCAATGGGAAACTTAGACACACATCACAGCAGTGATATTATTACCCTTTGTGGCTACGGAAAAGTTGTGAGGGCTAGTTTACTTGAAGGGGGTAAAGAACTTTTTTTATCCGTATAGTATGTCACAGTATTAGAACTATTGTTGATTGGTGTGAAATCAGCCATTGACATGAAAGCAGTACTTTTGGGCAATAAAATGATGGGGCCACCCGAATAAATGCCTGCCAAATGTGTTGCTAAAAATAACACATTTGGTACTTGTGTTAAATTTTAACAAGACAACTGGATTTTTGTAAAAGATTGTCTATCAAGTCTTTTGCACTTAAGTATAATTGTTGTGTTGCATGTGCAGAATTTGGTAGAGTTCTTCAAGGAGCATGGACTGACATTTGAATGGTAAATAAACGCAGGAGGTATTCCAACTGATTAAGCAACTAACCAAGCATCGGTTAAATGTGTTCGTGAATTAAAGTCAAACTCACATTTCCTATTGAACAGATCACTGTTTAGTTCCAGTTGCAATCAGAGGCATGAAAGTATGAGTTTCAGTACAAACTTGTAGTTTCATTGTGTCTGTTCTCATTGCTCTAAAATAGCTGAAATTGATTAATATATTTTATCAAGACATGGAGAAATGGAAAAGCTACCAGCACTCCTTTTAGTGAATATAGCCAATGTGATGATTTGACTGAGAATGATCTGATTACAGATATCAGAGTTAGGAGTAAAGAACAAATGAGAGAGGATGTAGTGAATTGATCAGTCAAGCTCTAAAGGTCCATTAAGAGGGGAGTCATATTCAGTGAAGAAGACTTGCAGGGAAGTATCACCAATTAACAACAACACAATTTTGGAAGTAGTGAAAATACAGTGTAGGTTGGACCATGTGCAAATAGTAAAAGTGGGAAATATCATAAAACAGTAAAGCTTCGAGTAGCGCTAGCAGAGAGTTTGGTGGGCGCTCGGCATTGGTGGTGTAGCATTATGAGCTCTGCTTCATAATCTTGGTGCTAATGTCTCTGGCCAAGCATGAGTCAGATGTTCATGCAAAACCAGGTGAAGGCGGTGATCTGCAACTCGTTTGTGACCTGCAGCTGTGTAGAAACAAACAACCACCACTAACCAAGCTCACTCCATTTTGCAGTTATGCTGCTCCACTGACTTTTTATGGTAGTATTATGGTTATAGTTTATGGTAATAGGGACGACAAGTAGAGGAATGAGGAATGAGGAAGCTCCCCAGAGGCTAGACATACAGAGGTCTCTAGTGACTGTGAAATGTACATCATGTTTCCACAATTCTAAGCAGTGATGAAACTGAAGGAAATGAGTGGCTCTGTCTGGCCGAGTGAGAGTGCAGAATGAAGGCGGCGCTTATCGTATCTAGTGCCTTGAGGATGACAGATATAGAAGTGCTGGGCCCCTGAGGGTTCAGCTATGGCAATAAAGGAGCACTACGAAACAGAACCAGACAGAGATGACCTTCTCAGTCAAACACACAAAAATGCTGCACCATCTTTTCTCAATGCTATTTAAGGAATGGAACAATATATACCAATGTAATATCCAACACGTCCATTGGAGTACCAACATAGTTAAGGTTTGGCTGCAGAGTGGCCAGTGTACGTTCCAGGGCACAGTCGCCCTAGTTGAGCCACTGAAAGACCTACAAGATCCTTGCAAAATGTAGAACCAAAAGTATTCTCAATTGTGGACCAACTGGAGGCAATGCAGGAAAGGGTAGATGGTGCAGACAGAGAAGTGTAAGCTCTTAACACTAAGGTGAAGGACAGTGGAAAATGTTTTCAGAGGTTCAAGGCTGTGAAGCAACATCCCCAGCCTCACTTAAATTAAAGGTGAAGTACCTGGAAAAACAGGACGGCTAGTCTGAGGATGTTATGGTTCCCAGCAGTACAATATACCTAGGCTATTTGGTTTTAGGTTTAAACCTGTAATAACTGATAAAACCCCACCGAAAGGAAAATAGCCATCACTGGTGTAATCATATAAACACTGAAAAAACATCTTTGCAACCACAAACTAAGTGCCATTCAAAGAAAGGAAAAGATGAGTGAAAGAATCATTTTTATTTTGTGCTTAAGGGGCCAATACAATTAAACTTTGTTATACAAGGTAGTATTAAAGAATGGGCTAACATTATTCTGCTTGAGTTTTGTTGTTTAGGGATGTCACGAAAACATTGTCTCTTCTTCCTTCTGCTTTTTTAAGGTTTGTGGTCTTTGATCTAAAGATGCAGTGTTTAGATGCATTTTTAGGTCTTATTTAGTTATTTTATAAACTGTAGAGAATCGGGAAATATCAAAATCATATTTGAAATTTTGGCTACATTTGACTTCACTG
Source organism: Triturus cristatus (assembly GCF_964204655.1). NCBI lineage: Eukaryota > Metazoa > Chordata > Amphibia > Caudata > Salamandridae > Triturus > Triturus cristatus. The sequence continues at coordinate 377,368,609 of NC_140593.1, read as the reverse complement.
ATAGGTAAAATGGCTGGTTTAATTAAAATCTTTCCTAATATGTAGCATCACATTTACCCACAGACAGAGAATGGGTGAAATCCTTTGATACATCTGCCCCCCCTTTCTAGTGAGTCAGTATTGATTGTAAGTGAATTGCCAAACACACCAGTTTTCAAACATTCAATGCAAGATGTAGTGACAGGTATGTGTGAAAAGAATGTTGTCACCAAGCATCTGAGATAGTGGTAAAAACATGACACCAGGCGTTTGGTAAACATGGAACACAGTGTCACTTGGAATGCTGCTGAAAAAGGTTCCTACCAAGTTCAATTAAGATTGGAGTGATATTGTTTGTATTTACAGTAATTCAGCTACGTATACGAACAAGTTGTATGATGGCCTGTCAAAATCAATACCTGAGCTGCAGAGCTTCCCTGTAAGAGATCCTTGTCACTTGCTAGATGGTATGCTGAAAACATCTTTACAATCTTCAGAGTTAATGAAGAATGCTATTGACTTAGTAATCCATTCTGGTGCAGTAAAAATGTATTTGGTCCTCATATACCCTGTGCACACACTACCTATACACATGCACTATCAGTGCAGAAAGCAAGCAATAAATAAAATTAAATTTAAATTCCATAAACACCGGAAAAACACTGTTTCTGTTGTTTTTAATGGCGCAAAAATGTGTAGCCACTGATAACCACTGTTTTTTAAAGTATTGAAAAAACTGAAAAAACCCCACCAGAATTTACCAAACATAGAAACTGAATACAGGAAAGCCTAAGTATACCTAAGATATAAAAGCAGTGGTTAAGCACTTTATGTCTGTTCAAGAGATGGAAGCCTCGAAAGCTAGTGGAGCTCAGTAAGGATGCCACTGATTGGTCTCCCTGTGGGTCCAAATATTGGATACTCAAATATGTAGTACTGAATTTTTAATAAAGGCAACAGGGAACAATACCACCCTCGCATGGTAAATATTTAAGTTGACAGCTCAGTTTAAATTAGTGCATATATATAAAAAGGGTGCATTAGAATCAATTTCCCGTTATATTAACTAATTTTCACTGTACAGTGCACTGACATGAGTGTTGCAGTTCCTCTTCGTTCTTTGGCCAATTTCAATGCTTTTTCCTCTGTATTAGCATATTGGAAATTGCTTTAAAAATATTCATTGAGGCTTATAAGTATGATAAAGTAGTTTACAAAGAAGATGTATATTCCACTTAAAATGGTGGAACGTAGGGTCAAACCTGCATAGTCATTGGGGATCATATGTACGTGATGCCATTCCCACTACCTCAGGCTTTTTGCTCACCTGATACCTTTGTGGTAGGGTACCAAAGTGGTGTATGGAGGCAGACCAGGGCCAAACATGGATCACTTGATTCTCACAAGCACTGGGGATTCCTGAAAATAGGTAAGGTAAGAAAGTGTTTTGAAAGAGAAAGTCACAGGGAATTATGGAATTGGTCATATATTGAAGTCAAATGTAAGGCAGCTTTTCATACCACCTTTAACTGGTTTAAACTACAAAAAATTACATCTCAATTGTTTGGCAGCATATAAACAGTTTTACCTGTTACTTAAATTTTGGTGGTATCCTAAAACATTCCAGAGTGGTCAGAAAATATGTGGAGGTTTCAACATGTTTTTAGTCTTCATACTATGGCCAGTGGACTGGTTCGGCTTTATGTATTGTTCATCAACACCTTGTAAGAGATTACTCTCATTCAACATGAGAATGCGTACTAACTAAATCAGTCAATTGGGCTATTAGGTGGTGGCTGTAAGTCCCCTTCTGTATGTTGAAAGAGCAATAATTATATCATTAAATTGAGCTCTAACTACCAGCACATTACATGAAAATGTTTTAAAACATTCCAAATAGGAAGCTTTCACGCCACATTAGCAAAGGATTTGAAAGGTGTACATTTTCTCACCAGACCACATTATGGTCTGTTGCAAACTAATTAGAATGTCACGCCAAATGCTAGAACGATGCACTGCATGATTATTGGCAGCACCGTTTACTCAGCTGGAGTGTGTTAGAGCACTGTTCATTCCATTCTGTCCTGTTGCTGCATGGTCTCACCCTGGAGCGCCATCACTCGGATTCCTCATGTAAGTGGAGGACCCAAGAAGTCAGTGAGGAAATGTGCAAAGGGAATTGATATGATCACGGTCCAGGCTCTACCTGTCAGGGTTGCCTGTACCAAGTCAATGACCCCACTAGCCGTAGTCTTTCTTTCAGTGGGAAATGTTCCTCTTACTGCCTCTGGTCCTTAATTATTTACTGCCTATTGACAGGTTACCTGCCTTTAGGTCACTTTTCTTTTGAAGTAATTTAATTCCAATTATAGAGTCATTGGCCATTGTGACTGAATGATAAAATGAGGTTTAGAGTTTAAGAGGCAATGAGTCAGCATTACATAGACATTAACAAATGACCACTGTGGCACTCCTGCTCATGACCAACCATGTATGATGGCGATCTCAGATTGTGTAGGCTCAAGTTGAATTAAATTGAATAATGACAGAAAGTTCTTTATTCTTGTGGGTGGCAAGGAAGTCTGATTGTACCTTCCCTCTGATAGACAGTCTCTTCTTTTGGTCAAAACGTATATTTTCCATGAGGTGACAGCAGCTGCTTTGTCATGTGTACATCATTTGATCTACAAGGTTTTGTTCTCTTTAGAATAAAGCATGTTTCAAAGTAACATTTGGTAGGAATTTGCACCATCCATCTGGAGGTTTTGTGAGAATAGTTTTGAGTGAGTCACAGATGCCTTATCTAAACATATATGTCACTCCTGTGAATGCAGAAACGCCTTGTTTTGAAGGTAGGATACTTTGACTTTCTAGGACCAAAGATTGAATTACAGATCAGGGATATAATTCCTTGTGTTTTTTAACTCTACAGTCATCCTGGTGGACCACTTCTTTAGAAAGCTACTAAAAAGTCAAGGAATCAGTTAAGAAAACTGGTAGTCCAAAAAGATGTCAAAGTGCGAGAAAAAAATATTTTTGTTAGACAATTTCTATGCTTGTCGATTGCTGTGTTCAAGAATACTATTTGATTCCTTATCAGAATATCTTGAGAAAAGATAAGGAAAAATATCCACGAACTGTTGTCTCTTGAAAAAATGGTCAATACAGAATGATAGGAAAAGCTTTTGAATAGCCTAGTAGGTACCTATACTGGATAAAAAAGGAGAAATTAGGTTATTACAAAATGGATGTATAGAATGTACATGTAACTTGTTTGTTTAGTTGAAGTGTCAAGGAATTTCATCCCATTGAAATATGTTTTGTTGGTGATATCACCATAAGAAATGCAGTTTGCGTTATCATTCTTTAAAAAGGTTTAGAAAATAGATAGGCTGAGGATGCATGAAGAGTCATTCTGTGGCACAGAATCTTACCCAGGGACACTGAAATTATGCAACAGGAGAGGATTAAATCATGAACAGGTTGACTGAATTATGCGACAAGAAAAGGGAAATTATGTGTCGTAATGTGGCACATTTTATAACAGTATTACCCCCTCCTTAGGTCAGATGTATGATGGAAGGGGCAGTGTGGATGTAAAATTTCAGCCCGACAGTAGTTCGTCTCCTCAGATCAGCTTACCCTTTCCTACTCGAGTATGCCTGCCGCCTATCCTGAGACGAGCTCTGCGTTCCTTCTCCCATCCTAGTCCTTTCGCGGGGGTATTCGTGTTGTACATTTTACAAGACATGCGTGTTGGGACCTTATAAGTGTTTAGTTATCCAGCACAATATCCTTGGTGCAACAACATCAACTGTTGCATGGATAAACACTTATAAGGTCCCAAAGGCAAGACCTATTGGCTATGCCAATGCTTATTTATACGTAAGCATTGTCTGATCAAAGGTCCCATATCATTGCTAACAGTTTAACACTCAAAAACAGCAATAGGCAATTGAAATGTAACCAGTCGACATTTGCCAAGTGCCTTCCACTGCATGACTACTCGTGTCACTGTGTTAGTAACTTTTTATCCGTTTGAGCTAGAAACAATTTTTATGGTAACATTTGCAAATTATTCCTCAAATGATGGAATATATGGCAAATGCAACAAATCCATAACTATGAGGTGAATGCTGCGGCATCGCTTAATCCCAATGGCCCTGTTCTTGCGAGATTAAATGCAACAAGTAGCAAAAAAGTTTTTGCAGAAGATAATGCAATCCTGTGAGACTCCACACCATTCATTCCTCTTGCATTCTTTAGGCATGTGCCTTTTTATGGATATCTGCAGATCGACAACATTCTGGCAACTCCTTTCATAAAGTAAACATTAAACCCTCCCAAAACTGAAAAATTGATGAGCTGAATTTTCTTTTATTAATCTCAGCCATTGACAATTACTTTAAGATGCCGCTCACTTGTAATTTGCTGAATTTGCCACGTGACACGGGGGATGAGCTCATTTCGCAGCTTAGCACGCGCCACACATTGGTGTGTTATTGAGTGTTGTGAGTGCACCCCCTTTGTACGTAAAGTGATTTTGTGCCTACTGTACGGCGGCTCTCTGTCGTGTCCTTACTTATAGTTATGGATCGGTCACTGGCAGCTGTTTGCGGCTAGTCAAGTTACTGGGAGTTACTTCATTTTGATGAACTGCCTTCCTAATGGAGCCAATATTCCTCAAGCCACAAATGCAGCTTTTAAAAATCCATTCGACGATTTAGTATCCCTCCTTAAGAACAAGTCTTGAACTGTTTTCTAGCTTTGAGGCATATATCTTGAGCTTCTGACAGAGAGGAAAGGAAAATGTCCCTTTAAACACAATCACAAACAGACATTTAGAAATTAAGACTTGAACCGGCAGGCCCAGTCAATACATTTTGGCATCTCCGGTATATTTTATGGATTAAATGGTCTGGTGCAGATAAGGAAACAGGCTTCTCCATTCTGGTCATGCACGGGAAAAGCCATTCATACAATTAATGTTTGTCGTGTGTAGATCGAACACACCACTTATTTTATTTTCCCTAAAGCAGTGGCATTAAACTCTAAAAAGTATATATTTAGACGTCATCTACTCATGAACCGGATATACATATAATCCCTCTCACTTCCAATAAACTATATACTGAGCTGCTGCACTACCCAGCCTGATCTTGATAGGCCTGGTGATTATTGTGATAGGAAACATTCAGGATGACCCGCATGACTCCTGACACAATGTTATAAATGCCGACATTAAGTGCCAACCTATATGTATAACAAGCGTCCATGTGTCCTGATGTACTTATATATTTGTGCCACTGTCGTCCAGAATCAAATATATTTAGTCTAATGACGGGTATTCTATTGGGAAACTTACACACACATCAATGCAGTAGGTATACCAATGGGAAACTTAGACACACATCACAGCAGTGATATTATTACCCTTTGTGGCTACGGAAAAGTTGTGAGGGCTAGTTTACTTGAAGGGGGTAAAGAACTTTTTTTATCCGTATAGTATGTCACAGTATTAGAACTATTGTTGATTGGTGTGAAATCAGCCATTGACATGAAAGCAGTACTTTTGGGCAATAAAATGATGGGGCCACCCGAATAAATGCCTGCCAAATGTGTTGCTAAAAATAACACATTTGGTACTTGTGTTAAATTTTAACAAGACAACTGGATTTTTGTAAAAGATTGTCTATCAAGTCTTTTGCACTTAAGTATAATTGTTGTGTTGCATGTGCAGAATTTGGTAGAGTTCTTCAAGGAGCATGGACTGACATTTGAATGGTAAATAAACGCAGGAGGTATTCCAACTGATTAAGCAACTAACCAAGCATCGGTTAAATGTGTTCGTGAATTAAAGTCAAACTCACATTTCCTATTGAACAGATCACTGTTTAGTTCCAGTTGCAATCAGAGGCATGAAAGTATGAGTTTCAGTACAAACTTGTAGTTTCATTGTGTCTGTTCTCATTGCTCTAAAATAGCTGAAATTGATTAATATATTTTATCAAGACATGGAGAAATGGAAAAGCTACCAGCACTCCTTTTAGTGAATATAGCCAATGTGATGATTTGACTGAGAATGATCTGATTACAGATATCAGAGTTAGGAGTAAAGAACAAATGAGAGAGGATGTAGTGAATTGATCAGTCAAGCTCTAAAGGTCCATTAAGAGGGGAGTCATATTCAGTGAAGAAGACTTGCAGGGAAGTATCACCAATTAACAACAACACAATTTTGGAAGTAGTGAAAATACAGTGTAGGTTGGACCATGTGCAAATAGTAAAAGTGGGAAATATCATAAAACAGTAAAGCTTCGAGTAGCGCTAGCAGAGAGTTTGGTGGGCGCTCGGCATTGGTGGTGTAGCATTATGAGCTCTGCTTCATAATCTTGGTGCTAATGTCTCTGGCCAAGCATGAGTCAGATGTTCATGCAAAACCAGGTGAAGGCGGTGATCTGCAACTCGTTTGTGACCTGCAGCTGTGTAGAAACAAACAACCACCACTAACCAAGCTCACTCCATTTTGCAGTTATGCTGCTCCACTGACTTTTTATGGTAGTATTATGGTTATAGTTTATGGTAATAGGGACGACAAGTAGAGGAATGAGGAATGAGGAAGCTCCCCAGAGGCTAGACATACAGAGGTCTCTAGTGACTGTGAAATGTACATCATGTTTCCACAATTCTAAGCAGTGATGAAACTGAAGGAAATGAGTGGCTCTGTCTGGCCGAGTGAGAGTGCAGAATGAAGGCGGCGCTTATCGTATCTAGTGCCTTGAGGATGACAGATATAGAAGTGCTGGGCCCCTGAGGGTTCAGCTATGGCAATAAAGGAGCACTACGAAACAGAACCAGACAGAGATGACCTTCTCAGTCAAACACACAAAAATGCTGCACCATCTTTTCTCAATGCTATTTAAGGAATGGAACAATATATACCAATGTAATATCCAACACGTCCATTGGAGTACCAACATAGTTAAGGTTTGGCTGCAGAGTGGCCAGTGTACGTTCCAGGGCACAGTCGCCCTAGTTGAGCCACTGAAAGACCTACAAGATCCTTGCAAAATGTAGAACCAAAAGTATTCTCAATTGTGGACCAACTGGAGGCAATGCAGGAAAGGGTAGATGGTGCAGACAGAGAAGTGTAAGCTCTTAACACTAAGGTGAAGGACAGTGGAAAATGTTTTCAGAGGTTCAAGGCTGTGAAGCAACATCCCCAGCCTCACTTAAATTAAAGGTGAAGTACCTGGAAAAACAGGACGGCTAGTCTGAGGATGTTATGGTTCCCAGCAGTACAATATACCTAGGCTATTTGGTTTTAGGTTTAAACCTGTAATAACTGATAAAACCCCACCGAAAGGAAAATAGCCATCACTGGTGTAATCATATAAACACTGAAAAAACATCTTTGCAACCACAAACTAAGTGCCATTCAAAGAAAGGAAAAGATGAGTGAAAGAATCATTTTTATTTTGTGCTTAAGGGGCCAATACAATTAAACTTTGTTATACAAGGTAGTATTAAAGAATGGGCTAACATTATTCTGCTTGAGTTTTGTTGTTTAGGGATGTCACGAAAACATTGTCTCTTCTTCCTTCTGCTTTTTTAAGGTTTGTGGTCTTTGATCTAAAGATGCAGTGTTTAGATGCATTTTTAGGTCTTATTTAGTTATTTTATAAACTGTAGAGAATCGGGAAATATCAAAATCATATTTGAAATTTTGGCTACATTTGACTTCACTGATAGGTAAAATGGCTGGTTTAATTAAAATCTTTCCTAATATGTAGCATCACATTTACCCACAGACAGAGAATGGGTGAAATCCTTTGATACATCTGCCCCCCCTTTCTAGTGAGTCAGTATTGATTGTAAGTGAATTGCCAAACACACCAGTTTTCAAACATTCAATGCAAGATGTAGTGACAGGTATGTGTGAAAAGAATGTTGTCACCAAGCATCTGAGATAGTGGTAAAAACATGACACCAGGCGTTTGGTAAACATGGAACACAGTGTCACTTGGAATGCTGCTGAAAAAGGTTCCTACCAAGTTCAATTAAGATTGGAGTGATATTGTTTGTATTTACAGTAATTCAGCTACGTATACGAACAAGTTGTATGATGGCCTGTCAAAATCAATACCTGAGCTGCAGAGCTTCCCTGTAAGAGATCCTTGTCACTTGCTAGATGGTATGCTGAAAACATCTTTACAATCTTCAGAGTTAATGAAGAATGCTATTGACTTAGTAATCCATTCTGGTGCAGTAAAAATGTATTTGGTCCTCATATACCCTGTGCACACACTACCTATACACATGCACTATCAGTGCAGAAAGCAAGCAATAAATAAAATTAAATTTAAATTCCATAAACACCGGAAAAACACTGTTTCTGTTGTTTTTAATGGCGCAAAAATGTGTAGCCACTGATAACCACTGTTTTTTAAAGTATTGAAAAAACTGAAAAAACCCCACCAGAATTTACCAAACATAGAAACTGAATACAGGAAAGCCTAAGTATACCTAAGATATAAAAGCAGTGGTTAAGCACTTTATGTCTGTTCAAGAGATGGAAGCCTCGAAAGCTAGTGGAGCTCAGTAAGGATGCCACTGATTGGTCTCCCTGTGGGTCCAAATATTGGATACTCAAATATGTAGTACTGAATTTTTAATAAAGGCAACAGGGAACAATACCACCCTCGCATGGTAAATATTTAAGTTGACAGCTCAGTTTAAATTAGTGCATATATATAAAAAGGGTGCATTAGAATCAATTTCCCGTTATATTAACTAATTTTCACTGTACAGTGCACTGACATGAGTGTTGCAGTTCCTCTTCGTTCTTTGGCCAATTTCAATGCTTTTTCCTCTGTATTAGCATATTGGAAATTGCTTTAAAAATATTCATTGAGGCTTATAAGTATGATAAAGTAGTTTACAAAGAAGATGTATATTCCACTTAAAATGGTGGAACGTAGGGTCAAACCTGCATAGTCATTGGGGATCATATGTACGTGATGCCATTCCCACTACCTCAGGCTTTTTGCTCACCTGATACCTTTGTGGTAGGGTACCAAAGTGGTGTATGGAGGCAGACCAGGGCCAAACATGGATCACTTGATTCTCACAAGCACTGGGGATTCCTGAAAATAGGTAAGGTAAGAAAGTGTTTTGAAAGAGAAAGTCACAGGGAATTATGGAATTGGTCATATATTGAAGTCAAATGTAAGGCAGCTTTTCATACCACCTTTAACTGGTTTAAACTACAAAAAATTACATCTCAATTGTTTGGCAGCATATAAACAGTTTTACCTGTTACTTAAATTTTGGTGGTATCCTAAAACATTCCAGAGTGGTCAGAAAATATGTGGAGGTTTCAACATGTTTTTAGTCTTCATACTATGGCCAGTGGACTGGTTCGGCTTTATGTATTGTTCATCAACACCTTGTAAGAGATTACTCTCATTCAACATGAGAATGCGTACTAACTAAATCAGTCAATTGGGCTATTAGGTGGTGGCTGTAAGTCCCCTTCTGTATGTTGAAAGAGCAATAATTATATCATTAAATTGAGCTCTAACTACCAGCACATTACATGAAAATGTTTTAAAACATTCCAAATAGGAAGCTTTCACGCCACATTAGCAAAGGATTTGAAAGGTGTACATTTTCTCACCAGACCACATTATGGTCTGTTGCAAACTAATTAGAATGTCACGCCAAATGCTAGAACGATGCACTGCATGATTATTGGCAGCACCGTTTACTCAGCTGGAGTGTGTTAGAGCACTGTTCATTCCATTCTGTCCTGTTGCTGCATGGTCTCACCCTGGAGCGCCATCACTCGGATTCCTCATGTAAGTGGAGGACCCAAGAAGTCAGTGAGGAAATGTGCAAAGGGAATTGATATGATCACGGTCCAGGCTCTACCTGTCAGGGTTGCCTGTACCAAGTCAATGACCCCACTAGCCGTAGTCTTTCTTTCAGTGGGAAATGTTCCTCTTACTGCCTCTGGTCCTTAATTATTTACTGCCTATTGACAGGTTACCTGCCTTTAGGTCACTTTTCTTTTGAAGTAATTTAATTCCAATTATAGAGTCATTGGCCATTGTGACTGAATGATAAAATGAGGTTTAGAGTTTAAGAGGCAATGAGTCAGCATTACATAGACATTAACAAATGACCACTGTGGCACTCCTGCTCATGACCAACCATGTATGATGGCGATCTCAGATTGTGTAGGCTCAAGTTGAATTAAATTGAATAATGACAGAAAGTTCTTTATTCTTGTGGGTGGCAAGGAAGTCTGATTGTACCTTCCCTCTGATAGACAGTCTCTTCTTTTGGTCAAAACGTATATTTTCCATGAGGTGACAGCAGCTGCTTTGTCATGTGTACATCATTTGATCTACAAGGTTTTGTTCTCTTTAGAATAAAGCATGTTTCAAAGTAACATTTGGTAGGAATTTGCACCATCCATCTGGAGGTTTTGTGAGAATAGTTTTGAGTGAGTCACAGATGCCTTATCTAAACATATATGTCACTCCTGTGAATGCAGAAACGCCTTGTTTTGAAGGTAGGATACTTTGACTTTCTAGGACCAAAGATTGAATTACAGATCAGGGATATAATTCCTTGTGTTTTTTAACTCTACAGTCATCCTGGTGGACCACTTCTTTAGAAAGCTACTAAAAAGTCAAGGAATCAGTTAAGAAAACTGGTAGTCCAAAAAGATGTCAAAGTGCGAGAAAAAAATATTTTTGTTAGACAATTTCTATGCTTGTCGATTGCTGTGTTCAAGAATACTATTTGATTCCTTATCAGAATATCTTGAGAAAAGATAAGGAAAAATATCCACGAACTGTTGTCTCTTGAAAAAATGGTCAATACAGAATGATAGGAAAAGCTTTTGAATAGCCTAGTAGGTACCTATACTGGATAAAAAAGGAGAAATTAGGTTATTACAAAATGGATGTATAGAATGTACATGTAACTTGTTTGTTTAGTTGAAGTGTCAAGGAATTTCATCCCATTGAAATATGTTTTGTTGGTGATATCACCATAAGAAATGCAGTTTGCGTTATCATTCTTTAAAAAGGTTTAGAAAATAGATAGGCTGAGGATGCATGAAGAGTCATTCTGTGGCACAGAATCTTACCCAGGGACACTGAAATTATGCAACAGGAGAGGATTAAATCATGAACAGGTTGACTGAATTATGCGACAAGAAAAGGGAAATTATGTGTCGTAATGTGGCACATTTTATAACAGTATTACCCCCTCCTTAGGTCAGATGTATGATGGAAGGGGCAGTGTGGATGTAAAATTTCAGCCCGACAGTAGTTCGTCTCCTCAGATCAGCTTACCCTTTCCTACTCGAGTATGCCTGCCGCCTATCCTGAGACGAGCTCTGCGTTCCTTCTCCCATCCTAGTCCTTTCGCGGGGGTATTCGTGTTGTACATTTTACAAGACATGCGTGTTGGGACCTTATAAGTGTTTAGTTATCCAGCACAATATCCTTGGTGCAACAACATCAACTGTTGCATGGATAAACACTTATAAGGTCCCAAAGGCAAGACCTATTGGCTATGCCAATGCTTATTTATACGTAAGCATTGTCTGATCAAAGGTCCCATATCATTGCTAACAGTTTAACACTCAAAAACAGCAATAGGCAATTGAAATGTAACCAGTCGACATTTGCCAAGTGCCTTCCACTGCATGACTACTCGTGTCACTGTGTTAGTAACTTTTTATCCGTTTGAGCTAGAAACAATTTTTATGGTAACATTTGCAAATTATTCCTCAAATGATGGAATATATGGCAAATGCAACAAATCCATAACTATGAGGTGAATGCTGCGGCATCGCTTAATCCCAATGGCCCTGTTCTTGCGAGATTAAATGCAACAAGTAGCAAAAAAGTTTTTGCAGAAGATAATGCAATCCTGTGAGACTCCACACCATTCATTCCTCTTGCATTCTTTAGGCATGTGCCTTTTTATGGATATCTGCAGATCGACAACATTCTGGCAACTCCTTTCATAAAGTAAACATTAAACCCTCCCAAAACTGAAAAATTGATGAGCTGAATTTTCTTTTATTAATCTCAGCCATTGACAATTACTTTAAGATGCCGCTCACTTGTAATTTGCTGAATTTGCCATTTGAAAGGACCACGGAACGCTGTCAAGGAGGGCGCCTTGCTAATGCTCAACTTCTGCTCACGAAGGGTCGTGTCGCTGGTGGGAGCTATTCCGCATTCGGCGGACAGCCTGCACGCTCCCAGCGTGCACTAGACCCCAGGGCTACCTGTCCACTTCACCGGGGGACTGCGAGGACCAGCAGCCCCTACACCTAACAGCTGGTGCCTCTTCCCCCGGAGGTCACGCCCCCCACCTGACGCCTATTTACTGTTCGCGACACCCGCTTCGCGGGTGCCGCTCACTTGTAATTTGCTGAATTTGCCATTTGAAAGGACCACGGAACGCTGTCAAGGAGGGCGCCTTGTTAATGCTCAACTTCTGCTCACGAAGGGTCGTGTCGCTGGTGGGAGCTATTCCGCATTCGGCGGACAGCCTGCACGCTCCCAGCGTGCACTAGACCCCAGGGCTACCTGTCCACTTCACCGGGGGACTGCGAGGACCAGCAGCCCCTACACCTAACAGCTGGTGCCTCTTCCCCCGGAGGTCACGCCCCCCACCTGACGCCTATTTACTGTTCGCGACACCCGCTTCGCGGGTGCCGCTCACTTGTAATTTGCTGAATTTGCCATTTGAAAGGACCACGGAACGCTGTCAAGGAGGGCGCCTTGCTAATGCTCAACTTCTGCTCACGAAGGGTCGTGTCGCTGGTGGGAGCTATTCCGCATTCGGCGGACAGCCTGCACGCTCCCAGCGTGCACTAGACCCCAGGGCTACCTGTCCACTTCACCGGGGGACTGCGAGGACCAGCAGCCCCTACACCTAACAGCTGGTGCCTCTTCCCCCGGAGGTCACGCCCCCTGTCCGCCATATTATAAATTGACCAGCCCCAAACGCAACGCGGGACGTGCGCGGGGAGAAGCGCGGGCGAAGCCCGGGCCAAGGGCGGGCCCGTTTAAGCCCGTTCAAGACCGGGCAGGACTGGACTGGGCCACCCATTTACAGTTAGTGTTTTATGAATTTTATTACCATTGATATCTCACATTGACATTATTAGTATTGGTTTGAGAATAAGTATTAATATTGTAATCAACTTGTACGGTACAATGTCTCCAAGAACCACTAGGAACACTGTTAAAAAGCAAGCTCAATTAGCTGGCGAGATCATTGGCCCAATTGACCAATTCATAACCAAAGCCAATGACGCTATTGAGCAGGGCATTATCCTACTGGATCGAAGGATCTCACAAGATCTGACGATAGCCAGGCGCTCATCGATGGGCCTATTGGGCACTGCAAAAACCCCCATACGTCCTGTTGATCTACCTCCTCCAGCGATAGTGCATGCAGAAACGCATACGGTTCCTCGCACAGTGGATCTTTCTGCATCTCTGGATCTGTCTGACTCCCATCTATCCTTGGAAAAATCTCCAGTTATTTTTGCCACCCAACCAGATAACACCCCCCCTTCAATGGCTAGGGGTACACGAGAAGGAGCTATCCCTAAGAAAGTAAAGAGGAAGTTAATTGTTAAGCCTCCCCATCCCACCATTCCATCTGCCACATTTATCTCTGTAACTCCTCTTGTCTCAAATCTTCCTCTGGAAAACCTTAATTTTTCATCCCTCCATCACTCCCCTTCACTGCCAAATGTTCAAATAGCGGACTCTATTCCAGCTAACTTGAACATAAGCTCCACCAGCTCAACCAGCAATTACAGCAGTGTAGATATGATGGACGGCAATCTCAAAATTAACGCATGCACCAATGACAGCTTACTGCTTACTAGAATTGGCGATCTGTTTAAATCTCACTTGGAACCCATAGAAAAGGCCCTACACATGGTTCAGTCCCAACTCACTCAATTGTCTCTAGTAATATCTCAAAGTACAGGAAACAAGAAGGATTCCAATTTGGTGAAAGGTAGGTCCACTATTTTAAATACCCCTAACGCCAAAGTGTCAAAACCAGGAACCTCCGTTCAGAACCCCAAATCTAACAAACAAAAAGACCCTGAGAAGTTTATTCAAAACCATCCCCTAACATCTGTGAGCAAGCTACAACCACCTCCTAAATCCTTGAACCCGCCACCATCTCGCCCTGTAATTAATCCTAAATCAATAGCACTTCCCCCATCAAACCCTCCTCCTTCCCTTCCCACTCCTATACCCCCTACCCCCGCTCCTGTCCAATCCAACATCACTACCGGTTTCAACACCATTCCTATTAACCGTAACAGAAAGATTCCCCCTATCCATCTCCCACCCGAGGCCTCCCCATACGTAGTAATAATGACTGGGGTTCCGGAACTCCCCCCAAATCAGGATGAACCAGTTTGGTCCCTGAAAAATAAAGTAATCTTTTGGCTGTCCAACAATAGACCGCTTCCAATCTTTATGGACAACAGAGTTACTACAGTGCGTAGAGTGCCTTGGTTAGGCAACCAACCAAAAAATATACAGGGCGACTGTATAATAGTAAATTTTGAAAATCCCATTACAGTTGAGCATATTTGCTCTTTGGGTGATCAAACTTCTCCCGAAGGGATCGCTACCCATAACTTGTCGTACTTCTATCCCCCTAATACGCGACGCAATGCAGGCCCTCCATGGTCCTGGACGAGGGTAGGGAACTGGGGCGGTACCAGAGACCGAAATCAGTGGTTGGGGCATGGTCTCAGCAACCCACCATCAGGCCATTTTAGTAACTGGAGAGGTCCACTACTATCCAACAGATATGATTGCCTGGACATGGTGGATTGACTATCATCTCTACCTATGAAAGATAGCAGTTACAACAGCGTATTTTCTAACCCAAAAGTTCCCTGTAAGACCATTCGGGTGGCCGGCTCCTCCTTGTCATTCTTGCATGGTACCCAGTCTGAGTCTTCCCTTCCCCAGCATACCCTGGCCCAACAGCAGTCATCCTCCCCTCACCAGGACGCATGCTATAGCATGTCAGCTACCCCTGCAGATCCGTCCCCAAACCCTCAATCTCCTACCCCCCAACCCAGGGAGCCTAAACCCATCCCTCCTTTTCCTGCTATAACCACTCAGTCCCTGTCCCAACTTTCACATCCCTCTGCCGAACTTCACCCTTCAAATTCTATTTTTACACCAACCCAGGATCTTCCAATCATATTTTGGAATGTAGCTGGCCTAAGATCGAAAATCCATCTTCAGTCTTGGGTGGAACTTACTAATAAATTTAAGCTAATATGTCTTGAAGAAACTTGGGCAATTAACCCTATTCATATACAGGGTTTTAAAACATTTCACCTTCCTCCCTTACCGTCCACTCATGGTAGACCTAAGGGCGGCTTAGCCATCTATGTTTCCAACTTAATTCCTTTTACGATCTCGGAAGTTCAGCTAGACTCGTCAATTTTTCAAATCCTTAAACTAGTTTCTGACAATAATTCCAGTTACTATCTCATTAACATGTATAATAACTCCTCACCTAGCGACTGTGTAAAATCTTTGTCGGAAATTACTCACTATATACAAGACCAAAAAGCTAAGAGTTACGAGTTAAACTGTCATATTGTGTGGGGTGGGGATTTTAATGTGTATCTGTGCAACAATCATGGTAAAGGTATCTGTGGGCTCTCAGATGAGCATGACGTTCCCTTGGCCCACTTCACTCATAACGCAGTAGGTCACGCACTAAATACTTGTATTTTCACATTAGAACTCGAATTCGCTAATACCCTAGTGTGTCCCGCTGTAGAGTTCAAAACGACCTTTCATGGTAGAGGTGCTACCACAACCATCGATTTTATCTTATGCTCTCAATCTTTAAAACACCGATTGAAGCAATTTACAACTGGCACCGACCCTTCAAGTGACCACTACCCAAATAGCATAACCATAGCTCTAAATTCACCATCTCCAGCCTGCACAAAAACAAGCTTCTTGGCGCAGCACTCTCTGGAGATGAATAAAACCAATGGTTATACTGTTAAGTGGACGACGATCAATCCCGCAGAGATCACCAGTAAGATCATTCAAAAAACCCTTCCTCTCATCTACCATTGTTTGGAGACGTCATCTTCCCCAAAGCTGATTCTTTCCAGCTTCACCAAAATATTAGAAGCCATCAGACAAGAGCTCACCCGTTCTCATAAGACTCGCATCAATGATAAGGACTCAAGAGGGTGGTTTGATTTCCGCTGCCGTAAAGCGCAGCGTGCATTGAAAAACGCACTTCAAAATAAGACCAGGGACAAGCCCCAAATTGCCTCCTTGAGGAAAAATTATAAGATGGCACAGCAATCCCGTAAACGGGAAATAAAAAAATAATCTCTGGGCCCAATTACACCAGAGTACTTTAACCAAGGACTCCACCATGTTCTGGAGAACAGTCAGGGCTCCTTTCCTAGTTGATGAAACTGCAATACAGCATCTAGATGTGGCAGTACCTGCTGATAAATGGGTAGCACACTACTCGCAGATTTTCGCGGATTACCCCTTGACAACTGAGTCACCCAGACCAGAGGCGGAAGCTCCTACTAGTAATAACATCTTCCCCATTGACCTCCATTTTGATCTAGAGGAGATAATCACAGCACTGACCGTCTCAAAGACCGGTAAGGCGCCCGGCCCAGACGGGGTTCCCTTAGACATATTTGTGAGCAATATAGATCTCTGGTCTCCAATTGTCATGCAGGTTATGTCTGCAGTCACCCAGATTGGCCCTCTTGACTCTTGGTCTACTTCTGTGCTCCTGCCCATTTTCAAAAAGGGAGATCGGGACAATCCAGCCTGTTATAGGCCCATCTCCCTTTTGGACTCCCTCGGCAAGGTAGCTGGGAGACTAATTCTGGAGCGATTAAGGGACTGGTCTACAGAGAATAAGATCTTAACTGACCTACAGTTTGGGTTTCAGGAGGGCTTGGGCACCGTGGAACAGGCCTTAAATCTGACTCTACTCATAGGCAAATACGTAGGGGCCAAAGGTGGTAAACTTCATCTAGTCTATGTGGATTTGAGTTCCGCATTCGATTGCGTGATTCACTCCAAGTTATGGGCGATCTTGGAGCATCTGGGCATCGATCTTGCACTGTTGAATTTTCTCCGAGAGTTATACTCGGACGCAAAAGCCTGTGTGAGATACGGTATTAAAGGGGAGCTTACTGAATCCTTTAATATCGAAAAAGGCGTAAGGCAGGGATGCGTCCTTGCTCCATTCCTATTTAACATCTATACTAACGGACTGGAGCAAGCGATGTTGGTTGACAGCAAAGATTTACCCTGCATAAACTCCCGCACTATTCCTGCATTACTGTATGCAGACGATTCAGTCATCCTAGCAAGGACACCGAACCAGCTTCAGATCCAACTAGATAAATATTGCGAATTTATGTCTTCTCTTGGTCTCAAAGTCAATAAATCTAAGACTTTCGTTATGAACATCGGGAAGAGAGCCCAAAAATGTAAATCTCTCCTTATTGAGAAGACCAGATTAGAAACTGCCACTACCTATCCGTATCTAGGTATCCTTATCGATAATCAACTGTCCTGGAAACCTGCGATATCCAGTAAAAAACTGCAGTTCCAACGCACAACATCTGCACTGACCTCGTTCTCTAGGAAATTGGGTAAGCCCGCCCCTACGGTACTTTTGCAGATTTACCAAGCCAAATGCATGAGTGTGGCAACATATGGTGCCGGAGTCTGGGGCTATGTGTCCACTGACGAGCTACAAATTATAGAAAATTGCTTTCTGAAATACATATTAGCCCTCCCTCGTAGTGCTCCTACTTTCGGCACCCATGCGGAACTCGGCCGGGAGTATCTGATTGATATCATTAGCTACCAGCCGATTCTACTATGGCACTGTATATGGACTAAGGAGCAATGTCACCTAACCAGGTCACTAATATCTGACTGTCTCTCTTTGTCCTATTGGAAAAAGATTCCCTGGCTGCTATATGTATCGAGATTTTTAACAGATTTGAATCGCCCTGCATTTTTCACTGACCCTGAATCCTTATCGGATATATCCAGAAAATCCTTGAAAAAGCTTTGTGCTGATCATTTAAATGATCTTCGTTTGTGTTCTGAACTTGTCAAAAAATCAAATGTTCATTTAACGATGGTCCAATCTCCTCATGGCATTCAATTGTATTTATCTTTTTTTCTGTCAAATTATGAGAGGTATGTTTTAACCAGATTTCGGTTTGATCTATTTTATCGTCTTGTTTCACTGCCTGTGCCCTTAGTCTGGTCACGGGAACTACCAAACTGTCCTTGTGACGGTCTAACTTGCCAGTCAACCCTGCACGTAACCTTTTTCTGCGGTTTCTACAAGTCTCCGCGGAAATGATGGCTGGTTCCTTTGCTTCGACATTTAGGGCTGAGAAGATGCAGACCGGCTCTTTTGGCACTTCAATACCTGGATACCCCGTATATAGCCAAAACCGTAGCCTGCTTTCTTAAAGCCTGCTTGAAAACTCATTCTCAACTATTGGCAACTGTTTCTTAAGATTTTACTGATTGCTCGGCTACTATTCCTGTATATAGAGTGTTAGCGTTTACTCCTAATTGCCTGCTTTCCTCAACAGCTATTGAACAAACTGATTTTTACTGATTACTGTGTTATTATTTTTGTACTTAGAGTGTTAGTGTTTACATGTAAAATGCGTCACTTTTTAAGCAGCCAATGAGCAAACTGATTTTTATAATGTTGTAATCCTTTAAATGTACTTTTTATGATTGTAAACTCAATCGAAATAAAGTATTTTATTGATTGATTGACTTTAAGATGCATTCCAGTCCATCTTTTCTTGCTCACTGTGCCTTTCAAGACAAGACCAGTCATATGTAAATCAGATTTTGCCCTGCTCCAATAGGAGCAATCCAGCTCAATCTGCTAGTATTTATTGGCTGGAGTTTACTATGGCACGTGGTGAAACTTCTGATGTTAACTCCAATTCTCTGTTCTCTCCGTATATTTTGTTTTCGTGCAAATGTTGTGGCTACCTATACGTTTTCGACCATTACGTGATGCAATATGCATGGTGAACTATTGAAAGGGTTATAGAGACAGTCTGGCCTCCATTGCAGTTCCTGTGAAGTCTGAAGCTTGACAGTCTCAGTAATTTCTCAGCACATTTGTGTATTTTGCCTCCGGCTTTATACAAACAGCTGGCAACAACCACGAGAGGTTTTCAATGAACATACCATGAACTCGGGTCAGCAGACATATGTGCCCTGGAAGAGTGAAGGGCTTCACTGTACAGTAAAATACATTAGATGTTGTTGATGGCTCCATATATTCAATTTGGCAACATTGACCCTTCCAAGCCAAAGGGAAGTTCACTTTCCTTTTAGTTTGCAGCAGCTGTGGCCTTTGCAGGTCTATTTTTCAAGCTCCCTAAAAGCCATCTCTTTTTGCCCCGCCATGCAGAAAACAATTATTATTGAACTCTGGCGAGTGAGTTATTAACACAAAGGATGAATTCTTTGCCTCCCTGTTTTGGTACTGGGGGAGGGGAGGAACTAGGAAGTTTGCTGACGAGAGCAGTGATTGAGGACAGGAGGTTCTTGGCATTAAGGGGACTTTGATCTTTCTGGCTCAGATTACTTATGTCAGGAAACTGTAATCGCGACACTTGGGAGTCGGGGTCTTCTGAAGCCGGGGCTTTGAAGCTGCATTAACACAGTACGCACAGCCACCTTTGTTTACTTAGTTGTTACAGTGTGTAAACGACGTGTATAGAACTTATTTTCACAGCACAGTTCCCAAAGTCCGAATGGCGATTTTTTTTTCACAAGATCATGAGCCATGGTAGTCAGTGGTTAATTTGTAAAAAAATAAGTGCCGGGGCTCTCGTCAGGAGGCAGCTTGCACCAGTCCATTTTTTCTCATGTAACACCTCCTAAAAGAGAGCTGACTTCTAACCAGGTAGTGGGGAGGTGGTGTGGCATAATGTCCAGAGCTGCTGACTTCGAAGCTGGGGAGCCAGGTTTAAGTCTCAGCATCGACTCAACATCCTGTGATTTAGGGCAAATCTCGTAACCTCCCCGTGCCTACCAAAAATGTATGTGTCTTTAGCTGGTGCTCATGAAACTATAGTGCCAGTGTTGGTGATTAAGTGCTGGTGTTGAGCACCAGAAACCACCGGCTCAAATTAAGCACTGATGGTAGTTAATTTGACATGGGGCGATTACGTATAAAGAGATCCCATCTTATTGAAATCCATCTTGCTTTGCGCCCCCTCGTGACACGCAACTGAACTAAAAATTTGACAATATGTAAGGCCATTGACCCCAAGTGGTCTGCTATTTTCCTCGCCCTTGACTAACTCAACCAAGTTTGATGGGTTTCAGTGCATTCTGTAAGGAGTGCGGGTGTGCACTTGATATCAGCCACTGACTTAAACATGTCTTCGACGGTGGGCACTGTCAGTCCCACAAAGTGGTGGTATAAAAACAGGGAGTGCAGCAAAATCTTTGTGCTTCCCATAGCTTGGCTTGCATCAGGCCTACGTCCTCAGACCAAGGCCTGCTACACAATACTGTTTCTTGGCCTATGTTTTTTTGGTTCACCATGTCCCTCCACTTGTGGTGTGGTGGTTTTGTGTTTACCAGGGCTAGAGCAACACACATGCATAACATGTGCCTATAGGGGTTAATTCTGAATTTGACTAGAATTCGTCCAACATTGTGTCGATGAATGTCATGACATGCCTGTGGAGAAGTCATGCTTATGTGCCCAGCCTTCAGAGGTATTGGTTATACAGAGAAAGCAGCCAGTTTACACCACAGTCATCAATTTTTTTTACGGCTTTTGACAATGTGGATTAGCTGATATTGATATGTAAACTGGTTGCTTTCAGCATCCCTGGCCACACCTTTAGGGGATTTTATTGCTTTACACGGTGAGACTTAGCAATAAATCAAGAATATGTCAGATGTATGACTTTCTAACCGAATTGAAACCTCAAATGGTTGAAGGCAAGGTAGCATTTTAGGACCACTGCACTTCACCTTGTACATATATGACCTACCTGCTGTGATCTGTATTCTTAGAAAAGCCTCACCAGAGTTTGTAAGACAGCTGTGAATACAGTTTTCTATGCTGATGACGTTGTTTTTGACTAATCTCCATTAGGCCTGCAACAAAGTTTCCAAACTTTATCCTTTTACTCGATACATTTCTTGCATATAAATGTTGCGAAGCTCAAGATTGGGTTTTATCCCATGAACTTGAAAAAGATTATGTTTTCCTAGAAAATAGGGAATTACTCTTTTGTGTAAGCAAATAACCAACCGGGGAATGGTTTTGTCTCAAAGCCTGTCTTGCTAATTGCATATAAAACACTAATCAGAAAGTCTCCTCCAAAGTGGCTGGTTTGAGGTCTTTGAATTATGCAACAGTTAAGAAAATTTGTGGCCACCCTCAAAGTCTACACCACTAAAATTCACCTATATGGAAAAAGATGTGTTCCTGTGGCCAATCGAACATACTTAACAGGCCTTGTGCAGTGTGCGGGTGGCTGCCTTTGGTGGGGGGGTTGGCCACAGGCCCTGGCCGCAGGCCAGACCTTATTGCTAACCCCCCCAATGCACATGGCTAAAGGCAGTGTGCAGCATGGGGTTGAATGCATGTGGGGGGTTGGCCTCAGGGCCTAGCCAATAACATCCTCTCACTACTTGGGCTGTTGGACCTCTCCGCAGCATTCATTACTGTCTCTCATTCTAGAATGCTGTTAAGATTGCAGGAGCCAGGCATCCATGGAACGGCATTATCATGGTTCAAGGACTTTCTAACTGACCGTGCCCAAACTATTACTTTGCAATCTTATAAATTGCGTACATTGAAACTTGAGAAAGGGGTGCCACAAGACTCTTGCTTGAGCCCTATGCTATTCAACATCTCTGTGGCCCCCCGGCTAACCTTGCCAGAAAGTTTGGCTTTCTTCCTCTGACATATGCTGACGACCCACAGGTGATATTTACCCTTGATCAAGATTTAAACAATGCCAAAGCTTGTTTCTAAGCAGGTATGTTAGCCATCGCATCTTGGATAACAGATAATTGTCTCCAACTGAATGCCAATAAAACCGAAATCATGCTGTTTGGTGAGCCCCAGCAGCTTTGGACATCTGAATGATGGCCTTCTGAACTTGGTGTAGCTCCAACTCCCAAACTGGCTGTGAAAAATGTAGGTGTCCACCTTGACCAAGCACTTTCCATGAAAGAACAGGTTGCGGCCACCACTGGCTCACGTTTTCATGTGTTATGGCTACTAGGGAGAATTTCCCCCCTCCTCCCACACTCAGTAAGGAATATGCTAGTCCAAGCACTTGTCATCAGTCGCTTGGACTACTGTAACGCTCTTTTAAATTCCTTTTTTCCCCGAAGTGTTATACAGCACAATCTCGACCCGATGGCATCTGTCCGCTTTACATGAGCACCAATTGTGTTTTGTTAGGCATGGGGAAATTAAGTAATTTGCCCAGAATCACAGGATGTTGAGGATCTTTGCAGAGACTCAAACCCAGTTCCCCAGATTTGAGGTGGACCGCCCTAGCCTTAGGCCACATCCTCTTCCCAAATGAGACTGCCTAAAGCAAATTGGAAGTAGTTCAAAATACAGTAGCACGTCTCATTCATTATCTTCCAGCTAGGACGGCCTCTGCCCCTTTACTGCGCATGCTTCACTGGTTACCGATTCTTAAAAGAATCATCTTTAGCGTCTGCTGCCTGACCCACAAGTCCTTGCTGGACAAGGCGCCGAGCTATCTTTCGGCTAAGCTCTTCCACTATCATCCTTGCAGAGCTTTGAGATCTAGTGGCAAGGCCTTGCTCTCAGTTCCACTTATTTCTAAATCTCGTTCCAGGAGCAGATCTTTTTCTTACTTTGCTCCCTTTTTGCGGAGCAAGCTTCCACTTTATATACGCCAATGCACAGATCATCTTAATGTTAGGAAGCTTCTGAGAATAGTATTATTGCAGGTCTAATCTGTCTGCTACTCTGCTCATAAACTGTCTGCACCAAGATAACCTTCTTGGTGTGATTTGTGCATCCTATAAGTTTAATTAACATAACAGGTGTACATGAAAGGTCAATTACATCGGACACCAGATAACTGCCTGGTATAAGGGTGCTTGGCAGATGACCACAACACTGTCTGGCCACAGAGCCGCTCATCCTTCCCTTTCTGTTTGGGCGGCACTCTTTCACATCACTCGTTGTTAATGATGACCTATGCCAGGGCCCTGTTGTGCCACAATGCTCCTGACTGGGCAACAGATCAGGAAGTCTCAATCCTGAGAACTTCCTTTGACATCACATGGCCATATCAGACACTTCCTGGATCTACCACCTAATGTGAGAGAGGAAATAAAGGCTCGATGCAGCCCGCACTCCTTCTGTGTTACAGTGTAATTTGTACATGGCAGCATGCTAGACCTGCGTAAACAAGTATCTGGGGCCCAGTCTGAGATGGCAGTGTCTGGTTTGTTGGCTGGGGCTTGCACCAGGTGGTAGGACATAAGGGAAGGGACAGGGCAGTTACAGTTGGGACATCAGCCCCACCTCACCCCCCCCCAATGATGCCACTGTTTGTGTCTACATTTTGACGGATTATTTTTCTCAATCCGGGGAAAAATTTGCTGATGCCTCACATGTGGAAGAAGACTTCATGGAATTAATAACAGAAGAACTTTGAAATGTTATGTTTCTAAGACTTATACTAGTCAAGGAGTTGACAGGTGTTGTCTTCCTATAACTGATTTTCTTAAGTATTTGTTTCTCCACACAGCCCTGTCTCAGCCTGTCATTGTCCCCATGTTCCCCTTTCCTTGTCCCAGTGTTTCCCTGTGCCAATGACTCCTTATATCCAGCACCCACAGTCCCTGTGTCCTCTCTGCCTCAGTGACTCACCAAGACTACTGCATCTTTCCATGCCGGCATCACACCATCCCTGTTTCCCCACAACTCTTAATCTCTCTTTGTATGTGTGTTCCCATCCCTGCATCCACATATATCCCCAATCCTGCATCAGCCAATATGCCCACCCTCCTGTACTCCTAGCCCTGTCTGTCTTTCTATCTCCTTGTTGCATCTCCTTTCTATCCGGGCACTCTCACATCTGGATGTTTATCCATCATATCGCCTCCATGTCCTGTACTTTCCTGTATAAATGTCTCTTCCAACTGCCTCTTCATTCTAGACCTTCCTTACCCTTACTTGCCCAGTTCCTCTTGGACCCAGTGCTTCTCCCTAGCAGTGGAAAGTAGTGGACAGAATCAATGATTTGCAAGATGAAATGAAATGTGTTTGTAAATTAATTTGCTGTTGCTATTCACAAAAGCAGATGATCAGAATGAAATGGAAGTACTTATCATCTCAGGATGTAGGCTTATTCCTTCCAGCAAGCTGAATCACATTAGTAATTACCAAAGTTTGTTTAGCATATGTAATATAATGTACCTCTTGATTAGTCTTACAGGTTTCTTTGTGCAGCACAGTCAGTCCCATAAAGTGGCTTCTTTGTGCGGCTGGTTGTTTTTGAACTTAGATGGTCTTTGTAGAGTGGTGTAAGTGATATTTGTGGCAGCTACTCATGTCAGAGTAACGTAATTGTTTGGAAGGGTATCCCACTTCAGTTCAGAGGAAAGTCACAAAGCCCAACCCACTCTTCAGAGAATGTTTTGATCGGCCTCTGTGGGGAGCAAATTATTGGAAACCTTGCATAAACAGGTCTGTTGACAATACATCAGTCATCATTTCCATAGCCATTGCCAACTTTGCAAGCACATATGTTGAACAGAAAATTACATAGCCTATTAACCCATTGTCAAGATTTGTCAGGGACCAATTCTTCCTGTCGCCTTGGCACAAACGTTTGGTGTGGCTCAGAGAAGGAAGGGGTTTAGGAAAAGGAACAGCCGGGAGGGAGATATGGAATAGAAAACAAATATACAATTACACTCTGATCCCTTGCTGTGAGAAGATACACTACTGTTTTTCCCCTTAGGATGTATTATCTTCACCTGAAAGAAAGATGATCAACTCTCACTTTCACTCTAGATCACACTCTAGATCGCACTTCTCATCTGGGTTTGAATTACAACATTGAATTGTGACCGCTACAACAGAAAGCATTCTATTAACCTGTTTCTTTAGATTTCATCAGTAAACAATTTTTTTGTGATGAGAAACAGACAAGCACAACATACCACAACTCGGTTTTTAGCTGGAAGCTCTTATGTAATTCTGCTTGGGACTTCTGTGTCTTCTGGAATCGTGATTTGTTTGCATTGAGTGTCTTATGTATAGGACTATCTTTAATCTTCAATGTAATCTTTGTTGCTAACCATTTTCATAGTATTTCAAAATAAACAAAGACCATTTTAGAGACTCTAGGGTCAAGAATCAAGCCAACAGACTTAGTGTTACTCTTTAGGTTGTGTTACTTTCACTCCAGCTCGTTAACAAGTTCACATGGAATTTCCTCTGAGGAATTCTTTCATTTGGTCATGAGTTTTTATCTTATGAGAGTCAAGAAAGTTTGCTAGAAAACACATCAAAGGAGCGTGCCGACACTCCTTACCTTGAGACCAGGCCACTTTCTATACGACTCCTGGCCTCCTCACTGTTTTCTCCATAGCTGCTTTGGGAGTGAGAGCCTCTCAGCCGAGCTGACACCACTTCGATGATCTCCAGGTTTAAGCATACCATTGTCTGTGTGGGGCTCTATTTATGGACGTGCCCGACCCAAGATAACTGATGCAGGCATGGAGAGTTAAGAATGCTGGGACATGTAGTCCACTTTGAACAGACAGGGAAAAGCAAGGGTGAGAGTGTATGCAGTACATTGAAATGCTGTGATGCCTGTACGCATACACTCTCACAACTCCATACATCCGATATGAGGAACAGAGCAGAAGCTCACAGCCCATCAGACACATATGACATCCAAACAGGACACAACACAGCCTACAGGAGAGCATGCCAGAACCAGATAGCACCCAAGCAGTCAGCGAAACCTGACAAGATTAAAAGGGGAGATCAGAATAACCCAATCTGAATTTGGCTTGCACATCTAGAAAAAAGGGTGTTCTCTACAGTGATAAATTACAAGACAGGGTCTGTTGTTATGCAGGCTTAACAACAATAACATTGCTTACTATTGGTGGAATACATAATACTTTACACATAACTTAAAATGTGAGGATTCACCTCCAAGTGTCATATATAACACATACCAATAGCTAAACAAGAGGATATTAGATTCTCAAAAGAAATTACTATGGGATTTATTTTACACATAATATTTTGCATTTCTAATTCATTGAGTGCCCTTGTACAGTTCACAGTTCTTTTTGATAAGACTATGGCGTCTCCATGAGAATTTAATCTACAAAGTCCACCCGGAGGTAGTTCCATTTTTCCCGGAGTTGGCCAAAATAAAATACTGTTCTTCTAGTTATCAGTTTGTAAATTCTGTTAGAATCAGTCCAACTGCTCCATGTAATAAAGGAAATAGGAACTCCTCCAAATACACTGGTCGACGTATTTTAGCCCATTAGGTGGGGCATCCTCAGAATAAACCACAAGGATTTGAAATCAATCAAGAAGACTGTCCCATCGGGCAATATCAGGGGATCAACCCGGTCCAACTATTGAATTCTCTTAACTATAGAATAGGTCAGTTTTGTCCATCTTTTAGTGGTCCTTCTGATAGATATTGGGGCATTTCCTTGAATGACAAAGAGTTTCCCATTGTGCCCCATTGTGGCACTCTGCGTTGGTATTTCATACTACATGAATATTGGCATGCCAACATGCTTCCAAGCAGTTGGTGACCTTGTTAAAGTGCATAGTGGGACTGCCTCTTGACTGAGGTCGCTGGTTACAAAGGACAGCCCTAGAGGCTAAGTAATTGATGGATGGTGCACCATAAAAAATGCAAAACAGGGCATCTTTGGTCTGTTTTAAAAAACATGCCTCATAAGCCAGGTTTCCTACGTTAAGCATATGTGTTGCAGAAGAGTATTATGTAAGTCTTGCAATCAGTGAATGCATATGACTTGTTTATTCATGAAGGAGGGTCTGGGACTTGAGATTTAAGAGTTGATCTTAGTCAATGGTTTGGTTGGTAGCTCACCATACACTGCTTATTTCCTCACATATAACATCACTCATCAAATGTAGTATGACATAATTGATAACATCAATGTGACTTCTGAAATGATATAATTGATGACAACACTGTGCATGGTGGGTGGTGTGAGGTTTAGTTTCTTCAGTCAACTATAACTGGTGAATTTCAGTGTTTTTTTAAGTTTAAAATATAGCATTCTAACTGATATTTTTAGCTAACTATAACATCACTAACATTTTTTTAATGAATTTCTCAGCTTTTATTTTTAAAGGAAAGTAAGATATTATTACCATACCTAACTATAATATCTCTTTAATTTTTTCAATGAATATATATATTTGTGTGTGTTCAGAGTATGTAGATTTGGAGTTAGGGGTGGTAAAGTTACAGTTACATTACATACAACTACCTTGTCAATAATTTGATTGTTCATATTTGGCCTATGATATTTGGTTGCACAATATTGAAAACTTGATAATCCTATGCAAATCAGGTTAAATACATCTAGAAAGAAAAGGGGATTCTCTGCAGGGTTAAATTACAAGACAGGATCCATTGTTAGGCACAACAACAGTAGCATTGCTTAGTCAACTATCAAGCATAACTGGTGAATTTCAGTGTTTTTTTAGGTTTAAATGTAACATTTTAACTGACATGTTCACCTAATTATAACATCACTTTAATTTTTTTCAGTATATCACCTTTAAAAAAGTAAGATTAGATTACCCACTTTAACCTTTTTTTCAGTAAACTAAAGTTTAAAAAAACGTAAAGTTAGATATTATTACCATACATAACTATTCCGTCACTTTAACACTTTTTTTTTTCTTATTTATGCAATATATATATAGGGACGGTAAAGCTATACTTAGCTTGTCAATAATTTGGTTGCTCATATTTGCCCTACAATATTTTGGTTGCACGCTATAGAAAACTAAAACTAACATACTGCCGGTAGCAGGTTGGTCGCTCAACAGGTCAATTTCACCCTGCACAGTGGTCTGGTGCCTCTGTGGGATTTCGTGTTCATTATGAAAATTATAATAAAGTACAATAAATAAAATAAGTGTGGTAAATCAACTGTTTGCCCCCATTCCTTCCCACAGGATGGCATATGAAAACGTGTACTTGTGATGCTGTCCTGTTAAACATTGGATACTTACCTTTTCTGAAAAGTTCAACACTAATTTAGGGTCTTTTTGACGCCTTGACGTCTTGTGCTAATTGTGCGCTGTATAAATCTATGTCATTTCATTTAATTTAGGGTCATTTATTCCCGAAACACGTAGAGGCAACTCAGTACACAGTTTGTACTACATTTAAAGCAAACTCCATCAATTGTTCTCTGTCTACCGTCTAATCTCAACACAGCATTGTTTTTTTGCCATTTCTGATTCTCAAAAGGACATCAAAACTCACTGATCATCTTTCCCTGCAGCAGATATGAAGTGGGCCATAAAACGTGAAAGGCGAAGAATACGCTGGAAAGTGGCATTCACTGCCAAGCTGTTTGAGTGCACCAGGAGTCATTACTTTAGAACTATGCTGCATGTAGTATACTTGTGCTTCTCACAAGATGGCCACTTGTGGTCATTAGACCTTCCTTTGTGTTCCCTCTTCCCCAACCTCCTAGAATACCTGTGTGCATTCTATCTTGTACTGTTTGAGTGTTCAACTCTTGTCAGTTGATGGTCTGGTCAGCTGGCGAGTTGTGCGTACAACACTGTACATCCTATTAAGCACAGCTAAAAACGATTGTGATAAAATTATTGGGCGTATTGCATGGAAGAGGGCGAGTTAGTGTATTGGCAACATCAGGTCTGCTGCAAGGATTTCTTCAGCTGCAGGCAAAACGATATTTTGCTGTCTGGTTGCTCCCTATCCTATGGCACCAATGCCTTCTTTTAATTGAATTGGAATTAGGGTGGTGCCATCTTATGGCACATTTCTGATGGAACCATAAAGCAGCATGCAGTGGCCTTAATGTAAAACCCTACCACTGTAAAACTTCTACTGCTAAATGAATGCATCCTTCTAGTTGTCAGTTGGCTATCTTGTGGTTGTTGATACACAACGGTATATACACCTGTCAGTAGCACATTGGAGATGACACTGTGCGTGCGCCAACAGTGTGCAATGCACACATTCCTGATATTCAAAAAGATGTTGCACATTGTGAGGGAGAGCGAGGCAGGTGCGCAGGTCAACCTTGTACAGTCGACCTCCCTGATGAATGTGTGGGCATAGGCTGGGTCCTGCTTATTTCTTGCCTTATGCCCAGCACTGTTGTGGAGCGAGAAGCATAGTGATGACAGCATGTTCCTGTTTCTTAACGTAGGGAACCCAAAATCCTCAGGTTTAGATATGGACGTCAATTCAGCGAAATGACAGGGGTAGTGGAAGTGACATCACAATGCCCTTTGACCTCCACTTTCACTCACACACACATGCTTACACATACACACAAATTCGCTCATATGCACTCTCTTACACATAAACACACTCTCACTCGCAAGCACGCACACAAAACACATTTAAATGCAGTTTTTTACTTACCTCAGCTGCCATGGAAGTGCATATTCCAGCTTATTGTGCTCCATTTTATTACACTATTACTGAATAATAAACTTTATTTATTCACCATTAGTGGAAAACTGACAGGTTATTAAGAGAGCCGATCCCCAGCTGCCCCCGTGTTCCTGACACTGTATTTGCCACCTCTGAGGCCAGGGGTCGCAAAGGCAGTGCTAGGGGTAGCATAGGGTGAGCCAGGGGTCGCAGCTGCGACCCCCTAAATGGTGTCTATGGACTTTGATGACCCTTCCTCAAGTTTGAATCCCTGTGCGGCAGGCACTTTTACCTGCACTTAACAGGAAAAGAGGGAGTGCAGAAAAACAAGGAAGTGCTTTGTGAAATTGAAATAAGCTGATACTGCAGTCCCCTGCCTACACAATATAAGAAGGGGGATATGGATCTGCAAATGCCTTTGAGAATCAATGAAAACAAAACAAAATTGTCGTCCCTTTTACAAATGTAATGCTAGGTTGTATTCAGTGCTGTAGGCCAACCAACATTGGCAACGCCAATAGGTCTGGGTTTAATGTGCTGAGGCATACCAGTTTAGCACATTAAAGTGAGACACCCAGGAGGGATCAGAAGGAGTGGAGTGTGGTCTATAATTGTAAAGCTCTTGCAGCCCAATGCATAGGTTTGAGTTGAGGTTGAAGGATACACCCCAACACCCAATAGTATTAGGTGAGTGACGAATATTCCACTGGGCTAAGAGAAGACGTGATTGAAAAAGTCTCAAGCCAAGAAATAAGCTAGTTGAAGAAAGGCAGTGGTTAAAAAGGGGAATCCAAAGTCCACTTAATCGAGTTTGTCAGCAATAGGTCTCCTTCACTGTAGCAGTGTCAAAATCCAGACCAAAAAAATTTCAATTGCACCAATTGAGACTGCTTTAGTATTCAAAAAAGTTATCAACTTTTGGTTGTGCAAAAAGATAACAGCAAATATGCATTCACACATGCAGATAAGTAAGATGTACCCGTTTTTTTTTTTTTAATTTTCCATCGTTGGAAGTCTAGTGAAGTTATTTTGTGTTTCTATTGGTCAATCAACCAAGCAAATAAGTGTCATACGAGCCTTGAAACTAGATTTGCAATCTCTGCTAAACCGGAAGACACTCCATCCGACTTAATGCCCGATTACGAGTCTGGCAGCCCACCAACCGACAGACTCGTGGGGGTGCGGTGGTGGTCTCCCATCTGCTCTATTACGATTTGGGCAGTCGGACCGCCACAGCCCTGCCACAGCCACCAGGGAACCGCTATCCCTGGCGGTGTTGCGTCGGTCAGGAAGATGCAATATGCTTGGCAGGACTGCCGTGGTCCCGGCACGCATATTACGAGTTTCCACTCCACTGGCGGTGTCATGGAGGTTCCTTCTTCATGAACACCATACCGTAGAGGAACCAAAGGGGGCCCTGCAGGCCCCCCTGTGGTTCCTCCGCATTTGGAAGCACAAAGGGGATCACAACATGTCCCCACCAGTGTGCATGCACACCAGTTCCTGCAAGGCATGGACTTTTCAGTCCATGCCTTGCAGGAACTGTTTTTGATGTTCCCATTGCCGTGGGAACGTTAAAAAAAAGCACGCCCCAGCCCTGCACCGCCAAATTTGTAATCAGGCCCTTAGTGGCATGGTCTGAATGTAATCCGCAACAGATTTGTATTCTAGAAGGAACAATTCAGCCGTTCATCCTTCCGAGATTGGCACATCGAAGACCATAGGTCATGCTATTTAGAGTGCTTTATAACATTAAAAACAATGGTGACGAGCACCGTATAAATATTTTATGAGTATTATTATCTGAGTTTTGAGCATGCAGCCTTTAACCCCTTCGTTGCGCCCGTCGGCCAACGGCCATCGCGAGCACTACTTCTGTAGTGCTGTGCTCGTCCGTTAATGGAACGCCCCGCACCGCGGCGGCATTAGCGTTGCGGTAAACGGGTTAAGTGCTCCACAACAGGGAATTAGTGAAAGCGGATACAAGGCCCAGAGGAGTCCACACAGTGCGAATGGACCTGGCCTATCAAGTGTTTATGATCTTAGTGATTATTATTTAGGGGGATCTCGCAAAGAGATTTTACAGGACATTTTGCGCCTCTGTCTTCCAGAATGATGAAGGCCTATTCTGCTTGAATAACAAAAATGTACATATTATTGTAATTCTTGACCTCAGAGTAAAATATATTTTTTCCAATTTGCCGCAACTTTGAAAAAAAAACACTTGTGAATGGGGACTCACAAAGCAGCACGTTGATATCCTCAAGTAACACTGCAAGTGTCACACTAAACAAAGTGATCTGCCGAGGACAATCTATCCAGTTTCTATCATTCTTCAGGCACTCTACAGAAAAGGGAGTCCTGAAAAAACAAGGCGCAGAACTTTTTAAAAACACTCTTTATTTTTGTAATGAGACTTTAAAGTACACACTGTCATCACGCAAACAACAGTACAACTCACCAGTCTGGAGAACTGAAGTAACACCGTGTGTGGGGCCACCTGTGTTAATAATTAAAAGTTGAAAAAACACAAGAGGTCAGAAATATCAGCTCCCTCGAGAAAAGCGCCTTTAAAAGAGTGCAGGACCACTTCAGTGTAATTGATTTTTGTGTAAACAGTCATAAATCCTTTGTGCTGAATGGCGGCAGAATGAGGAAGGACAAGTGTGTGAGCGCCGAAGCAGACTTAGGGAAAAATATATAAGGCCGTGGAGGGGATGTGGTTTGTGTTTAACCCCATGTACACTTGCCCGGGAGCTTCATTCACTTCTGTTTCTTCCTTGTCCTGCACTCTTATACCCAGATTACTACAAGCAATGTGAATGAGGCGACCAGTCTTCAATGTAAATTGTCTAGAAAATATGCCTTGGTTCCCAGTTGGAGGAAAAGTAAACAGTGCCCAGTTTGAGCTGGCTGTTGCAGGTGGGACCCCCCAGCATTAATTTTTGGGGACCGGCACTTATTTTTCTCAACAGACTTTGACCAAGAGCAAGAGAGGGAAAAACACACAAGGGTGAAAGTTGGAGGAAGCGAAAGATAGGGGAACCGTGACAAAGAGAGAAAGCAGGGTTGAAAAATCACCTGCAAGAGAGAGATAAAGTAGCAGGGAGAGTCTGGTGGTGGATTAACCCCTTCCCTGTGGGGTTAATTCCCCCGCGGTGCAGGGGCGGGCCACGGCGCAGCTGTGCTCGTGACGAGCTCAGCGCGTCATGACTCACAGTGGAGCTGTGCTCATGACGAGCTGAGCTCGTCACGACCCCGCCCACTGATTAATTCTCCCGCACAGGCGGGGAATTAATCGGCCGCGGCAGTGAGCTGAGCACAGCTCCACTGTGACTCATGACGAGCTCAGCTCGTCATGAGCACGGAACGGGTTAAAGAGGCATGAGGTGGAATCAAGAGTGTGTGGCATAGGTATTCAGAAATCCGATATTTAGTGGTGTTGGCTGTGCTCTTCTGAGCAAAACTTAGGGCCCCAGCAATTATTATTTTACAAATCAAGCACTGAGGTCAAGCACTTTGGTGTTCTGTGAATAAACTATTTCAATGTCATCTCCATCTGACCCTTTCAGATACTTACCAGACGAATGCGGAGGACCCCGAATCAGGTCGGCAAAACTCCAATGATAATAAGATGCCAGCATATAAATACGTAGCGTAGTGGGCAAAAGAACAATGGATTTAACCTAGATCTCTTGACTGGGGGAGAATGTCTGCATTGTCAGCATTCCGTCCATCATTTGTTTGTTGTAACGCTTTTCGCCCTAAGTGGGATGGGTATGCCCAGACATGGGTCCCGTTCTCACTACGCCACTGGAGTCAAGCTATCCTGGCTGATGACGGCTGATAGCCAGAAACCGGTCCTAGGATGCTTTTTTCTGGTCCAGGGAAGACATGGCTTGGCAGTTCAGGCTGGACTGTTCCCATGAGGCACAGGGTCAAGACTGATTTGCATATAGCTGGGTCCAAACTGGGCTGGCGTAGTGGGCAAAAGAACGATGGATTTAACCCAGATCTCTTGACTGGGGGAGAATGTCTGCATTGTCAGCATTCCGTCCATCATTTGTTTGTTGTAGCATATAAATACAAGCATCGAAGAGCTCAATTTGCTCCAGGTTTCAGAATCCAGTTGAAAGATCATGATCTTCTCTATTGTTCACAAAAATTTGTGAGAAAAGGTCCTGGGTATCAACCTGACATAGCACACCACTATATGCCCCAAAGAGCTCTGCAGCCATTGATTTCTCACCTGATCATTCTCCAGTCTGTCACACAGATGAAACATGGGGTCAGGTGACCAGGTACAGCTTTTCCACTGGTAAAATATCAGTAGGTTTGGCCTGCCGATAATTAACTGCAAAAAACTTGAAGGGGCTGCAAAACTTGAATCCACTCATAATTGTGACACCAGTGCAAATAGTGTGTTGCGCAGCGCCACAATAAAACACACCACTCCTAAGCTAGGCGTTAGCACCATATGCAGCAAAGGATAGAAATATAGTAAGTGAATTCAGAGGAATCCCTGTTTTCCTTGTTCGGTTGTAATAGTTTAGACATTTCACCACCATGGTTCATGTCAGATCCACCCAGTGTCTGGCTGCGAGGAGCAAGGACATGATGCACAGTAAGGAGAATCTCAAGTTAATCCTTTTCACCACAGACTTAGGGAACAAAGGAGCGCTCACAGTTGGATGAGACTGCAGGGGTTCTGTGCTTTTTACATGGTAGTAGGCAGTGCCCCCAGGCTAAGTGGCCATTCGAAGGCTAGAAAATCAAAATGAGCTCTGCCCAGCACCACGATCCCACTCGTATCTTGGAAGTTGCCTTTTAGCCAGTTCCATGACTATGAATAGTTCCATGGACTTGTGAATAAATCAATGACCATGTCTCTTTGCTGGCCGAAAAGACGGCTGATCTATCCCTCAGTAAAGCTGCTATGTCTAAGTACATCGGAAGCATGTGGCATGAGGAGGTGTAGAGAAGCTATCAAAGAGCTGCAGAAACAAGTCTTGGTGGAGAGAATTTTCTGTTGTTTTCTATGGTTCTTGTGGATTTCAGTCCCACTGGGTCTGCACATTGAATACTTAGCTCCCTGATCTGCTACACCAGGAGACATGAAACGGTGTTGAGTGTAATCGGGATCAGTCACTGCGCCAGAGGACTGTAGTCCCCAATGTTTGATAGTTTTTTATGGGTTTTAATCTGTAGTTGTCTAGTGGATTTCAGCCCTCCCTGGGATTTAAGAAGGATAGCAAAAGCCCAAGATTGCCTTTCTCTGAGGTGATGAAAGAACGATGAGAGATGTGGACAGAGGTGCCTAAAAGGGCAGGTTTGGCCCTTGATCACTTGTGCTGTTTCACCTGTGCCATTTAAAAAAAGTAAAACATAACCCCTTCTGTGTGTCCTTGATTTTTCTTTTTTAACATAGGTTTATAGGTGTATCAGGTTTTAGTAGCAGATCATGTGTGATCATAGGAATGCTGGCATGAGATCGGAAACAAATGTATACGGCCTATGGCACGGAGAGAGGGAGGGAATGGAACCGTGCAGCTCAAGGTTCCATCATGTCTAATATAGGTTTCCTGAAATGGGATTATGGTCCTAATATGATCCCCATCCATAAACCCCATCCAAGAATCCACATGAGAGAGGCCCCTGAAGGAAAGAAAGAATCTCAATTTTATTATTGGACCCTCCCTATTTATTGTGGATTCATAGGAAATGGCCTGTTGGTGGTAACATATCTGCCTTTGTCCATCATTGAACCATGATGAGCTGATATCATGAGCTTGAATCTGGGAGAAGGTAGCTGGGTTGAGTTACAGCAGCAGAAGCAACCATGAGAGTCCTGGCGAGGGCGGGGGGTGCACAGTGGCTAGAATCCACTGGCGCTTGCACCCGAGGGCCCACCTGGAGTAGGCCAGAGGACACAGAGGGTGTAGAGGTCACATTCTCCCCCTGGAAAAAGCCGAAAGAATATGTGGCCACACAGAGATAAGCATATACAGTGGGTATCCTGAGTAATAAAGCTTACACAATTTGAAACAATCACATCCAGGAAAAACAATGGATAATGACCATCTCCACTGAATAGCTAAGAAGAAAAGCATTTGGGTTTTAAGGGGAGAGGAGTTGGCCTAACGGCTAGGGCGCTCGACCTCGGACCTGGGGAACTGGGTTGGAGTCTCGGTAATGACGCTGAACATCCTGTGATTCTGGGCAAATCACTTAATCTCCCCGTGCCTAACAAAATATGAACGTGTGTCCTCATGTAACGTAACTGGTGCTATGTAACGCGCTCTGATACCTGATTGGATTCGAGTTAAGTTCGCGCTATATAAAACTCTGCAAAAAAAAAAGCTTTTGAACACATTAGAATATTTTGTTCCAGGTAAAGAATCTGTTCAGAGCTTACAAAAGTTAAGCACAATTGTGCAAATACCACAAGAGAACAGTGAATGAATGAACATTTTGCCATGTACCTGTCAACCACAAACGAGCGATAACCAGTGGGCTTAGTTATACCACTGCAAGCACAAGCAAAGAAAACTACCCCTGGCGAAATTATTGTTATATAACCAACATTTCTCGTAATTCCCATTTGCAGGATTTTGTGTAATTTTTTTCTCTTTCCCTGTTGTGCTTTTTTATGCAATTTTCACGCGCTGTAGACTACGTCAAGCAGAAAATGCCTGGATCATGCGTGGCTGCGAGAATGTTCTGCTCAAATCAGTTACCCGCTGGTAGGTTGCATGACTTTTGTATGCGAGGGAAGCTGTCACGTACAATTTTCATGCAAAAGTCTGGCGAAATGTACTCCATGCAATACATGTTATTTTTTGCAACCATGATGCATGTTGCGAACAAACACAGTTTCACATTTTCGCCCGCCCGTGGAGACCATTGAGTTTTTCTGCTCAAGAGGAAACAGTGAATCCTCTGCTGGACAATTTCAAAACGCCTGGCACGCATAATAATGAAACATTTCAGACAGTGAAATGGGCTATTAAAGGGAACGCGTCTAGTTTGTTAAGTTTAGGGGAGTTAAGGCGAGGGCTTGGGCACGACAAGATGGAGCCCGAAGGCAGGAGGATAGAGAGACATTTTCTGCCCTTCAGTTGCAGTTTTCTGCACGTAGTGTGGTATAGGCTTCCAAGGAGGGCTGTCACGGGCCGTTCTTCTCATATTCTCATTTCTGCACCCCCTAGCCCAAGGCATTCCAAGGGTTAATCACAGCATGGCTGCTAATAAATCACTGGCCTCAGACATCCCCTCCAGCGGTTGCTGAACAATATGCTTTGGAGAACAGTGGAGCTTGCTAATGAATAGATTACCCTCGTCCAATTAATATTCAATAAGGGTCGACTTTAGCAACAGTTCCTGCTTCATTTCTGCAACTGAGGGGAATGCTTGGCCAATCCTGTTACGTGTTTAATGAGTGGGAACAAGAAAGAAGAGACCTTCTAATAGGCATTGAGATAATTACGGACCAGAAAACATTAGCTGTACTTCTTAGAATTTTCAATATCAGTTTTTCATTTTTATTTTTTTCTGCAGTTGTGACTATAGAGTGAGCACACGGGAAGGTAAAATTACTTCTTATTACTGCACACGTAAAGAACAAAACCAGGGAAGGGTCTTCAAGACCATAGAGGACGTGGCGTAACGGTCAGAGCTGCCGACTTTGGAACTGGGGAGCCAGGTCGAGTCGCAGTGTCGGCTTAACTTCCTGTGATTGGGGGAAAATCACTTAATCTCCCCGTACCTACCTAAAAATGAATGTATCCTTGTGTAAGTAATGGTGCTCATGTGAAGTACTTTAATAGCTTGGGGTCGAACTTGCACAAAGCTGTAACAAAAAAAATATTGACACACATTGACTGTAATGAAGGGTATATTTACTATTCTCATTCCACCTGTGCTTTGATACTGGGAAAGTTTATAAAGTGGGCCGAGGCAAATATAACTGCACTTTTAGTTTTTTGTTCTTCAAACACTTGCTTAAAAGTACCTAAACACACTACCGGGACACATCCTCATAGTGCACCGGTCCTCACAGAGATAGTGTCTATTTGGTTCTGTCAGGGTTTACCCATACTATGAGGATCGATCAACACACACCTTTTGCATCTATCGAGTAAATCAATGGATTGCAAAGTCCATGAACAGTACAAGCGAAGTTAACAAAATCACCAATTTCAGACAAAGGTTACACAATGACACACTCATCACAATAAGTTACACAACGCAACATAGACATTACTCACACAATATATGTGTATCAGTGCATACACATGACCACATTTGTGGAAAGATTAACTGCAGCAAAGACCAGCCATTAGGAACATTCAATGTGCACACGCATGCATAGGCAAGTAATATCGTTCAAATGCAATTACAAAAATAATATCCAAGAGTGTGCCACAGTTTCTGGTCAAATAAAAAATGGTCAGACTGTTCAAACACACAGCCATTTAAGCGAATGCTTGTTAGACCAATTGATCTCAACCCAGGTGCAAGAGGCAGCCCGCTCGGGGGGAAGCATCTTTTGGACATAAATGTATGTAATAAGTAAGACACATTCATTGCAGTACCAAAAAATGCAAGAGTAAAACTTATTAGAACCCATTGCAAAGTATCACCAATCCACATCCCACCTAACTCGCACAACCCGGAAGGACACAGAACCTCGTACCAGGTACCAGTCCCAGCATGAGAAGCAAGCATTCACACAACAGCTGACTAAGGAGCGAAGTAACCACCCTGGCACGATGGAACATAAATTCAAGGTATACATCCATGTGGACATTGTACAAGTGCATCTTCAGCCCCTCATGCGGATACAAGCATAACAGCTGCAGATAACTACTGTCACTTACATACCCATTAACACAATGGCACAGATTTGGGTGATCACACCCGTGCAAGGTACTCCAAACCAGCTACAGAAAAATGACAGGTAACCATTTAGTCCAAGTGAACAAATGGCAGGGCATGGCACTGGGTACAGCTCAACAGCTGCCTATAAACAAACCTGAAAAAACTACTCAGCCATCTGCTGCACAGCATACCGAGATTGGAGAAAGGAACCTCTACAGACATCTAAGATGGTGACAGCCCTATTCATAACAGTTCCAAAATAATTGCAAACAACTGTACCTCCCCTCAATTGTAAATATTCAAATTGAAAATCAAGATTGACAATACATCTACTAGCTGTTCAAGATGGAGAAAAAAAACGCTTCTTACTTGCACCTGGCAAACACACATAGCAAACCACACGGGCATAAAGAGATGCATAACACCTGAATTTACTCCCTAAGATCCCAGCACAGATGCAGATACTTTAGTCAATTATTACATTACTATGAGAAACCTTTGAATAAAGTGACAACAATCAGACAACTCAAAGAGAGGCAGCAGCATATCTCAGAATAAGACTCTAAAAGCCAACAATGGCTCAAAACCTCCAACAAACCGAGCACCCCAAGATCGGTTTGTTGGACATTCACTACAATACCCCACCACACTCCATGCATTGACATCTTTAACTGAGTATGTGCCGCAAGACCAAAAGAATGTTGGCACAGCTGATGGCGAGACACCTCTAAAAGAAATTACCAGTGACGAAGACATTTATTTGGATACGGTAATGCAGGATAACCTCTGTGAAAGCTACACACGAGTGGGAAAACAAAATGGGCACAGGATGTACCTAAGAATAAATCACAGAGATCAGGAAAAAAGTCAAACCAACAAGGGAAGAACATTCAAGAGTTTTCATAAACTCATTGTTGCCTTGGACAATGGGCTACTTTTCTAGGGGGAGAGGGTAACCCTAACTTAAATAAGGGGAGAGGATGTGGTGCAGCAGCCAGAGCTGCTGGCTCTGGAGCTGGGGAATCCAGGTTTGAGTCTCGCCATCCTGTGATTCTGGGCAAACCGCTTAATCTACCCATGCCCATGAACAGCTCCTGGATACCATCATGGGTGAGAAGCCAATCAATCAATCAATCAATCAATCAATCAATCAATCAATCAATCAGGGAATTGTGAAGCATGCTACTCACCCGTAGTGGTCTCAAGGCGTTGGGGGGTGCAGCTCCGGTCAGTCGAAGAGCCAGGTCTTGAGGGTCATCCTTAAGATGTGAAGAGTGGGTCGCGTCTGATGTTGATCAGGAGCTCGTTTCAGGTATTTGCCGTGAT
Organism: Triturus cristatus; assembly: GCF_964204655.1. Taxonomy (NCBI): domain Eukaryota; kingdom Metazoa; phylum Chordata; class Amphibia; order Caudata; family Salamandridae; genus Triturus; species Triturus cristatus. The sequence continues at coordinate 377,328,588 of NC_140593.1, read as the reverse complement.
GTAGAAGAAGGATCTTCCATCTGTTCTGGATCTGCAAATGCCCGGGGTTTCGGCAAGGGCGAGGTCAGCGGATCGGAGGTTTCTCTTGGGTACGTGGAAGGCGATTCCTCGTTGAGACATTGGGGTTCGGTGTTGTGGAGGCATTTGTAGGCATGGGTGAGAATCTTGAAGGTTACTCTTATCTCGATGGGGAGCCAGTGGAGGTCTCACAGGTGATGGGTGATGTGTTCCATGTTGAGGGATGCTGAGGACGAGTCTGGCTGCGGTGTTCTGTATGGTCTGGAGCTTGCGGAGCAGATATTTCTTGATCCCGGCGTAGAGGGCGTTTCTGTAGTCCAGTCTGCTGGTTATGAGTGTGTGGGTGATCTTTTTTTCTGGTTTCGGGGGATCCATTTGAAGGTCTTGCGGAGGGTGTTGAAGCAGGTGGCAGCAACGGCGTAGATCTTTTGGGTCATGGTGATGGAGGAGTCGAGAATGATGCAGAGGTTCTGGGTGTGGTCCGTGGTGGTGGGTGGGCTCTCTAGGGCAGTGGGCAACCAAGTGTTGTCCCATGCAGAGGGGGAGGGTCAGAGGATGAGGACTTATGTCTTCTCCGAGTTAAGCTTCAGGCTGCTGCTGTTCATCCAGTATGCAACTACGTACATTCCTTCCTGGAAGCTGAGTCTGGTGGTGAAGGGGCCCTTTGTGAGCAAGAGGATGCTAGATAACTCTACATACTTACTTACATAATGTACCAGCTAATGGATAAGACATACCTGCTAACGGATAAGGCATAACAACTCCACACAAAAATTAGGTATGTTAGAGCAGTGTATAAGGGTGCGCTTCATTGACATTAGAAGTCTGTAACATTTGAGACACAAGACAGTGGCTGATTTCTGTATGTCCCTGCTTCACCATAGCGTCAGTAGAAGGGGCCTTACTCAACCTCAAGGCAACACCGAGGAAAAACTCTCTGTACAGTTTGTACCTGTGTATCCCTGTAGCAGAGCACAGGTTGTGATGGCATTCAGGTGTTAAAGGAGAAATATTTTGATATGACAGAGTGTGCGTGCATGGTATACATATGATGCAAGGTAACACTGACCATAAGTGCCAACTTTCTCCACCCCTCTCAATGTTCCTGGAAGCATGGGAATGGTGTGTCAATATTTTTCTGGGACGATTAACCCAATGAGTATTGTTTGTCCAGTATATTTTCCTTTAGCCAAGTAATGGGTACCAACTGACCATATTTGAAGTAATTTGTCTAATCACCCATGCCCTTCATGCATGGATAGGTCAATGTCAGTTCCTCACACATTTCCTTCTTTGCCACAAATTATGAAAACAATTACGATGGACAAAGCACGTTAGATCATTATTTCCCTAACAATCTTGGCCATTGCCTTTTCTAATAACGAGGGCCCCCCAATAAAATTCACAACAGCAGTGCAGATGTCAGTGGAGGCCAAGGAGTACAAATATCTCATGCCTTTTTTTTAATGTTTTATGACTATCTGACACAAGACACATCATTCCAAAATGTTCCTGTGATTGCTGGTGATGATTGTTAGCCATGATCGAAAAGGCCATTTTAATGCTGTCTTTTGCTTTTGAGGTCATATTCTGTTTTTTGTTATAAAAGTCACATAAGCAAATCTTGAGCAGTGTACATTTAAGGTAATGAAACTAGGAAATCTTATCAACAGTAGAGATGGCCAAACCGTCCCTGATAATATCTCTCGAGAAGGCTAAATCTTCAGATAGCTAAATCTTTACCCATAATAACAGAGGAGCAATGCCAAACACTGTCCTCTATATAATCCCGCCCTAATTCAGAGTGGCAGAAGTTTGTGGGTGCACTTTTCATTACCATCAATGGTCTTCTGATAAAAGTATTCTCTACAAAGTGAAGTCATTTACACTTGACTAAACAAAAATTAAATGCAAACCATTGAGCTACATTTATAATAAACAAACATGTACTGTTTAGCTACAGACTAATTATGTTAAGGAAAGTCACATTCACTTTTGTTAACAAAGGTTGGAGAGTACCCTAACTCTCTTAATAACTATGTTATCTGGAATTGGATCAGGTTACCATTAGCATTTTAAAGTATAACTATTATACCTGTAAGTTTCCTTGATGTTACTTAATAGAAGATGTTATTTAAAACAGATCAAGTATAGTAATGTGATAAATTGTGCCAAACATAATGTCTTTTATTTGGTCATTCTTTGTCCTTGCACATCGAAAAGGATTTCTTTTTACATCTTTGATCCTGTGATCAATTAAAAGCATAAATAAAGAAATGTATGACATTCTCTATTTTGTGATGTGTTCTTAATTACAAAATAATTAGTTTTTAATTTACACTCATTAAGTTACCTGCTAGTCATTACTAATCAGTTCTTGAAGCCTTTGTTTATTGTGCTTCTGATCTGATGCCACATTCAAAGTTCTCTAAAAAGCAGTGGTGGCTCCTCCTTGAGAGCGGAGGAGAGTCGCCCAGCCTGCTGCAAGTGCAGCAGGCACACACAAATAAGTAAAATGGCATGTCAATGCCATTTTACTTACAAGCACAGTGTGGTGGCAGGGCTGAATCCTGCGATTGCAGGATTTCAGCTGCCCCTGCAGTGCGCATGTCTGGCTGGCTGGCTGGTCTGATACTGCCAGCCCGAGATGTGCAGTGCGCACCCAGCAATCCCATGGCTGTGAAACAGCCGGGGGATTGCTGGCACAGGCCCCCAGCCTCAAAATGATCTCTGGCTTACCCTGCTCCCACCAATCCTGGAGCTGCTCTCATGCTGAGAGCAGCTCCAGGATTGGTTGTTGGTGTCCCCCTGAGCAGGAAGGAAGTCCTTCCTTTTCCTGCTCGAGGACACCGATATGGGGAGAGAAGTGCCACACCAGGGGAGCAGTAAATATGGTGAGTTTGGCACCGTCACACCTCACCATATTTTTAAAGTTGTAGCCGCCACTGCTAAAAAGTACACCTCTTGCTCCTGAAAGACTTTAGAGTTTGGTAAAGCAAGTGAACTGCCATAAATTGAAAACTCTTTTTTTCCCTGCCTCATTTCGAGGTAGGGGAACCGCAGGGTTTCCACTGGTGCAACCTCAGCTTGCTCGTACAATCCAAACCTCAACTTGAAGCCTATCTGCCACCGGGCCTCTATGTCATAGCGATGGTCACCCTGCTGCCTACTTGGCGGGGCGACACTCCCTAGCTTTTCATGACTTCCTGCATATCACAGGCATTGTTTTCTAGCCTTTCAAAAACAAACTTCCTTTTTGGGAAGGTTTGTTTTTAAAAACAAAAAACAAATTTTTCGAGCGGGGCTAAAACAACATGGCACCTGCTTGCCAAACTCTTCTCTCTACAGATCAAAGTCTTCACTATCGGTTGCTCTTTAGCAATGAATGATATCCCTGCCAAGAAGGTGAGGATCTAAAAAAAGGACAGATGGCCCTCTGTCTATGGAACGGTGGCCATAGCCTGTACTGCCCTGGCGAAGTGGCAGGCTGGAGAGCCATCCGCCCAACTTTAAATTACTTCGTAAGTATTCTAATGTGTAAAGTTCAGCGAACATGTGAAATCCTAGCCAAGATGGGACTGTCTAACTGTCTATTTGGGTACAGGCCTGGTAGGCTAAAGTTTGGCAAGGTGCTTTCAGAGCTGGGTGCAATGTCAGTTTAACTTAAAGAGTGTCTATTCCGCTGAACCCTGGCCCAAGCTAGATGAAAGAAGGCCCACAAGCCCAGTCACAAGAAAAACACTCTACTGTTTCAAAGGTGCCTTGTTATACGGAGCAGAGATGGGAAGCTGCCTCCCTTTGCACCGCTGCAATGTTTGTTTCTATGTTAGTCAAGTTACTAAACTGAGCTGGGTTTCTGCTGGGGTTGCAGTGCCTGTGCGGCGCTGCTCATCAGAAACTTGGTGGGCAACAGATTGTCCATTCAGCTCTACAGTGCATCCCCTATTTGTCAACTGCAGCTAAGTAGCAGACTAGACGTAGAAGGAATGAGGATGGAGTGAAGGGATGATTTATTTATTTTATGGCTTTACCCATATACGTGTGTGTGTGAGAGAGAGAAAAAGAGAGACAGAGAAAGAGAGAGAGCAATACATCTGCTAAATATGGAGCTCAGTTTCCTTGCTTTGTCGTTAAACAGCAGCTTCCTGTAGAGAAGAGCTCTAACTGTAAAAAGCAAGACAATGCTTCAGAGAAGTGTGGTAAGTATCCCATACTTTAGAATGTCAGGCATTAGTTATTTTCTGAAAAATTGCCATACAAGGGCAGTGTGGAGACAACACAGTTCCCCACGAGCTGCGGTTCCACCAAAACATGTGTGCATGTATGTTGTGTGAACCAGTGGAATTTGGAGCACGTTACCGCTCCACATGTGCATGTCTAATTTCTAATTTTCAGGCTGAGGGGTGGGTGGATGACATGAAAATATCTCGTAAATAACAAATCTAGTCAGAATGTTTCAGGATAGACACAGTCAAAATTTGCTTCTTTGGAATATGAATAATCTGGGATACTGTTGCAGACCAGAAATATTTAATTATTAGGTTTGGCATTAGCCAAGACCTTTTAATTTTACAAAAATTATATGTATAATATACTTACCTAAATAGGCTTTCAGCCACCTTTCTTAACCCATTGGTCTGTTGTTCTGTCATTCCCATTTTGCTTCCACCCACTACCGCATAGAGCATTTTGTCAGTTTACATACACTGAAATGAATGTCACTTTCAGTGACTGCAATTTGCTCTTTCGAAGGGTGTACTTCCCCACACAAGGAGTTTGCTTTTATTTGCAGCGTTTTCTGAAGTGATAGAAGTACACATTTAAAGTGAGCACAGGCCACATTCCAGCTGTATCAGTTCCTGTCTCCTTCCAATGCTGTTGTAAATTACTTTTGAAGCCGACTGCTACTATATCACAGCAGTGTTTCTGGACTCTTTTTCACCAATGATTCCTTGATAAACTCTGCCCAGGAAAAAACCCAAACTTTATGGTGTCTAATTTGTAGTGCTCTTGCACCAGTTTGATTTAAGCATAGATGGGGTATAATTTGGGTTTTAGTATCCGATATTGCATACTGTGAACCCTCTCTCATTCCTTCTTTCTTTCTTTCTTACTTTCTTTCTTTCTTTCTTTCCTTCTTTCTTATTTTTCTTTTGTTCCTTCTTTCCTTCTTTTGTTCCGAGTTTCTCTTTTGCCTTTTCTTTTCTCTTTCCTTCATTTTTCTTTTTTCCTTCTTCCCTTTTATTTTCTTTTTTCCTTCCCTTCTTCTTTTCTTACTTTTCACCATATTTCCTTGATTCCTTTTTTTCTTTCTTGTTCCCTTCTTTCCATTTTCTTTCTTTTTTATTTCCTTCCTTTATTCCTTGTTTCTTTTTTTATTATATCTTTCTTTTTTCTTCTTTCTGTCTTTCTATCTTGTCTATTTTCCTTTTTCTTTCATTCTCCTTTCTTTCCTTTTCTTTTTTGCCTTCTTTATTTTATACTCTAATTTATTTTTGTTGCCTTCATTCCATTTTTTTTCTTTCCTTTTTCACCTTTATTTCTTGCCTTCATTAATTGTTCACCTTTTCTTTCCTTATTTAATGTTTTGTTTTCTTTCTTTCTTTCTTTTCTGCTTTCTTTCTTTCATTATTTCCTTCCTTTTTTGCCCCTTCCATGATTTTTTCTGTTTTGACTTCTTTCTTGCTTTGCTTCTTTCTTTTTTCTTTCATTCTTCCCTCTTCCTTCTTCCTTCTTCCATCTTCCTTCTTTTTTGCTTTCCTTCCTTCCCATTTTGCCTCCTCTCTTCCTTTTTTGCCCTTTTTGTTCTGCCTTCCTTCCTTTTTTGTCTGCCTTCCTTCTAGTTTCCATTTGTTCCCTCTTTTTCTTTCTAGCCTTCTTTCCCAAAGGCATGGAAAGCAGCCAGTGCCAGACCAATGGCTTTTTTAGGCGTGTGTTAGCAACCTCTCATACACCCACTCACACACCCATTCAAGCACTCACAAACCAATTTACTGACCTATACAAGTACTCATACAACCACTCACTCATCTATAGAGCTACTCACACCCCCTCACTCACACAAGCACTCACTCACCCATACAGCTACTCATTCAACCAGTCACTTACCCATACAGCCACTCACACACTCACTCACCCATACAGCCTCTCCACACAGCCACTCACTCATCCATACAAGCAATCACACAACCACTTACATATCCATTCACACATCCACATAAACACTCACACATCCGCCGACTCACAGTCACTCACACAGACACTTACTCTACAATCCAGCCACTTACACACCAACTGACTTAACCAAACACCCACTCAAACAGCTACTCACTCTGCCATACAGCCACTTGCACAGCCAGTCAGACACCCACTCACTCACCCATGCAGCCATTGACACATCCACTCACTCATGCACCCATGCAGCCACTGACACCCACTGACTCACCAATACAGTCACTCACATAGCCACTCACTCACCCATACATGCACTCAGACACCCACTTACAAACAGATACACACAGTTACTCACATAGGATATATGTTAGAAATAGTATCACTCAGTTGTACAGAAAGTATACTATTTTAACTTTTGTAGTACCATGGTATATATTTCCAACACTCATAAACTTTCAGAAAACATACTCACTGGATGCTGTCATCTGTGATGTCATTTGAGATGTTATCAGTGATGCCACTGACCATGTCATGAGCGATGTAATATGTGAAGTCATAAGCAGTGCATTGCGGGGGCGTGAGTAATCGTTAGCTCAGGTAACTATAACCGCTGAATTTCACTAGTTTTGTATGAGTGAAATCTGAGCCTAATTATAATGTCACTGTAACCTTTGGCTTTTTCGGTGAATTTCTAAGGATTTTTTTAAATTCTATATCCTAACCGTAATGTCCCTATAACCTTTGTTTTTTTCAGTGAATTTCTTTTTTTAAAGAAAGAACTTCATTAATCTCTTGATAAGAAATACAACTTTAAAACGACAATACAACTCTCATCATTGACTGAACTTAAACTCTTGATGAAATGTAAGTTTGTGATGTCTAACTTGCTCCTTGACTCCTAATACACATTTCCAAAGTCCATAACTGAGAAGCATTTAGCATAGAACAGATGGCTCACCTCTGACTGATGACAAGATTTCGGGCCCAGTCTGCACTATCAGATAATTTGAGCAATATTGCCACTCTCCAGGAGTAATGTTAAAACGTGTGGTATAATCTACTGTACCAATAATGACCCAAGAAACCACAATTCTCTCCCAAGGGATGTGTATCATGTAGCCATAGGAGGAGGACATCCATTCACATTCCAAGCCTTCTGTCCTTGAGAACTGGATGAGTGTGGAGTAGTGTATTACGCATAATGGAATTTGTCCCTGCCATGCTGTACCCTGCAAAATAGTGCAAACTATGAGCAGTGAATCCTTTTTCCCTAAATCCAACCCTCCCTAAACTACCTCCATGAAGCATATATCGTTCAAGAAATATACCTTGATACCTTGACAGAGTCTTTAAATGGGCGTCTGTGAACTCCCTGAAAGTGAACCCTAAAAACCTCAGTTTGAATCCCTTACTTATCATCCTTCTGGGGAAATATCGATGCCCACCCTCACCAACTTCTATGATCAAGTCCCTAGGATTCTTTAGAGATATCCAGCTCTCTTTCGAATCTCACTTGTGTAAACTAGCCCAAACAGTAAACTTCCATTTAAGACAGCTAAAAAGACGACAACATCTTCTCTCCAACGAACAACCTATAATTGCAACCCAAACTCTACTGTTCTCTAGAAGTGACAGAGGGAATGCCATACTCTCTTAGATACTGTCGTACACTTCCCGCACACTGAAAGTGAGCCTGCAACCACAGCTCTCCTAGGTTCAGACAAAAAAAGTTTTACCACATCTCATCCATATTGAAAGACTTACACTGGCTTCCCTCAGAAGCCCAGATCAAACTCCAAATTGGATGCATTATCTTTAAAGCACTTTATATAGGCAGACCAAGCTACCTCTCAGGTCTGCTGAAAATGGCAGTTGAAATCAGGTAATCCCTAAGCAAAGCCTCCGTCCTACAGGAACCTCCGAAATTCAAAACATCTGCAACTCAAAGGCAATCTTTCTCCCGTGCCGGACCCTGATTTTAAAACTCCTTACCCAAGAAATTTAGACTTCTCTCAGTACATGTATCAACCTACCCTTTTTTTTTGTTTTTAAACTCTTTTTCTTTATTCCAAAATTCACATAGTAACATTTGTCATGACAAACACAATATACAGGAATATATACAAGAAATAGAGAAAGAATAAAAAAACAAGTACAAAACAAATTAAAAAAACATACGCTTGTAAATCAATTGTAAAGCCAAGTTGGCAGACCAAAAACAGAGACAGCAAAGCAGACATGATGGAGCAGGAATCTATACCGCCACACAAACTTAATTTGATCCAACGCCTTAATATCATCATCACTTAGACCACTCCTTGAACGGGGACCATATTCTGGTGGCCATCTCCCGCCTCCTTTTTCCCCTTAGAAGAAAGACAGAGGACTCCAAATTATACATTGCCAACATCCTAGCTCTCCAATTAAAGAATATAGGAGCTTCCGGACTTAACCATTGAGACGTGATGCACAGCTGAATCATTGCCATCGCTGCAAACAAAAAAGCGGCTATGTGCCTAGATCTTTCACCCATCCCGATATCCTCGCACCCCATTATCACCAGCTCTGGGGTGATTACAACCAGGATTTTCAGCACTATATTTATAAAATACTCAACTTCCTGGAGGAATTCCCCCAGATTTGGACATGAATAAAACATGTGTATAGTATCAGCTGCTCGGAGCCCACACCTACCACAACTATCACCCTTCCGCCCCCCCCCACTTTGCGATCTTTGCCGGTGTAGAGTACAGATCAAACATTGCCATATACCTTTGAGTCCGTAAACTACCAGACACTAAGACATGACTTGCCAATTCTAATGCCAACCTGATGTCCACCCCCGTCTTACCAAATTTTCCCTCCCACTTGGTATTCTGCACGTCGACAAGACATGACTTGCCAATTCTAATGCCAACCTGATGTCCACCCCCGTCTTACCAAATTTTCCCTCCCACTTGGTATTCTGCACGTCGACATCATCCGGAAAGCCGGATAAAAAATGTTGATACACTGTACCTAATCTTGCTCTCCTACGCACTAATTAAATTCTAGTAACTTTTTCAAACATTGTGGGGGTCTTGTTTTGATATTTATCGACGAAGCTTCTAATCTGAAGATATTTTAAAAAAATCATGAGTATTTAAATGGAACTTCTCCCTTAAGCAGGAGAAGGAAGCCATTTGTCCATCCGAACACAGGTCTCCTATATCCTTCAGGCCCAACTGCTGCCATCTAAAAGTAACCTGGTCCTGAAAAATAGATGGCAAGATTCCAGCCGCCGTGAAGGGCGTGTAAGTATTAATATTTGGAATTGTCCATTTATGGCGAATTTTCCGACAGATCGAAAACACAGCCCCAATTACTTTGAACCTTGTTTTTTTGAAGTAGCTTGGTTCAAGTATACGCATTAGAATACCCTTAGCCGCCTCTTCCAGACCTATTTCATAAATAGTCGGTCTATTAGCTAGCGGAACCCCTGCCCTATTTCCTACCAGCAATACTCCAAAATGTTGAAGCATAGCTGACCAATAATACAATAGAATATTGGAGACCACCCAACCCCCACGGTCTCTTGGGAGACATATCCATTTGGCCGCCTTTTGTGGCCGACGATATCCCCAGAGAAATATAGAACAGATCCTCTCGGCCCTACCCAAAGACACTTGCGAAAACTCTAGCGGAATAGTTCTAAACAAATACAGATATTTTGGGAGGACCAGCATTTTAAGTACATTGCAACGGCCATGCAGCAAGAGATGCAGATGATCTAATCTTTCTAACTTAGTATTAATAGCTTTGACCATTGGCAGGATATTCAAATCAGGGATGTTAGCAACTGAGGCGTTAATTTTAATCCCCAGATAAATTGCTTCCTTGACGGCGGGGACATCAGAGGGACACATAAAAGCTGAGTGTAAGATCTGAGTTTTATCAACATTCAGCTTATAGCCCGATGGTAAGCCAAATTGCTCTGCAAGAGTCTTTAGAGCTGCGAAGGCAGGAACAACATCCCTGGTTAAAACCACAATGTCATCTGCATAGGCCAGCGTCTTATACTCTGCACCGCTGACCCTAATCGGCAAGATATTTTGATCCCCTTCAATTATACTGAGAAAAGGGTCAATGTACAGAGCAAAGAGCAAGGGCGAACACGGACAGCCTTGCCTGGTACCCCTGCCAATATTAAAAATCCCTGTCTCCTGCCCTGAAATACGGATTGTTGCAACTGGAGAGATATACAATGCTTGTAATGCCTGTATAAATTCGATACTAAATCCCTTTCAATGAAGCACTGCCCACAAAAACCCCCAGGAGACCCTGTCGAACGCCTTCTCGGCGTCCAACAGGATCACTCCAAGGGGAGACCCCGTGACCTGAGCCCAATCCAGCAGGGCAATGACCCGCCTAACATGGTCGGCCGTATCCCTACCGGGAATAAACCCATGCTGCCGTATGGACACTAGTGGAGTAATGACTTCCGCAAGCCTAGAAGCTAAGATTTTAGAGTATATTTTGCTATCTGTATTGATTAATGAGATAGGCCGATAAGATGAGGGGTTGAGCTCAGAGTTGTCTTTTTTCTTAAAGAGAACACTTGCAGTTTGCCTCCAAGATTCAGGTATCACACCCCTCTGTGCCGCCCTAAAGACTGATAAAACATCCTGTCGGATTTCTTGGAAGAAGGCTCTATAAAACTCTAACGGAACAGCGTCCAGGCCGGCGGCCTTTCCATTTGCCAAAGATTTTATGGCCAACTCAACCTCCTCCCAAGTAATTGGGGCAGAAAGAGCATCATTCTGATCTGTTGTGATTTTGGGTGTATCAATATCCTGCAAAAACTCCTCTGCCACAGCCTCACTAAGTAATCTAGTCCTCTCTTCCTTATACAGCAGAGAATAAAACTTTCTGAAAACATCCATGACCCCCTCCAACGTATCCTGAATACAACCTTGCTGATCTTGAACTCTGGTAATTCGATTTGCCATACTTCTCTGCTGTAGCCGTTTAGCAAGGACTCTGCCTGAATTTTCCCCGAATTCATACATCATCGTACGATATTGGACATATTTTGCAGCCAGGTCTTCCCCAAAAAATGTCAATAATTTAGACTTGATTATGGCCACCGCCTGTTGACTCTGAACGATATTATGGCCATCCTTAATATTCTGTGTTAACTTCGTCTCAGCTACCTGTAGCTCCTGGACATGCCCCTTAATTTGCTCCTGTCCAGTCTTCCAACGATAGGCTGCGAAACTCTTAGTCTCAAATCGCACTGCGGCCTTGAATGTGTCCCTCACTATACAGTCAGAGGCGGCCTTTCTATTAATACTTAAAAATTCCGCTATTCATTTAATCATGTGATCTCGATAGGATTGGTCCAGCAATAGTTTTCTTTCAAATGTCCATGGTCTAGGAGCTCTATCCAGGCGCCCCCAAGGACATTCAACTATCAATGAATTATGGTCGTATAAAATTCTTGGGAGAACTTCGACAGAGGCCTCCCCTATCAACTGATCAGACATAAAAATAGTCCAAACGGACCATTTTGTTATGGGGGGCAGAGTAGTACGTGAAACCATCGCTCTCTTTTTTATGCCTGTACCAGACGTCAACCAATCTATGCTCTGAGACTAAAGTCTGAAGAGCCTTAAATACTCTAGGTTTCCTACCCAGATAATTTTGGTCACTTAGAAGATTAAAGTTGCCAGCCAGATGAATATTCAAGTCCCCACACACAATCATTGGATGTGGCCACACTGCTAATTCAACATTCAGACATTTCATAACTTCTGGATCATCTAAATTTGAGCCATTTATCATGCAGATAGAAATAGGTCTGTTATTAATCATAATTTCGGCTACTGCCCATCTACCGGGTTTTTTGTCCTCTTTCACTCTTTTACAGATCCTGACTCCTCGCCTTAGCAGTATGGCCACACCTCTAATCGTAGATGACTGTCTTGTGCAGGCTACTAAATCAAAACCAGGAACTTTCAAACACTCCCGCTTCCCCCATGGTATATGTGTTTCTTGCAAACACAGGGTATCCACTAGCATGGTTTGTAAGATTTTGGATAGCAACACCCTCTTTTTACCATCATTTAGGCCACAAATATTCCATGTACTAATACGCAGCCTACCCCGCCACATTTAAGCAAAACATAAGACCTGATCTCAACTCAGCAAAATATACTACTAGGAAAACATTACCAATTTTACTAACAAGCTCTGACATACCACCAATGCTGTTATTGCAATTGCCATGACTACATTTGAAATCCAAATCCCTGCTGACCCCCAAACTCCCCCCTTCAACCCAGGCCTACCCCCTCCCCTAGCCCTTCCTCAGCCCCTAACCCCCCCAACACTCCACCCCCCTTGTGAGGCAGCAGGACCTAGGTCCTTGTGATGGGATAAGCTGGCTTCCCCGCTCTCCCCTGGATCCTTCCTGCCACTTTAACAAACAAAAGGGGATCTGGGCCAATACAAGACCATGAGATACCAGAAACAATGAGAAAAAAAAGGAACTTTCAATTAGCTCGATCCCGCCTTATTACCTGAAAAACTAATAACCCCTGTGATGGTGAACCACCAAGGCTGGAATTTATCTAAATAGAATCCAAAAACTCCTTAGCCTGGATCTCGGATAACAAAAATCTTGTCTGGCCCTGATAGATTATTTACAATTTTGAGGTTACAGCAAAAAGGCTTGCGCCCCCTTTACTTGGAAAGCCACTATTAGCTGGCGGAGCTGCCACCTTTTCTCAACTGTTGCCGGACAGAAATCTGGTCTAACAAAAAACTCTCAGTCTTTTGCTACTCTCTTCCTGTCTGGCCTTGCTAGATCATAAACTCCCTCCCTAGCTAAGAAATTATTTAAACAAATTAATATTGCCCGAGGCTTATCCCCGGCTGCGCCAGACTTCTGCCATGGCTTGAAGGGTAAACAATGTGTTCGTTGGACCTCCAACTGCCAGTCCCACTGCTTTAAGTCTGGAAATGCTTCAAAAAAGAGTTCCATGACAAACTGTCTAATGTATGACCCCTCTCTAGCTTCCAGAATTCCTAGAATTCTTAAATTGTTCCTCCTGGCCCTATTTTCCAAATCTGTCAATTTCCACAGCATGTCATCCCTTTGCGCTTTGATCAAGTCTGTAAGGTCTTTCTGGATAGGCAAATCGTCCTCCAACGTAGAGATCCTTTCTTCAGCCTCTACGATTCTAGCAGCGATATCCTAGCATGTTTTGGCCACTCTTCAAATTGAGTTCTGCATCCTGCGACAAGCACCCTGTGTACAAGCGCTCTCCTGGTGCGTCTCTTCACGGTGTGCCATGATTAGCTGATAAATAGTTGACAATGTTATTTCTGCAGGAGGTCCCTGAACAGCATCTATAGCACTAGCTCCATCAGTAGCAATATTCCCGATTGATCCAGGCTGCGTAGAAAAAGAATAATCCCATATCATCGATCCCATTGACCCCGAGGTCTTATTTGACAAGAGAGCCCCTTTGTCTTTTGATTTCAAAGCTTTACGAACAGTACGCACCCCTCGGGGTGAAACGTCATCTTTTCGCGCTTCACTAAGCCGCCAGTCAGCGAGATCACTGTCGTCGTCCGTCCACTCCTTATCCGGGCATTCGTCCTCTGATGAACCTGTATGGTCTGACATGGAATACAATTTGTCTGCCCCTTCGGAGTCCTTTCCAAAACCATTACCCTCAGCAAGATACTTTGAGTGAGCCCCTTGAGCTGCTGTTCTTACCAAATCAGCGTTTTTGCTAAGCGATTCAAGATTTTGTTGAACACCTATGGCCAGGGCTGCAGAGTGCAAGACTACAGTTCCCATAGTTCCATTGCCCGGGAGAGGTACCATGGGCTGGAGTTCACTTTTGCCTTCAAGATCGGCTTCAATAGCTGTTCCACTGCCCCCATCAAGCATCGTGCTGTTGTTTAAACAATCCCCATTTAGCACCAGTAAGCTAGCTCCAGCCTGCTCCTGATGCGAGGACCCTTTTCGCTCGGGGGCAGAAACAGACAGACTCTCGTTATGTACACCAGGAATAGAGACTGTGCCTGCCACTTTCAAGTCTGCACAACTTGCCATTTTAACAGCAACCACCTGCTCCCGCTTACTCCCGCCTCCACTCACTGGGGTTTCCACTTTCTTTACTCTCCCTGCTTGTACTTTAAAGAGTGAGGGCAGCGTCTGCTTCCCTTTGACTGTTCCAGCGACAGTCAGCTGAGTATTCTCAGCAGCTCCTGCCACCATCACATCAGCTCCGCCGATAACTTGCAGCACTTTCCCCCGCTGGCACCTTAACCGGGGCTAGCTGTTTGCGTAGTCAGCGCGCGAGCCTTCGTGTTCTTTGCCGGCGCTTTCGGGGCCATTACTCCAAATAGACGCAGAGATGATCCCAGGAGGCCAGAGCCGATTTGAAATAATCCCAGCCAGGGTGTTTTACCCGGTAAACTTCTACGCAGCTGTATTAATCGCCAAAGCATATCATTAGGTGACACCGCTTTCTGCCGTACTAGATTTGAATCGCTTTCCTTCCAGCCTCAGCTCACTCCATCTCATCTGCCACCTTGAATGGGAGGAATTGTCCAGGAGAGCTCGCAACACCAGCTCACACAGCCGAGTGACTGGTCGCCATCTTGCCGTTCAGTAAATTTCTAAGGTTGTTTTAATTAGGGGTGGGCGGAATTTGCGTAATTGCGTTACGCAAATCTCCGCGAAACGGTAAAAAATCTCCGCGAACACGCAGAAATTCCGCGAACACGCGGAATTGCTTGTTCGCGATGCTTTTTTCCTGTTCGCAATTGCTGTTTGCGTGCTCGAGGAGAAATATCTCGCGAACATGCATTTTGAGAACGCGAACAAGCAAAAATTTCGCGAAATCGCGGAAAGCAGACTTTTGAGCAAGTTCGCGTCCTCCGCGTAACGCGAAATTACGCAAATTCTGCAAATTCCGCGAGCGGAACTGAATTTGCCGCCCAGGCCTAGTTTTAATGTTGTTTCCTAACTACAATGTCCCTGTAACCTTTGGTTCTTTAAGAAAAAAAAAAAGAAAAAAAATATATATATATATATATGTATATATATATATATATATATATATATATATATATATATAAAACCGCAAGACAGTCCTTTGCGAGGGGAGCACAGTTTAGCTGGTGCACGCGGCGAGATAAGGGCCAACTCTCGCACAACTATTACCCACAAAATTGAGAAATTACGTGGCACTCCTCTTGGCTGTTTCAAACTGGTTTATTCAGACAATTTCTCTCCTGTTCCTACGCGATTCGAACGTTAAGTTCTTGATCACGGCAATTAAGACTCTTAAACATTTAATTGCCATGATCAAGAACTTAACGTTCGAAACGCGTAGGAACAGGAGTGAAATGGTCTGAATAAACTGGGTATATTATATATATATATATATATATATATATATATATATATTTATATATATATACATATATATAACCTACTGGCAGTCGCCAGTGGGTAGTTATAGTTAGGACCTATTTTCCATAGGAAATCCGCAACATTCGATTTGGAATAACTTTGGCGCCCGTTGACGAATCTTCGTGAAATTTTCAAAACTTTTGGCCAGCTCCGGTCCGCTCCTATCCTGAAAGTCTCGGGATGATCCGTGTAGCGGGGGCTGAGAAAAAAGGGGGGTCCCAAAACGTGTTTTCCCCATGCAATTTTCCATAGGACCTTTAGCTGCAGTTACAGCCCGAACTGCTGAACGGAATTACACCAAATTTTGCAGAAAGGTAGACCTTGGTTCAGAGTCGTGCCTTTTGCTTAAATGGTGTAAATCCGTTCAGTAGTTCCTGAGAAAATCAAAATCAAAATCACATATATATCTGGGCGGAGCCTAACCACACATCTCATCGTGAGATCTGATTGGCTGTCAGTACTTCATCCAAGAAGTGTTGGCAGCCATCTTGGGACCAATATACATGATAGCACCTCATTAAAAAGCATTGCAGTTAATAGAAGGTTTTAAGACTTTAGTGTTCTAAGGTGATTTTACCATGTGAAAAAGCCTTCTGCTGTGATATCATGAATCATGTTTGAGAGAAAACTATTTTGTCATGCTTTTCCCTCAAAGGTTTGGAAGGTGATCTATAAGCTAAACTGAGAGCATATATTCTGTAAATTCACATTATCTTTCTCAGTCATGTGAGAATGAAGTCTGACATTCTCAGTAAAACATGTACATCCAACAAGGGCAGAGTGTCCGGTCCCCACAATTCTTACCTTACCGTTGTGGAGAGATCCCACAGGGATGACAAGGACAACCCCCTCCTGGACCCTTTTCCTCCTGGAAGGACCGAGTATACTAACCAGGCCAAAGAGGGAACTGGGGGAGGCTGCCAGGAAGCAGGTGAGGGTGATGTGTCGTGCTGGGGCACCTCCCGTGTTTTTTTTTTGGGGTCTTGGGTCTGGCGCGGATCTCACCTAATGACGACAGAGAGGATTGGGGTAATCGCTGTGCCAATGAAGAGGAAGAGACACATGCACTGGTATGCAGTCACTAGCAACACTCACTATCACTCTCTGCAATTGTTACCTGAAAGGTGGCGCTCCTGCGCAGGGAGGATCAGGCAAGGCGTCAAGCACTCCAGCGTTTGAAGCAAGAGAAGGCTTCAGCGTGACAGAAACATACGCTCCAGCGCTGTTTCACAAGGTCAATCTGGGTGCGATGAGTCGTGAGTGACCAAGGGTGGAAGCGCTCCTGCGCTGTGAAGGAGGGGCAAGTCGCGGGATGGCCAAGGGTGAAAGCGTTCCTGTGCTGAGGGGCAAGGTGAGTACGACTCCGTGCCGTCGCACGAGTCGCGGAAGAACCAGGGATGATAGCACTCCTGCGCTGTGAGTGTAGGACACAAGGAGAGAGAGACTCTACACGAGTCCCGTTAGCAGCAGCTGTAGGCGCCCTTGCGCGGTCCAGACGGAGGGTCTGGTTGCAGTTAGAGCCTTCGCTACGCTCCTGCGTGTCCAGCGAAGCTCCGTGGAAGGAATCCGAAGCGCTGGTGTGGGCGTCTTTGGGATTCAAATCCGCAATCCGCCGGAAGTGCTGGCCGGCCAATGACATCAGCTGAGTCGATCTCAGCCACTAGACCGCTACCCTGTTTGGAGCCTGTAGGGGGGAGGAGTCTCGTACTGGTGGGAAAGCCTCGCTTCCGTTCGTCGGGAGCGAGGAAGCGGGCGAGATCATGACAGCACCCACCCCTAAAATAGCCCAACCCGTGTTTCAAAGAGGGATAACAGGACGGGGTTTAAGGGGTTGCTGAGCATGGAAGGCACGAACTAAGGCAGGTGCGTTACGGACATGCGAAAGGGGCTCCCAGGAGCGTTCCTCAGGACCATAACCCTTCCAATCCACCAGGTAAAAGAGTTTCCCCTTTGTTCTACGGGAGTCAAGGATGGCCCGCAGCTCGTATTCCACGTGGTCATCCACAGGAACCGGAGGAGGGGGCTCCGCTATCAAGCAGTCAGGATGGGCAGGACGTAAGAGAGAGACATGACAGACGGGATGGACTTTCATGTGAGAAGGCAGTGATAGCCGCATGGCCACCGGGTTGATAACCCGTGTTATGGGATAGGGACCTATGTATCGGGGCAATAGTTTCTTAGGCCCCCGTGTGTTAAGGTTCTTGATAGATACCCACACCCTATCCCCCGCTACGTAGGTGGCTTCGGTTTGTCTGTGTTTATCTGCATGTTGTTTGTACGTTGCTTTGGCTAACTCGAATCGGGCTTGCTACCATATGGTACGGAGGAAGGCATGATGCTCCTGTATGGTAGGAATTCCACAGGTTTGTGTCTCTTCCCAGGGGGTCGTTCTGGGATGGTACCCTTGGAGACAATAGAACGGAGATACCCCAATGGCAGCGTGTTTGTTGTTGTTATAGGCGTATTCCACCATTCACAACACGTTGGACCATTCTGTGTCAAAGGAAAGTAGCAAGCAACGGAGGTATTGTTCCATGGTACGATTTGTTTGCTCTGCCTGTTCATCCGTTTGGGGATGATAGGAGGATGACAAACGGGCTTCCATGTGCAAAAGAGAGCAGATTTCTGTCCAGAACCTGGACACAAACTGAGTTCCACGGTCTGTTACCAGTACTGAAGGGATTCCATGTAGTCGTACCACGTTCTGCATAAAAATGGTTGCCAATTCCGCAGCTGAGGGTAGGCGTTGTGCTGGTACGAAATGTGCCATTTTTGTTAGATGGTCCACGATAGTTAGGATAGTCGTGTATCCCATAGTGGTTTTAGGAAGTTCCACTACGAAGTCCATCAAGACCGTGTGCCACGGGCAGGGGGGAACAGGAATGGGATGTAACAGCCCTACTATGGGTTGTGAGGTCGTCTTTCCTTGCGTGCAGATGGTGCAGCGATCTATGTAGGCCTGTGTGTCATGGTTCAGGGAAGGCCACCAGAATTGTCGTTGCAGCAGGTCTTTGGTCTTCTGGTATCCAGGATGACCGGAGAGGGGGTGATCGTGGCATAGAACTAGAGCTTGTTGTTGGTGGGTAGGTAGAGGTAAATAATACCGTCCTTCTTTCAACAGGAATCCACCTTGTTCTGTAAGGTCTTGGATGTCTCCGATCCAGTCTTTTGGTCTTTTTTGTTGTAAATCGTGGTGTAGCTGGGATAAGAAGGAGGATGAGGTCACTGTCCCCTGGAAGCATCGACTGGGAATGACAGGTACTGGGTCCGTGGTGGGTGCCTGGGGATGATAGGAGGATGACAAACGGGCTTCCATGTGCAAAAGAGAGCAGATTTCTGTCCAGAACCTGGACACAAACTGAGTTCCACGGTCTGTTACCAGTACTGAAGGGATTCCATGTAGTCGTACCACGTTCTGCATAAAAATGGTTGCCAATTCCGCAGCTGAGGGTAGGCGTTGTAGTGGTACGAAATGTGCCATTTTTGTTAGATGGTCCACGATAGTTAGGATAGTCGTGTATCCCATAGTGGTTTTAGGAAGTTCCACTACGAAGTCCATCGAGACCGTGTGCCACGGGCAGGGGGGAACAGGAATGGGATGTAACAGCCCTACTATGGGTTGTGAGGTCGTCTTTCCTTGCGTGCAGATGGTGCAGCGATCTATGTAGGCCTGTGTGTCATGGTTCAGGGAAGGCCACCAGAATTGTCGTTGCAGCAGGTCTTTGGTCTTCTGGTATCCAGGATGACCGGAGAGGGGGTGATCGTGGCATAGAACTAGAGCTTGTTGTTGGTGGGTAGGTAGAGGTAAATAATACCGTCCTTCTTTCAACAGGAATCCACCTTGTTCTGTAAGGTCTTGGATGTCTCCGATCCAGTCTTTTGGTTTTTTTTGTTGTAAATCGTGGTCTAGCTGGGATAAGAAGGAGGATGAGGTCACTGTCCCCTGGAAGCATCGACTGGGAATGACAGGTACTGGGTCCGTGGTGGGTGCCTGGTCTTCGGTTTCCTCTAGTCTGGACAAGGCGTCAGCCTTGGCGTTCTCCCTCCCGGGATGGTAGGTGATCTGGAAATCGTATTCATTGAAGAATAGCGTCCATCGTAGCTGTCTCGCCGTTAAGGCTCTGGCTGATCGAAGGAACCGTAGGTTTCTATGGTCGGTGAATATTGTTACCGTGTGTTTAGCGTCTTTCAGGTAGTGTCGCCATTCTTCAAACGCGGTTTTTATGGCCAAGAGCTCCCTATCTCCAATGGAGTAGTTACATTCAGCTGGTTGTAGTTTCCTGGAATAGTAGGCTATGGGGTGGAGCAGATTGGTTTTGCTGTCTTTTTGTGATAAGACACCCCCTACGGCGTTCTGTGAGGCATCAGCCTCCACTATAAAGGGGCGGTTGGGATCAGGGTGCTTTGGTATCGGAGCTGATGTGAACCTGTTTTTTAGGTCCTGGAAAGCCCGTTCCGCTCCGGCGTTCCATTGGAAACGTGTCCCTTTTCGCAACAAACATGTAATGGGGGTAACAATCCAGGAAAAGCCCGCAATAAAGCGTCGATAGTAGTTTGCGAATCCAAGGAACCTTTGGACTTGTTTCACGGAGCTTGGGGATGGCCACTGTAATATGGCGTCGACTTTTCTGGAATCCATTTGTACGCCTTCTGGTGTTAGGATGTGTCCCAGAAATTCCACGGTTGTGGTGTGGAATACGCTCTTTTCTAGCTTCACATACAGCCCATGTCGCTGTAGTTGCTGGAGTATCGCCCGTACATGTTGAAGGTGCTCCTTCATGTCTGCGGAGTAGATCAGTATATCATCGATATACACGATGCAGCATTTGTCAATGAATTCCCTTAGCACCTCATCAATGAAATATTGAAAGGCGGCTGGGGCGTTGCAGAGTCCGAAGGCCATGAGCCGATACTCGAACAATCCATACCGTGTTCGGAAGGCGGTTTTCCACTCATCCCCTTCACGGACTCTGACAAGATGGTAGGCCTCTCGTAGATCCAGCTTAGTATAGATGGCCGCGTCTTTCACTTGATCCAGCAGGTCGGGTATCAACGGTAAGGGATACCTGTTCTTAATGGTTATGGCATTCATCCCCCGAAAGTCAATACACGTGCGTAGATCGCCTTCTTTCTTCGCCACGAAGAAGAGAGGGGAAGAGACAGGAGATTTGGAGTGGCGAATAAACCCATTCTGTAGGTACTGATTGAGATAGGCGCGAAGGTGCTCGTTTTCCTTCTCTGTGAGGGAGTAAACACGGCTGCAGGGAAGAGTGGACCCCGGTATTAAATCAATGCGGCAGTCGAAGTGACGATGTGGAGGTAGGGTGTTTGCGCCTTGTTCGTCAAATACAGGAGCCAGGTCTTGGTATTCCTTGGATACTGTCTTGTGTGTAATTATTCCCATTCCATCCCGTGGCAGAGTACAAGCCTGGACCTCCCTCGATATGGTTTTCTTCTCCGAGGGGTAGCAATAGCGAATACAATGGGCCGAGTCCAAAACGGTTTTGCCAGTTGCCCAATGGATCAGGGGATTGTGCTGTATCAGCCAGGGGAGGCCCAATATGAGCCGAAACTGAGGAGCATCGATGACGTCGAAGGCGATAGTCTCTGTGTGCTGATTTTCGAGTACCATTACCAGATCCTCGGTTTGGTATCGGATTAGTCATATCCGTGCCGTCCACTGCTTTCACCGTTTCGGGCTTGCTTTTGGTTCGTTTTTGCATGCCCAGGCCCGTCATGTACTGGGCATCGATGAAGTTTTCGGATGCTCCTGAGTCATTCAAGGCTACGACGTGCCATGATGGACCTATCGATGAGTGCAAGACAACCGGCAAGCCCATGTGATGGTGGTTGGCACAAAGGGTTGGGGTCTGTTTTTCCTCTGTCAACAGTCCCAGTAGACAGACCCCATTCACTACTGGGAGGTCCCGTTTCCCAACCCGTCTCCTCGGGTAATCGGGAGAACTGACGAAGTCCTCTCTCTGGGTTGGCGGGGTTTTGCAGGACACTCCCGCACGAAATGGCCGCTCTTGCCACAATAGAGGCATAGATTCTGTTTCCATCTTTTTTCCTTTTCTTCTTTTGTCAGGGGGGCACGGATACCCCCGATCTGCATAGGCTCAGGATTCACACGGGGTTTTGGTATGTCTCTGTACACAGGGACTCTGGCTTCTCCTCCTTTGTTTTTTTCTGTTCTCCGCTCTTGTAGGCGATAATTCTGTTTTACTACCATGTCTGTAAATGGACCAATCTCTTCTGGTGGGTCGGTCATTTGCGAAATGAGGTCTTTTAACTCTTCACGTAGGCCCCTATAGAACACCGACACTTGTTTTGAGTCTGGCCAACGGGCTTCCACCACCAGACGGTTGAAGGTGGTAATGTAATGTAGTAGGTTGGTGTTGCCCTGTTTTAAATTGAGTAATTCATTGTCTGCAGCTTGCATGAATGTATGTTGGGCAAACATGCGACGCATGGTTTGCTTAAAAACCGGAAAGTTGTATAGGAGAGGTTCGTCGTTCTCTACCAATGGAATGGACCACTGCGCGGCGTCGCCTCCCAAATACGATAGGACAAAGGCGACCTTGGAGGCGTCATCAGGAAAGGCCGATGCTCTGGCCATGAAGTGCAGATGGCATTGGTTAAGGAATATACTATATTTCGCGCTATCGCCATAGAAACGTTCTGGTGCGGCCAGCTGGGCCGTGGGTTGAGCTATGACCTGAATGGGTGCGGAAGCCGTCGAGAGAGATGGTGGGGGGCCCCACGGGTTGAATGTAGGAGGCTTTAGTATTCCTTCTTGCCGGGGACGTGTGGAAGAGGGACCCCAGGGTCCTATGTTTCCCGCACCTACTTGCCCTTGTAAGGTGGTTATGTCGTGTCGCAGACTACGATTCTCGGTTTGGATGCTAACTAACATGGCTGCTATGTCCTGCAAGGTAACGTCGGGGTTGTCCATGTTACCCGGGTGGGATATATATACGTGGGCTTCGGATTCTGTCCGGTCCCCACAATTCTTACCTTACCGTTGTGGAGAGATCCCACAGGGATGACAAGGACAACCCCCTCCTGGACCCTTTTCCTCCTGGAAGGACCGAGTATACTAACCAGGCCAAAGAGGGAACTGGGGGAGGCTGCCAGGAAGCAGGTGAGGGTGATGTGTCGTGCTGGGGCACCTCCCGTGGTTTTTATTTTGGGGGTCTTGGGTCTGGCGCGGATCTCACCTAATGACGACAGAGAGGATAGGGGTAATCGCTGTGCCAATGAAGAGGAAGAGACCCATGCACTGGTACGCAGTCACTAGCAACACTCACTATCACTCTCTGCAATTGTTACCTGAAAGGTGGCGCTCTTGCGCAGGGAGGATGAGGCAAGGCGTCAAGCACTCCAGCGTTTGAAGCTAGAGAAGGCTTCAGCGTGACAGAAACATACGCTCCAGCGCTGTTTCACAAGGTCAATCTGGGTGCGGTGAGTCGCTGAATGGTCAGTGGTGGAAGCGCTCCTGCGCTGTGAAGGAGGGGCAAGGTGAGTACGACTCCGTGCCGTCGCACGAGTCGTGAGTGACCAAGGGTGGAAGCGCTCCTGCGCTGTGAAGGAGGGGCAAGGCGAGTACGACTCCGTGCCGTCGCACGAGTCGTGAGTGACCAAGGGTGGAAGCGCTCCTGCGCTGTGAAGGAGGGGCAAGGCGAGTACGACTCCGTGCCGTCGCACGAGTCGTGAGTGACCAAGGGTGGAAGCGCACCTGCGCTGAGGAAGAGGGGCAAGGTGAGCGCGACTACGTGCCATCGCACGAGTCACGGGATGGCCAAGGGTGAAAGCGCTCCTGTGCTGAGGGGCAAGGTGAGTACGACTCCGTGCCGTCGCACGAGTCGCGGAAGAACCAGGGATGACAGCGCTCCTGCGCTGTGAGTGTAGTACACAAGGAGAGAGAGACTCTACACAAGTCCCGTTAGCAGCAGCTGTAGGCGCCCTTGCGCGGTCCAGACGGAGGGTCTGGTTGCGATTAGAGCCTTCGCTATGCCCCTGCGTGTCCAGCGAAGCTCCGTGGAAGGAATCCGAAGCGCTGGTGTGGGCGTTTTTGGGATTCAAATACGCAATCCGCCGGAAGTGCTGGCCGGCCAATGACATCAGCTGAGTCGATCTCAGCCACTAGACCGCTACCCTGTTTGGAGCCTGTAGGGGGGAGGAGTCTCGTACTGGTGCGAAAGCCTCGCTTCCGTTCGTCGGGAGCGAGGAAGCGGGCAAGATCATGACACAGAGACTGTCAGTGATTCCTTTGTGTTCTACTGCAGTTTCCCAGAGTGTTCTAAAGAACAACTAGAGCGCTTACTGTCTTACTTAAGACAAAAGTATGGCACGCCTGAAGCAATCTTGATTGGAATAAACTGGTAACACTTAAAACATTTAATTTAAAAAGGAACACAATGAGGGGGTTCATTTTGCCATAGAAATTATGATTAGTGCTGAAGAAAGAAAAATTAGGGCACATTTTGAGTGACTTCTCAAATCCTCTTCTATTTCATAAAAAAATACCTTCTTGATGAAATCAAAGTAAAAAACTGAAAGCATTTCCTACTGAGGAGACTGCAGTAAATGAGGAAATTAGGAAACTTCATAACAAATAAATCTCCCAAGATGGCCACCAGAGACAAAAGAGCCCAAATGCAGCACAAATATCACTCAGATGTAGCCCACATGTTGCCCAATGACAGAAGTGTGCAAAACACTTATTTTTTGTGTTTTTGCAGTTTTATATGTGCAGACTTGTCAGGTATTGGAGTGCTTTACATGACCATTGGTTACATCACACAAGATCAAATTCATTTTGGTTGTAGACATGGGGAGATTAAGTGATTTGACCAGAATCACAGAATGTTGAGCTGTAGCAGAAACTCCAACATGGTTTCCCAGTTGCAAAGTCTGCAGCTCTGGAAGTAACACCACATCCTCTCCCCTAAGTGCAACATTTAATCAAGTGGTCAACTGGATAAAAAAACATAAAGATAACAAATAATTTAAAAGTGCTTTGTTGCTATTTGAAAACTCAGAAAATTTGTCCTCATTTTAGTTTTTTAGAGCCCTAACCATAATTTTGATGCAAATAAGACCCTCTCATATATGTAATTTCTAAAGGAAATTCTCTAGGTATTACAGTTTTGATTACATCAAGATGACGTCAGGCGTTCCACACTTTTGTAATACATATAGAATGTTAGCAATCTAGTTGTTCATTAGGATACTGTTGAGAGGCAGAGGCCAGGGGCACGGACTCTGAAAATTGAAGGCAGGTAGGAGGGTGCAGAGGCAACATTTTGACCATACTGGGCAGGCAGGAAGGGCAGTGGCAGCACAACAGACTATGGAGGGCAGTGGAAAGGGGGGCAGGGGCAACAAACCAACAATACAGGACTGGCAAGAGAGGCTGTGGCAATATAATAGACCATTGTGGGCAGAAGGAAGAGGCAGTGGTAGTACAACCATACATGTCAACACACCCGATTCAGCCAGGAAACGTCCAATGTTTTTAAGCTCAAATGGGCTTTATTTGATCTGTCTCCTGTCTACAATCTCCTCTTTTTCAATGTAACTCAAAGGGAAAAATCAATACCCCAGTTTTTTTTCAAAATCTCCCTCTTACCAAGTTGAAAATGTTCGCAAGTATGGTACATTGGATCATCGAAGGCAGGAGAAATTGGGGTAGGGACATGGACTCGATTAACAGAGGACAGGAGGGACATGGAGCGGTGCACCAAACTGACCCTAAGGGCAGGCATCAGGGTTTGCAGCAGCACAATACACCACACAGGGCATGCGGGACGGGAGTGCAGCACAACAATCCATAGAAAGCAATAGGGAGGGGACAGGACCATGCACATGGACAACAGAGAACAGAGGGGAAAGAGGCAATGGTAGCTAGCTGACTATAATTAACAGACAGGAGAGAAAGCTGCAGCATAACAGACCATAAAGGGCAGGAGGGACGGATCAGGGGCATTACAATGGAACAGACAAGCCAGGAGGGAGGGAATAGGGGTCTGCACATGGAAACAGAGGGCTGGGGGCAAGGGGGCAGCAGCAGCAAGATGACCATGGAGTTCAGGCAGGATGGGCACTAGAAACAAGACACACCATGGAGAGCAACAGTGAGACTATGATGGCATACACACAGAACATGGAGGGAAGGTGGGAGGGGGTCAGGGACAGCTAGCTGACCACACAGGGAAGGTGGGAGGGGCTGTGGCAGCACGGAAGACCATGCACGGCAAGCGGGAGGGTTAGTGGCAGCACAATGGCTATGATGGGCAAGAAGGAGGGTGCAGGGGCATGCACAAAGGACCATGGAGGATAGAATGAAGGGTCAAGACCTGGGCACAGACAAGAGAGTTCAGGAGAAGGGGCCTCACAACAGACCGCACGGGGCATGTAGGAGGAGCAGTTGCAGCACAACAGACCAGGGAGGGCAGAAGGGTGTGGCAGTAAAATGGACCATGGAGGACAGGAGGAAGGGGATAGGGGCATGGCATGTGGACAGGCAGGGTGGAGGTGGCAGTGACAGGTTACAGTCATCTGACAATGCTAGGCAGGTGGGAGGGGAGTGGCAGCTCAACAGAACACTCAGAGTAGATAGGAGTGGCAGGTCCATGGAACATGGTGGGCAAAAAGGATGGAGCAGGGGCATGCACAAAGACATCGGAGGGCAGGGGGAAGGAGAATAGGGGCGGCAAGCTAAGCACAGAGGCTAAGCAGGAGGTCAATGATGGGGCATAGAATTGGGCAATGGAGGGCAGGAGGAGTGGACTGGTACATCATGCTAAATGGAGGGCAGTGGCAGCACATTAAACCATGCATGGCAGGAGGGAGGAGGCTAGGCCATGGATTCAGACAACAGAGGATAGGGAGGAGGTGCATGGGGCAGCAAGCTAACTGTTCAGATAAGGTGGGTATTAGGAACTTTATTGTTTTTAAAATGTGTGTCTGTGCGCACTACTTAAAATATGAACAAGTATGCAGCATAATCTCACTTTTATTCAGGAAGAAGAGGATGTTTGTGACTGTGACACTGGGCTCACTTGGCAGAAACACCCTTTGACCCTCCACCCCCCATTGCAAAATGTAATGCCCGTGAAAAGGATAGGTGGACGCAGTGTTATATAGAACATAGTCCTGAGAGCACGATTGAAAATGAAAACTAGATATAGTGTATGGTATAAACTATGCACCAAAAAGTGTGATATAAGATGAACCGGGGCTTGAAATATAATATGCAATACATTGTGCGCAATGACAGATTCATTGGAGAGCGCGAGATAGCACAGGCACTAGCGCGTGCTATGCGATATGCACCTTGGAGTGTAATATGCACAGGGCAGTGTTGTGTAACCTATCTAATCTCTAAAGTAGTAATATAAAAGATGTGCTGGGGAGTGTAACGTTGCATATGCACTGTGACAAAGATATGGATCCCAGATTGTAATATGTATGGCATAGCGCTGTGCGTTATAACATAGGCATCGAGTAAGGCACGTTAGATGGGGCAATATAACCCGTGCGAAGGCAAGTATGGCATGACATATTCACGGGGTGGTGTTACAGTGCACATGGGCTAGAGAGTGTCATAGCATACGCACTAGCTGGTGGAATACAACACAGAGGTGTGTGGCACTCGGCGGGCACTGGTGGGTGTAACACAGCATTGGGTTCAGCCAGGAGCGTGCTGTGACTCTCAAGTGAGGTTTGTCTCCTTTCCAGAGAGTAAAATAAAAAGTATAACACATCCGGCGGTGGATGTGTGTTTTATTAACCGTTAGGGGGGTTACTTGCATAGTTTTGGTTGAATTTTTGTCGAATCCCTTTTGAATGGCTTGGTGCGCGTGTGTATTACATGTGCCCGTCAATAGCTACCCATGTTTGTATAAATAAACAACAAGGGTGTCTACTTGGAGAGTACCCACCGGTGGGGGCGCCGGAATTAGGCATGGTAGGGCGTCAGACACGTCAGAGCTTCACTAGCGGTGTAAATACATTCCACGTGGATTCATTGTATGCATAGTCGCCTTTTAATGAATATCACGCAAATCGTCATGGTGATAGGTACATACGGTTTGTCCAGCATGTCCTAGGTGTTTCTATAAATATATATATTTTTTAAATTATAAAAAACAAAGGCCGGCCCCGGGGGATGGGATCCCCGGGGCCATAAGTGGATTGAGGAGGGGGGCAACGCAGCCCCCTCCTAAAAAATGTTTTTTTTTAAAAAGGCCATGCCCCGGGCGTTGGGGTCCCTGGGCCCGATTAGGGCCTTGGGAGGGGGGCCACGCGGCCCCCTTACAATTTTTGTTTTCCCCCAAAAAAATTAGGGGGCAGGCCCTGGGGGATGGGGTCCCCAGGGCCAATAAATTAGAAAAAGAAGGGGGTCCACACAGCCCCCCTTCTTAAAAAAATAAAAAAAATAAAAGACCGGCATCGCGCCGGAGGCCATGCCCCCTCCTTGCAGCACTCTGCAAACGCGCCCCGTGGCCAGTTGTAAGTTGGGAAATTAATTCCCCTTCAATCCTGAGGGTCCCTGAGGGCCAACTAGCCCAACAGGTATCTCCAGTATGCGCCAGGGAGCTGCATTGCAGACAGGTGTTCTGAGGCCACGCCCCTTTTTACACCTCTCTGCAACGCAGCTCTGTGGCGTTTACTGGAGGTACCTAGTGGCCTAGTCTGACCCTAGGGACCCTTAGGATTCAAGGGGACTTAATCTCTCAACTTAGAACGGCCACACGGCGCATTTACACAGTGGTGAAGGTAGGGGACGGGGCCTGAGGTGACGTGTGCAAACACGCCCTGTGGCGCGTTTTAAGTTGGGGAAGTAATTCCCTTTCAATCCTGAGGGACCCTGGGGGCCAACTAGCCCACCAGGTGCTTCCAGTAAGTGCCACTGAGCTGCGTTGCAGAGAGGTGGTCTAGGCCATGCCACTTTTTACACCTCTCTGCATCGCAGCTCTGTGGCGCTTACTGGAGGTACCTGGTAGGCTAGTTGGACCGTAGGGACCCTCAGGATTCAAATGAACTTAATCTCCCAACTAAAAACGGCCACAGGGCTTGTTTACACAGTGGTGAAGGGAGGGGACGGGGCCTGAGTTAACGTGTGCAAACACGCACTGTGGCGCGTTTTAAGTTGGGGAAATAATTCACCTTCAATCCTGAGGGACCCTGGGGGCCAACTAGCCCACCAGGTGCTTCCAGTAAGCCCCACTGCGCTGCGTTGCAGAGAGGTGGTCTAGGCCATGCCCCTTTTTACATCTCTCTGCAACGCAGTTCTGTGGCGCTTACTGGAGGTACCTAGTAGTCTAGTTGGACCCTAGGGACCCTCAGGATTCAAGAGGACTTAATCTCCCAACTTAAAACGGGCACAGGGCGTGTTTACACAGTGGGGAAGGGAGGGGACGGGGCCTGAGGTGATGTGTGCAAACACGCCCTGTGGCGCGTTTTAAGAGGTAGCTTTAATCCCCCTGCCCTATTATATACTAGGGGCTTACAGAGGAGGTCATGTTAATCACAGGGGGATCCCAACGCATAGTGTTCCCTAGTGTATGTAGGTGTTTTCACTGTATTCTGAGTGTCTTTTAACATAGCACTGGCTCTAGGACTCATTAGTCAGACTCAGTTACCACTAGTATCCATCTGAAATAGTTGAAGGTACAGGATGATTTTGCAACAAGGCTTCTTTCTGCTCTTCTGTTTGTTCTTTCTGCACGTTATTCTTCTTCCTGCACTTTTCTTCGTCTTTGAGGACTTCTGTTGCTTCTTTCTGCATTTCTTTTTTTTCTTTCTGTGCGTTTTTTCTTCTTTCTTCACATGTCCTATCTCTGTAGGCATAATTAGAAATTTGCATTTAAAAAACCTTTGAAAATCACTGAAAAAACCATAGGTTTCAGGCACGTTATAGTTAGGAATTAGCATTTAAAAAACCTTAGAAGTTCACTGAAAAAAACTATAGGTTTCAGGGGCGTTATAGTTAGCTGGACTTTTCACTCGTACAAAACCATTGAAATTCCCCTGTTATAGTTAGTTCAGCTAACTATAACTCGCGCGCCCGCACTGCACTGCTGATGACGTCACATATTACATCACTCATGACATGGTCAGTGACATCACTCATGACATCACTCATGACATCTCAAATGAAATCACTGATGACATCACTGATGACATCATCCTTGTGATAGAGTGGCAGACCTCCTCTCACCCTAATATAACCTTTGATACACACGTTCAAAAATAGAAACTAAAATTTTCAAAACAATCAACATACCAATGCCAGTTACAACAACCTATTCAGTAATTCTAAGATCCACATACACACCCACTCATTCACCAACAGTCCTATACTGTCAGTCATACATGTCATCACTCATCATATGTACTCATACACCTATACATCCTGTTACACAACGCCACTCATCCATAGTTACTCACACACATAGTCACTCATGCTAATAAAGAATCAAACATACATTTACTTGCATATACAGTTATACACACACCACCACACTTACTTCTACAGAAACTTACACATACTTAGTCTTTTAAACAATCACTTATAGAAACACATACTTATTCATACAGGAACTCTTCCATTCTCTCACTCACATATACTCACTTATATGCACCAATAGTCACATATACTAGTTTAAAACATATGTAGTTACTCATAAAGACACTATTGAGACAGTCATTCACTCACTAACACACCCATGCGCACACTCATCCACCCATACAGTCCTGCACACATGCTGTCTTCAACACATACAAACAGTGAGTCACTCATTCATGTACCTATGCACTACGTAATACCCCCCACCGAACCATACAGACACTCAGACACTCATACTGATACTCAAAAAACCAACTTATAACCTATATAGACACTCATGTAGCTACTCACCAACCCATGCAGCCACTTATACACAAAGTGAGAGACTGATACAGATATTTACATATTTAAACATTACTCACTAAGCCATGTATTCACTAAGATACAGTTAATCAGTCAGTTATACAATCAATTTTTCAAAAACAAATCATCCATTTAGGCACTTATATACCCATTTATTCTTCCATCGACCTTGAGATATACATATATAAAACATATTTAATTTTCAGAAAAACACACATTCACTGGATGATGTCATCAGTGATGTCATCAGTGATATAATTTGAGATATCATCAGTGATGTCATGAGTGATGTCACTGACCATGTCATGCGTGATGTAATATGTGACGTCATCAGCAGTGCATTGCGGGGGCACGAGTTATAGTTAGCTGAACTAACTATAACAAGGGAATTTCAATGGTTTTGTATGAGTGAAAAGTCCAGCTAACTATAACGCCCCTGAAACCTATGTTTTTTTTCAGTGAATTTCTAAGGTTTTTTAAATGCTAATTCCTAACTATAACGTGCCTGAAACCTATGGTTTTTCCAGTGAATGTATATATATATATATATATATATATATATATATATATATATATATATATATATATATATATATATATATATATATATCTTCACTGAAAAAAACATAGGATTTAGGGAAAGGTATAGTTAGATGGACATTTCACTCATACAAAACCATAGAAATTTCCCCGTTATAGTTAGTTCAGCTAACTATAACTCGCGCCCCCGCAATGCACAGCTGATGACGTCACATATTACATCACTCATGACATGGTCAGTGATATCACTGATGACATGCTCGAGTGCAGGACACAGTGCAAAGTAACATCCGAGTGCAGTACCAACAATTTGAAAGGCTGCACGAAAGAGAGATAAGAAAATGGTGGGAGGCAACTTCGCTGCAACATTATGTCGATGCCAGTAGAGTCCCACGAGGTCTTCGTATATACACGATACCATCCTATGAGAACCCGGACCCGGATTTATTAACTGAATGGGCGGAATTCACAGCCCATACATCAGAAGGCATGCTGAAAATGTTAATAAAATATGCATGGAAGGACCGTGAAAAAGCATTGAGGGATATTGAGTCCTTGGAGAAAATAATCCTGGAGTCAACGGAACAAACAAAACATGATGAAGAGAAGGAGCAGATGAAAAAAAGACTAGCTGCCTATGAGAAAAAGATACAACTAAGGAAACAACAAAAATTTGACCGGGATGCCCAAGATTACGAAAAGGGAAGAATTTTAACCTTTGCCAGGAGGTTTGATGCACCCCGTCGAAACTTGAGAGCACAGGCGGGCAAACCGATTGAAGTCGCAGTCACTTCGGAATCGGAGGTGACCAGCGCAGAACAATCGGAGGAAGAAGGCTCCTGCACCGCACCTCGACAAACTCAACAACCTTCTTTTCACGAGGAGTTCGATCTCATCAGGCAATCTTGGCTAAGAGGGGGGAAAGGTCGTCCCCCGGAGCAATCTGCAAACACAACCGCATCCAGAGGAGGGGCGGAAGGAAACACAAGGGCCGGAGCAAGAGGCGCCAGGAATCGAAGGGGACGATACAATCGGAAATAGAAGACAATTTGAACATCATCAACCTTTCACCTAGGATTTTGAGTACGGAAGAAGAAAAGGTACTCAAACTTGGTTTAACTTTTTGTCCCACTGGCTGCTATGAATATACCCAAACGCGAATAGACTTATTTAAATTTGTACGAAAATTAAAACTAATGAAATTTTTCAAACAAAGAAATCCCGCGCAACAAAGCGAAACTATCCAGAAAGGGAGACGGCTTGTAACAACAGAGCCAAGTGAAATGAGTGTTCGTGATTTGGAAACATTGGCAATTTTGGAGGAGCTGGGGGAAGAAAGCGGCTCCCAGTTACCCTTAGTGAAGGATAACCGACAACACGCAGCAGAGATGGGAATAATTCAAGTGGGGGAAAAAACCCCCTTCAGACCACCTTCACGTTTCATTCCACAACTTCCTATGGATGCCATTGATATATTCTCGGAATCAGTAATTCAGGACCTCAAAGAACTCAGAAACAGAGAGGGAAGTTGCAAAAGCAAAAATCAACGACAATGGAACTTATCCTTGAACCAGAGAAAGGCAATACAGAATTTACAACAGGATGCTTCTATAATCATAAAACCTTCAGATAAGGGCGGCAATGTCGTCATACAGACCTATACAGGTTATTGTAAGGAAGCTCTCCGCCAATTACAGGATGAAGCTAACTATGCCCTAACGACTGAAAAAGAGTACAGGATTAGCATTCAGAACTATGCCAATTTGATCCAAAAATGGTTCGAAAGAGGAACGTTGTCCAGGGAAGAATTATTGTTCTTACAAAACAACAATCCAAAGTGCACAAAGACACAGTGAACCCACCTGGAAGGCCAATCGTGTCTTCAATTGGAGGTTTGACTGAGAACATGTCCAAATTTATCGATTATTTTTTAGCACCTTTGGTTGTTCAGACAAGTTCTTATACGAGGGATACTAAGGACTTTCTGAAACAAATGCAGGGCATCACATGGGAAAATGATTTCCTAATGATAACCATGGATGTTTGTAATTTATACACGAGCATAAAACATCAGGATGGTCTAATGGCTGTAAAATTCTTCTTGGGGCAACGACCAGCGAGGCTTCTAGATCACAATGAAATGTTACTGGAGTTTATTGATTTTTGCTTGAACAATAACATCTTTGTTTTCCAAGATCAGAGGTATCGACAGACAATGGGTACTGCCATGGGCACCTGCTTCGCCCCCAGCTATGCAAATCTTTTTGTAGGCTGGTGGGAGAAGCAGGTAGCCTGGGCAGATGACAATAGCATTTGGGTGGACCAAGTTGTCTGCTGGCGTCGTTACATTGACGACCTCTTCATTATTTGGAAGGGGTCCAAACAATCAGCAGAAGAATATATTACTGCTCTCAATGTAAATAACTATAACTTGCGATTTACCCATGAAATAAGTGATAAGGAAATACACTTTTTAGACATAAGGGTCTTTGTAAAAGCTGGTATGATTCAGACATCATTGTACAGGAAGACCACAGCAGGCAACTCTATTTTGCATGGCGGGAGTAGCCATCCGAGAAACCTGATAGGTAGCATTCCGTATGGCGAGTTGCTGCGTATCAGGAGGAATTGCTCTATGGATGAGGATTTTGACCAAGCAGCCAATGACAGCGTTAGACGCTTTAAAGCTAGAGGATACTCACAAAGGGTATTGAATGAGGCACAATTGAAAGTCAAGGAAGTGACAAGATTAACCTTGCTAGAAGACAGTCCCAAAAAGAAAGATGAGGCAGGAAGCTTAAGGTTAATTACTACTTATACTTCATCAGCAATGAGGATAAGACAGATATTACGAAGGCACTGGAGGATTCTCAGAATGGACACTACTATAGGTAGTTCTCTGACTGATAATCCTCAGATTACTTTTAGGAAATCAAGATCCCTAAAAGATCTATTGGTACAGAGTCACCTAAAAAAACCATCTGTTTCCACCTTGGGACTGGGGGACCTTAAAGGTTCATTTCCCTGTGGGAAATGCAAGGCGTGCCAGGCAAGTAGGAAGACCATTATGTACACCATTCCGGGATGTGAAACCCCAAAAAAGATTACTAAATTCATAACTTGCACTACACCATTTGTGGTATATTGCCTCGAATGCCCCTGCAACTACCGTTATATAGGTAGTACGGTAAATGCGGTCAAGATGCGCATCCTAGAACATCAAAGGGCAATTGCAAATAGAGATGTCAATTACCCTGTTGCACGACACTTTGCCTCTCACCACAACAGTGATAGAACTCTCCTCAGTTTTTTCAGTCTGGATTGTATACCAAAAGATATCAGAGGTGGAGAAAGGGAAAAAGCTCTGAGACGCCTGGAATCCAGGTATATTATTGAACTCCAGACAAAAACACCTGAGGGACTGAATTCAGGGGAGGAATTAATTACTCACCTATGTGAAACCATTTTGTCACTGTGTTCCTAAATTTGAGCTGAATAGAAACTAAAGGAAAAAATGTAAAACTTGTATAATTGTGATTAATGTAGTAATGAGATGTCTCACTTGAAGTGCACTAATGATATTGTGAAAATACAATCTCAGGGTATGCCCATCCAGGGCTTTATTCTTACAGAATATGATGAAAATGGGATGCCTCATCGCGAAAGAATTTATGAATTGTGAAACATGCAATTTAAAGTTAAGAAATTGAATGAATTGTGAGTTTAATTTGATTATAAAGAACATATATCATGAATGAAATGTAATTTTGCATGTTCAAAGATGGCGACCAAAGTCACATAGAACTGGTCCCTCATTTATGTTTACAGAATAAGATAAAAATCAATTTCCGTTTTGTACGCGAGCCGACACTGACGAAAGCTACGGCTGAAACGCGTCTGTTTGCACTAATAAATCCGAATTGGGATTAAAAATCTAACCGGAGTGCTGGTCCTTTGTTCACTTTGTGGAACTTTGGAGCGTTATATATATATATATATATATATATATATATATATATATATATATATATATATATATATATATCTTCACTGAAAAAAACATAGGATTTAGGGAAAGGTATAGTTAGATGGACATTTCACTCATACAAAACCATAGAAATTTCCCCGTTATAGTTAGTTCAGCTAACTATAACTCGCGCCCCCGCAATGCACAGCTGATGACGTCACATATTACATCACTCATGACATGGTCAGTGATATCACTGATGACATCTCAAATGACATCACTGATGACATCAGTGATGACATCATCCATGTGATAATTTGATGCATCTTCTCACACCCTAATATAACTTTTGATACACCCACTCTAAATTACAGACTGCCATTCTCAAAACCATAGACACTCCAAGACCAATAACTAGATACCCACTCACTGATTCTTAGGTCTACACACACATCCACTCACTCATCCGTACAGTCACTCATACTTACGGTCACTCAGTACAGGACTATCATATGCACTCATATACCTATATAGACACTCACACACCGCCACTCATCCATAGAGGTATTCACACACCTAGTCAGTGATGTAAAAAATTAGTCACACTCCCATTTACTCACCTATACAGTTATACACACACCAGCTCACTTACTCATACAAATACTAGCACATACTTACGCTCTTATACAATCACTGATACAAGCACAGACTCATCTATACAGCCACTCTCACAATCACACACTCTCAGTTATAGCCATTTATATACTCCAACACACATATATACTGCCTTTCACATATGTAGTTACTCACACATATACAACTGAGATATACATTCACTCACTAACACCCCCATGCACACACTCACCCACCCATACAGTCCATCACAGATGCACTATTGAAACCCTGCACCCAGTTAATCACCCACTCACACATCTATGTACAGAGTCACACACACCCCACCCACACAAACACTCAGGCACCCATACAGATACTCAGACAACCAATCAATAACCCATATAGACACTCATGTAGCTATTCGCAAACACATGCAGCCGCTGACACACCAACAGACAGACGGATACAAACATTCACACAGTTTACTCACTGACCCATGCATTCAGTAAGATAAGTTTAATCACTCACTTATAGAGTCAGTCACGCACCTACTAAATCATCCATTCAGACACTTATACACCCACTCATTCTTCAATACGCCTTTCCCTATATATATTGAACATATTTAAACTTTACAGAAACACACAGTCACTGGATGATGTAATCAGTGATGTCATCAGTGATGTCATTTGAGATGTCATCAGTGATGTCATCAGTGATGCCACTGACCATATCATGAGTGATGTAATATGTGACGTCATCAGCAGTGCATTGCGGGGGCGCGAGTTATAGTTAGCTGAACTAACTATAACGGGGGAATTTCTATGGTTTTGTACGAGTGAAATGTCCATCTAACTATAACTTTCCCTAAAACCTATGTTTTTTTAGTGAATTTCCAAGGTTTTTTTAAATGCTAATTTCTAACTATAACGTATCTGAAACCTCTGTTTTTTTTAAGTGAATTTCAAAGGTTTTTTAAATGCTAGTTTCTAACTATGCCTACAGATATAGGACATGTGAAGAAAGAAGAAAAAACGCACCGAAAGAAGCAAAAGAAATGCAGAAAGAGGCAACAGAAGTCCACAAAGATGAAGAAAATTGCAGGAAGAAGCAAGATGTGCAGAAAGAACCAACAGTTGCAAAATCATCCTGTGCCCACAACTTTTTCAGACGGGTACTGGTGGTAACTGACTCTGACTAACCAGGCCTAGAGCCAGTGCTATGCTAAAAGACACTTAGAATACAGTGAAAACACCTACATACACTAGGGAACACTATGTGTTGTGGTACCCCTGTGATTAGCATGACCTCCTCTGTAAGGCCCTAGTACATGATAGGGCAGGGGGATTAAAACTACCTCTTAAAACCTGCCACGGGGCGTGTTTGCACAGTGGTGAAGGGAGGGGGCGGGGTGATGTGTGCAAACACGCCCGTTGGCGTGTTTTAAGTTGTGGAATTAATTCCCCTTCCATCCTGAGGGCCCCTGGGGGCCAACTAGCCCACCAGGTTCCTCCAGTAAGTGCCACAGAGCTGCGTTGCAGAGAGGTATAAAAAGGGGCATGGCCTGGACAACCTCTCTGCAACACAGCGCAGTGGTGCTTACTGGAAGCACCTGGTGGGTTAGGTGCCCCCCAGGGGCCCTTAGGATGAAAGGGCAATTAATTCTCCAACTTAAAACACGCCAACGGGCGTGTTTGCACACGTCACCTCAGGCCCCGCCCCCTCCCTTCACCACTGTGTAAACACGCCCCATGGCACATTTTAAGTTGGGGGATTAAGTCCCCTCGAATCCTGAGGGTCCCTGGGGTCAAGCTAGTCCACCAGGTACCTTGAGTAAGCACCACAGAGCTGCGTTGCAGAGAAGTGTAAAAAGGGGCATGGCCTGGACCATCTCTCTGCAACGCAGCACAGTGGTGCTCACTGGAAGCACTTGGTGGGCTAGTTGTCCCCCAGGGGCCCTCAGGATGGAAGAGGAATTAATTATCCAACTTAAAACACGCCAACAGGCGTGTTAGCACACGTCACCTCAGGCCCCGCCCCCTCCCTTCACCACTGTGTAAACATGCCCCATGGCACGTTTTAAGTTGGGGGATTAAGTCCCCTCAAATCCTGAGCATCCCTGGGGTCCAGCTAGCCCACCAGGTACCTCCAGTAAGCGCCACAGAGCTGCGTTGCAGAGAGGTGCAAAAAGAGGCTTTGCCTGGACCACGTCTCTGCAATGCAGGTCTCTGGCACTTACTGGAGGTACCTGGTGGGCAAGTTGGCCCCCAGGGACCCTCAGGTTTGAAGGGGAATTAATTCCCCAACTGAAAACGCGCCACAGGGCGTGTTTGCACACGTCACCTCAGGCCCCGCCCCCTCCCTTCACCACTGTGTAAACATGCCCCATGGCACATTTTAAGTTGGGGGATTAAGTCCCCTCGAATCCTGAGCGTCCCTGGGGTCCAGCTAGCCCACCAGGTACCTCCAGTTAGTGCCACAGGGCTGTGTTGCAGAGAGGTGGCCCGAGGCCATGCCCCTTTTTACACCTCTCTGCAACGCAGCTCTGTGGCACTTACTGGAGGTACGTGGTGGGCTAGTTGGACCCTCAGTATTGAAGAGGAATTAATTCCCCAACATAAAACGCACCACAGGGCGTGTTTACACACATATCACCTCAGGCCCCGCCCCCTCCCTTCACCACTGTACAAACAAGCCCCGTGACACGTTTTAAATTGGGGGATAAAGTCCCCTTGAATCCTGAGGGTCGCTGGGGTCCAACTAGCCCACCAGGTACCACCAGGTACCTCCAGTAAGCGCCACAGAGCTGCGTTGCAGAGTGGTGTAAAAAGGGGCATGGCCTCTGAACACCTCTCTGCAATGCAGCTCCCTGGCGCATACTGGAGGTACCTGGTGGGCTAGTTGGCCCCCAGGGACCCTCAGTATTCAAGGGGAATGAATCCCCCAACTTTAAACGCTCCACAGGGCGAGTTTGCACACAAGTCACCTCATGCCCCGCCCCCTCCCTTCACCACTGTGCAAACGCGCCCCGTGGCGTGTTTTAAGTTGGGGGATAAAGTCCCCTTGAATCCTGAGGGTCCCTGGGGTCCAACTAGCCCACCAGGTGCCTCCAGTAAGCGCCACAGAGCTGCGTTGCAGAGAGGTGTAAAGAGGGGCATGGCCTATGAACACCTCTCTGCAACGAAGCTCCATTGCGCAGACTGGAGATTCCTGGTGGGCTAGTTGGCCCCTAGGGACGCCAAGTATTCAAGGGGAATTAGTTCCCCATCTTACAACAAGCCAGAGGGCGCGTTTGCAGAGTGCTGCAGGGAGGGGGCGGGGCCTCTGGTGCGATGCTGGTCTTTTTTTATTTTTTTATTTTTTTAGAATGGAGGCTGTGTGGCCCCCACTTCCTTTCCTATTTTTGGGCCCTGTGGAGCCCATCCCCCAGGGCCTGACCCCTATTTTGCCAAATGAAAAAAAAAACAACAGAAGGGGGGCCAAGTTGCCCCCCTCCTGAGGCCATTTTCGGCCCCGGGGACCCCATCCCCCGGGGCCGGCCTTTGCACTAAATAATTAATCAAAGCCCCGGGGGTGGCGGTCCCCGGGGCTGCGGGGGGGCTATGTGCCCCCCTGCAAATATTTATAGAAAGTGGCGGTCCCCGGGGCTGCACCGGTCCCCCTGGGCCCCCGCAATTATTTTTTGCCCATGCCCCCGGGACGTGGCCCTCCCGGAGGCTAATTAATAAAGAAGAGTGGGAACCCGCGCTTTGTTTTTTTAATTTTTGCGGCTGGATCCGCGGATCCTCCGCGCATCCCCGATTTAAAAAATAAATAAATCTTTTTTAGGCCCTGGGGGTCCTTGTGGGACCCCCTGAGCAGGCCTAGGGGGTCAGGGTGTTTTCTACCCTGCCCCCTTTTCCTGTTTTACGCATTTGTTTTTCTGTTTTCTTGTGCCTCGCTTCTACCGAGGCACAAGATGGCTGCCAACACTTCCTGGTTTGGAGTGTTGACAGCCAATTAGCATGAAGCTCATGATTGGGAGGGTGCGCGGATCCTCCGCGGCCATGGATATCACTATCTTTATTTCTTAAATTTCTCAAAAGCTACTGAACTGATTTACACCATTTTTAAAAGGACGCTTTCTGAGCCAAGCAGTACCTTTTTGCCACATTTGGTGTAATTCCGTTCAGCAGTTTTTGCTCTAACTGTGTCTAAACTTTCCTATGGGAAATTGATTTTTTGACCTCTATTTTTTGATTTTCTCAGGAACTACTGAACGGGTTTACACCATTTAAAAAAAGGTCTCGTTCTGAGCCAAGGGCTACCTTTTTGCTAAATTTGGTGTAATTCCGTTCAGCAGTTCAGGCTGTAGCCTGTTCCAAAATTTCCTATGGGAAATAACATGGAGAAAACACGTTTTGGGACCCCCCTTTTTTCTCGGCCCCAGCTTGACGATTCACCCCCAGACTTTCAGGATAGGAGCTGACCGGAGCGCCCCACCAGTATTGAACATTTCACGAAGATTCGTCATCCGGCACCAAAGTTATTGGGAAAAGAATGTTACGAATTTCCTATGGATAATAGGTCCTAACTATAACTACCTACTGGCGACCGCCAGTAGGTAATATATATATATATATATATATATATATATTACCTACTGGCGGTCGCCAGTAGGTAGTTATAGTTAGGACCCTGTTTCCATAGGAAATCCGCAACATTCTATTTTGAATAACTTTGGCGCCGGTTGACGAATCCTCGCGAAATTTTCAAAACTAATGGGGCGCTACGCTCCGCTCTTACCCTGAAAGTCTCGGGGTGATTCGTCAAGCGGGGGCTGAGAAAAAAGGGGGTCCCAAAACGCGTTTTCCCCATGCATTTTTCCATAGGACCTTTAGACACAGCCACAGCCCGAACGGCTGAACAGAATTACTTGTAATTTGGCAGAGAGGTAGCCATAAGGTCAAGGAAGTGCCTTTTGTAGGTCTGGTGTAAATCTGTTCAGTAGTTCCTGAGAAAATAGCATTTAAATCAATATATATATCTGTGGCAGCGCTCCGTGCGCTTACCGTGCGCTTACGGTAAGCTTACCGTACACGTACGGTGCCGTGCGCGAGCGCGTTACTGATTGGTTGTTAGATCAAAGTAAACATTCGAATCGGTCGAAACCAGGAAGTGTCGGCCGCCATTTTCTCTCTTACACTCTGAGGGGTGGAGGAAAAACAAAGTTGGATAACATGAAAAGGGGCAGGCTAGACAGCTCCTAACCACCTATCCATGGTTAGGATGTCCCAGAAGGACCCCCAAGGCCAAAAATTATTATTTTTTTTTTTATTAAAAACGCCTAATGCGCTTACCGTACGCGTACGGCAAAAAAAAGACCTAAAATAAACAAACTCCACATATTCCCCCCCCCCCCCCCCCCCCGTCTGCAAAAGGTGCCCGCAGGGCACCTTTTGTGCACGGCATATGTACACATTGTACATTTAATAGATAACCTTTCACAACGAAGCGCATAATATGTCCTCCGTGTGCGGACGGTGCGCGAAGCACATCGTGCGTACATGGCCCATCCAGCGTAACGTGGGCACGCGGTGCGCGTAGCGCACCGCGTGCCCACCGTGCGTGCACGGCACTAACTGCGTAAAGTGGGCTCGCGGTGCGCGAAGCGCACCGCGTGCTCACTGTGCGCGCACGGAACGAACTGCGTGAAGTGGGCGCGCACGGCACGAACGGCGTAAAGTAACTTAGCATTTAAAAAACCGTACAAATTAACTGAAAAAACCATAGGTTTCACACACGTTATAGTTGGAATTAGCATTTAAAAAACCTTGCAAATTCACTGAAAAAACCATAGGTTTCACACAAGTTATAGTTAGCTGTACATTTCACTCGTAAAAAACAAATGAAATTCCACGTTATAGTTAGTGCAGGCAACTATAACTCAAGCGACCGCAATCCTCTGCTGATGCTAATACTGTATTTAGACACTTATTTGCCCATGTCTTCTTCCATTAAATTTTGGCTATACATATATTACAAATATATTTTTTTCATAAAGACACATATGTCATCAGCAGAGGATTGCGGTCGCGTGAGTTATAGTTGCCTGCACTAACTATAACGTGGAATTTCATTGGTTTTTTACGAGTGAAATGTACAGCTAATTATAACTTGTGTGAAACCTATGGTTTTTTCAGTGAATTTGCAAGGTTTTTTAAATGCTAATTCCTAACTATAACGTGTGTGAAACCTATGGTTTTTTCAGTGAATATATATATATATATATATATCCCAGTCATGGTTGCCACTGAGAAGTTATGACAGTTTGGCAGGAAGCTAGATCATGGTCCATAGATTGTGCTTTTTGGTGAATTGGTGTAAATCTGTTTAGTCGTTTTCGAGAAATGAAGGTTAAAAAATATTTGTATAACTGGACGGTGGGGTCCACAAGTGTCTCTCGACAGTCTCGTGGGTGCACCAGTTTAAAAATAGAGTGTTCTGATTGGCCCAGGAAGCTTTTTTCCCCTGGGCCATGTTGCTGGCAGCCACTACAAGACTCAGGCACTTAATCCCCTGTCCTGAAGTTTAACCAAAAAATTATAGCCATTCAGACACCCACTCACTCACCTATACAGTCACTCCCCAAGCCTTGAAAAAGGCCCTGGGGACCCCATACACCAAGGAATCCCTTGAAACATCCTCCGGGGCCAGCTCACTTACTGTGTCCAGGGGAGTAGTTTCCATGTGTTTGCTCCCATCTGGCGGGAGAATTTTCAAAACTCCCGCCCAATGGGCGCTAACACTAAGTCTACACCCAGCTGGCGGGAGCTTTAAAAATTCTCCAACAGGCTGGGAGCAGATTTGTGTTCTATCTCCTGGTCTGCACTGATGCAGGGAGGAAAACAGAACAACATATTGCTTTCGCACCCTCCGGGTGGGGTCAATGCCAGCTCCTGCATTGTGTGGGGAGCTAATTGGAGTCATGGGGCCATGGGGTCCCCCATGTCCTCCAGTGTTGTAATTGGTGTCTGCACCCAGGTGGGGACTGTGCACACGCCTGTAAGTGATACGGGTCAAAATAAGCTTGGGTAGGGAGGGGTCGCTCAGCCCCCTCCCCCTTTTAATAAAATACAGCCCAGGATGAAGGGTTCCTTGGGGCCTAATTAGGCTCAGGAAGGGGGTCACATGGCCCCCTTCCTTTGTTAAAAAACAGACAGGCCCAAGGAATGGACTCTGTGGAGCCAAAAGTGACTCAAGGCATGGGGCCGCATGGCCACACTCCCCTTTTTTATTATATTTAGTGCAGGGGGATGGGTTGCCTGGGGCCTATTCGGGATTGGGAAGGTGGCTGCACTCCACTGTTCCCTTAGATTTTGGCCCCAGGGCATGGGGCCCAATGGGCCCAAGAAGGCTCATGTATGGGGGCCCTTTTTCATTGTATTTGGCTCCGGTGGATGGGGTTTCCAGGGACCAAGAAGGCTTGGGTAGGTAGGGCGCACACCCCCTCTACTTTTTAATTGGCTTTGGCCCTGGGGGATGAGGGCGCCGGGGCCTATGAAGACTCGGGGAGGGGGCCACATATTTGAGATGTCATTAGTGATGTCATAAATTATATCATAGAACATGTCAATGTGTGAGGTCATAAGAAGTGCATGATGGGGTGCAAGTTATAGTTAGCTCTCATAATTATAAATGGTGAATTTCTTTGTTTGTTTTTAGTTGAAACATTAATGTTGTCACTGATATATTCACCTAACCATAAAATTACTTTAAACTTTGTTTTTTTAGAGAATTTAATTATATTTTTTTAAAACAAAAACAGATCTTTTTTATATTTATCACATACACCTACTGGTGGTCGCCAGTAGGTAGTTATAGTTAGGACCTTATTTCTATTAAAAAAGCATTTTTTCTTTTGTCAATATCGTTGGCGCCGTTTGACGAATCTTCGCAAAGGTTTCAAAACAATTGGGGCGGTTAGGTCAGCTACTGTGTGAAAGTTTCGGGGTGATTGATCAAGCGGGCCGAGAAAATGGGGGGGTCCCAAAACGAGTTTTCTCCATGTTCATTTCCTTAGGGAACTTTGGACACGGCTACAGCCCGAACTGCTGAACAGAATTACACCAAATTTGGCAAGAAGGTAGCTCTTGGTCAAAAAAACACTCTTTTTGTTAAATGATGTAAATCCATTCAGCAGTTCCTGAGAGATGTAGACATTTCTCAGATATACAAATATCCCTGCGGAGGATCCGTGAATACTCCCCATCTTGAGCCTGCAATCTGATTGGCTGCCAACAGTTCCAGATAATGGGAGAAGGGCCACGCGGCCCTGCTCCAGGAGCCCTCCATGGCCTTGGGGACCACCACCCCAAGGGCCAGCTCCAGCAATGTCCCAGGTTGTCCACCCCCAGGACATTGCAAATTGCTGCGGCATGGTGGGAACACTGCTCCCGCCATGCCATAGCAAACACTGCTTCGCTTCATGGAAGCGAAAGCATTGAAAATGCTCTTCCTTGCATGAAGGGAAGCAGAATTGCTTTTGAGCAAAGGGAGGTGCATGTTAGCAGCTCCCTTTGTCCAAAAGCAATGCCGGCTTCCGCGTGAGGCGGGAAGTTGGTAGGGACCGTGGGGGCTTTGGGGCTCCCCTGCAGTCCCCAACAATGTGGTTATGCCCTGGGGGATAGGGTCCCCAGGGCCAAAAGTGGTGCGGGAGGGAGGCTCCTTTTTAAAAAGAAATTTAAATGGCCAGCCTCTGGAGATGGGTCCCTGGGGCCAAAATTAGCCAGGGGAGGGGGGGCCGTGCGGTCCCGCTCCTTTAAAAAAAAAATAGAGAAACGGCCATTACCCGAGGGTTAGGGGCCCTCTCGGCCCTCCCCCTCAAAAAACATTAGAAAAAATAGAAAATTGGCCGGGCCACAGGGGATGGGGTCCCCTGGGCTGAAATTGGTCTGGAGTGGGGGGGCCTAGTTATATAAAAAAAAAGTTTAGAACGGC
Organism: Triturus cristatus; assembly: GCF_964204655.1. NCBI lineage: Eukaryota > Metazoa > Chordata > Amphibia > Caudata > Salamandridae > Triturus > Triturus cristatus. Next base: position 377,283,879 of record NC_140593.1, on the reverse strand, counting down.
CCAGCGCCAAGAGATGGGGTCCACGGGGCACATATCAGACTCAGAGGGGAGCCTCACGGCCCCCCTCCCTTTTTATTTAATAAAAAATGTAATGGGTCGGGCACCGGGAGATGGGGCCCAAAAGCACCAATGGAAGGGATGGCACACATTCCCCTTTCCTAAATTAAAATAAATATATAGGAACCGGCAACTTGCTGGAGGCCCCTCCCCCTTTCTGCACTACTCTGCAAACACGCCTCCTGGCACACTCTTGGTTGGGGGATGAAGTCCCCGTCGCTGCTGAGGGTCCTTAGGGGCCAACTAGCCCACCAGGTACCTCTAGTAAGCCCCACACAGTGGGATTGCTGAGAGGTGGTCGGAGGCCACGCCCCTTTTTACAACACTCTGCAAATGCGCCTCTTGTCACTCTGCTAGTGGGACGAAGAGGACCCTTGTGTCCTGAGGGCCTCAGGACTTCAGTGGACTTCATCCCTCAAGCAGCAGTGCACCAGGAGGCGTGTTTGCAGAGTGGTGTAAAAGGGTGCATGGCCTCTGACTATCTCATAGCAAAACATAGCAGGTGCCCCAGTTGAAGCTCCACTTTTGTAAAGGACAAAAGATCCTAACTCCTGGACTTGGCAAAGCAAGTGTGCTTTCTCGGCAATTCCATATTGAAAAACGATCTGAAATGCTTTGTGGAGGTGAATGCATCATTGATCAATTTCAAGCGCAATATGTAGTGACTGTGACAAGTGAGTTCTTTTTTGTCCTGTCCCGGTGAGAGCAGAGTTCATAGTTCTCCCTTTAAATTACTACAAGTACACAAATTTGCAAATCACTTGGAAACTTCTCCTGTTTGAGCCCACCACCTTAGCAGTATGCAAAGATCTTCCTGCCTTTTGCTAAAATGAGGGACAGCTTAATAAGTGCCCCCTGAAGGCATTTCTCACCGATTTTGGTGAGGCGTTCTTAATGCTGAGGAATATGAGGACATCTCCACCAAACAAAGAAAACATGCTTCATATAGTTAAAAGGGAAAGACCCTTGTTTGATGGAGATTTATGTCTTTGTAGTCTGGTTGTCTTCTCTATAGGAAGATTCATGTTATCACATATTTCTGGATAAAGAAGCATCAGGAACAATCACATTGCCAAAACGCACACAAGGTCACTGGTGACATTTCCTCATGGTCCATTACGCAGTTGTAGTGCAGAATGCATACTGGACCTTTACCCAAGGAGTTCGTACTTAGTAATTAACCAGTAGAAAGTACTCCACTTGGGCAGATAATTTATGCAAAACTGAGGACTCTGTTGGATCAAAGGGAAGGTGCAGTTCCTTTGTGGCTGAGTCACTCAGACAGTTACTGACATATCCACAAGGACACTTAAACATCCACTCACACACTAAGGCACACACACACACACACACACACACATACACCCACTGCCAGACCCACTCAGACACTGATATACCCACTCACAGACCCACTCAGACACTCCTACAACCACACACAGATGTACTCAGACAGTCACTTAGACACTCATGCACCAAATCACAGACCCTCACAGCCACACACAGGCCCATTCAGACACTCATGTACCCACTCACAGACCCACTCAGACACGTACACCCACTCACAGACCCATAGAGCCACCCACAGTCCTACTCAGAGACTCATACAGCCACTCACAGACCCACTCACAAGCCTACTCAGAGACTAATGCATCCACTCACAGACCCACTGAGACATTCATGCACTCACTCACAGGCTGACACACACTCAAGAAGACACTTGCAAACCTACTGAGACACTCTCACACCCACTCACAGACCCACTGAGACACTCACTCAGACACTCATGCACCCACTCAGACACCAACTCAGACACTCACCCCCCCCACTCACAGACCCACTCAGCCACTCATGCACCCTCTCAGACACCCACTGAGACACTTATGCAGCCACTCCCAGCCCCACGCAGACACTCCCACACCCATTGAGACACTCATGCACTCACTCACACACTCACTCTCAAAGGCTACAACTAAGAAATAAAATGTAAAAAAAAAAACTTACAAATTCACTGAAAAAAAACAAAGGTTACAGGGACATTACAGTTAGGCTCAGATTTCACTTATACAAAACCAGCGAAATTCAGCAGTTATAGTTACCTGAGCTATCTATAACATATACCACTCACACACCCACTCACACCCACAGCCACTCACTTACCCATACACCTACTTAAACAGCCACCCATTCACCCATACATTCACTCACACAGCTACTCACTCACCTATACAGCCCCTCTCACTCCCACTTATTCACCCATGCAGCCACTCACCACCCAGTCACTCACCCATTCAGTCTCTCAACAGAGCCACTCACATACCCATCCATACAAGCACTCACATGTCTACTCACTCACCCATACAGCGAGTCATAAAGTCATTCTCCAATACAGCCCCTCCCAAACCTGCTCAGTTAACCAAAAACCCACTGAAACAGCCACTCGCACACACACACACATATATACACACATATATATATGTATGTGTGCATGTATATATATATATATTATATATATATATATATATATATATATATATATATAATTCACTTAAAAAACCATAGGTTTCACGCATGTTATAGTTAGGTGGATATTTCACTCATAATAAACCAATGAAATTCCCCTGTTATAGTTAGTTCAGATAACTATAACTCGCGCGCCCGCAATCCTCTGCTCATGACGTCTCATATTACATCACTCATGACATGGTCAGTGGCATCACTCTTGACATCACTGATGACATCATCCTTGTGATAGAGTGGCGGTCGCGCGAGTTATAGTTATCTGAACAAACTAAAACAGGGGAATTTCATTGGTTTTTTACAAGTGAAATATCCACCTAACTATAACATGTGTGAAACCTATGGTTTTTTAAGTGAATTTGCAAGGTTTTTTAAATGCTAATTCCTAACTATGACGTGTGTGAAACCTATGGTTTTTTCAGTGAATTTGTACGGTTTTTTAAATGCTAAGTTATGTATGTATTATTATTTTTTTTATATATTTATTTTACAATAAACTACTTTTTTTAATGGTTTTTGACCGTGCGCGCACGGTGCGCGCACCCCCGTGATTTAAAAAAAAAATGCAAATGTTTTTTTCTGCCTTCGGGGTCCTTCAGGGACCCCCTGACAAAGGCTAGGGGGTCAGGAACTCTCTACCCTGCCCCCTTTTCACGTTCGCCACCTTCCTTTTCCACTCTCGCACTTAAAACAAACAAAATGGCGGCCGACACTTCCTGATTTCGACCGATTCGAACGTTGACTGACATGTAACAACCAATCAGAATTACGCTCGCGCACGTAAGGGTGCGCGCACCGCGCGCGCACAGTGCACGGCTATAGATATGTATGTGCTTTTAACTGCAATTTTCTCAGGAACTACTGAACAGATTGACTCCATATATGCAAAAGGCACATCCCTGACCTGAGGACTACCTCTCTGCCAAATTTCAAGTAATTCTGTTCAGCCATTCGGGCTGTACCTTCGACTAAAGGCCCTACGGGAAAATGCATGGGTAAAACGCGTTTTGGGACCCCCCTTTTTTCTCAGCCCCCGCTTGACGAATCCCCCCGAGACTTTCAGGGTAGGGGCTGAGCGGAGCGCCCCATTAGTTTTGAAAATTTCGCGAAGATTCGTCAACCGGCGCCAAAGTTATTCAAAATAGAATTTTGAGATTTCCTATGGAAACACGGTCCTAACTATAACTATCTACTGGCGACCACCGGTAGATAATGAGTTTCCGCATTTATGCTGTATATTTCTCTATTCTGACTGTTGCTTAGCTTACAAGTATGGTGTTTTAGATCTTCCCATTTGATGTTTTAAAATTATCTTTCTGTTTTGATTAGAAGAAAGACTGAACCATGTTAATGTATTAAGGCACGTAGTAGCTTGTCTATGTTGATTATCCCACGTGGTACACACAAAGCAAATTTAAAAAAACGGCATTCTCGGCACTGACTATCCGTGAGCAAGGGCAACCGCCCGAAACGCGTCGGATTTTGTGCATTTCGATCAAATAAAGAACATCTTGCCTTATTCCTGGGATTCGTGGTGTCTCTGTTCGCCAATTTGGAGGTGCAGCGTCATCGAGGTTGTTGAATATATATATATATATATATATATATATATATATATATATATATATCTCGACCACTATAGGTGGGTGCTGGGCAGAAGAACACCACCTCACCCTAAATACAACTTCCCAACCAGAAAGAAAACCCTCCATGTTAATGCCAACAGTGACGTTTATTTGTGATGTGTTTCAGTTCAAACAGTGTTTTTTGTCGAACAATGCCAAGTTCATTACAAATAAACACACATAGCAGAACAAACATAGCAGAAAGAGTTGTGTGCCCCACAGTTAGTGAGCCTGTTTTCTTAATAGAAGTTCTCATAACCCTCATGATCATAAAGAGGGGTCTCAAATTATGGCAGCCATATTGTACAGGTGACAAATGATATCACAGTCGGCAATAAAATAAACAATAAAAACAACTCACATGTGAACACAATTAAGTTTTGGGCATAATGCATTCCAACCAAAAGTTTGTTTTCAAGACCATATGTAAACAAACCAATTCGAATGGCAATTGTGTGGGCATAGTATAATAAACCACAATTCATGTTTGCTATTGCTTAGATAATTTCAAAGCTATCTCAATTAAAATGACATTTATGTACTGAAACTTGTTTCAGAATTCATGCGTCACATCTTAATTATAATTGCTTTAATTGATGTGGTGAAAATGAATATATACAATATTCTCAATAAATAATATGTATGTGTTTATATTACATTATATCCATATTCCATTTTCAAAATACTTGTGTATTCTTGAATATCCCCATAATGTTTTCCTCTCCATTACCTTAGTATGCACATTCAAATTGACCAATCCACTCTGTGGACTATGTACTTATCCCATTTATATTTATTATCATGTTCAATTAGGCTTAATCTACCAAGGAAGGAGAATAAAAAGTGATTTGAAAGCAAAGAGATACCAAACAATCAGAAACTTAAACAAGACTATTCGGTCCTCAGGCAAATTAAGGAATGACTATCACATTTGAATTAATGATACAAGTGGTACAGCGAATCTGATAGAGAACCAAAGGGAGCCTCATTGTAAGTCTAATTATTTATACTATGAATGTGGCTAGTTCTTCTTGCATTTGCAATGCACTGGGTGCTTTCTTCCCAGTTCAATAATATATCTGCACTCCAGTTTCCACAGTTTTTTAGTTCTGTTGCCTCTTCTTCCTTCCAGGGGGACCCTGTCATACCAAAAATGGTAATAAATCTGCATTAGATCGACATTTGTCCCTAAAATGTTGTGTTGGATAAGTAGGGTCACAGTGTTGTATGGGCCTGTAATGTTCCAACACCATGTTCTAGGCGGGAAAAAGTTGTGCTTCCAACATAGCATAGTAAACCGGGGCAACCAGAACATATACACAGTCACCTGATGTACACATAAGGCTTATATGTATGATGCACACCTTTTATGCAGTACATTGGTTTACTTTCTAACATTGTTACTAGTCTTGCAAGCCTTGCATTTTCCACAGTTCATGATTTCCTTGATGGAATCCATCCAACTCCCTTGATAATTGTCCAATGTTTATTCATTACTTTACGTATACATGTGAATGTACAATTGAAAGTTGTGATGAATCTCACTGGATCAGTTTAAAAATTTTTTTTTATGATTAAGGGTCTTCCGTTTTTTAAATAGGAGACAGTCTCTTCTGTTATCCCTTAATTTTTTGGCAGCCTGATCTGGGATGTTCAGGGGATAACCTCTTTGTTTGAAATGACCCTTTCATATGTCTGTTGGGTACAGCATTTCCGTTTAGCCCAAACTAGTTCCCAATAGGGAGAGCTCAAGGTAAACTTGTCTGGTGCTGACTTACATCATGCAAAACACTATTACCCATAGTCTCTTTGTGAAACAGTGATGTTTCCAGGCTTTCCTCCTTCACCTGTACCCTAACATCCAAAATGTCTAGTTGGGTTTTTTATATAGTATGAGTGAAACTCAGGTTAAGATAATTCGTCCCTTGGAATTTGATGAACTCTTCGGATAGTTCTAACAAGTTGTCCCTTATGACGAATAAATCATCTATGGGCCTGGTGTACAATACAATGTGAATTGTGTAATGTTGATTAGTGAAAATCATGACCACTTGCACCTCCCATTAGCAAATGAACAGAAAAAATAACTAATTACCTTATATAAAAAAATCAACCATTAAAACATTTAATGTTTTTAATTATTTTAATTTAGTTAAAAACATAACTTTGACTTAAGTGTACAAATTAACTAAATATTAATTAAATATTAAAATGCTTTTGAGGTTGGAATGGTTTTACAAATTTTGTTTAAAAAATAGTATTGATTCTTTAAAATATTCTAAATAATAAAGTATCTAATGAGCATTTGATTTTATGAGTTAATGTGCTGTTGTATTTTATAATATTAGTTCTATATATTAGTTTAACTTACGTTCTTATATTACATTAAAATATTTTTTATAATTGTTTAAATGATTAATAAAGTTTATTATGTTTCCCTATACTTTACCATTCGGAGACTCAATGGCAATGGCATATAAATGAGAAAACACCCCTTTGTGATCTCACTGGTGCAATATGTGCTCCAGCTGTGTCTGTAGTTAATTTGTAAAACAAATAAGTGCCAGGACTCTCGTCAGGAGGTTGCTTGCACCATCCCATATCTCCTGTTGGCACGGCCTAAAATAGAACCAACTACTTACCATAAAAGTGGGAGAGGATGTGGCATAATGGCCAGAGCTGCCTACTTAGGAGCTGGGGAACCAGGTTTGATTCCCGGCGTTGGCTCAACATCCTGTAATTCTGGGCAAATCACTTAATCTCCCTGTAAATTAATATGTGCTTAATTGGTGCTCATGAAAAGCCTGTGTTGATGATTAAGTGCCGATGCGCCAGAAACTACCGGCTCTAATTAAGCACTGAGCAGGGTCTATATTACAAAATGAGTCAGGCTAACGTGTCCTTTCTGTAACACCAAAGTGTTGCTCCTTCAGGACACTTGATATAATATAGGCCCAGGTGTGTAAAACCTGGAGCATACAAGCATGTTGGCTTCTGGTGCCTTAGAAGCTCTGTGACTACAAAGTTCATGACGGTTGTCACAAATGTTGAATAAAGGCAAGGGGGGCTAGACCTTGGAAGAACAAGAGACAACGTTTAGCTCCAATCTCCCATGTAGTTAAATATAAACCGAGGCACCTAGGCCATGTTACAATATGTGGCTCACATATGTGAATTTAAAAACTGTATATCAAACACAGACCACTGGTTGATACCGCCCCATAGATATGAATCACCGGAAACTCCCAAAAATCTCATGAATGTTGTCTTATTACCACAAAATAATAGAGTGTGGGGTGAACAAGAAACAGCCTTATTATGTCACAAAGTACCTTTTTCTAAATGCGATGTCATGGCATATTTATCACATACTTGTATCCTCCATCAGCAGCTAGGGGTAACATTAAGGGTCATCAGCCAACTATGATAGCCTAATACGCACAGGCTATTTTCTAATAAAATTGAACTATTTCTTCTTCAAATTAATGTTGACATCAGTGGGTGTTTGTAAGACAACTTTCTTCTGATTTATGGCATAGCCCGGTGGTGTATAGGGTCAGATATCCTAGAGCAGCAGCAGAATGCAATCAGCCAGGTAGTGTGCATTATTGCATGAAAAATTCTTGGTCTGCTATGCAGGTAAAAAGAGATGCCCTAAGCAGCTGTAAAGCCGATCATGCAGCACATTGTCTAAGAGTGGTGGACTCGCCTGATGCTGCGTTACCCACTGCTGTACACCTCCATGACTGGTGAGCAGCAACTATAAGGCCCACACAAGGATGGGGATGCAGGTCGTCCCAAACTCTAGAAACTGACCCTAATGTTCACACGGGATGGATGCAGTAAAAATTCAGTTTCTCAAACTTCATCCACAGAGTGGGGTTTGCAGGCCCCCAAGAGAAGTTGGCACAGGGATAGGAATTACGAGTTGTGTCATGATTTCACTCCCTCACATTCCCCCTCAACTCTCCCACCCGTCGGGAGGATTGATTCTGTGAGTTCAAACCTATTGAAATTTGTCTGGGAGGTAGTTCAACATTCATATGTTTGAAATACTAAACTTTTAACCATAATCTATGAAAGATGTCACTGAGGCATGAAATCCTAGTAGCAATGGAACAATTGCATTATTTCCAATAGTCTACAAAGAAAAGCTGCAGGGCGCTGCCCTACCCCCCAAAAAGATGTATTTAATCTAAAAACATTAAGCACCTTTTGCACCGATTCAAGAATGAAAGCACATGCTGTCATTTTTTAACATATTCGCTCACAATTCTGATTCAATATTTGAGGAGGGTGTTATGTTATGTTGTTGATTGTACAAAGGTAAACATGCTGTTGGCACGGACCCTGTGTAGACTCTATTGATGTTCTAGATTCTTGGGACCGTGCCGTGTGGTTCTTTGAGGGCAGTTACTAGCCTGTCGGAGTTGAATGCGGATGTCATCTGGTGGTGCTGCAATTTTCTAATAAAACTACCTATTCACTTCGTTGGAGTTCATCTTTCATTCACAACACAGGGGCTGAGTCGGGTGATCAATTTTTTGGTTGTGATATTTAAACTTGATGGCAGCATTTGTTGGATGACTTAAACGGCTTTATGATTGTCGTACTGAGATTCTTCGGCATAAAAACTGTGGGCGGGGTTTTAGTCTGTTGTGCAAAATACGAACTATTGACACTTCACTGGTAGCCACAAATTACCTAGGATGTGGTCCAACTGTGGTGCAAGCATCACACACACGGAAATTTGCCATTGGCAAATAGAAACACTTGTGACAACTTTTGCCACTGACCTTACTAGAAACACACACTGGTTTAGGAAATCTAGCCAGTAGCACTGATAAATTTCAACACATTCCAAAATAAATCCCCTAAAGTGATCCAACCACAGATACAGGTGACTCAATAGCAGCAAGTGTGTTCACTGCATCCTTTAGCAGATGGTGCAACCCGTCAACCCCATGCAGTAGACACGCAAGCTTTAGCACAAATCGAGTTTTTTCCAGAAATATCGCGCGCAAGGAATTGATTCCCCAAAACGTGGCACTTAATTTATTTTTGTTAGGCGTCCATTTAAAAACTCAAAGTCTCCCTAGTATTCAACAATTGAGACGGTGCTTTGAAACTTTACATTCAAAGTGGAGGTCAAAAAGGTCGCACAGCTGCAAATAATAATTGGCTGATGAAAACTCAGCCCCAGTCAGCCCACTTCAAAAATAACATTGATGCAGGAAATAAACCTGCTTGATACTTTTAACAGTCCAATATTTAACATACCACTGACTGAAAAAAAATTACAAAGAAAAACGTCCCAAAATTTGGAAAGAGTTATTTTTGTATGAACTCCTGGGCCGTTTTTTAATATGATAGTTTTTTTGTGTTTTCTGTTTGTAGATACATGCATCTGGTGTTATGTGCCTTTCCTTAATATGCAAGCTGGAGGCGTCTTTGTGGTTTATTATTTTTTCTGTGGAAATGACAGGATACAGTTGTGCCATAAATTTGCTTCCATTTGCAGACTGCCAGTACGGTTCTAAGCATAGTCACAATACAGCGACAAATGCACACAGATGTTTAACTGTTAAAACGCAGCCTCCCCCTTTAGATCATAACACACCCACACCTGTTCGCATCTCCAATATGTTTATTTTGTCATTGTTCTCAAATAAATTAATACATGTAGATTTTAGCATTAAGACCATTTGAGACCATTAATGAATGCCAGAGCATCAAAAGTACGTTCTAAGCTAATTTTATACATTGGGTAATATTATTGTTATGTGCAAGTGCAATGCAGCTAAATTGACTGCTGGTGATGCTCCATGGTTGACTTTTGATGTTCACTGGCAGGTCATATACAGTTTTGGGGGACTGATTTGTCCATGGTGACTTTCACTTCCAATTTCTTCATGGGATAATCCATTACCTTAACATCTTGGAATTGACCATGGATCTTACTCGATAAAAGTTGTGGTTCTGTGGAGATGAAATGTACCATCTAAATAATGTGAAGTCCTGCAATGTTTAAAGTCAAGGCTTCCTATATGTCATTTTATGGACATTGCATATAGGGGATCTGCTCTCTATGGGTCATTTCATTCACTATTTCATTGTTTAATGGGATGTGAGATGCCACAAAGAATGTGCAAGCAACAGACTGTATAGTTGGTTTTCATTTTAGTTGAAACACTGTAAACACAAGATGTTGTACATAGAATCTTAGGGTGTGTGAGCCTAGTCTAGAGGAGTGTACAGGCACCATTGTGTGAAAGGAACTTCGAACTGGAGTAATGCATACAGGGGTGACTTTTACATCTTTACAACTAGGGGTACAGAACAATTTCATGATTTATCAAGGAGCAGTCATTTTTTGTTTATGTGCTACACCAAGAATTAGAACCAAGTATTCTGAACTGCACAATCAAAAGTGTGTACTTGTGCAAAGGTCAGTTTGTGAAGATGCTTATACCTCTGATTGTACTTATGAAACTGTTCTTCTGTGATTTATACACCCAGTCACACACCTTCTGCTGTGAGTACAGTCAAAGTCGGCCCTGAGCACTCAATAAGTAAATTTCACAGTCTAAAATGTATTGAGAAAGTCCAATATATTCTTCATCCAATGTCAGTATATTTATTCAATATAATTTAAGTAGAACTAGGAAAACTTGTCTCGACTCAGCTAGATGTTCAGTTCACACAGCAAAAGACAGCCAACACGTGTTTCACAGTGCAGTACAATGCACAGATGACTTCTTCAGGCAGGGCTGCAATCACAAAGGGATCACTATTACTTAACCATTCTACATATAAGATTGTACATATCCAGATGTAACTTGGATTACCCGAGTTTAATCCACATTCAAAGTAAAAGTAAGAGAAACCACCGCCAAGATATATCCAAAGTCCAGCAAGAAAAAATAGGTAAAATCATATCACCAGAATCAAATCGTGAATGACAGAGAGCAGAAACAAATAAGCTTGAGAACACTCCAAAGCCACAAGTCCAGTGAGAAAAAGATGTGAGAGGGTAATCTCATGACACCTAATATGTGTATGCCCGATAGTGTCAACAAACGGGTACATGAGGGAGGAGCCAAGATGGCGACCGGAGCAGACGCTTGAGCGCCCGGCTCCGTCGGCCCTTGGCCTCGGACTATCATCCTGATTCCTATCCTCGCCGATTTTCGAGGTGCACCGTGTGCGACGACGCGCTGACCGCGCCGCCGCTTTCCCGGAGTCTCAGCCCGCCCGGATGCCAGAGTTTTTGGTGCCTTTGTCCTCCGCACTGGACCCCTGCTCTATTGTGGCCTTGGCCGGCCCCCTGGGAGCTCCGCAGTCACCGGACCCGCTGTCGCAAACCTGAGCCCCGCGGCCCCGATCCCGCCTCACACCACGGACTGTCGCCTGATGAGCCGGGGGAGAGACGCCCGGACACCTCCTGCACCCTGCACCTGACGGGCTGGAGCTATAGGGTAAGCCCCGAAGTGGCGGGTCTCCTGGCCCGCTTCGTGAGCCGCGCTGCGGAGGGCTGCAGACCCCCCTCCTCTATCGCCTAGTCGGCGGCAACGAGAGCCCGGGGGAGGGGAAGCGACTGTTGGCTTTCACCTGTTGCGGCGTAGACCTGATGGGAATTGCCTCCTTGTACCGACCCCCCCCTGGCCACTGCACCGTTCAGCGGTAAAACATGGCGTTGATTGCCTGCTCGCTGTCCGGGGGTGGTGCTTTGGTCTCGCCCGCTGCCCGCATCGCCCTCCCTCTGCCGGACTCTAGCTCCACGGTGCCGTCCCGGAGTGCTGCCGATGTGGGGGCGCAGCCTCCGCTGACATGCGGCTCCGTTCTGGCTGCCCTGCGGGACTTTCGTCTGCAATTGTGTGCTGGCTTGCAAACGCTGAGTGAGCGGTTCGACTCCATACTGTCGGATGCGGGTCGTGAGCGCCCCGTTTGGTATCAACAAGACATGGGTCAGCCGGTGCTTTTGTCCTCTTGCGGGGACGCAATGACTGTGTACAACCGTGCTACACGGGTGTCTGCAACTGGCTTCCCCGGCACCCAGGATCACTCGCTCTCCTGTTCAACTGCGGACACTTTGCTTCCCTGTTCATCGCTGCCTGCTCTGTTGTTGCCTGCCTCACCGCGCCCGCAAGAGTATCCAGCTGAGCGACCCCTGACGTCCTCGAGGAACCGTTCACGGTGGGCCACGACTTCTTTTATGTGGAACTCCCGTACTTTACAGGCCAGGTCTGGATGTTATGTGGTGCAAAAGGGGACCTCAATGAATGATCGGCGGCCATTTTGTGACTCTACTTCCCCATCTTTTCCCCAGCGGCCATATTGTCTTTGTTTGCACGGGATGCGGGGCCTTCATGTGGGGGCTGATCTAATCTTAAGCCCGCGATCGGGCCAGGGCTAGGTTGAGTTCTGTCATCAGGGTTTCACGGATGGACTGGACTCGGACTGGAACTGTTTGCATATGTTGTGCGCACTCGTCGCGAATTGTTTGCCTTCATTTAAATTGCTGTGACATGCTATCTACACACGACCGCTTTTGGGTGTAGTGGGTTTTCAGTGTGTGGAGGCGTGGCCGGCCGGTGGTTCCGGGCGCTCTGAGGTTACGTGGGCTCCTCCCCGCTTTCCTTTCTTCTTTGTTTTCTTATTTTCTTTATTCTTTTCCTACTTTCTCTCTTGTCTATATTTCGGGTTCATTGGGCGACAGGCACTATGCTGGGGGGGTGGCAGGCCGTAGCCTCCGCATTGGTGTAGGGTGGGGGGGTAACTCACTGTTTCTTTTTAGTTCTATGGGCCTTTTTCTTCTATGTCTCTGTGCTATACTTGTTTCGATTCGGGGTCCGGGGGTGGGGTGAATTGAGTGGGGGCGGCTTTGGAGGGGTGCGTATTTACTCATGTGACTATCCTGTTGTCTAACTGCACCGCCTCACTGTCTGCGATTTTCTATGGTCGTTTTAATGATGCTGCTGTTTCCCCGTGTGGTGAAGCCATCTTGCGGACTCGAATCTCCTTTGTTCTATCCTCTACTGATTTTTCTCGCAAAAATTATTTTAAAAACCTTAAAATTAACCTTCACTTCTCCTTCCCCTGGTGTCAAGGATTTCTCCAGTGTATACCTCTTGAATCGTTGCACGCTTGACCATTGATACACAAGGGATGTAATGTTTGACTCCGTGCTTCACCGTATTGTGGCCGGCCGGATGGTTGTAGGCCCGTATTTGTTCTTTTACTATGCACAAATAAAGGTTTTTAAAAAAAAAAAAAAAAAAAAAAAAAAAACAAACGGGTACATAAGCAATCCATAATCACCTGATAACTGGCTTCATGTGATGGAATATCCAAGTAAACAAATTCTTTAAGACTGGAAACCTACAGTTACAAAAATCACATTGTGAAAGACCAACCCAAATCATGGCTGGCAACTTCTCTTTTATACCTAAATCTCTAACTATATTCACCTTATGCCGCGCTACATTCTTCTTTGCGAGTGTCATATACTGTGTCCGAATTCCAATGCTTAATATTAGCATCAATTGAAAATCTAAAAGTGCAAAAACACAACGTCAAATCATCCCCATATAGGAGCAACATCTAGTCTGATTAACCCACATACCTAACTATATTCATCTTGAGCCTCGCTAAATCATTCTTTGCGAGTAACAATGATCTCGGTCCAATGTCCAAAACAATGAAGTGGCATCAATGAGTGGTATCTTAAACTAACAGAAAAGCAAACAATACGTTAAAAAATATAGAAAATAGAAAAAGGAAGAAGCCACACAAAGGATTTTCAAAACAAATTCAATTTATATTTTTTAGAAATCTAGTAATGCATATATTGAGAAGATTATATTACGTTTGCTCCAAAGAGTGGATAGAAAAGTGTTCATAGAAAAGAAGAAAAGTAATGGTTTTCAACAAATTCTTTTACAATTGAACAACAGCTAAAGCACTTCAAATCAGCCAATGTAATAAGTATGTTTGAGAAAACCTTTCTTCTGTTCAAAAGAACAAATAATAAATTAGTCTTGGTGGGTACACATAAGAGGGACCTCACACCATGGTCTTTCACACTTTTACCCCTTTTGAATTCATGCATGGGCAAATCCAAGATCTCCACCTTGTCAGCTACCAAGGACCAGTGACTGTTCATGATTTTCTTGATCTCATTACTGTGTGTACTCAACCTTGTCACACAAATCATTCTGTCTCGCAAAATGTCTGAGCAGTGTTTAGGCTTTAGGGCAACTTCTTTGGTACAACACCATGCTCTCTTACAAGCTTTTTTTAATAAGCTCCTGCCCCGCGTATGCACTACTATAGGTTAGCAGATGCTTTCTTTTGGCGTAGAGAGAGAGCCTGTAGTCTTGGTACATCATTTGTTTTTTATTTATTTAATAAAGTTTTTTCCTTTTAGGTCCCACCACTACTGTCCTGATGAAGACCCAAATGCAAGGTTTAAACTCACCACATGCAGCAGTCGGGTCGAAACGTCAATATTGATTTTCAAGCCTGGATGAATACATGGATCCTTGTGGATGGTGTGTTTGTTTTCATTGACCACCAATCCTTAGCTATAGATTACTTTTCAACAAAAGAAAGGTTTTTTTTCAAACAGGCTTATTACATTGGCTGATTTGAGGTGCTTTAGCCATTGTTCAATTGTAAAAGAATTTTTTGACAACCATTACTTTTCTTCTTTTCTGGGTCACTTTGCACATGAGCACTTCTATGAAAATTTTCCTATGCACTCTTCAGAGCAACCGCAATATAATCTTCTCTATATATGTATGCATTACTAGATTTCTTAATTATATCAATTGAATTTGTTTTGAAAATCCCCAAGGTTGTTTCTTCCTTTTTCTCTCTCTCGCCAGGATCATTATACATAAATTAATATATTTTTTTCTTCTCAAGAATTTTCCAGTAGGATCACACTGTTGCATGTACCGTACTATACCAAAGGTCCTGTGGCTTACCTTGGATTAACCCATTAGTATATAATGGCACTCCACAGAGTGGACATCTGTTTCAAAATACATTTTTACCTCTCTGTTATCAATGGCATTCTTGCTTCTTTGAAAACTGGCATCTCGTTTTTGGCCTTTCATTCCCTTAGTGCAGTGTACTTTCTTTGTTGACTTGTTAGGCACAAGCTCAATTTAATTAATATTTGCATTGTTTTCTTTTGCTGCCTTTGCGTTGAAACAACCCAATCTCCCATTGCTAGAAGTGACCAAATGCAGCTTAAAAATATGGAAAATTTACTAATGTGTCACATATTGATTTAACTCAGTTTTCCCCAATAAATTTAGATTGGCGAATTTTGAATCAATTTGATAGGTGTTCTTTTGTTTAAAAATCAGTTTGTTCCTTTAAATAATAGACACGTTTTGTAAACAATACAATTGTTTTCAATGGTCAAATTGATATTTTAGTGAGTTAATTTGATTTAAAGGATCAGTATGCTCTTGAGCATGATTGTGTTTTATAAATAATGTGTACAATTATTATTTTTTTAAGTAGTTTATATTGATTAGTTTTCTTAAAACTGACTTGGATTTGCTATTTTCCCAATCCCAATTTCTTCGGTGAAAAAGGAATCATTTGCCTACCTCCCTGAGGCTAATTTAGGGCCAACATCTTCCCAATTCTCCGGCGTGGTAACCAATGTCACCTGATCTCACTTCTACTGTTGTGGTACTTCATGCACCTTGAGCATTATTTTACACTGTTGCTTTCTTCCGATGTGATTGAGCATGAAAAACTCCAAAAGTTTTGAATTGCTAGTTTCTAAATGTTTCCTAGTGTTTAAGTGAGTTCAGTTTCCTTCACTATGCTTAAATGACTTCATCATTCTTAGGATGTTTTTAAAAAGTGGTATAAAAATAATTTAAAGTATATAGTTAAGATGACATCTTTCAACTTAGGAAAACCATTTACTGCTCTTCAAAAGCTCAAAGTTGGCATTGGGTCCTTAGCCTATCCACTGTAATATTTTCTCAGGATTAAAGGCAACATTTCCCAGTGATGAGTTCTTATCTTATTCTGATATAAGGGGTTATAAGCAGAGCAAAAAAGGCCAGGAACAGATACTGTTTGTGAAACAGTGTCAGATTTGTTTTTACAACATTGTATAACTTTTGTCGTAAACTATGCTAATAAAGTGTGCAAACGATTTTTGTACTTGGCTTTGTAAGGTCAGTGGGCCACAGAACACAGTTTTGGTTTTGCAATTTGATCCAGGTAGGACCAAGAGGAAATTGCTTGAGCAAGAGTTGATATTGAGTGGTAATCATGCTCAAATCGTCTTAGGTATAAAGTGAACACTGGGTAGAAGAAACGTTTGAGCCCAATTTTTGACTTTTCCCCCAACTCAAATGACCCTGCAAGTACAGGTGTTTGTGGTGGAATTCTGTGGCCAAATATGTATTTTCTTCAGTGTGATTATTATGTTTTCCATCACAAAGTACCAATATTCCTGACATTGAATATGAAGCAAAGGAAGCAAAAATGCTTTTTTTCTGTAATGTCAGGGTGCACATTGAGCCCTGTGAGCCGAACAAAACAGCACTACCATTAGCCGCTAACTGGTCACATGTGATGAGGATGATTTTCCGTAAGCCCTAGTTTTCAGTCCCAAGCACTAAGCATGCTGGGACTTGCAGCTCAACAGTTTCATTATAAGTATAGGACTTCAAGTTCCGGCTTGATTAGCAGCACTATGACTTTTCCTAATTCAAGGATGGTCTTTGACAAGTATGGTGCTAAGAATGTCAGATGTAATAGCCTCTTACTTTAAATGGGAATACTGAACCTACAAGTACCGGCATGCCTAGGGATGGTGACTGAAAGACCAGGAATGGCTAAACATCACCTTTATGACATGGAGCCAGTTGACATTGACGTACAAGTTTGAACTTGTTTGAACATGTACTTGAGATGTAGGCTAAAGTTCAATACTACTCTTTGAAGTTTACTTCGACAAACAGGCAACTTTAGAGTCGCATACAATTTTAGAATTGGAGTGACAGCACAGCTGTCTGAAAACATATTGAGACCGATTCTATAAAATATACATTTTGTAGATTATGGCGCCTCCAGGTTAGTATTACCCTCATTTCATGCTATTGGTTGTTTGGTGTATCGATCCAACTTCCAGGAAGTACTTCCATGGAATGCAAAAGTAAGCATTTTGCATCTGAAATATGCATTCACTCACTACGTTTATCACTTCCAGTTGTTTATCTCCTATATGTACTCCTAACAGAAAGTATTCCTTTTTGGCAGCCTTTTTTTCCCAGCATTGACAAAGCCAATAACATAGGTTTCAATGTGATAAACAGCATTTGTACACACAATGCAAGTAAACAGCATTCGTGTTTGCACAATGGGTTGCACATTAAAGCCAAACCTATTGGAATTACTAATGGTTATTTCATTTTTATTAATATTCAAAAAAATTTAAGCTAAGGCTGCACTCTATTGTTGAATGGGTAAAATTGTTTCTTGATTAAGTGAATCACTTATCCCTATGGAGAGTGCAATTTAATTTGTTTTTTTCTGCAGCAGAATGTGTTCTCAAATTTCACCCTGAGCGGTACAGTTATGCTTAGGAGAGAAGGCCTCATTGTTTCATGTTGCATACACTACACTGTATGCATTTGATCCTTCTCTGCAAGAGAAAAAAGGCTATGATACTTGTTTTTTTTCAGTTCAGACATTCAGTGGGCAACCAGCCTTGGTCATGTTTGCTAAAGTCAGCTCCTCCATCTATTAAAGAAACGTGTTATGCACAAGCCTTCTGAACTACCAAATCCTCAGTCCTCCAGAGATACAAAAAGGAGCTGCCCATCTTGTCACTTCCCTAAAACAAGCATTGGCAATGCTGCACTTTTGCCTATGTGATTAATAAAAAGCTGTTTTTATCAATCATCGGCCGGGACGGCGGAAAGAGCTCCCTGACAAGTAACACAGGACTGGAGAGGATGTGATGCAGTGACCAGAGCTGCTGACTCGTTAGCTGGGGATCCCGTCTCAGCGGCGCAACATCCTGTGTTTCTGGGTATGATGGAAACGGGTGGCAGTGTCATAAGGGGCAAGGGACCATGGAGGCAATGCCCAAGAATAATGGGCTGCTGTGGTGTAATGTACACAGAAAATGAAAAAGAAAAGTATCCGGTGGTCATCAATGAAAAGGAAGCAGGAAAATGGCAATAGCAGCGCAGAGCATATCTTCAGCATATGTACTATCTAGAGGTGCATTATCATCAGAAGCAAGCCATATATACAAAACAAGCCCTTAACTATACATTAATTATCACAGTTAAAGATGCATTGTATTGCCTTGGAAGCTAACATATACCTCAAGAAGGGGGCACGTGACTCGCTCCTGGGTCCTTTGTGAGGCATTCACCATGAGGAAAGAACAAACTGAAAGTTCTTGGGTCTTACATTGTGCCGAGGTTCAGCCCCGAAGTTCTTCCTTCACCAGAGTTCAAACCTGAGGTAGATGCTCTGGAAATATGTCTCCGCGCAGGTGGCTGGTGGTGAAGCTAGGGTTAGGGAAGTCACAGAGAGCTAGTTGGGCAGGATGAGGGGTGCTCCAGTGCTTAGAAGGGGGCTAGCACTAGTGTGGGAGGGGAGATGGCCACCAGGAGCAGCCAGCTAAATGGAGCCTTGCCATTTTAATCTGGGACCATTAGAAGATTAGGAAGACAAGGCTTGTGCTCTCAGCCTGCATACCACATCTCTCGCCTGGTTTTAGAAAGATTAGCCCATGCAGGAGTTTACCAAACCCCAACGAGCACAGAAACATGCTTGCAGGCCACAGTGCTTCAGCAGCAGTGGTGCTCAGAGAGGCAGCAGAGAGTGCGATGAGGAGCCGGGGTAGTGTGGAGTAACACATAACACATGAGGTGATGGAGGACGGGGCAAGAGTACCGAAAGAGACAGAGGGACTCACAACCCACCCAAGGGAGAGCTAGATGGGCAGATGGATAAGTGCTTATATGTATGGCTCAGTGGGTGGGAGGTGAGAAACGGTGATCGCCTGGATTCTTCGATAGACCTTTGCTTGGGTGGGCTAATGTAAGGGCAGGTGGACGAATCGATAGGCTTGGGTGGACAAACAAACTGTGGATGGACAGATGAGTGAGAGAATTTGGAAGAATCAAAGTGGATGGGCAAGTGGCCAAGTGGGATTGAATTTGGAAGATAACTTGATAGATGCAGGAGAGGCTGGTTGGTGGATAGATGGGCGATTTCGTATGGTCGGGGGGAGCAGTAGAAGGGATGGGTTCATTTGTGAATGGATGGACAATGAAGAGGGGAGGTAGTATGAATGCAAACTCACAGAAACAGAAGGATGGGCGAGCTTGGTGGATTTGAAGAGAACCCCATGCATGGATTGAAAGACTGACAGATAGACAGAAGAATGTAATAAGTAATTTGATTGAATTAAAGGATGGTTGTTTTATCTGTTAGATGGGTGGATGGATGGCTGGATGGATGGCAGGCAGGCTGGGGTGGACTGGTATATAAAGGACCCGCTGGTGAACAGGTGGATGGGTGAATAGAGGCACTGATAAATGCAAGAGGCATTTGAGTAAATTAGCAGAAACGTTTAATAAATGGAAGGAGAGACAAGCTGAACTTGAAACATATGACTTATCTGGCGTGACTGACGATTTAAAACACTTTAGATATACTGTGTTCACTCTGAATAAATAATACATTGGTCGGGTGGTGTACTGTGAAGAGTTTTGGTTTGTGCAGCGAAGTAGTGTCACCTCCACCACCATGGGGTGTGGGGGAAGTTATCCAGTGTCACAAATTATATGTGTTTGCATGCTCTCTGTAACAGTCTACTGAGTTTCAAAAGAGAATAAGTATCACAGCAGTGGAGAGGATCTGGTGCAGCAGCCAAAGCTGCTGACTCCAGAGCTGGGGATCCCGGTTTGAGTCTCGGCATTGCAACATTCTGTGATTCTGGGCAGATCACTTAACCTCTTCCGGTGATAATTAGCGCTATATAAATCTGCTGCTAGACAAAAAAGCAGAAAGAGGCAAAACTGTATGAAAAAATTGTTCTACCAAAGAGGATGTTAACTGTATTTCAGCTACAGGAAACTGATAAGAGAAGCAGATGAGGAACAATCATTGGTAAATGCAGGAAAATATGATACAGCCAATAGAAATGGAGGAAAAGTAAGTGCCACACACATGGATCAATGAAAAGCCAGGAAAGAGAGGGGGCGGGATGTAAACCCCTTTTAAGTTTAAATTAAAAGCAATAGATTTCCAAAGCACAGCGGAAACGCTGTTCTGGTGAAACCTAAAAACAAAGTCTTTCTAGTTGTACCAAAGAACACTTCACTGGATCCTAGTTCAACCATAATCTAATGTAAGGATCTCTATCTGTGATACAATTGCCTTAAGGGCACTGCACCCATATACCTCAGTCAAGACTTACAAGCAAGGGCAAAGTCATGCTGACTCTCCAACTTCAAGCCCGCCTCTCTGTAGCTAGGGCATACAAATTGCACTCCGAATGGCAATTGCTTTAGTCTGTGTGCTTCACACTTTCCTTATTCTCATTCCCTTTCCATCCCCATCACTTTATAGCCTTGGCTGTGGCATTACTTTTGGCTCTCTTGCTCCTGTGTCAGCTCAGTGTTGGAAGATCACTCTCACAATCTGTGTGATGAATTTAAGATACCTTGCTGCTACATCAGCAAAGTCTTTTAGTAGCCATTTCATTTAATATCCGTTCTAATTTGGCTTCGATCTCCTTTCTTCAGAGTCAAAGCCTGGAGGCATTCAGGTACGCAGAGCGTGCTATGGAAAATAGAATACAAATATTGGGTGCGTTTTTCCAATCTACCTCTCTCATGCACTGTCTCGGTGTCTATGGCTGCATAAGCTTTGCCAAGATAAAGGCTTTTTTCACTGTGAAGATTATTTTTTCTACCGGTATTCATGTGCAGGGACAGACATACTGACTGAATCATTCAATGTATTAGGGCCTGATTTAGAGTTTGGTGGTAATAAAAAATCCTGCAATTTTAGGAAAAAAATGCTTAATCTAGAGAATACGCTGTCTGAAGTGCTCTACCTTACTATGCCTATTGCAGAGTACCTACAGGGGGGTTTATTTCTGAACAACACTAGGGGGCAACAACATGGCAGTCTGCTCGGCATTCAGCTTTGCCCAAAGTTCCTCTGCTGGACTGGTGGATGCACTTAGGCAACCAACAGGGGTAGAGGAAATGGTCTCTGCCAACCTAGCGGGCTGGCAGGCCCCTCGCTGGCTTCAATAGGAGGCCCTTCGTTTTTCCCACTTTGCCCTTTTGCCAGTAGAGGCCAATTCTAAGTGTTGCTTATTGTCAACATCTTCAATGGATGCTTTATTGCACATAGGGGCTAAGGCAATGCTTAGTTTGTTCACGGACATCTTTAGCCTGTGTCTTTGGTGAGTATCTATTATATCACTGCAATAAATAGGTGAGAACATCTGTTTATCTGCAAATACAATGTTTATTAATCTCGAATCGCAAATCAAACCTTCAACATCTGAAAATCACGAAAACAAATCAATTGAAATGGAAGTAAATGAGGCACCATTTCCATAAAATGAGTTGCTATATTGATACTTTATGCAAAAGCGAATTCAGTCATCCAAAGTTACAAAACAGGTTTTGGAATTTCTGTCAGTCAATTAGATTTCTTCTTCTTGTGTCTTGGCTTCCTTGCTAAGTATTAAATTAAAATATTTTCTGGATGCAGTAAAGATCCCATTGCAAACATTCCAAAATGTCAACACTACTAAAAATGTGAAGTTAAACTGAATTTTTACTGTTTGCTCAATGCTAAGGTTACGACGCCTGCTAACGTAAGTCCCTTTAATCGTCGAAAAAATAAATGAAATGTGAAATGAAACGGGAAATGGATTTGTACAGCAAAGCTCAAATATTTTTCATCATCAGTTTTCTGACATTGTTGTGGAATGGTAGATGCAGATGCTTGTGAAAAATCTGTGGTCATTTTTATTAACTTTGCCATCAGTATCTGGACAATAATAGAAACAAAGGAAGGAGATTCATAACTCTAAGATTCAGGGTTCCCAAGAAACTGGAAATGGGTATATTGTCAATCTCTTATTTATTTAGATAAGTGGAGCATTATAAACAAATATTAGGGATGGGCAGAACTTTCGGAACTCGCGGAGTTTCACTCCACAGAATTCCGCAGAGTTGCATAAAACTCCATGAAAGTCCATGGAGTTCCGCGAATGGGCAGAATTCGGCACGTCACAGTTGATATTAGCATCAGGAGCTTATTTTTACAGCGCAAACAGCACCTCACGGTGCACCAGAGGGTGCTGCTTCTTTCTGCCACTTGAGTAGATTTTCTACTCGAGCAGAAACTTTCTCAACGCTAAAGGTCGTGACTTGCCACGACTGCCCGCGTTGTGAAATCTTGCCAGGAGGTGTTCTAAAATTGTGCTGGGGCGCAATTTCTCACTCGCGCCCGCCAACTTAATGTTGGTGAGCCGCACGTGAGAAAAAACTCAGCCACGCGGGCTGACAAAGTTTTGGATGGAGTGGAATTTTATACCCACCCCTAAAAAATATATTGCAAGATCTTGTGGAGGTGCCACAAGGTGTGTGCGAAACAGTGATGATATTGCTTTCTCTCAATCCCAGATCAAGCAAGGCACCCAGCATTTCTGACAGCATTGCACTGTATTTAATACAAGCATCGGTAAAGTAAAAAAGACTGGCTTGTATTTTAAGCCTTTGCTAAAACATTATAAACAGTCTGATGAAGTGCAAAAACAAAACAAAACAATTATTCCTTTCTTTGTACAATTTATCAACGAGGTAAAGATTTTTAATGATGATCACTAGGGCTTTTGAGATGTAAAATAGTCTGTGATGCATCGAACACTTCTTAGGCAACAGCTAAATGATACACCAAACAGCTAATAGCATGATGTGAGAGAGAGGTAGTCCTCTAGATACAGCTGAAGCCTGTCCCTGTGTATTGTTTTAAAGAACTTGTATTAATAGGTCTTAAAGACAGCTGGATTGCCAAGCCAGACCTAAAACGAGCTAGAAAAATAATGGTTATGCTATAAACAAAGAAAATGTCTAAATACCCAATGAGGTTAATGGTATATATTTCCTTAGACTTCAAGTATGAGAGAGAAGACAAACATCAATAAAGGTAGCGTTGTATAGTGTGTTATGATTATACACCTGGAAGATTCAATATTCCTAAAACACTTTCCAGAAGACACACATTCCATCTTTTTGGCTATCCGCTTCAGTTTCAATGTGACAAATTAATCATTAATTACTTTCTATATTGGAGCTGTGTTCTGAGATATCCCAATTTTACATTTCAAACTCCAACTAAAGCAAATCTTTCAAGGGTCGGTGTGGGTCTACAAATGAGTATTGACCACATGTAAGTCATACATTTTCTAAGAACATGCTGACAAAATATCACATTTATTTATCAACAAAGTGGTGCTAATAAAGGAATAGATTGCCAACCAACCACTATATTGCCTGGATAACACAGATGATCAAATGACAGATACTACAAAGCTCCAGTACTTTTCCTCAATATCTGAGGAAAGCTGCTCAACATAGTTAAATTCATCAAAATGTCATCATGCAGAGTCAAGTCCTGCTCAACTAACTTTATCAAAAATCACATAAACACACTAGTCTCAGCACTAACCAATTTGATGAATGCCTCCTTGCTGTGACTCTTTGATGAAAAAGCCAAATGATGATACGTAGGACTTATCAAGCTACCAGCCCATCTCTAATCCCCCTTTTGAAGCACAATTTCATAGAAAACAGTCACTCCACAACTTCAGTTACATAGCAAAAGAGTGTCCCTCATGCACAGACTCCCTTTAAACCCACCAGAAGCACCACATCTATCTTAATAAAAATCTATGAAGAGACTCTAGGAGCACTAGAAAGGAACCAACTTGTAGGTCTAATACTATTGGACCTGTGCTACTCCAACACTGTAGGCTAAAATATTCTTATTCACAGACTCAAAATTTACATGAAATAAACACAGTATTGGCCTGGATTAAACAATTTCCTCCCAATTGTACACATCAAATTAAACTGGAGAATTGCACATTGGATTTCTGACCCACTCCTTGTGTGGTTCCCCCATGGGTCTTCTCTATCTCCATGGCTATTCAATACTTATGTCTGTCGCTTGTGAGATATAATTGAGACATTTGGGACTGTTCTCCAGAATTTTGATGGCAGTCAGCAGATCATGGTCAGACTCTAAGTGAACAACCTCAAAAGAATAGACATCACCTCATACCTCATTTCTATTCAAGAGTGGACACAATTAAGTAATGTATGCCTTAACAGATCTAAAACTAAATGTCTACTCTTTGCAACTTCAACCCATGTCACCTCCCTTTTAAATGGCTAGACTCACTTGGAGAAGTTCCCTCTTCAGTACGCAAAGCAATAAACCTGGGTATTGTCTTTGATCACACAATGTATTTTTCTCCCCAAGTGAACACAGTGACAAGGAGTTCACACTCCCACCTCTGTGTACTCCGCAACATCACACCATTATTAAACTTCTGTCACACAGTGGACCTCATCAGTGAACTGGTATTGTCTTGGCTCAACCATTATAATAATATGCATATCGGCCTTCACAAAAACTACCCACTTCAACTCCAACTAGTCCAGAACCGAGCGGCAAGACTAGCAACAGGTCTTCAGAGCACATTAGCTTAACCCTTCTGGTACATTCAATGGTTTCAAATGAAACAGGGGACAGCCTTCAAGTTGCTCGGCACTACCTATAGAGCATGCTGGGCCAAAGCCCTAAATACTTGTCAAAACTGTTCTCAAGCTACAAGCCTTCACACTCCCTAAGATCTTCACTGAACAACAGGATTCCCATTGCACCATTCAACAAAAAAAGTACTTGGAAGGAAAATGATTATCATTTGTGGATATTCATTATGAACACAGCTGTCCTCTACACACTGGCATCAGGAGGACCATTTCAAATTCAGAAACGAACTGGATATCAACCTTTACTTCCATACCTTCCCTGAGAACGTACTTTAAAACTTTCTGGAGCCTCTTTCACTGCTGTAGAACTTTCTTCCTTGTTTTTTCCCTCACTGGCTCCTTGATGGCTGCCGGACTCCTCCTTCAATTGAAAGCACTTTTCTCCTCCTTTGTTCCCTCTGTGGTTCTGGAATTTTCCATTTGGACTGCAAAGCGAGCACGATCATGCTTGCATTTTTGTCTTCCTTTGGCTGGGGTTTTTGCTTTCCTTCTTTTACTTTCTCTCCTGAATCTCCCCCCTCTCCTTCTGATGATCAGCACTTTGAAGCAGCTCTGCGGCATTTATTTCTTTAGAATTGCCTTTAAATAAATAAATAAATACGTATGCAATGTAAGCTTAGTAATAAGATTATCTTCTTTGGTGGCAAGTAAGTAAGGAGGAGACCAATCATTTGTTTGATGTGAACCTTAAAGGAGTGTTTTATATGTGTTTCTATTGTAAACAAAGCTTCTTTTCATTCCAGGTGCCCTGCAATTGGTGGTATTGTTGAGCTGGATGAGCCCCTCAATGTTACTAAGAGTATAGTTACCTGTTTTGGTAGGTTACCCAACCAGGGCGAGAAGCGCTTAGAAGTTTCACAGGAAAAACTGTTTTTCCTATCTGATAATAGTAAATAGTTAAGAAATGCATTTCCACTGAGTCAGGGATGTTTGCATTAGTGAATATATCCATGTATGGTTGCTTCTGCGGTTAATGGAATATACAGAAGAGTTTCAGCCATACTTCTGCGAGTTCTGAAACTTTTGTTAGTTCTGAAAAATGCAGAAATTTTCCCCAAACTTAGCAGCGAGGCTACAGAGTAAATTACCAACAGAACTTTGTTAATTATGTCATATTTCTCCATGTTCATTATTGAGGGGATGGGGAAGAGATTAATGACAGTTGTAGACAATAGGAAACTTGTGCTGACATTCCACTCAACACATTCATAGGAGCACCGGTTGAACAAGAATAATCTGTGAGCATGTGCAAAAGCAGCAAGGTCACTGTTGCCAAATATCTGTTCAACATTATCTTGAATAAACAGTTTCATTCTTGTTCCAAATAATTCCACACATATTTTAATGACATGACAGTTTGAATGTACCTGGCGGGGTCGGACTACAGAAAACAGGATCATAAAAGTGACATGAAATTTATGAATGCATTTATTTATAAGTGGGCTTCCTGCTGATGCATATTGTACTGTCCATTACCCTGTCTGAATGAAATAAGTGAAGTAACTGTAAAAGGCAAGTAAACTGTGTGGTGACACTCCAGCTGCCGGCTAGGCGCCAGCTACATCCAAGTACTAAATCTCTCTGTTTATCCATATAGAAGAAAAGCCATTTGCTTCTGGTTGTGTATCCTTACTACCCCACTAAAAAGTGCAGAAGGTGTCACGGAATTTGGCAGATATTCTCACTAGTGCAGCAGACTGTGGTAATAGCACCAAAGTCTGTGTAAGCCCATGGCAGTGCAAAACAATATAGTGACGAGCATTGGTTTGATGACAAATGATGACCAGCAGTGGTGTAATGACAAATTATGCCACCATTTCAAATTTGGTGCGGTGGAAACTTTTTACTTACGCCGCTCCCACCAAGATATAGAAAGGTGATGGGCCAATAGGGGGCCCCTGAAGAATTGTGGCCCCAATGATCACAGGGACCTAGTTACACCCATTGTGACAAATTTCCTACCGCTATACTCTTCTAGGTACCCTGTAGGACATAGAGAGCTGCATATGTACTTTAGTACTCCTGTAAGTTCAATATTTTCTAAAAAACGTGAGGTCATGGACAATGCAAAGGTAGATGGGCAATCTGGATGTGCAGTCAAATCTCTGTAGATTTGCTTTTGTTAGCCAAGCCAATCCCAGTCATTAAACTTCAACAACTCTGAGAGGCTATTGGAAACAACAAGCATCATACCGTACAAAAACTCTGTAACGTATTATTATTTATTAACGTAGGGCCTCAAGGTTCCAACCGGCACTTTTGTGCCCCCGGAACGTCACTTTTTAGGTCTCGCCTGACCCAGCGCATGCGCTGGTCTGGCGAGACTTTTTGTGAGGGCTCAAAAAAGTGCTACCATGGCCAGCCTAGAGCTACAGTGCATGTGCGCGGGTGCATGCGCCGTGCTTGATTGCGATCACTTTCGCGGCCACACGGCCGCTTTGATGTTTGATCGCGATCGCTTTGATGTTCTCCGTGAGCCAGTTCTGTTTATTACTTCTATGTAGTAATGGTGGCACCCGTGCTTTAGCTTAAACATCTTAGGCTAAAGTCGGGTGCTGAGATTGCTTCAAAAGTAAAGAAATAGACAATTCTTTACTTTTGAAGCAATCTCGGCACCCAACTTTAGTTTAAGATGTTTAAGCTAAAGTACGGGTGCCGCCATTACTACAGAGCCGTAATAAACAGAAACAAGCATTGGCATAGCCAATAGGTCTCGCTTTTGGGACCTTAGAAGTATTTAGTTATGCAACTGTTGCATGGCTAAACACTTATAAGGTCCCAAAAGCGTGACCTATTGGCTATGCCAATGCTTGTTTGATGTTCCAGTGGCACAACGTGCCACTGGCATATTTATAAGGCCAAGTAAAGCCATGTTACATGACTTTTTATGGCCTATTAAATATGTGCCCCTTTCACGCAGAAAACTGTGTGAAAGGGTCGTTCCATGGGTGTTGCTGGGGGCGTTCCCTGCAACATCCATGGCTTTTTGATGCCGCCCCAGATTTACGAAAAATTGGAAATCTGAGGCAGCGCCAAAAACTTTAGGCGAGGCGCAACGAGGAGAAATATCTTTATTTCTCCTGGTATTTCCTCTTTCTATGTGTTCTGCATTTTGCAGCTCACATAGAAAGAGGAAAAAGCCTCTTGTGATTGTTTTTGTGCAGGAAGGGAAACCTTCCTGCACAAAAATAATCATCCCTGCAACGCAGGCACCCTTGCACCGTGGTGCAAAGGTGCCTGCATTGGCGCACGGCAGCCCATTGTGCGCCGGCGCAGTGGAAAAGAACAGGAATGCGCCGTATCTGATAGATACGGCGCATTCCTGCTCTTTTATTTGTCATAGGGCAGCGCACCAGCTAGGCTTGCTGCCCTGCCCTATGGCAAAAACCCATAAATTAGTCCCTTAATTTTTTTCCTTATTTGAATTTTCATAGTTTTTCTGTACCACCATTTTGCCACTCTGAGAGCTATTGGTGACTTTGGTTCCAAAGTAGGAACCTCGCCATCGTGTTTATGTGTTAAATAGGCCTGGGCATTATTTTGATTATGGTACATTAAAAAGTTTCATGTAACATAAAATGTGCTAATGTTTTTCTTTTTGCCCACAGGAGACTGATTCGAGGAGAAAATGTCTCACTGATGAACATTTTTCACTTGAAACAATGTACTCCCGTACCTTAAGTTACTTTTCTAAGCACTTTTCCCTACAAACTATGCCCCCGCCTGGAAAAGTTATGTGAGACAGATACCTTGCCTTAATGTTTTATGCACCTTTGCCCAATTTTACCTAATTTTCATGAAATTTTGGGAAGGGGGCAATTACATCAATTGTGCATAGGCCTAGCATTAAACACATCCTATGCTGGCGGGGCACTTGGTTCTTGTAACACCCAGTGACATCTTCTTAAGAGTCACATGGGCAGCTGGCTACCTCTATATCCCCTTCCTACAGAGGCTTAAAGATCATGGAAGCATCCATTTCAGGACAGATGGAGGTGGATGTCAGCATGGAGGGAATGAATGGTAGCTTATTTTATTCCACTTGTTATTGTTTTACAAGGGTCTACCATTCGTAATAATACTCAACAGTTCAGTGTGAAATCTCTAACAGCAGATTTATTAAAGCAGCCTTCAATTCTTAACTTGCATATACCAAATAGAATAAGTGCCTTATGTACTAAGAATGCGTTCAGTAAAAGTGGTTGCGACTTTTAGCAAGTGTATTAGTATTTTGCGAAATTACCTATATATTAATTGGTCTGTTCTCAAAATATCAAATCGCAGTGAGTGGCAATTTGACCTACCTCATGCAGTTTAATGGGTCATCAGATAATAGGGTCTAGGGTTGCTTTTAAATAAAACAAATATTTTTTTTAAAACACAGCCCATTTTCCTTTAAGAAAAACCGGATGCATTAAAAAAATTAAAAGATTTAGGAATAATCAGTGCTCCCTTGGACCACTGCCTGCTTCCAAAAAATGTTTTTGTCAACATTCACATAGGGTACAGGATCCCTTACGGACCACTTCACATTTCCTAATGAGTTACCACCTCCTTTGAGGTTTTGGTTACCTACCAGTAGGTTTCAATTGTGAAACATACCTTAAGCAATCACAAATTGGAAAGGATGCACTAAATACGCCCCATCTAATTTGCAAATCGGTATGTAAGGAGATACCAAATGCAATTTGGCTTTGTGCATACCCAAAAGCTATTTTGCAGTAGCAAAGCCTCTGATTTTGTGAATAAGAGACTTTGGTGCCAATTCCGATCCGGTAAAAACCGGGTACGAACCGTCGGACGGAGCCTTTTCTCCGTCCGACTCGTACCCGGTGCGAAATCCATCCGAAAATGCAAGTACGATTCATACGGAAACACCATTTCCGTACGATTCGAACAAAACACCGACCGAACAGAAACTAAACACAATTCCGATCCTGAAAGGAGCCGACGTGACGTCGGTACGCATCCAGCCTACGTTTCACGAACCAGGAAGTACGATTCGAACCGACGTCATCCCGCACGGAAAATATTTACCGGCTGCCAAAAACTGCCGGGAAATCAGGACGACACACGCAAGGAGCAGCTGGACGCGACGAACAGACATGGACCCGAACCTACGTGCCATCCCTGCCCTCCTAGCAGTCCACCTGGCGTACAGGAACCGACGCAGACGCCGCAGAAGGTCAGCACAACAACCAGGGGCAAAGGGGGGGGCAGGGGCAGGACACACAACACCAACACATGGTACCAAATCACACATGGCCTGGACATACCTGACCATCAGGGCCTGGTCACTTCCAGGGGGTGGGGGCAAGGCCAGCAACGCAAGCGTCCGCCACAACGGAAGTGGATGGTCACGCGAACCGGTACGTACCCTACCCAGGCCGCAAGAGCGTGGGTACGGAACGTACCACGCGTCCCCCTACGTCACTCCAACAATAGCGGTACGGCCCGTACCCACGTCAGAAAGGCCTTGGTACAGCTCGTACCAGCATTGCTGGGGTCATGTAGGGGTACGCGTGGTACGACCCGTAGCCACGCCCCCAAGGCCTGTGTACGGTGCGGACCCCACGGCCCGCAACAATGGTGGGACGCACCGTACCCACACACCAAAGGCATGGGTACGGCCCGTACCCAGGCACGCAGAGCGTGGGCAGGGGTATGTACGGACCGTACCCCCACCCGTGGAAGTACGGCCCGTACCCCCACCCGTGCATGTACGCCCCGAACCCCCACTCGTGTATGTACGCCCCGAACCCCCACCCGTGTATGTACGCCCCGAACCGCCACCCGTGTATGTACGCACCCAAGCGCCACCCGTGTATGTACGCCCCGAACCCCCACCCCACCCTGGTATGTACGCCCCGAACCCCCACCCGTGTATGTACGCACCCAAGCGCCACCCGTGCATGTACGCCCCGAACCCCCACCCCACCCTGGTATGTACGCCCCGAACCCCCAGCCGTGTATGTACGCACCAAACCCCCACCCGTGTATGTACGCACCAAACCACCACACCAGCCGTGTATGTACGCACCAAACCCCCACCCCAGCCGTGTATGTACGCACCGAACCACCACCCGTGTATGTACGCACCGAACCACCACCCGTGTATGTACGCCCCCGAACCCCCACCCCAGCAGAGTATGTACGCCCCGAACCCCCACCCGTGTATGTACGGACCGAACCCCCACCCCAGCCGTGTATGTACGCACCAAACCACCACCCGTGTATGTACGCCCCCTAACCCCCCCCAGCCGTGTATGTACGCACCGAACCACCAGCCGTGTATGTACGCACCAAACCCCCACCCGTGTATGTACGCACCTAACACACACCCCAGCAGAGTATGTACGCCCCGAACCCCCACCCGTGTATGTACGGACCGAACCCCCACCCCAGCAGAGTATGTACGCCCCGAACCCCCACCCGTGTATGTACGGACCGAACCCCCACCCCAGCCGTGTATGTACGCACCAAACCCCCACCCGTGTATGTACGCACCAAACCACCACACCAGCCGTGTATGTACGCACCAAACCCCCACCCCAGCCGTGTATGTACGCACCGAACCACCACCCGTGTATGTACGCACCGAACCACCACCCGTGTATGTACGCCCCCGAACCCCCACCCCAGCAGAGTATGTACGCCCCGAACCCCCACCCGTGTATGTACGGACCGAACCCCCACCCCAGCCGTGTATGTACGCACCAAACCACCACCCGTGTATGTACGCCCCCTAACCCCCCCCAGCCGTGTATGTACGCACCGAACCACCAGCCGTGTATGTACGCACCAAACCCCCACCCGTGTATGTACGGACCGAACCCCCACCCCAGCCGTGTATGTACGCACCAAACCACCACCCGTGTATGTACGCACCAAACCACCACCCCAGCCGTGTATGTACGCACCAAACCACCACCCGTGTATGTACGCACCAAACGCCCACCCGTGTATGTACGCACCAAACCACCACACCAGCCGTGTATGTACGCACCAAACCCCCACCCCAGCCGTGTATGTACGCACCGAACCACCACCCGTGTATGTACGCACCGAACCCCCACCCCAGCAGAGTATGTACGCCCCGAACCCCCACCCGTGTATGTACGGACCGAACCCCCACCCGTGTATGTACGCACCAAACCCCCACCCGTGCATGTACGCACCGAACCTGCTATAAGAATGGGGTGTGCAAAACACCCCCAGCAGTGCCCAGACACAGGAGGGGTGGGTGCAGGGTCCTCCCAGCAGTGCCCAGACACAGGAGGGGTGGGTGCAGGGTCCTCCCAGCAGTGCCCAGACACAGGAGGGGTGTGTACCTATCACTCCCAGCAGTGCCCAGACACAGGAGGGGTGGGTGCAGGGTCCTCCCAGCAGTGCCCAGACACAGGAGGGGTGGGTGCAGGGTCCTCCCAGCAGTGCCCAGACACAGGAGGGGTGTGTGCCTATCACTCCCAGCAGTGCCCAGACACAGGAGGGGTGTGTACCTATCACTCCCAGCAGTGCCCAGACATCGGACAATATACCCCATCAACAAGTTCAGTGACCTACAAGGGTGATACCCCAGATGCAGGCGGAGCCATCGCTGAGCCAGCATGGCTATATTGAAAGGCAACCCTCACACATCCAGGAAATGTAGACACAGCACAGCACAGCATTTGGGAGACACCCTGCAGGAAAAATGGCCTGGGCCACAGAGGACGGAACACACCTTGGGACAATGTCACCATACAGTGAGAGCAAACATGACCAAATACCATTTGCAGAGACCTTTGTGATGGCACGCAGATGGCAGGGTACACCCCATGAGCAGCACACTCCAACATTTCACAGACCCCTAACACATTATCACCACCCCAACGCAGGGAGCACCAGCACCAACAGCAAGTCCAGGAAAGCATCAGTGTGCAAAACAAAAAGAAAAGGCTTTATTCAGCAGGAAAATATATCAGAGAAAATGTCCACTATGTACAAGGGCCATGGGCCAGCCCAGCAGCAATGTCCGGGGGGGGGGTACACATCGGGACGTGTGTCCCCTAGCTTGCCTGCACAGTTCACAAGTCCATTTCATCCACAGAAGAGGGGGCATCAGGGGGGAGGGTGGAAACAGGCACCGCAGGGACAGGAGGGGAAAGGGTAGGTGTTGTGGGTGCAGGGAGGGATGAATCTGCCACAGGGGGGGTGCCAGCGCCAAAGGTGGAGGACAGAATGGCGCTGCACACGTCGGCAAGTTCCCCCAGCGACTCCCCCGTACCCAATCCAACCACAGGCCCCAAGGAGGGGGGGGGGGCAAAGGGATGGGTCGCAGCGCCACTGGGGGAGGGTGTGGACAGGGTGGGGGACTCAACTCCCCTGGCCGGGTCCCGCCTCCACCGCTTGCGGGGTGGTGTCATCCTGGGGCTGGGGGGCACACTCGCAGTGGATGATGCTGTCACTGACTGTTGGCCAGGAGAGCTAAGGGGAGTGGATTTGGAGGGAGTGGGTTGTGTGGAATGCGGACTCCCACTGTGGCTGCGTGTTCTACGTTTCCCCCCCGACCCAGTGGGTGTGCCTTCCTCACCCTGTGTGTGCGTGACAGGAGGTGTGCGCTTCGACTTCCCTGGTGGTGTGGTGCCTGTGTCTGTTGGGGTGCGTGCACGCTGACGTCTGGATGTGCGTGGGACAGGCACGGGAGTGGGAATTGTGGATGGGGCAGGGGTAGGGGGTGTTACGCAGCGCTGCAGGAGATCCAGTGCTGCAGTCAGTGTGGAGTCTATGGACCTCAGCAACTGCCGTTGGTCAGACTGCGCAGCCGACATGCCCTCCATGTATGCCTCCATCTGGGTCAGCACCTGGGTGTGGGCATGGAGGACATTTAGCATCGCAGTCTGACCAACCTGCAACTGCCTCAGGATGTCCACAGACTCCGCACTCACCGCAGCAGTGGTGACAGGGGCAGGGGGTGCGGTGCCTGGCAGGAAGGAGACATGTGGGGACCGAGCACGGAGGGAAGGGCCACGAGCATGTGGGAGGCCGGTGATGGAACCTGAGGTGGCGGGGGGATGTGGAGGGCTGCCATCAGCTGGGGGGGCAGACTCCGCCACCTCTGGGAGCTCAGCCTCGGACCCGTCTGCGTCATAGTCTGTGTTGGCAGTCAACAGGTCCTCCGCCTCACTCCCTTCGGCCTCCGTGCCACTCCATGTGCCAGACAGGACAGCACTGCTGGTACTGGTGCTCAATCTCTCCTCCCGGTCCGTGCTAGTGTCTCCTTCCGTGTCCCCCGGCGATGCTGTGGGCAAGGTGAAGAGACAGGAGAAAATCAGACACCTGTACACTTATGTCACATGAGTCAAATATACATAGGTCACATTGCATAGCCTGAAAAGCAACAGGAGTAACACCTACAAAACAATGTACACATGTAGGCCATGGAACACACAGTTTTTCTACCCACCATGCCACTGAGACACAATGGAGATCATGACACAACAGCAAATCACTGCACCTGAAATTTTAGAGAGGAGTCAGCCTCTGGGGACAAATGTGCACAGCACCTGCACCACACTGCGTCGTCAAAAAGGGATGAGCATGAATCATATCCATTTACTCTTGCCGCATGCTGCAAAGGCAATACATGAAACCAGGCCACACATGACAGGGTCACTGCACCTTGAGCGTATGTCCAGTCAAACATCACACACAGGCTAAACCCAGCAAGGAGGATGAAGCTTCTGACATGTAGGCCTTGTACGCACAAACCACCCACACCTGAGACAATCTCATTGAGACGGAGAAAGTATGTACACCTCTTACTCTGGGATGGAAACACATGGCCTCCACTAATTCATGACTGTAAACACACAGCCCCTGGTGGCCATGTCCACACATCATTGACAGGCAAACATCATCAGATTGTCTCAACAACACACACAGGTAATGCCCACTGTGAGTATGCACAAGCAA
The DNA here is from genome assembly GCF_964204655.1 of Triturus cristatus. NCBI lineage: Eukaryota > Metazoa > Chordata > Amphibia > Caudata > Salamandridae > Triturus > Triturus cristatus. Next base: position 377,248,853 of record NC_140593.1, on the reverse strand, counting down.
AATGGGTCCCCCTGTACAGTGGACACATGTAGCAACCTGTAGGTCCTAACAGTTGAGCCCAGGGTACAATGCCACCCTACGCAACCCATGGCAAAGACACAGTGAATGGCCATATTGTTGGATGACGCACATGATACCTAGGAAGAGGTGCCCCAGGGCACAGTAGTGCCCACACTCCTCCATGGTCCAGGATGGACATGACTGCAAATTAAGCAACCGTCCCTGCACTTAGCAGGCCTCCCACTCAGGCACATCATGTCAGAGGGCACACAATTGGACATGCATGCTGGAAGGCTGTACATTTTGGAGACACACCCCTATGTCGTGATTCACAATCAGTGCCAAGTGACATGGACACCACAATGACTGAAATTGGCCATGGCACACGCAAGGTCCCCATACCTGTGGCACATCACCCCCACACATGATGCTGATAGCATAGGGCACCTGCATGAACTGCCTGCATAAATAACCTTGTGCAAGAGTGGCGACAGACCAGGGAACACATTGCAAGGAGGGGAAGGGAGGGAGTGAGAACAGCACTGTGCTACTTTGTGGAGAAGTTGACGCACTGCACAATCAAACCCTGGCAGTGTATCCATGCAACTGCACACTTACATTGGCTGGGGACACACAACTGACACACATGTACCTACCCCCTTCCTGCTGCTGCCTCTCCTGTAGGCGCCTGTCCATATCGGGGAAGACCACCGCCAGCACACGCTTCTGGATGTGGGTCAGACGACGGCGGCCACGGTTCTTACGGCTCTCAGGTGAGTCCCCCAGCAGGAGCCGTGCAATCCTCCTCGTCCAGCACCGGATGTCCTGCCAGCGTTTCCTCACCTGAGACAGGCTCCGCCTCCGACCCTCTGTACCCCTCACGGCACTGACGGCTTCCCTCCAGATCTCCCCCTTGGCAATGGCGCCTACCTGTGAGGATGCAAAAGAGAGAATACATTAATCCACATGAGCAAAGACACAGAGACACACATATAGAACAATCCTCATTATGAACAGGCCATGGTATGCATGCAACTAATTGCACCTTTGTCATAGGGACATTATCCACTGTGGAAGGCCAAATGCACTACGTGCCAGTGGAAGCACACGGGTGGCATGAGGGGTACCACACACTCACTGACCAGGGATCACACTGTGCCTCACAGGCTACACCAGGATTATGTACAGCACCTCACAGCAGTCACCTGCCCCAGCACACTGATGCTACCTCAGCAGAGTACACAGACACACACAGGTACAGGACAATCACATGGCATTGCCAACTGCGGGTACACACCTCACTCTGCCCATGTGCCAGTAGACGGGGGTGTCACAGGTGTGGGGCTGGCTCAGCACGGCATGCACACAGCACTGCTCCCTGCTCACATCCGATGGCCAGGCCATATCCATCCCTCATGCTGCTTGTGTGCAACACTCCCCATATGCACTCACCCACATGACAGGGGACTAACACACACACCAATGTGCAGGGGACGAACACGGCCTTTGGACACTCACAGCACAGGTACACTGAACAAACACACATCCATGGGTACTGACACCTGTCACACTGGGGGGAACACAGGATCACATCAGGACTGTGGAAACAACATCCCCAGGAGGAGTATGCAGGCAGAATGTGGCATGCACCTTGCATTCATTGTCACAGTAGGCACTATGCAAGTGAGGAGTGCACACAGGAAACACAGCATGCTCTGCATGGGTGACATGAGGCCTTCCACACCCTGGGACCCACTCCAAACAACAGTGCATGTCTGTCACACATGGACACAATGCCAGAAGTCACTGTCACACAAAAGGGGCACAGTCTAAGCTAGTGGAGTCTGCACTCACCTGAACCCCTGGTCGACCATACAGGCTCTGGAACTGTGGGAGGATCACATCTATCAGGGCAAGGTTCTCCTCCTGGGTGAATGGCTGTGACCTCTCCACAGTCCTGGACATGGTGCCAGAGGAATCACTATCAGCAGCAGTGGTCAGGGATGAATGGATGTGCAGGCAAGTGCTCTCTCATGGGACCTGGCTGCCTTATATATGCCTGGCTGGCCTGTTCATGTATAGGAGTACAGATTGATTGGTCAGTCACATTAGCATCCTACGTTTCATCCAATCCCTTCAAACCTACCCCAGTGTGTGGCTTTGCATGGTTTCAGTTTTGATAATGATGTCAAGTCAACATCCACATTGCAACAATGTAGATTCTTTCAAACTGACTTCTGCTGTGCACCTGGTGCTCAAATTCAAAAATTTAACTCAGTCTCCATGGCAACCATCAGGCATTTAGGCCCTTATACTTGTCCCTCATGTGTCCCCTATGTGTTTTCATACATTTACACACAGGTACGGTGCGTTCCACGCCCTAGGGCACCCCACAAGCAGTGATACCGACCGTACATGCGCTTGTACGGTCCGGATCACAATATGGGCGCTGGCGTATGCGTACGCCACAGTAGTACGGACTGTACACGCGCTTGTACGGTCCGGATCACAATATGGGCGCTGGCGTATGCGTACGCCACAGTAGTACGGACTGTACACGCGCTTGTACGGTCCGGATCACAATATGGGCGCTGGCGTATGCGTACGCCACAGTAGTACGGACTGTACACGCGCTTGTACGGTCCGGATCACAATATGGGCGCTGGCGTATGCGTACGCCACAGTAGTACGGACTGTACACGCGCTTGTACGGTCCGGATCACAATATGGGCGCTGGCGTATGCGTACGCCACAGTAGTACGGACTGTACACGCGCTTGTACGGTCCGGATCACAATATGGGCGCTGGCGTATGCGTACGCCACAGTAGTACGGACCGTACAAGCGCGTGTACAGTCCGTACTACTGTGGCGTACGCATACGCCAGCGCCCATATTGTGATCCGGACCGTACAAGCGCGTGTACAGTCCGTACTACTGTGGCGTACGCATACGCCAGCGCCCATATTGTGATCCGGACCGTACAAGCGCGTGTACAGTCCGTACTACTGTGGCGTACGCATACGCCAGCGCCCATATTGTGATCCGGACCGTACAAGCGCGTGTACAGTCCGTACTACTGTGGCGTACGCATACGCCAGCGCACATATTGTGATCCGGACCGTACAAGCGCGTGTACAGTCCGTACTACTGTGGCGTACGCATACGCCAGCGGCAATATTGGCCCAGGGACCCTATACACGCGCTCCGAGCGTATGTACGGTGCGTATAACAACTGTCAGTGGTGACAGGCGGCACACAGACAGGAATGGAGCGGACAGGTATTGCCAAGGGTGGACACCAATGCATTGTCTGTGCAATACCACCTGTGTGTGACACAGGTGTGTCAGGATGTGATGTGGCACTTTACCCCTGAGGTGTGGGCAAAGCACATGTACGATGAGCTGTGTACACATGTCGTGTGTGATGGTGCGCATTGTACCACACATCCCCTGCACTCCTTTGACATGTGTGCATGTCGTACACACTAGTGGAGCCATGAGTCACTTGCATGTCCCAGTCACGGACACCCGCACCTGTCCCCTGATGCCAGGTACACGGAATATTACATATGACACGTGTATGGCTGCGTTGCATGCTGCAACCATGTCATGTGTGTGGCATGTCTTTCCATGATTTTGCTGTAGGTGTGTGATTCAATGTGTCAGCAGTTGCTGCTGCCAACATGTGTCTGTGTGTCGATGGGCATGGCACACTGTTCCGCACACCAGCCCACATATGTGATTTGCCATGAGGTGTGTATGTATCCAACTACACGGAGTATCAACACAAGTACATATCCACATGCTCCCTATGTATGTTCTGTCTCGACATGTACTCCTCAAAGGCAATGTGTGTGGCCTGTCCTATTCCTATGACATGTGACCAGTGCATATCGCATCCAACTACCTGTCTGTACCATACGCATACTACCTCTGCACATGTGTGGATGTCTGTGAATCCTGTGATGCGTGTGCATGTTCACTTACACTGGCCCACAGCTAGTCTCATGCCATGTCATCGTGATCTTGCCCCCCTCCGTTAGTGGCTGTCCCTTGGTAGGAGTGTAACCTGACTGGCGTTCGTGTCCAGGAACTGTGGCACAGACCTGACTCACAACGTGGCATATGTGTATTGGCTGTGTAACATGTGCTCAGTGCATTGACGATGTTGTTGTACAGTGCTCACTCTTAGGTGTTCCTTCCATTTCACTGCAGGGCTCCGCCTCTCCCTCGACGTATGCCAGACATTGCTGCCCTGCATGAACGGGACTGTATACGCCGCTACAGATTCAGCCAACGGTTGATTGATGAGTTGACTGGCCGGCTGGAAGCACAACTCCTCCCGCGCCACAGGTATCCAAGTGCACTGACACCCAAGTTGAAGGTGATGGCAGCCCTACATTTCCTTGCCACGGGTACGTTCCAACATACCATTGCTGATGTCGGGGGCATGTCCCAGACGATGTTCAGCCGTGTTCTGCATGATTTCTTAGAGGCCATGTTGGTTCACCTGGATGAGTACATTAAATTCCCAAATCGTGAGCAGTTGACAGATGTCAAGCGTGAGTTCTATGCCCTGGGAGGGATGCCCCATGTCATTGGGTCCATAGATGGGACACATGTTGCGTTGGTACCACCACAGGCACAGGAGGTGGTGTATAGGAATCGCAAACATTATCACTCCATTAATGCCCTTGTGGTGTGTCTGTCCAACATGGTGATTTCACATGTCTGTGTTCGCTTTCCAGGATCAGCACACGATGCCTTCATCATGAGGCGTAGCAGGGTGCCAGAAATGATGCTGCAGCTGCGGAACGAGCGAGCATGTATTGTTGGTGGGTAGACTCTGGCAGTTCTGTGTTTGGCGTCATCTTCCAATCTCACTGCCTGTGCTGACACACTTCTGTCCATGATGTTTCCTTGTAGGGGACGCTGGCTATCCCAACATGCCATGGCTGATGACGCCTGTCCGCAACCCCAGCACGGCTGCCGAGCACCTCTACAACAACGCACATGGGCGGACCAGGAGAGTCATTGAGAGGACGTTTGGACTTCTGAAGAGCCGATTCCGGTGCCTCCACAAGACCGGCGGAGCACTCCCATATGCCCCGGTGAAGGTGTGCAAGATCATCATCGTCTGCTGCATGCTGCACAACATGGCAGTGGAGGAAGCTGTTCCACTCATACTGGATCAAGATGACCAGGACCATCCACCCGTGGAGGATGAAGGGCTTGGTGACGGGGCAAGTGATGTGGAGGAGGAGGAGGCTGTGGAGGACATGCGGAGTCGGCTCATACGCAACTTCTTTGCTTAGTGGTGAGTTCCAGTGTCTGAGTGTGCACGCATTGGGCCGTGTGTGGCATGTGTTGCAATGTGTGTGTCCATCTGCATGTCTGCCAAGTGAGTCAGTGGTGTGTATTGAAGTGTCACTCAAGTGATGGCGCAATGGAAGGATGTTGTCTGAGGGTCATCATTGTCACCTGTCATGTTAACAACATGATACGTGTTAAGTACATGCTTGCGGATGTGCTCCTTTGTGCTGAATCCTTGTGTGTCTCTCTTCCACAGGTCCATGTGCATGCTGTCTGCTGGTGGCATTGTTGTGCTCCTGCTACTCCTCATGAACACAGCGACATGTGCTGATTCAGCGTCACATGCACGGGCAAGTGTTGAAATCTCCTCAGGGTAAGGGATGCCTCACGTCGTTTTGGGTGTGTGAATTGTTTGTAGTCTGTGTGCACTTCTCCGGTTCATGTGTGTTCCATTTGCATACATGGTGATCCTACATGGGGAACATGACATGGGGCAGGCTTCACCTGGAGCCATGCTCAGACTTGGTGACTGTCATGTGGCAGGGGATTGGGGATTGTGATGAGGCCATCATTGTGTGTAACACTGGCCTCGGAAACATACAGGTTGCACCGGGTTGACATGGTGTGTGATTGCCCCATCAGGGCCTCAATGGTGTATAGCGGCCTCTCCGTGGCAGCAGGGGGTGTTTAGCTGTTATCCGTCACTTGTGTGCCAGGTCAATGGGATGCCAGCATCTGTGTTGCAATGGGGGGTGCCAGTGTTGCTCCCACATGTACATCCACATGACCTGTGTATGTGTTGACAGAGTATCATTGTCATTCCAACACACATGACTAATAAATTTGTCCCTCTGTCTCCAAGGTGCCTCTTCCCTGTCAATGGTGCCCTGTTGCCACTGTGCGTGCCGCAGGTCTGGCATAGTTTTCATAGGTGGTGCATATGTGTCTATGTGTAGAGTGACAAGATGCTAGGGGTTTGTCAGGGAGTGGGAACTGTATTATGCACAAGATGCACAGTTCCATCCACCTCAAGGCAAGAGAGACCATCCCCCAGGGAAACTACAACATCTGTGTAGAATCCTACCCTGCAGTCTACGGACATGTGCCTCACGACTCCCATGGTACTTGTCCATATCCGGAGTGCATCTGCACAGCTCTGCTACTGCGTCGGGCAACCAGGCCACATCAACGTCCTAACGGGATGGGGGGAATGTTTCACAGCCAGCTGCAGGATGACCTTCTAGATCCACGCCCACACTCATGATGCAGCCCACAACCCCAACACAACCATGTGGCACAGTGATCCTAAACTGCATTCTGGCATCTCCATGCATCCAACCTTGGCCTAGCCACCATTCTCAACATCCGCCTGACGCAAGCATGCTGCACATTGTAGGGACACATGTCTAGACATACCTGGGAGCGGCAAGCCAGGTCACTCCACATGATCCCTGACCTCTGCGCATGACTGTTGCTCCCCTGAATGTGTCTGTAGCCACAGTTGTGCGGGAACCACTCAGCTGGTTGGGCCCAGCACAGGTGAGTTTGGTACTCCATGTCTGTATCAGATGAGACATTGGGACCCATGTGTGTCCTGGGCAAGACTGCGACCCCACGGTTTGGATGGTTGGAGTTAATTCTGAGATCAGGCATGCTTTGACTGTACGACACACACATGTATTGTAATAATGTAGAATCACGGCATCATCTTGTAAGTGTGATTAATTTATTTGTGGTGGGGTACGGGTTTGTGGGGATGACAAGAGGTGCACAGCGGGAGTGTAGAATCCAAAGTTCACTGGGGGAGTTGGTATCCTTGTCGTAGCAAAATGTCAGAGTCCATGCCACAGTCTTCGTCAACATAGGTCAGACAGTGACCAGCAAGTCCATGTGGCAGACAATGTCATGTGCTGCTATTGGGCCAGAGGGCCAGGTGCCAGGCCAGGTGACCTGGGAGATGGTGATGTTCTGCTGACTCTCACAGTCTTTTTCGTGGACGACCCACCTTCCTGCGGGGACCCTCGGAAGCAGTCCGTGACGATGTCTGTGACGCTCCGTCGGATGAATCCTCCTCCTCCTGATCCCTCCCTGTGTCTGGTAATGGCCTTCGCCTGGTGCCACAGGGAGGGTTGCCCATGTTGTCGGCAATCCGACGGAGTACACCGGTCATTTGGGTTTGCACCGCCACGAGCTCAGCCTGTCTATCCTCCATCCTTCCTTGGTGTTGCAGTTGACAGGCATGTTGCTGGGACTGCAGGGTCTTCATCTCCTGGAGGGTCCCCTTGATGTCATTGAGGGTGGACGCAATCTGGTCCATGCCCCTGGTGTCACGCCGGTATGTATCCAGGATGTTGCTGACCTGGGACACTACCGGGTCCTGAGCTGCCTGGTCAGGTTCGCGCCTCCGCCGTCCTCCACTCCCGCCACCCCTGCCCACGTGCACCTGGCCTGCCGTTGTGGGTGCATCGGGTCTCCGGGACCCCTGAGGGATGGCATCTGCGTTGCCGCCTGCCTCCTCCTGGGTGCCCGGAGGACCGTGTCCCTCCTGGGCAGACTGGCTGGGTGGTCGTGTGCGGGCAGGGCTCCTGGACGTCTCCTGGGATGTGGCAGGAATGGGGGTGGTGGTTGGCACAGTTGTACCTGACGCAGGTGCTGCAGGTGGTTGGACACCAGAGGGGCCAGGTTGGTCTGGGTCATCCACGGAGTGGTGAGAGTCATCGCTGGCGGTGGGGTCATCATCCCGCGGAGCCTGGTCCTGTGTGACTTCCCCCCCAGTGTTGGGGGGTGTTCGTCGACGTTGACCTGTGTGTGAGAGAGACAATGTTGACAGTGTCACATGTGGCATCCATGTTGCATGCATTTCTGATTTGGCACTCTTCCTCTGGGTAGTTGGATCTGTCCTGCATTCCTCTCACAGTGCACTTGTGCATGGCTATGTCCCTTGGCCACAGCTGTCAGGGCTTTACGCATGTGTGAGACACAATCTTAGTTGATGCATCTATTTGGGTACACAGTCAGCAGTGTGGTGTGCGGGCGTAGCGAGCCATGCAGAGGCGCCTTACGTGTTGCACTGTACGTGGCCAAATGGTGTTTTGGCAAGGCAATTTGATGTTGCAGGTAGGGGACTGAAGCATTTGTGACAGGGTTCTTACCGACACGGTGGGTGGGTATACTGGGTGTGTGGTTAGGTCTGTGCCTGCAGCACGGATGGACTCGTGCACAGATTGACACATGGACCGGTCTTCATCTACGGAAGGGGGGGTTGAGGCACTGCCAGACCTGGTCTGCATGCACACAGTCCACCGGCTGACGAGTGGACATGGCCACACCACCCAAGGGTGATTTAGTCTCCCTGTGTCTCCCTTCCTCCCTCCCTCTGTCACCCTCCTCCCTCCCTCTGTCGGTCTCCCTCTGTCACCCTACTCCCTCCCTCTGTCTGTCTCCCTGTGTCCCCCCTCTGTCTCCTTCCCTCTCATTCCCCCTCTCCCTCCCTCTCTTTGTCACTCTCTGTCACCTCAGGCCAGCTTCCTGGGCACACACAGTTAGCCGGTCTTTGAATGGCCATTGGCTTGTTCATGTGAGTTAGTCCCTGTTCTCCGGGCACCCATTGGGCAGTGTGTCTGAGTGTAGGCTGCTGCTGTGGCGGTGTGTGCTGAGACTCTATCAGAGCGATGCATCTTCATTGTCTGCTGTTATGTGCAAATTGTGCCTTCAGACCCATGGCATCCTGCATGGCAGCCATCATTTGCAGGCAAGACAGTACTGTGTGGGTACACACAGTTTGTATGGCTGTGCCCTGGGCCATATGGGCTGAGGGCATTGTTGTGTGCTTGTGAGTTGCTCAATGTTAGTTTTGCTGCCCCCACTCCCAGCATCGACCACATCCTGTGTTGTGTTGGTGTATTGTGTGGCCTGTGACTTGGCATGGCCCTGATTGATGCATGGGGCATGGAGGTGCCAGTGGCATGTGTGTGTTTGTGGAGTGTTGTTGTGTCCGGTGGTGGCTTGGGGGGGGTGGCATGCATGATTGATTGTGTATGGCATCCCCCCCATGTGAGGTGAGTTGTTTGTGTACTCACCAGGGTCTGGGAGTCCTGGCAGTCCGTGTAGTCCCTCCACCGCCAGCGTGGACATCACCTTCTCCTCCCAGGGATGGTATTGTACCGGTCTGGGGGGCGGCCCTCCTCCAGTGATGTTCCCCTGGTTGTGATTGTCAGTCATCTTCCTCTTGACCGTCCTCCGCAGATCGTACCACCTGGATTGGCACTCGTGCCTGGTCCTTCTGGTTGTCCCAACAGCATTCACAGAATCGACGATCCTCTGCCACATGGCGGTTTTTTCGGATATGCTGGTCTGTCTGACCAATGTCCCAAAGAGCTGTGGCTCGACTCTGAGGATTTCGTCGACAAGGATCTCCAGCTCCTCCTTTGTGAACTTTGGATTCTTGGTGGTGGACATGGCGTGGGGTGTGGTTGTGGGGGTGTGGGTGTGGATGGCTGTGGGTGTGTGGGTGTGGTAGTGGAGGTGTGTGTGTGAATGTGATGAGGGGGTGTTTGTGTAGGTGGTTGTGTGAAGGTATGCAAGTGTGAGGTTCAAGTATGGTGGTGTGGGTCGTCTGTGGGCTCTGGCAGCAGTGGGTCTGTTGCAAAGGCTCATGGTTTGTGTGTGTGGTCCATTTTTATTGGTCCATTTGTGGGTGTGGCTGTGTTTGAAATTTGTGTGGGTGTGTTATGAGGAGTGATTGAGTTTTGGGCCTCTGTTTGGCAGTTTGGCAGTTGCAGGTGAGTGTATGTGATGTTTGTGGGGTTGTTGGGCCTGTTTGGTGGTGTGGGGAAACTCTACTTGACTCTCCTTGTGTAAATATGGTTTGTCCGGGTTCAGTACGTGTTTTTTTGGCGTCAGTACGGTCCGTACATGCACTGGTGGGGGTGCGGTCCGTACATTCCCTGGTGGGGTGGTGGTTCGGTGCGTACATACACGGCTGGGGTGGGGGTTTGGTGCGTACATACACGGCTGGTGGTTCGGTGCGTACATACACGGCTGGGGGGGGTTCGGGGGCGTACATACACGGCTGGTGGTTCGGTGCGTACATACACGGCTGGGGGGGGTTCGGGGGCGTACATACACGGCTGGTGGTTCGGTGCGTACATACACGGCTGGTGGTTCGGTGCGTACATACACGGCTGGGGGGGGGTTCGGGGGCGTACATACACGGGTGGGTGTTTGGTGCGTACATACACGGCTGGTGGTTCGGTGCGTACATACACGGCTGGGGGGGGGTTCGGGGGCGTACATACACGGGTGGGTGTTTGGTGCGTACATACACGGCTGGTGGTTCGGTGCGTACATACACGGCTGGGGGGGGGTTCGGGGGCGTACATACACGGCTGGTGGTTCGGTGCGTACATACACGGCTGGGGGGGGGGTTCGGGGGCGTACATACATGGGTGGGTGTTTGGTGCGTACATACACGGCTGGGGGGGGGTTCGGGGGCGTACATACACGGCTGGTGGTTCGGTGCGTACATACACGGCTGGGGGGGGTTCGGGGGCGTACATACACGGGTGGGTGTTTGGTGCGTACATACACGGCTGGTGGTTCGGTGCGTACATACACGGCTGGGGTGGGGGTTTGGTGCGTACATACACGGCTGGTGGTTCGGTGCGTACATACACGGCTGGGGGGGGTTCGGGGGCGTACATACACGGCTGGTGGTTCGGTGCGTACATACACGGCTGGGGGGGGGTTCGGGGGCGTACATACACGGGTGGGTGTTTGGTGCGTACATACACGGCTGGTGGTTCGGTGCGTACATACACGGCTGGGGGGGGGTTCGGGGGCGTACATACACGGCTGGTGGTTCGGTGCGTACATACACGGCTGGGGGGGGGGTTCGGGGGCGTACATACATGGGTGGGTGTTTGGTGCGTACATACACGGCTGGTGGTTCGGTGCGTACATACACGGCTGGGGTGGGGGTTTGGTGCGTACATACACGGCTGGTGGTTCGGTGCGTACATACACGGCTGGGGGGGGTTCGGGGGCGTACATACACGGCTGGTGGTTCGGTGCGTACATACACGGCTGGTGGTTCGGTGCGTACATACACGGCTGGGGGGGGGTTCGGGGGCGTACATACACGGGTGGGTGTTTGGTGCGTACATACACGGCTGGTGGTTCGGTGCGTACATACACGGCTGGGGGGGGGTTCGGGGGCGTACATACACGGGTGGGTGTTTGGTGCGTACATACACGGCTGGTGGTTCGGTGCGTACATACACGGCTGGGGGGGGGTTCGGGGGCGTACATACACGGCTGGTGGTTCGGTGCGTACATACACGGCTGGGGGGGGGGTTCGGGGGCGTACATACATGGGTGGGTGTTTGGTGCGTACATACACGGCTGGTGGTTCGGTGCGTACATACACGGCTGGGGTGGGGGTTTGGTGCGTACATACACGGCTGGTGGTTCGGTGCGTACATACACGGCTGGGGGGGGGTTCGGGGGCGTACATACACGGCTGGTGGTTCGGTGCGTACATACACGGCTGGGGGGGGGTTCGGGGGCGTACATACACGGGTGGGTGTTTGGTGCGTACATACACGGCTGGTGGTTCGGTGCGTACATACACGGCTGGGGGGGGTTCGGGGGCGTACATACACGGGTGGGTGTTTGGTGCGTACATACACGGCTGGTGGTTCGGTCCGTACATACACGGCTGGGGGGGGTTCGGGGGCGTACATACACGGCTGGTGGTTCGGTGCGTACATACAGGGCTGGGGGGGGGGTTTGGTGCGTACATACACGGCTGGTGGTTCGGTGCGTACATACACGGGTGGGGGTTCGGGGCGTACATACGCGGGCGGGGGGTGGTGGGGTGTTCGGCGCGTATGCGGGCACATGTCTCCATGGTTGCTATGGGAGTTCGGTTCGGACGGTGTTTTTTGCGTACGGTTGTGAAATGGGGAGGACGGGAGGGATCGTACTTGCGCAGTCGGACTTTATTTTTCCGCACGGTGGGTTTCTCGCCCGGGGACGTGTCGGTGACTTTTCCCGACCCGAGGACGTGTGGGGAAATCTTCCCAATGCGATTCGTATGGACTTTTTTCCGTTCGAATCGTACTTGGCAGTTTGTACGCTACTTTGACGATTCGGACGGAAAAAAATCCGGATACGAGTCGGACGGGGAATTTTTTTACCGGATCGGAATTGGCACCTTAGTGTCTGCAAAATAGCTTTGTAAATAAGGCCCATGGGGCCAGATGTATCAATATTTTTAGGAACTGCGATTTCCAAATTGTGATTCATACCAATTAGAAATTCCTAATTTATGACAGTTTTATTTTTAAAATAGGGAGTCCTAGTGGGTCTTATTCGACCTGCTTAATGTCTATTAATGAGGTAGGTTGCACTTTGCGACACACTAAAAATCACAGCCATCACTGGGATGGTGGCCTGCAGGGGTTAGCAGACCACCATGTCTATAATTGCCTTTTAATAAAGCAATCTTTTTTTTCTTTAAATGCAGCCTGTTTGCCTTAAAAGAAAACAGGATGCATTTCAAAAAAAAGAAAATGAAATATTTAAGACAAATTTATTAAGAGCAGGCCGTGGTCCTTGATCTTTAAAAGTATTTTTTAAATATTTTCAAAAAGGCATGGGCCCAATGGGGACCCCTTCCCATTTTTGAATGGGTTACCATCAATTTTGAATTGGTGGTAAAGTATTACTGTTTTGCAAACGGAATTCGGTCGCAAAACATTAATAAATACCACTGTGATTTAGTATTTGGAATGTAGACCCTAAACAGAACCCTTCCAAATACTGAATCGGAATTGGGTCGTAAACACAAATTGTGATTCGGTAACAAGTTACAGAATCACAATTTGCCTTTTGTACATTGAAAAATGCTTTTTTGCAGTCGCAAACGGTCTGATTCTGCAAATCGGTCCGTTTGCGACCTCAAAAGGTTTTGTACATCCCGCCCTAAGTTCCAGGATTTCACAAGCTTTCAGAAGTTATTATGAATACGACAAATGTTATTTATTATAGCTCTTACTACCCCTGGTGAGGTGCTGATTGTAGGTAAAAAAAAAAACACCAGCCCACCATCTTTGACAGTCTTATCTAATAATAACAGTGCAGATGTGTGTGTTTTTCATAAGCAGTGTCGCTGCTGTCGCCCTTTATAAAATATATTCGTAAGGAAGAACAATAGAACCTTAGACTGCAGGGAGCCAGCGCATACGTTTACGTCTTGCGGAGTATGTCCATGTGCTATGTGCACATTTATTGAGTTTTCTTGGACCATAAATCTAAAATAAAACATTGAAGTTTGCTATTTTTTGCCAGTAGAAGTAATGGCTCAACTTCTTTTTTTCGAACATTTAGATTTATGAGGACTCGGCAATGAATTTGGAGGAGGAGAGGCCTTTTGTGTGCAGTGCGCCCGGATGTTCACAGGTAAGAACACGACTATAGGGCTTCTCGATGCAAAAGTCTGCCTTGTTGGACATCCTGTAAGAGATCACCCTGAATCACATAGCTGTTATTTTTATACCTCGTGCTGCAGTTTTACTTTAACGTTACTTAATCGAGGGAGACTGCAAAGGTGTCTAGACACATGATTTGTAAGCCACAGTGTCAAATTATCCAAACTACTTTAAAATTAAAGCATGGGCATTTTTTACAAGTGTGAGGATCAAATGTTGGTGCAGTCTGACCAATGTGAAACTTGAAACATGATCTCTGATCAGTAGCAGGTAATGATGATTCCACTGTGAAAATGACAGTAGCGCATTTCCTGCAACATGTCCACCTTGTCTGTAGTTTCTCTGCCACCCATGGCTGTGTGTCAACTCCCCGATCCAGAGTGACAGATCTTCCACCACGCCTGGTTAAGTTACTTTCGGGAATGATTACCCTAGAAAGTGAGGAGGACTTTCTTGCAAAGGTACATGTTCAGTTCTTCACATGCTGGAAAACACCCTCAACTTGTTTGGGAGACTAGGCATGTGGGCACTGAAAATGTAGCCTGGGATGTTCAGTGTCTAATGGTACAGCTGAGTTTTCTTTACCAACTGTCCCATCCTCTGGTGCATTGAGCCACTTTGCTAGAAAACAGTAAATTGCCCTGGTGGAAAACTTTGATTATGGAGGATTTTCTTCTGCTGCCTTGGCAGAGGTCTAATAGGCTTTTCAACTTACACTTTAAGATACATATTTCCACTGTTATACGTGCTCCGATGAATGACATTATGGCCCATGTTAATTCTGAACAATGGGCAGTTGGAACGGTGAACTAATAAGCTGACTTGGGAATTAAGCTATGTTAGTGAATACTGCTCACAACTGTACAGTGATATTCCTAGATTGAATGCAGTCCAAACTGCTATTTAGGGCCCAATTCCGATGTGGTTGGGAATGGCTCAGACTGTTGGTCGGAGCCATTCGCACGGCATTGGAATTGCCGTTCGGATTCCTTTCCGACCGACCCATTTTGATGGGGTCGGTCGGAAGGGAATCCGAATCGGTCTTCTGAATGGCCTCTGACGGGCTCCGAGAGACCTTCCGCCATTCGGAACGCCTGCAGTAATCCCTCGGCCTTGCCTTTTCCGGCCGAGGGAATACGAAGGCAGCTTCCCACTGCCTTTCTGTGCTGGCCTTTCTGACACAGAAAGGCATTGGCAATCTGTCTTTGGGGGTCCCCAGCAGGGCCCCTACGTTGCAAGGCAGCTGAATGGCAGCCTAGGGGGCACCTATGGTGCCCCCCTGTTGATCCCTGTACCCAGTGGAAGGCACCTTGAGGTGCCTGCCACCGGGTGCACGGATGAACTGCACCTCTGCTCTTTGCAATGAGAGCATGCATTCCATCCGGAATGCATGCTCCCATTGTAAAGAATAGGATTGTGACTGAACAGTGTTCGGTCGCATCCTACTTCCTGGACTGGAACACACGACAGGAGATCGTTCAGTTCCAGTTCCAAACCGATGTTGGATGGATTCCGGTCTGTCCGACATCGGAATAGGGCCCTTAGTTCACACTGCTTCTGATTGAGGACTAAATGTCATAATATACTGGGACACTAGAGAGTCTACGGTAAGATGGCCAGACCTTAGTGCTGCTCTGCCAGCCGTGAGCTACATTTGCCCTTTATCCTGCCATCTCACCCAATTACATCCCTGTTCTGGTGAGCAGTCTAAATATCGAGTTTTAAATTTCGAACTACAAGTATATCGAGTTGTAAATATCGTAGGTAAAGAATATCGAAGTCAAGAATATCGATGGACAGAATATCGACCCCAAGGTAAGTATTATCGAAGTTAATAATATCGAAGTCATTAATATAGATGTAAGTAATATCGTAATCAAAAATTTCGATGTCAAGAATATCGATATTTTATTAGTGTAATGTATTTTAATATGTATTTTATTTGTATGTTAAAGACTATTGTAATGTATTTTAATACATTTAAAAATAAATGTTTAGAGATTAATAATTATTTAAAATATAATTTAGCGTTTTAGTATCAGAGCGGGTTGTGGGTTTATAGGGGAATAGGGTGGGAAGTAATTTAATTATAATTAATTAATTAATATGTATTGTTTAATTGGTATTTATGATTAATTAATTGTTAATTAATTACTAATTGTTAATTAAATATATTAATTGATTAATTAATTCTTAATTAATTATTAATTGTAAATTAATTTTATTAATTGGTTAATTATATGTTATAATTAGTTTAATATTAATATTTCTTTATTGGTATTGTTAATTAATTAATTGTTAATTACTAATTAATTGGTGATTTAATTTTATTAAGTGATTAATTGATGATTAAATTAATTATGTGAATTTTTATGTGTAGTGGGTTGTGGGTTTATAGGGGAATAGGGTGGGATGTAATTAAATTCAAATAATTACTGATAATTTTTATTTATTTGTAATTAATAATAATTAATTGTTAATTAATTAATTGGTATTTAATTGTTATTAGTACGTTAAATATAGTAAATATAAATAATTTATTATTCCATGTTATTTGTTGTTATTGCTAATTAATGTATTGTTAATTAATAATTAATTTGTGAATAATTGTAATTTGGTAGTTAATATGTATACATTTGTAAATAATAAGTATATTAATTATAAAGAATGTATTATTAATTGTAAATAATAGATAAACTGATATTTAAATGTATTGTGTATTTTGTATGTGTAGTGTGTTGTGTGTTAAAGGGGGAATAGTGTGGGATGTAATTTAAAGTTATTTATATAAATATTTATTTTAAATAATTGGTATTTAATAATACATATTTTGTAAATTAATTATTAATATGCTATTTTTTTATAACTAATTATTTAATTGGTTATTATGTTTATAGAATCCCTATGCTATCCAGTGCTTTCCCAACTGTTTTACTATCTGGAGTTGGAATAGTAATGTTTAACCCTACGCTATCCAGCGCTTTCCCTACTGTTTCACTTACTGGAGTGGGAATAGTAATTTGTACCCCTACACTATCCAGCGTTTTCACTACTGTTGCACTCTCTGGAGTGGGAATAGTAATTTTTACTCCTACGCTATCCAACGCTTTCCCTTCTGTTGGACTCACTGGAGTGGGAATAGTAATTTTTACCCTTACGCTATCCAACGCTTTCCCTACTATTGCACTCTCTGGAGTTGGAATAGTAATTTTTACCCCTACGCTATCCAACGCTTTCCCTACTGTTGCACTCTTTGGAGTTGGAATAGTAATTTTTACCCCTACGCTATCCAGCGCTTTCCCTACTGTTTCACTTACTGGAGTGGGAATAGTAATTTGTACCCCTACGCTATCCAACGCTTTCCCTACTGTTGCACTCTCTGGAGTTGGAATAGTAATTTTTACCCCTACGCTATCCAGCGCTTTTCCTACTGTTGCACTCTCTGGAGTTGGAATAGTAATTTTTACCCCTACGCTATCCAGCGCTTTCCCTACTGTTTCACTTACTGGAGTGGGAATAGTAATTTTTACCCCTACGCTATCCAGTGCTTTTCCTACTGTTTCACTTACTGGAGTGGGAATAGTAATTTGTACCCCTACGCTATCCAGCGTTTTCACTACTGTTGCACTCTCTGAAGTGGGAATAGTAATTTTTACCCCTACGCTATCCAACGCTTTCCCTACTGTTGGACTCACTGGAGTGGGAATAGTAATTTTTACTCCTACGCTATCCAACCTTTTCCCTACTATTTCACTCTCTGGAGTTGGAATAGTAATTCTTTTCCCTACGCTATCCAACACTTTACCTACTGTTGCACTCTCTGGAGTGGGAATAGTAATTTTTACCCTTACGCTATCCAACGCTTTCCCTACTATTGCACTCTCTGGAGTTGGAATAGTAATTTTTACCCCTACGCTATCCAACGCTTTCCCTACTGTTGCACTCTTTGGAGTTGGAATAGTAATTTTTACCCCTACGCTATCCAGCGCTTTCCCTACTGTTTCACTTACTGGAGTGGGAATAGTAATTTGTACCCCTACGCTATCCAACGCTTTCCCTACTGTTGCACTCTCTGGAGTTGGAATAGTAATTTTTACCCCTACGCTATCCAACGCTTTCCCTACTGTTGCACTCTTTGGAGTTGGAATAGTAATTTTTACCCCTACGCTATCCAACGCTTTCCCTACTGTTGCACTCTTTGGAGTTGGAAGAGTAATTTTTACCCCTACGCTATCCAGCGCTTTACCTACCGTTTCACTTACTGGAGTGGGAATAGTAATTTGTACCCCTACGCTATCCAACGCTTTCCCTACTGTTGCACTCTCTGGAGTTGGAATAGTAATTTTTACCCGTACGCTATCCAGCGCTTTTCCTACTGTTGCACTCTCTGGAGTTGGAATAGTAATTCTTTTCCCTACGCTATCCAACACTTTCCCTACTGTTGCACTCTCTGGAGTGGGAATAGTAATTTTTACCCTTACGCTATCCAACGCTTTCCCTACTATTGCACTCTCTGGAGTTGGAATAGTAATTTTTACCCCTACGCTATCCAACGCTTTCCCTACTGTTGCACTCTTTGGAGTTGGAATAGTAATTTTTACCCCTACGCTATCCAGCGCTTTCCCTACTGTTTCACTTACTGGAGTGGGAATAGTAATTTGTACCCCTACGCTATCCAACGCTTTCCCTACTGTTGCACTCTCTGGAGTTGGAATAGTAATTTTTACCCCTACGCTATCCAACGCTTTCCCTACTGTTGCACTCTTTGGAGTTGCAATAGTAATTTTTAACCCTACGCTATCCAACGCTTTCCCTACTGTTGCACTCTTTGGAGTTGGAATAGTAATTTTTACCCCTACGCTATCCAGCGCTTTACCTACTGTTTCACTTACTGGAGTGGGAATAGTAATTTGTACCCCTATGCTATCCAACGCTTTCCCTACTGTTGCACTCTCTGGAGTTGGAATAGTAATTTTTACCCCTACGCTATCCAGCGCTTTTCCTACTGTTGCACTCTCTGGAGTTGGAATAGTAATTTTTACCTTTACGCTATCCAACGCTTTCCCTACTATTGCACTCTCTGGAGTTGGAATAGTAATTGTAACCCTACGCTATCCAACGCTTTCCCTACTGTTGCACACTTTGGAGTTGGAATAGTAATTTTTACCCCTACGCTATCCAGCGCTTTTCCTACTGTTGCACTCTCTGGAGTTGGAATAATAATTTTTACCTTTACGCTATCCAAAGCTTTACCTACTATTGCACTCTCTGGATTTGGAATAGTAATTTTAACCCTACGCTATTCAACGCTTTCCCTACTGTTGCACTCTTTGGAGTTGGAATAGTAATTTTTACCCCTACGGTATCCAACATTTTACTTTCTGTTGTTTTTGTTGGAGTTGGACTAGTAGTTTTATTGTGTCTGATTTTTCATATGTTTTGTATTATTTTTGCTATTGTAATATATCATTAATAATAAAAATTATTCACATAAAAAATATTGATTATTATTTGCTATATGTAATTATTAAATATTTATTAATGTTATTATTTTATGTGTATAGATGTATTGGTAATTTTTAAAAACATTTAATAATTTATACGTTACAGAAATTATTAGTAAAATTAATTATTAAGTAAGTATATAAATTATATATTATATGTATTTATTTATTTATTAATTGAATTTGTTGAGCGCGAGCAGCTACCCCTGAGGGTTTCCCGGCGCTAAGAGACAGATTGACAACATCAGGCAGAAGATTCAGAGATCGAAGAGACAGGTCTTCACTGCTCGGCGAAATCGCATGTGACAGTTTTCCATCCGTAGCGCCAGTGGGAGTGAATTCCACAGTCTGGGTCCTAAGTTTGCAAAGCTACTACCGCCCATTCTGGTAAGTTTGAACTTAGGTACCTTAAAAAGATGATGGGATGAAGAACGGAGAGCCCGAGTAGGAAGATAGGGGCTGACAAGGGCCTGAAGATAGAGGGGTGCGGATTGGGTCTTGATCTTATGCATAAAGCTCAAAGCTTTAAATTTTATCCGGTTTTCAACACGGAGCCAATGCAGCTCTCTCAGGTGTTCTGTGATGTGGTCACGTTTAGGACAGCCACAGAGAAGCCGAGCTGCAGCATTTTGTACCAGCTGAAGGCGCCGTGTGACGGTCTTTGAGGACCCCAGATAGAGCACGTTGCCGTAATCCAATCTGGAGGTCACCAAGGCATTCACGACAGATCTCTGGGTGTTTTTGGGGAGCATCCAGAGGATTTTACGCAGCCATCGTAGAATGGTGAAACAGGTGGCTGTGACTCTGTTAACCTGATCTTTCATGGAAAGTCCCTTGTCGATATTTACACCCAGGTTGCGCACTTGTTCAGATGGAGTTGGAAGAGGACCCATGGTAGTGGGCCAGTGACTCGGGTTCCAGAGATCAGGTTTGTTGCCAAAAATCAGGACCCCCGTCTTTCCGCCGTTTAGCTTGAGTAGGTTATTGCTCATCCATCTGGATATTTTGCTGAGTCCAGTTTGCAACGGGGAGGGGGTTGTGGGATGAATTTGAGACAGTGAGAAAACAATTTGTGAGTCATCAGCATAAGAGTAAAGATTTAAACCAGAACTTTGTGCAACATAAGCCAAAGGTGTGACATATAAATTAAAAAGGAGAGGGCTAAGGATAGATCCTTGGGGTACCCCATGGGGGGCGGGATAACTCTTAGAGGACGAAGACTTGGAGAAAATTTGAAAAGTGCGGTCAGACAGAAAGGATGCGAGCCAGTCCAATGCTTTGTTTCCAATGCCAATGGCCGCGAGGGATTTGAGAAGGATACTGTGTAACACAGTATCAAAAGCTGCGCTGAGATCGAGTAAGATCAGCGCAACTGTTTCTCCTCGATCCAAGAGCAGACGCAGGTTGTCCGTGACGCCCAATAGGGTCGTCTCTGTGGAGAAACCGGGGCGAAATCCCGATTGGGAAGGATGTAACAGGTTATTGTCAAGTACAAATTTTGAAAGATGGGCATGGATGTGACGTTCTAAGATTTTTGAAAATGCCGGTAGTAAAGAAATGGGACGGTAATTGGCGGATATTTTGGGATCGGCTAGTGGCTTCTTCAAAAGCGGGGTGACCATGGCATGTTTCCAACAGCTAGGAACAATAGCAGTATCCAATGAGTTGTTTAGCATTTTGCAGATGGTGGCTAAATGCGAGGAGTTTAGAGAGCGTAAAATCGGGGCGGGCAGAGGGTCCAGCGGGGATCCTGACTTGATTTTGCTCAATGTTTCTGAAAGAGTTAACGGACAGAGATCAGGCCAGGCTAATAGTAGCGGTGGAAGTGACTCAGAAGAGTTCATGGACACGTTACTAGTCTGAGGGGAAATGGAGGGAACTTGGGTTTTGCTTTGAGCGAGAATGTCCTGATGTATGTTTGTAATTTTAGAAATAAAGTACTGGGCAAGCTCATCGCATTGCGTGTTGGACAATTGGGGAGGTGTTGCCGTGGTCTGTGAACCAGCGAGCTCTTTCACCACGTTAAATAGGGTTTTTGATTTATTTATTGCTTCGTTTATGGATTTGTTGACGTGGATGGCTCTGGTAGTAGCACACGCCTTATGATAGTATTTCAGCTCAGTTTTGTAAGCGGTACCCGATGTGAATGAGTAGTCTTTCCTCCATAAGCGTTCTAATTTCTTGCACTTTGATTTGTGCAGACGGAGCGTCTCATTGTACCAGGGCGCGGGGGCTTTGTGAATAATACCTTTCTTGTGGGTAGTGGGAAGACCGGTATTTAAGGCTTCCGCGAGCCAGTCATTAGCAGCACTGGCTAACCCATCCATATCATTGGACGCAAATATATTTTCCGGCTTAAGATCAGATAGAATTTTATTGAAAGCAGCAGGGTCGAATTTCTTCCATTCTCTTTTCTGTGAGTAGGGATCAGGTTTGTAAGTGGGTGTGTTCGCATAATTTGTGACAGTAAATTTAATTAAGAAATGATCAGACCAGAAGATGGGCACCGCCGCGGAACACTTTACATGGATACTGTTAGAGAAAATTGGGTCTAAAAGGTGACCGCCTATATGGGTAGAGCCCTTGTTGGATGAGCTGAGGTTCATGGAAGCGAGGTCTGCAATAAGATTGCAGGCCAAGTTGTCGTTTTGATCGTCCAAATGAACGTTCAGATCGCCAATGACGAAGAAATTGCTAGATGTAGATAAGGCCGAAGCTATAAGTTCAGTGAGCTGTAACTGCCAGGCGTTGCCAAAACCTGGAGGGCGATAAACTAGTAGACCTGAAAGAGTGATTTTGGGTTGGAGAGCCAGCTTAAAAAACGCTGCCTCACAGCCGTATAACGGGACAGGATCCAGATGGCATTTGTAGGTTTTCTTAAAGATTATTGCTATACCGCCACCAATTTTCTTGGGGCGATCATGTCTAACAATCGCATATTGAACAGGAAGAGCTTCTGCGATATCTGGTCCAGAACTATCACGGAGCCACGTCTCTGTGATGAAGAGTGCGTCAGGAGATTCTTACGTGAGGAGATCGAAAATCTCACGTTTGTGTTTGGGAAGGGAGCGGCAATTCAGGCTGAAGAGGATGTAGCTTGAAGGAGAGTGGATTGCTGCTCGAGGAGATAGACTACGAC